>NC_080075.1:38032937-39509517 GCF_949987535.1 Balaenoptera acutorostrata
TTTTAATGATTTTTGGTCTTAGAGGGCCCTCCAGTAAAAAGCGAACATCCAAGAAAAGGAAAACTCTTAGGGTTTATCAGCTGCTGTCATCCGGTTGTCACGAGGACATAGAAAACAGGTTGGAGACCTGAGGACCAGCAGGAACTGGAATGAAAGCCCAAGAAAAAAGAGAAAACTGGAGCAGCCAGAGATGTCATTTTTTGACATTTTTGTGATGCTGGATGTAATGACTAAAAGTTACCAAGTTCAGATCAAGCTCAAGTTTGGAGCCCCTATATCCCCGTCCACACACTAGTTCCCAAGGCTTTAAGTCAAAGTACTGGCTTGGGTCACAATGGCAACATTAGCCTTCTGTTGGGCAACCAGGGGAAACAAGACCCAAAGGGTTGGTCTGTCTGTCTGACTGTCCGTCTGTCTGACTGGAGAAGCCAGCTCTTGGCCTGAGCAGTCCTTGCCAAGGAGGCTGGGTACAGAGGCCACTGGGTGAATGTGACTCACAGATGCATTTGGTCTGTCTGATGTGGTATTGGTTCATGCAGGGCTTTTAAAATCTGAAACAGTTGCCAACATTTAAAGACCAAGAGGTTTTACCAGAGAAAACTGATTTGAAAAGATACATGCGCCCCAGTGTTCATAGCAGCACTATTTACAACAGCCAAGACATGGAAGCAAAGCAGGTGCCCATCAACAGAAGATTGGCTTAAGACGTGAGATATATATACAGATATATTACTCAGCCAGCAAAAAGAATGAAATATTGCCATTTGCAGCAACATGGATGGACCTACAGAGTATTATACTTATTGAAGTAAGTCAGACAGAGAAAGACAAATACCATATGATATCACTTATATGTGGAATCTAAAAAATGATACAAATGAACTTATTTACAAAACAGACTCACAGGCATGGAAACAAAATTTATGGTTACCAAAGGGGAAAGGGGGGAAGGGATAAATTAGGAGTTTGGGATTAGCAGATACAAACTACTGTATATAAAATAGATAAACAACAAGGACCTACTGTATAGCACAGGGAACTGTATTCAATATCCTGTAATAAACCATAATGGAAAAGAATCTGAAAAGAATATATATTTATATATATATCAACTATACTTTAAAAGAACTCCAGATCGTCACTTCTCTTGAGAAATCAGCTCTCTGGCACCTTTGGGTTCACTTTCTGGCTAGAAAAGTGGCTGCTGCTTTGTAGCTGGGCATGTGCCCTCCACAGTCCCCCACTCCCGCTGTCTCCCCAAATTGCGGCTACTGTCAAAGGCCCTTCATCTCAGCTGTGGCTATGACTTTAACACTCCCAGCCGGCTTTAATTGTGTGTCATCTCTGTAAGCAATGGGCTGTGGCCCTGTCCTAATGCTTATGGGTAGAGGCTGCACCCAGGGCATAAAGAGGCCATGGCCATTTCAAAATAAGACACCTTGTTTTCAGTCTCCTGGGATTAATGTGTAGGGTCCAGAGACTGACAAATTCTTACACGTTTTCCTCTAATTTCCAAAATGTTCATTAATGGGGGGAAAAGAATATGTATCTTCTCTTAACTTGCTTGCATTTATTTGTCCTGGAAAGGTTGTATTACATCTGGCTATGCTGGTTTTGGCCCAGCTCGGGTGCTGGTGGGACCCCAGGCTCCTGCTCTCCAGAAGGGAAAACCTAAACAGGCAAGAGAATCTAAACCAGCAGCTGCCTTCAAGCCACCGTCCTTTCTTTGAAGATGGTCTTCAAAGTCCCAAACCCACAATAGGGAGGAGGAGAGGGAGGAGAGAGCACTGAAAAGGAGAGTAGTTGAGTGTGAAGATTTCCCTCCTTGACTTTCATTCTTTCTCCACTTCTAAAGTGGTACAAATGTCCACTGAGTGTGACAAATACACAGCTGCCCAGCCCAGACCCCCAGGCGGGGAAACTACAAAATATACTGTACAAACCGCGATACTGTTAAGAGAGAAAGCGAGTGCTCTCAATAACTACACTGAGCCAGGGAGACAAACTACAGCCCGGGGGCCGAATGCAGCTTCCTCCTGGTTTGTCCAGCCTGGGAACACGGCCGCCTTCGTTCATGAGTTGTCAGTGGCTGCGTGTACACTGCAACAGCAGAGGTGAGTCGTTGTGGCAGAGACTGTCTGCGTCCTCTTGGCCCCCAAAGCCTACAATTGGGACCCTCTGGCTCTTCGTAGAAAAGTTTGGCTACCCTGGTGTTGCTGGTTCAGGGACCACATTTTGAGAACTACTGGTAAAAAGGGTTCCTATAACCTACAGGAGGATGTCTGCTTTCCTAGGAAAGCCCTTTTCCAGATGAGCTCACAGCATAATCCAAGTCAGCCCCAGGTGCCTCCAACAGAATCTGCCTTTCTCACAAAATCTGAAATCTTTCCCGACCTCCGGTTTGGGGGTGGGTGGCATGACACCTCCTCGGGGCCCAGGAGGTGGAGCAAGGGTTCAGAGCGACAGGACAGAGACGTAAGATCCTTCCCCAGTAGCAGGACCTAAAGGCCGGTGACACTCACATCATAAAGTTGACATGCCCTCTTTGTTCCTCCCCACCCCCCCAGATTGAAGTGCTAGTATTGTCCTCACCACCCAGCCTCAGGCAAGATGTTGTCCTTTTGTGATTCCAAAGCTGAATCTAGGGATCATTTTAAAACTGATTACATGTATGCAAATCATGGAGGAAAAGAGCTTCGCCCTGCGGCCATTCCTTGTAGAGCCCTGGGTCTCTGCGTCAAGCTCCCTGCTTGAGACGCTAGATTCAGGAGGAGAATGAATGAGAAAGAACTCACTGGTTTGACTGTTTGCTAGCCTGCAAAACAAGTGAGGAGGTCCTGGTGATGACGATCCCATAGGGATGGAGATGGGGATGGGGATGGTGGGGATGGGGATGGTGATGACAATTTGTTTCAAACATTTAAAATGAGCCAGACCAGTCCAGTGGTTAAGACTCCGTGCTTCCACTGCAGGGGGCACGGGTTTGATCCCTGGTCAGGGAACTAAGATCCCACATGCCGCACGGCCATAAATTAATTAATTAATTAATTAAAATGAGCCAGACACACTCAAATTTCATCCTCACAACAAGTCAGTACAGCAAGTCAATACTGCTGTGGTCACCAGTTAATAGAGCAGCTGATGCTGAGAATGGCCGTGTGCCTTGCCCAAGGATACTGTTATGGGTTGAATTGTGCCCCCCCCCACCATTCCTATGTTGAAAATCTAATTTCTAGTAGCTCAGAATGTGCTCTTACTTGGAGATAGGATCTTTACAGAGGCAATCAAATTAAAATGAGGTCACTGGGGTGTGCCCTAATCGAACATGACTGGTGTCCTTATACAAAGGGGAGATTTGGAGACAGACATATATAGAGGCCATGTGAAGAGACAGGGAGAAGATGGCCATCGATAAGCCAAGGAGAAAGGCCTGGAACAGATCCTTCCCTCATAGTCCTCAGAAGGAACCAACACTACCGACACCTTGATCTCGGACTTCTAGCCCCCAATACATTTCTGTTGTGTAAGCTTTGTGGTCTATGAGGCTTTGTTACTGCAACCCTGGCAAACTAATACCACACCCAGTGGGTCTTCAAATCCAGATGTGACTGACTCCCACCAATGAGCACACCATGTGGCTGAGCACTCAGCAGCTGCTCCATTCAGGCCCTGCCAAGACCACAGAGATGGGAACACTGAGGCCTGTTGCTTCACCCACATTCCTCTCCCATCCTATCCAGCCCTGCCAACATCTTCCCCTTTATTCATGGTGCCTCCGCCAGCTGGTCCCTTGCACCACTGACAGTCGCCCAGTTTCCCCCGTCCCTTTCCCCTCCAGGAACACTCTGGAGCCCTTGCTCCCAGGTAGACACCCTCTTCTGCTTCCCAGGCTTTCTGCTGAATGTGCTGTCTACCCTCCGCTTCTCCCACCCTCCCCAGACCCAATGCAAGGAGACAGAGCCGATGTGCTTCCTGTTCACCATTGCTGCTTCCAAGATATCCACATTCCACCCTCGGCCAAGCTTCTTCTCCTCTGACACTCCAACATCGACCATGGCCAGCTTTCCTGGTTGCAGGCCATACCTGCCTCCACTGAGAACTAGCACCTGCCATCATTCTAAGCGACCCAACATCCACCTAACCTCATTCCATCCAACACCCCAGGCTCAAAGCTCTTCAGCCCTCTGGACTTTCACCTCCACTCCATCCACCCATGCTCACAGCCACACCCAGACCTGTGCCACCTCCTGAATGGCTCCACTTGTCACATTGAAAACCGTGGTCTCCTGCCCTTTGAGCTCTCTCGCTTCCTCCCTTCCACCAGCCCTGTTCTCTGCCCCTCCCTCCCTCTCTGCAAAACACGTGCATCTCTGCATGCCGGGCCAAGATCTTCTTCCCCTGCCTCTGGATTGCATTCCCACCCTGGAGTGATCGCCAGCTTCCAGTTACCTCTCATCAGTACTCTGTCTGTCTTCACCGTTTTCTCTATATGGTCCTTTCCCTTCAGTATTTAAACTCAGCCAAATCTCTCTCATCCTTAAAGAGGAGAATTCCATTTGTGTAAATGTCTTTTTCAGGAAGATATATGAAGTTGATCATAATAGTTACTTTTAGAGAGAGGGACTGAAGGGTCAGAAATGAAAGGTATGGAATTTTGCTTTTCGCTTTATAAATTTGCTATAGCGTTTGATTTTTGTTCCACTTACCTGGAACATTTTCATTAAAACCAGGAAAGAAATAAATAAAAAGATAATGACTTAACCATTGCCTTTCTCCTCTAGAAAAAGCCCTCCCCTGACCCCATCCTTCCACCTTGTCATTCACAGTCGTCTTGCTCTCTGCTTCCTCTTCCCCGCCTCACACTTGTTCCTCAGCCACTGGTGCCTTGTCCACCATCCCGCTGAAGTTGTTGACAAAGGTTATCATCATTGTTGTTGCTAAATCCGTGCCACGTTCTGGTCCTCCTTGATTGCCCTGCTTGGACTGCTCTCCCTCTGTGGTTTCTGTGGCTGGCTAGTTCTCTCCTTTCTTAGTCTAGATGATGTTGGTGTCTCCCAAGGCACCAACCCTCATCCTTCCCCTTAAACCCAGGAGATTTCATCCACTCCTGTGGCTTGACCTATCAGATGCGCAGGACCCTCACACCAGGCTTGACCTCTTCTTATCTACTGGTCATTTCCTTAGTCCCACTTCAAGCTCAGCAGGTCATCTTTCTCTGCATGCCCCAATCTGCCCATTTGCCATATCAAGTCACCCTTGACTCTTCCCCCACCTTCTTATTCCCATACCCAATTACTACCCAAATCCCACTAAGTTGGTCAGCTAAATACTCCTCTCACCTGCCCTCTCCCTCTGCCACATTTCTACTGTCTCTGCCTTAGTTCATGCCTGCACCAGCTCACTCCTGAACTAGTATAATAGCTGACGGCCCTCTCTGAGGCCTGTCCTGTCACCCTCAAATCTGTCCTCCCATCAGCTGCCAGAGTGGTTTATCAGAAAATGCAAAATCTAGTCTAAGATTCTCAATGCCTACCTGCAACCACAACCTCCCCCATTAAAGTCTGAGCTACCCTCATGGTTTATAACCCCTCCACGACCTGGCCCTGTCTGTGCTCCAGCCCCATTTCCTCCCACTCTCCACCACAAATGTTACACTCCAGGTGCACTGGAAAACTTGACATTGACAAAGCATCTGCAGCTGTTTCATACCTGCATGTTCAGGCTCCCAGGTAGCATTTGCAGGGCCCTGAGGTAAGAGTAGCAACAGACGCCCACGTACCATGTGTCTAAATATTGAAATTCCTCAAATAAGCTAACATGCTGTCCAATAAATATTTTCTTTTTTAAAAATTGAGATATAATTGGGGGGAATTCCCTGGCAGTCCAGTGGTTAGGACTCCGTGCTTTCACTGCTGAGGGCCCAGGTTCAATCTCTGGTCAGGGAACTAAGACCCCATAAGCCATGCAGTGTGGCAAAAAAAATAAATAAAATATATATTTTTAAAATCCTTAAAATAGAGTGAGGGAGGGGACGGAGTCAAGATGGTGGCGTGGGAGGGCGCAGAGTTCACGTCTCCCCACAACTGCGGCACCTGCTGAACTTTGGTGGGGTACCTCGACGTCCAAGGAGATGGGAAGAACCCCCAAGTGACTGGGTAGGATGTGGGGGGGAGTGAGGGGGGAAGAGAAGTAGAGGCCAGACAGGACCAGTGCCCCTGAGGGGTGGCTGGGAGAGGGGAGGGGTTCCCACGCCTGAAGGGACCCTCAGGGGCTCGGAGGGTGGGGGAGAGGGCAGCTAACATTCCCCTGCCCAATCGGGCCCTGAGAAGCCTGCTGGGCTCCCTGGCCGGGTCCTCCACCCTCCGAGGCCCCTTCCGGCCAAGTAGGCCCTAGAGGTATGGGAAGGAGGAAGGAGGGAGGAAGACGAGCAGAGGCCAATGGGGAGGGACCCTCCGGTAACAGAGGATCGGGGGAATGCGCCTAGCATTTCTCCTGCCCCCTCAGGCCCACGGAGCCTGCTGGGGTCCAAGACCTGGTCCTCCGCCCTCAAAGGCCAGAGGCACTCCTGGGCTCCTCCTGCTGCGTTGAACCTAAGCCCGACCCCCTACCTCCCCAGGGCGTTTTCTGGCCCTATGGGTCCTAAGCATAGGCCCCGCCCACCGCCTAAACCCCGCCCCTGCCTAAATCTTGCCCCCCACAGGCAAGGTCTTTTCTGGCTTTTCTTTTTTTTTTCTCCTCTTTTGTGCTATTGTAGTTCTGTTTTACCTTCCAGTTGTTGTTTCATCTATATACATATATTTTTTTCTAACATATCTGTTAGTTTTCTAATCTCATTTTATTTTTTATTCTTTTGTTATTGTTCTGCTCCTTTCTTTTTTTTTTTTTTTTTTGCTGTCCCACGTGGCTTGCAGGATCTTGGTTCACAAGCCGGGGGTCAGGCCTGAGCTCCTGCAATGGGATCTCTGAGTCCGAATCACTGGACTAACAGAGAGCCTCAGACCCCAGGGAATATTCATTGGAGTGAGGTCTCCTGAAGATCCTCATCTCAGCACCAAGACCCAGCTCTACCCCACAGCCTACAAACTCCAGTGCCAGAAGCCTCAGGCCAAACAACCAGTAAGACAGGAACACAATCCTACCCATCAAAAAAAAAAAAAAAAAAAAAAGAGATGCCAAAAATAGGTCACAGATAAAGGAGAAGGTAAAAGCCTAAAAGACCAAATAAATGAAGAGAAAATAGGCAACCTATGTGAAAAAGAATTCAAAGTAATGATGGTAAACATGATCCAGAATCTCGGATATAAAATGGAGGCACAGATGGAGAAAATACAAGAAATGTTTAACAAAGATCTAGAAGAACTAAAGAACAAACAAAGAGAGATGAACAACACAATAACTGAAATGAAAAATACACTAGAAGGAATCAGTACCAGAATAACTGAGGCAGAAGAATGAATAAGTGAGCTGGAAGACAGAATGGTGGAAATAACTGCCAAGGAGCAGAATAAAGAAAAAAGAATGAAAAGAATTGAAGACAATTTCAGAGGCTTCTGGGACAACACTAAACGCACCAACATTCAAATTATAGGGGTCCAAGAAGAAGAGAAAAAGAGAGGGTCTGAGAAAAAATTTGAAGAGACTATAGTGGAAAACTTCCCTAACATGGGAGAGGAAATAGTCAACCAAGTCCAGGAAGCACAGAGAGTCCATACAGGATAAATCCTAGGAGAAACACACCAAGATACATATTAATCAAACTAACAAAAATTAAATTCAAAGGAAAAATATTAAAAGCAGCAAGGGAAAAGCAAAAAATAACATACAAAGGAATCCCCATAAGGTTATCAGCTGACTTTTCAGCAGAAACTCTGCAGGCCAGAGGGAGTGGCAGGATATACTTAAAGTGATGAGAGAGAAAAACCTACAACCAAGATTACTCTACCCAGCAAGGATCTCATTCAGATTTAACAGAGAAATCAAAAGCTTTACAGACAAGCAAAAGCTAAGAGAATTCAGCACCACCAAACCAGCTTTACAACAAATACTAAAAGAACTTCTCTAGGTGGGAAACACAAAGAAGAAAAAGACCCACAAAAACAAACCCAAATCAATTAAGAAAATGGTAATAGGAACATACATATCAATAATAACCTTGAATGTAAATGAATTAAATGCTCCAACCAAAAGACACAGGCTTGCTGAATGGATACAAAAACAAGACCCATATATATGCTGTCTACAAGAGACCCACTTCAGACCTAGGGACACATACAGACTGAAAGTGAAGGAATGGAAAAAGATATTACATGCAAACAGAAATCAAAAGAAAGCTGGAGTAGCAATACTCATGTCAGATAAAATAGACTTTAAAATAAAGACTGTTACAAGAGATAACAAAGGATTCTACATAATGATCAAAGGATCAATCCAAGAAGAAGATATAACAATTATAAATATTTACTCACCCAACATAGGAGCACCTCAATACATAAGGCAGATGCTAACAACCATAAAAGGGGAAATCAACAGTAACACAATAGTAGTGGGGGACTTTAACACCGCACTTACACCAATGGACAGATCATCCGAACAGAAAATAAATAAGGAAACTCAAGCTTTAAATGACACAATAGATCAGACGGATTTAATTGATATTTATAGAACATTCCACCTGAAAGTGGCAGAATACACTTTCTTCCCAAGTGCACACGGAACATTCTCCAAGATAGATTACATGTTGGGTCACAAATCAAGGCTCGTTAAATTTAAGAAAATTGAAATCATATCAAGCATCTTTTCTGACCATAACGCTATGAGATTAGAAATCAATTACAGGAAGAAAACTGTAGAAAACACAAATACATGGAGGCTAAACAGTGCACTACTAAATAACCAAGAGATCACTGAAGAAACCAAACAAGAAATTTTAAAAATACATAGAAATAAATGACAACGAAAACACGATGACCCAAAACCAATGGGACACAGCAAAAGCAGTTCTAAGAAGGAAGTTTATAGCAATTGAATCTCACATCAAGAAACAAGAAAAATCTCAAGTAAACAATCTAACCTTACACCTAAAGCAACTAGAGAAAGAAGAACAAAGAAAACCCAAAGTCAGTAGAGGGAAAGAAATCATAATGATCAGAGAAGAAATAAATGAAATTGAAACGAAGAAAATAGCAAAGATCAATAAAACTAAAAGTTGGTTCTTTGAGAAGATGAACAAAATTGATAAACCTTTAGCTAGACTCAGCAAGAAAAAAAGGGAGAGGACACAAATCAATAAAATTAGAAATGAAAAAGGAGAAAGCAAAACTGACACCTCAGAAGCACAAAGGATTATAAGAGACTACTACAAACAACTATATGCCAATAAAATGGACAACCACAAAGAAATGGACAAATTTTTGGAAAGGTACAATTTCCAAGACTGAACCAGGAAGAATTAGAAAATATAAACAGATCTATCACAAGTAATGAAATTGAAACTGTAATTAAAAATCTACCAACAAACAAAAGTCCAGGACCAGATGGCTTCACAGGCGAGTTCTATCAAACATTTAGAGAAGAGCTAACAGCTTTGCTTCTCAAACTCTTCCAAAAATTTGCAGAGGGAGGAACACTCCCAAATTCGTTTTACGAGGCAACCATCACCCTGATACCAAAACCAGACAAAGATATCAAGAAAAAAGAAAATTACCGAGCAATATCACTGATGAACATAGATTCAAAAATCCTCAACAAAATACCAGCAAACAGAAACCAACAACACATTAAAAGGATCACACACCATGATCAAGTGGGATTTATCCCAGGAATACAAGGGTTCCTCAATATACGCAAATCAATCAGTGTAATACACTATATTAACAAATTAAGGAATAAAAACCATATAACCATCTCAATAGATGCAGAAAAAGCTTTTGACAAAATTCAAATTATGATGAAAACTCTCCAGAAAATGGGCATAGAGGGAACCTACCTCAACAAAGTAAAGGCCATATATGACAAACCCACAGCAAACATCATTCTCAACGGTGAAAAACTGAAATCATTTCCACTAAGATCAGGAAAAAGACAAGGATGTCCACTCTCGCCACTCTTATTCAACATAGTTTTGGAAGTCCTAGCCATGGCAATCAGAGAAGAAAAAGAAATAAAAGGAATACAAATTGGAAAAGAAGAAATAAAACTGTCACTGTTTGCAGATGACATAATACTATACATAGAAAATCCCAAAGATGCCACCAGAAAACTATTAGAACTAATCAATGAATTTGGTAAGGTTGCAGGATACAAAATTAATGCACAGAAATCTCTGGCATTCCTATACACTAACAACAAAAATCAGAAAGAGAAATTAAGGACACAATCCCATTCACCATCACAACAAAAAGAATAAAGTACCTAGGAATAAACCTACCTAAGGAGGAAAAAAACCTGTATGCAGAAGACTATAAGACACTGATGAAAGAAATCAAAAATGATATAGGGCTTCCCTGGTGGCGCAGTGGTTGAGAATCTGCCTGCTAATGCAGGGGACACGGGTTCGAGCCCTGGTCTGGGAAGATCCCACATGCCACGGAGCAGCTGGGCCCGTGAGCCACAACTACTGAGCCTGCGCGTCTGGAGCCTGTGCCCCGCAACGGGAGGGGCCGCGATAGTGAAAGGCCCGCGCACCGCGATGAAGAGCGGTCCCCGCACCGCGATGAAGAGTGGCCCCCACTTGCCGTATCCAGAGAAAGCCCTCGCACGAACCGAAGACCCAACACAGCCAAAAATAAATAAATAAATAAATAAAGTAGCTATAAAAAAAAGTTAAAAAAAAAAAAAAAAAATGATATAAACAGATGAAGAAATATACCGTGTTCTTGGATTAGAAGAATCAATATTGTGAAAGTGACTATACTACCCAAAGTAATCTACAGATTCAATACAATCCTTATCAAACTACCAATGGCATTTTTCACAGAACTAGAACCACAAATTTCACAATTTGTATGGAAACACAAAAGACCCCGAATAGCCAAAGCAATCTTGAGAAAGAAAACTGGAGCTGGAGGAATCAGGCTCCCTGACTTCAGACAATACTACAAAGCTACAGTAATCAAGACACTATGGTACTGGCACAAAAACAGAGATATAGGTCAATGGAACAAGATAGAAAGCCCAGAGGTAAACCCACGCACATATGGTCACCTTATCTTTGATAAAGGAGGCAAGAATATGCAATGGAGAAAAGACAGCCTCTTCAATAAGTGGTGCTGAGGAAACTGGACAGCTACATGTTAAAGAATGAAATTAGAACACTCCCTAACACCATACACAAAAATAAACTCAAAATGGATTAAAGACCTAAATGTAAGACCAGACACTATCATACTCTTAGAGGAAAACATAGGAAAAACATTCTTTGACATAAATCACAGCAAGATCTTTTTTGACCCACCTCCTAGACTAATGAAAATAAAAACAAAAATAAACAAATGGGACCTAACGAAACTTGAAAGCTTTTGCACAGCAAAGGAAACCATAAACAAGATGAAAAGACAACCCTCAGAATGGGAGAAAATATTTGTAAATGAAGCAATTGACAAAGGATTAATCTCCAAAATTTACAAGCAGCTCATGCAGCTCAATATCAAAAAACAACCCAATTAAAAAATGTGCAGAAGACCTAAATAGACATTTCACTAAAGAAGAAATACAGATGGCAAAGAGGCACATGAAAAGATGTTCAACATCACTAATTATTAGAGAAATGTAAATCAAAACTACAATGAGGTATCACCTCACACCGGTCAGAATGGCCATCATCAAAAAATCTACAAACAATAAATGCTGGAGAGGGTGTGGAGAAAAGAGAACCCTCTTGCACTGTTGGTGGGAATGTAAATTGATACAGCCACTATGGAGAAGGAGGTTCCTTAAAAAACTAAAAGTAGAACTACCACATGACCCATCAATCCCACTACTGGGCATATACCTTGAGAAAACCATAATTCAAATGGACACATGCATCCCAATGTTCATTGCAGCACTATTTACAATAGCCAGGTCATGGAAGCAACCTAAATGCCCATCGACAGATGAATGGATAAAGAAGATGTGATGCATATACACAATGGAATATTACTCAGCCATAAAAAGGAATGAAATTGGGTCATTTGTAGAGATGTGGATGGACCTAGAGACTGTCATAAAGAGTGAAGTAAGCCAGAAAGAGAAAAATATATATTGTATAATAATGCATATATGGGGAATCTAGAAAAATGGTACAGATAAACCTATTTGTAGGGCAGGAATAAAGACATAGATGTAGAGAACAGACATGTGGACACAGGGGAAGGGGAGAGTGGGACAAATTGGGAGATTAGGTTTGACATAAATACACTACCATGTGTAAAATATATAGCTAGTGGGAACCTGCTGTATAGCACAGGGAGCTCAGCTCGGTGCTCTGTGATGACCTAGATGGGTGGGATGCAGGGGGGAGGTCCAAGAGGGAAGAGATATATGTATACATATAGCTGATTCACTTCATTGTATAGCAGAGACTAACACAACATTGTAAAGCAATTATACTCCAATAAAATTAAAAATAAAATAAAATCCTTAAAATAAATGAGTACACACATACATAAATTGAGATATGATTCACATATTATAAAATCCACCATTTTAAAGTGTACAGTTCAATGGTTTTTATTATGTTCTCAGAGTTGTACAGCCGTAGCCACTATCTACTTCCAGGACATTTCAATACCCATTAAGAGTCACTACCCATTCCTTCCTTCTCCAGCCCCTGGCAACCACTAATCTTTCTGCCCCCCTGGAGTTACCCATTCTGCACATTTCATATGAATGGATTCATACACCTATGTGACCTTTTTGTGACCAGCTTTTTACACATAGCATACTGTTTTCAAGGTTCATCAATGTTGTAGTATGTATTAGTGCTTCATTCCTTTCTACAGCTGCATAATATTCCATTGTGTGGATATAGCACATTTTATTTATCCATGCATTAGTTGATGGACATGTCCATTGCTTCTACTTTTTGGCTATTATGAATAATGCTGCTATAAATATTCATGTACAAGTTTTCATGGGGACATATGTTTTCAATTCTCCTGGATATATTCCTAGGACTGGAATTGCTGGGTCATACAGTAACTCTATGTTTAACTCTCCATAGCAGCTGCATCCTTTTACATCCGACCAGCAGTATACAAAAATTCCAATTTCTCCACATCCTGGCCAGCACTTGTTTTTGTCCATCTTTTTTATTATAGCCATTCTAGTGGTTAAAATATTTTTTCCTCCTACCTTGACAAATGCCTTCATAATGACAAGGGGGACCAAGTTTGCTTTTAGAATCATCAAACTTCTTGGGGTTTAGCACCCAAGAATGTGGCATGTGGGGAAAGCCAGCCCTGGACCCCCAGCCCACAGCCTGCCCTTTTGCCAACCACCCCTGGATTTGTGCTGCCCCCCAAAGGCTTCTCATGCATGTGTGCAGAGAGTCCAGTGCCAGCATTCAGGCTCTATCCATATACCCTCAAACAGCTGCCTCTTGGGCATGGAAGTCTGTGCATCAGCAGCAGCTGATCCTGGGAGGAGGAACCCAGGCCCTGGAAGCAGGATCAGGGCCATTGAGCAGGGAACTGTGGGCTCGCAGAACCCAGAGCACCGTCTGGGGGATGCGGGCTTTGCATGAGCATGTCCCCTTGTCTTGTGGTCTTCTCACCCCTTGGGGGAGGGGAGGCGCTGACGGAGGGCCAGAGGGTCCTCTGACATGCAGTGCACAATTCAGGAGCCCATCTTTCCCTCATCTTATAATGGCACTCTCCATGCTCATGTGGTCACTTCTCTCTAGAATGCTCTATCTCCTTAGAAGACCCCTTCTTATTCTTAAAAAAATTTTTTTAAATATTTATTTATTTCTTTGGCTGCACCGGCTCTTAGTTGCGGCACATGGGATCCCTTCTTATTCTTGAAGACACAGCCCGGAAGTTCTATGGCATGGGACGCCTTCCCTGACACCCCTCACAGTGTACCAGGCAGGGCGCTAGGCCCTGGGGATGCAGAGGGGAGTAAGATACAGTTGCTGCCAGAGTCAGGGAGCCTGATGGTGGCAGCAGCCGAGTAAACTGGCCAAGTACAGAGTGATCAGCTCAATAATCTGGTGCGGCCGGTGGTCTGGGGGTCACATGGGAGAATCACCTCCCCCTGCCTTGGGGGACTTCAAGGACGGCTTCCTGGAATAAACGAGCCCTATAATAAGACCAGGAAGGCAGGCCAGATTTGGCCAGATAAAGACGGGTGCCACTAGCAGGGACTTGTCCGGTGTCCTACCAGTCAGGTGTGTTCAAATGTTGCTGTCTCTCCGCCATCCAAATCAAGGACCGCATGGCACGACCATAGAAGCAGAACATGCCAAACACTTGGTGCATCTCACGCACAACAGGCTATATCAGACATGCTCATCATGCCCATTCTGTCCCCACCCTTTTCCCAGGGAGGAACCCCTCCCATGGGCCCTGTCCTCTGCACCCCCATTTCTAATAGGAACAAGGGGAAGGCATGAAGGGCCAACGTGTGGAGCAGGGAGTGACAGGGCCAGGCTGAGCGTCCTCGAGGGCGGGCTGACGGCAGTCAGGAGAAACCACCGGCAAGAAGGACACCAGAGATGCAGTGTCCTGTGCTGACGCCCGGGCAGCCCCAGGACCCCGTGAGGCTGCCCCGGCACGCCTGGGTTCAAATCCCTGCCAGGAGCAGGAAGCTTCACCATGGCCCCTTCTGGATCGTTCTGCTCCTCTTCCCACCATGAGAAGAGAAAGAGATCCTCAGACGGTTTGTTCCTAGTAAATTGCCCTGGTGGAAAGGCAAGCACTGAAACCATCGGCCAAAATTTGGTATTTTAATTATCCGTACTTTCCAGTTATTTATTCTCCACCCCCCAATGGTTTCCAAATCCGTTTTGCAATACACAGCAAAATACAACTCCGTCTCAACATATTTTGCAGATCAGGTTTCTTGGGGCCCTTTCAATACAACAGTATTTGCCAATACCTAGAGCAACTTTTCTTCCCGCGTATTTTCTCCCTGCTGTCCACCAGAGGGAGCCAGCAGGTCCTGTTTGGACAAGGTTCTCCACTCACCCTTGTCCAAGCAGAGTGAAGGTGAAATTACAGACCTGGGGCTGGTAAACTAAGTCGGCGGTTCCTGAACTTTCTGGTGCACAGCACTCTATAGAACACTAGGATTGGGGGCAACTTAATTCAAGGAATAAGTGGTGACCACTTGTTCTTGAAAAAAAATGAGACCTGGGGAAAATGAAAAAAAAAGCTTTCTGTTCATTGCAGTCCATAATTCCATTGCACATATTTATTGAACATTTTTATTCTGAAAGGTACAATAAAATAATAAAACAATTCTACATGGTAATTATAAATTATGGTATTTTATCTTATTTTTCTGACTGCACCACACACCATGCGGGATCTTAGTTCCCCGACCAGGGATCAAACCCATGCCCCCTGCAATGGGAGTGCGGAGTTTTAACCCATGGACCGCCAGGGAAGTCCCTAAACTATGGTATTTTAATGGGACATGGCGATCTTATTGTTTAAGTTATTTTTAAAATATTAGGGGGTGTAAATGATAAGGTGACATTTTGTGTCGCAGAGGTGGTTCTTAATGCCACCCTGTGAGGCACTGTGAACACCCGGTTAAGGAGACCAGAAGGCCTAAGTATTTTTAGGCCAAGGAATTGTATGGACCAGTAGGAAGATTTACGTGGTGGCAGAGTGCTAAATAATCTGGAATAGGGCCTCGGAGACAGACTAGGTGGTGAAATCTTGCATCTTGCATCTTGCAGTGGTGGAGTGAAGAAAGGCAGACTTTGGTGACAACTGTGGGGAAGGAAGGACACATAGATGAGATTTATGAAGGAGTCATTGACCAGATCCGGTTCCTGATTGAAGAGTTGGAAATGGGAAGGGATGGGAGCGAGCTAGGTGACAGACTGAAAACTGCTTAATGGTTTGAGACAGGAGTGGCAGGGGAATAACAATTCGCTCTGAATTCAGCACCTCGATTAATCCCCGTAGTTTAATCACAGCAGCATTTACACACGTTTGAAAAAGAGTAGAACATTCGTGTGTGAAATATTATATATTTGATCGACATCAAGCCTTGTTGCACAAGTCACAGACCCCTCGCAATAACTCTACAGCATCTTCTGGGCTCTTTGGCACAGAATATGAAGAATATAAATGTGTGATGGTAAAGAGACATCAGCAAAGGAATTGCCCCAGCGATCTTGTTCCATTGGAGCAGAAATGGGGACCTATCCCTAGGTGGTCTGGGGTGCAGTTGGGCTGGCACAGGTAGCCTTCAAATCCTGTGTCTTGGGTAGAGTTCATATCTTCTGACTTTTCCATCTCCCTCAAGTCCGAATTCCTATGTGAAACAAACCTTCCTACTCCACTGAGCTCTTGTGGCTCAACGTGCAATCAAGGGGGGTTAGAATGACGGGATTGTGAGCCACCCAGACGACTTTCCTCCTTCTCCAAAGCTGCCTAGCCAGGACACCCTGACATAAGAACTCCCCTCTGAACAGGGCTTCCTGAGGCCGGCTGTGGGGACTTTTCTGCAGAAATCTGCAGTCAGCCATGAATAATCACGATTGAGCAAGAGGGTGAGCTCCAGACTCAGTCTCATCTGAGTCCATCTCAGTTACTAAAACAAGTCTGCCTTTTGGCGTGGGAAGCTGCACGTGTGAGAAACCAGGAGGCCTTTGGGACAGCAACCTAGGCCAACAGAAGTCTCGGGATGAATCATAGCACAGGCCCCGAAGCGGAAGTACGCCTCGTCTGTCCCCACTCCCAAATGGATATGAGTGTATGTTAAGAACATAGATCATTAGGCACCGTAGTGGGTGCTGTGAAAGTCCGAGAAGTGCACCCTCTCGGTGAGAGCTTTCATCTAGGAGAGGAGAGACATGAGCCCAACCATCATGTTGCCTCTCTAATTGTCTTATTCATCCTTTGACCTCCCACTTAGCCAACCACTGTGTCTGGCACACAGATGATGCTCCCAAAATGTTTGGTGATTATTACACGTAAAATGCAAGAGGCAGTCATGCAATTGCCGTGCTTTGAGATCCATTTCCAACAGGGTTTCTCAACAGTGGTGCTATTGACCTGTTGGAGCAGATCATTCCTTATTGTGACTGTCTATGCACTGGAGGGTCCTTAGATCTCATGACATGCCAGTGGTACCTCCCCTCTCAGCTGTGACAACTAAAAGTGTCTGCAGCCATTGCCAAATGTTGCCCCCAGCTGGAAATCCCACTACCCCATCATTCTTCCAGGGCCCTGTGTTCTGGGATTTCTCTACCCTGTTTCTATGAAAACTATGCTTCCTGAAATCTATCAGCTCAGCACTTTATTCTCTGTTTTTCAAAATGCTGATCAATTAATATGACTGAATTCAAATTTAAATTGTTAATGGAAATAGATGTCAGTGGCTTCCTCACCCACACTCACCCCCACCATCCTTCATTTGTCACTGGAACATTTCAATAGGAACCACTTGGAATTGGTCATATGACACATTGAGCATCTTACAACATAAATACCCAAGATGGCATAAGGAGACCACAACAAGGGACCCCTGTAAAAAAGCTGCTACAATAAGCTCCTGAGCCCTTGAACTTCAGCTTCCCCAACCAGCCTGCTCCCACCTGCCAGAAACACAGAGTCCAGCGCAATGTCCCAGACCTCCTTGGAGAGATCCCCTACTCCTCCCAAGACCTCAAAGCCATGACTTAAAATGGTGAGAATTTTAGGCTATGTCCAAATCTGGCCCTGAAGCCACTTTCCAGATTTTTGTGTGTCCCCCGCCCCACCTCCTGTGGCAAGGGCCATCCTAGCAAGCGAATGGAGGGTATGTGATCTCAAAGCCCAAAACCCTGATTTTCAGTCATTTGCATTGAGATCCATTGGATGACCCAGTGAGGATTACTGCAACATAGCCCTATTCTTCTTCTAAAGGGATAGAGGGAAGGAGTGGAGAGGAAAACGAGTGACGCAGGTCTGCAGAAATGACACTCAGGAAAGCCGATGGGCAGGTTCCCATCAAGCATTCTCTGTTTTTCTCCTCTCCCTGGAGTTGACTGTGACACGAAGACATCCCTCAGACCCTGTCCCAGTTACCGACAGTGAGTCAGCTCAGCCCAGTGACTCTAATTCAATGCTTATTCACAAATTATAATTTTAGTACAATAGGGCACAGCTTTAAATAAGAGTTATGAGAAAGCCACCCACCTAGGACACGCCACAAGGCTCCTCATCTCCCAGCTATGGGTGGACATTCTGTTAGTCATAGAGAGCCATCTGGGCCCAGCTCACTTGTCTCCCCACTTTTTGTATCTCCAGACATTTTACCAAACACACACTGAGTCAGAATAAGTGGGTTTAGCAATTAAAATCTGTGTGGAGGCTGCCTCGAGAAGCATTTGGTGGATTTGGAAATAAATATTCCTCCCTGGAAAATCAAACATTCATTGTAAAAACCTGAATGTAATATATGCATGAAGACAAGCCTGAGCTGAGATCTCACAACATCGTCTTTTTCTCCTTCAGCCAAGAACATAAAGGACTTCCATTCACCTGGAGGGAAAGCTGAGTGACTTAGAGTAGAATTGTCTCTAAGTACAAGGATACTGCCAAAGGAAGCATCCGTCTACTTCTGAATAAACGCATTTCCATCGGGAAGCTTGTTCAGCCAAGGATACCCCCAGACACCGTCCCATCCCACTGAACCCAGGGTGTTAAAACAAAACAGGGAGTCAGGCAGTCTTAACACACCTGATTGCCAGCGGACGCACACGTTCAGTCTCTGAGGAAAACTCAGGGGTGGGATGTTTCTGTATTCTGAATGCCCCTGCAAGGCCAGAGGCAGGAAAGGGGAAACTCTCTGCAGAACCTCCCAGCACGAGATGCGGGGGAAAAGCACCTCCACCTACGAGCCTGCCATCATGCCTGGAAGATGTTCCTCCAGGACAGGTCACCTTTGTTGCGACAAGAAGGGAGCTCCTGTAGCTGCTGGCTTGCTTTAAAAGGAGGTGGTTAGAGCCCTGCGATAAGACCAAGGCTTGTCTGCCATTTACATGAGAATCACGGGCGATGTCTCTTTTATAAAGTTCCTGGATTACAGACTGCGCCTCCCACCCCCAGCAGCTGGTGGCGACATCCACCACCCGGGATCCGGGCAGATGCACCCACACACGCGCCCAGAAGCATCGTTCCAGAGGCTGCCACAGCCTCCTACAGGCCTTATAGCTCCGGTCTGAGTGTGAGCACTGACAGTCCTGGGTAGAACAGGGCCTGTCGCGAGGGCCTCTGCCGCCACAAAGCCACTTCACTTCACACATCAGTCTTGACGAGGGATCTCATTCTTCCGTCTAGAGAAGAATGCCTGCTGCGCTGCAGGCTGGCGGTGGGTCAGGGCTGGGACTGGTTCCAGCTCTCAGCACTGTTTCCGGCGGGCCGTAGGAGATCAGAGTAACAAGTATGTTCCCGTATGTCCCAGGTTGGTAGGACTCCAAGCCAGTGGTTCTTAACATTTTTAAGATCACAGACCCTTCTGACAAGCTGATAAAATCCAAGGCCTCTTTCCCCAGAAAAAGACACTTTTGCACAAAATTGACCAATACAGTTTCAGAGGGTTCAGAGAACCCCTGAACCACTAAAAACTTCTTCCCTGGTCACTGAATTTAAAGCAAGAGGGCCTTCCCTGCTCATGACGAAGCACCTCACACCTGCCCAACTCCAGGTAGCCTCCAGGAAACCATCTCTTGCGTTGGGGTAAAGCAGCAGTACTGGCCAAGGGTTAGGCCTGCCTGGAGCAGGAACATTCTGGCTCGCTTACTTCCAGGTGTCTACAGTGGGTTATACCCGTGAGCAGCTGTGTATTTGGTGGTTACTACATGCCAGGCCCCGAGCATGCTCTAAAGCATTTCATCCTTCAGCCTGTACAACAACCCTATAACGCAGGGTCATTGTTTCTGTTTTATAGGTGAGGACACCAAGACTCAGAGAGGGAAAGTACCCTTCCCAGCAATACCCACCTGTTGCCAGGCAGGACTGCCAACCCGCTTAGCACCCATGCAATAGCCCTAGGCACAGTCAGCCCGAGCAAATGCCTTTCTAGAAACTAGGAGGAACAGACTAAAATCCCAAAGCACTTGGTGAAGGAGTTGCTACAAATGTTGGTTCCCTCTGTTTGCTTCGTTTTCATGTGCCTTTTTATTTCCTGTTTGGAGATGAAGATAAGCATGTAACTTTCAGGAGGTGTATGGCTATTAGCATAACTGAGCCATCGTGGGCCCATTCAGTTCCTGCTGTCCTTCTACTGACCCCACCTAGGGCTGTACTGTGTAGTAAATCTCTTCTCTGTCATCTAGGGCTTTGTAGTTAATAGATACTGTTTAATGATCATTAGGTCCAGGTGGCTTCTGTGCTCTATTAGTCTCCAAACAATGATGAAAACTTTTGCTGACCTATTCCCAGCACCCACGAGACTAGTTACCCATTCATAAATTTGACTTAGGAATACACGTCCTGTTTCCAAACACGCACGCCCACCCCCTAGGTTAACTATAAAATTGTCCCCATGGCCCCTCGGAGGTGGGGAATGCAGCTGCGAACTCTTCTGGATCATCATCAGCCCAACCCCACCCTGGAAGTCACCCTATAATAAACTGATCCATTGGTTATATGGAGCTGCCTGCCTTGTTTTTCAGCCTCAAGATGCCTTCTCAGTTCACTGGGCACTTTTCATTCCCTCCGTCCTCCAATGGCAGACCCAGTCTGAATTGGTGATGGAACTACAGAAAACACCAACTTCAGGGAGCACACCTCCATCTCCTGACACAGATAAGATGTGGATCTGATGAACAACGACAAGAATTTAGATCAATATGGAAGTTGATCACTGATAGGATATCACCTTGGCTATAGATAGTTAGAACCTAACATCTGCGGGATTTTTTAAATTGAAGTGTAGTTGATTTACAATATTGTGTTAGTTTCAGGTGTACAGCAAAGTGATTCAGATATATATATATTATATACATATACATTATATATATATTATATACATATATATATATAATGTATATAATATACATAATATATTATATATATATATATATATATATATATATATATATATATATATATATAATGTTAAAATATCACTTACCAAGCAAGCTTGGTGAGGTTATTAAAGGAACAAACATTCGAGGAGTGACTCCTCTGTGCCTGGTACTGTGCAAAGCCCTGGAGAGACAGAGATGAATAAGCCAAGTTCTGGTCCACACTGAACTCATCATCTGGCAGGGGAGGAGGGGAAGGCATAGGATTAACTGGAATAGCAACGTGATAACTGCTTTACCAGAGGAAGGATGGAAGTGCCAAGGGCCAAAGAGCAGGAAGTGAGTGATGCTGGGGAAAGGTGAGGCAAGGTCTCCAGGGTGCAGAGGGGCTACGTCAGGTCATCCTGGGCAGGGGCACAGGGCAAACTGAGACCCAGAGGGTGATCTGCTGGGAACAAGAACTGGCTGCTGGGCAGGAATACCTGCAGCTTGTAAGCCAGAAAAGGAAGGCAGGGGCCAGATTACGAAGGCTTTTGTCATCTAAGAGAAGTCATTAAGAGATTCTTTTCGTGGAGGAAGAACTCGATCACATTTGTACTGTAGGAAGATGGCTGCTGCAGGAGCAACACGAAAGGTAGAATCTGCCTGGGAGGATCAGGAAGCAGAAAATGGGATAGAAAATTGCTGTGATCATTGAGTCAAGGATGAGGAGGTTGTATTTCGGTTCTAGATGGCCCTCACAAATGAACATTCATACAGAAAACCAGCAGGGTCTGATGACATTTTGGATGTTGACAGGTGAAGCAGAGAGCAGAAAAAGAAATGCCTCTGAGGTTTCTAAGTTGAGCAATTGGTAGATAGTGATTCTGTTCAGAGAGAAAGGAAACAGGAGAGGAAGAACTGGTTCTGGTGAGGAGACAGGAGGGTGAGTTACGTTTTAGACAGGTTGGTTTGAAAGTGACCAAGGAAGTGTTAGAGCAGGTAAACCGCCTGCAGATCATAGCCTTAGAGGGTTGTAAGCATGAAGCATGAACAAAAAGAGACAAGAACTAAGGAGAGCTGGAACCTCAGGAATATGAATATTTAGAAGGAGTTCAAAGGAAGAAGAGCCAGCAAAGGAGACTTGAGTATTGAACAGCTAACTGCAGGTTGTGGACAAGACACCTTCCCAGAAGGAGAGTCAAGTATTGAAATCTCCAAAGAGGAGAAGGATAAGACCTGAAAGGAAGTCCCTGGATCAGGCAGCTGGACGTTCCTGACTACTCCTCCATTACAGCAGAACCTCATGGGATTGGGAGTGGAGGCAGAACGTTTATACTATTCTTGAAAGAATGTTGGCCAAGGAGGGAAGGAAGGAGAGGTCACCCACAAAATAAAGCTTTTGCTTTTCTCTGGTGTGTGATCTAGTACACGGCAGGTCCTATGACACCACCAAACTCACAGTTAACACATGTTTGAGCGAGGTGGGAGAACAGGGCACGTACACGGTTGGGCTGACGTCCAGAACTGAGGCTGGATGTCCAGCTGGGGTTGATGATGATTGCTAGCACTGCTAAGTATTAGTAGTTAAAGACTTAAGTGGTCTGAAATGTGGGGTGAAGCTTAAATGGTGACTAGGAAGAGAAGCCCTGTCAGCTAAGAAACAGGAAAACAAGAGTGAAAGTGGCAAAGGTACTATTATTGTTAATTTTGATAAGACCTAGTAGGAGGTTCTAGGAAGCAGGCATTTTCAGACACTACTGATGAGAATTTAAATTGGCACGATCTTATTAACAAGTAACCAAAAAAATAAAAAAAACAAAAAACTTTAAAAGCTTATGTGATATTGTGAGCAGAAGCAAGAAGAACTACAATCCTGCAGCCTGTGGAAAGAAAACCACATTCACAGAAAGATAGACAAAATTAAAAGACAGAGGACTATGAACCAGATGAAGGAACAAGATAAAACCCCAGAAAAACAACTAAATGAAGTGGAGATAGGCAACCTTCCAGAAAAAGAATTCAGAATAATGATAGTGAAGATGATCCAGGACCTTGGAAAAAGAATGGAGGCAAAGATCAAGAAGATGCAAGAAATGTTTAACAAAGACCTAGAAGAATTAAAGAACAAACAAACAGAGATGAGCAATAAAATAACTGAAATGAAAAATACACTAGAAGGAATCAATAGCAGAATAACTGAGGCAGAAGAACGGATAAGTGACCTGGAAGACAGAATGGTGGAATTCATTGCTGTGGAACAGAATAAAGAAAAAAGAATGAAAAGAATTGAAGACAGCCTAAGAGAACTCTGGGACAACATTAAACACACCAACATTTGCATTATAGGGGTCCCAGAAGGAGAAGAGAGACAGAAAGGACCCAAGAAAATATTTGAAGGGATTATGGTTGGAAACTTCCTGAACATGGGAAAGGAAATAGTCACCCAAGTCCAGGAAGCACAGAGAGTCCCGGGCAGGATAAACCCAGGGAGAAACACACCAAGACACATAGTAATCAAATTGACAAAAATTAAAGACAAAGGGACTTCCCTGGTGATGCAGAGATTAAGAATCCGCCTACCAATGCAGGGGACACGTGTTCAAGCCCTGGTCCCGGAAGATCCCAGATGCCGCAGAGCAACTAAGCCCATGCACCACAACTATTGAGCCTGCACTCTAGAGCCCGCGAGCCACAACTACTGAGCCCACGTGTCACAACTACTGAAGCCCACGTGGCTAGAGCCCATGCTCCGCAACAAGAGAAGCCACTGCAATGAGAAGCCTGTGCACCGCCACGAAGAGTAGCCCCCTCTCGCCACAGCTAGAGAAAGCCCGTGTGCAGCAACAAAGACCCAACGCAGCCAAAAATAAATTTTAAAAATAAAAATAAAAAAATTTATTTTAAAAAAAAGGAACGAAACTGGTTCATTTGCAGCGACGTGGATGGAATTAGAGACTGTCACACAGAGGGAAGTAAGTCAGAAAGAGAAAAAACAAATATTGTATATTAACGCATATATGTGGAATCTAGAAAAATGGTACACGGGGCTTCCCTGGTGTCGTAGTGGTTGAGAATCTGCCTGCCAATGCAGGGGACACGGGTTCGAGCCCTAGTCTGGGAAGATCCCACATGCCGCAGAGCAACTGGGCCTGTGAGCCACAATTACTGAGCCTGCGCATCTGGAGCCTGTGCTCCACAAGAGAGGCCGCGATAGTGAGAGGCCCGTGCACCGCGATGAAGAGTGGCCCCCGCTTGCCGCAACTAGAGAAAGCCCTCACACAGAAACGAAGACCCAACACAGCCATAAATAAATAAATTTATAAGAAAAATGGTACAGGTGAACCGGTTTGCAAGGCAGAAATAGAGACACAGATGTAGAGAACAAACGTATGGACACCAAGGGGGGAAAGGGGAGGGTGGGGGTGGTGGTGGGATGAATTGGGAGATTGGGATTGACATGTATACACTAATATGTATAAAATAGGTAACTAGTAAGAACCTGCTGTATAAAAAATAAATAAATAAAATAAAATTCAAAAAAGAATAAATAATTTAGAAATTGAGTTTTTCGTTGATAAAAATGTTTAAATGTGTAACATGTTTATTGAAGAGCTGGAATCTATCTTAGAATAGAACGAAAGAATTTTGTTCTTTTCCATCCCTACCTTTAAATAAATTCTATCAGCTTTTTCTTTTCATCATTAACACTAAACTGTGCTTTTGTTCTGGGCACTGTGTCAGACATTTTATTCCCTATATTTCATTACATCCTTGAAACATATGCTGTACTGGTTTTCTTTTCTTCATTTTACAAATTAGGAATTAAAAGATTCATAGTTACTAATCAATTTCATGAAGTTTTCTCAGCTAGTAACTGTTGGGGTAGGGAGGGAAAAAAAAGCTTATTTGATATTGTGATTTATAATGAAATGTATGTATTTGGTCTTCGGTCAGTTCCTGGCACAGAGCTGCTAAAATCCTTGTAATTTCCTAAGCACTGAGACAGATCATGATGTCTTTTGTTATGTTAATGAGATGACCTTTGGAAAGCCTCTAGGTTATCTAAGGATGAAGGCTGGTTACCTGGGGAACCAACCCTATGATTAGGGGATTGGAGCTTTCAGTCCCACACTCTGACCTTCTGAGAGGGGAGAGAGGCTGGAGATTGAGTTCAATCACCAACGGCCAATGATCTAATCAATCTTGACTAGGTAATGAGTCCTCCATAAAAACCCAAAAGGACAGGATTCAGACCTTCTGAGTTGGTCATCTCCTGGAGGTATTGGGAGAGCATGGAAGCTCCAAGACCTTGCTCTATGCATCTCTTCAATCTGGTTGTTCCTGAGTTATATCCTTTTATAATAAACTGGTAACCTGGTAAGTAAAATGTTTCTCTGAGTTCTGTGAATCACTCTAGCAAATTAATTGAACCAAAGGAGATGTTCGTGGAAACCTGTGATTTACAGCCTGTAAATCAGAAGCACAGGTGACAACCTGGACTTGAGATTGGCATCTGAAGTGGGAGCAGTCTTGTAACCTGTGAGATCTGAGTATCTCTGGGTAGATAGTGTCAGAATTGAGTTGAATTGTAGGACGCCCAGCTGGTGTTAGAGAATTGCTTGATGTTGGGAAAAATTCACACTTCTGAATCAGATTGGAGTGAGAATCATAGTTCTTGTACACACTTTCACCCAGCAATTCACCTTATCCTATAAAAGTCATAATGGATATCTGCAAAGATTTATCTACAATAATGTTCACCATAGCTCTGTTTATAAGAGTAAAAAACTGGAAGTAATGTAAATTTCCTACAACAGGGAATTGGTAAAACACATCATCATATATCTCTCTATAGGATATAATATTATGCAACCATTTAAAATGTTGGGTAGATTTAACAACCCAGCAAAATTTTCACAATATAATTAAATTTTTAAAAATAATTTACAAAAGGTAATGAGTACATTAAATGTGTGTGTGTATACACACATATACACTCACATGCACTCATATACACTCAGACAAAAGTCTAGAAGATTGTAACAAATTCAAACAAATGACTGGAGAATATGCACCAAAATAAGAACAGTAACAAAATTGCTGGCTGGTATAATTATGGGTAATTTTAATTTACTTTTTGCCTCTCTGTATTCTCTAGAATATTTAAAATAAATATGTATACATATATGTAAATACATGTGTAAATTTACATATGTAAATTACATATGTATATGTAATTACTCTTGTAATTAAAAATACCCATTTATGTTTAATGTAATGAAAATACTTTAACAAAAATGGCTTAATATAGCAAAATAGTCTTTTTAAGAATAAAAGTAATAGAATCAGATCATTAAAAATTCAAAAAGTATTAAAGCATATTAAGGAAACAATTAAGTGTTCCATTTTCCTAATTCCTCCAAATCCAATTCCCCACAGGAAATCACAAATAACTTTGTTGTATCACTGTAGACTTTTTTCTATCTAAATATACTTTTTAAAGTAATTGAAAACTTTTTTTTTAATTGTAGCTAAAGTGGAAGACTAGGTCAGGGGTCAGCAAACATTTTTTGTAAAGGGTCGGATAGTAAATATTTTCAGCTTTGTGGACCATCTCTGTTGCAACTATTCAGCTCCGTCACCGTAGTGTAAATAAAGCACTACAGCCGTAAATAATATAAAGCCGTAAACCAATAAACATGGTTATTTTCCAATAAAACTTCATTTACAAACAAATAGTGGGCCAGACTTGGATTATGGGCCATAGTCTTCACACCTCTGGACTTACGTGAACAAATAAACAAACCAAAAAATGCCAACTTCTTGAGCATGCTAGCCAAAGAATACAGCTTATTTGGTTCCTGTTTCATCATTAGTTCCAATGTCCATGTTTCTGGGTTGCTATGTGGTACTTCTTCTTGTTCAATATCAGTAATAATCATGACCTTTTATACACTGTGTTACCCGCCTTCAACCTAGGGTCCACATAACAGGCTTCCACCCCACCCACTGCTCACATCCAGGCTACTGGGATAAGGGACCCACACCAACCTACTGGGATCAGCCACCTTGGTAACATTCACTGAGCACCTACTGTGTGCAGGGCACTGTGCTGCTATTGCAACCTCATAGTAACTATCTCGTTCACCTTTATATTTCTAGTGCCTGGCACATACTGATCACTAAATTAGAGTTGAATAAATGAATGATCTATAAGCAAAGTAAGTGTCCAACCCTCAAGTACTGTGGTTTGGAAGTGAAAAACCTAGTGGCACATAGTAGGTACTCAATAGATATACATCTCCTCAGCATCTGTGCTTAACAAATTCTATAACAGCAACTGCTAGTGTCACAGTCACAAGTGCTTTAGACACGTGTTCCTCAAAGTCCTATGTGAATCTGAATCACTTGGGCTTTGTATTAAAATGCAGACTTTGATTCCAGAGGTCTGGGATGAGGCCCCAGACTCAGCCTCTCTAGCAAGCTCCCAGGGTTGCCGATTCTACTGGTCCAAGTAGCAAGGTTACTTAAATAGGGGTTCATAAATAGGGGTTATTGGTCCAGGGAGTGAGACAATATGTAAAAAAGTATAGATAATGCAGATACAATAGGGGGAATAACGGGGTTTTGTCCAAAGCCTGGAGTTCGGAGCAGTGCAAATGACACCACTCAGAGAACTGAGTCAGGGACTGAGTCACGGGAAACACGGTAACTTTGGGGTTGAAACTGGAAAGATAAATGTCGCATTCACCAATTCTAAAACCGCATTTTTTCACATTGTAACATCTCTAAATCAGTATGTGTCATACTTTCGCTGGTGGCCAGGTAGGTGGGTAATCATGTTACAGTTTCACTTCCTGACACCATCAGGCACAATTAGGAAACCGTCCATCGGCATCAAAACTTGCAGATTAGGTGTCAGTAGCTCGGGAGAAAATTCCAGAGACAAGAGTGGAGCCCTCTTAAGACATGTGACATCTCGAAGGCACCTGATGGCAGAGAGGATGTTGCCGTGTGGAAAAGCAGAATTAAGAAGTGATCAGAGATTAAAATATTCTGCAATTAGATAGCAGCGATGGTGGCACAGCCTTGTGAGTAAACTAAAAACCACTGAATTGTTCACTTGAAAAGGGGTGAATTTTACAGTGTGTGAATTATAGCTCAATTTTTTTTTAAGTGGGGGAAAAGTTTGCAAAGATTGGAAATATTCTGGAGATGGATAGTAGTGATGGTTGCACAACAGTATGAATGTACCTAATGTCACTGAATTGCACACTTATAAATGGTTAAAATGGTAAATTTTGTTATATATATTACCACAATAAATTAAAAAGTGGAGGAAAAACAAACCCACTGTAAGTCTCTTCCCCATCTACACACAAAACCATGTAATGACTCAACCTTCAATCAAGAGTTCTGTGCACGGGCTTCCCTGGTGGCGCAGTGGTTGAGAATCTGCCTGCTAATGCAGGGCACACGGGTTCGTGCCCCGGTCCGGGAAGATCCCACATGTCGCGGAGCAACTAAGCCTGTGCACCACAACTACTGAGCCTGCACTCTAGAGCCCGTGAGCCACAACTACTGAGCCCGTGTGCTGCAACTACTGAAGCCTGCACTCCTAGAGCCCATGCTCTGCAACAAGAGAAGCCACCGCAATGAGAGGCCTACGTACTGCAATGAAGAGTAGCCCCTGCTCTCCGCAACTAGAGAAAGCCCGCGCGCAGCAACAAAGACCCAACGCAGTCCAAAGTAAATAAATAAATAAATAAATAAAGCAGGCTTGCAAAGGACTGGTCCCAGGTCTTCCTTCCAGAAGCAGAGGACCGACTCCCCATCGTTCCCTCTTCAAAGGGTCCTCACAGCCTGCCTCTGGAATGTCCTTACAGCCAAGTGGAGACGGGCTTCCCCTTCCCAGCATTAAAACAGCAGAGTTCCCTGGTTCCAGCTTGTGCATCCGCCCGTGGTGAGCTCCCTACCAACCTAAGAGCTAATGTGAGAATGCACGATGCTCGCCAAGGAGACCAAATCACTCAGCTCCACAAAACACCTGAAGATAAAAGCTTTTTTAATAAGTAACTTAGCTTAGATGAGAGCTATCTATTTGAAGTTATCTGTGGGTGATAAATCTTCTCTGGGGACTTTTTATAGCTTGATGCTTTAAAACATGCTAAATAATAGGAAAGAGTGTTGCCAGGCCCCAGGGTCCACAAACAGCAGGTTAGCCTCTGCTTCATAAGCTGCAAAAAGTTAATCTCCCAGGCATCAACCATGGGCTGAACTGCTAGCACCTCTCCAAGGAAAATCTTTCCAGGGAAGCTGCCGCAGAAATTCCTCTCAGTTGCGTAGATGACCAAGCTCAGGACCTCCTGACTAGGTGGCATTTACAATTTTCATTTCTTGTGTCGACTTATCTGGCTATACTTTGTTTGTTGATGCCTGACTGAGGTAGCCAGGCCTGTCAATTGCCTGTCCTAACCATCACCCCCTTCTCAGAGGGTCGGTGTGAAGCTCACTCCCCAAAATATGAGATTTTGACACAGAAACCCCGGAGAATCACGGTTTAAAGTTTTATGTTTTTTCTTGTTAAATTTTTATCTCAGTTTAGGCTCATCATTCTCGTTTAGTAATTTTCAATATCTACTATATCAGCCCTCCTTCCCAGCTTTGTGTCATCCAGATAATTGATCAACATACCTCTTCACCAAGTCACCAATAAAAATGTTGACTGTAGTGGTTAACAAAGAAAAAGAAAGTTATAAAGAAGAGGCAGACTGAATGCAAACAAGTTTTAGGAATACTTCAATCAATTTATTACACCTATATGATTCTTCTTATGAATGTATGAGTTATATATGATTTTTAAAAGGATGTCTAAGAGAGTTCTTTTAATAAGCATTAAAAAATCCTAAGTGATTTAAAAAAATGAGATCACTTAATTAGCATCTTTTTTTTCTTTTTATTGGTACAAAATAGTGGTGGGTCTTGTATTCAATTATGTCTTAGATTCAGTGAAATTCAGTAGGAGTTTGCCAGGCAGGATCACTGGGGAGAAGCACTAGACGTAGAGAAGGAAGAAGTGCAAAGGCGTGGACCTAAAAGAAAGAATGACCTATCCAGGGAGTCGCAAGCTGATGCAGAGGCAACATGGTGGGAAGCGGTAGATGAGAGTGGAAATATAGGTGAGAATTTTAAAAGGCAGCAGATCCCATACCATTAAATGAGGACTTTATTCAGTAATGAAAAGGGAATTGAAAGTTTTTGTGTAGGAGAGTAATGAGTTAAAATAGATATTTTCTAAAGATCACTAGGCTTCTGTGTGGGCAATGCTCAAATCTGCATGTAGACTACTACAGTGGTCCAGGACCTGGACTCCAGGTGAAATGTGATTGGGATCCAAGTCAAGGCAGTGACAATGGAGACAGCAGCTCATTAGAATTGCCAGGAATAGGTGGTCAGTTAAAAGTAGGAAGTGAGAGCCAGACAGTCCTAGATGACCGAAGGTTTCCAGTTAAAGGTTAGAAACTGGACGTGGCCTTTAGCCAAGAGGGCATCCTGACCGGAAGTCAGTGAAGTCTCCCTCTAGAAACTGGACTTGGTCCTCTCTTGTCCTAAGACTTGAGAACCCACATTTACTTGGGGCCTGGGGGCATCTGTACGCTGATCACACCAGGTTGGGGTCACGATTAAAGACCTCAGTCAACTCTTTGAAGCTTCATTAACACTCTAGAAATTGTCCCAGTGGAAGGAGGGGTGTGAACACCTTGTTTTTGCCCCTTAAACACAGCATGCTGGGCTTCTTAGAAATCTGTATTCAGGGTTGACTGTCAGGTTGGGATTTGAGTCAAATATTTTAATGATCACTTGTTGCCTTTTTGCCATGCAGCCCTAAAGATTCTTTTCAGGTCAAATTTCCACCACTTCAAGAGGAGCACCATCTTTCTTCAGTTCCAAAAGCAGCGCTCAGACTCACTGTGCTGACTCCAGAAGATGAACTGCAAGAGAGCAAAGGGTGTGGCTGTTTGCCGACACCCCCATTCCATCTTCCAGAAGAAGGCTCCTCTCACTCCCAAACCAAGCAATGGTGAGTTTAGAAGGTTCGAGAGGGTTAGAGACAGAATGGCAGAGTCTGGATTTGGGAGTCTAAGAGACTAAGTCTCTGTTCCGCCATTTAACACCTGTGTGCCCTTGGGCCATCAATTTAACCTCTGAGCTTCAGTTTGTTTGTAAAATAAGGATAGGAATAATACGCACTGCACAAGGGTTCTTGTGAAGACTAAGTAAGATCACGCACAGAAACTGTTTAGCACAGTGCCTGACACGTTATAAACACAAAACAATGTGCAGTAAGATTACCGTATCATTGAAAGTGGGCAGAGCTTGACAAGTTTCCCCATCTCTCCAACATCAAGTGCACCAGAAAGATATGAATTAAGCAGTGTTTTTTCAAACATTGGAGACAATCCCCCTACTTTTCTTTTGCAACCCAGATCACACAAACAGGTATAGGACTGAAATAAAACAAGTTTTACCAAACAATAATTACCTTTACTCCATGCAACATGGCATGTACTCTGAGACTTTCACTTCTTCATTCGTCTATTTTGTTTCATTTATTGACTTGTGAAAGTTTTCAAACCTACAGAAAGTTGAAAGAATGATACAAAACACTCTTCACGGAAAGCAGGGTTTCTCAACCTCAGCAAAAATGACAGTTGGGGTCGGATAATTCTTTGGGGTAGGGGGCTGTTCTGTGCATTGTAGGATGTTTAGCAGCACCCCTGGCCTCTAAACACTAGATACCATTAGCATCCCCTACACACACCCCCAGTTGTAACAACCAGAATTGTCTCCAGACATTGCCAAATGTCCCCTGGGGGACAAAATCACTCCCATTGAGAACCAATGACCCAGACCTACCAACAGTTAACATTTTGCCATATTACATTATCTTTCTCTCAATACACGTTCATGCACACACAAACATATTTTTTGGTTGAACTCTTTGAAAGTAAATTACAGATATCATGACACTTAACACCTAAATAGTCAAGCATGCATCTCCTAAGAATAAAGGCATGCCCTCACACATCCACAATCCCATACGGCACCTAAAAAAGTAACATTAATTCAATAATATCTTTTCTTTTCTCCTTCCTCATCTATGTTGTTTGTAATCTACTAGATTGATTCCACTCTCCACTTATGGGTCATGACCTACAGTTTGAAGATTAAAGAAGAAGGATTAGAGAAGTAAATATATCTTCTCCCAAAGATCTTTAAAAACAGAAGCCCATCCTTGCCAGCAGGAGAGGCGCCCCTGAAGTCACAGAGCCAAGCACGTATTTACAGGGGTTTTACCAACACACTGCTGCTTCTCCTTCCCTGGCTGCTTCCACCTGGCAGAGCACACCCCCCATGGTGGCACTGGGAGCAGAGACCCAGCCAGCCTCACGCTGCAGGGGACCCAGGAGCTCTCCCAGATGCCGGCGGTGTGTGCCCTGGGCTGTCAGCCCAGTGTTGGCAGGGCCTGCCAAGCTGGGCACACAGCAGCCTGACCACATCACAGGCCCGGGCTCCGGCTTAGGCTCAGGCAGGCTGCCTCCTGCCCCTTCCATGTTTGCTAAGCTCCTTTCCTTTACCTGCACTGGCTCCAGGAAAGTGGTTACAAGTTGGTCCAGAAACTGCCAACTGGCAAGGGCTGAGACACATGAAAGTGTAAGTCACTAGTCTTCTTTGATTCCCCTGACCTTATAAATCTGGGCTTTGAATCTAGCATCAGGATCCAAAGAGCTGCAAAACTTAAAAACTAACACTACCAAATGCAGACGGAGAACTCGCCACAAGAGCCCTCTGCATAATTGCCCAGGAGGTCTGGAAAGATCAGTGAGGGGCAAGAGTGAAGGAAGGCTTCTCACACAGGCCCCGGGTAGCACCTTCCACTATCCTGGCAAGGAGCCCCTTTGTGTTTGCTCTTGCTTGTATTTTTTTATAAAGACTTGAAACCTGTGGGGGCCAGATTTCCTTGAAAGTCAGGAGTTTCTCCCTCTTGAAGATTAGAAGTGGGGATATTAGATCAGCTCTGGTATTGGAGGAGAAAGAAGAATGGACTACAGCCTGAAAAGTCAGGGAGATGCTTTTACAGGAACTGACTGTTAAGTCTTAAAGGCAGTTGCTATGACAATAACCCATCACCCTTAATAAGACTCCAGAATATGGGTTATACATCCCCAAGCCAGGAGGGATGTGCTACTGGATGGAGCAAAAGATACACATGGGGAAGTTCAATGATGGGACCACAGAGAAATGAATTAACCCAGAAATGAAGACTTGCCATCTCTGTGGCATCCCCTATGCTGCTCCAGTGAATCAGTACAAAAGTAAAGAAGACATTTCCAAAGCCGGGAACACAGCAAAGGCAGTGACCAGAAGCAGCTATGGGTGGGAGTGCCACAAATATTCACTGATTGCAAACTGCTTTCACTTGCTCTGATGCCCACAGTGTCTTCGGGCAGGCTATCACGACCCAAAATTATCTCATTTTTTAGTTAGTTTTCTGTCTGTCTTCCCCCACTAGATTATAGGGATGTGAGAGCCTTGTCTATTTCCGTCACCATCATATCCTCATTTCTGAGAATGATGCCCAGGCATAATAACCAGTGCTCAAAAGATATTTGGTGAGTGAGTGAGTGAACACGGGCTCTCCTCAACTATAGCCAGTCAAGTACAATCCGCCCCACTTAACAGAGGAAGAAAGCAAAGCACAGAAATGTCGAGTTCACCCAGCTAATCAGTCTGGGCCATAAAACCAGAACTCCTGATTTCAATTCCCACACTGCCTAAAACCAATAGGGACATAAAAATCATGTTTATCACTTGCTCCTCTCATCCCCTCGGGTCCTACAGTTTGGCAGGACTCTCAGGACAGTCCCAGGGATGATGCTTTCATCAGCTTGAGTCTAAAATCCACAGGACACTTTCTCGAACTGTGGGGAAATTTCCTGAAGATGCCCATCCAGAAGCCAACATCCAGGTTGGCAACAATCTTTTTTTTTTTTTTTTAATAAATTTATTTATTTATTTTTTGGCGTGTTGGGTCTTCATTGCTGTGCGCGGGCTTTCTCTAGTTGCGGTGAGCAGGGGCTACTCTTCGTTGCAGTGCGCGGGCTTCTCATTGTCGTGGCTTCTCTTGTTGCGGAGCATGGGCTCTAGGCGCGCAGGCTTCAGTAGTTGTGGCACGTGGGCTCAGTAGTTGTGGCTTGCAGGCTCTAGAGTGCAGGCTCAGTAGTTGTGGCACACGGGCTTAGCTGCTCCACGGCATGTGGGATCTTCCCAGGCCAGGGCTCGAAACTGTGTCCCTTGCATTGGCAGGCAGACTCTCAACCACTGCGCCACCAGCGAAGCCCAACAATCTTTTACATTCAGAATAGTGGGGCTGCCTGTTGCTGCAGGAGATTAATTAGATAGGTACCTAATTTTAAGAGGCCCAGAGGGATAAAGTGACTCAAACAAGGTTACAAGCAAGTTGGCCAGGGTGAACCACCTAGATGTGTAGTTAAGGCAAAAAAAACCAGGAAGGAATGAAGGAGGGAAGGAAGGAAGGAGGGAAGGAAGAAAGGGAGGGAGGGAGGAAGGAGAGAAAAGATGGACCCCAAACAGAAGAAAAAACTATCCTGTGGTGTTTCAGGTATTTCAGATTAGTATAAGAGAAGAAGCACTTAGGGACATTTAGGGACATGGGGACCTTCCCAGAGCTTCTCTCACTATTGGCCCAAGTGATCATTTCTCTACCTTCCCCCATCAGCTATGACTTCTTGTCAATGAATCCCACTCCATCTCTCTTAAAAGCACTAAGGACTGTGCCGATTTATCAACACAGAACAAAAGTCTCAGATAGCACAAGGATGTTGTACGAGAGCAAGTGAAAACCAGAACTTAAGTCTGTTCCTTCCCTCAAAATCCCTAAATTTTGGCCAACACACACACGTGCACAAACGCACACTTTGCTCCCCCAGCTCTATTCCTACCACCACCACCAGCAATTCCCACAGCCCAGCCTAGAGCGTCAGATGCAGATGGGGCTTCCTGGGGATTAAATACAACCCAAGCTGAGTAGCTGAACCTTGCGCGGCTCTGGGCACCCCCATCAGACAGAGAGGTGAAGAGGGGCATCCTCTGTTGACGCCTTCTGTCCCAGGCCCTGGCTGGCAATTTACAAACAATAGTTAATCTTCCCAACAATTCTGCAAAAATACCCTTTTAACAGATGACGAAATTAAGTCTCAGAAAGACAAAGTACTTTATTGAGAATGTTTTCACTTAAAAATCTGATTGCTCTTTTCATTAAACCAAACTCCCAACTCATCATTCTCATTTATTTCAAGCTGAAAATACATAGCTTTCTATTCTCCAAAATAAAACTATTTACTTTACACTAGAAAATGAAAACTTTTTACAGAACTAATCACAGGTAATATTAAAATTGCAAATGAGGGTAAAAAGCTAAGGGCAAATGCTAAAATGTTTATCTCAATGTAAAGGGGACTCAGACAAAAGACTGAGTACTTCAGCATACTCTCAGAAAGAGCCAGAATGTTATTCTTCATCAAATCTGGCACTGTCCCTGGCCCTCAGCAGAGAAAGAGCAGGCCAGTGTAGAATTAGGTCCTTCAAAGTTTATAACTACAGCCTCCCCCCACTGGGCTGTGAGTCCACTGGGACAAAGCATGGCAGGAGGAATATGTGCTTTGCAAAGACTGACCCTTTTCATTACAAACTAGAGAGGATTAGGATTTTCCTCTGTATGAAAAGCATTCTTACCTTCTAATCTGCTATTCTGAGTGGAAAAAGAAGAAGGCACAGGATAAGGACCAGTGTGCTAGAGTTGGATACAACTCAGGGAACATGCATGGGGTGGACTTGACCATCAAATGTTTCACTCATTAGGAGTAAAAAGTTACTGACCCATCTCTTTGCTATACACCTGAAACTAATACAATATTGTAGATCAACTATAGCTCAATTAAAAAAAAAAGTTACTGGCCATTGGTCCAAGTGCTCCCTAATACCTAAGGACAGGACCACAAAGAAGATTTTTCATCTATTAAAGAGACTTACTGAGGGGTCAGCTGGGCTGAAAGATGGTCTCATCCTACTGAAATGCACCCAAACCTAAGGCAGACACCAGAATGCAAATATACAGTTATTACACATGGGCCCAGATCACCCATGTCAGCATGATCTTCATTATTCACTCTCTATGCTAGCTATTTGGGAAGCCAAATCCTAACCTGCAGCTACTTTTTTAATTTGCCGTGAGCCATCCACGTCACAAAGACCACAAACACTGAAAATCTCTATGATTAGCACCTTCTTTGTAGGAGATCCAAGTGTGAAACCAAATTGCAGGAGAATATGACTTGGTGAACAAGCATCAGAGCAAAGGTGATGTGATGAATCAAAAGTTTAATGGCTCAGCCCGAGAAAAGCCTGATGTGGTTTGCTCACTCACTCAGCACTGCCTTGCCAAGGAGACTGGCAGTCCCTTTCCCTTCCATTCCTGCAGTGCTGTGAGGCCAGAAATACTCTAAGAGAGCTTAGTGAAATTCCTCTCCCCTGTGCAAAGCAAGGATGACACCACTGGCATTTCTTTTCCATGGCTGACCAACCCTGCTTGGAGGACTACTCTTTCTTTAGATGCATCAGTTCATTTGATCAGGCTACAGGCAAGTCCTATAGTTCTAGTAGCTTGTTGATCTTGCTCTCATCCAACATCCGTGGCTCCCACAGAGATAGTTTAACTTCCTAAGTTCAGGGTTCAGTTTAGTCCCCCAAGTACTAATAAGAGTATTCTCACAAAGGATAAGAATCTGAAGCAACTTTTGAAAAATGTCTCTGTGGCTTGATCCATCCAGATAATCAAAGCAAAATTTCTGGAATTTACCCCCTTGACTAGGAAGTTTCAGTGCTGTATTAATTAAGATACAAGCTTGGCGGCTTCAAAAGAGACTGAAAACCATCATAGTTTAAACAAGACAGAATGTAATTTCCCTCTCACGTAACAGTCTGAATGTAAACAATCTAGGGCTAGCATCACAGCACCAAAGTTTGGGACCCAGGCTCCTTTTATTGGGTTGCTCTCCATCCAGAGGCATACTCTTTATCTCCAAGTCTAGAATGTCTCATGGTAATGTCCATGCTTCTGTCACTAGTGGCAGGATAGAGGCTGGGGAAGTTCAAGGTAAGCTCCCTCCCTTTAAAGGCATGACCAGGAAGGTGGACACATCACTTCCGCTCACCCCGTGCACAGAACCTTGTCTGCATCCCAGCCACAGGACAAATGGTCCTGTAGTAGTCTTTAGCAGGGCAGCATTACACTCAGCTGAGAATTCTATTTCTATGTAAAAAATGAGAGGATAGATATTATCTCTGCCCAGCTACCATCATTCCTCTTTCCTTTTGAAGTCAGATTATTCCACAGCTCTTTAATGAGAACAGTTGTAGACTTGTGTATAAAATTAGATTAGAAATATGCTGACTTATTGAGAGTATATATGTCACATGGATTCAAACATATTAACAAATCAAAACATAACATTTGCATGATATCATTCTAAAGTTCAAGACTAGCAGTATTCCTCAGTTAATACATAGATGTGGGGAGAAAGTCTGCTTGAGAAATAACTTTATGTGGGAGAAAAGCTGTAAATAGGGTTGAAAAAGGAGTTTGAGTTTCCACTGGGGAGGGCCAAATGGACAGACTAAGAAGAGAATGCTTTTTCTCTCTTTTTGCTGGGTTTTAATTTTTATTTACATGTTCAGGTTGATAGAACTTAATTGTGTTTCCCTATAAATAACTAAGGGGTACATAGCATTGGGTTTTCTTAGACAAAAATCTTCAGATAGTTTTGAGGGTTGGTTTTATGTTCAGCTGTCATGGACCAAAGCCTATATCCTGATTGCCCACTAACAAGGCAACTCTATTATACTGCCCTCCACTCTCCCCCTATTATCAATGAAATGTCCTGTCCTGTTTTTAGCTGAAAGGAAAATCTCTGAGCTCTTGAAAAATAAATGAAAATGAGATATAATTATGTATGGTTGCACCCATAACCATAGGGTGGGTGGGTATAAATGTTACAATATTTTATTGTTCAGCTTCTCATCCACCATATGAAATATATTTTAAAAAATTTTAAACACTTCTCCCCATCTCCATTGACTACATAATCATTCTAACCATTGTTTCCAATGGACAAGAGGATTTTTTAAAGAGCATCCAGATAGAAGAGAGGGGTTTAATTAACACATTGTTGACTTTTGTTGGAGAAGAGGGGGAGTTTATAGTGCCTGCTTTAATATAAGCTCCAGCTCCTTATTCTTACCTAGAATACCTCACTTAATAATTAGCTCAACTCTCTCTGTGGCTTCATACATGAATGGGCCACCTTTCGAAGTACATGAAACAGGGGTAGTAAAGTATCTATGCAGTTTGAGGAAATTCAACTCCCCAGTTTTATTCCCTGGGTCCAACTGGATTCCAGTAGCCTGAGATGTTCTTTCAAAAAAAATACTTGTCCCTCCCCAATGTAAAATCCATCCAGTAAAAATGTTTAACCAAAGAACAGAGGAAACTAGCTGCAGAAGGAAGGAAGGAAGGAAGGAAAGAAGGAAGGAAGGAAGGGAGGGAGGGAGGGAGGAAGGAAGGAAGGAGGGAGGGAAGGAAGGAGGGAGGAGGGGGGAGGGAGAGAGGGAGGGGGGAGGGAGAAAATAAATGAGGTTTCCCATAAAAACCCAGATTGAAGGCTCTCCATGGGAGTACAAAGGTTACCCTCCCTCTCATAGTAGCTTCTGAAAATATGCTCCTCTCTTACAAATGGAAACTGTGTAGCCTTTCTTTCAAAAATTACCCCTCCATGAAATAGCACATGTGCCTGAAGTTGATCAACAAAAAAGATCATTTCTGGTTGGTCAGCTCATGTTTGAAGAAGCTGCAGACTGGAAAGACCCTGGAGGCTAAGGCGGGAACTTCTGTCTCCAAGGAAAAATGGAATTCAAGCCAGCGATTCTTGGCCCCATTTTAATAGCACATAGAAGCCTCAGAGTGTTGGGAGGGAAAAGAAAACAAACAGCTGAAAAATCAACTCTTTCTTTCTCCCTCCTTAGACTTTTTTAAGTTGAAAAAGAGAAAAAAATTCTCCAATGTTTTACAAAGTCTTTAGGTCTCCAAATATACCAATTAATAATTTTATAAGCAAATCAACTTACTCGTCATAGAGTAATATATTCTTAAACTAATAATGACATTTTGGGAGCTGTAAAGATATATTTTTTTATGTTGTACACATTCAGATTTTCCCAAATTTTGCACATCTAGCAATACTGCACATTGTTTCTAGTTATGCAATATTCATTCAGTAAAAATGTATTATTACATCTGAATCATAAATCAACAATACTTCAATTTAAAAATGTATTATTGAGTTTCTCCTATGTGCCAGACACCATGCTAGAGTCTGAGGATAAAACAGTAATTAAATAAAGACACAGCCTCTGCCCTCATAATGCTTGCAGTCAAACAGAAGAGATGGGCTTTAAGTAAAAATTATACAAAGAATTCATTTTTTCTCCCATTGATCTTAAACCCCAAATCAATTTGAATCTACCTTCATGCAAACATGTCACTGCCATGTAATGCTTTTATTATGGAAGTGGTGCCTCACATAGGCATGCAGACAGGGGAAGGTGTCATGAGTGTGCTCTAGCAGAAGCTGTCAATGTCACTCTTATTTCCCCTCTCCCTTCATTCCAAGGCAACTGACCAACTTCCAGCTGCAACCTGCATCTCTTTGCCTCAGGGCTTCTTCCGTCTGCTGGAGACTGCTCTACCAGTTCCTTAACACCCACCACCAGCAGCAGCCCTCAACTAACTACTGACAGGAGTTGGTGTATAAATACCCCAGCTCCCTCACCTCTTGAATAGCATATGTAGGAGGTGTGTTTTCTACACTGGCCTCCAAAGTTCCTGAATGCAATTTAGCTCCATTTACACATTCTGCTAACTTGCTTGATAAAGTGCCCTCTCTTGGCTGCCTTCCCTTCCCATTTTACTTCCTCACTTTCCTATAGTTGTTTCCTAGAATCATCTCCTAAATAATTTACTTGCACTCAAATCCTTCCTTCCGGGTCTGACTCTAAGCCATTTCATAGAGTCTGCCCGATGTGTGCTCCATTATTAAATCAATCATCATTTAACAGCACCTACTGAGCCCCAATTATTTTTTTTCTTATTTAATTTATTAATTTTCTATCTCTTTAAAGGAAGAAATATAGAAGAGTCACCTACGCAGAGTGAGTTTTTTAAGTTCTCAAGGGCGCTAAAGTACATAGCTTTCTTCCTCTGAGCCACCATGATATAAAATTTGCCGACATAGCCAAACAAAATCTCTTCTCTTTCCACTTACACCTATTTTCTGTTGTTCTGTCCCCTGTTGACAGAGGCAGGGTCCCCCATATAAGAGAGAGAAGGATAGGAAAGGGGTGAAATAGGCCTTTGGGGTATCCCTTCCACAATAGAAAGAGGAAACTAAGTTCAAAAATACCATTTTAGAAGGATACAGGAGCATGCTACTTTTCATGAAGACCATGTGGAATCAGTGTTACTCACTCCTCCTTGGAACTCACAAGATCTAACCACACTTCTGTTGTTTGCCTCTACAAAGGGGCATCTATCAAGAAGTCATCAAAGCTCTCAGTTGTTTAATTTAGGATGTTTAGTTTAGCAAGGGTCAGAAACAATTCAATCAATTTAAGTCAAAGAGGGGGACGTGGGAAGGATGCAGGGGAAGCTCACAGAACAACAAACCTGTGGAAGAACAGAGATACGGTTGGGACTTGGGGATGATAGAAACCAGCACCTTGGCTCCCTTGCAACGGATTCTGCTCCCTTTCCCTGCTCTCTGTAAACGGACTTTATGCTTCTCTCTCATTAAAGACTGGTTTTCTCCAAGTCAGGGTTCTCGGTTTTAGGCAACAAATGTCGTAAGGAGAAAGGGACTTTTGAAAGGACATTGGTTGCCCTCAGGTTGTTATTCATCCACGTGCACCTGCAGTCTTACTGGCTGCTCACAGAGACTTCCCTTCTGACTGGTCACAGCATCCGTTCAGGCGAGTCAGTGCCCCGCTGTACCACTTGTCAGGTATGTTGGAAACCACTCCAGCTAAACTCACAGAATCACTGTGAGGGTGGAGAAACGGGCTTTAGGCTGAGCTTCCTAGAGCAACGCCCAGAACCCAGCTAAAGAACTGACCTGTTAAGGGGGTCACCTCCAACTCCAGAGCCTCGTTGCCTCTCTTCCCCTCCCAACCCACCCCCCATGCTAGCAAGATGGCAACCACCCAGCCGAGCTGATCCCTCGCATACATTTAGCAAAACTCATCAAATTGTGCCCTTCAGAAATAGAGACAGAGATGTAGAGAACAAACGTATGGACACCAAGGGGGGAAAGCGTGGGGGTTGGGGGTGGGGATGGTGGTGTGATGAATTGCGAGATTGGGATTGACATGTATACACTGATGTGTATAAAATGGATGAGTAATAAGAACCTGCTGTATAAAAAATAAATAAAATTTAAACATTTAAAAAAAATTGTGCCCTTGACACTGGTGAATTTTGTGTTATGTAAACTCTACCTCAATAAAACTGACAAAAATAAAGAAAAACAAGGAAACAAAAGAATCCTGCTCACCTTTTCCTGCCCTTTCTGAAGCCCTCCTGTTCCTGCTTGTGCCTTGTATGAAGTGTGGGGTATCCTTTTTTGAGTTGTGTTTTTTTTTCTTCCAACTGTTGTTCCAATTGTTAATTTTTCTAGCTAAAACTGCAAATTCTCTGAAGGGAGGGAGTTATTGAAAACTGACCTACGCCCATTTGGTTCTTTTTGGTGAAAACAGTAGCCACGGAAGAAGTTGGAGGTCGGTGAGGATTAGCTGCTTCTCCACACCCTCCCAGCCCTGTTACATTGATGGGAAACCTCAAGCCAAATGCTGCCACATATGCAAACATTTACTAAAAAACAGCTTATTAACAAGCAAACACAAAGCTGTTTATAAAGGCTGTTCTATAAGCCCCATGCAGTGTAAGCTCTCTACCCTTTGAAGTGCTTTGACCACCACCTCATATGAAAGATTTATCTGAGACTCAGGACAACATTCCAGAAACAAGATTCTGTTACCCGCACAGGTAGCATTCTCCTAAACCAGTGGCTGGATATGGGATCATTTAGGGATCCTGTGTCTGTTGCCTGCCCTAAGAGTGCAGGCTACAGGCCTTGCTAGATTCTTCTACCCTGTTTAACCAAGTGGCTTTGAAACATTTCAGCCCATCCCCACATCTCGAATATATTCAGTTTCATCAAACTGGGAGACCACTTTCATTATGCAAGCACCAACTACTATTTTCACCAATAAAACCCCTTTCTGACATTCACTATGCTCACTAGCGAAGCATAAGGTATTGACCAAGATTGAATAGTGTTAGTTAGTTCTTGTAGCAGCTGCCTGAACTTCCTGAATAGAATGAAGTTGGTCCCGGACTGTGTGTTCTTGCTTGGAGCTGCTACCCGTGGAGATGGAGCTTAAACCAAATAGCACAAACTCAAGTTCCTCTGTCTATGCTGAACTTTTTGAAAGTAAATTATAGACATCTTTCCAAAAACATCCTGTCTTCTTTTAAACTCTTCATAAAATTTTTGACTTCTAATATATGTTTAGTAACTGTTAATAAGTATAAGCCAAACAAATTAAGAATGGAGGGTTTTTAAGATGGAAGGAAGGAAGGAGGGAAGGAGGGAAGGAGGGAAGGAAGGAAGGAAGGAAGGAAGGGAGGAAGGAAGAGAGGTAGGGAGGGAGGAAGAAAGGGTAGAGGGAGAGAGGAAGGAAAAAAGAATGGAGGAAGGCTTCTAGCCTCCAGACTCTCCTTGTCTTTGAAGGTGTAGACACTCAGCCCTGGGCTGTGCCTCAGCTCCCATTGCTGCTTTTTGGGAGGCTTTGGGGACTGGCGGTTTTTTAAAAACAGATCTAAAAATAAGGAAAAGATGTGGTCTGTGAAAAGGCTAAGTCACCCTGTATAAATAAAACTGGGAAATCTCTGGGGTGAAGAATAATTCCCAAAGGCTAATCAGCAGCCTAAAATTAGTCAGATGAGCCCAGAGAAGCAAGGCTTCTCTAGGTCGCTGAGTTTGCCATATCAAGGAAGCTCCAATCCCCCGCCCACTGCAGTCACCCTTTAAGGCCTTTCTTCGACAAGGCCATTCCTAGTGGCCATGGTGTTGGAGCCACTCAGGGCCAAGCTCCAAGGCAGGAAGGAGAAGTGATTGGACGGGGAGCCGGGCAAATACCACCCTCCACCTGCCATTCTAAACGTATCCAGAGTATCTTTACGGCAGCATGGCACAGCTCTGGAATCCAGATCCTGGCCTGCCACTCCCTACGTCTACCGTTTTGGGCAAATTACTCAGTCTCTATGAACCTCAGGTTCCTCATGTGTGAAAACAAAAGCAACAATAAAAAATAAGCAAACAAATAAAGCACAGTACCAACCTATAGTGGTCATCCAATATTCTTCCTTGCTTGCTATCCATCCCCCTGCTTGTAACAGCACCCATTCGTCTTTAGTGGGAGGGGTCCTCACCACTCTCGGCCTATGTGGTTCTGGTGAACCCACCAGCATTGAACAGGTTGACACAAGACCAAGATCGGGCCAATCAGCATATTCTCTCCCAGTACCACTGCTCAGTTAGGAGTCCATTACCCACTGAGACTCAGCCCTGAGACTTGTGTTGGAACCAGTGGAAATAAATTTTCTCTCTTCTGAACTTGAAGCTGATGATATGGGCCTAGCGGTGCTGGGATCACCGTGTGGAGAGAAGATGCCTGGGATTGAAGCCGAGGCAAGAAGGAGCACCAAATCCTGATGATTTGAGCCATTGGACAGAACCAAGCCAGGATGAAGGCCTCACCCAGGGACTGGCCAGTTACAGGAGGGAATAAATTCCACTCTTAGCTCAAAGCAGTTTGAGGTGGGTTCTCTATCACATGAAAAGAAAAATACCATGGACTCTGAATCCTAATGCCTGATTTAAATTGTGACTCTGTGACTTATTAGTTGTGGGAACTTGGGTAGTTATTTAATATCTCTGTCTCAGTTTTCTTACTAATACATGGGATAATAATATCAACTTCATAAGGCTATTGTGAGGATTGTATATAAGTGAATATACATAAAGCACTTATAACAGTGCCTGACACCCTGGCACATTAAAAATACTATATTGGTGTTAGCTATCATAATCATCATCATAATAATATTGTATATTAATTATATAATAATGGCAACTGTTACTATTAATGTTTTTATTTTTATGTCACAGATTTATAGGATTTGGTGGCATATATCCAATGAATTTGAGTAAAATTCAGAATTGTTCTGGTTAGTCTTCACAAAGGAAGGCGCCTTAAATTTCATCCAGCCCAAACTAAGGCCCAGATAGCCTTACTGTCTTTTTTGCTAGACTGATTAGACTGGTAGAGCAGGGTCATGCTATAGAAGTATTTAGGATATGTCTTAATAAAAGACAGAATTTTGTCAAGACCCTGATGATGTCTATATAGATGAGATTAAGAATTCTGGGTCAAGTTAGGCAAGCATATTGACTAACAAAGCCTCCACAAGAAGGTGAGATTTGAGCATGATTTTTAGGAGTAGTAAGCACTAGCCTTGAAAGCGTCTATAGGAAGAGTTTCCTGGGCACAGGGAACAGCCAGTGAAAAGGTCCTGCCAGGCATTTTGGAGGAACAGCTGGATTAGAGTGAGGGAGGGGGATTACCGTGGGAGATGCAGACAGCGAGGCAAATGGGGCCAGCTCATGTGGGAGCCCATATGCACCAGGGTGAAGACTTCAGTTTTTACCCTGTGTGAGACGGGGACCCAAAGCAGAGTTTGGGACAAAGGAGCGACATCTGACTTTGGGTTTGAAAGATCAGCCCAGTTCCTGTATTCCAAGTAGACTGTCGGTGCACACAAGGGTAGAGCAGGGAGACAAGTCAGGAAGCTGGTTCCTATCCAGGTGAGAGATGATGGTCCTCTGAGCGTTTTGGCTTCACGTACTCAGACCAGTTCTCCCCCGATGACAGCGTCGCGTCTCACATCCTCACAGTTTACCGCCAGAGAGCAAAGGCCTCCTTCCCTTTACTTCTCCTTAATTCCCTTAAAAACACGTACGCAAAGCCCAGAGAAAGGCACACACCACTCTACGCTCCACTTGCCATTCTTCCCCAGGCCTAGCACACACTTGGCACTCACTGAATGCATTTTGGAAAATAAATGAGTAGCACATAAACACGCAAATCTGCTACTTGGTTGATTTTGTGAGATGGGTCGTAAGGCACCATTTGCACCCTCTTGCCTTGGCTACTTTATGACCAATGGTCGTATGTGCAAAGTGACCAGATGACTTTCATAAGGATGGCCAATGGCTATGAGAAGCATGTGGTCATACCCAAAGAACTGAATTCCAGCTTCGTTAACATCTCCTCTCACTGAGTTATTCTTTCCTAGACAAGTTTGAATCTTAGGCAATGTTATGACACCAACAAAAGTAGGAAGCCACTGTCAAATATCTTATCAACATCATTACTCAAAATAATAAGTGCAAAACCATCAGGTAAAGCATAGCAGAGAACAAGAGGGACATGGAGAAACGTGGAGCATTTAAATCAGACCTTGAAAACCAGCAGCCCAAGAATCTGACCTGACAACATGTATTGTTTGGCCTGCACAATAGTGACCCATGTATTGATTCTAATTTTTTAAATTAGCGGCTGATATATAAAAGTTGAGATATTTCATATGAACTCAGATCTCCAATTTTTCATTAAAATGTTATACTGTGTGGCAAGGTCGAGCCACATTTCCTTCGAGGCCCTGGCTTCCCTTTAGCAGGAGTTCCAACGCTCTCAGCACATGTTCTGCTTCTGAAATGTACAGTATCTCTCTAGTCCCTATTTTAAAAAATTGAACTTGCAACTTCTAATTTTAAGTGTATTTTCTGAGACACCATACAAAGCAAAATCCAGAATAGTGTTCTAGAACTAACATGGTAAAAAATCTCAAACCATGGAAATGCAAAACTTATGAGTAAGAACAGAGAAGTTTTAGATTTTAGAGCAAGGATGAAATAGCTAATGTGTTAATTTTGTCACATCTTTCACAAGTGGAACCTTCAGCCATGCTAAATCACAGAGATAAATTTAGAATCATTCAAAGCCAATAGGATTATTAGTTCCTACATAAGAAAAGCAGGACTAATAACCTCCTGCCTATGTAGAAATCAGTTCTCTGGCCTATGTCTGCTATTCTAAACTGTAGTTGCAAAATTCCTACTGTGGATACATCATAACTAGGAACTGGACGTGGCCCAAGCTATGAACCAAAAATTGGAAGAGATCACACTAATTTGTGAAACCCCGTACGGAACCAAAACCAAACATTATTTTTTCTAAATTGTGGACTCACCCAAAAAGATTTCTATGAAAACCAATAAAATCCTATTAAACTCATATGATCTATAATTGAATGTTTTCTAAAACGATTTACGATTTAGAAAACCAATGTTTTCTAAAACGATTGAACCAGAACTTTAGAATATTATCTAAACCAAACCAGCATTTTTTCTGTTTGCATCTCTTCTGATAATTATCTTTAAAAGCCTTCATATTTTAGTTCTGGTTATTGTGCATATCAAAAGCACAGGAAACATATTTCAATCAACTATTAACTCTTTTCAATTCTGACAGGCACTGCTAGTCGCCAACCAAATATCCATTCCATCCTACTTCTCTAACAAAACCTTGATTTAGTCAAGAAGACAATATTCCAACTTCCCTTTCCTAGCTTCCCTTGGAACTAAGTGTGGCCACCTGTCTAAGTTTCAAACTATGAGATTTAAGCAGAAGTTGAGTGGAACTTCCAGGAAACTTTTTTGCCATGGACCAATTCTATATTCTTCCATCTTGAAATTCAAGTGTATGGTTAGAGCTCTAGTACCTTAAGACAAATTTTAGGATGGGAGCTATGCACTAAGGATGACAAAACAGAAATCAGGAGATAGAGTTATTGTTGACATCCTAAAGGTGCATCCCAGCTCAGATTTCTTTCACATGAGAGCTCCATAAAGCTTTACTGTGTATGAGTCATTGTTTCGAGGATTTTCTGTTATATGTAGCTAGCTAAACTTTATCCTAACTTATAAAGAAAGTATGCTAACATTACAGAAAACAACTCAGTACATCATTTTATTCAACAAACATTCACTTAATATCTACTCTGCATCAAACATTGCATTAAGGATACTGATATATTTCCTGCTGTCATGGAACACAGAAGAAAGAAAACTTGGCTAGGCAACTACATTCCAGACCTAACCCTACTATTAACTAATGAAGTCTTTGAACTTGGAGAAGCCACTTCACTTCTCTGAGCACCAGGGCCTTCATATGTAATATGATGTGGCCTGACTGTCTTTTCTAAGGTCATTTCCAGCTCTTCCATCACATGATTCAGTGGGTGTCCATAGAAAATTGATTTTTTTCCTCACCATCCATAGAGCCCTACCCCACCCTTAGTCCCCAGAGGCCAGTAATATGGTCCTAATTGACCCTCTCCAACCACAGTTGATAAGACCAAAGCTAGACAATCAGATTATCCCTTCTGGGAATCTGAATTTGAAATATTGTGTTACTGAGTCAGTTACATGGTACCAGGCACTTGAACTGAAAGGTCATGTGGAATGTGGGTAAAGTGAGGGACATAGCAAACCAGCATCCTGTGTGAGCCAATGTTTGGGGAGTAGAGACACATGAGAAGTAGGGAAGGTTGCCTGCATAATGGAGCAAGAACACACAAAGAAGGAAAATCCAACGGTGCCAAACTGGCAGCCCAGTGGGGCGGAGATAGTCCGTAGTTGGATTTTCATTTGAACCATAACATTTAAAAATTTTGGATCATTTGTCAAGATTTTTTTTTTTTAAGAGAAAAGTTTTAGTTTTTTGTTTGTTTTTTTTTTAATTTTTTATTTATTTGTTTATTTATTTTTGGCTGTGTTGGGTCTTCGTTTCTGTGCGAGGGCTTTCTCTAGTTGTGGCAAGCGGGGACCACTCTTCATTGCGGTGCGCGGGCCTCTCACTATCGCGGCCTCTCTTGTTGCGGAGCACAGGCTCCAGACGCGCAGGCTCAGTAATTGTGGCTCACGGGCCTAGTTGCTCCGCGGCATGTGGGATCTTCCCAAACCAGGACTTGAACCTGAGTCCCCTGCATTGGCAGGCAGATTCTCAACCACTGTGACACCAGGGAAGCCCTGTCAAGATTTTTAAAAGAAGAAATTTTGCATAAAGTTTTAAATTTCCAGCATCTCTGAATTCTTGAAAGGTCTGACGACACTAGACTTTCTTTTTTGCATGGCCATGGGACACTGGAGCAGGGTTGTCTAAACAAGATGAGTTATGTCAGTGCCCACCCCTCCCCATTATCTAGCACCAGTGCTCTGCATTCATTTCCCCTCCCTATAGGGCTCTTGTTGGTATTTGAGTTTGAGGCCCTGCCCCAGGCAGTGTAGACACATGAGAAAGTGACAGGCTCAGCCATGATCGTCTAATTTCAGTGTCCCCTGTGTAGTCCCAGCTCTGCTTTAGTAACTATCCTAGAATAGTTGTTAGATTCCAGAGCCAGTGGTAAGGAAAGCCAAGAAACAGCACGACTAACATATTAGAACACCCAAAGGCTCAAGAATTGTCAGAATCAGGTACTTCTAGAAGTGGAAGGTTAAGGTAAGACTAATAAGAATACAGATTAAAAGCAGTTGAAGGAGACTTCCACTTAGGCCAAGATGGAGCAGCAGGGACCAGTTTTACTCCCTTACCGGACACAATTTATAAAATAGACAAAATATATGAAACAATTGTTCTCAAGACATTGGATATTAGGCAACATAGTACAGCCATCCCTGAGAGACAGAAAATAAACATAAGCTCCATGATTGTCCCAGCTTACTATCTTGAGATAGTTTTTATTTCCACCCCCAAATTGGCCAGAACACACATTATTATTTCATGCACACAGATCATTTACCAAAATAGTCCCTATTCTGGGCCATAAAACAAGTCTCAATAAATTTAAAAGGACTCAAGTCGTACAAAGTATGTTCTGAGACCAAAAGTAAATAACAACAGAAATCAATAAGAAAAATATATCTCAAAACTCCCAAATGTTTGAAAACAAAATAACACACTTCTTAACTCATGAGTCAAAGAAGAAATCAAGAGTAATTAGAAAGTATTTGAACTGAAAGAAAATGAAAACACAATACATCAAAATTTGTGGGTACAACTAAAGCAGAACTTAGAGGGAAATCTATAGCACTAAACACTTAAGTTAGGAAAAATAAAAAAGAAGAAAGTCTCAAGTCAATGACCTCAGCTTCCTTCCAACTTAAGAAACCAGAAAAAGAAGAGCAAATGAAACCGAAAGTAAAGATAAGAAAGGAAATAAAAATAATAATACCAAAAACTTAAGGAAATAATACTAATTCTATACAGACTTTTCCAGAAAATTAAAGAGGAGGTAAGGAGTCCTATGAGGGCAGTATTCAATGATACCAAACCAGACAAAGGCATTGCATGGAAAGAAAACTACACATCAATACTCCTCATGAACATAAATGCAGATTTCTGTTTTTTAAATTGAGGTATAATTGATATACAATATTATATTAATTTCAGGTGTACAACATAGTGATTAGACATTTGTAGATGTAAATTTCTTAAAACAAATAACCAAGTAGGTATTATCCCAGGATTATAAGGCTGATTTAACATTTGAAAATCAATAAATTTAATTCACTATGTCAACAAATTAAAAAAGAAAAACCATGTGACACCTCAATAGATACAAAAAAGAATTTAAAAAATCTAACTTTCCTGATAAAAACCTTCAACAAAGTAAGAACATTTGGGAACTTCTGCAACCTGATAAAGAATATCTAGGAAAACCTACAGCCAACATCATACTTAGTGGTGAAAGACTGATTGCTTTCCCCCTAACATCAGAATGAGGAAAGGATGTCTGCTCTCATCACATATATCCAACATTGAACTGAAGGCTCTAGCCACTGCAATAGGCAAGACAAAGAAACAAAGTCGTCCAGATTGGAAAAGAAGAAGTAAAAGTGTCTTTATTCACAGATGATGTGATTATCTATGTAGAAAATCCTATGCAACCTACAAAAAAACTACTAGAATTAATAAATGAGTTTTGTAAAGTTTCAGTATATAAGAGTAATAATGTAAAAAAATCAAAGTACATTACTATATACCAGCAACAAATGATAGGAAATAGAATTTAAAATATTCAATAGCATTTAAAAATACGAAATACTTAGGGATAAATCTGACAAAAAATATGTAAATCTTGTATAATGAAAACTTAAAAACATTGCAGAGAGAAATAAACAATATTTAAATATATATATATATAATAAAAGTACTGTTTTCTTGGGTTGGAATGCTCAATGTTGCTAAAATGTAAATTTTCCACAATTTGATCTATAGATGCAATATAATTTCAGCCAAAATCCCAGTGAGCTTTTTACTTATACATTATATTGTTAATTTTCACATTGACAAGCTGATTCTAGAATCCATTTGAAAATGAAAAGGACCTAAAATAGCCAATTCAATTTTGAAAAAGAAGAATAAAAGTAGAGGACTTACACTACCCAACTTCAAGACTTACTATAAAGCTACAATAATCAAGACAATGTGGTACTGAATTCAAGATAAACAAATAGAATAATGAGTTAGAATGGAGAATACAGAAATAAATCCTTGCAAAAGTGCAAAGGCAATTTGATGGGAAAGCATAGTCTTTTTGACAAATGGTGCTGGATATCCATTTACAAAATTGGATATCCATTTACAAAACCAGAAGTTTGATCCATACCTCACACCATATTTTTAAAATTAACTCAAAATGGATCACAGACCTAAATTTAAAACCTAAAAGTATAAAACTCCTAGAAGAAAACAGGAGAAGGTCTTTGTGACCTTAGATTAAGCAAGATTTCTTAGGTACAACATCAAAAGATCAATGAATAAAAGAAAAAAATAGATAAATTGGATGTCATCAAAATTAAGAACATTTGCTCTTTGAAAAACATTGTTAAGAAAATGAAAAGACAAGCTACAGACTGGGAATATATATATATATATATGCAAGTCACATATTTGATAAAGGATTTGCATCCAAACTATGAGAAGAAATCTTAAATGGGCAAGAGATTTGAACAGACAGTTCACCAAAGAGGATATACACATGGCAAATAAGCATATGCAAAGGTGCTCAGCATTATTAGCCATTCAGAAATGCAAATTAAAACCAGAGTGAGATACCAGTACACACTTATTATAATGTCTAAAATTTAAATGACCGAATCATGTGTTGACAAGGATGTTGAGCGACTGGAATTTTCTTATCCATTGCTGGTGGGAATATAACAGATACAGCCACTTTGGGAAACACTCCTAGGTGTTAACCCAAGTAAAAAGAAAAACTATGTATACACAGCAACTTGCCTATGAATGTTCATAACAACTTTATTTGTAATAACCAAAACCTAGAAACAATCCAAATGTCCATCAACAAGTGAATAAATTGTGACCTACTGATACAGAAAAGGTGCTTGAACAGGGAGCTGGGGAGCATTATTGGAAAAATAGAGAAATGATCATGTTCTTTAGGGAGAAGTCGTTAGAAAATGTCCCAAATTTAAATTGCCCAAGAAGTAGCAATATAAGCCTATTATTAGGTTATGCAAAGATAAATATTAAAAGAACCAGCTGAAAAAATTGGAAGTGGTTGCCTCTTGGGAAGAGAAAATGGGGAGGGATGAGAAAATTGCAGTAGCAACAAGTCTAGGAGAAGCAAGTGAGTCTTTAAATTATGTGCCCCTGTAACTTTTATAAAAATTGGGTGGGGGGGTGGGGAGTGAAGGAAATTCAGTTAAAGCTGAATAAAACTCTTGGAAAGTCAATGGATAGGACGGCCACATGTCCCTGTTTGCCAAAGACATGCAAGGTTTTCAGCTGTTAAGAGGGCTGTCTCTTACCCTCCAAATATCTCAGTGTCTCTAATTTGATAATGGACGTGTTGGGCTGACACCTCCTGAACCCAATGATGGACATTAACATCACCTTAACACGAGACAGGGTGTCTTCCTCCTGTGATGCCACAGGAAGTGCACAGCACCACCTGTGAAATATCCTTGCCTCCCCGTTAAAAAAGAAAAAGAAGTGGAATCTAATCAAGTCTCAGGTTTCTCAAAATTCACATTTGGGGACACATAATTCTTTCTTGTGTGTATAGGATGTTTAGCAGTTTCCCTAGCCTCTACCCACTCGATGCAAATAGCACTACCACGGAGTTGTGACAATCAATATGTCTCTACACACTACCAAATGGGGGTGGGGGAGTGCGGAGATCTCCCCCAGGTGAGAACCACTGCTCTACATCTAAGCGCCAACTTCCAGGAAATGGGATGGAGAAATATGTTAAAGGGCACCAGCAGGATACAATCCGAATGCAGAATGTGGGAAATTCGAAAGGACAGATGACCCAGTTTTTTCAACAAACATAAAGCCTGGGGAAAGTATGGAAGGGGAGACTGTTACAGTGCAAAAGCCCTTTTTAAAAAAATCAACAAATGCAATGTGTGGACCCTGTTTGGATCCTGATTTAAACAAGCTGCAAATAGACCTGTATGACACAATTGGAGAATACTGAATTCGGGCTACACGTTATGACACTGAGATGTTGTTCATTTTGCAGGTGTGATAATGGTACAGTGGTTATGTTATTTTTTTTAAAGTTTTCTGTTACAGATACACACGGCTGTATTAATGGATCAAACGACATGATGTCTGGTTGCAAAGGGGCATGTAATGGATCAGATCAAACAAGAACATCAGACCATGAATGGTTACTGCAACTCACTGATGGGTACCTGGGCATTCATTATACTTGCCTCTCTCCTTTTGTGTATGTTTGAAACTTTCCATAATAAAAACTTAAATGAAAGAAAGAAAGTCCAAGAAATTAAAAATAAAGCGTGGCTTACTATAAGCATATGGGCTGGGGGTCCAGAGCTTGGGGATTTATTCCTGTTGCTCCACTAACCAATCTGCTCATTTTAGCGGGGGAGTCACTTCTCTGGCCTGTAGAATCAGCGTCTTGAGTTATAATACATTTGTGAGGTTTTCAACGATTCCACAACATGCCTTGAAAAGTGAGTTGAACAGTGTCCCTGAGGACCAGCAATTTCAAAAGTCTGAATTTGTGGTGGATACGCTGGGGGGTGTTCTGGCCCAGGGCTCCCAGATTCCCTCCACGGCCCCTCAACTAGTTTAGAAGTAACAAGATCAGCTGTGCTAGAACATTCTGAATTAGAAAGTGCCTGCTGAAAAAAGCTTGCGTCAAATCCCTCTTTGAGCGGGCTGTGGCTGTAGTTTGAGTAACTTGTCAGGAAAGTGTGAATTACAAGTCAGTATTACAAAAGTGTTTATTTTCAGCCTTTCCAAAGAACAGTGAGAAAGAGGGAAGCATGCATAATAAAGCAGCCGGGCATCTGAGGCGAAAGTTTGCTTTTTCTTATCCTCTCCCTCCCAACCTCACCTCTCACCAGAGTCTACAGGTATCCCTTTCCTGTGACCTTAAAAGCAGCGAACAGGAAGAGGGCAGGTGGAGAGGCAGGGAGGAAGGAGGTACCATCACTCACAGTCAGGGGGTGCAAAGGAACAACTCATGTCCTGTTTTCCCATCCCCCTGCCGAGCCCTCCTGCCACGAACGCAATGATTAATGTAGGACTGACTGCCAAACGCCACAAAGGAAACCCTTAGAGAGAGCTCCCTGAATTCAACACCCCTGAATACAGCATCCAAAGGATCTCTACCCTTGCTTTGAAGAAGGCAGAAAACATGCCTTGTCACCATATGTAGAGCATCGCCCACGATGAAAGAAAGGGGGGAACTCACACCGGTTTCCTCCCCTGCACCCCTTCCCTGGGCCCCAGCTGAAACCTCAGCTCCTTTCCCTCAACCTATCAGAAGGGCCCGCCAACAGTTTTCGGCCTCCAGAGTGACCTTCCACCGACGCAAACCTGCCCAAGCCACTCATGCTCCTCTTCAAGATGTTTTCACATACCTCATCTCTGTGGGCTTAAAATCCAGACCTCCAGTAGAGGCAGTGAGTGCTAGTGATTTAAAAGCTCCCTTAGACATCGAAGGAGCCACAGGACTTCCCTGGATAAACCAGAATGAGCTTCTTTATAATATTCATATGCCAGGCCCAGGTGCAGAACAAAGGAATCTCACCCAGATACGCGGCTCTTGGCTTTAAGCCTGGACTTAATGGCCTCTCCCACTCTGTACCTTTCCAGTCTCCCCAGACGTCTTTGGTTACCACATGGCAGTCTCCCTGCCCTGCAGAGAGTGCTGTGGGAAGGGCAGCCCCAGAGAGTGGGGGATGCAGGGGATGGAGCAGCTTCAGGAGGGATAGAGGGTTTATTCCAAAAGTCTTGTCCACCTGTATCGTCAATCAAAGCAGCCCAGAGGCAGAGGCAAACAAGGACCCTGAAGGGTAGAGAGAGCCCCAGGGAGCCAGCAGAAGATGAACCAGATCCATTCTGGAGAAGAAGCATAAGCACCTGAGGAGGCTTCACAAACACATGTTTAATTTCACCAGTAGCACAGGAATAAATTCTCCTGAGAAAATACTTAAGCTATTTCAGATTAAGCTACTGCATTGGTTAGGATGTATTTAATTGTATCAGAATGCCTGCCTAACAGTGGTTTAAGCAATAAAGACATTTAAATATCTCAGGTCACAATAAGTTTGAAGAAGAAGAATATCTGCTTTGGAACAGTGAGATGTCAGGATGCTGGACTGAACTCTACCATTCTCCTGGCCTCTCGCTCATGGTCATAAGATGGTTGCCATAGCTCCATGCATCACATTTTCAAAGAACATCACCCTAAGACAGAAAGGAGGTGCAGAGGCAGAGCTCTGCATCCACTATACTCTCTTTGTTATTAGAGCAAAAAAATACTTCTAGAAGTAAACAGTGGACTAGGTCGCATGGTTACTCCTAAAAAACATCACAGGCAAAGACAACGAGTCTAAGTGTACTTGGCTTAGATCAGCCATGCCTGGACCTACCTTCTCTGAGTACAGTGCTGCCCTTTGATACTTGAACAAAATTTGAATTGTTAGTATGAAAGGGTGGAAGAGGGTGGGAAATGCCTGCTATTAGGCAACCACTGGTGTCTACCACAGCTAAAGTCCCCTTGGACCCTCATCCCCTTTGACTGCCTCCTCCCACCTCCCCAGTGCAAACCACTATTATCATTCCAGACCTTACACACATGTACATATATGTATACACCACACACCATAATAGACAGTAGAGTTGGAGCATTTAACAGACTTACAGCAGCGTGTGTGTGTGTGTGTACAAACACACCATCCTACTCTAGACATCTTTCTGCAATCTGCTTCATCATTCAACGATAACGTCTCAGAGATCCACCCACGCCAATACTAATTAATCTCTTCCGTCCTTGCAACTGCTACATTGTGTTCCCTAGAGTGGACGTGTCACTGTTCACTTAGATACTTCCCTGTTGAGAGTCTCTTGGTTATTTTTAGAGCAGCTTCTACTTGCTTCTGTGCATACAGGCACTGGGTGTTCTCCATGTGGCCCTCCAGCTCCTTTCCCTGCTCCGTGTTCAAATTGCTGACTGCTATAAATACATGAGCTGGCCCTCTGGCATCTGGTTGGGTGAAACCTATATGAGAGGCCCGAAACCAGAGGGTGCAAAAGAGAGGAGCTGGGGTGTTTATTCCCCTCGGTCACTTCCTGCCAAGCTGCAGGTTGGCAGGGGCTATGTTCTTCTACCCAAGGCCACAGCTCCTGTCAAGGGACATGTCCTACAGCTAAAGTTCTCAGGGGTCCCGGTGTCCGCTCTTGTCCCCTTGCTGCTTCCGGCCCCAGGTGGTAGCATTTCTCCCTTCTGTGGACCATCCCTCTCCAGGGGCTGTCTGTTTCCTGGATTCTGACTGATAGAGATCATTACATTCACTAAAAAGAGCAAGAACAATGAAGACCGGAACCTTTCAATACAAGGTCCATTTGTCCCCCAGTCTGACTCACTGTTTCTCCCAGCATCTCCCCTTTCCAGCTCCTGCTTTCATCTCCTCTCCATCACTGGGTCCTTGTAAGCAGCAGCCCAGATGACCCCCAGCCCTAGATCCGCCTGGCCCCTGGATACCACTATCTTAGCACACTGGCTCCTCATCCGGACTGACCTGTCCTTCCTTGTGTGGGAACCCACGGAGATCTTTAATTGGTTGTTGCCAAATGAGAGAAAATACTCACGGTTCTCACGGTGCAGGACCAGGAAAATGTATGCGATGCACGACGGCGGGAACATCTCCTCCCCCTACTGCCCCCTCCCGCCACTGCCCCCGCCCCAGCCAGCCCCAGGGCCATGACAAGAAACCAAACGCTCCCTCTCAGGGCTCTGGGCTCTCCAGTACTTCACCTCTTGCCTCCTCTTAAACTCAACACCAAGTTCTCTGCTTCAAACCCTAAGATGAATTTAACAACCAGTTAACAAGTTTCAGCACAGCAGTTACGAATACGGGCTGTGAAGGCAGATAAATCAATGTTCAAATTCCAACTCCACCACTCAACAGCTGAGAGGCCGCATGACAGTTCTTTAACTGCTCTGTGCCTCTGTTTTCTCACTGTAAAATTGAAATAACCATATTACTTACCTCATAGGGTTGTTTTAAAGATCACATACGATCTATCTAAAAATGTATCTGAAAGACCTCAACACAGAGCCTAGTCAAGAGAGAGCCCTCCGTGCATGGTAATAGATATGACTCCTCGACACTATATATGTTTGCAGTAGGAGGAAAAATAAGCCATGGCCCTACCTTCAAGGAGCCTGCAATCTGCTTTGTAGGACACAAAGAACATTCTCGTAATCATGAACAACACAGATGACCCTCTGTTCAAATGGCAAATTATCTGGTATAAGTTCCAGTGCAATAGTAGTCAGGTGATCCTTTCACATATCTGACTTTTCATATTGCCCAACAGGTTCTTGAGGTTAAATGCCAAGCATTATGGTCCTTGGTATGCCCAGTGGTTGCACACAGTAGGCATTCAAACACAATTTGTCTAAATACCCAAGGAATACTTGGATAGCAGGTCAGAACAAGCACTTCTTTCTTTCTAAAGCGCTTTGAAAGTGAAGCATCATTTAATTCTCATAAACAACCTTGTGAGATCGTTACTATTATGATCACCTGCATTTTCCAAAATAAGGAAAGGAAGGCTCAAAAAAAGCTTAGCATCTTGTTCAAGTCACAAAGTCAGTTTATGCTGGAGCTGGTCTGGGACCCAAGGCCTTTGACCATAAACGTGGATCTTCTTCCTATAAGGACCACAGAAGTCCATCAGCTGAAGAAGTCTATCTTCTGTCAAGTGTCTTTTTCTGGCCTCTAGTGTGCTCTCTTTTTTAAACTATCTCTTTGTTCTCTCTAGCTGAGACAGCTGTCTCCAGTTTTTTCTTTTAGCCAAAGGCAATCCAATTCATTAGGATTTATTTTCAGGGAGACAGAGACTCTCCTGTTTATCCAAGCTTCTATCAGACATATAAATGTATAATATGTCATTAAACTCTGAAATATATGACATAGTCATAACCACACACAAGCTATTAAAAAGTTCGTTACCTCCAGTGGGAGATATTCACCATGCTTACTGCTCTCTCTTCTTTGCAAGGCCAGAGAGAGTAAGCTCTCTGGTTAGGGGAAATCTTTTAGTTTGTCTAGGAATCCTCCTCAAAGCAGTTGTATTACTGATAAATCCTAGTTTATTTGTAATGCATTGAAAGGCAATGTTTAAAAAAAAAAAAGAAACTTTTCAACACAAAAAGCACTGCCTGCCCTTTGAGAAAAAAAAATCAAACAATACTGAAATGAGTAAAGTAAGAAGTGAAAATTCTCAAGAGAATGAGAACATAAGCCACGGACTGAGAGAAAATATTTGCAAAAGCCCTCTAACAGAGGCCTGATATCCAAAATATACAAAGAACACTTACAACTCAACAATAAAAAAATGAGCAACCTGATTAAACACTGAGCCAAAGACCTGAACAGACACCTCCCCAAAGATTTATAGATGGAAAATAAGCATATGAAAGGATGCTCAATATCATATGTCATTAGGGAATTGCAAATTAAAACAGCAATGAGATATCACTACATACCTATTAGAATGGCCAAGTCCAAAATGCTAACAGCATCCAGGGATCTGAAGTAACCGTCATTCATTGCTGGAGGGAATGCAAAATGGTACAGCCACTTCAGAAGACAGTTTGGCAGTTTCTTACAAAGTTATAGTCTTACCGTACAATCCTGCAATTTTGCGTTCCTTGGTATTTATCCAGATAAGTTGAAAACTTATGTCCACACAAAACCCTCTACACAGATGTTTATAGCAGTTTTATTCATAATTGCCACAATTGGAAGCAACCAAGATGTCCTTCAGCAGGTGAATGGATAAACTGTGGTACATCCAGACAATGGAACATTACTCAGTAATAAAAGGAAATGAGCTATCAAGCCATGAAAAGACATGGAGGAATTTAAATGCAAATTACTAAGTGCAAGAAGCCAATCAAAAAGGCTGCATACTATGTGATTCCAACTCTATGACATTCTCAAAAAGGCAAAACTATGGAGGTAGTAAAAAGATCAGTGGTTGCTAGGGGTTGTGGAGAGGGAAGGATGAATAAAGAGAGCACAGAGGATTTTCAGGGCAGTGAAGATACTCTGTGTGATACTGTAATGCTGGATATATGTCATTATACACTTGTCAAAACCCATAGAATGTGCAACATTTAGAGTGAACCCTAATGTCAACTATGGACTCTGGGTGATAATCATGTGTCAGTGTAGGTTCATTGACTGTAACGAACGTACCCCTCTGGTGGGAGATGTTGATAGTGAGAGTGGCTGGAGGTATGGGGGAGGGGACGTACAGGCAATATCTGCATCTTCTCTTCAGTTTTGTTATTAATTTAAAACTACTCTAAAAAATATTTTTTAAAGTGGAAGTTATTTTCCCTGTGCCTCCCATGACCAATCGCACTCCCCACATGTAATTGTTATTAAATGTTTAGTGTATTTACTTTCAGTCTTTTTTCTCACACACACATAATGTGTGTGGATATGTAAATTTTTTTAAAGGTCAGCAAAAGCTGTGTACATGTACAAGATTATAGCAGTGTCTCCTTATAATAGTGGAAATACTTAGAAGTATACAGTTGTTCAAATAAGGAATACAGTCGTCCCTCTAGTATCCACAGGAGAGTGGTTACAGGACCCCCCCCCACCCCAAGACACCAAAATCCATGGATGCTCAAGAGCCCTATATAAAATGGCACAGTATTTGCATATAACCTACCCATATCCTCGTGTATACTTTAAATCATCCCTAAATTACTTATACTACTTAATACAATGCAAATGCTATATACATAGTCGTAAATGCAGGGTAAATCTATGTAAATAGTTGCAATGTGTGTGGCAAATTCAAGTTTTGCTTTTTGGAACTTTCTGGAATTTTTTTAAAAATATTTTTGACCCATAGTTGGTTGAATCCATTGATGCCAAACCTGCAGATATGAAGGGCTGACTGTAGCTGAGTAAACTATGATATATGGCTAATTAAGCACTGTATAGTGGACACTTCTGGAGACTCCAAGTTAGTTAGAGTCAGATAGAACTGGATTTAAATTCCCATCTCGCTATTTAAACACATACTGAGCAATCTCCAAACCCTTAATTTTTCATCTGTACCATAAAAACCCAGAGGGCTGTTATATAGATTAAATTAAAAGCGAGACTGCGTATGAGGTCCTCAGCAAAGTGCCTGGCACCTCGGTGCTCCGTCAGTCATGGTCCCTCCTCCAGGGTAGACTCTTGTCTTGGTGATCATTGCTCTCCCCAGCAGCTTAACTCCACGCCTGGCACAAAGTAAGCAGTAAAATAAACGCTGGCTGGGACTTCCCTGGCGGTCCAGTGGTTAAGACTCGGAGCTTCCACTGAAGGGAGCATGGGTGCGATCCCTGGTCTGGGAGCTAAGATCCTGCATACCGCACGGTGTGGCCAAAAAAAAAAGAAAAAGAAAAAAATAATAAATGCTGGCTGAGTTGGACTGGAGTGGAATATTGTAACTTTTTAAAATCTGTATTTAGAGACAAGGTGTAGGGCTTGGGATTTCAAGGAAGACAATATTAAAAAGAGTGAGAGGCCGACACGAAGTTAGATGGTCCGGGGAAGTCGAGGTCAGGGAAGCCTCCGCTGCCCTGCACGATGTGGAGGGACCATCGCAGGTGACCTCAGGTCCTGCAGCACCTAAGGGGTGACTCTCAAGGGGCTGCCAGGAGCTCCCGGCCAGACCTCCCACCTGCCCCGGCAATGAGATTTTCTTTGTGCAGCTCTGTCACGACTCTCAGTTGACTCATTGAGAGAGAGCCCAAGCCTGGGCAAAGAAATGCAGAAATGTAAGTTCTGACAGGGGAAGAGGGGGACTCTCATGGCCCAACCTGTGGAATACTGCAGGAGCATTTTTCAAAACTAAAAACAACTTTAGTTTTATACTACAGATATGTGCCCATTGCAGAGGAGAAATCATCCATAATCTCACCTGCCAGAGAAAACCCCTGTTATCACCATGGTCTTATTTTCTCATGGATCTTTTCCTATACCTGCATACATGTATCATACATGTATGATATGTAAAATATTACATGTGTATGTATGTGTTTTTCATATATGATATCCTTTTATCATATCAATAAACAATCATCCATGACATCATTTTTAATGGCAGAATAGAATTCCAGTGTCTGGCTAAACCATACTTTATCTAACCAATCATCGATTGTCAGACGTTTGGGTCATTTCCAAAATCTTGCTATTCTAAACAGTGCTGCCAGGAACTTAGAGCCGTGCAGTGAACTTCTGATTCTCTTTCACAGAGTGTGAAAGAGAACAACGGGCTATTTGCTCAATTGACCTCAACCCCAAAGCGTCACCCCTCTCCCTACCCCCGGCGATACCCAGTCCTCTGGAGTCTGGCTGCAGGAATCCACAGTCAGGACCTTGGCTTCTTGAGGATTTGTCCTCCTCCCGGAAGGAGCGTCTGAGCCTTTTTGAACCCACGTGATTTGATGCAAGGGCCCTGAAATCAGGCCAGCTCTCGGCAAAATTGGGAAGGAGGTGAAGGTAGTCTTGACTCCCTCTCAACTCCCTTCCCTGGTACCGTCCACTCCTCCCAGGAGGCAACTGCCCAGTGCCCCACACCCCGCGCCCCGTCGCAGCATCTGACACCCTAACTTCTGCAGCTGTGACAGTAGTCAGGCTATAAAGAGCCATACATTCCAGGAATGTATAACCCTCAAAAAGTTCCCTTTAGCATCTTGAGTCAACCAACATGGCTTGAACTAAACACTGCCAGGAGGCATAGGTGGGTAAGACATCACTGCCCTCAGTTGGCTTATACTCTGTAGTAGGTTCCTAAGGCTGCCATAACAAAGTGCCACAAACCGGGTGCCTTAAAACAACAAAAATCTATTGTCTTACAGTTCTGGGGGCTACATGTCGGAAATCAAGGTGTCTGCAGAGCCATGCTCCCTCTGACAGCTCCCTCTTCCTAGTGTCAGATGGTTGCCAGCAACCCTTGACATTCCTTGGCTTGGAGCTTCACCACTCCAATCTCTGCCTCTGCTTTCCCATGGCCTTTTCCCTGTGTATCTATATCTCTGTGTCCAAGTTTCCTTCTTCTAATAGGACACTAGTCATATTGGATTAGACTCACTCTTATCTTGCATGACCTCATCTTGCTTTATTGCGTCTGCAAATTCCAAATAAGATCATATTCTGAAGTTCTGGGTGGACATGAATTTTGGGGGGTACACAACTCAACCCAGGACACACCCTGATAGATGCAATGATGAATAAGAAACAATCACCACCACAGGCATGAAATTGTTATTACAGCTTTAAACGGACCAGGATGGATCAGATGTGAGAGTGAGTATGGGGTGCAAGGAATTGTGAACCTGAGGGTGCCCTAGAAACACCTTTAAGTCACCCTGTCTCACAGCTCCTAGTCTGGCTATGCCTATAAATTAGACTTGCTGTGAGCTCCCAATGGGCCTACTGAACCCCCCTGTTAATTAAGGAATACTTCTTGAATTCTCTCTGGCTCTACTCACAACCCCATTTCCTTTGAACCATAGGTTCTGCAGAATATCACGGCAGGGGAAAGACAGACCCTAATGAGGAACGTATAAAGGCAAAACTGCAACACCTTTTCCCCTAATTTGCTGTGCTTTTTGCAGATCTTTTCCCTTTCCCTCTGCTATCTCAAGTTGAAAACACTGTAGGAGGTGCCGGAAGCAGCAGTCTCCATTTTTGAACCAGTGAGATTGCGCTTTCCTGCCCCGGCTGTGCACTGCTAACACTGCAGGGTCACAGGCTTTTTCGGGGACCATGAGGGCTGAGCCCTTCTCTGGAGTTCAGGCAGCAGTCTCTGCATTTCCAGAGCTGAACCTCAGTGCTGGAAGTGTGTGACAGATACTGAGATTTGAGTGTCGCCCCATCACGACAAATTCCTTGTAGAGGCAGCAAGGTACTCTCCAGAGGCGTTGGCATCATACCTAAACCTTACCTTGGACAGCTTCAAGGAGGTTTATTATCTTTCTCCACCAGCTCTTATGAATGACAGGAGTAACTCATAACAAGTGCTTTCATGGTCGATGCCCCACACATAGTCCCCCAGCATGTGGTCCACTATGGACGAGGACCCTGAGCCCAGGCTGCCTTCCACAGGCACCTTTCACTCCTGGCCTGAGAGCTTTCTTTGACTGCCAGTGGAGAGCAGTCTGAAAGCATCAGGGAGGTAAGCCACTGGGAGCAACCCTCAGGCAATGAGTAACAGGAGATGGTGTAAAACACCCCAACTTTCCTGCCCCTGGGAGGAGGCGGGGACGACTCAGAGCTGTGCTTTCTGCCATCTCCCAGAGGTCCCAGGACGACCTGAGCTCCAAATGCCCGCAGTGGTAACCTGCTTATTAAAGTATCCTGAAAATATTTTCTCACTTCCCCACTCCCTTCCCCGTGCTTCCTGGGCTCACTTCCCAAATAAACTACTTGCACTCAAATCCATGTCTCTAGGTCAGCCTCTGGGCACCCAGCTTAAGACACACAGTTGTGTTAGTGTACATTTCCCTGTTGGATAGTGAGCTCCTTAAAGACAGGTCCCATACCACAGTCTCTGAGCACTTTCCATTTGGTCCCTGCCAAATGCTGTCTATGCATTACCTCATTGCACCTGCAGAACAACCCTTAGAGGTCTCCACTATTATTATTCCCATTTTACAAATGAGGGAAATGAAGCTCAGAGAGCTTAAGTCACTTTTCGAAGGTCACACAGCCTATAAGAAGCAGAGCCAGGATTCGAACCAAGGTGGTCTCTCTCTGAAGCCTATACTGTTGATCACTGCTGGCAGAAATGGTATTCAATAAATATTTATGGGAGGAAGGAAGATGTTAGCAAACAAACTCAACAAGCATTGGTACGAAGTGGTCATTATTTGGATGCTGGAGACAGGGCCCAAGACCAGCCAATTTCTCTAACATGTTTAAGACCCAGCAGAGATAAAGCCATCAGTGTGTCCTTACCCAAATTTTCACAAATCTTTTTTCTACTCATTTATTGATTTGAGGAGCATTCATTGATCCTTACTGTGTCTAAGACTCTGGACCAGGCCCTGTGGTGAATACAAATTTAAGGAGTGTGTGATCTATGGGGGTTGGGGGGGGGCGACGATAAAGATAAGGCACGAGTACCTGAAAAGATAAATTACAAGACCAGAGTTGTCATCGGGCAGAAGAGATGCATCACCAGGTGAGTTGATCAGAAAAGTGCTGTTTTTGGAGGGGAAGGTGACCTTTGGGAAGTGGAGTGGACAGACCACAGACAACTGGAGGAAGTGGGGCTTAAAGGATGGGGACAACTTGGTGGCCAGAAGCAGGGTCAGAGAGGGAGAATGAAAGGGGACAGACGGGTGAGTAAAGCCACAGAGCATAGGAATCTAGACGATTCTCTTCATTATTCTGCCCTGCCCCTTCCTCGAGTCAAAGCTAATTGGGAAGGAAAAGGAGATGTTTGCCAGGAGCAAAACCAAGGTTGAAGAGACAATCCCAGAGGATATTAGACACATGGTAATTCGAAACTGCTTTTCAAGCCAAGACATGCATAAAGGAATACAGATCACATATTAAAGAGGTCACCTTTCCTTCAGGTCTGAGGGATGATTGAAGACGATGACGCATGTGCCCGCCACAGCTGCCAGCTCTGAAAACTTGGCACCAGAGGACACTGCATGACCACCAGTTCTCACTACTGTGCTTGGATCACACAGCCTGGAACCTGGGAGTCACCAACTTTGGGGGTTGAAGATATTTCCCTGAAGGCTTGGCAACAGACCTCATTTACGGTTCCTGTGCTGGGGGAGGATTTCTCCTTTGCTTGCCCTCACCTTCTCCCCAGTGAGGGAGTGGGCAGGCCAGATTGACACACTGGACGGAAACAGAATAGCCAAGCACTCTGCACGGTTCTGTGAAGAGGCTGGGCACGAAAAGCATCAAAGGCTCTCGAACATGGTCAGAACTCACTCAAAGGACCTCACCTTAGTGGCTGTGCGCAGAGCTAAAAGCTCCCACTATCCTTCAATCATCTCCCGATAAACATACAGTCTAAGTAAAAACAATATCTGCTATGTAAACACAGCTTCAAGACCTACCCCCAGGTCCCAGCCAGATGGCTGCCTTCAGGCCTCTCGCAAATAGAAATTCCACAGCCACCTTTCTTGCCAGCTCACTGGGGAAACTAGAGCTTTACAGCCAGGGTGATAGGAAGACAAAGGCTGGATCTCAGTCCCAGGAAGTTCCAAATAGCTTTGCTGTTTACTCAGCAAGAGCTCCGGAGGCTCAACCAACCCCCGCAGTGGTTGGAGTGACATTAGGCAGCCTACGGGGTCTATGCGGGGATCGTGTCCTGGATTTCCCCACACTCTGCCAAAGACCAGGCGAGGGTGGGAGGTATTGATGTCCATGGGGCAACCGTTGCCCACTAGGGCGTGAGGGCAGAAGGACACATGCTTCTCCCACCCCCTCTTCCCCCACCCCCGGATGTTCCTGTGCTGCATTTCACAAAGCTTCTCAGGAAGCAGCCAATTCAATAACTCATCCCTTTGTTGGCTCTCCCGCCTTCTCTGTTTCACTCTCAAATAGACAGCTCACATATAAACTTTCCTATCAAGTTCTGCTTTTGGAAGAACCCAGGCTAAGACACTCAGCAACCTCAAAAGATATCACCTGACTCCTGAAAACAGCTCCACAGGGCACAGCTGTGAGGGTTTCCTCCGTCCTTGCTTACGTGTGTCTCGAATGTGAACGTTTCTGCTGTAACCAGTGAGGCATTAACTCTGAGACAGGTTCTCAGCACATCCAGCCCAAAGAAGGAGGAAAATGATCCCTCTACCTGCATGGGGAGGCATGGCAAGTGAATTCTTTTCACCAAGTCCTGTTTCATTTTGTCAATTCACTAGAACCCATCTTGTGGGAGGGCTACTACTGACTCACCATGTAAAAATGGGAAGAACAGTTTCATTAGAAGTGGGATGTTTCACACACTTCTTACATACACACATCAGGACACAAAGTGGGGTGACACGGTTTGCCTGATGTCTAAGTGTCCTCAACTCGATAGAGAGATTTTAACCAAATATAGCCAGGAGGCTTCCGTTTGAGAATCTAGTTCCCTCTTCCAAAGCAGATGATGGGTGAGAATAAGGAAGGGGGCTGGAGAAGTGGGGTAGAATAGAAGTAGAGTTCAAATAAACCTGAGAGGAAAGAGCAGAATTCTCAAGAGAGGAGGGAAGGAAAACCTCATCTACACTTTCTGTTTAATGCCTGGGTCTGACCATAATGGCTTTCAAAGCAATAAAGGAAACAACTAGAAATGTATATGTCGTGGGGAGAAAAGGTTGAGCTTTGTCTGGGGTGTGAGAACTAAGATTACAAATAGCGAAGAAAACAAAAAAAGAGTGGTGTTTAGTTTTTCACACTTGTCACAGATCAAAAATCACATTTTAATCTTAAAACTTTGTTGTGGGGCTTCCCTGGTGGCGCAGTGGTTGAGAATCTGCCTGCTAATGCAGGGGACACGGGTTCGAGCCCTGGTCTGGGAAGATCCCACATGCCACGGAGCAGCTGGGCCCGTGAGCCACAATTGCTGAGCCTGCGCGTCTGGAGCCTGTGCCCCGCGACGGGAGGGGCCGCGATAGAGAAAGGCCCGCGCACCGCGATGAAGAGCGGTCCCCGCACCGCGATGAAGAGTGGCCCCCGCTTGCCGCAACTGGAGAAAGCCCTCGCACGAACCGAAGACCCAACACAGCCAAAAATAAATAAATAAATAAATAAATAAATAAGAAAATCCTTTAAAAAAAAACTTTGTTGTGATTATAACATTATCATTTTTTCTATATTAAAAAGGGTAAACAAAAAAACTGTTTCTGAGGTTTTTGGAAGTGTGTGAATCAAAAGAAAATCTTTTTTTCCCTGCCTTCACCCCTGTAACAGGGGCTGTAACATCTCCAGGGTCCTGGATATTCAGTCTCATAGCATCTTGGAGTCTGGCTAGAATCGTGGGCTATGCAAATCCCACTCCTAGGTATTTACCCAAAAGAAATGGGTAAATGCCTAGGAGTTTTTCCATTCACAAGAAAACCTGTACACAAATGTTGATGCATCTTTATTCATAATCCCCCAAACTGGGCACCACCCAAGTATCCTTCAACTAGTGAATGGAAACCAACTATGGTACATCCATACACTGTAATAGTACTCAGCAAAAAAAGAAAAAGAAAAAAGGAACAAACAACAGATGTATGTAGCAACAGAAGAAGGAATCTCACGTGCACTTTGCTAAGTGAAAGGAGCCAGTCTCAAAGGGCTGTATGGTTCCATTTACTCTGGAAAAGGCAAAATAGACAGAAAACAGATTCCTGGATGCCCAGGGCTGCTGGTGAATGGATTGACTACATAGGGGTACCAGGGGATTTTTGGGGGTGATGGAACTGCTCTATACATTGATTGTGGTGGTGGTTTTACAACTGTATGCATTTGTCAAAGCTCATAGAACTGTATACCACTAAAAAGGGTACATTTTACTGTATGTAAATTATACCCCAACTTACAAAAAGGCATGAATTGTGGAGTCCCCAGCCTGGGAAAAACCTCAGCTCCACCACTTCCTTTTGTGTGACCTTGGACAAGTTACTTAGGCTTTCTGGGTCTCGGTTTCCTCATCTGTACACAAGGGTTCAATAGCTCCTGCTTCATGGGTTTGTTACAAGGATTCAGTGAATAAACACAGTGCCTGACACCCACTCAGCATCAGATCTCCCAATGACCATCCAGCCAAGAATCACAGCGTGAAGTCCCTCCCCACTGGGTCCTGATAGCTCTCGGCCCTGTACTCTTCCACCCCAGGCCTCCCACCACCTGCCCTCTGCCCAGCCTGGACTCCTGGGGAGGAATTGATGCCATCCTTCGAGAACTCTGGGAAGCAATCTGGATTGCATTAGAACTTGGTATTACTGAAACCTGGCTTTGAGTTCCAACCAACTTCCCAGGTGGTGCATCCATTACATTGGGTAACAAGATGAATCCCCTCTAAAGAGGTTTTCATTGATTAGGATTGATTAGGGTGAATCATTTATTAGGATGAAGTTCAGGGCCTGGACCGCACTGTGGGCAGGATTTGAGGGCTCATTCGTTCACTAACAGAGGCAATCACGCAACAAGGTTGCATCCAGCAGCTCTTCTGTGCTAGGGTCTGTGCCGGGGGTGCTGGGTTGCAAGGGAGAGTCACACCACTCCTTCCCTGCTTCTACCCCTGTGTGTGCACAGGGTCAACTACAAACACCTCACTCCTTGGGGTCCTGGCTTTCTCAACTGCCATTGTTAAGGCCAAACCCATTCCGGAACCTAATGGTGCTGGTGAAGAGGATGGCGTTGCTGACCTAAAGAAGAGAAGGAAGTTAAAGGAATGTTTTTAATGGTAGTGGTTAATTTACAAGTTTCCTTTTCTTTTACTACTTTGAAAATACTTGTGATGGACTAGAGAGATACACAGCCCCTCAGATGGGGTAGAGAATTGAGGGGCGAGCACAAGAGGGCTTCAATTGATATTTATAATGTTTTATTCCTTAAAATTTTTAAAAATGTCAATAGCCCTAAATGGTAAGTCAGGATGTTAGGAGTTCATACTCATGAATTACAATATACTCTGCACTTCTTCATATGTTTGAAATATTTCTTGTTAATATTTTTAAAGACATACTTCCTTCTTTTTTAGGTAACTGAAACTGTGGTGTGGGGCTTTTTTTTTTTTTTTTTTTAATCATAGAAAGGGTATTTCTGGGCTTCCCTGGTGGCGCAGTGGTTGAGAATCTGCCTACCAATGCAGGCGACACGGGTTCGAGCCCTGGTCTGGGAAGATCCCACGTGCCGCGGGCAACTAGGCCCATGAGTCACAACTACTGAGCCTGCGCGTCTGGAGCCTGTGCCCCGCAACGGGAGGGGCCGCGATAGTGAGAGGCCCGCGCACCGCGATGAAGAGTGGCCCCCGCTTGCCGCAACTAGAGAAAGCCCTCGCACAGAAAAGAAGACCCAACACAGCCAAAAATAAATAATAAATAAAAATAAATAAATTTAAAAAAAAAAGAAAAGAAAGGGTATTTCTGTGTTTACCTGAGTAATCAATCCTTCCTTGGAAATAATACCCTGATGCTGATTCTTTGTCTCTCTGTCTCTCTCTTTCTCCCCTCTGTCTCTCCGTCACTTTCTGTCTCTCTCCCCTCCGAATGTTCTACGGGATGCTGCCTGTACAGGTTGGATGAACAAATTGAGGACTTAAATCCTGACAGCCGGAAGTGTTGGTACTTCAATGCCTTTAAATGCTTCCCACCGGCAGGTCAGCTGTACCTTCACACTCCCGGGGCCCGTGGACACAGCATCCTGCAGATGGGGCAGCTTTGAGCTCTCTTTGCTCAAGGACAGGCTAGGGAGAGAAAAGGACTGCATTTCAAAGGAAGGGGCGAGGGAAGGAGTGGATCAGCCTCGCCTCAAAGGCTAAAAATAATCCGGCTTTGTAGACTTCTTCCTCCAACTAGTCGGCAGGAAAGGGGGAGGGGGGATGACAGGGTAGGATCTTTGCATCCTGTTAAGCTTGTGCTGGTCAGAAAGAGTTAAACTGGGAGCCTCCATCCTAGGCTTTCTCCCAAATCAACTTCTTATAACTAGAGCTCGTCACTCATCTCTTGGACAATAAATGTGATTAGTAGAAACCAGGTGGTGTTCTGTCCATCTGTCCCACTGTTAAGAGGAAAGCCCAGTGGGCTGGGGATGCAAGGCAGCCTTCCTGTATCCTCAGTGCACCTGAGCCTGGGCACCTGCCATCTCCGGGCACAGAGTTTCATCCTTGTAAGGGTTTTCGGGGCTGATGAAAAAACAACCCCTTCTTTCCCTAGAGGGTTTCACAACAAAGGAGATAATGGGCAAGAACTGCTTTCAGGCTCCTCGAGGAAATCCAGGTCACATTCCGGGCTTCTTGCGGTCAGATGCAAGCTGCCCCTTTAGCCAAGCATGGATTTTTCTCTTCACTGGGTTTCCTTTACTCCTGGACTGTAAACTCTCTCAGTGAGACAAGGACTCCTTACTGCACGGGATGCTTCTCCTCCCCCACCCATATCTGGGTGTTTGTAAACCTGTCCAATATTCTTTCCAAAACAATGACTTCCTTTGCAAACAACGGTTAGCGGCATCCAGGAAGCCCAGTAGCTGGCCGGCACTAGGGAATGTCAAAGATACAGGCTTGACAAAGATTCTGTGCTTGACAAAACTTTAGTCAGGGGCTTCCCTGGTGGCTCAGTGGTTGAGAATCCGCCTGCCAATGCAGGGGACACGGGTTCCATCCCTGGTCTGGGAAGATCCCACATGCCGCGGAGCAGCTAAGCCCGTGTGCCACAACTACTGAGCCTGTGCTCTAGAGCCCATGAGCCACAACTACTGAGCCCATGTGCCACAACTACTGGAGCCCGCGCGCCTAGAGCCCGTGCTCTGCAAGAAGAGAAGCCACCACAATGAGAAGCCTGCGCATCGCAAGGAAGAGTAGCCCCTGCTCACTGCAACTGGAGAAACCCCGCGTGCAGCAACGAAGACCCAACGCAGCCAAAAAAAAAAAAAAAGGTGAAAAAAAGCCCACAAAACTTTAGTCAGGATCCTGATCTGTGCACTTCCTTGTAAAATCCAGTTTGGGCAAGAACCCCACTAAGTCAGTTTAACCAGAACACCCCCACCCTTGATATCTGATCAGTTTCATCATCTTCCACCATCCCCAAGTGATGTCTGGTCACCCTGGTCTGTCTTCAGCAAGAATACCGTGAGGTCAATTTAGCCAGAATCCCCCTTACCCTTGATGTTTCCTCTTAGTAATATTTCATCCCTGACCTCCATCCTGCTCCTTGGCTATAAATTCCCATTTGCCCATGCTGTATTCTGAGTTGAGCCCAATCTCTCTCCGCCACTATAAAATCCCATTGCAGTGGTCCCTATAACTATCGTGATGGTCCTGAATAAAGTCTGCCTCACCATCTTTAACAAGCACCACTGAGTATTTTTTTTTCTTTAACAATCTCCTCCTAGATCCCTGGGCTGAGCATCTTTCCCAGGAACGGTAAGCAAGGAATGAGGTTCTGCTCCTTTGGATCCACCAAGTAAACAAACTACCTCCCTACAAACGAGTTCTTCTTCAGTGAGATGACCCATGTGTCGAACCCCACACCATGACTGACTCTAGGAATTCATTCTTCAACATAGGAATCTCACTCAGCAAGGCTCAAAGCTGCCATATAGCCGATTTCCCTTTTCTCTGGTGAAAATGCCCCCCCACCACTGGTTTTAAAGGTATATCAAGAACCCCAGCCCCTTCAACCCAAGTGTTAATGCTAAATGTTTACCAGGACCTCATATGTTACAGAAACATGTCAGCCTTTACATGGGGATAGCACTGAATATAGACGATCCCTTGCAACTTCTGAATGAGGTAAAAAGGCCATCATTGCCTGGATGTGAACCTGAAAAACTGGCAGGTTCCTCCCCCTAAATTTCTAAATGTACTTCTTTGAATTACTTCTAAGAAAGAATATGAACAGCTAACATCTTTTGAGGCTTTACTCTCTGCCAGGCCCTGTGCTCAGCCTTTAAAGAGATCATTTCATTTAATCCCTCCATGTACAGGCGTGGGTGGAGACTAAAGCTGTAATAGGGTCATGAAATGTTCCACAGCCCCTCAGGCTTCACCAGTAAGAGGTGGAGCTGGGATTCAAGCACCCATCTCTCTAGCTTTGAGTCCAGGTCTCTTAACCACAATTTCCAGAAGGGCACTTGTTGAGACGCAAGTGGTCCAGCGTGGCAAGTGCACAAGAATAGACATTGGAAGACGTGTGCTTGAACCTCTAGGTCACCTCCGAACTTTTTGTGTGATTGTGAGGAATAGTACAACCTCTCTGGGCCTCAGAGATGAAAAAAGGAAATAATGGTATTAGGTCAGCCTCCTTCGCAAGAGTGGTGGATGGGATGGGATGCTAATCTCTAAAAGGAGACAGAAAGGAGACAGGCAAACACAGGAGGAAGTTATCAGATTCCTCAGGCTTCGTAGAAAGCATCCCAGAAAGCATCCCGCGTCCCCACTGGGCTCCCTTTCTGGATGGTATCTGGAAGACAGACCCTCCCCACAGCCTTCCCCGGGTTCAGTAGACACAAAAGGAGTTTGGGGGAAAAGAACAAACTTGAAATGGGCAACTTTAGGTGCTCGGGTCTCAGAGGCTTCATTTACATATCAAGGGAAGTCACAATGGGCCCCTTTTCTAGGTGCTGGAAGCATTAAAGAGGGAAGGACTTTTTAAGGCCTGGCAACATAGCCATTTTCATTGAAATAGTACAAACAGATAGACTTCTGAGGCAGATCCTGAAGAGGCCGGATAACTGGCATCACATTTCTTTGACATTTGATCTATATCTTTTATTGATTTATTTATTTTTGGCTGCATTGGGTCTTTGTTGCTGTGCACGGGCTTTCCCTAGTCGCCGTCTTCGTTGCGGTGTGTGGGCTTCTCATTGCAGTGGCTTCTCTTGTTTCGGAGCACGGCCTCTAGGCGCGCTGGCTTCAGTAGTTGTGGCTCGTGGGCTCTAGAGCGCAGGCTCAGTAGTTGTGGCACACGGACTTAGTTGCTCCGCGGCATGTGGGATCTTCCTGGACCAGGGCTCGAACCCGTGTCCCCTACATAGGCAGGCGGATTCTTAACCACTGCGCCACCAGGGAAGTCCATATTTGATCTATATCTTTTTAAATATACGCAATGTTTTCGTTCTAGTCCCCTGCATGCCCATTTATTTTAATAAAAATATACTTATGATTACTTAGTCAAATTACTTATCTTTCCCCCCTAAAACCTTGAGTAATAAATTAGAGTTAATTATTGAGCACAGTACTAGAAAATTTACAGACATCATCTCATTTAAGCCTGAGAGTAACCCTTATGGGGAGGTGCTATTAGCCCTCCCCCTGCACAGATGGGGAAACGGTTCTCCATTTCACTGCTGCCAGCACCATGCAGAGATGTTTAGCCTGTGGCTTCTCTCTCCTTGGTGTTAGGGATGAGTGCCCTCCCCTCATTAAGGTCATATGAAAGAGTCTTTATAATTATCATCTTCGAAGTATAAAAGGATATATAGGAAATATTATGGTAAACATAATTTCCTCGAACTATCCGCTTCTCTAAGACTAAGAAGCCCCTCCCACTTCTTCAAAAGGCCTGAAACAGAAAATTGCCCTTGTATTGCATTATTTCAGATAAAGATTCAGTTTAATGTGGTGATTAAGCTGCTTGGACTCAAAGCATGGGCTTAGGAGTTACAAATCCCCACCAAGCCACTTCCCCCTTGTGTGCTCTTGGGCTAATCATTTACTCTCAGCTTCAGTTACTCACCCATAAATTGGGGATAATAATAGGACCCACCCATGGGTTGTTGGGAGGATTCAATGAGCTAATGCACATACAGCGTGTCACAAAGTAAGTGATCGATAAATGTGAAATGTTTTTCTTATTAAAGAGATTTTGGATGGAGATTGCTTTAAGCAATGCCTTTTAGTCAACAATGCCTGAAACCACACTTCCAAGATTGGGAAATACGCTGCCATTGATTTCAAATTCATCTTCAGATATCAGACTGGATCTGCTGACATTTGGCTGTGAAAATGAGATTCCTGAAGCAGCATCTTGAATTATGAGCATGGGAGTGGCTGTGAGGGTAAAGTCTACTGACTCCTGCCACCCAACTGAATTTCTTTAGAAATCTGAAAGCCATTTACAGGGAAGGACGAATCCATAAGGGAATCAGTTAGCTAGCATGGGGTGATCCCTCTGAGACCATGGCAGCACTTGGTGGCTGCAGATATAATGAGATCACAGCTGCCTTGCCTCAGGGGGTGGCCCTAATCACCCTCAACCCAGACTGAGCTGACAGGTGTCTGCCCCCAACTGCCCTCCAGCCCGTACTCTCATCTCTCTGCTGCACTGAGAACTCACAGAGACAGGGCCAGGCAGGCTTCAGATCTGCATACCCACCCTTGGTACCTGTCAAGTAAATCCTTTCAGAATGAATTCATGGGAGGCTGTCAAATTCTCTCCACTCTTCTCTAGGGTATATCTGTGTAACCAGTGCCAGTGCTATGGCCTATACGTATGGGTCAAAACAAGAGCCTTACAGCCCTTGTAATCTTCTTTTCCCAGACCTGGTACATACGGCTGCCCTTCAGCTAAGTGTAACCTCAGAAAGAGTCAGGTCATTCAGGCACAATCTTTATATTCTTTAGATTTTAATTGCATAAGTATCTTAGTCTCCTGGGTATCATCTTTCCCAAAGATTTCTGAAGCTGGACTACTTAGGCCAGTGAAAGAGCTAATGTATTTTACGTTAATTCTGTTAGCTTTGGTTTCTTGACCTAGTTTCTGAATTAGGAGAAAGATGGGGAAGGGGGCACCCTTCCACAGTCTTCTAAACCCCACCTAAGCAGAGGACTTGGGAGCTTTGGCTACTCTCCCACTCTCTCATCTGAGTGTGTGCTTGTCTCCCAACGCCGATCCTATATACGAAGATAGGAGAGAAGTAACATACTGGACAAACTTAATAAGAGCTTCCCTCCATGGACTTCATGGAGCCTGAATCCCCCACCCATAAAGAGATTAGTCTAGTGTCCTGACAAGGACCCTGGATTTATCATCATTGGCCCTGCCTCTTGCTGGCTGTGACATTTTGGATAATCATTTAACCTCCCTAGGCTTCAATTCTTCATTTATAAAAGCAGGAGCAGCCTACGATATTTTTAATGTTCTCTGTAATACTAAAGACTAGCTAGCCCTCTACAAATTCGAGGAATGATTAGTCTCCCCGGAAAATGCCTTCTTTCCCCGCAACATGAGCTGGTGGAAGGTTCTGAGAACAAAGGTCCCTAGGGAAAGAGAGAAGTTGCCAGCAAATCACACTCAGAACAAAAAAAGAGAGGCTGCAGAACTCACCAGGTTATCTCCCAAAACCTTTGTGGAGACATGAGAATCTCTCTCTGAAAGTTGCCTTTCCCATGGGAATGAATAGAAGCAGCAATTGTCCTGAAGTCACATCAGTGGAAATCTTTGGCTTGAACCAGAAGCTCCTAATATATTAACTGAGGTAGGGACTGGCCCTTTTAGAGGGCAGAATACATCAAGACTTGCCTAAAGAACTAACCTGTGCTCTATAGTCCAAGGCTATTTGGGGTCTTAGAAACTATAAGTGCAATTAAAAAAAAAAAAAATCAATGCTCTCAACAACTGGAAGTCATTCCGGTTACTCAAATTTTCTCTCCACATATGTAGCCATTGACTCTCCTGGAGTCTGGCTACAGCATTTGAGCCTTGTGCAGACACCAAACTACTTAGCCAGCAGACAAAACATAGGGAGCTCCAATCATCCAATCAAGAGACTATGAAAATATGGGCCATAACTCTCTGGCTCTGCCACTGCTCACCAAGGACAAAGTCGGGCCACCTTCCGACCTTGCTGATGGTAGCTTCAGGGAGTTGGGATGGCCCAGGGTCCTCTTCCCCTCCTCTTTCCCTTAGTTGTACCCTAAGATTGTGGTGCACAAATAGAGAACTTTTGTTTTCTTACAAGAAAGGTATCTGTTTTCCCCAAAGTTACCTGAGAAGTTTTTACCAGTTTAGCACCTCAGCCTCAGCCTTAATCCTGAAAACATTCCATCTCCGGACTCTCTGTGCCTTTGGCCACAAGCAGGCTCTCGAGGTCGCCCCTGTAAGTCCTGCCCCAGCCCTCTGGAGCTGTGAGAGTCAGAGGACAGAAGAGCAGGGTCTGCCCCGAATCCAAGCTCACCAAGGGCCTGTCCTGTGGCCGGGGCATCCTGCGGTGAACTGGTGGGGCATGAGAAGGAGGTTGTGTTCTCCTCAGGAGTTGACTGGCAGGGTGTTCCAGGTCCCTCAGGCTCCATCCTGGCACCACGGGGTCTGAGAGGATCGATAGCTCAGCACCAGTTGCAGTAGACCAATTGGGAAGCTCTGCGGTAGACCCTCTGCCCTCTAACCCATGGTTTCCTCATCTGCAAAATGGGAGAGCAACAGCAACCACCCCATGAGATTATCATGGAGGCAAAGTGCCCAAAACAGTGCCTGGCACACAGCAGGCATTCACCACTCCTGGAGCTTTTTCCTTGCCTCCACCTCCATTCTGAAGTCCACTGCTGAGGCTGGTAAAACCATCTGCTTTTCCAACTCTTGAGTGGTATGATCTATCAGTAGCCTTGCAGAGAACTAGGATAAAGAGTACCTTTCAGCGTTTCTTCCTTTGTTTTTTGTTTTCTTTTTTTTTGCCTGTGTTGGGTCTTGGCTGCTGCGCGCGGGCTTTCTCTAGTTGCGGCGAGCGGGAGCTACTCTTCGTTGAGGTGTGTGGGCTTCTCATTGCGGTGGCTTCTCTTGTTGCGGAGCACGGCCTCTAGGTGCGCTGGCTTCAGTAGCTGTGGCTCGCAGGCTCTAGAGTGCAGGCTCAGTAGTTGTGGTGCACAGGCTTAGTTGCTCCGTGGCATGTGGGATCTTTCCAGACCAGGGCTCGAACCCATGTCCCCTGCATTGGCAGGCAGATTCTTAACCACTGCGCCACCAGGGAAGCCCCCAGCTGACACTTTTAAGTGTCTTAAAGATCCCAGGCCCACCTGTCTGTCTCCCCCAGGTTACTGGTTGTGGCTCATTTCCCACAACTCTCAAAGTGCCTCATGACGGTGGCCTTGTATCTCTGGAGGCAAGGGGCGGTAAGCCAGGGTAGATGAGGCCTGATCCAGGAGCCACCCGCCATCCTTCTCAGACCTACCTTCCTGGCTCCCACACCTTCATAACACTGAGGTCAATGCCTTCCAAGTTCTGGGGCCTAAGAACTGAGTTCCTCGTCAGGGCACTGGTACTGATGTGAGAGATGACTGATTAAATGATTATCCGGAATGGTAGAAATCCGGGATGGTAGAAATACAAACGTGAGGCTAGTTATACATCTGCTAGTTTTTCATGTGGTTATATGCCAATAAAGTTAATTTTATCAATACTTAAACTCCATTTGAAACATAAGTTTGAAGAGGAATCATGTCAACAAAATAATCACTCTCTTAATGCTATGAAAGTTTTATGTTCACTGTACTTCAGATCATTGCCACCTAACGCAATAACACCACTGCTGTTCCTTTTAACTGACTTTATTGTTTTGGAACCACTGAAAAGCATTTTATAGTTTTTGATTATTTTTTTTAAGCACTGACTAGGCCAAGCTGGTAATGTGGAAATGTGCTCTATTTGGTGAGAAAGGGGAGGGGAAGAGGGCTGGAGGGAGTGAGCTCCTGAGCAAGCTGGGAATTGCCAGGCACTACAATCTGGTACATTCTCCTTGGGCTGCCATAAGGAGGGACTGAGAAATAACTGGCAAAGCTCTATAGGCTGAGGAATGTCTGTACGAAGCATGCATGATATATATATGAAGAGTGAGAAAGGAGGAAACAGGAGAGATACTGAGGTAGGTAGTCCAGACTGGTATAGAGATATGGGTACATATGAGCATTTGTAGAAAGATATTAGAGTGCTTCATAGTTTTCCAAATGCTTTTACACAACATTCCAGAAATAACACTTAGTGAGCTTTTACTATGAACGAGGTGTTAGGTCTACAAGGAGGACTCAGAGAAAGACCCTCAAGCAGCTCACATTCTAGTTATTAGTATGTAACATCACCTATATCTGTCCTATGAAATCCAAATGAAATGTTCACTGCTGTCAATATGATAACATAGATATCATATGTTTAGTTTATTTAAATTTGGAGATCAACTTGAGAGGATATTTTATTCATCCCTAGTTGATGGAGTGACAACAGGGTGAGAAAATGGAGACAGGAAGGAGGTAGATTTGCAAGGTCATTTGGTCAAGACATTGCCCTAGAAAAATGCCCTGGCATCTTAAGGGATCCCAGCACATCCTTTCTTGGTGAGTCAGAAATTGGTTTTGGCTGGCACTGTCCACAAGTTTGTGTTCTGGCATGGTGCCCATACCTTTACCCCTGCATAGTCTAATACCCCAGAGAGAAGTAGATGAATGCCATTCTCCAGACCAACCAAACCAGTTAGGAGCCATGTTAGGAAAAAAGTTTAAAAACAACAACAACAAAAAAACACTTCATGGTGAGACCTGAAAATAGAAATTTTATCCTTGACAGCTATCCAGAGTAAGTGAGTTCCATGGCTGGAAGCCATCACACCATCTGTCTGATAAGTCATTCAGAAAAGTTCCCCACCTTCAGGTCTTTAAAGATGAATGCCTATAAGCCCGAATGACCTCAGCTGTGTGCAGAAGCCTGAAGTCCCTGACTTCTCTTCCCAGCTCTGATGCCTCTTATGAAGTCATCCAAGGAAGTCACTTAACCACTCAGTTTCCTTATCTGGAAAAAGGATAAACCATTCCAGTGCCTTTTGTTCCTACTTATCTCCCTAGGGAGTTTGTGGTATCTGTGTACCTAGGAATCCTATCTAAAGTGTCCAATGTTACAGAGACCAGCAAAATGCCTGGGTGACTGACTTTGGATTCATTGATGTTTCAAGAATTTGAATAACTGGAGGATGTGGAAGTGGACGTCAGGTCTGGCCCTGTAGTTCGTGTTTCTGAAAATCTGGTGATATAAACAAGAGAGAAAATCGTGAACATATTCTTTCTAAAAGACACTCTTGTGAAGTGTTACTACTATCTTCTGGTTCCTGGACCTATACATGGCATATTCTTGCTCACTTATATATGGGAAAAAATTCCTTTCATTTGCTCTACGCACTGAGCCCAAGAAGAGAGACATGAGGCTGCCACTGAAACCGGTGTTGCTTGGAAGCCACCATATTGTAAACCAAGGCTTCCAAGTTCTGAAGCCACAGGGTGCGGCAAGAGGCACCCACCCACGCCTTCTTTACCACTTCAATGGAAAGAGAGCTTAGCCAGGATTAGAGGATTTAAAGCAACCAAAGAAAGTTAAAGCCAAAGAAGGACAGACTGGCATCGTCTTAGTGGTCTGCTTTCAAGCTCTATCTATTTATACTTCCTGTTTGATCAAACAATACTCAGGTTGACAGTGATTTGGACTCTATGTGGCATCCAAGTTACCTGGAGAGCTTATTAAAATTCGGATTGCTGGGCCCACCCCAGTAATTTTGGATTCAGAAGGACAGAGGGGCCTCAAAATTTGCCCATTTCCTACAGATTTGAAGGAGATGCTAGAACTGCTGGTCCAGGGAATCACACTTGGAGAACCACTGGGTCGAAAGGTACTTTCCTTTTTTTTTTTTTTAAATAAATTTATTTATTTATTATTTTTGGCTGTGTTGGGTCTTCGTTGCTGCACACGGGCTTTCTCTAGTTGCGGCAAGCAGGGGCTACTCTTCGTTGCGGTGCGCGGGCTTCAGTAGTTGTGACGCGTGGGCTTCAGTAGTTGTGGCTCGCGGGCTTTAGAGCGCAGGCTCAGTAGTTGTGGCGCACGGGCCTAGTTGCTCCGCGGCATGTGGGATCTTCCCGGACCAGGGATCAAACCCATGTCCCCTGCATTGGCAGGCGGATTCTTAACCACTGCGTCACCAGGGAAGCCCAAAAGGTACTTTCTTACAGGTGAAAAATCTTATGTTCTGTGTCTCATTAGGGTGAGCAGGTGTCCTGGTCTTGTTGGGATTGAAAGGCTTCCTTGAATGCAGGACTTTTCAGTGCTGAAAGTGGGATGGTCCTGAGCAAATGAGGATGGTTGATCACCCTAAAAATAGAAGAGATGGTGACAACCTAATCTTTTCAAAGTTTGGGTTAATTCAGCAGGCTAACTAGTTAGTTAAGAATTTACTCAGTCCCAGAGGCCACATATGGGAGTATGAGACAAATTAAAGAGAACAATTGTAGCTCTTGTCCTCAAAGAATTTCCAAGCTAACACATTTTTATTGACTGCCTACTTATATGCTAGGTATTTGGCAGAGAGGGTACATTGGTGAATAAGACAGACATGGGACCTGCCCTCATGGACCTGACTATCTAATGGGGAAGACAGAGAACCTGGGTGAACAAAGGTGAAATGGAAATAATTCTCCTCTTGAAGTGGAGTTATGAGGCTTAATTGAGTTAATGTCTGGAGCTACAAAAGGGAACAGTATGTTACAATTATTATAATCACATGACCGGAATCTTCTGAAAAGTCCTGATTTATGAGATCACATTTCCCAGTGTTTGCAGGAGGGAAAAAAACGGCCATGAAGATAGAAGTCAGAAACTCAGGCTTAGTTCTGGCTGGGCTATTCACTTCTGTCTGACCTTGAAAGAGACTTTAATGTCTTTGTTCCTCAATTTCCACACAACATAAGAATCAGATGAAATATTATTCTGGAAACACTTTCAATAACAACAAACTGATTTATTTGGAAGGCAAGTTATTTGGAAAGGTATCACAAAAATTCTAATATCACAAATTCCCTACTGCAGCAAAAGTATTCAAATCAGAGTAATTTCTGTGACCTGTTGTTCTTTAAAAATATAGAGAGCCTAGGTGAGTATAAGGTTTTCACTTTAAAGGAAGGAGCTTCCATGATTTAGGATGAGAGTTTTCTGATGGAAAAACTTTCAAAGCATCACTCTATTTGAATTCAAATTTCTAAAGCCAGAGATTCTAACAAATACCTAAGTAGCTTTAGGAAAAAAATACACATCTATTGTTGTCTCTATTTTTTCATCTTAAGAAAAAGTCTCTTTTGTAAAGTTGAAAGCTATTTAAATATATATTTCTAAGGCTTCCTTTTTTCTTCACTGGGTGTATGTAGGTACAGGTATCCTAGGGGCTTAAGATGTATATCTGAATCATGTCATCCCCTGCTGTCAACAATTTAGTAGTTTCCCATGGCCCTTAGATTAAGGCTCAAATAACCCTAGGCTAATGATTGTCAACCCTGGCTGCTTTACCTGAAGGAACCTAAAAAGAAAAAAAGAAAGAAAGAAAAACCTGTACCTAGTCCCTCCTCCAGCTGAATCAGAATCTTTGTGGGTGGAGCCTGGGTACTACATTTTGTAAAAGCCATGTGATCTGGCACTTGTTACCTCTCCAGTGGCCTCTGCCACTGCCCTCACCTCCCTGGCTCTGCTCAGCCTCACTGGCGGAGTCCTTGACACTAGACATAGTCCAAGGCATTTGCACATGCTGGTCCCCCTCTCTTGGCTTAAGCATTCCTTCCCTGACCTCCCAGAACTATACCAAATTGCTCCAGTGCACATTCTCCTAGCACCAGACCCTGGCCTCCTTAGCCCATCTCACGGCTGCATTGTACACTTACTTATGAGATCCTTGGATTCAGATCCGCCTCCCCATTAGGCTATGAGTTCCTTGAGATCAGAGGCTGGTTGATTACTGCTCAGTGTGTCTTTCCCAGCTCCAGTGAAGGGCTTGACAATAAGAGGTGCTCAGTACTTATATCAAATGTAGAAAATGAATGACAGGATGGAAGATGATCCAGTATTTTGTCACAGGTTTTAAGAGGTGAAAACATACACATTTTTTTAAAGTCATGTGTAAATCTAAGAAAGTGTTGTCATAAAACATTGAACCCCATTTAATCTTAGCTATAGCTTCCCCAGCCAAGCTTCAAAGATAAGCATCATTTGGAAAATAAAATTACAGAACTAATATAACGAGCCATATCCTGTTGAGAGTTATTTGGGGAGGTGCCTAGAAAAGGAGGGTTGTCTGCTGCCTTTTCAACGCCACGATGGGGATCCACAGTTTGAGGCCTCCCTTCCAGAGAGATATTTTCTGAAAGAAGAGTTAGGCCCCGCGGTAACTGCATGCAAAGCCTGGCTCTGCTTTCATCCTGCTTCCATTGGGGCCTCCCTGTTAGTCGGTCAGTTAGTTCACAAATAATATCTGCTCCTAAACCCAGAAATGCAAATCGACTGGACTTCGGTTCACATATTTGTAGCTCGAAACATCAGAGAGCTTGAGTCTGCCATAGCCACTCCTGTAAGCCTCTGAAAAAAGCCAAAGCTGGTCATCTTGAACAACTAAACTGAAATGCGCAGTAGGTAAAGTTAAGCCACAAAACAGAGAACTGGGTTCAGATCGTGCTTCTACCCCTAATTACCAGTGAGGGACCTTATGCAAGTTACTTAACCTTTCTACACCTAGTTGTCCTTGTCCCTAAAAGGGTTTAATATTAATAGAACCATATCTCATGGGATGGTTTGTAGCTAAATGAATTAATACACATGACATTCTTAGAATAGTACCTGACACGTAGTAAGTACTCAATAAATATTAGTTATTATCATTGTGGTTTCTTTTTTGTTTTTTGGTTGCACCAGGTCTTAGTTGCGGCTCGCCGGCTCCTTAGTTGCAGCACTCGGGCTCCTTAGTTGTGGCATATGAACTCATAGTTGCGGCATGCATGTGGGATCTAGTTCCCTGACCAGGGATCAAACCCGGGGCCCCCTGCTTTGGGAGTGCGGAGCCTTAACCACTGCACCACCAGCGAAGTCCCAGTTATTATCATTGTTGATGGCATTTCAAGCACAGCCGTAGACAAGGGGGGTTCCCTGGGTGGTTGCTTTCTTCCCCAAGCCCAAGCCAAGTGCCCGCTCACCAGGTGGCCTCATGCTTACGGGGAAGGAAGACAATCCGCTTTGTTTGGAGCTACAGGAGCACAGCTCCAAAGTGGGAGAGAAGGCCCCCTGCCTTTTAACAAGGGTAAAGTATGTGCCAAAAGAAATGCGTTTTTGCTTGGATTATTGCCACCAGAAAAAAAGGAAGGGGGTGATTACATGACCTACAGATGCCCTTCTCTTTTAGTCAAAATGAATTTGAAAAGGAAGTAAAAGCCATTTCCTGCAGCTCATCACAGCACTGATACCTAGCATTTGTATCCCACTTTGTACAGAGCAGAGCTCTTCTAAAGTCTTCTTTTTGTTCAGTTCAAGCAGAGGAGGAGCAATACCACACAAAGGAAGATTGCTAAGGGAAATGGGAGGCTGGGATTCTAGGCTTAGTGTGATATCTGCCTTCTCTGGACCTCAGTTTCCTCATCTGTAACGTGTGGAAGATGCACTAAATACTCCCCCAAGATTCCTTCCAAGAACAAAAGAAAAATACTCAAAAAGACTTGAAAACTTTACAGAAAGGGGAATTGAGCCAAAGAAAAGAAAGCTGAGATGGGTGGGGATGTGTGAAAGATGGTAGGTTGGGGATGTAGAGATGGGTTGCAGGATCTCCTCTTTGACGGCTTTCCCTGTAAAGCCATCTTTTGTAAGACATGGATGCGGGTGGCGTGAGGAAGCCGGGGTTGGGATGGGGGCAGCTGCAGGAGCACTGTCAGGGATTGTTGTAATCACATTGTTTCTTCTTCATCCTGCCATGATTTGTTAAACTGCTCCCTGCTCTTACCCACCTCAAAACTGAGAACAAGAGCTCTCGGCTAAGAATTTAGTCAAATCCCTTCCAGAAAGTTCAGAAGGTAAGAAAGCATCCATTCAGAGGTGCATGACTCCTTTCTTAATCCTAGGAGCTCAAACTGCCTCTGAGAATTCATGCTTACCTTGAAAAGGGGAATGTGAAGCATGTATATATGTCTGCATCTAGTAGATCCAAAAATCACCTGCTGAAATTGTCAGAATGATGGGAAAACTTAAAAGTCAACTCAGCTTAGAGAGACCATGCCCACACGAACACTCATACTCTACATCTTGGGCCCCAGAAGGAGATACAGGGAACAGATCACATGCCCCAGGTAGCCACTGGTCCAAGGAGGATGAGAGACACATGAAACATAGTTGAATCCAACCTGGTGCTTGGATCCCAGAGCCAACAGCCAGCCTTGCTTACTTAGTCAAGCCAACCTGTAGACCTATGAGCATGAGAATAAAGGATTGTTGTTTTAAGCAACTGAGCTTCAGGATAATTAGTTAGACAGCATAACTGTGGCAGTAGCAAGCTGACAACACCACTTTATGTCATAGGAATCCAACTCTAGAAAAGGGGGAGGAGGGTAGAGGCTGACCCTTATGAGTTATGTAAGAAGTGGGTGTCTTTTATCTGGTAAGCTATATTGATTCAGTCATTCATTTATTCCTTCATTCAAAAGATATCTAATGAGCCACCTACTATGTTTTAGATACTGGAGACAAAACAGTGAATAAAACAGATGGAAATCCCTGCTCCATGGAGCGTATATTCCAGTATGTGAGATGCATTTGCTACAAGCTTCCGTGAGCAGAGGAAATGGTTTTAGAGCATCTCCACTTCGGCGCAGCCAACTGGTTTACATTTGTTTAGCTATTACAACACAGGCTTTTAGCCATTCATGCAACCCAACTTAGTTCCCTTCTCTACTTCTCTTTTGAAAGGAATGACTTGCCCTGAGTTCCTATTACTTGACAAGCACTAAAGCTACATTATTTTTAATCATGACAAAACCTTTAGAGCATGGTTAACAGTACAGGTTTCCCCCACTATCCGAAAGGAGAGTGTTCCTATGAAACTTTTTATATGACGAAACGGCGTAAAGCAAAGAAGCAATTACCTTACGACACGTCTTGCTAATGGATGCACAAAATAAATTGAGATAAAATACAGGTGCTCACAGACACAGTTAAAAACTATGGCAGCTGGATGTTGAGATGCTGAGTGTAGTTCCCAGGAAAGGAGCTTGGTGGTTTCACTGTTGCTGCTTGGGGTGCGCTGCCTCTATGACGGCTCATGCAAAACCAATGCTGAACGCCTTTTTTCACTTTCTGCCTTTTTTTGGAAAAGTGAAAATCCTCTTCGGATGTCTTGCGGTTATAGAAAACAGGTACTAACGCAGGTCTTTCGTAAAAGCAAAGGGGCTTAAAGCAAACTTTCAAAAAGCGCGGGATACGTGTAGTCTCATTACCTACCTTAGGAAACAAGAGGTGAGAAAGGTGAAGTAATTTGTCCATAGTCACACAGCTGGGAAAGACCTGGGATTTGAACCAGTTATGTATAGCTACAAAGCCCTGTTTTGATGATGCATATTGCCTCTTATAAGCCTGGCATTGCCCTGGAAGGTTTTAGATTAAAAGAAAATATTCTCTAATGTCAGATAACTTCGAGGTGTAGTGAAAATGGTGGTTTCTGGAGATACCTCTATAACTTCACCTTCTCCTAAATAAATTAGTTTCTTTTTTTTTCTGATTCATATTTCGTAAGCACATGTGCTTTAAGCCAACTAGAAATTCTTCAAATGGCTACACATCTCAGAACATATAATCCTAGTTAGACCTTCAAATTTCTGGTCCAAAATCTAATCCCAAAACTTACTCCAAAAAAAAAAAAAACCTCCAGAAAACAACTGTTTGCCCTGGAATAATAATCTTAGAAGTCAATATAAATAATCAAATATTAAAGGTGATGGCTCTATTGACCAAATATGAACATTAAAAAACAGTGATAATAGAGGACTATAACATTGAACAAAACAAAAAAAGGAATCTAGAATTCAGAGTTAAACTTTTTTAAAAGGTGGGATGGGATGCTGTTTTTCAACAAATAAATGATATAGAAGGAAGGATGTAATCAGAAAATTACCATTTTGCAACCACTGATGTAATAATAAATGCTTTGAGCAAAATCACCAATAGTTGCTAAACCATTGGGTAAAAGATTTTGGGGGAACAGGATATTTCCTGCTCTCAAAGTATTACCTCTCTTTTATTCCTCATTAATGACAAAGGGTAAAAAGTACCTTTACAATAGAGAAATCTGATGGACACCACCTGAACCAAGCAGTCAAAATTAGCACCACCAATAATGGGTAAATTGATGCATACCACCTGATGACTTGCAATGGGAAATCCCCAAAATGTCCCATGTTATATTCTTGCCAAAAAATGTTTATCCAGAGTGCCTGATCACAAGGAAACAATCTGGCAAGTCCAGGTTGGAGCCATTCAACAGGACAACTGGTCTGGACTCTTTCAAAATGTCAATGTTGTGAAAGACAAACAAGAACAACAGGTGAGGCGACTGTACTAAATGAAAGAAAACCAAAGAGGCATGACAACCAAATGCAAAACAATGCAACACTTGATCCTTGATTGGATTGGGGGGGTGGAGTGGGGAAGACTTTAAAAGACATTCCTGGAACAATTGGAAAATTCTGGACTGTATTTCAGATAATACTATTTCACTAACGTTATATTTTGTGGATGTGATATTGCGATTGAGTTGTATAGGAAAATGTCTTTTCCCTTAGGAAATGCATGATGATGTATTTGGGGTGAAGTATCAAGTTGTCTGCAATTTAAATTCAAAAGGTTCACCATGTATGTGTGTGTATAGATAGTGAAGGGGTTCAGAGCAGGCCTCCCCAAAATGTACCACTTCGGCATGTGAATTATTTTGAGTTAACTTGAAGCTCAGTTAACTTGAGCTTCAAGTTAATGTGCCCAAAGGAAGCCCAAAAGACTCAGGAAGAACTTTTTACCTACCCCTTAACTACCTAAAAGAATTGAGATAGGGGGCCTGGCTCTGAGAGAGCGCTATTACCAGAGATAACTTTCATCTGAATGACCTATCTGTTTGGCAGGGCAGCTACCTCATTACCAAGCATCTGCTCTTCTTATTGTCTTGTGACTTACCCTCACCTTTGAAGCCCCATTCCTTAGCTCAGGAGGGCATATAAGTATCACGGTCCCCCTTGCCCTTGGGTCTCAGATTCTTATGGGGGCCCCATATGTATGTAATTAAATTTGTTTTCCTCCAGTTAATCTTTCTTACGTTAATTTGATTATTAGACCAGCCAAAGCACCAAGAAGAGTAGAGGAAAAATTTTTCCTCCCCAACATTGGATGATAGATAGAGAGAGAGAGAGAGAGAGAGAGAGATAAGGAATAGATAATCTCAAGCATGAAAAGAAAAAAGAGAAGGATAGAAAAAGAAAGCAAATGTTAACTGTTAATCTAGGTGAAGAATCTAGCAATTTCATTGCTCTTTCTTTCAACTTTAAGTTTTTAACAATTCAGAATAGAAATTGGGGGAAGAAAAATAAAGGTGTTGGAATAGAAGGTGTCTTCATTCCTTACCTTGCTGGCATTTGAAAAAAACGCCAAGATCTGAAGCAGATCATCTTTGGAAGATGTGGTCCTGTCTGAATCCCTGGGTCAGGTCAACTGTCCTCACTGCAAACCCACACTGAGTGTCTAGCATTTTTATTCGGCACCCTCAGGAGCTGACCATGGGGTGATGGTTCCCCTGCTCCCTCCTTGAGTCTGGGACCTTATGATGACTGTTTGGAGCTGGCTTTGATAGACAAGAGGATATTCAGGCATTGCTGGGAAAGACTGTGAAGGGTGAGTCAGGAAAAGAAGGAGATGAGGGGGCAGAGAGATGGGATGTTTGCAGCCAGGAAGCAACTCAGGGAATGTGTGGGAAATGTGGAGGAGGGGAGTCTGGGAAAGGGTAGAGGAGCAGGGGCTTCTCTAAAAACGCTTTAATACAAACGCAACATCAGAAGGCTTATTTGGTCTTGTTTATTTACCTACCACAGGTTCCCACTGTGAAGTAGGCAGGCACCACTTACCTGCATTTCCTCATCCTGCAGGTGAGCATAATTCCTTCCACATTCTTTCATCCAAGCCCGCCTTTCCTTGCAAACAGCTGGTCTTCTTCAAGTTAATGTGCCCAAAGGAAGGAACAAAAAACTTTAGAGCTGGAATATGTGTGGAGGCAGATTGTAGGAGGGCAAGGGTAAAAACAGGAAGACCATGTTGGAATCTTTTACAGTCATCCCAGTGACGGATGATGGTGGCCTGGACCACACGGTTACAGAGGAGGTGGTCTGAGGCAGTCGAATTCTGGATGCATTTGCAGGCAGAAGTCAAGAGTGTTACATCGCTGCCTGGCCTACAAACATCACTGGCCCCTCTAATGTTCCTATAGCGTTCCCCATCTCTGTGGTTTATATTCTTCTTTAACAGGTGGGCTTGGTTCTCAGAGCCACAAGGCAAGTTGGAGTGTGGACTGATAAAGGCAAATCCATCCTTGATCCTGGAAATAGGATTCAAAGGGCATGACCTTCTGATAAAGATTGGTCAGCAACATCAGAGGAAGTCGGGTCCAGCTCAAAGTTCCACATTTTCCAGGAAGCCTTACTTCACAATGTGATGCCTGCCTCCTATGAATTCAAAGGCAATCTCATCTATAGCAATAATATCCTACCTGACATGAGTATAGTACTTTACCAATGTTTTACACCGTTTGGAGAGGTCTTTCCTAATGCCTAGACTAGATTATAATCCCTGTTCTATTTTCCCCTTGTATCTTGTTCTTCCCCTATTATAATTCTCACTATATTTTATTGTAGATTTTTGTTTAATTATGTGTCTTTCTCACTAGATTGCAAACCTTTATGAGGAAAAGACAATGTTATACCTCTGGTGCCTAACACAGCACCCGGTTCATGAAAGGAATTTAGTACATCCCTACAACTGAATGAATAATCAGTCACCCTTTTAATTTTCAAAACAACTCTTCCAAGATGGGTGTTATTGTCTCCACTTCATTGATGAGGGGAAGGACCTGTTGGGAGATCATCACCACAAAGCTAGTTAGTGGAAGAACTAACTGGCAGTGGTACCCAGGGCCCAGCTCTCTCCTTTATGCTCCGCTTGGAACCTAGAAGAAACATCCATTCATTTAATCAGTCAACACACACTTTTTGATTATTTCCCACACATCAGGCTTTACTTAGGGAACATACACTCATTGGGGGACATACTAAAAGGAATAAGATTTGTGTTCAGATGCTGGAAACCAGAAGCAGGGAAATGAACATGCAAATACATAATCGCATTATAGAGTGATGAGTACCATGGGAACTCCTAAGAGGAATGTCTAAATCTGCCTGGGTGAGGGAAGGCTTAAATGGGTCCATTTGATCTGGGTTTTGAAAAACAAAAAAGTACTTTTCTAGGAACAGAGCAGGAAAGGTTATTAAAGGACAAGGCTCATGGCTGGCCCCTCCAAAGCTGAGTAACCTCGTTTCCAGCTCTGTTACTGACTCTCACGTCCCACCCAAGTCCCAGAAGCTGGCTTCAGGAAATGGAGGAATCGGTCCCAGGACCAGAGGCTTGCTTAACTCAAAAACAGTCAACGCAACAGGAGACCCACAGTGCGGAGCCATGTTGCGTTATACACATCCCTAGAGCTCACCTACCTGGGCCACCATAGACAGATTAAAATATCATCTATATGAATGACATTCATTGGATTCAGGCAGTGCTCAACTCTCACCATCGCACAAGTGGCTCCAACATCTCATTTCAATCAATATATAAAATCTATCTTTGCTAGAGATAAAAGAACGATGTAGGTCATCTGACATGGAATAAAGTGAGGTACAACTTGCTGCGAGTAATCGAGCATTGGAGCAAGGGAAGACCACTGGTTTATTGCAACCGAGGAAAAGTTGCCTTCTAAGAATATAACAAACCAGCCAGGGCAGTCAACAGTCCTTCTGAGATGTGGCGCTGAAGGGCAGCCAAGAGAGGAAAGTTAATCTGTGAGCATTGTCATACTGTACTAGGAATTGGGGAGGGGGGGAAGCTATTACCATAAGCAGTTAATTGACAGGAATTTTTTAAATAGGAAAGCACAGTGATCATATTTACATTTTAGAAAGATAACAGACAGCAGTATGTTAGGGGAGCAAAGGATAGAGGCACTGAGATTGTTTAGAAGATTAATGAAAAAATACCAGTGAGAGATGATGAGGCGTCTATCCAGATAATGAGAATGAAGAGGAGGAAATGGATTCAGAAACTATTTAGGAAATAGAGTCATCAAGACCTGATGACTAATTGCATGTCAGGGGTGAGAAAATAGGAGGAGGAGAGGATGACTCCTAAGTTTCTGACTTGGGAAAGTATTTGGATGGTGGTTGGAAGAAGAGAAAGAGAGAGAGTCATAGAGAAAGAGAATCCTTAGAGTGTGTGTGTGTGTGTGTGTGTGTGTGAAAACAGAATTCAGATTGAACTGTTGAAGTGACTGTGGACCATAGGCATAGGTTTCCAGTAGGGAGCTGGATATGTGGTCTGCAATTTAGGAGAAAATACCTAGCAATTAGAAAATAGTAACTTGAGAGTGATCAGAGTTTAAATGGTAAGTAGGAGTGGATGAGGTAACCCAAGGAGACCACACAGAGAGAGAAGGCTAAGGACCCAAACTTAGCAAACATCAACATTTATGGGACAGAAGCAATTGCCTATGAAAAAGACTGTTTTAAACTTTAAACACCACTGGGAGCCTTAGATGTTCTAGCTCAGTTGGAATTGCATTTGGCTGCATGTAATAGAAACCTGACTTTCTCATCTAGAAGGCAGTCCAGGCAGGGCTTAATGAAGCCATCAAGACTCACACTCCTTCCAGATCCTTTTGTCCTCATGGTCCTAAAATGGCTGCTCAACCTCAGGCATTAAGCCTGTGTTCCAAGCAGAAAGAAGGGGAAGGGCAAAGGGCAAGAGTCATTTGCCAAGCCTCCTCCTTTTTATCAGAAAAATAATTGTTTTCTGAAAAGCCTTACCCATTAGGCTAAAAACTACAACTCATTGGCCAGGATTGGGGATACGAATATCTCACCCCATGGGTGCCTGGGGGAGATGATGTGTTTTTGTTTTTTTAACTTTTTGTTCGGAAATAATTTCAAACTGATAGAAAATTTGCAAAAATAGTACAAAGGACTCCCATACACCCTTCACCCCATATTTCCAAATATTAACATTCACCACATTTACTTTATCATTTTCTCTGTTTCATGCATATTTACTCCTACATACTTCAGGATATGCTTCCTTAAAGTAAGGGTCTTCTCTCACATAACCATAATACAATGATCAAAATCAGAATATTAACATTGATACAATGCTATTATTTAACCTACAGCTTTTGCCAATTGTCCCCCTCATGTGCTTTATCACAAAGAAAAATATATTTTCTAGTCCAGGAACCAACCCAGAATCACACATTGCATTTTGTTGTCATGTTGCTTTAGTTTACTTTAAACTAGAAAGTTCCTCAAACTCTCTTTATCTTTCATGTCATTGACATTTTTGAAGACCGCAGGCCAGTTACTTGTACAACATGCCTTATTTGGGTCTGTCTGATGTTTTTTCATGATTCTGGTTACATATTTGTGACCAGAATCCTACAGAAGTGATGTGGTGTCCTTCTCGGGGCATCATATCAGGGGGCACATAATCTTGATATTAACTGTGATCACTTGGTTAAGGTGGTAAGGTGGTATTGGTCAGATTTCCCTACTACAAAGTTACTATTTTACCCTTTGAAATTAAATTAATAAGAATGTGGGGGAGATGCTTGGCGACTATATCAATGTCATGTTTCTCATCAAATTTTCACCTGGTAATTTTAGCATTCACTGATGCTCTTACCTGAAAGAATAAAAAGGTGATTGCAAAATAGTGATTTTCTAATTCTATCATTCATTCTATAGTTTATTATTTTTCTTTTTACCCTATAGAAGAACTTTTCTTCTTCCTCCATCTATTTTTCAGTCTGAACTCATGGATTCCCAGTCTACTCAATGAGTTAAAATCAACAACCCTCTTTACATATTTGGATGCTCAAATTGTTGCAGATTAGCCTTTAGGAGCCCCTTTATAAGCTGACTTCTGTGTCTTTTGACATGTTCCCATCATTCTTTGAGCACTTTTCTTATTTGAGAGGATTGTTTTTAAAAGGGCACATTAACACCTTGATAAAATCAGGCTTCTGTTCGTAAGGAGCAAGAGGAGAGATGGAGATTGTGTGGGCAACCAGTTGTGTCTACCACACCTAGCCCCTCACCATCCAAGAGCTGGTGGCTTGAATCCAGGCGGACAACCTGGATTCTAGCAAAACAACTTTGTTCTTGCTTTGTTCTAACAAAACAACTTTGTGCCCACATTCCAAAAAGAGCCTCGAGGCCATGTAATTCCATCCATTCATTTCCTCACTGTCATCCTTTACCACCATCCAAAATGAGTACTCCTAGGGCCAGGGCCCTGTGTTGCACAACTCCAGGGTTGCCATTCATACTGTAGACTATGAGTGACCTACCAGAGCAGGGGCCGGCAAAGTTTTTCTATAAAGGGCCAGATAGTAAATACTTTCAGCTTGTGCGTGCCACTCAGTCTTTGCTGCAACTACCCAACTCGGCCACTGAAGTGTGAAGGCAGCCACAGACAATAGGTAAATGAATCGGCATGGCCGTGATCCAATAAAACTTTGTTTATAAATACTGACATTGAATTTCATATCAGTTTCATGCATTATTGGTAAGTGCAATTTTTAAAACGTAGAAACCATTTTTAGCTCGTGGGCTTTACAAAAATAGGCAGCTGGTTAGATATGACCATAGTTGTCCACTCCCTGCCCTGCTCAGCCCAGAGTTATCATATGCAGTGGCCCTGCCTCCAGCTGGGTCTCTTCTCCCGTACCCTAATCTCCAATCTGCCATCCTGCTCTGGGCTTTCTTTCCACCTTGTGCCCTCTCCTTTCTCAGGCCTTTTCCTCTAGGCCCCAGAACCTCCATTCAATTGTAAATAAACTTTTCACCTTTCACCTTTTAGCTCCTTCCTTGACTTAACAGCAAAGTGAATGTATTCCCTAAGGAACTTTCTTCCTTTGTTGAATTCTAGAAAGGATACTACTCATTTTCCCACGCCCATGGGCATGGGAAGTGGTGTTGGCACTCTCCATATTCCTCAATCCGACTTCTAAACCTTTATTCTTCCACCCTCTGGCAAAACTCCCCCCCTTCCTTTGAAGCTCTTATCATCTGACTCTTTGAACAATAGCTAACACACAGAGAGTGAGATCCTCACAACCTCTAGGAGATAGGTACCATTATTATCCCCTAAAGTCACACAGCAGGGCCAGGATTCTAATCCCAGCAGGCAGTGCTTACTACCAAGATGTTACATTGCCTTTTTTCTATGATCATGTACCATGTGGATAACCATCCTCCATCCTCGCCTCACTATCCGTTATCAGTTTGGCACATGGGCAGAAATAGATGCATACAACTTGAGTCATTTGAAGAGGATTTAATAGAGGAACTATTTATAAAAGCGTAGGTCAGGGCTTCCCTGGTGGTGCAGTGGTTGAGAATCTGCCTGCTAGTGCAGGGGACATGGGTTCGAGCCCTGGTCTGGGAGGATCCCACATGCCGCGGAGCAACTAAGCCCGTGAGCCACAACTACTGAGCTTGCACGTCTGGAGCCTGTGCTCTGCAACGGGAGAGGCCACGATGGTGAAAGGCCCGCGCACCGCGATGAAGAGTGGCCCCTGCTTGCCACAACTGGAGAGAGCCCTCGCACAGAAACGAAGACCCAACACAACCAAAAAAAATTTAATTAATTAAAAAAAAAAAGAATAGCTCTTTAAAAAAAAAAACAGTGTAGGTCAGTCTTCCTCAACCTTTTTTCATTATCATCCACCCTAAAGAGAAAAATTAAATCAATTTACTAATAGCTTTACTAATTAAATTAACTTAATTAATAAAACATCCAGTTCACCCCAACCCAATCCATTCTTCCGACTACAGAGGAAGTCTTCTTTCTAACTGGACTCTGTGGGTGCCTCTGGGACAGGGAACTGAAAGGCTGGAGATGGGCAAGAGGAAGACCTTTTCAGCTTTTGTTTGCTGTACAATATTCATGTATCATCTAATTTTAAAATAAAATGTAATTTAAAAAATGGATCTAAAATGCAAATACGGTCATTCTTTCCCAGGCTCAAAACACTTCTGTAGCCCATCTGCCTCCAAGTTAAAATCCAAATTCGTTCACACAAGGGCCCTCAGCATACTTCTTTAGCCACATCTGCACCACTTTCCACCTTAAACCCTGTGTCCAGACATGTGAGTTACTGAAAAGTGAATGCATTCCCTAAGCAAATTTCTTCCTTGGCTGCCAGTTTGCTCATAATGCCATTTTGTATCAGGCATTTGTGTGTACTTGCAGTTTCTACATCCTAGCATGCAAAGCCTCTCCCTTCCCTCTTCACTTCTTCCTGGTGAATTCTTCTTCACTCTTCAAGGTCCAGCTAAAATAACTTCTCTGCTCTCCCGTGGGAATAGCTGCCGACCTTCTCTTCCACGCCACGGCTCTGGAGCCGGTGATTAAGAGCACAGGCTCTGACGTCAGACTTGTGTGTGTTCAGATCCTGGATTTGTCACATACCAGTTGGTGACTTTGGGCAAGTTATTTAACCTCAGTGCTTCAGTGTCCTTATTTGTAAAATGGAGATTAAAATATGTAGTTCCTCTCTTAGAAGGAGAGTATTCATTCATCAAATATTTCCTATCTATTATACATCAAAACAGAAAAAAAATTCCTGCCACAGCAGAACTTATATTAGGTTTTAGAGCAGGGGTTGGCAAACTGTAGCCCTTGTGCGAAATTGAGCCACCTGTTTTGTAAACAAAATTTTATGGGAGCATAGCCACACCCATTCATTTATGTATTGTCTGTGGCCACTGCCATGCCGTTGTGGTTGAGATCAGTGGTTGTGACATAGATCACAGGGCCTGCAGAGCCAAAACTATTTACCTTTAAGAAAATATTTATTGTTTAGAAAAAGGTTTTAGCCCCTGCTCTGGTGAGATTGAGTTCATATATGTAAAGTGTTTAAAATTTAAAAACATTGCCTGGCCCTTGGAATGCTCTCAGTAGATGCCAGCGTTATTAACAATATTGCATACTCTTACAATAACACTTAACACAGGTACTCAGTAAAATCTTTTACTGAATAAATGAATAAACAGAGAGGTAAAGAGGAACAAGAAGTTGGGGTTGTGGAAGCTGCTGGAGGAGGATTTTCAAGAAGGTGGAAGTGGTCAGCAGGGTTAGGTGACAAATCAATATTGAAGGAAGATCGTCAGATTTAGCAATCAGATAAAGTGACCTAAACTCGGAGCAGCTTATGTGAAGTGGTGAGGACGAAAGCTAGGCTATGGTAGGTTTAGGAGGGAGTGGAAATGAGGAAGAAGAAATAGGAAAGTAGAGATTATACAGCTATGGGACAGCAAGTACTGAGATAAAAATGAACACATTTGGTCAGAAATGACTAAACCTGAATTTTTAAAAATCTGCTAACCAAAAATATCAGGCTTGATATACTGGGGTATCTGATGGCTTTTCTGCTCAACTCTAAGCTGCCTGGTGTTGGGTAAAACATCAATGGTTAAAATTCGAGTCCAGAACTAGAAGACAGACTTCAGGCAGAATCTTCAAGTCTGGACCATTAAAAGATTTAGATGATGTTGGTGATAATAAAGTAATGTTTGTTTCTTTTTTCTCTTTTAAAAACAACTCTTATTATTATTATTATTTTTGTTTTATTTATTATTTTTTTTGCTGCATTGGGTCTTTGTTGCTGTGCGCATGCTTTCTCTAGCTGCGGCGAGCAGGCGGGGGCTACTCTTTGTTGCAGGGCGCGGGCTTCTCATTGCCGTGGCTTCTCTTGTTGCAGAGCACCGGCTCTTTGCGCGTGGGCTTCAGTGGTTGTAGCATGCAAGCTCAGTAGTTGCAGCACACAGGCCCTAGAGCGTGCGGGCTTCAGTAGTTGCGGTGTGTGGGCTCAGTAGTTGTGGTGCCCAGGCTTAGTTGCTCTGCAGCATGTGAGTTCTTCCCAGACCAGGGATCAAACCTGTGTCCCCTGCATTGGCAGGCGGATTCTTAACCACTGTGTCACCAGGGAAGTCCAATGTTTGTTTCTTTTGTGATGTTAATCATTGTGTCATCTTAACTGGTGTAAAATGAGAATTTCAATGCAAACAGCGATGTATATTTGCCTACAGAATATTTATTGTAATTGCAAAACAAAAACAGTACAGGCATTTTTGTTCATTCTATAAACATGTACTGAGTACTTTGCATGCACTATGCATTCTGATATAGATATGTGTTTAGAACTTAGTTAATTTGGTCATTGCTTTCCCTATCCCCTCCAGGAATTTATGATTTAGTTGGTAAAAAAAGGCTAGTTCAAATAGGTTCAATATTTGTTATAAATGCTAAGGTACTAGTTTAGATGGGTTACAGTGGGGGCTCGAAGAATAAAATAATTTATATGAAGCTATTTTGCCAGCTGTCAACTCTTTGCCAACTATTTTTACATCTATACATGTATACATTAAGACTAAAGAGAATGATATCAACTCCTAGCTGCTTTCTGGAAAACATGTATGAGACATTTAGGATTCTGAACACATGCATATTATTACTGAGGTCTTTTTAAAGAGTCTACAAAAGAGTATGTTTAGTATGATCTTATTTTTATTAAAGTATACACTATATTTTAGTAAAATATACACTATACATAGAGGAAAAGTCTATAAAGATACACATTCAGAATATTATCAGGGGTTATACCTGGGAGGTGGGATTACTGGGATATTATTTTCCTTGCTATACTTTTTTGCATTTTAAATTTTTTTTTTTTTTTTTCTGGCCACACTGCCCAGCATGTGGGATCCTAGTTCCCTGACCAGGGATCAAACCCATGCCACCCCCCCAACACACACACAGTGGAAGCGCGGAGTCTCAACCACTGGACCAACAGGGCAGTCCCAGGGCTTACTCTTATAATCACAAATAGCAATGGAAAAAAACCATTGAGTTTTAACCACATGTTACAAGCATACAACCTGTGTGCTTATAAGCTAGAGGTTTTTATGTTTTTTAGATTGTCAATGTTTGGTTGTTACATGAATAGCAACAAAAATTTCTTAGCCTACAAATGTTAGCAGATGACATCTCAAAGAGATGTGTCTAGGAGTTAACTCTGTTGGTTAGTCCTCTTCTGCAAGTGGCAAACCAACCAGACACCTGATGTTGAAACACTGGGATTTCCTTAAAACAGGGAGTTCTGTGCATACAATGAATGAATACACTGTGAATCACTTAGTTGGACCGCAATTAACAAGACACTGGTAAAAAGGGGCTTAAACAATAAAGATGTACTATTTCGCATAACCTGAAGTCCAGAGGTAGGTGGGTTGTAAGTCTGGTCGACTCAGTAGCTCAGCAATTCCAGGATTCTCAGTCAGCTCTCCTTTGATTTTCTTGGCATTCTTCTCTTGGTAGTGTTGAACATCACGGTCTCACACAAGAACTTCTGAGGGCAGGAGCCGGGGGTGGGGGGCGGGGGGAGAGGGGAGCACTCACTCTCACCCCATATCTCTCTTTTGTTCAGGGATTCAAATTTTTTCCAGTATTTCCCTAGCAGACATCTCCTTGCATTTTATTGGTCACCCTGTGACAGTTCAGTGTAAGGAAAAACAAGGGAAAAAACAATGCTCAGTCAAAAGAAAAATCCATAGCCACCACTAAACCAAGAACTAGAGAAAGGGCTTACCATCATTGCCCTAGAACAGCGGTGTGCAGTAGAATTTAAAGGGAGCCATAATGCAAGAAAAAAACATATAGCTCCCTGGGAGTTCCCTGATGGCCTAGTGGTTAGGATTCCAGGCTTTCACCTTTCACTGCCACGGCCCGGGTACAATCCCTGGTCAGGGAACTAAGATCCCACAAGGCCCGCGGTGTGGCCTACATATATATATATATATATATATATATATATATATATATATATATACACACACACATATATATATATACATATATATATGTGTATATATATATATGTGTGTATATATATATACACATATATATATGTATATATATATATATCCGCCTTAGTAGTCTTTGGAAAGCCAAAAGCAAGTCTTCATTTTCTCCTTCATGAACGAGCTTCAACATCGATAAACAACAGTGCGTCCTATCACCGTAACTAGAAATAAGCGCCGGGGCTTCCCTGGTGGCGCAGTTGTTGAGAATCTGCCTGCCAATGCAGGGGACACAGGTTCGAGCCCTGGTCTGGGAAGATCCCACATGCCGCGGAGCAACTAGGCCCGTGAGCCACAATTACTGAGCCTGCGCGTCTGGAGCCTGTGCTCCGCAACAAGAGAGGCCGCAATAATGAGAGGCCCGCGCACCGCGATGAAGAGTGGCCCCCACTTGCTGCAACTAGAGAAAGCCCTCACACAGAAACGAAGACCCAACACAGCCATAAATAAATAAATAAATAAATAAAAAAGAAACAACAAAGTTTGTTTAAAAAAAAAAAGAAAGACGCGCCAAGGGTGCATCTGGTATTATTCCAACAAAGGCACGTTAGTTATGGAATTTGGACTTTGAGTTCCTGAGGTACGGTTCTGGATGTGACCCTGACTATCTGTGTCATCTTAACGGAGTCACTTGGCTTATCTGGTCCCCAGTTTCCTCATCTTAAAACAGGTGGTCCTTTAATGTCCTTTGAACTCTAGTACTCCATGATTTTATATTACTGTTCAACTGGGGACCTTCCCAGCCCGTATCTGAAATCAGAAAGCTGGGCCAGCAACACACAAGAAGTCATCAGAAGGGCACTTTCTCTGATGCCATGGAGCAAAATGCACTTTTAGAGGGAAAGAGAGAAGGCAAACCATGGTGACTTGTCATTCATTTACTCAGGAAGTATTACAGGGTACCCACTATGTGTCAGAGTGACTCTCTATTCAGTAAGAGAGACAAAGACGTGGTCTCTGCTCTCAGTGAGCTTGGGAGGGAATATAGATAGGCAGATATCAAATTACAAAAGGTGTAAAGAGCGTTAGGACAGAAGAAGAGGGTACACATGGGAGGAGCACCTAGCCCAACTAAGGGGAGGGGAGAGAAACCTCCCTGGAGCAAAGCAAGTTATACCCGACTGAGGCCTGGAAGAAGAGTACTTGGTTGTCCCTCCTGGCATCATGGGAAATTGCCTGGCCTACAGGGCGTCTCATCCTACGTTTTATCTGCTTCTCTTCTCTGACTTACTGTTTTTCTGGTCCTTTCTTCAATGCCTTTGCCCAGCTGTCTGTATATCTGGGATCTGGTGAGAGGACCACAGGGAAACTCTTGCAGCAAACTGAAAGTTTCTATTTCAGATCTTTCCACCACCGTTATTTCCATAATCACCATAATCACCTCCACCACTATCACCACACCATCACTTCCACCCCATCCCTGCTATTACCTTCACCACTGCTTCTCAACATCTCCACCATCATTTCCCCCATCAAAAGCACCACCTCTGCTACCATCAAAAAAGCATACAAGTGAGCCTTGCTTTAATTCCAAAATGATATATAAAATCTGAGTCAATATAATGAACAAATTAAGGGATGATTATTTGCTTTTCCAAATTATTCCATCTATAGCGATCTTAAATAGTTAAGTTTTCCTAGTGTTTTTTATATGTGCTTTGTTTTTTTAACAAACATTTCAATTGCCTAGATCTCTTTAGGAATATACCTATTTTAAGAAGTAAGGCATACCAGAGACAGGATTTTCATGCTAAGAAAGAAGGGGAAGCATAATAAGTTTGAAAGGTCTCTTTCTTTACTCACTAAATTATTGAGAAGAGTTTTATAGCATGAACAAATCTATTAAACATCAAGCAGTTTTAGTTACTTTGGCCATAAATCAGTGACTGTAAAGGCAGAAGTTAATTCTATCAATAGTACTCATATACATAAATAGTATACCTATATATAAATATATAATACTTAAAATATATGATATACATATATGCTTAGAGTATATTTTCTAATATATTTATCATATATTTGTATAAATAAATATACGGCACTTATATATGTGATCAATGTATATTATTACAAATATCCTTCTCTAATTGTGAAATTTGAAGTAGACTATAAAAATGGTTACAAATTCCTCTCATCCTTGGATGTACATCCCTTGCCATGTGACTCTGCTCCTCTTCTGGTCAAGAAGGAGAGTCTAATTCCCTGCTTCTTGACTTTTGACTCTGGGTTGGCTGTGTGACTTCTCTGGCTAATGAGATAGTATAAACAAATGTGATGCAAGCAGAGGCTTGAAAAATGCATGTACTTTGGGGTTTGCCCTCTTGCTGATCTGGGAACCCCGCCACCACTGCCATGTGATCTAATCTGGGCAGGTCTCCTGGAAGATAACAGATCACATGGAGCAGAGATGAGCTAGTCCAGCTCAGGCTAGACCAGTCAGCCTGCCAATCACCAGATACATAAGAGACCATCCTAGATCATCCAGCCCCAGCTGAGCTGGCCGAGGCCAGAACAGTCACCTGGTCTAAAGACCAGACACTCATGAGAGATAATAAAATGTTTATTGTTTTAAGCCACAAAGTTTTGTGCTTTCTTTTGTTTATTTGTTTGTTTTTTGGCCACACAGCATGTGGGATCTTAGTTCCTTGACCAAGGATCAGACCTGAGCCCCCTGCAGTTGAAGCACAGAGTCTTTATCACTGGACCACCAGGGAAGTCCCTTGTGGTGGTCTGTTATACAGCAAAAGCTAACTGATACAGGGACCATATCTTACTGAGTTTTGTTTTCCTCTTTTCCTTTTACCCATTCCAAAAAGCTTGGGTAAAATGTTTGGTTGCCACAAACATATGATCTTTAATTTTCTTCCAATTCTAAAAGTTCATATTCTCTTATATTATCAAGCATCCTTTCTCAGTTATGAGCTTTACAGAAGAAAGGGGCTGGGGAATAAAGGTAGTAAAAATGAGGCATGATATTAAGAGTGAGAAGGGAGCTGGAGATGTGAAATAAGGTGGTGACAATAGGATGCTAAGGCCAAAAAGAGAGGTTGGTACAACTCATAAAATGTTGACTAACTTCCTGGGAGAAATTTGTTCTATTAAATCAGAATCTCTGTGAAATTCCCTGGCACTGACCCCAGATGTCCCTATGTTAAATTGCAAACAGCAAACATACATTCTAAAATTCCCTTATGTTCCATTCCTTAGTTCCTCTCAATCTTTTTCACTATCCTAAATATGGCTTTCTATTTTGGTAGTTAGAATTTTTTTGGCTATAAGTGACAGAAGCCCAACTTGATCTAAAAAGTCCAGATCATCCTCAAGCTTCAGGAAAGGTTGAATCCAGTTGCTCAACTGATGTCCTCAGGGAACTGTCCCATCTCCATCTCTAGGTTCTGCTTTCCTATGTTCTGGCCTCCCTGTATCCCTCAATCCCTGACCTATTTTGTGGGTCTCAGAGTTGAGTGGTAGCAACTGTCTATTGGTGATCAAGCCCTCCTCCTGTTACCCTAATCATGTCAAAGGCACTAAGATCCATCCAATTTCCCAAGTCAAAAACTTGGAAGTTATCCCAGACCTCTCCATTAGTCTCCATATCTAATAGATCATAAAGCCAAGTCATTTCCATCCCATCTGTGTCTTTGGAATTAGTTTTCCCTCTCCATGGCCAATGCCACTGTGCTTTGTCATGCATTGTTATTTCTGTCGTGGAAGAAGAAAATTTCTCCCTAACCAGTCTTTGCTTTGTTTCCTGCAAACCATCCTCCATGCCTGGAGTAATCTATTAATAATGTAAGTCTGAGTCTAGCATTCCCTGCTTAAAATGGTTATGTAACTTATATAAGCTGCTCCATAAATTTAGGGTACAAACATGATCCCATTTGGGGAGTTTTCCAGTGGATCACTTGAACCTCACCTGCCCTGTTGGCAGAGATCTTAAGTTGAATTCCCCAGAAACAGAGCCTGAGCAGGGGATAAGCGTTGTTATTTTAGGGGCCTCGTTGCTTCCCTGCCACTGGGCTATGACTGAGCCCATTCTAAACCACCTTGTTTGGCCTAATTTATAATAGAGAGTCTTGGGGTAGGAGATTGAAGATTGGTGTCTTTCCTCCCAAGAGGCCAGAGGCTCCTCATTTAAAATGCTGTGTACCTAGTGCCAAGCTCTGCCTACCTGGGGTCTCAGAGTGGGGCGGTGATCCAGTCATAAAGGATTCTTTTATGTCTGAGGTCAAAAACTCAAATGCCTGCAGGAGCCAGAAGCCCGACAGACTCTGCAGCAACCACTCTGTTGCAATCAACTGTTACCAAGAAAGAATTTGGCACTCACCATCCCCACATCTTTGGAGTTTTTTCAGGAGGAGCTAAAAATCTTGATTTTTATGTGAAATATTCTAATTTCAAACTGTTAGCTTGATTTCTTTAAAAAAGCAGGCAAAACAAAATTTATCTGGGGCCTTATCTGACCCAGGGGCTATCAGTTTGCAAACCCCCAAACAATGGAGGCCCACTTACCTTATATTTGCATAACTATAGTGGCCCCTGCAAAGAGCTGGGACTGGACAAAGCTCAGCTGTGAACCTGATGCAAAAGGTTCCAAGACTTCAAGAGAGTCTAACCTCCTTTAGCATGGTCTCTGCTGCCTCCCTGACCTGCCCTTCTCCTCGGCCTCTCTGTGACCCTGGCTCCCCACACTGTCACACCTTCGGGCCTTTGGGTCAGTTTTCTACGCCCTCTCACCTTCCTTCAAGATCTGGCTCAAACACCCCTTCCTCTGGGCAGCCTTCCTTTCCCTGACCTCTGCTTTTTCTCCTGCTTACCCCATGTTTTAGAGCAGTTATGCCATTGTCCTAATGCTTTCTTTACGGGACTGTTGCCCCACCTGACTGAAACCCTAGAGGGCAGGAGGTTCATTGACCACTGTATCCCCATAGCCTCACAAAGCACCTGGCACTTTAAATGCAGGTTGGAGGAATGGGCCTCCAGTTTGAAAAATAATGACCAGACCACTGCCTTTCACATGCCAGAAATGCATTTATGAAGAACCAGTCATTTTATTTTGAGAAAATAAGTTGAAACTTGGTGTTTAAGAGAAGGGGTAAAAAACCCCTCTGCATACTGTCGTCTTTAAAATGACCACATATTTGTGAAATACAGTTGGAAAGAATAAGTTTTTATACTTCCTCATCTTTGGACATAGCTGAAGCTTCTAAGAAGAGTTCTAGAACAAGAGAATGGCTAAACACCCGTTGCACTGCTTTTCTCCCAGACCTCAAATGTCCCCAGGGCTTTTACAGTCGGGGATGTTTGCTGCCTCCGAGGGGAAAGGGAACCAGCTCCTCCGAATGAAACAGCACTTCTACAGAAGCGAGGCCTTCTGAGGGAGAGCGAGCAGCCACAGCCGAAAAGACCCTTTGCATAATCTACTCATAAACTGAGGCTGTAGAGTTGTAAACTGAAACTCCAGGGGCAAACCCTAAGCGGTTACGTTTTCTCAACGAGAAGGTTGCCCAGTCCTGTCAATCACCTCTTGCTCTCTCTCCCTCCCGGATGCGAGCGCGCGCGCACACACACACACACACACACACACACACACACACACGAGGTTCGGTGGACCGCTGCCTTGACCCTTGACTTTGAGCCTCTCTCCTACCTGAAGTAGGGATTTCAGGAAGCCGCGAGGTTTCATTCATAATACATGAACTCAAGGGAGGAGGGAGGCAGGGACAAGAGCCTTTCATCTCTGCTATTTCAAATCCCAGCCTTACAGCTGAAAGGGAAAATGACCCGGGAGCCAACGCCATCGGCGGTGAAGTATTCACGATAACAGGACGCAGGAGCGCGTCAGCAGCCTGCCCGCCGGCTATATATACCGCGCCGATTATGCAATCGGGTTCCAGCCATTCATGCCCGGACTGGGACGCCGCGCGCCAAGGGTGGGGGTGGGGCACCATTCCCGGGTGCCGGGTCAGTTTCTAAGTTTGCATCATCCCCTTCATTACGAGAGAGCTTGGGTTTCCATTCCGGCCGGCGGGTCTGGGGGGAGGCAGCCAGGCTGCAAAGTCGCTTGGCACACCCTGGCACACACGACTGCTTATTTAAACAATAATAAAAGCACCCGGGCGCGGCCAAACTGAGCGCAGGGCTGGGCTCCCAGCAGGCCGGAAGGAACTGATAAAGCGGGAGCTAATGCTACCCGCTCCCTCCCGGGTCGGAAGTGTCCTCCGAGCGCCGGTCATTGAGAAATACCTAAGGGGCAGAATGGGGGTGAGGTGAGGACAGGCGGGACGCAGCTGCGCCCGCCTCGCGGGGCGGGGAGCGGGGGGCGCCGCGGCAGTAGGGGGGCTCCTGCGGGCCGCGGCCGGGCAGCACAAACCTTAGGGCACAGTGGAGTCCTCCCCCAATCACCCCCTATCCCACGCCCCCACACCCCCGGGAGGGGAAGGGGACTGATTATCACCAGCCCACCCCGGGGAGATCTACACTCCCCGCCCTACCGGACCCCGACGGGCGAGAAGTGGGAGGACGCAGAGCGGGGGCGAAGGACAAGAAAGAGCAGATTGCTGAAAAGGAGAAAATGTCCGCTTCTCCCCGCGCCCTTGCGGGGAGGGAGGGGGCGGGGGCCGCGGCCGGCTTCCGACTTAAAGGAGACCTGCGGGTCTAGTGAGCATGCCCGTCCGGCGGCCGCCGAGGGTCTCTCCGGTTCCGGGCTCCAGGCTTTCCAGGCGGCTGGCGAGGAGGATTCGGGAGGGGGTGCTCCCCGGCCCCGGACTCCGGTTGAGAGGCGGGTAGGTGGGGGTCCTGCTGGGGGCTCCGCTGGGTTAGCGTGAAGTTGTGAGCAGATCAATATTACTTTTGACGCTGTACGAGACACCCTTGGTTTGATTTGCCTGCCCCTGGTTTCGCTGGTTGTGTGGGAGAGACCGGGTTGCGGGTATTTAGCTCTTTCAGCAATGTCATTAAATTAAAGCCCTGAATCCGTGATACCCCCTATTCTGGAAACAATCCAGTAGACTTTGATAACACTCTGATAGTCAGATCAAAAAACATCGAAGTTATTCGCCCACTACCGCCATTTATTTTTGGAGCTGCCGGAGTCACAGTTAGCAATTGATGGGGGGACCAAGAGGTGACCTGCTAGGAACATTTTCATCAAAAGGCCCCTTTTGGGTAATGAAGAAGGCAGAAGAGAATTGCAAGGTTTTCTTTAGAGGAACATAGAGGACCAGGAGTGGTGGGGGGAGCATTTGGTAATCCACTGGCTAGAGGGAAGAAATGGTTGCCATTAATCTCCTATTTGCAGAGTGCTTAACACAGTGCCTTCACTTTATAGCCATTTAATCCTCCCAGTGACTCTATGTTGTGGGAATTATCCTCACACTACAGACACTGAACCTGAGGCTCAGAGGACTTAAGGACCTGCTGGAGTCTGGCAGCAGGACAACCAATTTGGGACCTGGTGACTCCTGGACCTTGGAATGTTTTCTTTTGCTCCTCCGGCTGCCTGGTCCCTGGGTTGGGCCAGTCATTCACTGCTATTAGCAGGGAGCTGGATGAATGAGTTGTGATAACACAGAATCAGCTTGCCTACCTGCAGAAATTAATAATCACCTCACCTGCCACCTTGCCATTTGAGTACTCTGAAACTGGAGGGTGGCGCCGAAGAGATGCCCATTGGGTGGATAATTTTGACATGGACAAATGTCCATGTTCCTGGAAGTTCAGGAATGAATGAGTGGGAACTCTTTCAAACATTGTTGAGAAAAGCAACAATGGACAAAGGTGAGAACTGGGTAGATGCCTTAGCTTTATGGGAATTTAGACAACAACGAGGTCTTGCTTTGTTCAGTGCTTTCTCATAGACCCTCAACGGCCTCAAAAACAGAAGGACAAGCGTGGCCTTGTTATCTTTGTTTTATAAAGAAACTGAAGAGGGCTTCCCTGGTGGCGCAGTGGTTGAGAATCTGCCTGCCAATGCAGGGGACACGGGTTCGAGCCCTGGTCTGGGAAGATCCCACATGCCGCGGAGCAACTAGGCCCGCGAGCCACGGCTACTGAGCCTGCGCGTCTGGAGCCTGTGCTCCGCAACAAGAGAGGCCGCGACAGTGAGAGGCCCGCGCACCGCGATGACGAATGGCCCCCGCTTCCCACAACTAGAGAAAGCCCTCGCACAGAAACGAAGACCCAACACAGCCAAAATAAATAAATAAATAAACTCCAATCTCTTTAAAAAAAAAAAAAAAAAAAGAAACTGAAGAATTGCTAAAAACCTCACTCAGGGTCTCAGTGCTGCTAGGAGAAAACCAGAGCCCAGGTGTTCCTCCCCTGTCTAGTGCCCTTTTCACCACCACACACCAGCACTCAGCATCAAGGGCGGGTGGAACCCAATCCATGTCCACAAAGATCATGGTTATCGTAAACACGAAGCCTAGGGTAAACCACTAGCTTTTCCTTCACTCAAGGTGAAATTCTATCTTCGGAGTACTTGTGGCTGTCCAAATGCATACATGTACACTTTAGGTATACTACATTTGAGGCATATAATCTTCTCTTAATTTGTTCAGTGGTTGCTATTAAGTTAAAAATCTCTGTGTAGTGTCTTGGCACATTCAGGAGGATAGAAAAGTACTGCACTGGGAGATCAAGAAGGGGCAGAGACTGCATCTCTTGCTCCCTAGCAAGACCCCAGAAGGAAATATCCAATAGCTATGGAATTTGTGGGACCCACTGCAGAGTAACAACGTGAAGCCCTTGTTCAAACACCATAAAGAATTTCAAGACTGCAACAGCAGAGCATCAAGCCAAGCAAAGATCCTGTTACAGTTGTTTAGGTTGCCTGCCCATTGCCTAGACAGTGCTGTTTTAGAAAGTGCAGACACATCCAGGCCCATGGTCCCAGGCCAAGGCAGGAAAAATAATTTAAAAACAAAGGGGAGGGGCTTCCCTGGTGGCACAGTGGTTAAGAATCTGCCTGCCAATGCAGGGGACACGGGTTCGAGCCCTGGTCTGGGAAGATCCCACATGCCGCGGAGCAACCAAGCCCGTGAGCCACAACTACTGAGCCTGCGCATCTGGAGCCTGTGCTCCGCAACAAGAGAGGCCGCGATAGTGAAAGGCCCGCGCACCGCGATGAAGAGTGGCCCCCACTCGCCACAACTGGAGAAAGCCCTCGCACAGAAACGACCCAACACAGCCAAAAATAATTAATTAATTAATTAATTAATTAAAAAAAAAAAACAAAGGGGAGGTGGAGGGGGAGCTGGGCTCGAGGAGCTCTCCATCTCCCCATCTCACTGTGCCAAAGCCCATGCAGCCGGCAACCTATGGGCCAGGAGTTGTGGCGTTCAGGGGCATGGGACAAGGGCCATCCTCCACCAACTTGACAGAGATTTACTGAATAATTTCAAAAACATATTTGGGTTTACCTTTTAACCTGGGAAAGTCTTTCATTTCTACTGGAATGCAAACGTTTCTGGGTTGTGTTGGATTTTTTTTCAATGTACAAATAATGTTTCCTTAAAATTGCCCATTCCCCTACTAAGAAAAAAAAAAGATCATAAGATTCACGTGAAACTGAAAAGCCTCTGACATTCAGAATCTTGGCAAAGGCACCTGTGCCGTCCCCCACCCTCCCGCCCCACGGTCGGGGATAGCTGGTCTTCTGATCGCGAGCACTCCTCCGGCCCTCCTCTGAGCTCCGCGTCTTCCCCCTCCCCACCCCCCCCCCCCCCCGCCCCCCCGGTCCTCCGATTTTTAATCCAGGGGTTTGGAAGGAGGGAGTGAACCAACCGGGAGCCAGATGTGTGCGAGTCTGCGGCTGCCGCCTCCTCGCTCCTCTCGGGCATCTTAAAACCCGGAGCGCTAACGAAGGAGGATCCGGAGTTAGACGCGGCGCAAGTAACTCCGCTCCGGGGCTCCTCCGGGAGTGGAAGCCAGAAGGGAGGTGGGGGAGGGGGTGGGGAAAGGAAGCCGGGCATGCTCAGTAGACGGAACAAAGTTGTTTTTTTTTTTCTCCTTTTTTTTTTTCGGTCGCAAGTAGGAAGCTTTTTGCACTCCACCACCTCTGGCCGCTGGGAAGACGTCATCGCTTCCGCCCTACTTCCTCCTCCTGTTGGCGGCGGTGAGAATCCAATATGGAGTAAATCGGCGGAGTCGAGAGATGGGGCTCGGACCGGGCGCCCTGCACCGCCTTCCAGGCGCACCTCCCCCGACCGCCGAGCGCTCCCCAGAACCGTGATTGGCCCGGTTCTCCGGGGGCAACCCCGGACCAAGCCCCCACCCGCGGCCGGCCCTCTCCTCCTGCTCTCAGCGGTCCCCGCCGCTCCACGGCGCGCTTGTTTTTCTTCTCCTCTCCCCCATCGCTGTACCCTGCCCAAATCTCTCCTCTCCGCCCGCCCCCGAGCCCCCGGAGCCCCCGGCCGCCTCGCCCCTCGGCGCTGCGGCGCTCACTCCCCCCCGAAGCTTGCCTGTGCACCCCTTCCCCCAGACCTCACCCCGCGCTCCGGTCGCCCTGCTTCCCCTTCTGCCTTCTGCGGCGTCCCCTTCATCTCTAGCAGCTCCCCCCAACCAAATCAGGCGATCTCCGGAGATGTGAAGAAGGGGGGTAACCAGACAGGAAGATGAAGGGAGCAAAGCTGCCCGCCGCGGGACAGGCGTCTAGGTGAACAGGAAAATGACCGAAGAAACACACCCGGACGAGTAAGTTTGGCCGCGGGGTGGGACGAGGCTGCCCCGCGGGGGCAGCGTGGGGGCCGGGGCTGAGGACGCGGGCGGGGACGCTGGTTGGGTGAACTTGGCGTGGGGTGCAGCGACTCGCTGGCCTGTGGGGTTTGGGACGCGAGATTTCCCGCTTGTTGAAGTGAGGAGGGGGCGAAAACTGCTGCGGGCCAGCGGGGGCGCGCCTTGGATCGGCGGGCTGGTGGCCGCTGCGGGGACCAAGGGCGCGCGGGTGACCTCGGGGCGGTCCCCATTCCCTGTCCGGGGACTCACAAACACCCCTCCCGCCGAGATCCTCGGCGGCGGGAGCGGAAGACCTGACACCCCCCCGCTCCGGCTTCCCGGGGTCGGTGGGTTTTTACACGGTGACTTTGTGGCTCTCGCAACCGCCGCTCGCCCCGCGGTCCCTTCGGGAGCCCACTGGGGCCGAGGCTCCGCCATGTCGTTTTCCTGAATCGCTCTCATTTGCATACCACATTTTCATTCATAAAAAACACGGCGGAGCACAGGGAGGACTGGGCGCGGGCTGCGCGGGGGTCTGCGTGCGCCCGGGTCCCCGCGCGGGCCGGCGTGCTGGAGCCGCCCAGGGGTCCCGCGGCGCGTGTGAGTGTGTGTGCACGCGCCGGCGGGCCCAGCACAGGCGTCCCGCGGGGTCTGGGCTGCTCGCTGGGCGGATCAGAGGTCGTGCGGCGGGGGCGGGCGGGAGCGTGCGGGGCAGCGCGCTGCGGACACGTGTGTGTATGTATCTGTGTGTGTGTGTTTATCTGTGCGTGTGCGCGTGCACACGCGTGCGTGCCCGGCCCGCGGGCCCGAGGGGAACAATGCTCGGGGCGCTTCGCTGGAGGGTCTCTCCGGCGGACACGCCGCCTCCCGCGGGACCCATGTCTTTCTCCAGCCCCGGGCCAAGGTGCAGCTCCCTCCGGCTCCACGGTCGCCGAGTCCGGTTTGGCTTTCTCCCACCCGCGCCCGAGGCGTTTCCGATCGTGGGTGCAATAGAATCAGGGCCGCCCGGCCCCGTGCCTGAGGTCGTCGGCTTCGGGTCCAAGCGGTCACCGCACCGCGGCGGCCGCCTCTGCTCAGTGGCTGTGCCCGCCGCCAGCCACTTTTTTTTTTTTTTTTTTTGTGAATAAGACGGTCTCCTTTATTGTCACATGATATCCCTCCCCTCCTCCCCTGCACATTCATAAATCCGGAGCCTGCCTCGGCTCCTTTCATTCAGAGCTGCCATTAGCCAAGGTAGTGGCGGCGCCGGCTGGGGCTCTTTGGCTGGGGCGCAGAGAGCGGGTCTGCAGCCGCCGGGACTTGCCTGGAGGGAGGCCCCGCGCGTGTGTGCAGGGGCGTGGGGGCTGCGGGTAGCCCCCGCCCGAGGCCCCGGGTCTTTTGCCCCCGCGAGCGTTGAGACCCGGGGCAGAGAGGGGAAGTGACTCAGGGCTGGCCGGCGTTGAGGGCTATGCAGCAGGTGACAGAATGCTGTGCTCTAAGAATCTACTCACTTTTTTTTTTTTTTAATGCCCCTTTATCCTTTGGTGTCTGCTGTCACCAGTCTGGGCGGGAGGGGGTGTTGGGAGGGTTGGTGTTTGGGAAAGGGAATTTCCTTTCTGTGGGTCCCCAGGGAGCTTTGACTGCAGTAACTCCTGGTCTGCTGGACACGCGTCCGTAGCTGGAGACGATCCCGCCTGGTGTGCGTGTCCGCTGCCCCACCACGTCTGCTGGCCTTTCTATTTTAGACCTTTTGCTTTGCCTTCATAGACTGTATCTTGAAATCGTAAAATGTTGCCCTTCTAGGGCTGAAATATGGGGCAGGGGGAGCAATATGCTGCTGCGCCTTGCCCCTTTTTGGACTTGACTAATAAACAGGTATTTTTATGGGTCCTTGTTTGTCCCTGCACACACAGCTAGCGGTAGTAGCAGGGAGGGACGGTTGCCATGCTCTGGGCTTGTTGGAGATTGGTTCACCACCCTAGATTGGGTTCCTTGGCTCCATCCCTTGGGGATACTGGCCTGGCCGCTCCCTTTTCAGGGCAGCAGGTCGCCTTTACATCCTACCCCACCTGGTATCCAAAGCAAAGGGATTTCAGGTGGAATCACCAGCAAGAAATAAATCTCTCTCTTCCAGGCTTTCTGAGCAGTTCAGCATGGAACCGGCTGCCCCCACTGCTGTCAGAAGCCCAACTGAGACAATGGATATTTGAGGACAGGTTCTGGTTTCAGTTAGAGAATCAGAAAGCTGTAGCACCTTAGCCCACTGCAGAAACGGCCTTCTCAGGATTTCTTTTAATGTAATGACCTTGTCATGAGACAAGAAATGCCTGGTAAGAAAACGGGCTGTTTGGGCTGTAAACTGCCATTTGTGGACTCTGTCCATTATATTGTTCAACGTTCTTATGTAATGATCCCTCTGAAAAATTCCTTTTAAATGCTGGTGCCTGGAAGAAGGTTTCTCTCTGAGTTACAGAGCTAGCTGTGATTGCTTTTTTGTTTTTTGTTTTTGTTTTTGCTACCACTTTCTGGAAGCTCAGCTAAAATTTTTGCTTGATTATGGTAGCCATATTAGCTTAGGTTTTCGCTAGATTTATTTACTGCTCCTCTATATTCATTACAGTTTCCTATTTTCTGATGGTTTTATGTTTGAGGCCACTCAGATAATCTTTCGGAAGTAGACAAGGTGTGTTACTTATAAGGAAGTGACATCAAACTGGAGACTTGAGAGATATATTTGTGCCTTAGGTAAAATAGATTTTCCTGATAGTCCGCATATATTTAAGGTTTTTATTACACAATACAGGTGTTTAAATACGTTACATTTAGCATCAGAATACAATAACTCAGTCTTGCAACTGGTAAAATCATGCTTAATTTTTAAAAAATAATAAGTTTTGTCTTCTAATGTTCTTTTCCATGTCAATTTAAAACTCCTCCCTAGGGAATTCCCTGGCAGTCCAGTTGTTAGGACTCTGTACTTTCACTGCTGTGGCCCGGGTTCAGTCTCTGGTGGGGGAACTAAGATCCTGCAAGCCGTGCAGCGCGGCCAACAAAGAAAAGAAAAGAAAAAAGTAAAACTGCTCTCTAATAAATATATGCTCATAAATTCAGGAATGCTCTTTTCGCTGATGGTCCTAAACAACAGCTTCCATATAGAAAATACCCTGATCCTCTTTTGATCCCACTCCAGATAGAAATGCATGTTAAGATTTACAACTCCACAGATCTTTTTTTAATAAATGAAAAATTAAACAGCATCAATAAATTATTGAAAGTGGTCTTTTGTATACAGGGAGTGGAAAATTTTTTTAAAAATCATATGTATTCCGTCTGTATTCTTAAATCATTTTATCATGGTTATAAATGATTTGGAAATTTGCAGACAAAATGAAGAAACCCTTCTCAAGCAGCTGTAACTCAGGAGACACCTGGCTACCATTCAGCTTTCTATTTTGTTCATGAACTCTTCTCTGCAACACACATCTTGCTGAGAATGGATTTGTAGCTCTGCCCTCACTCATATTTTCCCTAATGTTGGAAGATTTCCCATTTTTTTAAAAAAAAGGCTTTAATATTTTTGCTGAACCATTTCAAAGAAATTAGACATTAGAACTCTCATATCCAATTACTTGAGCTTACTTTCCAAAAGACGAGCATACTATCCCATGAAACCACAATACCATGATCACACTTTACAAAATTAAGAATAATTCCCTGATGTCTTTAACTCTCAGTCTCAACTGACTGAAAAATGTCTTTCTAACTGGTTAGTTCAGCCAAGGGCTGAAGATCCCGCTTTAAATGCATTTGTAACATACTTATGGCTCAAGGCTTAGCCATTTGGTCACTTTCTGATCTAAGGCAAGTTACTTAATGTATCCCACTTTGCTTTTATCTGAGTGAATAAAATGGGAATAAATATTACTGATTTCGTGGAGTTGCCATGGGAATTAAATGAGCCAGCCTGTGTAAAGCTTGCAGCCCACACTAGGAATAACACAGGTGTCTGGTGTCGGCTCTGTGCTGGGCACTGAGATAGGTTTCTGACAGGCTCACTTTCAAATAACTGTGTGAAGGAGGTGTTACCCCATTTAACTGATGAGGAAGCTGAAGAGAGCAAATATCTTTTATAGCACTTTACTCATTTAGTCTTCTCAACAATTCTATGCAGTAGATGGTTTTATTACCTCCATTTATAGGTGAGGAAATCAAGGCCCAGAGAGGTTAAGTAACCCCAGCAGGCTGGCTCAGGAAGGACTGTGTTTTTAAAGCACCATGAGGTACTGTCTCAGAAGGGGAGAGGGTGGTCAGCCTTAGTCATTCTGACTTCAGAGCTCACACTGTTTCTGACAGTCACGCTGTCCCTGATTCTTCTGAATTGGTGACAGTCTGTCATTGCCATAATTTTTTTCATTTCCCTTATCTTCCCTGAAAATGTTATGAAGCACATACTGAATTAAAGTGAATTTAAATAAACTTGGGCTTGAGCATTCTGTGATACACCTTAAGATAATGGGAGGAGTGTGAATTCAGAGTTGATTATTACTGGAATGTTCGCTCTACAGTCATTGAAATAAGAGTTGTGGTAATTAAGACTCGTTACAAGTATTGATCTATTCTCTATGCATTAGCCTTATAAAAAGGGGGTGTGTTTCTACTCTACCTGAATAGAATCCTTAAATGTTGAAAACAGAGTTGATTATGCAGAATTGGAATCTTGGTCTCTTCCTCAGAAAATCTTGAAAGCAAAACAAAACAAAAAACTTGGAAAGACCTTAACAAGCTTATAAGCCAGGACATGGTCACTGTATAAAGACATTGTCATTGTATAAAGTTAAGTGCCTACTGCAAGGCTGTATGTCTTGTTAGGTGGTGGGCCTGGACTAACCTCCATCTGCTGGGTTTGTTTCCACAGGGATCTTAACAAATGCTACCTTTTTTCCAGTCCCTTTAACCAAAAACATGTATAAAAAGTGGATCAGTATCAGTACCAATACTATTCTGCTCAACGATCTCCTTGCTTGTGCTGTTTATTCCAGAGTCATCTTTCTTCCTTTCCTTCTCCAACAAGTGAAATTCTGCTCATTCCCCCCGCCAGCCAGCTCTGAGTCATTCCTCTTATGAGGTCCTCCTAGACTTTCCCCATCCCGACTCCCTAAGTCAAAACCGTGGGCTCTTTATAGCATTTCCCTCCCACACTGTATGACAGTTATCACCATTTAGAGTTGGACTTATACCCAGCTAGATTCTGTCCCAGAACATGAGCTTTTGGGATTTAGGGTTACCTCTTAACTGCCTAGTTTTCTAACTGTTGTCCCAATACCATTGGGCACATTGTGGTTGCTTTTAATAAGGATCTATTAAATTAAAAAATGGATTTGATTATTTTAAAATGCTGTTTTGTCCCTGCTGACTAATGCAATAATAACAGTTGTCATATTTGGTTAACTTAGGTTGCGTATAAGCCTCTTTCTGAGAAACTCCGTGTTCACCTGAAGCCCCTGGCATGTCTTGTGGAAATTGGGTACAGAACTATCTGGTGGTGGTGATCTGTGATTGACAGCTCAAAACCGTTTTGATTCCAATCACTATTGTGAGAACTGGCAAGTAGAACATCTTAAACGCAATAAGCCAGGGCTTGTGTTTCTGCCTGTGCAGGAGAATCTCTGCAGAAATCACAGTATTAACAATTTGCAGTAGCTATAGGGTTCTGATGGGTCTTAACACTTGGAAGTCGGAGACAGCTGTGCTGATGAACTCCACTGTTGGCAGAGTTCCTATATTATGGGGATGAACACAAAAACACAATCTAACAGCAAAATCCTCAGAAACTGAACAAGATGATAATAGAGGCAGAGCAGGAAGTTTTTGTGTTCAGTTTTGGCTTGTTTTCTCTTAAGTAAATTGGGCTGATTTTTTTTTTTTTTAAAGACCCAGTCATATTGATAAACTCATTAACTGTTCTTGTAAATGTTTCTTTTTGAGCAATATTTAAGGCTAGAACACTGATGATTTTTTAAGGCATTGTCTAGGGCTTTTAGTCACTGGAGTAGAAGGAATGTTTTGCACTGGTGCACACCGTGCTCTGTGAAATGTGTTTTCTGTGTGCTTGCCCTAGTAGACATGGAAGATTGTTACCACAGCTTGGTGTTCCCTGTCAGGGAAAGGAAGTCAGGCCTGGATCTTAGTAAAATATTTGATGTTAACTGGCATAGGAGTTGACTAAATTAAGAACCAACTGTTTTGTAACTACTCACTTCTCAGGTAATCTTTGTCAACAATATGTTCACAGGGGGCATATAGCACAAATGAGAGCAAATCCTGTTTATGTTATTTATGCTACTTTCAAAGGGTAGTTGAAGATTTACTTGAAAACAGAATTTCTGTGTTGACTTGCACCAAGGAGAAATGGATTTTGACTTCACCCTGGCATTTAGCAGTTGTGAGTGAAGAGATTTAAACAACACGGGCAGCTTCAAAGTGTATGGCTTTGGCTCCTCCTCTTTGTACTGAAATAAAGATTTTTCAAATCTCGTTGTTTCCATTCTTAGATTTATTCCCTGTGGTCATTCATAAACGCTTAAAACTTAATTAGGCTAAGTTTTTTATTTTTATTTGTTTTTTTATTATTTATTATTTTTGGCTGCGTTGGGTCTTCGTTGCTGCGCACGGGCTTTCTCTAACTGCGGCGAGCGGGGGCCACTCTTCGTTGTGGTGCGCGGGCTTCTCATTGCGGTGGCTTCTCTTGTTGCGGAGCACGGGCTCTAGGCATGCAGGCTTCAGTAGTGGTGGCTCGCGGGCTCAGTTGTTGTGGCACGTGGGCTCTAGAGCGCGGGCTCAGTAGTTGTGGCGCACGGGCTTAGTTGCTCCGCGGCATGTGGGATCTTCCTGGACCAGGGCTCGAACCCGTGTCCCCTGCATTGGCAGGCGGATTCTTACCACTGTGCCACCAGAGAAGCCCCTCAGGCTAAGTTTTTTAAATTGTCTTTCTTAGTTCATCTTTGTGTTTCATTTTCATTGTTTATTCCTCTTATTTCTTTTTCTCATTGCTTTGGCTCTGGCCTCCCGTATTGATTTTTCAGATAAGCACTGTTTATTTTGTAATATTTGCATCCCACCCTAACTGAGAATGCACCCAGAAGCTTGGCCCATCTGCCCTTCCCTGTGTGGGAATAATAGCTTATTGACCTGTATACCCATAGCCTGGCAGAGTGCTGAGCCCATAGTAGGCTTTCTGCAAACATTTATTGATTGGTTAACATAAATGTTCATTAATTGAAAAATAGTTTTACTTTATATAAAAAATTAAATGACAATTCACATTGTACCCACATCCAAAAAGACTTTGAGTTTTGTTGTTTGTTTGTTTTTGTTTTTTTCAGAACTACTTCGAGGGGCAGGTTGTCATGATGGTAGTGGAAGAAACATGGGCTTTGGGGTCACACTCTGCCTCTTCCCTCTACTGACTCTTACAGTCAGTGTACTTACCTATAGTAGCATATAGTGGACTCTCTTGCCATCCCTGTCTGTGGTCTAGAAATCATATTACCAACAGCGTTCAAATTGTCTCTAAAACAAGAGTCAATAGGCTTGGTGGAAATGGGTGAGGCTGAGAGTTCTCTCAGGAGTAAGCTGGCTTATGGCTTGTTTTGTCTACTCGCGTGCCACGTTGGTGTTCGCGTTTTATATTTCCAGCCAAGGAATAAAGTGGATGCTGGACCCGAGGTTTAATTTAATCATCAGCATCCCAATAATTTTACTCATTTTTACAGACCTTTTGAAGCTGGATAAGAGTGAATATAGTCTTAACATAGTCATTAAATTTCTCTCCTTTGCTTAATAGTTTAAATGATATCTGGGATTTTTCTCATGCTTCAAATTCCAAAACAAGTCTGCTGTGCTAGGATGGTGTGCCCTGCCTCAGTGTTACTTCTGGCCCTGAAGGCTTAATGGTGGCCTTCTCACTAATCTGGGGGTGAACAGGTTTCAGAGGAGGAGTTTGCTGTTTGCAAACCAGCTTTGAGGCCCATACCATCCGTTCTTAGATGTCTTTTCCACTAAGGAAAATTAGTAGATTTGCCAGATTACAGGTGTCCATTTGGAGTGTAGTATTCTCTGAATCTAAAGAACCTGACTTTAGAGCATACTTGGATCCTAATTGCAAAGCCATGTATAAATTATTTACTGGCTAAAATAGATAGCAGTGGGGGTGAGGCTGGAGGAAAGGGAGCGACTAGCTGTGCAGTGCCGTTCACTTACTGCACCCAGTGTTCCAGACACCTTACCTGCCAGGCAGGACCTGAGCTGTGACTCAGAAGCACCCTCTGCCCTCGGGGAGCTTACGTTCCAGCGTGCTAGGCACTTCCATGTGCCTTAGGGGTGTGAGGCCAGTGTCGTCTGGATCATGGACTGACCGGCTGCCCTCTGGCAGTGTTTCCCCTCCTCTTCCTCTTCCTCTGCAGGGTTCCCCCTCGAGCTGCAAGCATCGGGATTCCCAGATTTGGGTTGGAGGGAACTCTTCCTCCAGAACATTAGAGGAGCTACATGCCCTTCCTAGAATCCCCTAACAAGTTCTTCGAGTCATTTTTAGGGGAAGTGTGTGTGCGCTCGTGTGTTGTGTGTACATAAACTCACGCACTCACACGTGGCTGGACTATGTCCAAGAACCAAAAGGGTCCACAGCTGCAGGCAAAGAAGATTCAGCCAGGTTTAAGTATCTGGTCTGAGGTCACAGAGCAGGATTTGTTATTTTTACCCACAGTCTTTGACTTCAGATCCCATGTCTGTAGAACAACATTACGTGTCATGACCTCACAGAGCCTCAGTTTTTGCAAAGCAACTATCGCATGTACAGCTTGATTTATATTACCGTTGAGCGAATGAGATTAGAACTCGTTTAGAATCCTGGAAATGCCTCGGAACTATGAGATGACATTTCTTCCTTGCATTCCTGTTCAGCTCTGTGGAGTAGGGCACCAGTGCCCACTGAGGTGGCCTTTTCTGTACTGACACAAAGAGCAGTTCCACGGAGACCTCTTTTGGAAAGAGAACCAGCCACCTTGCCCTTGATGGAGTGTGTGTGACCAGGATGGCTAACAAAGCACACTATTCTCCTGGACCTGCTTTTTAGCCTAGCTGTTTTGAGAGGAGGATTAAACTTGAATGTGCATAGGAATCACCTGGGACTCTTCTAAAATGAGGATTCTGATTCAGTAAGGCCAGAGATTCTGCATTTTAAACAAACTTCCCGATGCTACTGGTACTGGAGATCCAGGGACCTTTGAGTAGCAAGAGCCTGTCTGTGGCTGTGATGATGGTGAGCTCCCAGCTGCCAGGTTTGTGTCTTCAAAGGTGACCTCACATACTTGGCATTTGGAAGCTATTGAAGAAGATCATTGGACAAGAAGGTGTGGCAGCGAGATATTATCAAGGGCCTGCCCTTCCCCATCCTTGGCAGGACTTCCAGCTTTGAGGTATAGCTTGATTTCAGATGTGAAGGTGCTGGAAGAATTTTTTCTTCTTCTTATGGCTTAAAAAAAGTTCTTGGTGAATGCCAGGCGGCCCAAGAGATCCATCATTAAAAGAGAAATGGGAAGTCCCAGCGCTTTGTGTGTAATGTCTGTCAGCTGGCATTCTGCACCTTCCAGACAAATCAGGCTCCTATGGAAAGCCAGCCGCCCTGGGAAGCAGGCACACTCAGCCCTAGAAGAAATCACAGGAAGTAATTAAACTGAGAAGGTCAGAGAAAGAGGAAGTGGTTGTGTTGTTTCTGATGCGAATAGCATTGTTGTTCCTGGGGATCAAGATGATGATGTTTAAGTCTTCTGGAATGTGACTGCTTGGGGACGTGATTGTATTTAAATTGTAGCCCTTTTAGTTTATTCTTTTAGACAGCAATCTAGTTAGGAAATGAATTGCTTTTAGGTCTTATCAGGAATCCCCACGTGCCTAAGCAGAAGTCTTAGGCAGGGAGTTGCTTATAGCTTGGCAAATTGCACTTAAATGAAATGAATGTCAAGACTATTAGAGGTTAATTTTAGGTGTCTGGAGTTCTCCCTAATTCTCCTGATTAAACACTTTAACATAATAGTTTCCTTAATTGGAATAATGATAGAATATTAGCATGCATATTAAACCATTTACCCAAATTTGAATAGGGTTAAAATGCAAATCATCAATCACTTGTCAGCACTTACTCTTTAGAGATAACTCCTGGGGAGAGGTGGGGAAGAGACCGGAATATGAATTGGAAAGTGGCTTTCTACCTGAGGCAGCATTGCTGGGAAAGCCAAGAATAGACCAGAGGACTGAAGTAAGACCCTTTGTTTCCCCCAGAAAGAGGTACTAAAGATACCAACGCCTGTGATAAGTAATAACTCCAACAAGAAGGTAGATGGAGTGAGAAATCTGAAATGAGCTGATTATGGACCCTTGTTGGCCTGTCATATTTTTCTTTCAGAGGAAGGTGATGAGACTTAAGGTCCCTCCCCAGCATTTAGGTACCCCCCCCCCGAAGTCTTGAACTGATGCCACCACCCAGCAGTTGCCCAACAGGTGACTGGGGACCCATAAGCACTTCAAGTGTTGCTTGTGAAGCGAATATGTACATAACATCAGCCATGTACATGTATTACTCTTTCAATGTATGTAGCTACGTTTATAGAATAATCAAATACAACCTCAATAAAATACTACTGTACTGAGTTCACGGTGGATGTTTGTTATATTTTTGTCAATTCACAGTTACTTAAAAATAACAGCTATAATCCCTGGGGAGGAGGGCCAATCCCTGAATTTTCTGCCTTTGAATACTTACTCTTAGAAAGTTGGGAATTGCTGCTGTGACCCTCATTCTGGATGTAAGGACATGAGTGTGGTCATTCAGTAGGGGATGCGTATGCAAAGGGTGTGTTTATGCTCCGGGCCGTTTGGGGATTGGTTGGAAGGTCTGAAGGAAAGCAGAGGGCATTGGTTGGAGGTGGATGGGAGGAGTTGAAAATGAGTCAGGACATCCCCCCACAGAGACTTGGCACAAAGTTGGGTCTTCTCCTAAGAAGGGGGTCCTGGGGGAGTGTGTCTTCTGTCGTCCAGCTCTTCCCCCTTTCCCTTCCTGCATTTACTGAAACCTGTGCTGGGCAGCACACAACTCTCTATTGTGGAAAAGAGGATATACCCAACACTAGAAGCTTTTGAATGGATACCAAGTAGCAGAGAAGATGGTACCAGGTTGCCATGTACAGTAAGTTCTGGGAGTCAGGAAACTTAGGTTCCCATCACTTTTTTGCCACTAAGCTGCCCTGTGACCTTCGTCAAGATACCGAGCTTCTTCTCTGGACTTGAGTTTCTCATCTCTAAAATAAAGAGATTGGATAGTAACATAATGTTGAAGAACTCTTGTAGCTCCAAGTATTGTGAGGAGGGTTCCACTTTCGACCAGGTGGGACTTGAGTTTTAGAGGACTCAGATGAGGATGGTGGTGGTGATGGTGTGGGAGAGGGGTGGGTCAGGCAGGTTGGAGAGGAGGCATCTTATGTCCAAAGGTTTCTTCCACAGACGAGGAAACTCCACCTCTGGGTTTATGCTGGGGGAGCTCAGAAAAAGAGCTGTTCCAGTCGGGCGAGGCTAAATTTGAGTGGTTATTGCATGCCAGGCTAACAAAATACGTATTTGAGCTTTCGTTCCTTAGGTGGAATGGAGCTGTTTAAAGTTTCGAAGCAAAGAAATGATAAAATGATATGTTGGTAAATTCCAACTAGTTGGAGACTGCAGACTAGGCTGGAGTCGGGGAGGCCACTAAGAACCTGTATCTGGGCAGGGCTTTCCTTCTGGCTCTAATGAAATGCAGTAGGCCCTGCTGTGGGAACCTTTGTTCCAAAGAGGTTGTCGTTACATTTATTGGAAGATGGGGGGGGTTCTGAAATTCAAAACAAAATTAACCAGCTTACTTTGTAGATCAGACTTACAGGCTAGTAATAAACCAGGTGAGGGTTTTTGTTTTTTGTTTGCTTTTAGCATTGTTACTTCTGCAGGAACACAGCACCACTCAATTGAAGTTGCCCTTGTGAAGTGGAGAATACACTGCCCTTTCTCAACGAGGTAAAATGGTTGCAACTTGACCATAAAATTATAAAACTGGAGGGTATCTTAGGACAAGGCCAGCTCCCTTCTTTTATGGAAAAATTGCAATCCAGAGAGGTTGAGGAACAAACCCCGGGTCACACAGCTAGTTGGTGGCTTGGGATATATAAGCAAGCAGATGTCATCTGGCCTTGGTTCCAGTCCTATTTTGGGTGCTGTGTTAAACATTCATGACAATTGTTACCCTGAGCTGTTGAACCCTCCAGAGACAGGAAAAAGATGGTGGAAACCTGTTCAATTTAGATAAACGTAGCCCGTGTTGATGAGGAACCATCAACATTGAACAGAGCGTCAGCCTCAGTCAGCCCCTGCACAAGTTGAGAATAGGTGAGCTGCCAGGCGCTGTTCCTGTGTGGCTCACCTTTGGGTGGCAGGTAGGGGTCCCCAGGGATGGCTTCCTCATGTGTGTTTCAGGAACAGGAGGGTAGGGAGTGGAAGCAGAGGAGGGCTACCCTCAGCTCTCCATCCTGGGGGAGAAAAGATGAGCCCTTAGATGAGAAGTTGACATACATGTGACCCCAAGGTTTTTGCACCTGGGCGCTAGCAAAAAAGTCTATGAAACATTACCTACGCTTGTCTTTCCTCCCCAGCTCCAGTGCCTTCTCTTCTCTTCATGTGTTTGCTTTTGATGTTAACTGCCAAGGCGGTGTGGTCATAGACAGCAGGAAGTAATATTTGATATGCAGGTTTCGGGGGGTGGGGGGAGGTGGGAGGTCGGTGGATGCCAGCATGGGAAGGGTGGCGGTTTTGGCGCACTAGTGTGAGAACTCCGAACATTTCTAAGCCAACAGGTGCTGTTACAGCAAAGAGAGGGAGGGAAGAGTTGACCAGCTGGTCATATAATGAATATTTTTTATGGTATCATTTTACTTTCATTTTTGTAAGGCCGCTGCCCCACAGGTTAACTCCAGATAAAGTGGGGATTATCCCGTGTACCAAACCACATAGCTACTAAGTGTGGTGGTTGTGTAGAAACCTCCGCCTGAGGAAGAATAAAAACAATCCCTAAACCAAGACACACTATCCCCAGTAGCCCACGGTCCAGCAGACAGTCTCACCTTACCGTGGTGAGACTTGATCCGTTTCCCAATCCTGCTTTGGAACTATAGTTCTCAGTCAGGACTCCTCTTGGATAACAAGGTTCATACTGCTTGTGTAGGATGGAAAATGTGTACCTAAAAATTTCCTTCTCTTGGGGTTCTACACCCCCGCCTTTAATCTCCATCAGCTGGGCATCCTTCTTACTCATAGAGCAAAGGATCCCTTATGAGCCTAAAGATTGCACTGTGGGGTTTCAGGTTCCACGTCCCAGTGCTTCTGGATCATCCCAACGGCCAAGGTGGTTTGGTTATAAATGGTTTACCTGCAGATCCCTCCTTTCACATTCCTCATGTTCCGCATCTAGCAGTACAACAGTGACCAGGAGAATAGACAGCTGTGGTCCAGCCCCACCCGTGGCATGCAGCCTGAACTAGAACTCCTCCCCTGACTGTCCTAATAAGGGCAATTTATCAGTCTATCAAGAGGCCCCAGGTGGAGCATATCCGGGTTGGTTTGCCATGCTTTCCTAGGACACAACCCCTGTCCATCTTTCCACTCTCACCTTTCTCCTCCCTAGACCAATTGAATTAGAATTTCACCCTCACACCCTGTGTCAGTACTTCAAAATATCTAGGAGATTCTACCGTATCTTAGACTAATCAGGGTTTCAAAGAGGGGAATACCACCAAACCTAGAGGGTTGTGACCAACCAAGATGACACCACCCAAGGAGCATTACTCACTCTTTTTAAAGGTCCCCCTGGGTGATGGGTGTTAACTAGACTTTATTGTGGTGGTCATTTTGCAGTACATACAAATAGCGAATCATGTTGTACACCTGAAACTAATGTTATGTGTCAGTTGTAGCTCAAACAAACAAAAGATTCCTCTATCACTGCCCCTTAATTTATCCTGAGTCATCTGTCATACAGGAGGGGATTCAAAAGGTCACACACATCCATATTAGGAGAGGGGACTTGCTCTTTCCCTTCCCGCGTTTTCTTCGTGGTTCCATCTCATTAAAGTTAGTAACAAATAATCTCTTAGGGACGAAGATACCAAATTGATGTTAAATGTAAAGTGAGATCATAAGAGACAATACCAAATAAATTCTAATTGTTGATCCAAGAGGCCTTTTATTTAATAAAGAAACACTCTAAAGCACACCAAAAAATCACCTACAGCTGTCCAAAATTACGACTGTTTTTTTTCTCTGCATTGGTTCCTTTTTTTTTTGAATTTTGTTTTATTTTTTTATACAGCAGGTTCTTATTAGTTATCCATTTTATACATATCTGTATATATGTCAATCCCAATCTCCCAATTCATCACACCCCCCCACCACCACCACTTTCCCCCCTTGGTGTCCATACATTTGTTCTCTACATCTGTCTCAATTTCTGTCCTTCAAACCAGTTCATCTGTACCATTTTTCTAGGTTCCACATATATGTGTTAATATACGATATTTGTTTTTCTCTTTCTGACTTACTTCGCTCTGTATGACAGTCTCTAGATCCATCCACGTCTCTACAAATGACCCAATTTAGTTCTTTTTTATGGCTAGTAATATTCCACTGTATATATGTACCACATCTTCTTTATCCATTCGTCTGTTGATGGGCATTTAGGTTGCTTCCATGACCTGGCTATTGTAAATAGTGCTGCAATGAACATTGGGGTGCATGTGTCTTTTTGAATTATGGTTTTCTCTGGGTATATGCCCAGTAGTGGGATTGCTGGGTCATATGGTAATTCTATTTTTAGTTCTTGAAGGAACCTCCATACTGTTCTCCATAGTGGCTGTATCAATTTACATTCCCACCAACAGTGCAAGAGGGTTCCCTTTCCTCCACACCCTCTTCAGCATTTGTTGTCTGTAGATTTTCTGATGATGCCCATTCTAACTGGTGTGAGGTGATACCTCATTGTAGTTTTGATTTGCATTTCTCTAATAATTAGTGATGTTGAGCAGCTTTTCATGTGCTTCTTGGCCATCTGTATGTCTTCTTTGGAGAAATGTCTATTTAGGTCTTCTGCCCATTTTTGGATTCGGTTGTTTGTTTCTTTAATATTGAGCTGCATGAGCTGTTTATATATTTTGGACATTAATCCTTTGTCCGATGATTCGTTTGCAAATATTTTCTCCCATTCTGAGGGTTGTCTTTTCGTCTTGTTTGTAGTTTCCTTTGCTTTGCAAAAGCTTTGAAGTTTCATTAGGTCCCATTTGTTTATTTTTGTTTTTATTTCCATTACTCTAGGAGGTGAATCAAAAAAGATCTTGCTGTGATTTATGTCAGAGTGTTCTTCCTATGTTTTCCTCTAAGAGTTTTATAGTGTCTGGTCTTACATTTAGGTCTTTAATCCATTTTGAGTTTATTTTTGTGTATGGTGTTAGGGAGTGTTCTAATTTCATTCTTTTACATGTACCTGTCCAGTTTTCCCAGCACCACTTATTGAAGAGACTGTCTTTTCACCATTGTATATCCTTGCCTCTTTTGTCATAGATTAGTTGACCATAGGTGCGTGGGTTTATCTCTGGGCTTTCTATCCTGCTCCATTGGTCTATATCTCTGTTTTTGTGCCAGTACCATAGTGTCTTGATTACTGTAGCTTTGTAGTATCGTCTGAAGTCAGGGAGTCTGATTCCTCCAACTCTGTTTTTTTCCCTCAAGACTGCTTTGGCTATTCGGGGTTTTTTGTGTCTCCATACAAATTTTAAGACTTCTTGTTATACTTCTGTAACAAATGCCATTGGTAATTTGATAGGGATTGCATTGAATTTGTAGATTGCTTTGGGTAGTATAGTCATTTTCACAATGTTGATTCTTCCAATCCAAGAACATGGTATATCTCTCCATCTGTTGGTATTATCTTTAATTTCTTTCATCAGTGTCTTATAGTTTTCTGCATACAGGTCTTTTGTCTCCCTAGGTAGGTTTATTCCTAGGTATTTTATTCTTTTTGTTGCAATGGTAAATGGGAGTGTTTCCTTAATTTCTCTTTCAGATTTTTCATCATTAGTGTATAGGAATGCAAGAGATTTCTGTGCATTAATTTTCTATCCTGCAACTTTACCAAATTCATTGATTAGCTCTAGTAGTTTTCTGGTGGCATCTTTAGGATTCTTTATGTATAGTATCATGTCCTCTGCAAACAGTGACAGTTTTACTTCTTTTCCAATTTGGATTTCTTTTTCTTCTCTGATTGCCATGGCTAGGACTCCCAAAACTATGTTGAATAATAGTGTTGAGAGTGGACATCCTTGTCTTGTTCCTGATCTTAGAGGAAATGCTTTCAGTTTTTCACTGTTGAGAATGATGTTTACTGTGGGTTTGTCATATATGGCCTTCATTATGTTGAGGTAGGTTCGCTCTGTGCCCACTTTCTGGAGAGTTTTTATCATAAATGGGTGTTGAATTTTGTCAAAAGCTGTTTCTGCATCTATTCAGATGATCATATGGTTTTTATTCTTCAATTTGTTAATATGGTGTATCACATTGATTGATTTGCATATATTGAAGAATCCTTGCATCCCTGGGATAAATCCCACTTGATCATGGTGTATGATCCTTTTAATGTGTTGTTGGATTCTGTTTGCTAGTATTTTGTTGAGGATTTTTGCATCTAGATTCATCAGTGATATTGGTCTGTAATTTTCTTTTTTTGCAGTATCTTTGTCTGGTTTTGGTATCAGGGTGATTGTGGCCTCATAGAATGAGTTTGGGAGTGTATCTTCCTCTGCAATTTTTTGGAAGAGTTTGAGAAGGATGAGTGTTAGCTCTTCTCTAAATGTTTGATAGAATTTGCCTGTGAAGCCATCTGGTCCTGGACTTTTGTTTGTTGGAAGATTTTTAATCACAGTTTCAATTTCATTACTTGTGATTGGTCTGTTCATATTTTCTGTTTCTTCCTGGTTCAGTCTTGGAAGGTTATACCTTTCTAAGAATTTGTCCATTTCTTCCAGGTTGTCCATTTTATTGACATAGAGTTGCTTGTAGTAGTCTCTTAGCGTGCTTTGTATTTCTGTGGTGTCTATTGTAACTTCTCCTTTTTCATTTCTAATTTTATTGATTTGAGTCCTCTCCCTCTTTTTCTTGATGAGTCTGGCTAATGGTTTATCAATTTTGTTTATCTTCTTAAAGAACCAGCTTTTAGTTTTATTGATCTTTGCTATTGTTTTCTTTGTTTCTATTTCATTTATTTCTGCTCTGATCTTTCTGATTTCTTTCCTTCTACTAACTTTGGGTTTTGTTTGTTCTTCTTTCTCTAGTTCCTTTAGGTGTAAGGTTAGATTGTTTGAGATTTTTCTTGTTTCTTGAGGTAGGCTTGTATAGGTATAAACTTCCCTCTTAGAACTGATTTTGCCGCATCCCATAGGTTTTGGATTGTCATGTTTTCATTGTCAATTGTCTCTAGGTATTTTTTGATTTCCTCTTTGATTTCTTTAGTGATCTCTTGGTTATTTAGTAACGTATTGTTTAGCCTCCATGTGTTTGTGTTTTTTACGTTTTTTTTCCTGTAATTCATTTCTAATATCATAGCGTTGTGGTCAGAAAAGATGCTTGATATGATTTCAAGGCTTGATTTGTGACCCAAGATGTGATCTATCCTGGAGAATGTTCTGTGCGCACTTGAGAAGAAAGTGTAACCTGTTTTTGGATGGAATGTCCTATAAATATCAATTAAATCTACCTGGTCTATTGTATCATTTAAAGCTTGTGTTTCCTTAGTAATTTTCTGTTTGGATGATCTGTCCATTGGTGTAAGTGAGGAGTTAAATTCCCCCACTATTATCGTGTTACTGTCGATTTCCTCTTTTAGAGCTGTTAGCAGTTGCCTTATGTATTGAGGTGCTCCTATGTTGGGTGCATATATATTTATAATTGTTATATCTTCTTCTTGGATTGATCCCTTGATCATTATGTAGTGTCCTTCCTTGACTCTTGTAACATTCTTTATCTTAAAGTCTATTTTATCTGATATGAGTATTGCTACTCCAGGTTTCTTTTGATTTCCATTTGCATGGAATATCTTTTTCCATCCCCTCACTTTCAGTCCGTATGTGTCCCTAGGTCTAAAGTGGGTCTCTGTAGACAGCATATATATGGGTCTTGTTTTTGTATCCATTCAGGGAGCCTGTGTCTTTTGGTTGGAGCATTTAATCCATTCACGTTTAAGGTAATTATCGATATGTATGTTCCTATGACCATTTTCTTAATTGTTTTGGGTTTGTTTTTGTAGGTCCTTTTCTTCTCTTGTGTTTCCCACTTAGAGAAGTTCCTTTAGCATTTGTTTTAGAGCTGGTTTGGTCGTGCTGAATTCTCTTAGCTTTTGCTTGTCTGTAAAGCTTTTGATTTCTCCGTTGAATCTGAATGAGATCCTTGCTGGGTAGAGTAACCTTGGTTGTAGGTTCTTCCCTTTCATCACTTTAAGTATATCATGCCACTCCCTTCTGGCTTGTAGAGTTTCTGCTAAGAAATCAGCTGTTAACCTTATGGGAGTTCCCTTGTATGTTATTTGTCATTTTTCCCTTGCTGCTTTCAATAATTTTTCTTTGTCTTTAATTTTTATCAATTTGATTACTATGTGTCTTGGCATGTTTCTCCTTGGGTTTATCCTGTATGGGACTCTCTGCTTCCTGGACTTGGGTGGCTATTTCCTTTCCCACGTTAGGGAAGCTTTTGACTATAATCTCTTCAAATATTTTCTCTGGTCCTTTCTCTCTCTCTTCTCCTTCTGGGACCCCTATAATGCGAATGTTGTTACGTTTAATGTCCCAGAGGTCTCTTAGGCTGTCTTCATTTCTTTTCATTCTTTTTTCTTTATTCTGTTCCACAGCAGTGAATTCCACCATTCTGTCTTCCAGGTCACTTATCCATTCTTCTGCCTCAGTTATTCTGCTATTGATTCCTTCTAGTGTATTTTTTTTTTTTTTTTTTTTTTTATATAACTAAGGCATTAGAATTTGTTGTATTGGTTTTTTTTTTTTTTTAATATTTATTTATTTATTTATTTATCTTTGGCTGTGTTGGGTCTTCGGTTCGTGCGAGGGCTTTCTCCAGTTGCGGCAAGCGGGGGCCACTCTTCATCGCGGTGCGCGGGCCTTTCTCTATCGCGGCCCCTCCCGTTGCGGGGCACAGGCTCCAGACGCGCAGGCTCAGCAATTGTGGCTCACGGGCCCAGCTGCTCCGCGGCATGTGGGATCTTCCCAGACCAGGGCTCGAACCCATGTCCCCTGCATTAGCAGGCAGATTCTCAACCACTGCGCCACCAGGGAAGCCCTCCTTCTAGTGTATTTTTCATTTCAGTTATTGTATTGTTCATCTCTGTTTGTTTGTTCTTTAATTCTTCTAGATCTTTGTTAAACATTTCTTGCATCTTCTCGATCTTTGCCTCCATTCTTTTTCCGAGGTCCTGGATCATCTTCACTATCGTTATTCTGAATTCTTTTTCTGGAAGGTTGCCTATCTCCACTTCATTTAGTTGTTTTTCTGGGGTTTTATCTTGTTCCTTCATCTGGTACATAGCCCTCTGCCTTTTCATCTTGTCTGTCGTTCTGTGAATGTCCCAACACTCTGTCCAACTTCACACAGCCAATTGGTAGAACTGGGCTTCAAGTCCATGTATCGGGACTAAGAACAGAAGTGTTGACTGCTAAGCTGCTAGTGTTGGAGGGTCTCCTGCAGAGGAGGGGGGTGGCTATGGCTCACCGTGGGGACAAGGACAGTGGCAGGAGAAGTTCTGGGTAGTATTTCTTGGACACCCTCCTGGTGTCTGCCATTAGCCCCACCAAAGAGCCTCACGACTGTTTTTTATTAATTTTTTAAAAGGTTTGACTGAAACTTTAAAATCCCTAATAATTTTTTTCAGAAGTTTTCCTTAGTGATGTAACACAGATGCTTTTGGGATACGAATTTAGCTATTTTAATAAAGTAGTAAATATAAGAGTTTTTTTTATTTTGTCTCTTTTTGGGGGAGATTCAGGCCAGTTAGTTTACAGGAATCAAGAATAGTTCTTGAATTTGATTTTTTTCTTTTTGGCTGTGTTGGTTCTTCGTTATTGCATGTGGGCTTTCTCTAGTTATGGTGAAGTGGGGCTACTCTTCGTTGTGGTGCGCGGGCTTCTCACTGCGGTGGCTTGTCTTGTTACAGAACACGGGCTCTAGGTGCGTGGGCTTCAGTAGTTGTGGCTCACAGGCTCTAGAGCTCAGGCTCAGTAGTTGTGGCACACGGGCTTAGTTGCTCCATGACATGTGGAATCTTCCTGGACCAGGGATCAAACCCATGTCCCCTGCATTAGCAGGTGGATTTCTAACCACTGCACTACCAGGGAAGTCCCTTGAATTTGATTTCTGACAAACCTTTTTTTTTTTTTAAACATCTTTATTGAAGTATAATTGCTTCACAATGGTGTGTTAGTTTCTGCTTTATAAGAAAGTGAATCAGCTACACATATACACACGTTCCCATATCTCCTCCCTCCTGCATCTCCCTCCCTCCCACCCTCCCCATCCCACCCGCCCAGGCGGTCACAAAGCACCGAGCTGATCTCCCTGTGCTATGTGGCTGCTTCCCACTAGCTATCTATTTTACATTTGGTAGTGTATATATGTCCATGCCACTCTCTCACCCTCTGACAAAACTTTTTTAATGTGGGACCAGCATCTGTTTGAATTTAAAGGAAAACAGCTATAGAATCATATGCTTTTACCTAGAAATGAAAATACATTGACTTAAAACTGATGTCTCTAACAAAAACTGATGCCAGATTTTAAGATTGTAGCTTGTCACCCAGAAGTGTGACACCGCATGCAAATGAGGGAAAGGCTGAAAAAGTGTTTTAATATCTTAGGAGAAAATGTGAAGGGTGCACTTGAAAATGGGAGTCTTGCACAATGATATGAATGTACTTAATGCCACTGAACCATACACTTAAAAATGGTTAAAATGGTAAATCTTATGTTGTGTATATTTTGCTACAACTATAACAAATTTTTTTTAAATGGGACCAAGTCAACTAAGGACTTCATAAGATCTCAAAGACTTCTTTGCAGAAAAATGGCAGCCTGAACACAACTGCTTGGGTCCACAGGCCTCAGACACCAAATCTCCTATTTCACATCCTCATTTGTAGATTTCCAGCTTCCTGTCAATCTATGCCTTGTCCTCTTTGCTCCCCTCTTCTGCCCCTCCCTCCAAAAAAGCTCCCTCAAGAAGCTGGAGGCAAGATGGACCTTGAGATGAGGCCAATGGTGCCCAAAGTTGTGTATCTCCTAAAGGTTCCTCCAGTTGACTGAGTGTGTGTGTTTCTTCCTAGACTACTGTGTCTTGACAAGGGGTTGGAGCCTCTGAGAAAGCTTTAAAGGTCCAAACAGCTTTGTAGGAGAGCTAACAGCAGAGCTGGTCTTGTTTGTAGGTGGTGTGGGTGACGGGCCCTTCCCAGGCAGGGAGACCAGGGTTGAGGGCAGGCTGGTACAATAGTGACCAACGAAGCAGCCTTGGGCAAGCACTTTTACATCCAGAGCCTCGATGGTGAAACCATATGGGATGATAATGCAAAAAAGTGTAAAAATCAAAGAAGTGTTTGGGCCCTTCCGCCTTTCCTCTGTTTGGAAGTGGGAGGACTCATAACCTGGCAGGTGAAATTAAGAATCAGTTAATTTAAACAAACGCATGAGAATGAACGTGTGCTGAGGCCATGCCTGTGAGAAAAACAACTTGTCTTTTGAAAAGGTTAGGCTTTTTTTTTGTTTCTTTTCGTAAGTCTTGCTGTTTCCCTCTTTCAGTCGTTTTACTAGTAGCCTGTTGGTGGAAATTGGATCGTTAGAGGTTCTGAGGTGGCACACACCTCGAGTGGGAAGATTAGCAACTTCTTCTATAGCTTTTGTGAATTTTTCAAAAAAACTACACACTCTTACCCGCAAGTACTCATTTTGGCTGTTGAAAATCTATACTTCTTCATAAACTGTTTATAGATTTGACACTTTCTGGCCTTGGGAATACTCAAGTCAGCACGTTTGATAATTTGGCAGTCTCCGTGTCCAGTAGAAAAAGCAAATGCTGTCATGAACCACTGTGATAAACTTTGCGGAAAGGGTTACTCGTGGTCGGGGGCACATTTGTTCATGTGAAAGCACCCCCCGAATCCCCACCCCACCTCAGGGATGGAAACACGGGATCTGCAGATCCTACCAATTCAGGGAGCTGGGAAGTATGTGCTGTTCTGCCGCCCCGGATGGCCCACCAGCTTCTGCTCTGACACTTCTGAGATAAGGAGCCCTCGTGCCCGGGGTGACTCGGGTATGTGGCCCTGACTGTCAGCAAGTCCCTCTGTGGAACTGCTGTCCTCTGCGGCCGCGACAGCCGGTTCTCTGCCATTCTGACCGCCCCGCTGATACACGACGGCAGCTTCCGCTGCCCAGACGCCATCCCGGTCTCTGTATCAGTGTTCACGTTCAGCCGAGTCTCCTGTAAAATAGGGGTCCAGAACTGGAGGTGCTTTTCCAGAGGCCCCAGACTCGTAGATGCCGTGGATGGTGGCCTCTGCATGTCGTCTGGGGTAGCGGGGCGCTGTGGTCAGTGCAGGGGCACCAGGCTGTTTGCGTGGAAAATGCTTGCTGCCCGTGCTGAGGCTGTACCCTTGATTTTCTGTGCTGCTTTCAGCCGCTCTGGGCTCTATAGGAGTAGCTCTCTCTCCCTTTCAGAGGCATAAAGAAGGCTCTCCTGGTGCCAGCCTGAGTACTTGCTGGGCATCAGTTATTGGCTCTTGCTGTGCTGGGCAGGGGGAGGAAGGGAGTTCCCTGTTGCTCCAAAAGCTCGCTCCACTTTCTGAATGAAGGACTCTAGTCTTCTGTGCTCGTGGGGTGGTATTCTTTGGTAGCAGTGCGGAAGACCTGGTGAGAAGGTGAGTGAGCTGCTTATAGCACTGAAATCATAGTTTCTTGAAGCTGGTCCTGGGCCACCTACTCAGCGTGGGTAGTCTAGAGGGCTTGTTAAAACACGGATGTCAGCGGCCACCCAGACCTCCTGGATCAGCCTCCCTGGGCGTGTGTGGCCCAGAGAATCTGTATTTTTGAAAAGCTCCCCAAGTGATTCCTCTGCCTGAAAGCCAGAGTTTGAGATCTATTTCCTAAATTGTAATTACATCCTCGACGTTCGTTTTCTGAACCATCCAACTACTGAGTACTCAGGAATCTTAAAGGCCACCTTTGTGCCTTTCCTCCAGCCACCCAGTGCTTTTAATACTTCCTGAGTGTGTGTGTACACAATCTGCATTTTATGAAGTCCATAAAGACATATTTACCCAACAAGTCACCGGTGCTCCAAAGGTCAGCTTCCCTCGATTTGTATGAAAGGCTCTTAACTCAAAGTCAATTAGCACCAAGATAGAAGCCGCTTAAGGCAAGGAAGTGACCTGTTCAGGCCGCCACTCCATCCCTAACTGTAGTTTAGTTTTACAAGTCCCTTCATGCTAGTTAACTTTGCTTAGCCTATGCATGTGTGGCCCGGTGTAGCACACAGGTAAAGTGCCATTTGACAAGTCATCATGTGAGAGTGCTGTTTAAAAGCAAGTAATTGAAGTAACTATTAAATGGTGCCGTGTTAGCAGTTTTGCAACTGACTAAATCACCCTCCGCACTGCAAACAGCGGGGATAATCCTAGGAATGCTGCGGAAGAAGGGGAGAGAGACCCAGTCTCCCTCAGTGTTGCTTTCAGAGCCCGCTGTTGGATAAGTCTTGCCTAGGTCTAGAGCTGTGATTTCCTTGTTTGCAAAGAGTAATTCCTCAAAGACTTGCTGGAGGATTAAACGAGATCACCTGGGTTGTGTGTGCAGCGCAGTGCCTGGTACATGGAAAGCAATCAGTTGAAAGAGTATCTGCTACAGCTGATGGTGATGATTATAACATAAGAGCGGAAAGCCCTAAGAGAGAACGAACACTTACGGTTAGCAGTTGCAGTAGGTCAGGAGCTTCAGCTGGTAGACCTTCCATCGTGAAGGCAGGGGGAGCAAGCAGCCTCAGGTCCTGCTGCACCGGCCAGGACCCCATCCAGAAGCCAGCCAGCCAGCCGGCCGGGCGCACTGCACTGAGACACAGTCCTCCAGGGAAAGGTATGGGCCCTAACTCCTTCTGGTTCTTACTGTAGACCCTGTGCCTGACATCTTTCGCCTAACTTCTCATCTGTGAAAGTCTCTTCCTTAGGAGCAAAAAGCTAGGTCCTCTTTTGGTTTGATTTGGGAACCATTTTTGTCTGTCAAGGTTAAGAACCAGGATGGTGAGTACAACTGGCGATAAAAAGGAGACTGCCTGAGAAGAAGGTATGATCAAATGCCAAGAGTGTGCTGAGGATCCTAGCGCCGCAGAGATGAGGGACAACCCCACCTAGGTTGCTTGCATACTCTTTGGTATCTGCATGTGAAGTTACGCTTGTTTTTTGGCGTTAAAAATTATTCTTAAAGTCTTCATCAGGAAACAAAATTCTTGTTACTATAAGTGAGGCTGTCAAGGTGGCTTTATTCTTTTTTAAATAGTGTGCAAGGTACGTTGCTAAGCGCCGCGTTCCTGTAGGGAGGTAGTAGGGCTTTTTAGTGAAGACCGTAGAATTTAGACCAGTGCTGTCCAATGCAAATACCACAGGAGCCATGTAAGTAATTGAAAATGTTCTGGTAGCAGTGTTTTTGTTTTGTTTCTTTTCTAAGTAAATAGAAACAGTGAGATTAATTTTAATATATTTTAATTCAACATATCTAAATCATCATTTCAATATGTAATTGATATTAAAAATTGTTAATGAGATATTTTGCATTTTTGGTACTACACCTTTGAAAGGCAGTGTGTACTTTAACACTTGTAGGGCATTTCATTTGGACCAGCTGTGTTTCAGGTTTTCGGTAGCCCCAGGTGCCTCCTGTATTAGACAGTACCCCTCTAGACTAAGGCAGGCCTGGTGTCAATTCATCTCTGCTGCTTATTCGCCATGTGACCAGGGATAAATCACCTGAACCATTCAAAACCTCACATGTAAAAGAGGGACCATAATATCTACTTTTCTGGGCTCTTGTAAGTATTAAGTCAGATGATGTATGTACATAAAACTTTGGGTCCACAAAGAGGTGCTCTGTAATTGGCATCTGTGATTTTGAGATATCCACTGTTAACTGTGTAGGGTTTGGATTAAAGGATGAGGGTTATGACGAAAGCCAGTATCAGGGCAATACTTACGGGCTGAAGAAAAACTCCAGAGGGACTTCCCTGGTGGCACAGTGGTTAGGAATCTGCCTGCCAATGCAGGGAACATGGGTTCAATCCCTGGTCCGGGAAGATCCCACATCCTGCGGAGCAACTAAGCCCATGAGCCACAACTACTGAGCCTGCGTGCCACAACTACTGAAGCCTGCACGCAGAGAGCCTGTGCTCTGCAACAAGAGAAGCCACCGCAATGAGAAGCCCACGCAGCACAACGAAGAGTAGCCCCCGCTCGCCGCAACTAGCGAAAGCGCCGCAACTAGAGAAAGCCCGTGCTCAGCAACGAAGACCCAACGCAGCCAGAAATTTAAAAAAAAAAAAAAAAAAAGGAAAAGCCTATAATGTGAGCAAACAAGATAAATGTTTAAAAAAAGAAGAAGAAAAACTCCAGAAAACCTGACAGATTCCTGGGACTGGAGACTGGGATTTTGGAAGGGGGCTTTGGGTCTGGCTGAGCAATTTGCCTGGAGCTCTACCACCAGTTCAGAGAAGGTGATGTACAGGGAATTCCTATACGAATCACTGTGGCATCATAAATACAGTCTCCGCCTCAGAGGCAGGGGAGCTGATTTCAGATTTGGACCCTGTCTCTTGTATTGTATATTTATCTTCCTAGACTTTGGCTTCCTCATCTGTCAAATGGGACTAATTTTATGAGGCTTGTGAGGATTCATTTAGACCCAGCAGTGAAGGTGCTTGCTGAAGTACCCGTCATGCTTGAGCCAGGCGAATGTTTCTGGTATCTGGAAAGCAGTTTCAACTTAGAGCCTTGTTGAGGGGGCCTGAGGTGTAGACAGAAGGGACAGATCATGCCGCTCTGATAAGCAGCCTGAAAGATGGAACCAGCAAGAGAGGAGAGGGGCCCAAGAGACTGGATTTGCAAAGAACTCTCTCTCGAGCTGAAAACAGACTGATAAATCCTGTCTATGTCAAGTGAATGGACGTGGGGCGTCTAGAGCCCCTCACCCATTTGGTTCATTGAATACTAAGATTCTAGACTCTGCCAAGGATCTGTGACTGTGCAGGGTGCCAGAGGGGACTCTGGGAAAGAAATAGGAAAGAGGAGAAACAGCGGCCTGGTCTGGTGGCATATTTTGGAGTTACCCTTCACACGCAGGCTATGTCATAAACATTCTGATAACATTCTTTTTTTTCTGCCCTTTTAGTCCTCTGACGTCCCAGCTTTTGATATTTTTATTGTTTCTTCTGGAGAGTAGAATTATTACTAGGGCGTCACACCCTTTTGTGTTAGTAGCAGTATTTTAAGACACTCGCAAGAGCCAAAGGGAGAACTGTCCTCCAAATGGAGTTCTGGGAAGTTACCTGTGCTCCCAAGGTGAAGCTTGAGCAGATACAGTGTCCTCACAGGTTAAGAGGACAACGTGATCCAAATACAAGTTGATCTTTTGATTTAAGCAAACCAGACACCAAAATCTAGGTCTGCAGAGCACATGAACGCGGGTGTGTGTGACAGTCAGTGTACACAGACTCGGCACAAGATTGCTTGAAATAAGCAGCGTCCCCCCAGCCTGGAGCAGAGAGAAACTTTGCAGGCCGTGCACCCACACCTTTGATTTACCAACTTTTCTCCTGCATCTGTGGCCAACACAGCAACAGATTCAAGGCCACTCTCACTGAATCTTTACTTGATGAGGACAATTTAAATGTCTCTAAAGATTGTCATTTGATGGGTTTTCACTGCATAAGGTGTTTCCCTTGAATTCAGGCATAGGCATTAATCACCCCCTCCCACCACACACACACACACACACACACACACACACACACACACACACACACACACACACACACACACACACACACACACACACACACACACACACACACACACACACACACACACACACACACACCCTCAAGTCCTTGTTAAGTCATTGTGATTTGGGAGTTTTTCATTATTCACATTAGCTGTGAGGTCCGAGACTTTCTGTCGTGGGACGTTTAGCCATGAGTAAAGTTGCTGAATGCCCCATTTGAGGAAGAGACTAAACTTTCTACTGCCCCGAGTAGTGTCCAGTGACTTAGAGCAGAAGCCCGTGTGAGTGGAGGGCGCTGCCTCGCCGCCCTCAGGTCTGAGCTCTCAGGAAAGGTGGATCTTATCTCTAAGGAAGTGGCGGCTCCCTTTATCTGGCCACTCTGGTGGAACAGGTTTGCTCCCAGCGAAGGAGAACTTGATGTTAACTGTTTCTGGCCTGTCTCGAACCTGCAGCCAGGAGGGCTGGTTTGTCAAGCAGCCTGAAGTCTGTGTTGCCACCTGACCCTGACCTCCTCAATGAAAAAGATCCTCCCCAGAGATAAACAGGCAGGACATCTTAGGCATGGTGCACAGAGAGTGTAGTGACCGACTTCATTTCCGCCACCACTGAGCCCCCTGTCACGTTCTCTCTAAAAGCTCCTTGACATCTTTGAGACAAATGTGGGTCCCACCTCTCACAGCTAGGCTCTTCGACTTGGGGGGAAGGAGAGGCGATGGGCACTGGTGTCGCTTTCTGTGTTTTTAACATTTTGATTCATTATTCTTGACCACTATGGAGAGTGAATTCTAAGAAGGAGGTGGGAGGATTGGAAAGTGTGTGGGTGGAGGTTTGGGTGAAGAGGGTTAGGAAACCTGCTTTCTTGGTTTTTCTCTGGGGCACACAGGCTGAGGGATTTACTGCCTCTGGGATGGTGTTTGCGGCCCCGGGCATTTTGCCCTGGCTCTGGAGGGCCCTGCGGGTGGTTGCTCCTCTAACCTGAGGGCTGCGTCATCAGCTCCAAAGAGTGTCCATCAACAACATCTAGGCCGGAAGCACCATTTAACAGATGAGGACACCGAGGCCTGGGGAGTGGAGCCCCAGGTGACACAGCTGGCTAGCAGGGAGGTCTGGTTGGCTTGGTGGTCTTCTTTCCCCACGGGGATCATTCAGATGAGTGCCAGGAAGAAAGGGTGTGTGTGTGTGGTGGGGGGGTGCTGCCCATTGCAGGCGGTCAGCTTTTTCGAAGAATTAGTTTTGAATTTAAAAGAGTGCCTGCAGGGAAGTGGGGGCAGTCCCTGGGCAAAAAGGCGCTGGGTCTTCTTAGACAGGAGTGCTCTGGGGAGGAGGAGGAGGGCGGATGAGTCTGAGGACTTGTGGAGGGGCTCAGATGTAGCTGCTTAAATTAGTTCAAAGTGAGAAATGTAATTACTATACTTGCTCAAACCAAATGTCTGAACATTGTTATAAAATGAGGTGGAATCACAGAAAAGAAGATTGCCACGCAGTATTCCTCCCACAAAATCGCCTTTGTGTTCTCGGCAGCCCTGCGGGGCTGATCAATCGCTTGGGGGTTTTGGAGGCCTATTAAGTTCAGGTGTGTGTATTGGACTTAATTGGGGGTTTTTTCTCCTGCTCATTTGGACAGTCATTCACAGTTACTTTGCACTTGTAACAAAGCTGTGATGAAGGGGAAAAAAATCAGTGTTAAACATTTTAACTGGGGAGTATTTGGAGTCAGAATAAAAGAAGAACTAAGCAAGAGGAAAAACAGGATTGATGGCACTGGCCCTTGTTAACTGCTATTGGAGTGATAAAAGGAAAGACGAAAAGGATATTTCAGTAACTCCCTGAAAAACAGCTTTCTCTATCTACATTTTTATGTCGATTCTGTACTTTTCTCCACCAAGCTGAAAAGTGCTCTAAGAAGGCAGTTTGAGCCCCGATTCTGCCATTTGTTAGTCAGGTGACCTGGAGCAGTTACATAAACTCCAAGCCCTTAGTTTTCTCTTCTGGAAAATGGGCTGATGTAGGGACACACCTGGCACAGAAGAAAGCATGTCATAAATGTTAGCAAGCTGCTATTGTCATCACCATTATTGTTTCTAATCATGTTTATAACACTGCGTCCATACTGCACCAAAGACGGGAGAGAAGTGGGGAATGAAAGTGAGGTCTGCCCAAGGATGGTTTCCTGGGCCAGTTGTGGGGCAGGGAGGGATTTATTTGACAGAAGGGAAAGGATGATGTCCAAGCTGGGGACCTGTGTATGGGATGACTGAGCCAGGCCTGCATTTGTAAGAAGCAGACATGCGGTCTTGTAGACCCACACCTGTACCCTTTGCCTGCTCAGTGTCTTCCCCCAGATCTCGTGTCCCAGACTTGTTGGGGGCGGGGTGTCGACTCTCCAGCTCCCAGAGACCCCAGGTCCACTCTGTGCACAATACAGTTTAGTTCCAGGAGAGCAGGACGTTTGCCTGTTTTGTTCATTGCTGTGTTCAGTGCCTGGTATAATAGGAGTGCAAGCAGTATCTGCCAAATGAATGAGTGGGGCCCAGTAGGAATAAGTATCTATGTTAAATTGATATGTGTTCCTCAAGAAAACTCCCCAAGAAAACTGTCATTATTGAGACTGTTTAGCTATCTAATAAAGAGAAGAGAGAAACTGTTAAAACAACTTGGTTTGGTGAAAGACATGTTGTATATACTTGTGCTTACCTAATTCCCATGTAGTTCATTAATATATTTAATATATGTGATTAACTTTGTGAGTATATGTGATTATGGATTTTAACTTTACATGGTCGCCTGCCTACGCACAATCCTTAGAACAATTACGGGGAATATAATTAGCATGAACGTTCCTTTTTTGAAAACTGACTACGCTGCTGCTTCTGGAGTGAAGTGTTTAAATGTTCTATTCACCTGATTATTGCTGTCACCTGCACAGCACCAGCAAATGCCCTGAGGTCCAGGCCTCCTAGACCAGGGCTTTCATGTGGGTGTGAGTCACCTGGGGCGTCTTGCTAACTTGCAAATTCCCATTCAGCAGGGCTGGGCCCAGGGGCTGAGAGCCTGCATTTCTGTTAAGTTTTCCTGGTGCTGCCGCTGGCTGCTCTGTGGACCACACTTTGAGTAGCAAGGCTTTAATTTGTCTTTAGTTTTTTGAGGTTTCTCTTTGTGTTCTAAAGACGTCTAGTATATCATATTCTAAATGTTGACTTTTCTATACTTAATCCCTTCTGGAAATAGTTGTTTCCTTAGGAGGGCCATTGTTTGGTTTGCACATGGCCAACACAGTACTGCCAAATATAGCTGCTCCTCGAAAAAGCTTGGAGATTTCAGGATTCACTGTGGACCTTGAGTGAAGTCTGATGCTTTTATATTTGGCTTTTGGGAATGTATTTGGGATTTTGGATGTAAATTAAATGTTACTGGGTTCAGTGTTGGCCAAAAGTAAGGATTGTGCCAACTCATTCATTTGGCAAAGAAGTATAAAATGTCCCAACGTGGTAGATTCATTTGTTTCTCAGTTTGACCAAATGTGCTCATCACTGTCTAACCCTTTTTTGGTTAATACTGAAGCAAACCTTCTGCCATCTTGCAAAGACCTTAATTATGATTCTTTGTGTGTCTGTACCATGCCTATTGAGTTAATAATTTCTGAATTGTCAGAATGTCTTCAGATGCAGCTGCTTTGCAGAATTACATTGCTGTAATTCAGGCAGTAATATAGGTGTGCGTTTAACATCTACTTTGTCTTAAGACGCTGTGATTGCAGAGTGAACTCTGAAGGGAATTACTATGTGTTTACTAAGGCTTCACCTCCTTAGGTGCTGGAGCACCCCCCTTCTCCCCTTTCTCTCCAGACCTGCCTGGGTGCCACCTAGTCCCATGGCTTTATGTACCATTCTGTGTGCAGATGACTCACAGGTTGATTTCTCCAGGCTGGCCATTCCCAGAACTCCAGATTTGTGTCAGTATCGCCACACGGACGTCTAACGTGCGTCTAAATGTTAGACGTTTTGGACATTAAATGTCCAAAACAACTTCCGATCTCCTAAAGGGGGGCAGCCCACTCACCCACCCTTCCCTGTCTTGACAAATGACACCACCATTCACTCAGTGGTCCAACTTTAAGTCTGTGTAGGATGTACCACGGTCTGTTGATTTATATGTTCATGGTCGGTCTCCCTGTACGTAAGCAGGAACCACGTTTCTCTTTTCTCTAGTATACACTAGTGCCACCTAGAAAGTACCAGGACACAGTATAATCTTAAGTATTTGTTGAATAAATGAATGACTTTATCTGGAACGCAAAGAACTTTAGAGTTCTGCCAGCAGTTGGTATTTATTCACGACTGTTTGGACAAAAACTAAAATAACAAAATAAACATACTATTCCTAAAGATTTTTTGCTTTGTTTTGTATTGTAAAGAAGCCATTTCTACTGTATGTCGGAAAGTGAGGTACTCTAGTTGTGTTCGAGTTTCTGTGAAACCCAAGTGCCTTTAGAATTACCTAAGAAAAATGCACAGATACTTGTATGTTTTAATATTCTGATTGCTTTACCATTTATAATCTGAGTGGTCTAATTGTTAGCATTTATTTAATTAAATTATTGACCCACCGTTATTGGCAAATACTTCTTGAGCTCTCACTACTTATACAGTCTTTGTACTTGACGCTGGAAGGGAAAAAAATGGTACAAGACATGGTGACTGACCTTGTAATTCTGTTTGTAAACATTCAGTCCTTGATTTCTGGTTAAACACAGTAAACCGAACAAGTGTATATATCTCTGCTTCCTCCCAAAACTCTAATAAAATGACAGTAAGGAATGAAAACAGAATGAACCCAGAAACCTCCCAGAGAGATAGCAACCAAATTTTGCAAGATGGAACGCCAGTGTGTGAATGTTGGCTTAGCAGAGAAAGCTGAAACCAAACTGCCTGCTGGGTGGGTGGTGCACAGTTGGGGGTGGGATAGATGGCAGTTTCTGCTACAGAATCCTAAAGGCAGGGCTCCAGATGCAGTACTGAACCAAAAACAGGGAGTGAGAGAACATTCCATCAGAGCATGGGAGAAAGAAAGAGAACACCGTGAAATCCAGGAATCCAGCACAGAACAGAAACGAAGGGAAGAAGCCCCAGCCACGCAGCCACACATGTAGGCCCTGAGGACACATGGGGGGTGGTGTAGGATGGATGGTCTCAGGAGGGATGGCATTCGGAGCAAAAATGCTTTTGATCGTATTGAAAAAATGCTTTTCAGCTCTGGCCCAGGTTGTAGATGAAATAATAATTGGTACACTGAAAAGTAAGCAAACATTTTAAAAGAAGGCTCTTTTTAATGTAGGAATAAAACAAGCTTATAAGAAAGAAAATATAGCCATCACATTTTATAACATCCACTTTAAATATTTATCTAATCATACCAGTGTACCACCAAAATTTTTTTTTTTAATTAATTAATTTTATTTATTTTTGGCTGTGTTGGGTCTTCGTTGCTGCGTGCGGGCTTTCTCTAGTTGTGGTGAGCAGGGGCTACTCTTCGTTGCGGTGCACAGGCTTCTCATTGCAGTGGCTTTCTCTTGCAGAGCACGGGCTCTAGGGCACGTGGGCTTCAGTAGTTGTGGCACACAGGCTTAGTTGCTCCGCGGCATGTGGGATCTTCCCGGACCAGGGCTTGAACCCGTGTCCCTTGCATTGGCAGGCGGATTCTTAACCACTGCACCACCAGGGAAGCCCCACCAATCTTGATTTAATTAAAATGTCATGTAACTACCTCAGGAGGAGTGAGGAGTGGAATTGTGGAAGGTAATATAAGAGAGCTAAGCCTGAGGAAGCCATTGGTAATCACTAAAATTTATGGCAGAAGGGTTGTGCATCAGTGGTTTCACTGGTGAAGTATTCACACCTGCATATTCTCTACAAGGCTGCACATAGCCCTGTCAAGTGCTTTGGAGGAAATGACATGTCTAAAGAAGTCTAGCTAAGACTGCTGTCTTCAAGAAGTTTGCAATCTAGTTAGAAAGGCCAGAGTCTGTGAATTAAATATAATTACATGTTACCTTGTATTATGAGCAAAGGGGCAAAAACATTGTAGGAATTTGATGGGGGGAAAGGGGAGATTTATCTTGGTTTTTAGGCAGTTAAGAGAAGCTTCGCAGAAGAGAAAGGAATTCAATTTTGCCTTGATAGATTGGTACGGTTTGGGTAAAAAGGAAAAGAAAGATGTCCTAAGCCACAACCCAACCCAGTTACCAAAGAGAAGAGTTGATAATGGCTTATTTGTTCAAGATGGTGGCACTGAGGGCTGGGTTTATCATTTGGCGCTGCTGTTGGCTGATTTCCGGCAGGCCTGGGTCATCTTCAGGATTTTCATTAGCGTCGGGGTAAGGATCTCAGAGGCCGGGCCGTGTAAATCATATAAGCCTGGTGAATGGGATGTCAGGATATAGTGTGCATCTGTTTCGCTATCAAAATTTTTCTACTTCAGTATTTCATTCAAAACAAAGAAAAGCCAAGTGTTTTTCCTTTTTCCTTTTCTTACGGCCATGACTGAATTTTTCTTGCATGAACGGTTCTTGTGTTCTTATTTAAAAGAAGAATTTGGCATATGGCAGACCTCCTCAAGCTATCTTTAGTTGGTTGTGGGGTGTAAGTGATTAAGAATGCAGCTGTACTTGCTACCAACACAGGCTTTTAAGGAGTGAACTGCTAAGCAGACAGGCCTGGTTAGAGGTTTAGAATAGCCTCTTGGGATCAAAGATCTAATTTTTCAAGCACAGGATCTGCAAGAGTCCCTCCCCTCAGGATTGAAGCCTGGAGGGCTGTTTATGCCCAGAGGCAGCGTGACGTATTTGTTTAAAATGGCGGCCACTCTTGGCTCTGGGGAGGCAGCGAGGCTTCACTTGGAGTAGACAGGACGAGGCTGACTTCACTTTACTTTGTGTAGTTTGGCTTCAGTGCTCCTTTGGAATAAAACATTCTTTACTTCTCCGGTGTGTCCCAGGACAGATCCGTCTCTGTCCCGTTGCTCAGTTACACTGTGGTGCTGGGTCCTTTAGTTTTCAAAGCTTGGAACTCCCTCTTGCCTTTCCTCCAGAAATTTGTTCTTTCACTCAGCAAATATTTACCAGTGTTCTGCCCTATCCAGGACTGTGGCTAACACAGAGATGAATCAGACATGGGGCCTGTCCATAAATGTCGTCAGTCAAGTCCAGGACATCGTGCAGTGGGGCGAGTGCCCAAGAGTAGGGCCACGTGCTGCAGGGATTTAGAAGGGGAAGGTGATTAGGTAGATGGCTGAGTTTCAGGTAAACCCGTCGTGGAGAAGGTGCCCTTTGGGTTGAGCCTCGCAGGACAGGCTTAGCCGTGCAGAGAGGGAGGTGTTTTGGGCCGAAGTGTTTAGCAAGTATTCAGACTACAAAGCGAGAGGATGGAGAAGAATTACTTCTGATTACTTCTTCTACTCTGAAGAAGAGTAATCAGTGCTTATTGAGTGCTCACCGTACCCCAGGCGCTTGGCTGAGGCATCAGCCTCGTTATCCTCCTAGCAGCTTCTTTCCTGCTAACAAAAAACTAAGGCCTGGACCACTTCAATAACTTGCCCAAGGGAGCTCATAAGAGGTTAGAGTGGAAATTTGAACCCAAGACAGTCTGATTCCAAATCTCAAACTGTTGACCTCTTAAGACAGAGCAGGTATTGGCCACAACAAAAGACATCTGAGGGGAAAAGGAGTAGTATGAAAGGTAAGGTTTAGAAAAAGTGGTTTGGGGCAGATGGAAGAAAGAACCTTGAATGAGGAGCTAATTACTCTGTAAATCGCAGGGAGCCATGGAAGGTTTTTCACGGGGTGTGAGGGGACCTCAGCAGGGTTTCCCACTGTAAGGCAAAAAATTCGAGTTCATCACTAGGTGCCCGACACCCCTAACGTCTTTCAGTCCTCATAACAGCCCTTTGCGATGGTGCTATCCACGCCCCCTTATACCGACAGGGAAACTGAGTGAAAGTTTAGAGAGGCTAAGTGACTTGCTCCAAGTGGAATTGGGACTTGAGGTCAGAGGCGGAGAGATCAGGCCACTGCGGGAGCCCATGAGAGACGGCTGGTGATGCACGGACTGGAAGACAGGAAGCTCGGATGTGGGAGAATTGGGGCGCAGCTAAAGGGGGTGCGAGTCCAGTGGCAGAGGTTTCTGACTTCCGTCTTGCGGGGTGCAGGTGTTGGAGGGAGCCCTGGGGAGTGCGCGGGAGAGGGCGCTGGTCGGCTTCCTTTCACCCCCCAGACTTGAAGGAAGAGTCGGGATGCGAGGTTCTGCCGCAAGTGGGGCGGAGGGCTGCGCTCGGTGACGCACGAAATTCTCCGCAGAGGGTTAAAGCTGGTGAGAGAAGAGCATGGGGAGGAGGGGGAGGGGCGCAGACCGAGCAACGCTGGACACTTAGATCCCAGGCCGGAGAAGAACCTGGGATGGAATGAGGGAAGTCGAGCCAGGGTATGTGGATGGGCGGCCAGTGGGCCGGACCCCTCTGGGGGAGCTGGTGATGGAGGGAAATTGCCAGATGTGGCAAGTCCTGATGACCGGACAGCTCTGTACTCATGACCCTTGTGGCTAGAGTCAAGCCCAACGAGAGCAGTCACGTTTTCCTCGTTTAGAAAATGAGTAAATATCACTCGGATTGGCATAAACTTACCTAAAATAAGACATGGAAGTAGCATCATGTGAACATGTAGTGATTTAAAAAAAAAAAAAATTCTTTTTTTTTTTTTTTTTTTTTACTTCATATAAAAGGAAAAAAAACTGCTGGCCAGTCTTGAATATCTACCTTCCACCTTCTTTGAGCCTCACCGTGCTCAGAACTGGGCTTGATGTACCGGGATATTGAGATAATAAGCAAGACAGCTCAGGGCTCCTAGCAAGCCTGGTATCAGAAATGGACAGAAGGCACAGAGGAAGGAGCCCTGCCCCCATGCGGGTTCAGTAAACACCAGGGGAGTGTGCTTCTTTCTGCAAGTTCAAGTGGGTCAGGTGAATGTTTGTTGAATGTCCGTGAAACATATTGATAAGAAATCAGTCTTCAGCTAGTGTGTGGTCTGCAGTCAGATTTGGCTCAAATCCTCAGTTTGGGGGTTTATTGAAGCTGCTTTGCAACAGAAGGTCCATTAAGCCCTGTTCGTGTCCATTCACAGCGGCTTCCTGACAGACAGAAGCCTGTGCAGGCTGCCAGCAACCACCTCGCATCCATGACCAGCCTCTCAAAGCAGCACACTTTGCCAGAATGCCTGTGAATTTTTAAAAGCAGGGGTTCATCTGCGGAATCATCTTTCCGAACCTAATGATGTGTAATGGCTTAGTTGTGGAACTGTGGTTGATCTATTTCTAGCAGATTAGCTACCTGAGAGGAAATGAGAATTTAAATTGTTTGCCGGACTTTAAAAAATTTACATCGGAGGAGACATCTGATCCACAGATGCATGTGACACAGGGAAAGCTTTTTATTTTTTTCCCCAGGTAGCAGCCACTCTTGATTGCCATTTTACAATTTTCTTGTCTTCTTGTACTTCTCACACATTTTTAGGAGTCCTCACAGTAGCCTTTACTTGTGTGGTTTTAAACCCATTTTCGAGATGAGGAGCCCAGGTTCAGAGGTAAGTAGCTTATCAAGATCCCCCAGGTGGCAAGTGCGGGAGCTGGGATCTGGAACCCAGATGTCTCTGACTGCACCATGTCTTTCGTTATCACGAGTAGCCTGTCAGTCGGCAATAACAATTATTGAATGAATGAATAAATGAATGAATGACTTCTTCAAAAAGAATAGTCCATATGTTCCACAGTACAAGAGGATATTTGAGATGATTGTTTGGAGAAGGGGGCCGCAGATCAGGAGACACCAAAAGATCTCTTTTCATATCTGGTAAATCCCTTTATTATGATTATTATGAAAGAAAAAAACTATGATTATTCAACAAATAGGTATTGAGTAAAACCGCACTCTTCAGCTCTGGATTTGGGGTTGGAGATCCAGGTGGAAGGGCAGGCTGGGGAGAGGTGCACATTCCCCACATAGTGTGCTTCCCACGATAGTACTGCATCTCTGTGCAGGCGGCTAAGAGGTGGTTGGATGCTATACTCGGCATTATTTTGAATAACATGATGCTGCCTTGTTTTGATCTCTGTAGCAATAAATTTGTATAAGAACAATAGCTAGTTCCGTGGTCTTTTGCCTTTTGCAAAGGAGAGATCTGTTTTAAACTCCTAACAAGTTCCTTATTTCCTGTTATTTAGTGGCAGGTAGAATCTCTCATTCTTTGGGTTCTGGGGCCAGAAGGGCCTGAGGGACCCCCAGCCTGCCCTTGTCATTGTACTGCCCTCTGCTTTCATCCCTCATCTTTTCCCCTCAACTCCTGACAATCCACTAAAACAACACTTAGGAAGACTAGGGCTGGCGAAGGGGGAGGATTGAGTGTCCCTGGCATGTTCTGCTTGATCCTGTTCATTGTCGGGTACTGCTTTTTTTTTTTCTTTTTAATTAAGTTTTATTGGAGTACAGTTGCTTTACAATGTTGTGTTAGTTTCTACTGCACAGCAAAATGAATCAGCCATACATATACATATATGCTCTCCCTTTTGGACTTCCTTCCCATTCAGGTCACCACAGTGCATTAAGTATACTTCCCTGTGCTATACAGTAGGTTCTCATTAGTTATCTATTTTATATATAGTATCAATAGTATACATGTGTCAATCCCAATCTCCCAATTCCTCCCACCCTCCCCTTCCCCCCTTGATATCCATACATTTGTTCTCTGCATCTGTGTCTCTATCTCTGCTTTGCAAATAGGATCATCTATACCATTTTTCTAGATTCCACATATATGCGTTAATATGATATTTGTTTTTCTTTCTGACTTACTTCACTCTGTATGAAAGTCTCTAGTTCCATCCATGTCTCTACAAATGACCCAATTTCATTCCTTTTTGTGACTGAGTAATAGTCCATTGTATATATGTACCACATCTTCTTTATCCATTCCTCTGTTGATGGACATTTAGGTTGCTTCCATGTCCTGGCTATTGTAAATAGTGCTGCTTTGAACATTGGGATGCATGTATCTTTTTGAATTATGGTTTTCTCTGGGTATATGCCTGAGTACTGCTTTTTAATGAGCTGATTCATTACTGAGAGTAGATCTCATGCAAATTTCCAGTTTGTATCCTGCAGATTTAATTTCTTAACAGTTTCCTCATTTCAACATAACTCCATTGTACCATGGGTTTTATGATTTCCTTCGAATGTAGAGCCTCACCTCACATTTTATTTCAAAACTATGAAATAAATATTTAAAAAATGAAAACCTTAAAAAATAGACTAGAAGAACCCATAGGTAGATGTTTAACTCATCTCTAAGAAAAGAAGGATTGCCCACACATAGACGTACTGGAAGAAATTACAGAGGAAATCACTGATATCACTTCTGTTTGTATGATAGCACAGATAATTTAACAGACAAAATTGCACAAAAAAGTTTGCCTCACTTGTGATATATAGAGTTAATATAAAACTCTGAAGAGTTCAGGAAATTACAAAAAGAGACACTAAGGAAACCAGTAGAAAAATAGACAACTTAATACTTTAAAAAATGCCAAGCTAACTGGTTAAAAGAGAACAATATAGTTGGCTAAACATGGAACAAAATAGTCAACACCACAAATTATTAAAGAAATGCAGCAAAAACGTAATAGCAGTTTTACAGCAGTTATTCCCCCAATTAGTAAACTAATGCAAATGAAACAATAGCATTTTTTCAACTGTTATTAATTATCAAACAGAAAAGTATTTTTTAATGCTGATATGGCTTTAGTGAGGGGGCATTTTCATATACTGTTGTTGGGAGTAGAATTTAGTGTACCCTTTCTGGAAAGCAATTCGATTATAATATATCAGTCCTTTTTTTTTTTAAGTTCATCTTTATCCAAAAGCCCTCTTCTAGAAATTTAAAGATAATAATCAGGTGAAAACCCACTTATGGGCGGTGGTGTTTAAAGTATGTGAGTTGAAAATGTCGATAAGAGAGCCTAGGAGAGTGGGTAAGCCACGTGGAACATCCGTATGACCAGATAGCACGCAGCCTCAGAAAACAATACTTTCAAGGAATTACTAATAATATGGAGAATACAGCATTGGGTGAAAACAGGATACGGAACTCTGTATCTACATATCATGATCCAAATTTTGCCTGAAACATGCATAGCAAAAGGACCGGAAGGAACTACACAAGCCTGTTAAGTACTGGTTGTGGTCATCTCTGAGCTGTGGTGTTACAGGCATGACTCTTGTTTTCTTACTTATACTTTTATGTGTATATTAAGGTGACTAACCATTCCGGTTTGCCCGGCACTGCCCTAGTTTTAGCACTGAAAGTCCTACCCTGGACAGTTGGTCACTCTAGTATATACGAGGACATATTGAGATGAGTTTGTGCCATTTGGCAGGAAGAGCCAAAGATAAAGGACAAGTGACAAGCTGATGGGGCCTGGGGAGGAATCAAGCAATAGAGTTTCTAGTGATACAATTAATATGGCTTATTTTAGAAAGCGTAGGAAAGAATAAATACCCAATAACTTAAATGGTGCTCACATGTGGCCAGTATTGGTCTACATGCATTTGATGGCTAACACTCTTGAATCAACCAACCCTATGAAAGAAGTTCTGCTATCACATCCCCCTTTACAGAGGCACAGAGAGATTAATTTACACAGGTGCCCCTAGCTCTTGACAAAGTCTGGATTTGAACTCGGGCAGTCTGGATCCAGAATCTGGGCTGTAAACCACCACCTGCATCTCTACAGTTCCCCCACTCCAGCCACTCCCGTTGCTGCCCCTCTTGACAATTACATTATTACTGCCTATAGCAGGCTGCTGAGTTGGCCATGTTTGACTCAGTGCTGCTTCACTCCAGCCCCTGCCATGGCCAGGACTGCCTTTGACATCCAACAGAGGAAACACCTTCCCCCCATCCGGAGCCCGAGGTGGGGATTTCCATAGCAGAGTCGCTGGCCTCTGGTGATAGTGTTCTTTCAGTTTTGCTGCACGATCTTGTGGCAAAGGGCTGGGTCCAGGTGCAGCTTTGGTTATTTCTGGAAACACTTCTCCTTTTCCTTTATTTTGTTAAGATTGCCTTACCAGTCATCCTCTCTGAAGGTGATTTTGGCTCTTCTCCCCAGACCATCAGACATTTCTGTAGGTGTTGGAATCTTTCATGATGGTTCTGGACTCTGCAGATATCCAGATGAGTCCAAGCATGGGGAGGGGATGATGTATATATCAAGGTATCCATCCTCAGCTTTGTCCAGCTAAGACCCCTGTGATTGCAGGTTGCTTTATCGGCAGTGGTGATCTCTAGGTGGTGGATCACAGGTAGTATTTATTATTCTTTTTTTTTGGCTGCATTGGGTCTTCGTTGCTGCGTGTGGGCTTTCTCTAGTTGCAGCGAGTGGGGGCTACTCTTCACTGCAGTGCGTGGGCTTCTCATTGTGGTGGCTTCTCTTGTTGCGGAGCACGGGCTCTAGGCGCGCGGACTTCAGTAGTTCTAGCACGTGGGCTCAGCAGTTGAAGCACGCGGGCCCTAGAGCGTGCGGGCTTCAGTAGTTGTGGCGTGTGGGCTCTAGGGTGCACAGGCTTCAGTAGTTGTGGCGCACGGGCTCAGTAGTTGTGGCTTGTGGGCTCTAGAGCGCAGGCTCAGTAGTTGTGGCCCACGGGTTCAGTTTCTCCTCGGCATGTGGGATTCTCCCGGACCAGGGATCGAACCCATGTGCCCTGCATTGGCAGGCAGATTCCCAACCACTGCGCCACCAGGGAAGTCCCATTCTTTTTGCTTCCTTGCTTTAAACATTGCTTCAACAAACTTTCTTTACTCTCCAGATATTAAAAATGTACTTCAGGTTTTTTTTTAACTTAAAAGGCAGTTTTACTCCTGCAGAATTTCCAGCTCCTTCAAAATCGGTGCATGGCAAAGAGCTTCCTAACACCTCATTCAAGTTAGAGCAACTGCATTTCTGCACCAAAAAGAAATGCCTTCAGCCCTTGTCTGAACTTGTACCTTGCTGAGAACTCTGCCAGAATTTCTTGTTAATTGTTTGTTTTGCCACATTAATGGAACAATGAGAGGGCACTGGCATTCCTCACCCCTGAGGTTGGAGCACAAAATCTACATTTCTTTTTAGGTGTTTGTTGGGGGGAGGGATTTTTTTCTGCTTTCAAATCTTAGAAATCTGTTATTTGACAAATAACAAAAAGTTTTAGGTTCTTAACTTCCTTATGCAGACTGTGATGTTTAGGCTAAAACAAAGTTTAAATGTGGACCTCGTGTGTTATATTTTCAAAGAATCTGTGTGTTTCCTTATCCTCTTTCTTCCAAAAAGTTCAAAAGTATATGTCACCCTCCTTCCTCATAACACACTTTTTTAGGGGGTAAGAGGGAAGTAAAGTAGGAAAATTATTCTTAATTGTAAAAGTAGAGTGTCTTCAGGCTTTTTAATGTTCAGGGGAAAGACTATGCTTCCCAAGGCAAGATGTTCCCTTTGGGGGGAAAAAAAAAGAAAAAAAAGACTAATATATCTTTGTATTGCTGCCTGTCTGGAAGGGGGATGAAGCATCTGCTGGGGTGAGAACAGGGGAGAGTTGCCAGGTGGATTCCTGACACTGGGGCAGAGCTGTGAATCAAAGGGCCTTTTCACCCTTCAGAGGAAAGAGGGGTGGGGGCCTGAGAAGCGAGAGCGCGAGGGGACGAGCGAGGGGACGGGCTGGGCCAGTCAGGATTTCCAGATGCCTGGTGCCTACAGCTCCCTGCACAGGGCCAGCGTCCCTGCAGAGCTGTTAGAAATGCAGGATCCCGTGCGCCCCTCCCCAACCAGCGGCAGCTCCCCAAGATGAGTCGCCTTCTCTGCCTATGGAGACTGGTTGAATTGGTGGCCTTTGTGGCTGCCCAGGACAGCAATTTACCTCTCAGCCTCCCAGCCAAGGAGACTGGGGGGAAGGTGGGTTGTGAGCTAGACTGAGGGAGATCATATAATTAAATTTATAATATAATAATGTATTCTAAATACCTAATATTAAAAATATATAAATTTATAATATTGGACCACACACTCAGAGTTTGGGTTTTGCTTTGGGTACCTAGGAAACGACCAAGAACACAACTGCAGAGAGAGAAAGAGAGAGAGAGAGAGAGAGAGAGAGTGTGTGTGTGTGTGTGTGTGTGTGTTTGGGGGAAGAATTGCTTTCTTACCACCCGCTCACCTCCCACTGGTGCTGGTAGAGCCTGTAGAGGGGACCGAGGGACTTCCTGTGCCATTGATAACAGCCCCTAAGAGCACACAGTAAATAAACCCCACAGTGAGCGGACCAGGCCCTCCCGGTCATCCTCACCAAGGAAGACAGTGAGGGGCCTCATTATACTCTTTGGGCTCAAGAAATCTCCAGCAACAGAGTCACAAGCCCATGGCATGGACCTTGGCTAATCTGAGCACCGCCCAGGATGGATGGGAGTGGAGACCTTAGCTGGGAGGCAGGCGCTGCACGGGCGGGCAGGTGGGGAAGGCTGCCAAGACGGCGCCCTGGGCTGGCATTACCTCATCCATCTCCTTTGTCAGGCACTGATAATGTCTCTGGCCCTGCCCCTAATGGGAGACACGCGATCCTTGCCTCGAGGGCTCAGATTCAGAGTTTCATAAGCTCTGGATTGACTCAGGTTAAACCTCTCCCCTCCAAACGTTGTACTGAAGTACGGGCCTAAACACAGCTCCTGGGTAAGGCCGGCTAATGCACTAAACCTGGCCTTGACATGAGCCTCATTGCTAACTCAGGGTGGCTTCTAGATATTTGCTCTCCCTAGTTTTTCAGTGTTTATAAGTTCCCTTTTTGCATAAACTTATATGTTTAGGTTAAATTTTGCATTTTTAGTTAATAGTCTAGACAGATCTGAATTGGAAACAGCTCTGCCTTCTGTGTTGCATAGGGCTAATTACTTTAATATTTCTGATTTTGTTTAACCAAATGCTACAGTATCTTCACTCTGGAGTTTACATGTGCACAGCTACCGAACCTTTCCTGCTTAAGTCCTGTTTACTTGAAATATAATTTGGAAGCATTTACCCGGTATGTTTGAAAGTTTTGTATTATTTTCACTTACTAGTATCAGAATTGAGTTTGTTTAGCTGTTGCTGTCCATTCAGTAAACTGAGACCTGAGTGTGCTTGCCATTATTTTGTGCAAAAACTAATTGATCAGGGTTATAAATTATTAGATAAGAAACTCAGAAGCCTCTGTTGGAGGGAGTTCCCACTCCCTTTTCCATGGTCATAGCTGGAGAAGGTATCTGTATTCCTTACGCAGAAAGTACAACCAAGGGCCTCGAGCACAGACTAAGGCGATTGTCTGGCAGCCATTTGGAGCTCGTGTCGCCTGTGTTCTGTGATGACAGCTGGGGGAACCAGCACCGACTGAGTCCCGAACACATAACCCACCCCACAGAAGCCTTTTAGGGTACTCCCTGCAAAATCACCCTGTCACAGTGTGAGAGCCCCCAGCCCCTACCTTGGGGTTTTAGATACTCAGACTGTTTGCTGAATTTGTATTCATAATCGAAGTATTCTTCTATAACAGTAAAACCAGCTTCAACTTAAAAAGAAAAAAAAAAGTACCTGTTAAAGAGCCATTACGTGGGGACTTCCCTGGTGGCGCAGTGGTTAAGAATCCGCCTGCCAATGTAGAGGACACGGGTTCGAACCCTGGTCCGGGAAGATCCCACATGCCGCAGAGCAACTAAGCCCATGCGCCACAACTACTGAACCTGTGCTCTAGAGCCCGCGAGCCACAACTACTGAGCCCTCGTGCCACAACTACTGAGCCTGCGCTCTAGAGCCCGTGCTCCACAACACAAGAAGCCCCTGCAATGAGAAGCCCACGCACCGCAACAAAGTGTAGCCCCCGCTCGCCACAACTAGAGAAAGCCGGTGCGCAGCAACGAAGACCCAGTGCAGTCAAAAATAAATTCATTAATTTAAGAAAATATTTAAAAAAAAAAAAAAAAAAGAGCTATACGTGGGAAATGTTTGCTAGGTGAGACGTGGCAGCGAAAGTGGGTTTCTCCAGGGAACATTGTAAAGGATGCAAGGCCCGGGACTTCTGAAACAACAAAGTGCTCTAAACCCACAGAGTGACAGCTGAAGAGCCAAAACCTGAAACGTCCTTCCTCAGACACCCTGAGCCTTGATTTCTCTTCCTCTCTAAAATGGGAACCAGACCGTAAGGGTGGAGATATCTTCTTGACAAATCCATGATGACGTTGACCTTACTAGGCTGGCAGTGCTGTTCTGGGTCTTGGGTGATCAGAGGTGACCTTACATTCTTAAGAGGGAGCTACACAATAAGTAGGGCAACCAGTAAACAAGGAAGGTACAGATGGTCCCAATGCCAGGAGAGATGTGACTGAGAACAACGGGTCCAGCCCTCACCCCGTGATTAACCTGCTCAATGATAGCTGCTATTGTTACTATGGTTACTGTTACTGAACGGCCTACTGCGGGGGAGGAGGTTCCTCGAAGATCTTCTAATGCCAGAGGGTACACGAAGTTAATACCTGTGCTTTCTGGTACAATATCCCCGCCTTTCTTGGCCTCACCATCTCCCATGAGAACAATCAGTTGACAAATGCTGGAAAAATCAACTTTGCCTGAATGTCTAGAAAGGTATTTGGGATTTCCAATATTTTTCTTCTCGAAGAATAAAAAAGCGGGTCTGCACTTAAGGGGTAGTGTTGAGCAGTGTTCTACTCTCCTGCTCCCTAGTCCCTACCTCATTCTGCTTCTTTGCTCGAAAGGAACTTAAGGGCTCATAAGCATTTTCCCTGAGAAGGTCTTCATGTCAAGGGAAATGAGAAATCATTTAAAGTTTCTAGGTGAGAGCCCAAGGTTCTTGTCTTGAACCTACATCCCAATGGCAGTGATAGGGCATTAAATTACACATGGCTCCCCCTCTTCCCCCTCGGGCTCTACCCACCCCTGTGCCAGGCAGGATAAGGTGAAAGGTAATGCTGGCACTCCTGTTTCCCATCCCTCTACCACGCTCCCCATGGTACTGGCAGCAGCCAGGAAGGTGGTGAGATTTCTGCCACTGCGCCAGCTGGGCCACCTGTGAAGCAACTGCCAAAGTCAACATGTGCAGCTTTGGTGTCTGGCCAGTAGGTTTCATAATGGTGGTTAATGGAAGTTCCTGTTCGGACGCCCTCAGACTCGTGTGATTCTGTCTCCGGAGGACCTGGGCATCTCTTGCGCAAAAGCAAGATCTTTGGGGAATTTATAAAAATTTTACCAGTTACTTGGCAAGGTCATAGGAGGCTTTGTAAGTGGCCGTTAGAGGTAGAGAGCAATATTCCTAGTGACCATTTAGTAGAAATTTATAGAGATCTAATGTGTACCAAGTTTTGTTCTGGAAAGGTGGAAGGGAAGGGCACAGAAATGACTAAGCAATGAACCCAGAGCCCTGGGACTCTTGGTCTAATTAAGGTGTGTGGAGGAGAGACAGGTAAATTAAACCATACTGTCAGCCAGGACCAGAGAACTCAGTGGAAGGGACATCTGAATGGGCTACCTGAGAGGACGGAGGCCCACTTCCTTGTCTTGAAGTCTTTGAGGGGAGGGGTGAGTTTCAGTGAGGGTGAGGCGAGGTGAGGCAAGGTGAGAAGGGTTCTTAGCGGTGGCAGCGCCCACTGCCCTCTGGGGTCGGTCTGAGGGAGGCGCATGGTAGGGGCCTGCCTCGTGGGTGTGCAGCCAATGCTTTCACATGGGGCCTCGGCTTAGAAGGTCCCCACCACACTTGGTTTAATGCTCTGCTCTTGCCATTCTGAAATTCTTAATAATTTTTGAACAAAGCGCCCCACAAATTATTTTCCTTTGGCACGGGGCCCCGCAAATCACAGAGCCAGTCCTGCATATATTGCGATAGGGCTGTAAAGATGGGTTGGACCAGGTTGTGTAGAGCTCTGTCTATCAAACAGGAGAAGATTTGGCTTTTCTTCTCGAAGCTAGTGGGGAGCCATGGAAGGTGTGGTGACGGGGGTTGTAGAAGGAGAAGTGGAAAGGCTGGTGAGACCTGGGAGGCTGGCAGTCTGTGGAGGAAGGCTGATCAAATCATGCAGGAACGGACGTAGCAGAAGCCAAGAGCTACCGGTCACGCACCTGGGGGAGATGGGCCGGCTTCGGGCCCTGGGGACAAAGGCAGAGAGGGCTGGTGGCGATGCCTGAGCTTTCTAGCTGGGCTGGAGAGTCCACTCACCGGCAGGAATGTGGGAGGAAGGAGGCCCTGAACAGTGGCAGCAAGGCAGATGTTTTGCAGGAGTGGGTCGAGGCCCTTTCCAGAAAGACCCGGAAATCTCTGGTGGGACAGCTTGTGGAAACACGCACTGCAGCTGCTCCGCTGCAGCAAATGACCTGCAGATCAAGGTTTTTGTCAGGATCGAGAGCTTCACTAGAACAAATATTCATCCAAAAATAAACTTCCCGTTCTTCCTGTTTTTATAACTTGCCTATTTCCTCCAAGTTTGAGGCTGGTCTCCAGTTCCGTGGGTTATTAATCTTCAGAGGATCAAGACCTCTATAGAAGTATTTCCTGTACATGTTTATCTACCAAGCCCTAAATTATATTTTCCAAATGATAAGAGAACTTTTCCATACTGATGTGTCAGGCTTTTCCTTTGAAGGATTTCGATTTAGGCACCCCAGCAAGTAAGGCTGAAGCAGAATAGCTTATCCCAGCACACGGGAAGCCCTGTGATTGGGAGCTGCAGTGGGTTTTGATGGGTGTGCTCAGCCCACCTCCACCAGGTTAAAGGTGGTCTCTTTCTGACCAGAGCCCTAGGGAGACAAAGTGACAGCTGCAGAGGGCTCTATATGAGGACATTTTAAATGCCCTACTGAATATCCATAGGGGAATAATAGCTCCAGAAATGTCTCTGCCCCCCTTGAAGAGTTCAAAATACCCTTCATAGGACCATAATTTGTTCTTACATCTTACAGCTTCCCGCTTCCTTTCGCACACAAGGTATATGTGGTGCTCATGACTGTGCACAAAGAAAAAGCCACGTTGAAGCTTGGGGCCAAGTTCAGTCACAATAGACAAATAGACCAGCATGGCTCAGTAGGTGTGGGCACCTTACTCCTCGGCCCAGTGAGTCCACCTGCCTCTGGAAGACTTTTTTTGGTCTCCTACTTTTTGTGCTTTACCAATCCCAAGCTAGCATGCCGGTGGGTATATTTTATTTTATTTTATTTTTATTTTTTTCAAAATAAGTTTATTATTTTATTTTATTTATGTATTTCTGGCTGTGTTGGGTCTTCGTTGCTGCACGTGGCTTTTCTCTAGTTGCGGCGAGCGGGGGCTACTCTTTGTTGCAGTGTGCGGGCTTCTCATTGCGGTGGCTTCTCTTGTTGCGGAGCACGGGCTCTAGGTGTGTGGGCTTCAGTAGTTGTGGCATGCGGGCTCAGTAGTTGTGGCTCATGGGCTCTAGAGCACAGGCTTCAGTAGTTGTGGCACACGGGCTCAGTAGTTGTGGCTCGCGGGTTCTAGAGAGCAGGCTTCAGTAGTTGTGGCACACGGGCTCAGTAGTTGTGGCTCGCCGGTTCTAGAGAGCAGGCTCAGTAGTGTGGCACACGGGCTCAGTAGTTGTGGCTCATGGGCTCTAGAGCACAGGCTTCAGTAGTTGTGGCACACGGGCTCAGTAGTTGTGGCTCGTGGGTTCTAGAGAGCAGGCTCAATTGTTGTGGCACACGGGCTTACTTGCTCCGCGGCATGTGGGATCTTCCCGGACCAGGGATCGAACCCGTGTCCCCTGCATTGGCAGGCAGATTCTTAACCACTGTGCCACCAGGGAAGCCCCGGTGGGTATATTTTAAATGTAAGCCTTCTTGTATGACTCTTACAGAGAGGCGGCGGGGACTGGGCTGTGTGGGTGGCAGCTTGTGCCGCAGCAGAACCTGGAAGGCTGCCAGCTGCCTCTCCCTGAGCCCTTCCAAGGTGGGGTTGGCATGTCATGTTTTGCACAGGGCACCACCCCTCGCCCTTGGCGATTCAGGCAACCAGATTGAGAATGGCCCACTGCTCTAGACCCGCACTGTCCAATACCTTAGCCACTAGCCACCTGGGCTGTTGTGCACTTGAAATGAGGCTAGTATGAACTGAGATGGGCTCTAAGTGTAAAATACACGTTGGGCTTTGAAGCCTTAGTACCAAGAAAAAGAACGTAAAATATCTCCTTAGTAATTCTTTCATCTTGATTAAAAATATTATCCAAGATATTTTAGATATACTGGATTATGTCAACTATATTATTCAATATTATTCTAATTAGTTTTGCCTGGGTTTTATTACTTTTTAACGTGACTACTAGAAAAACTTAAATTGCATGTGGGGCTCACGTTACATTTCTGTAGGACAGTGCTGTGAGGTCAGCTGACAGTTGTGGCTTCGAGGCGAATACAGGTCACAGAGGTCCCTCTGCCTGGTGGCCTGGCAGAGGGGTGACCCAGCCCTAACCATAGACTGCTCAGGGCAGTGGGTGGGACAGCCTACTTCCAGGCAGAGGGTTAATAACTTAATAAGCAGCAGCAGGAATTTTTAAAACTCCTTTCAAAAGTACCCCTCCTGGCTGAAAATTTTTTTTCCTTAGCCTCTTCCCCAACCCCCCACCCGATTCAGAGCTCTTCCCCTCAGTCAGCTTGGGACATGCAGGGGTGGTGGTGTTCAGGGGGCTTATTGTTTTGCTTTATTCTCTTGTTTAGATTGTTCTTCTGCCCCAGGTCAGGCTCCAGTAGCTGCCAACTCAGGAACTATCCAGATGGGCCTGGGAAGCCACTATTTGAGACCAGTCCCCAGGTCCATCACCCCCCACCCCTCCACCGCCTTTGGAGTGGTTATTCAAGTGTAAACATATCTTGGGAAAACGCAAAGTGGATGTGAAGCTTAAGAAAGCCCTGCTTTGAGAAGTACAGAACCACAACCGACCTCCTAATGTCAGGTTGGCCTTTCAGGAAAAAAGGGGGGAAATTCCAACTGGTGTTTGAAAACCCCAAGTAATTCCCTGTTACAAGGAGTTTCATGTTGACTTCAGAGGTCCAGGAGGAACCTGATGGACTGTATAGTTATCATTTGCCAAAGGATATGACACAGTCAAATTTCTCTGCTTGGGCACCTATGCTGACCGGTGGGGTGGCGGCGGGGGAGATCTGTCATCAGCCAGCAGGACAGCACTGCATCAAGGCACTCCGTAATTTTGACATCTTTTGTCCACATAGCTGTCTGTCGTATACTTAAGCTTTGCTGGAATAATTGACATAAGAAATAGCATTTTTTTTAAGTTCTTGCTCTGTGCGATGTGCTTTATTACACGTACAGTTAATTGGCATCACAAACTTTGAGATACCCCAGAGTAGGCGCCATTGTTTCTCCATTCTACAGATGGAGAAAATGCACTTTAGAAAGATGAAGTAAGTTGTCCGAGGACTCATAGCTGGAAGTCGATGGGGCGGGGAGTGCAGCTTGGACTGTGCGACTCCAGATCCTAGTGTTTAACCATGGGGTGTCACTCGGCACTGCCAGACCAGCCCATGGATGTATTGCTCCATTCTGCACAAGCATTAGTTTGTTATCGAAACGTTGACGGTGCAGGCTGGGACAGGACATCAGGGGAGGGTTCAGTCCTGGTTTGCTGAACCAGCCGACCTAAGAATTGAATACTGTGGGTGCTTCTGAGCTTTGCTGGGGGGACACCCTCTCACCTGGCTTTTGAAATGCTGTGTGCTACACAACCTTCTGCCCGTGTGTTTTTGTGGTGGAAGGTCCAGGGCCGACTTGAAAGATGTTCCATTTGCATCACCAGGGTGCTCTGCTGCTGTTGTATTGGTGCAGAAACGGCAGCTCCACCAGTGGCTGGCTCACCGGGTGAGGTTTGGAAATGAGCCCAGGGGTTGAGAGCTGTATGCCCCGGAGTCCGACTGCTCTTTTGGTTCTGCCACCCAATGGGTTCATAGGCCGGGTTCTCCATTCTCTGGGTGGCAGTTTCCCCACCTATAAAATGGGGATACTCATAGGCCCTGCCTCAGATAACTGCTGTGAGATTTCAAGAGGACACAGAAGGCATAGTGTCCTTGGCACATGTTAGGTCCATGTCAGCTAACGTTTCATTATGATTATTATTAATGCCATTTAATGCTGCATGATGGATTATAGTCACATAAAAAATGTACCATAAGATATCATGTGGATTGCGTTTTTTGTTGTTTTAAGGCAAACGTATCAGCGCATGTACCTTTGTATCTGAGTCCGTACACCTTGGTACTTGAGTATATCTTTCAAAGCTGTGATCCCAGGCACCTCCATGCCCATCTCCATCTCCTAGCCATTTGCTTGAAACATTTTCAGGAGCCTTTTTGGAACTCTTCAGAAGAAGAAAAGATGGTGATGTTAAGTATTTCTATTGTAAAGGTAGATTTTAAGTTTGGAAATGGCCTTAAGTTCATCAGAGCTAAGTCTGATGAATAAGTCGAGAATAAGCTTTGGTGATGGTTCCACTATAAGTTAAGAAATGGTGCTTAACTAAAAAGTAAGGATTGATTTTTTTTTTTAATTTGTAATGGCAGACTCATTTATTATAAGACTAGCCTTGGGCTTCCCTGGTGGCGCAGTGGTTAAGAATCCGCCTGCCAATGCAGGGGACGTGGGTTCGAGCCCTGGTCCGAGAAGATCCCACGTGCCGCAGAGCAACTAAGCCCATGCGCCACAACTATGAAGCCTGCGCTCTAGAGCCCGCAAGCCACAACTACTGAGCCCACGAGCCACAACTACTGAGCCCGCAAGCCACAACTACTGAAGCCCATGAGCCTAGAGCCTGTGCTCCGCAACAGGAGAAGCCACCGCAATGAGAAGCCCACGCACCGCAACAAAGAGTAGCCCCCGCTCGCTGCAACTAGAGAAAGCCCATGAGCAGCAACAAAGACCCAATGCAGCAAATAAATAAATAAAATAAAATAAAATAAAATAAAAAGACTAGCCTTGAAGGCAGTTCCAGAAGAAGGGTTCCAGGCAGCTTTGACTTGGGACAGCGTCTTTGAAACATTAACAGAGTCTCCTAGGACCAAAACTTTAAAGGCAGGGGTTTGACGGTAAGTGGGCAGTACTGAGACCTATAAGGTTGTGTTTCAGGAGTAAAAATTAGTCTTATGTACACCTACTGGATTAAGTAGCAGCTGAGTTGGCCTTTCATTTGCCACTTGTGTAGCTGCTGCTGAAGCTCATAGCAGGAGGTTTCCTGCATCCAAGGAGTAGAGGCCAAAATCTGGCTTTGGCCCTGGGTTGACTTGTATTCCGGGTGTGTTTACCCCTTGTGATGCACAGAATTGAAATCTGAAGGCGGGAGTGTGTGTATGTCTAGCGAAGGGCCCTCAGCTTGCTGTCCTCCACCAGGACTTTAAAGCTGGGCACGTGAGAAGGACTCCTCCCTCCTTCTGGATTCCACGGACTTCTGAGTGGCTGGAGAGCAGCACTCAGCTGGGGCTCACCAGGGGTGGAGGACAAACGCGTGTCCCCATGGAATGATGGAAGAAAGTTCAAGGGTTTGGTGTCCAAAGATGCTCATGATGACTAATAGTTTCATCCAGGAAGGCTGGGCCACCAGCAACCTTTGGATTATTTTCTATGGGTGGGTGTGAGAGGTGCCACGTTCAGTTTATCTTGGAGGACGTGCTGTGGAATTTGTTTGGTCGAACTCCAGCTCTGCTCTCTATTGCCAGGTTGACTATGGCGTCATAGCATTGCCTGGGCCTCGTTTCTGTCCTGTGTAAAGTGAGAACACAATAACACTTCAGGGTGGTGGTGAGAGAGGGTCAGAGGGGTTTCGTCTATGAGGAGCTTTGACAGATGCAAGCTCTCCACCTCTCCCAGGGCCCTGAGAATGACACCAGAATTAACCCCATTGCCACAGAAATGTGGGCAGAGACCCACAGTTGTACATCAGAATATGCCACCTGTCGCAGGAAAATTTCCCCAGTCCCTCTGTGAGGTGAGGCTCATACTCCCAAGAGGAGAATTGCACTTCCTCTCTGCTTTGAATAAGGTCAGCTGTTAGGGGTCCATTGCCCAGCAGCTCTAACCCATTAAGCTACCTAAGACCCACCGTCTCCTCTTAGAACAGGAGCTTTTCTGGGGTAAACACAGTGTGGCCTCAGCAGGACGCACATTGGCACTTAATTAATGCGCAGGTGAGTGAAGGTGGACAGTCATGTGAACTTCAAGCCTGATGTTGATAATAGGTCATCTCTTGTTTGGATTTAAAGTAGGCCCAGCTTCTGGCTTTCATCTGTTTGCCAAGTCCCTGGTTGTACTGTATAGCTCTAGTGTCCTCCTTAATTGCACCAGTAATTCAGGGAAACTTGGCCTGGACCCCAGACTTGGGGGCCCTGGACCGACAGCTGAGTAGACTTAAGGAGGTTGCAGGTAGACTCGAGCAAAAGGTGTCTAGCTTCCACTGTCCTCTCGTACTTGCCCCTGACTTTTTCCTGAACCACGCTTTTAGGTTTCTGGAGCACTGATTCTCAAACTTTGCTGTCCATTAGAATTACCTGGAACTTTGAAAAATCTAGAAATCCAGACCATGCCCTCAAACAATTAGGTTAGGCACCAATTTGAAAACACACACACACAGAACTCCCAGGTGATTCCAATGTGCAGCCAAGTTTGAGAACCAGTGTCTTACCTGACAGGAAGAAAAATCTTCTGGTGCAGTTACTTACTGAGTTGACTTGCTTTCGTGGGGTCACTAACTCTATCATCTGGGGCCAAGGTGTCCGTCCTAGAGGTTGAACTGCCTGTTCTCCTCAGTAGTGAGGTCTCAGTGGCATATAGCTATTAAAACAACGTGTTGTCTTATGAAACATTTTACATATTCTCAAAGGTAAAGAGGGCAGTATAGGACTTCCCTGGTGGCGCAGTTGTTAAGAATCCGCCTGCCAATGCAGGCGACACAGGTTCGAGCCGCAGTCCAGGAAGATCCCACATGCCGCGGAGCAACTAAGCCCGTGTGCCACAACTACTGAGCCTGCGTTCTAGAGCCCGCGAGCCACAACTACTGAAGCCTGTGCGCCTAGAGCCCGTGCTCCACAGCAAGAGAAGCCACTGCAATGAGAAGCCGCGCACCGCAACGAAGAGTAGCCCCCGCTCGCCACAACTAGAGAAAGCCCATGTGCTCCAACAAAGACCCAATGCAGCCAAAAATAAAAATAAATAAATTTATATTAAAGAAAAAGAGGGCAGTATAATGGAACCCATGTCCTCAGCACTCAGCAGTCATTCACCACACACTTTTTTGGAGAGATGGGGTGGGTTGTAGTATTTTAAAGGAAATCCCATGCATCCTTTCATCCATAAATACTTCAATATGTATCTCTAAGAAATGACTTAAAAAATATAACCGCAATACCATCATCACACCTAAGAAAATTAACAGTAATTATGTAATCTCATCTAATAACAAATCCATGTTCAGTTTTTTTCCCATTTGTTTTAAAAAATGCTTTTATACATTTGGTTTGTTCCAATTCGGGTCCAAACAAGTATAATTCATTTTTAATGTTTGGCTTTAACCCTGGGGTAATTAAGCCATCGTTGTGTACGAACACAGGTAATGATGCATGTGGACCTCTGCAAGGAGGTGTAAATGGCATTTGGTCTCCTCCGTACTTTTCTTAGCCCTTCTGGTGGGACCTTGAGCTGTCACAGAGGAAATGCTCATCGAGGCGGGGCCGCAGCCACTTCTGTGCTGCTCTGCTTCTGCCTGAAGGCATGTTCCCTTTGGTAAACTTAGAATAGAACCTTCAGGATGCTTGTGAAAAGAGAATTATGAGTCAGCTCCGCGGACAGCTTACAATTTCCTGCTCCTGTGCTGGAGGCGGTGGCTGGGAAGGGCTAGGACTGCCTCTTGGGCCCTCTCTGGGCTCTGCTGAGGGGTCCTATTAGCTGTTTACTTCTGGGGGTTCACCTGGGACTGAGGCTCTGATGTGGGGACCAGCCTACAGCTCAGCCCTGCCTCCCCAGGGGTGCAGTTGACTCTGTGTGCCTTCACCTCCAGCTGGACCTCTGAGTTTAGGTTCAGATGATGACCAGCGACAGAGAGGGTTACCTTGTGCCCTCTGGGGCAGCACTAGACACCTCATAGTCATCGCTTCGGCACAATGTCTATGAGATAGAATGCTGTTAGAATTTCTTAAAGGGGCAGATGCCTGGATGGCCCCTAGGATGGATGGGTGCTGAGGCTTTTGGGGGGTGAGAAGGAGAAGAATGCTAATTGAATTATCATTAAATAATAATTGAATAATAATAATAATTCTGAGGGGTCAGAACTTAAATAATAATTGAATTCTATCTCACTCCTTCTACAAATGTCGATGGAGTGCCTACTCCGTATGTATCATACCACATCAAAATCTCCTTTTATATACTTCCAAAATATGATTTTTTTCTGAGGTCAAGATTTCAGATGGATTTGTAGTTGTAAGATTTTCTTCCTTCTATCTCTGTACCACGATCAGGTAGTTACAGAGCAGTAAGTAAACATCTTAATATATAAAAGCAACTCTTATAAAGTTGTTCATCACAGGATTGTTTCCAATGGCAAAAGGTTTAGAAGAGCCTAAATGTTCATTAATAAGGGACTGGTTAAATAAATAAACCATGGTGTATTCTTATAGTCGGATATTGTACAGATGTAAGAAGGGAATGAATTAGTTGTCTATGTTCCCATATGGAAAGATCTCCAAGGGATAAAAAGCAAGGTCCAGAACATGTGACTGACATGCTACCTTTTTTGTGAGAAGGGGTGAGAATAAATGTGTTTGCATAAACCCCGGAAGGATACACAACTGTTTTTTTTTAAAGTGTTTTGTTTTGTTTTGTTTTTTAAATTTATTTATTTATTTATTTATTTTTGGCTGTGTTGGGTCTTCGTTTCTGTACGAGGGCTTTCTCTAGTTGTGGCAAGTGGGGGCCACTCTTCATCGCGGTGCGCGGGCCTCTCACTATCGCGGCCTCTCTTGGGAGCACAGGCTCCAGACGCGCAGGCTCAGTAATTGTGGTTCACGGGCCTAGTTGCTCCGCGGCATGTGGGATCTTCCCAGACCAGGGCTCGAACCCGTGTCCCCTGCATTAGCAGGCAGATTCTCAACCACTGCGCCACCAGGGAAGCCCTACACGACTTTTAAAAGGTGGTTACTGCTGGCTTGTCGGGTAGGAGAAGAAACAGGACAGATGGGATGTGATGGGAGTATACCTTTTTATATTTTGGTTTATGAATCATGAATGTGTTACCTAAGCAGAACAATTAACTGAATTAAAAGGGATAAATACATCTATACTTACATTGTACAGATAAATTGATTACTCGTTATGCCCCAGCTAATCTGTTTTACAAGCTTCTGACCACTGATTACCTGTACTTAAACATGCCAGGTCTGTTGTGAAATGGACCAGTGAGGCTCTGGCCAGCCCAGGGAATGTGTGTCATGTTCTTCCCGTGATGCCTTGCTCAGCAGTAGATTATAAATATTTGGTGCTATTCTGCAGCCCATACATAGGCTTTTCCCCTTCCTCATCCTGAGATCCAAAGTTGAACTGTAAGGGACAGGGAAGGTGGGCTGCCTGTGTCCTCCTGCACATTTAGCTGCCGTCTTCTGAGGAGGAGGTGTGGTGGGTGGAGCTGGGGAGGGTGGGCATGGCTTCCTTTCCCATTCTAGTCCCTCTGTGCAATCTTTTGCTTATGCAATGGCATCCTGTGCGCCATATTGTCTATGTTTGTATTTATTTTCAGCTTCTTTGGAGTGGTAGCAAAATCCCTCTGAGCTGAACTGGTCCCACCCTAGTAGCACGGAATGTTCTGATGTTAAGACTTGCTCTTCACATCCAGCATATTCTCAGTATCAGGCAATTCCTCGGGGCTCACAGGAAACAAACAAATGAAGTCCATGGAACAGTTTTCTCCCTCTTGAGTGGAGAAAGAGGAGCAGAGAGAATCTTTGGGGAGACTTCAAACAAAGAACACGAAGGAACAAGCCTTGTTTAAAAGCACTCTGAAAGATGAAATTCAAGGACACTGAGGACCTATTCTTGCTCTGCCACAAATGTACCTTTTATATTTTATTCCAGTTTGTGCATTTGGGGCTTACTCTTTGGTTTTTCATCTATAAAATAGGTGGGACCCGCATTCATTGTCCATTCCCCCTCACTGTTCCCTCTTAGCCATCTGATACTTATTTTAATAAAACTTGAAGTCTGTCATTTTAAATGGCAACTAAGTGAAGAGAGTGAGTAAGCCCTCCTCTGTCCCTGTAGTAGATTATAAATATTTGGTTCCTGAGAAAGGGAGACACTTGAAGCAAGTTGTATGTTCACCACCTATGCCTTCCCTACATAGAACTCAAGAAGTTGGTGCCTATGGCAGTGATCTGTAATCTTTATCTGATAGTTTGCAATGTATTGACTGGCAAGCCCTAACTCGGCTTCACTTGGCCCATTTTTAAAATTTCTGATAGAACTTAAATGTTGATGGCAAGGTCAAAAACGCTCTTCAGAATAATGAGTAACTTTGGTTACCCTTCTGATGATTTATTTAACCTGGTACCTGAGAATTCTAGTGCAGGTACATATTCTGGACACCGTCATCTACTTTTCTTGTTTTGGAATCATCTCTGATTGCTTTTCCGAAACCAGAAGTTAACAATGTGACAGAATTTAGGGATGATTTTGGTTTTAGCTAGGTAGGTAATTCTCAGTAAAGAACAATGGACTTAGTGTCAGAAGTTTTAGGCCCAGTTCTTTCTGGCTGCTACAACTGAATTTGAACAAGAAACTTGGCCGATGGTCTTAGTTTCCTCATCTGTCAAATGTGGTTTGTGTAGAAGCAGATATTTCTAAGGTTCATTTTAGAATTCTAGGCTGCTCTTCTGGTTTTTAGTTAATAGTTAAGGCCCATAAGGTGCTAAACCCATAAATCACTTATTTGCTGCTAGGGGGTGCTGAACTAAAAGACGGAAGAAAAAAATCTGGCTAAGCCCTACACGCAATACCTTTTGTTTTTTTTTTAAATCAGAAATGAATAAATAGAAAAATGGGGAAATATTATTTCCCAATTATTTTTAATAGGATTCAGATAGTGGCAAAGAATACATTAAATTTAATCTAACCCACACATTTAAAAGGATGCAGATCTCATGCCAAAGCTTGAATTGACTTTTCCTTACAAACAACATTAGTCAACAATAGCAGTTAATCTCCACCCCCTATTTAAGCCAATAAAGGTTAACCTGCATCTGTTGAATGAATGGAAGAAACTCAATCTACCAAGGTTTACCATTTGCCAGATGCTGAGCTACAAAAGTAAAAAAAAATTTTCTTAAGAATCTCAAGTCCAATGGCAAAGGTAACTTGCAAATCATAGCAAAATGCTGTCATTGTGGTACTGATAGTCATGAAGACGGAGAAGAGGGTGTGCTAGACTGTTCCCCTATCTCTAGTTTCTGTCTGTGATTAAAAGTCCTGTGAGATTGTAAGGCTCAGCACTTGCCTATAATACAACCATGGCTAATGTTGACATTAGCTGCTATTGTTGACTAACGTTGTTTGTAAGGAAAAGTCAGTTCCAGCTTTGGCATGAGATCCTCATCCTGTGTGTGTGTGTGTGTGTGTGTGTGTGTGTGTGTGTGTGTGTGTGTGTGTGTGAGAGAGAGAGAGAGAGAAGAGGTAGAGGTTTATTGAAATATAAACATTTGAGAACATGTAAGATAGAAAATAACCACAACATATACAGACACTTGCTGCAAGAGGACTTCTGAGGTATTTATCCACTGCCTAGGCTATCCATGTGCTATCACATTTTTTCCTGGTTAAATACAAGTAAGATGGGAAGTGGGAGGGGACAGAGTGGCCCTGGCCAGTGGCTGCCATGTGACTTCAGGGCTGCACCGTCAGGAGAGCTCCTCTTGGCCTAGGGCCCCATTCTGGGGGCACCTTTTGGCGCTCCCACCCTCGGACTTTCAGGCTGAGACCTTGCTATTGCCCTTGAGGGCAGCAAGGGCTTGCTGAGAGGGCAAGCTGGGCAAGCTGCGAGATCCGCATCCTTTTAAGCGGGTGGGTTAGTTTAAACTGGACTTCTAGATCCAGGGTCGGTAACATAGCTCTGCCCCCACAAGCCCTGAGTCTTGATCCACCAGCACTGCCCAGCTTTCCTTCCCCTCCTCTCTCTCCTCTGTCTGCTTGCATTACTGGGCAGTTTTCTCGTTTAGCTGTTATCAATCCATTCTTTGTACAATTTTGGAGCTTCAAGGACTGAACTAGTTTAAGCCCTGCGTTTTCTAGACAAGGAAATTGAGGCACAAAGAAGGGACTCTGCAGCCCGAGGTCACATAGCTAGTGGTGAAGCCAGGCCCAACCTACTGCCACCCAAGAGAATAAATTTGCAGGATTTCTAACCCCAGTCATGTTTGCTGTATACGTAGGCAGATGATTAAAGAGTACTGTTGGGTGTTCTCAGAAGAGATTTCTGTTTCCACAGCTGAATACCTGTAGAGCCATCTGACAAATAGAGGTGACTACCGTTGTCTTGCGTATGTTTTTAGTGACCAACAGCAATCAAGATGAGTGGTAGATTCCTCTTCTGAAGACTGGCCCTGCAATTATACAGCATTTGAGTGGCTTCGGGTCTAATTCTGGCCTGAAGTTAGAAAGACAACAGATTGGACTGAGCTAGGCTGATGGCAGATTTGGGTCTAGTGTGCTCAGTCTGTGCCGTGATCCTCATGATAACGAGTGTACCTTGAGGAATAAGCCGTCCAACCTTAAGCAGATTTCAAGCAAAGACCTCACTGTTCAGCCTGGCAGATGTTAATAAGTACATAAAGAGTCACCCCTTAGGCACTCCCTATGTGTGGGTATGGGGACAGAGACAAAGATTGTCTTTCCGGGTCTTGAGGCAACTTCATCCCTTGAACTTAAAGTTCCACCCCTAGATGTAGGTTTGGTTTCTGTCTGCAGCCCAGGTCTCTGAGGCCAGGCCCTGTTGCCCTGTTTGCTCTCCAGGCTGGAAGCGAAAAGTGATCTATCTGCTGGACGCCTGGCCTGCAGCTCGGCCATAGACCCAGAACCCTGAATGCTCTTACCTCTTCCTTGCTAATCAAGTCCATGGTTCCTTCTGTAATTTCCCAGGGTGACATTCCCATATTTCTGATGTATTTCAGACTCCTTCTTCCTCTTTTATCAGTCTTGTTTGTGTAACATCCTGTGCTGAAAAATTCAGACTATCTAGCCTAAATCGACCTAGTAGCTCATTCCCGTTTTCCTCCACACAGGCCAGGAACAAAATTTGTGGGTGCATTAACATAGCCATACAGAGTAGTACCCCACACCAAATGGGCACCGGGTGAATGTGAGTTCCCGTTGCCTTTCCCTAAAGAAACCTGGCTGAATCCACAAGCCCAGCTCTGAAAGGTCCTCATATCATAGGGACTATTATTAAAAAAAAAAAAAAAAAAAAAGATCTGTTTAGCTTAACAGCTCATATGCATTTAATCATCACAGGTCTTCTGGCTCTGGCCGAGCTGAACATCCCCAAATTAACCGTGAGCTTTGGAGAAAGCCTTATTTTACCCCTGTGCTAGACAGTTACACTTTAAGGAACACAGCTGAAAACTGACTTGGCTTTAAGTGCGATTTGTCACTCTGCATGCCATCTCTGAAATCCTCTGCTTCCCTCCTCTTTCTTTCTTTTTTTTTTTTTTAATAAGGTTATTTTATTAATTTATTTATTTTTATGGCTGTGTTGGGTCTTCATTTCTGTGCAAGGGCTTTCTCTAGTTGCGGCCATCGGGGGCCACTCTTCATCGCGGTGCGTGGGCCTCTCACTATCGCGGCCTCTCTTGTTGCGGAGCACAGGCTCCAGACGCGCAGGCTCAGTAATTGTGGCTCACGGGCCCAGCTGTTCCGTGGCATGTGGGATCTTCCCAGACCAGGGCTCGAACCCGTGTCCCCTGCATTGGCAGGCAGATTCTCAACCACTGCGCCACCAGGGAAGCCCCCCTCCTCTTTCTTGACCAGCTGTAGTCCCGCGCTCATCCTTCACTTTAGTATTTAACACAGGCGGTTTTCTATTGGACTGATGTCGCAAAGATGTTGATGTATGCCAGGAAGGCAAGTGACCACCAGAAAAACTGGGTGTCTAAGTACACCCCAGATTTCATCTCTGTCCGAACAGCTGGCTAAGACTTTTTTTTTTTGATAAGAGAACTAACTGAAGGCAGTTAGAATGGTTTCTTTTGTTCAAATTTCCTCTCCCAGAGACCAGTCCCAGGAGTCCCTTCACCTGCATTATCCATTAATACTGTGGGTTTATTTTCCCCAAATAAACAAGCGTTCCTGCCAAAGAAAATAGGCAGCACGATTGGATGCGGGGATGAGTCTTGGGACCTGCCTTTGAGGCGTGTTCTTCATTTTTCTGGGTTGGCCCCCAGTCTCCTTACAGGACTCCTGCTGGCAGGGGCAGTGTTGCAGCAGCCGTTGTTTCTGAAGGCCCCTCGTGCTGTATGAATCCTGCCCATGGCTGTCCAGCCCTCTTGAAAGCATCCTTCATTTCTTTTTGCTCAGTTTCCTAAATGCCTCTTCCAGATCATCTTTCACCTCTTGCTTGAGGCTCTGGGGACACATGTGGTTTCGACATAATGCACAGATGTGACTTGGGGGAGGGAAATTACAGCTGTGGAATCACATCAGCTGCGGTCACTGGACTCTGAAATAGGGGAGGTCAGGAAGGAGGGGAGGCGGAAAGACCAACAGGCAACCTCAGGCTCTGTAGATTTCCCCACCCGCCCTGAGACAGAGCACTGTGGTGTGTGTTTTGCATTGTAAGGAAAGCATGAGCTACACGGCTCATGTGGACCAAATCACCATAAATAATGCTTGTGTATCTGATTCTAAATTGAGATATTAAGCAGAATAAGGGAGCAACGACCAAAACTTCTATAGGGAAAAGACCTGGTTCTTTATCCACCCAGACGTTAATCACCAGGGGTCGAAAACCTTTTTCTGTAAAGGTCTGGATAGTAAATATTTTCACCTTTGGGGACCATATTGTTTCTGTCACAACTGCTCAACTCTGCGTTCGTAGCTCTAAAGTGGCCACAGATGATAGGCCACAGACCAGTGTGGTGGCTGGCCGTGATTTGCCCACCCCTGACGGTCTAAATTCATAAAACTTGCAAACATCCTCATGGTTGTTGTTTGCATAAATTAATGAGTGCTCTGTATGTGGCCAGGCCCTATGCTAAGTACTTATTGTGAATGATCACATTTATCCCATTCAGAACAATTCTCTGAGGTTATTAATAGTATTATACCCATTTTACAGACAAAGAAGCAAAGGCTTAGAGAAGTTACATAACATAGCTAAGGGCCAGACTGGATTTTGAACCAAGATAGCTTAACTCCAGGCTCAAGCTCTTTACCACTACACAGCACAGCCTACGGTACCTACATCACTGGCATTCACATTTGCTTTTATGCTTTTAGATCTTGACATTAACCAGTATTTGGACTTTAGCCACCCTTCCCCCCCAAAATACATGCAAACAGATAGTTGCTGAAAACTCTTGTATAAATTAATACATGGCAAGAATGAAAAAAATAAGAGTCCTTTAGTGAGCTATAAGAAATCAGAAGCCTTGTTCTCCTGTGCTTCCCAGGGAGTTCTGCTTCTTAACACCCAAGGATCAGTGCTGGGAGATGAATATTTAAAGGCCTAGGGAATTCAGAAGCCAACGACCTCCAGGCTGATTTTCACGTTCCAAGACCCAGTGCTCTGAGGCTGGCAAGGTGGAGCTGGGCCCGGGCAGCTCTTCTGGATGGCCTCAGCCAGGGCCTACCCGCTCTTAACAGAAATACCAACACCAGCATGAGCTGGCAACCTGCTGTGCACAGGTGCAAGGGTCCTCGCCTGGCACTGATGGTGGCGAGGCCATTGTAGCGTGGTCAGGGGAGACTGCCGGTGGTCATCAGTGTGCAAGTCAGCCAAATAGAAATCTCCATTACCAATGGCAGAAACCAAGTCTGCATGTCTTTTGTTCTTCTAATAAGTGAGGTGTGTTCTGAAGAAAACTTAGAGTAAAAGATCAGGAAAAAAAGCATTCCATAACCCATTACCTACAGCAGTAGTTCCCAAAGTGCTTTCTTCAGCTCACAGGGATGGTAATGGCTGAGGGGTTGCTGTGGCCAGATGAGCTTGTGAAATGCAACACTAAACAAACGGCATTCTCAAGGATGGAGTATGCTGTTTTCCCAAAATGTTTGTTCAGGGGGTTTTGGTTTGGTTTTGCTTTTGGAGCCTCTTATAAAATTGTTTGCAATGAACACCCTTTGAGAAACCCTAACCCAGAGGCTTTCCTAACGTTTACATTTTGCTAAATTTCCTTATGGTCTAAGATTTTTTTTTTTTAAATGAGAGAGGGTAGCAGCAGCAAAACTATGGTGGTTATTAAATCCATAAAAATCTTTTTTTTCTCTGTTTTTGTAACAGGGATTGTGTATTTTCTTGTGTTTCTGTGTTTATTTTGAAACTTGCAACTTTTCTGTAAGTGAGAAATGAATAGTGTGAAGGACTCCTCTATATCCAGTTCCCCATTTGTTAACATTTTACCGTATTTGCCATATTCTCATTCCTTTTCTCTGTGTATATGTACATTATTATCGCTATTACTCTTGCATTTTTAAAAAAATATTTATTTATTTGGTTGCACCAGGTCTTGGTTGCAGCTCACAGCCTCCTTAGTTGCGGCTCACTGGCTTCTTAGTTGTGGCATGCGAACTCCTGGTTGTGGCATGTGGGATCTAGTTCCCTGACCAGGGATTGAACCCGGGGCCCCCCTGCATTGGGAGTGCGGAGTCTTAACCACTGCGCCACCAGGGAAGTCCCTACTCTTGTATTTTTACTTAGTGAAATATGAGTTATACAGTTCTTTAATGAAGTATGGATTTATTTCTTAAATACAGAAACTCAAATTAGGCTAGAAGTTCATTAATTCCTCCCATTTCTACCTGTTGCATTAAGGTCAGTTATACTTTGCAAGTGTGTGGAAGGTTATTTTTAAATTTCGAGGGGACATTTTGATAAGCCTGTAGCTTACAGTCCGATTGAGGAAAGAATCTGTCAAAACCAAGGAAAGCTTCAGTTCCGGCCCACACAGTCCTGAACAGTCTGGATTCGTGAGGGTCACATGATGTGGTGTGAGGACCATCACAACCGTTTGCAGCCAGTTTGCAGCCCTCTTTGCCCAGTCCTTTGAGGCTGGTTGGCTGGTGGCTGAGGTGGGAGTCTCAACCTGACCCTTCCTCCTTTCCTTCAGTGTCAGCCCTAAAGGGAGCAGTCCCGAGGCCCTAGGCTTTCGTAGGACCTCTGTATTTCCAGTGTCCTGTGATGTCACACTTTGAGAACACACCTACCAACACAGATGGCTTTTTTTTTTTTTTTTTAATAATGAAGCTGCGTTTTCTTTTTTTTTAATTTAGGGAAGGCTCTTTTATTTATTTATTTATTTTTATATTCATTTTTGGCTGTGTTGGGTCCCCGTTTCTGTGCGAGGGCTTCCCCTAGCTGCGGCAAGCGGGGGCCACTCTTCATCGCGGTGTGCGGGCCTCTCACTATCGCGGCCTCTCTTGTTGCGGAGCACAGGCTCCAGACGCGCAGGCTCAGTAGTTGTGGCTCACAGGCCCAGCCGCTCCGCAGCATGTGGGATCCTCCCAGACCAGGGCTCGAACCCGTGTCCCCTGCACTAGCAGGCAGACTCTCAACCACTGCGCCACCAGGGAAGCCCACAGATGGCTTTTTAAACATCTAGTTTCAACAATTATTTCCTTTAACATACATTGGAGCTGCCATATATGGGGTTTCTCTTGGCCATAAAATCAAAGCTGTCTTCCTCCTTCAGGTGGTTTAAGTAATCCAATTTGAGCATAAAGCGAGTCATGCGAACGCCTTGCCACCTCCCAGTGAGGTTTGTTGGTGTGAGAGGACTTGGATTGGACTTCTATAATCTCTCATGGAACCTTTCCAAAACCATATAAGGAAGCTGGAAAGAGTCACTCATCCCTCGTGATGTCAACATTGAGCTCACGAGCGAAGTCCTCAAAGAAAGCCTGTGGAACAACCAACAGACAGTCTTGGGAGGCGAGGGCACCAGGCATTGATTGGTCCAGGGGGTGGGTGCACCCTCACGGTGGCCTCAGGACACGTGTATCGTACCTTCCAGCTGGCACTCCCCCACACCCCCGGGGCCGCTTGGTTGCCCTGTGTGAATGATGCCCCCGTTCACACGTATGGTGAGTTCCCACCTAACTAGAAAATTGCCTTGTGTCGGTACGATTAGACCATAGGACTGAATTTTTTCTTTTAATTTTTAAAAATATTTTGGGGCTTCCCTGGTGGCGCAGTGGTTGAGAGTCTGCCTGCCAATGCAGGGGACGCGGGTTCGAGCCCTGGTCTGGGAGGATCCCACATGCTGCGGAGCGACTAGGCCCGTGAGCCACAACTACTGAGCCTGCGCGTCTGGAGCCTGTGCTCCGCAACAAGAGAGGCCGCGATAGTGAGAGGCCCGCGCACCGCGATGAGGAGTGGCCCCCGCTCGCCACAACTGGTGAAAGCCCTCGCACAGAAACGAAGACCCAACACACCCAAAAATAAATATAAATAAATTTTAAAAAATATATATTTTGTTGTGAAAACTGTCGAAGCTACTCAAACGAAGAGGGAATAATATAGCCGGTTCCCATATACTCGCTACACAGATGCAACAGTTATCAAGATTTTGTCACATTTCTTTAAACTTCCCCTTTTGGGGGCAAAAATATTTCATAACAAATCCCAGATATTATAGCATTTCATCCCTAGCGTACTTTTTCTTAAAAGTAGACATTTTATAAACCCAATGCCGCTATCCCACCTAACAGAATTATTCCAGGGACAAAATTTTGATGTGTATTCTTTTTTTTTTAAACAAAGCTCCTGCAACTAGGTAACCTTACAACATAAGAATCGACATGCTGATTTCACTGATAGTTTAAAAGAGGAGGGAGGGTCCTTGCTTTTCAACTCTGAACAAAATTATTTGGGGATGGGGGTGGGTAAACAACTTGCACTTGTGGTTCTGTAGACTGTCATCTGGGGGTATTGAGCCGTTCCATTTGCTCCCTGTGCATTTCACAGTATCATCAATGACTGATCATCATAACTTACAGGAATTTTTTTTTAAAACAACATTTTAATTGGAAAAAGCATCTGTCAGCTGTCAGACTTCCAGCTTCCACTTTTGAGAAGCAGGATGTTGAATGTGAGTAATGACACAACAGGCCTATAAAATGCGGACTAACCCTCAGATGACTCATCCAGTGCGATGCAGTATATTTGTCAAGGAGACTGAATCATATATGGGGGAAACCACTTCTCAAGCAGCCAGCTGGTTCTCAGGTCCGCAAGAGCCGATCCATTTTTATCGGAAGCTCTATAGTAGTAATAATGCTAATACCCAGCACTTGGGCTCTACCATGTAGAGGAAATGGCATTGCCCGCCAGGTATGTGCTTACTGTTTATATGAACTTCATTTCCTTGTGGTTCTCCTCTGCCTAACCTTTCTGGTGTTTGCTTTTAACATTTTTTAAGGGAAGGGGAAAAAATTCTTCTAATTGTGCAGAACTGAAGCATGTGTGTGTGGATGTGTGCACCCACGTGCGAGGACAGATAGGTAACCACTGGGCTTTTGATTGACACAGAACTCTTGTCCACTCGCGTTCCTTTCTGGAAACAGATTTCTCCTTCGATGTTCAGATAGAAGTGGTGTTAACCCATCCCTTTTATTAAGCCCTGAGTTTAAAAGATGCAGCCTAGGAAACAGCAGAGGTGGAATATATACCTTTTTGGGGGGAGTGGGGTAGCTTAAAACTTTTTTAAAAAGTGGATAAGCAGAGATGAACTAAGGAGGTGGTCTAATGGTAACTATTTTATTTATTACGTTGGATTTTTTTGTTCAATATTGTGCTTCTTCCTACCCCTCCAAGATGGATGACTTAATGCCGGAAAGCTTTATTCCCCTACTAAGTGAATATTTTTTTGCAAATCATAATTTGCTCATACTGAATTCATGCATTAACTTTTTCTAGGTGGGAGAAAGGGTGGTGGAGATTTGGTAACAACATTTAATTATAGCTTTCACATGATCTGAAGGATTGTTCTGCATAATTGGGAGGCTGTGTCGCCTGTCTGACCCTCTCTTCACTCACTAAATTTAAACAATGCCTGGCTAGTTAAGGCACATATCTTGTTTATTTGAGTGTATTAAACATTCCTCCAAGTGTTGACAGTCCATTCAGCGTCTCCTCATATTTTTTAAAAATACTTTTTGTATCCTACTTGTTAGGGACAGATGCTATAGTTAGTTTATAGCAGTGCTATTTATGCTTTTCTGGTCTGTCTGTCCAAAATGGCTGGGTCAGGACCTGTAACACAATTGCCCACAAATTTGCCTAAGATTTAGCATTTGTGAAGCAGCCTTGTCTGTGGTGGTAAATTTTGTTATCACTCAGAGAGCATTAAACAGATCTGAAGCTACCAAGCTGGAAAAACAGGCAGTCTTTTTTTCTTTTCCCCTTTCTTGTAAAGCCCGTAATAATGACTTGTTTTCCTTGAGGTATGTGTATTCTAAACTGTCGGTAAATGTATTAAATTTACTTATTAAAATGCAATCAGCAATTCCGATGATACGGTGAGCCAGCATGAAATGAGTTTGTTTGGTGTGTTTCTGTTTGTTTTGTAGATTAAGGGGTACACTATTTTTAGAATGGCCAATTTGTTTTTGGAGACAGGACCATCTCCAAATTTCATTAATTTTGCATTCTATAAATGAAAGCCACCTGTTAGGCTGTAACATGCTAATTATGGTAGAGGACAATAATGTGGAAGAACAGTATTTGAAATATGTGGGAGTTTTGCTAAGAATTTTCCTGCCCACATCTGTACTGCTTATTTTTATATGTGTGTGTGTACACATGCATATATAGTGAATATTTAATAATAGCACTTGGCGATATTAAAAAAATACTTCAGATTCAAAGTGAGAGTCCTTTTCATTCCTTCTCATTAACATTTTTTTTTTTTAAGTCATGGAAGAAAAGCTACTCTAGAAATGTAGCGTGAACTAAAGCCTGAATTTTGCCATCTTACAGTGAACAGTGGTCTCTTGGAGCTTTGGTGGATGCCACACTCGGCTCAGGGCTCGTTTTGTCAAAAGTCATCAGAAAAATAATGTGACTAAATAGTGTGAATTAAGGGGAGATGAGCTAATTTGCCCTGATTTCGCTAAAATCTTAGGTTTTTTGTTTTTTTTTTTAAATTTTATTTGTTTATTTATGGCTGTGTTGGGTCTTCGTTTCTGTGCGAGGGCTTTCTCCAGTTGCGGCAAGCGGGGGCCACTCTTCATCGCGGTGCGCGGGCCTCTCACTATTGCGGCCTCTCTTGTTGCAGAGCACAGGCTCCAGACGCGCAGGCTCAGTAGTTGTGGCTCACGGGCCTAGTTGCTCCGCGGCATGTGGGATCTTCCCAGACCAGGGCTCGAACCCGTGTCCCCTGCATTGGCAGGCAGATTCTCAACCACTGCGCCACCAGGGAAGCCCCAAATCTTAGGTTTTGATATCTTTTTTTCCTTGAGGCCTACAGAAAGTATTACAGGCAGGTATATAAAAACATTTCATTTAAAGTTCTGGGCTTCCCTGGTGGCGCAGTGGTTGAGAATCTGCCTGCCAATGCATGGGACACGGGTTCGAGCCCTGGTCTGGGAAGATCCCACATGCCGCGGAGCAACTAAGCCCGTGCGCCACAACTACTGAGCCTGCGCGTCTGGAGCCTGTGCTCCGCAACAAGAGAGGCCGCGATAGTGAGAGGCCCGCGCACCGCGATGAAGAGTGGCCCCTGCTTGCCACAACTAGAGAAAGCCCTCGCACAGAAACGAAGACCCAACACAGCCAAAAATAAATAAATAAATAAATAAAGTTATTGATTTATTGGTGTTTTTCTATGTCTGTGAAAAGGCCTTGGTCTCCTGTGATTGGTGCAGTCGAGACTAACTCAGGTCCTGTCCTCATTATTTCAGGGCAGCGTGATTTCTTTCGGCTTTGGTTACTTTTCACCCTCAGGGCATATTGATCTCTGTCATCCACGGTGATAGTCATCCCTGGGGTTGTGGCAGCCTTTGGGAGCCCCTTGGATGTTAAGCCCCAAGAGCCTCAGTCCAGAGTGACCACGTGGTTTTCAGATTCCTTCTTTTCCTTTTGAGGGAGAGGGGATACAGAGCACAGTCGGTACCGTGGGTCTCCCATCATTCAACTTGGAAGCGATTGATAGATATTGAGTGAGACGCTGCCCTTGTTCAGAGCTCTGCGCTGGGTAGTGTCAAATTTTAAAATGCTGTGATCCGGGCCCAGCCCTGTCCTTGCTTTCATTCCCTCTTCAGTGGGGATCCATCGTTATAGGCAACAGTTTCCTCCTGGGTTTTTTATTCATGGATTAGCTGGAGCCACTGATTGTTCTTTGTAGAAGCAACTTTTAGCTCTTCCCTTCTGGTTCTTCAGAATCTATCATTTCTCGGATGGCTCTCATATCAAAGAAAGAACTGCCCTACTCAAAAATTCATTTGATAATTTCGGTGGCCGCGTCTTCTGAGCCAAGTAGACCGACAACCTGGGACAAAGGATTTTTTTCCCCTTCTTCCTTGCAGGGAGTGGCAGTCAGGGAGGGTGAATTCTGAAAGCTTAGAGCGTCCTGGATATTTTAGTGGCATCAGATTAGTAAACACCAAGGACAGTCTTTCCCAGTCTTTGAGTTTTGAAGACCCCTCCCCTTTTTAGCATCAGCTAAAATTATATTCTAATGACTCAAAGCTATAATGAATTCAGTAATCCTCTCAAAATACTACAGGTTATCTCTCAACATTTAAAAATACTTATTTGTATTTAGAGATACCTGTTCAGTGAGTTTGCAGTCTGTTCTTCTGTACTTGGTGGATGATTTATGGATGCGTGGTTGTAACTGTAGCCCCCGGGGGAGAGCTGGACCTGTCCGTTGCCTGTTGTCCTTTGCCCACTGTTCTGCTGTTACACTGTCCTCCCCACATCCGGGGTTTATGGCCACTCTGCCTACACAGTGGGTGGGATTAATAGCACTTGTAGATAAATCTTGTTATCTGGGAATATCAACTTTCTCATGTGGCTCAGAAAAGCCAGAGACAGGTACAGAACAGCCTTAGGGCATCAACCCCCGTGAATGACCACTCTCTTATCAAACCAGTATGGACTCTCATTAGTCCTGAGCATTCTTCCAGGTATAAGTTTGCTGACAACCTGTTTGCATTGTCATCTATGCCCAGATTGCCTTAGGACAGATGAAGGACAGTTATGGAAGCCATGACCATTCCTAGTTGGATTCTTAATCACCAGCATTTCTTCATGGCTGATAATCACCAAAGAGGAAGCAGATGCCTTGGTGCCAGGATGGCACTTCAGCCCTCTTAGAAAGCTGCTGGCTTGCAGGACAGGCTGCCTTCCTTGAGCACCCTCTTGAGTGCAGCTCGGGGATTTTGCTGCATTGTCTTCACAGAGCTCTGTGCAAGGAACCACGGCAAGATACTATCTCTTTCCAGATTTCAACCCAAGAGATGACTTTTCATTTTTCAGTGTTAATTCATAGAGTTGTAAAGATTTTCAGATTGGAGGCGTACAAGTTGGGTTTGGCTTTTTTGTGGTTTTCTTTTAAACACTTATTCCTTGTGCCCATCCAGTGGAAGAGATGGGTTGCCTGCCATTGCTCTGGCCCTGCGGGGCCTGCTGCTTGACTGGGCCTCTTGAATTCCATCAAATGGAGTATAGACAGCATGTGTCATAGAGGCTGCTTGGGAAGGGTGAGGAGCAAAATTAGTGTCTGTGGGTGGGCATGTGTTCTCATCACATTGCCAAAGAACTGCAGTGTGCAAAATCTGGCAGGAACTCATTCCAAAGAAGAATAAAACAGCCCCTTTTTCTGCTTTGAAAAATACTAAAAAAAAAACATCGCTAGCCCCCATGTTGAAGAAATGGAACCATTAGAAAATCCTTGTGAGTGTGTGTGTGTGTGTGTGTGTGTGTGTTTTAAATAGTTTTAAAAACTGAGGTTGGTATAGAAGAAATAAAAAGGTACTAATCATAAAAAATATTTTTAGAGATTCTGTCACTTATAACTGTAAGTTATAGTTATAAGTGACAGAATCTTTTATAGTTACCGTGAGAAGGTCTTGCAGTTTGTTAATCGTTCCTCACAGTATAGAAGAATATTTCTTAAATCAAAGCATGGTTATAATGTATGTAGTTTGCACAATGGACATATGCTACTTTCATAATTAGAGGAGAGTTTTGTGGGTTTTTAAAAATAGAGGTAATGTTTACTTAAGGACAACAGAAATGTTCTTTAGCCAAAGCCCCAAATTTATGAATTTGGCTTCCTTCTTGAGTATACCTATTTCAAGTGGCCCCTTTTTATTTCTCAAATTAATTGACTTTGTGTGTGTGTGGCAAAAAACATAGCATAAAATTTACCATCTTAACCATTTTTAAGTGTCCAGTGTATTAGTGTTAACTATATGTACGCTATTGTACAGCACATCTCTGAAACCTTTTCATCTTGAAAAGCTGAAACTACACCCATTAAACAACTCCCATATCCCCCTACCCCAGCTCTTCACAACCACCATTCTACTTTCTGTTTCTATGAGTTTGACTACTTTAGATGATGGAATTTAAAAGTGGAATCATGCAGTGTTTGTCTTTTTGTAACTGGCTTATTTCACTTAGCATAATGTCCTTAAAGTTCATCCATGTTGTAACATATGACAGGATTTCTTCCTTTTTTTAAAGCTGAAAAATATTCTGTTGTATGTATTTTCTTTATTCATCATCCCCTGATGGACATTTAGGTAGTTTCCACCTCTTGACTATTGTGAGTAATGCTTCAATGAACGTGGATGTGAAATTAATTGCCTTTTGAAATAGGAGTTGACCTTCAATAAATGTGAGGGTTAATTCCCTATATGCAAACACACAAGAAAAAGTGCCATCGTGTCAAATCACTCCGTGTTTATCTAGCTTTTCAGTTTACACAAGGGCTTTCATATACCGAGTTTCTCGCTGTGGGAATTTGCTGGGCATGGAGCAATTTTCAGGCCAGGATGCTTCCTTCAGGGATTGTGACTTCCCTAGGGGTGGGCTTAGTCCTGAGAGGCTGCTGAAGCACACTGGTGAATGAGCTGGGCTGTGAGTAGTTCCTTTTGATCAGGCATTAAGACAGAAGCCCTCTCATCCTTTCTTCCTGATACTAGATGGCAGCCTGCAGCCGCAGCATGGCTTCATGGTAGTGCAATTGCATCTGCTGGGCCACACAGACTGCCCACCTTGCCTGTAAAGCTCTCTGCTAGGAGAAGTTGGCCCTGGCTGCTGGATTGACTTGCCTCAGGCAGTGGTCTTTAGGTACCGCTGAATGCATGACCAAAAGCTTGGTCGGGCTCCCTGGGGCGAGCATGTTGGTGATAGCCAGGAAAGCCCATATTCAGCAGCTTATTAGCCTCCGAGGCTCTCAATTATCCGTGAAGATCATGAGTCTTAAAATCAAATGGCTATTAGTCTTCCTAATTATCTCTCGTGTTCCTTGGAAGTTCTTTCTGAGATCAAACTAGAATACTCTCCTACAGATGAAACAATATTTTAAGAAGGTGGTGTGAAACTGTGAGCCAGCTTGGTCGCTAGTTGGCCTACACATTCTCCTTACCCCCCAGTTCTTTTATGGCAGGGAAGAAACTTAATGGAAGCATGTGTACCAAGAGGGTGGCTCTGTTTTGTAATGTCTCAGGAGGAAACTGCCCTCGTAGGTCAAGTCCTGTCCTTCTATGTATAAATCAAGAACTAGTCGAGTCGCTGCTGCATGTTTATCCTGTGAACCTTGCCTTGTGGCTGCCTTTCTCACTGCTCACCAGCAGTCATTGCCGTCATAATAGAAAAGAACAGGGCTTCCCTGGTGGCGCAATGGTTAAGAATCCGCCTGCCAATGCAGGGGACACGGGTTCGAGCCCTGGTCCGGGAAGATCCCACATGCTGCGGAGCAACTAAGCCCGTGCGCCACAACTACTGAGCCTGCGCTCTAGAGCCCGCGAGCCACAACTACTGAGCCCATGTACTGCAACTACTGAAGCCCACGCGCCTAGAGCCCGTGCTCCGCAACAAGAGAAGCCACCGCAATGAGAAGCCCGTGCACCACAACGAAGAGTAGCCCCCGCTCGCCACAACTAGAGAGAAAGCCCGTGTGCAGCAACAAAGACCCAACGCAGCCAAAAATAAAATAAATAAATAAATTTATATTAAAAAAAAAAGAACAGTTTCCCCAGGGACACTTGTTTGGCATTCCTAAAGCACTGGTACTGGTACCATTGTCACACTGCCTTTAAACCAGTCATTGTGAGTTTGGGTACCTTACGTGCTTTCTGTTTGGTTTGTCTGCTTGCTTGCGTAGGTGTAAAGATTTCTCAACCTTATTAGCAGGCGGTCGTCAGGCTGGCTCTTTTCTGCCCTCTTCAAGATCCAGTAGTGTCAGATTCCAGGGACCCAAAATGCAGCCTAAATAAGGAGTTTAAGAGCTTCTCCTTGCTTGACCTTTCTCCTCCACCCCACACCCAGGGAGGAAAACTCGTGGCAAAACCCAGCCAGAGCCGAGTGAAACTAGCTGTTCCACCGGAGGAGGGAAGCAGGCTTCTGTTAAGGAGATCGTCAGCGGGCAGTAAAAACCATTTGGGAATAGACCTGTGATCCAAGTATTTTAGGAATTGATTAGGCTTCCATGGACTGAACTGGGAATCCTGCTCCTCACCATTTTAGGTTGTTCTGTGGGGAAATTACGTTCTTGTTTCAAACAACTGATTTACAAGAAAACTTTTTGACCAGAGCTCGTTTGTGACATTGAAGCAGCCTGGACCCAATGGGAAACCTGAAGTACACAGAGTTGCTTTATCAAAGGTCTACAAGTAAATGTCTCTCCCCATTTTTAAGTTAAGCAATTGCTTCATTACTTTTTCTTAACATTTTCCCCCTTTCTCTCTGAAAGTAGTAAAGATTGGTACTGGAGTGGCTGTCTTGAGTCAAATGATAAAGCTTATAGGATGAACTGTTTGGGAGAAAAGAGACAAATCCCTCTTCTCTTCTTTGCCTGAATTTGCTCCATAGTATGTCTTGGCGACTTTCTTCCGTTGTGGCTAAGGAGAATCTCGCATTTGTGGATGTGTAATCCCAGCCAGATGGCTAGGTTGTACCTATTTTGTTCAAAGGATCTTATTAAAACGCAACTTTCATCATTTTCTTGCTTTTTCATAGTACTTTGATAGCCCAGCTTTGCTCCTGGGAGCTTTATAATTGCATAATACCACTTGCACTGAGGGAGCCTATCTGTTAGTTTGTCGTGGTTTCAGGTCTTTGTGGTTTCAGAGTTTTTCTTCAATTCGAAAGATGTTTTCGGTTGCATTTCACTGCTGAAAGTTTTCTGATACGCTTTTGTAGAATCTTTGCTAAGTCCTCTGGCGTGACTTTACGGCCATGTGTTTTTTAACACAAAGTTATAAAGAGGCCAAAGTTGAAAAGGGACCTCAAAGGTCATTGGGCCCCTCCCCCTCATTTTATACATGAACAAACTGGGGCTCAGTGGGTCTGGGGTGTCTCAGCCAGGAGTGAGAAGGAGCTGTGCCACAGAGGTCAAGTCTGCTGACGCAGGGCACTAGCTACACCCTGTGGATCCAAAAATGAGGATTTGCCTCCATTGGTGTGAAACTTTGCCAAACTGAGGAGGACTTCCCAGCCCCACCCCCAGCTCTGCCATTTTTGCACGCGGCTATGTTAGTGATACTTCTTCGTTGCTCTTTGATTCCTTTGGCAATCAGTTGTCCATCCGGTACATTTTAAGAGACCCATGAGAATAACCTCTCTTATATCCTCTGGATGACCTAGCTGAGATATGAGACCTTTGCCACAGTTCTGGACCCCTTTAAAACAAAGTGTGGGGAGTCTGGGAGAGTTGTTTGGAGATTGGATCTTAGTCCTTTATCTGTCCCTAATGCCAGTGACCTTGAACAAGTCCCTTCTCCGGTCTGGATTTTAATTCTTCCATCTGAGTGAGGGGTCTGGAGTAGATAGTTTCTTCGATTCTTTCTAGCTTAAAAAGTGAGTAACTAACTTGTGTGGCTCTTCACTAGTGATAATTGAAGACCTAAGCTCTCTGTGCAGGTCTACCTCTATTCTAGTCTCTACCTGGGAAAGGAAGAGGTCCAGAATTCTTCTGGGAGAACAGATGCTTCACGTGTACTTTATTTGTTTGTGAAGCTTTTCATCTCTGATGAGGGAGGTGGCAGAATCCTAGAAGAAAAGGAATTAAACGAATTGGTAATTCTTGCCTCCTGAAAGGGTGTCCGTGTCCAATGGATCATAATCCAGTCAGCCTGTCGCTAACAGGACATGCTGACTTTCCTCCCTGTGGGTGAAATTATCACCTCCTTTTGAGAACAGGTCTTTATTAAAGACTGGCTTGTAAAGGGTTTTATAGCTTTAGAATTTGATATTAACATAGGTTGATAAAGTAGTTTCCTAACCTTTTGACCATGGTTTGCTTTGGAGTGGAGGGTGGTAGGTGACGGGTAAAAAATGGAAAATGTGTCCTGGATCACGTGAGGAGAAGTAACCAGACTTTTCAGTACCTTTATCAGCATCTTCTAGGTTTAGTGTTGATCTCCATTTAGAATATAGCACTATAAATTTTCTCTTTCTCCTTATATCTTCAAGTGTTCAGAAAAGTTGAAAGAAGTATACAGTCAACACCCACCAGCTCCAGCCTGCAAACTAGCATTTTACTTTGACTGCTTTATCACCCACATAATCTATCCATCCATCCCTGGGTCCATCCGAGACACCCTGTTATTTTTTTATGCATTTCAAAGTAAGTTGCAGATATGGTGTGCTTCTCCTGGATCAATTCAGCATGTGATCATTAAGCACTCTCTTTCTTTTTGTTTTCTCTAATTTGTTAAGAAAGTGAAGATTTCTGAGAAAGTCAGGCACAGAAGTTCAAGGGCTGCAATTTAAAGACCTGAATTGGAGATTATTAACTTTAAACAACTCCCTTTGCCATTTGTGTTTTGAAGCACCAATTTTTCTATTACATGTGTACTTTAATGTGGTGAGAGTTAATTTTGTTTAGTAATCTCACATTTCCATTAGCTGGCCTTTGGGGGTTTAAATGTGGATCGTAAATACCATTTTTGGAAGGGTGTGTAAAACAGAGGGAAAGTCAAAGAAAATTAATTGCTTTTGGAGAAAAATGTAGGAGAAGAAAGGGTTCTTTAGCAGTGGGTTATTTTGTTTGTTTCAAGTTGGTAATCCTTTGATCTTGATTAATTATGAACCCCACTGAACTCTGGGCTCAGCAAAGCAGCAGACAATAAAAGCAAAATCATAAACCTAGATTCAGACTTTGGCCTCTCACCTACCAGGACTCCTGTCCCCACTTCGCACTGTGTGTTCACCCTGAAACTCACCCTTTAGGACAGAAACATTTCAGTCGGTAAGAAGCAGATTCATTCTATTTTGGTTTGAATAAGATAAATTTCATTTTTTGAAGTGGCTTATTCATGTCAAAGTTGTTCGTGTTTTGATGATTTTTGAGAATAACTCAGAAATCTCCCATCGATTGCCTTTAATGTTAATGAACTGTTGTGATAAAATCTTACTATGATTTTCTAAAATGTTTTAGGTGATCTTAAAATATCCATGTTAACCATGTTAGAGAATCTGTGTATAAGGCTATGGTAGAATTCACATTAAAATAAAACACAGATACATGGATATATTTATTTGTTATTTCAGTAACTGTCTGCAGCAGATATGGTTCCTGCATGTACAGGTAAAAGGAACGAGGAGAGGAGGCAGGATGCAGACCCGTCCAGGTGGGTCTGGCAGCCTTGCCTGGTGAAGGAGATTTGCCTTGAAAGGAAGAGTCTAAAATGGAATTATCCCCCTTGTGCTAACATAATCCTCATCTGAGTCAGTGCAGAGAATCATTTGATGCTGGGTTTTTAAAAAGAAATCTTTTCCAAAAAATTTTTTAACTTTGTTGAATTCAGTGGGATTGTAAATTAAAATTTGTTTTTAATTGTATTATATTTACTTCCAAATCGAAGGATTTTTGTTCGTGGTGGAGGGTCGTATGAGTTAATTTCCTGGAGCCATTGTTTTAAAACTCAAAAATAATTTTTTTTAATAAATTTATGTACTTATATATTTATTTATTATTTGTGGCTGCGTTGGGCCTTTTGTTGCTGAGCGGGGGCTACTCTTCTTTGTGTCACACAGGCTTCTTATTGCGGTGGCTTCTCTTGTTGCGGAGCATGGGCTCTAGGCGCTCAGGCTTCAGTTGTTGTGGCGTGCGGGCTCAGTAGTTGTGGCTCGCAGGCTCTAGAGCGCAGGCTCAGTAGTTGTGGTGCACAGGCTTAGTTGCTTCACGGCATGTGGGATCTTCCCGGCCTAGGGCTCAAACCCGTGTCCCCTGCATTGGCAGGCGGATTCTTAAGCACTGCACCACCAGGGAAGCCCCTAAAACTAAAAAATAATTTAAAATGCATTCCAGAGCCTGCTATTAAGGTAATTATCCACTGTAGAGATACTTGACAAATAAGGATACAGAGGTCCGGGGTGGTTGGTCAACCAGGAGACCCACCTAGGATTTAAGGGGCCCATATGCCCAAGAATCTCCAGTTCCCTGGATCCCCAGGGTGGGGAAATTAGGATTTCTGCTATTAGTAGAGATTAGAGCAAATAATCTTCAGATTTCAAGAAAATATGATTCCTTTCTTCACCAACTGTACAATAAACTACCATGCCTGTCCTGCCCCATCTCTCCAGGTTTGACCTCAGCCGGGCCTTGCTTCTCCCAGCTGGGTGCGTTACTCACCTCAAGAGATAGTTGCTCGGGAAAGTTATATTGACACAGGGAGAGTTGCCAAAGAGCCATTAAAAAAATCTGTCTTAGACACAACTTCTAAAATTGCCTTTCGGGTGCTAAGATTTACTTCAGCCAGCACTTTATTGCCCAGGTTTAACACTGCCCGGTGTTATGGTTTTAGGTTGTACATTAGCATAACAGCCCTAATGCCTTTATCTTTATTGTGCCCCAGTTATAAGTGATCCATCATTGTGGATATTATATATTTATCAGTAGTATTCTTGTGGTTTCTGAATTTAAGTTCTGAACTTAAATGTAGGTAGGAAAGGTTTTTTTGTTGAAGAAAAAAAAGAACTATAGCTCCATCCTTAAGACATTGGATATATTAAATAAGTAAAATCAAAAGGTTTTGGTTAAACGACCTTTCCAAAAGGGAAAAAAAAAATCGAGAGCAACAGAAGTGTAATCTAGCTGAATCACTCTTTTCCTGTGGAGGATTTATGCTTGTTCAAACTACAGGTGAGGAAAGCTTAGAGGTTAAATTTTAAATTGTGGGGTTTTTTATTATTATTTTTTGGGAGGCGCTGCATTAGGCCTTCGTTGCTACAAGCTGGCTTTCTCTAGTTGCGGCGAGCGGGGGCTACTCTTCATTGCAGTGCGCGGGCTTCTTTTTGCGGTGGCTTCTCTTGTGGCAGAGCGTGGGCTCTACGCGTGCGGGCTTCAGTAGTTGTGGCACGTGGGCTCAGTGGTTGTGGCTTACGGGCTCTAGAGCGCAGGCTCAGTAGTTGTGGCGCACGGGCTTAGTTGCTCCGCGGTACGTGGGATCTTCCCGGACCAGGGCTCGAACCCGTGTCCGCTGCATTGGCAGGCGGATTCTTAACCACTGCGCCACCAGGGAAGCCCTAAATTGTGTTTTAAAGACAGTACAGTGGAGTGATCCTAATATAACTTTGTAAACCTTGCTGAGAAGGAAACCCCAAAACCAGTGTTTTGTAAGGTAACCTCCAGCGTACCTGGGCGCTGCCGTGGGTATCACCACCTCCCGTTCAGCGTGTGAAGGTTTGCCCTTGGAATTGGGGCTGTCACTGAGGTGCGGGATCGGGGGCCACGAGAAGCTCTGACTTGCCTCGCCAGCTGTAGGTTTTTCTAGCTCACCAGAGAGCTCGCTGGTCAGTGTTTCCAGGCTGTGGGGATGTCAGAGGACCCCTAATTGCCTCTGGTATTTCCTCAACTATTTCCTCACAGGCCTCTTAAGCGTCTGTTAAGCTTACATGTTTAACTTCCAGCCCTGATCTTTATTACTTTGTGTCTTGGCTTCATTTCCTTTTCTTGGCCATCATGGGTCACAGGACCCATGAACAGCAAGTACCCTCCACTTGGGACAGCCGGCAGGGTGTCCATTCCCGTGGACGTCTGCAGGGTGTGTGTTTCAGCCCCACGTGCTTCAGTGTACATGCTACTCTGGCTCTTGTGGCCTGAAAGTGTGAGGTAACACTTGGAGATTGGAAAATGCACATTGTAATGTAAAGGAAAGTATTGTACATAATATTATAAACAAGGTAGGGGCATTTATTTTGAATCAGGGAAACACTAGCTCATAAAAACGAGTTTGCAGTGGTTATTCTAAAGGAGAGTTTTTGTATTAAAGTTTCAGTAGGATAATAAAAGTACTAGAGGCCCATGTCTAATAAACTTCAACTTCCTAGGATTGGTTCTAAAGAATTATTTATAAGTTATTAAATTTAAGAATCATTCCCGTTTCAAATATCAGTCATGTTGGCAATGCCCTTCGTAGTAATGGAGAAAACAACCCCTTTTAATACATGCACTGTAAAATAGTGTGTGGGTGAGTAGGTCTATTTATATGCTTCAGGGTAGCTAGGTAGCATGAACAACAAAGATGCTGGGCTTATATGGGGCATGTGAGGTGGAGAATGAGCACGCCCCATACCTCCCCCTCTGGGTCAGGGTGGAACTTGGACAGGGAGGGCTCTAGTGACCTTGCAGGACAGCAGAACTTACTAGCTGTGATGCAGGATTAAAGTGGGGATTCCTAGGGAATTCCCTGGCGGTCCAGTGGTTAGGACTCTGCGCTTTCACTGCCAAGGGCCCGAGTTCAGTCCCTGGTCGGGGAACTAAGGTCCCACAAGCCGTGTGGCATGGCCAAAAATAATAATAAAGTGGGGATTCCTAAAACATTTTCTAGTTATCTTCACTCCCAGATTCTGAGCCCAGTACATAGTAAAGGAGGAAACCCTATTCACACTCCACAGTATAAGCAGGAACCCCTGCTTTCCACCCAGTTAGTTTCTGGATGAAGGTTACATCCCCAGTCATTACAAGGCAAGCACCCACCACCTTCCAGCTACCATGTTATATATTGGGGTTCCATTCCGAAAACTCATTACATGCCATTTTAAAACTGCATAAATTGATCACAAAGATAAAACACATAAAAGCTCTGCTGTATCCTCTGGGGGAATGACTCTGCATGGGCAAGATGCAGCATCTCAGAAATGCAGGGACACTATGAAGATTGGATGAAGAGCCTGCTTTCTCCTCTGGGTGAATCTGGTCCCTGGCAGAGGGCGTTGGTGTCATGCATTCAAAGTTATGGTGTCAGTACCTGTTCGAGCTACATGATTCTCTTACTAGCAGATATGGGAGTAGGGCGGTTTCCAAGACGACTCTCCATCAAGTGTACTTCATGGCTGATTTCATGGATGTTAAGTTTACCGTGGGGAAGCCTTTTTCTTGAGTGATCTTAGCCCACTTTTTAGCTCCCCCAACTCTGATATCATGCAAGCCAGTTCTCTTTAAGAAGCAAACACTTAATGTTCAGAAAAGTCCTTCTCTGCTTCGTAGTGGCTGCTCATTAGCATTTGAGAGGAGAGCCAGGTGCCTTCACCAGAATTGGCTCCTGTGGGGTCTCGCACCTCTAGATGCTTTCCTTATCACTGTTACCTGTAATGGCCTAACCATACAAACAATACAAATTTTGTTTGACAGTAAGCGGGCAGAGCTAGTGTCCTACCTGTAGGGGCTTGTACAGAGCTGAAAACCACGTTTCCACCATGCATAAAACTCCATTATGTACAGCTTTCCTTTCCAAACTTTATAAAGTTCGGATTATATACATTTCTAAAACCAGGGCAGCCTACTTTAAGAAAATTCTTAAGTAGTTGACACCTAATAAACCTCAAGAAACCACCACCCTTTTAAATAGAATATGACCAATTTCTTTGGATTCTCGACTCATTTGATTCTGCCGAAATATTTTGTTGATCCTTTTTAAACAGATGACAAGACACATATATTTCACACACATATGTTTTATACATACATGTAATACTTTATATATACATAACAATTCGATTAAATCAAAGAGCTTTTCTAAATCTATAGGCACAAGGAAGACTGGGGGTGGGCCGGGGGTGTGATTACAGTGAAGAGTGGCGCTCGTCCCCCTGGAGGACGTGGTGTTATATTTGGCTCAGCTGGCGGCTCGGGGTTGTGCTGGGACCAAGAGAGCCTGAGAGGCGGTGATCTGGGCTAATCCCTCTCAAGGTCTGGTGAAGTGGAGAAGGATGGAAAAGAGGGCTGGGAGGAAGTGAATGTAATGTTTAGCATAATGGAGAGATAAAGGAGCCCTGTAATCAGATAAGGGCTGGCGGAGGAGGGGGCAGGGGAAGTATTTATGGGGGATGTCAAAGTTCCAGGCTCTGTCTCTGAAGCCAGTGGGGGAGGGGGAAGAGCAGAGAGCCAGTTTCCAGATGGCAGATGGACTGCTTCTCTACAGGTGTGCCTGAAATGTAGGCTCAGACCTGTTCTTTATAAATCTGCCTTGCATTAATCATTGCCGGAGGTCCGTTTTGGATTTTCTCCTGCTGCCCAAGGCCCGACAAGCCTCCCTGCCACTCTGTTCTCTGACAGCTGAAAAAGGCAGGCAGTCAGGAAACTCAGTCCTCAGTGGCCAGGGAGGCTTGTCTTTAAAGGACCTGCTTTTGTAATTAAAGTCAGCCTTTCAGCAAAAATAATTAGGATGGCTACAGTTGACCAGACTTCTTTGTATCAGGCACTGGACCTCAGTTACTGCTTTTAACCGTCAGGATATCCCAGCACGGTATACTCGTCTTTGTTTTTTGCAAATGAGGAAACTGAAGCTGAAAAAGAGGCTTCTTCAGCTACTGAGAAGGTCAAGGCAGTGCTGACCTGTCTGGCTTTGAACATTCTTTACAGACACAATGCTGCCTCATCACTGTTTCCTACAATCCCTTTGTTTACTTCTGTAACAGGGCCCAGACAGGGCCTGCTTTGAAATCTGGGGAGAACAGCTTAGAACATAAAGGCCTGAGATCCAAAACTACTTGTGCCACCTTGGAATCAGCACCCCAAAACAAAAATCTAACTTTAAAATTGTTCTTTCTCTCCCTCCCCATCCTGCCATGGGATGTCACCGACCTCTGTTGCATGTTGAGTGATTGCAGGACAGCAAGTCCTGTTTTTACAAATAAGGCTCCATGTGGGGAGTGCAAAGCTTTGTCCTTCAAGGAACCACGTTTGGCCAGATCCCCAGCCCAATTTGAAAAAGCCAGTTTTACTCAAAATGCACATAAAGAATATAGTGGTGTTCAGGTGGTGGTCAAACACCATTTGTAATGACATTGATTCTTAGGGTCAGTTTAACTCAAGTTCAGACACTAGGGAGGGCTCCATTCGGTTTGTGTTTGGACCCACGCCTGGAACTTCACCAGGTCCTAATCAGTTACACCAGTTTAACTGTTGAAACTTTCAGAAGCATGAGGTGATTGTTGTTGTTGACAATAGCGTTTTGGGGGAATTTTCTAAAGCGTACCCGCAGCATTTATCTTGTGCACATGAAGAAACGCATCTACTTTAGCCTTTCCTGCTTCATCCCGCACCCCACAGACAAACCCCACATCTGGCTTAAACATGTTGTTTAATTCTTTCCAGAAAGAGGGAGGGAAGGTGAGAAGGGAGATTTTTCCTTCTTTATACCTTTTTGGTAGTAGAGTTCATCGTCCTTTCTGTTCTGGGTGGGGTGAGTGCCTGAATAACGTAAATACACCACGGATAGGAAGCAGTTGGCCTGCGGCCATGCAGCTGGATTATGCAGACACCCTTCGCAGCTTTTAGTGCAACACTTTATCCCCCTGCCGTGTTTTCAATAGTCACTTGCCTCAGTTAATGCTGGCTATTGGGGTTGCTGCCAGAGGAGATGGGGGGCTTCTTTTCCCCACCCTCAACACCAGGTCCTAATCAGTCACACCAGTTTAACGGTTGAACTGGTGTTCAGCCGTTAAACTGATGTAACCATAGAGCAGCGCAGAGAAATCTGTGCCCTCGGGAACGGGTGTTGAAGGAATGGGGCAGGAAAAGAGGATGTTGCAGGCCACAAGCAAAGGCCAAAGTTAACAGCCCCCGTAGTCTGGAAGGCAGGTGCTGGGGTATTTGTTTGAATCTCTAATAAATGAATACTTTTTGGAAATAAGTTTATGGCATGTAATGCAAACTTCCCTTTTTTGTGTTTACTTAATCCCTTCAAAGGAAGGGAGAATGGGCTTCCCTGGTGGCGCAGTGGTTGAGAGTCTGCCTGCCAATGCAGGGGACACGGGTTCGGGCCCTGGTCTGGGAGGATCCCGCGTGCCGCGGAGCAGCTGGGCCTGTGAGCCACAATTGCTGAGCCTGCGTGTCTGGAGCCTGTGCTCCGCAATAAGAGAGGCCACGATAATGAGAGGCCCGCGCACCGCGATGAAGAGTGGCCCCCGCTTGCCACAACTAGAGAAAGCCCTCGCACAGAAACGAAGACCCAACACAGCCATTAATAAATAAATAAATAAATAAATAAATAAATAAATAAATAAAACTAAAAAAAAAAAGGAAGGGAGAAAAGCACACAGCCGCAACAAAAAAAGGTAAAGGCATGTTTTAGCAAGAGGCGTGTAGAGTTTCAGTTATTCACCTTGGCCATTTCCTGTTGGGATGAACCCACGGTACATTCACAGACGATTTGAGAAAGCTGTGTTTCATACTAGAGAATTACACATCCTGGGAACCCTTAGTTTTTCTAGAATAAATGGGGAATGTGAGGGGAGTATATTCTCAAATTGTGTGTATGTAACTAAACAAATATTATAAAATGTTCTTAATCTCTCTGATCTAAAGGAATATGCATGTTGAATCCTGAGGTGAATGGATTAATGATAGAAACCATGTGACTTTTTAAATTCAATTTTCCTATTAATGAAAAGGAAATCTTTAGCCTATCCCAGTTAAGCTGTTGTGGCTCATAAGCAAATGAGTATTGAACACTTTATATTTTCTCAGAGATTTTCTTAGCTTTAAAACCTGTTTACAATGGGCTTCCCTGGTGGCGCAGTGGTTGGGAGTCTGCCTGCTAATGCAGGGGACACGGGTTCGAGCCCTGGCCTGGGAAGATCCCACATGCCGCGGAGCGGCTGGGCCCGTGAGCCACAACTGCTGAGCCTGCGCGTCTGGAGCCTGTGCTCCGCAACGAGAGAGGCCCGCGCATCGCGATGAAGAGTGGCCCCCGCTTGCCACAACTGGAGAAAGCCCTCGCACAGAAACGAAGACCCAACACAGCCAAAATCAATCAATCAATCAATCAAACATACGCATCTGATTCAAGATCCTCATTAAAAAAAAAAAAAAAAAAAAAAAAAAAAAAAAAAAAACCTGTTTACAAATATTGTCTATTTAACCCATTCATTCCACAACCTACTACATGAAAGACATCACTCTAGGTTCTAAGGATATAGCAGTAAATAAAAAGGGCAAAGTCCCTGTTCTCATGGAGTTTACATGCTGGTTGGGAAAAGTGGGCAAACAGGGCAGATGTTGATTTAGTAGCATGTAGAGAGACAAAGCATGGTGAGAAGATTTAAGAGGGATGGAGGGTGCTGCTTTATATAAAATGGATGGAGAAATCTCTAATGAAATAACCCTGGACAGAGACCCGAATGAATTAAGGAAATGAGCCTAGTTGGTGTGTGGAAAGAAGAGTGGGAAATGGGGTTTGAAGCAAAGGAAATAGCGAGTGCAAAGGCCCTGAGGTAGGGTGCTTAATGCAGAGGACCATCAAGGATGATGGGACTGAAGTGGGATGGGCAAGGAGGAAGGTAAGATATGCACTAGATTTTGACTCTTACTCGGAGTAATATAAGAAGCTTTTGGAGAGTTTGAATAGAATGTCTTAGTCTGACTCACCTTTCGACTTTCTTAGAAATTTGGGCAGGTATGGGAAGTAAGGAGGCCAGTTAGGAGGCTGTTGCAATCGTCAGAGAAGTGTTCTGGATATATTTCAAAGGAAGAGCCAGTTGAGAATCACGAGTTCAATCTTAAACATGTTAACTGAGGTGCCTACTAGATGCCAAAGCAGAGAAATCACATAGGCAGTTGGTTTTACTGATCTGAAGCTTAGGGAAGAGGTCTGGTTATGGAAATGTGAATTGGGACACTGTTAGCACATGGAAAATACTTAAGTGGAGTCGTTGTCCCTGGCTTAGATCATGGATCGTTTAGGCACAGTTAAAGGAGGGGAGGCAGCAAATACTGGTACCAAGTAGTAGGCGTGCTAGTGGGCGCCGGTGCAAGGTCTCTTCTGAGTGTGTCTATTTTCTCAGTGAAATTAAAGCATGCTCATCCATCATCTGAGAGGGAGGGGGCAGGAGGACATATGAAACAGTCTTCTTGGGGATGGATCAGGGAAATGTAGCAGGATGCTGGGTAGACCCACTTGAGTTTAGTGGTTAGGACTTCAAAAGTAGACCTACGAGCATGGTAGAGTGGGGTCTTTCCCTCTGACCATGTGCAGCAGCCTGAGTGAGGGCATGGAGTTAAGTAGATGGTAGGATTTCACCAGGGTTTGGAGTTTGACTGGGCAACTTCAGTAAGGAAAGAGAAGGCAAGCATGTTTAGGTTTTCTGCAAGAGTATCATGATAGACCATGGAACTTAAGTTGGGTAGAGAATCAAGTGAGAACGTGAGGGTGTGGAGAACAGGGCACAATAGATTGTTGGCCCTGGTGAGGTGAAGAATTATTGGAATCTAGAGAGTGTGAGCTGCACCGTAGGGAGATGGGGCTGGAGAGCGGGATGCTTAAGACTGACAAGGTCAAGAGAGTGACCTAGGCCTGGGTGGCTGAGACAAGGACATTGAAGGAGAAGAGTTCCAGAAACTGAGAGGTCAAAGAATTGGAAGGATCCTCTGGGTGAATGATGAAACTACGAAGAATCATGCCAGGGGTCATGGTGAAGAGATGGAGGGACAGTAAGCCCACTTGCTAACCTCTTCAAGGAATGAGGAGAGATGACCAGAGGTCTGAGGAAGGGGGCACGGTCAGACTTGTGAGCTTCAGAGGAACTGGAGAGAGTGCCGATAGCCTGCAGTAGAGGTGGGTACCCTACGCCCCATCTAGGCTGAGCGGGGGAGGGGTGCAGGAGACAGAAGGCAGCCACACGGGTGGGCCACGTGACTCAGCCAGAGCACGTTTTCATTTAGGTTAAGAAAGCGAACGGAACTGACAAGAGGTACCTGGAGTAGTCAAATTCATAGAGACCGGGAGTAGGGTGGGGAGTTCGTGTTGAAGGGTACAGCGTTTCAGTTTGGGAAGATGAAAAAGGTTCTGGAAACGGATGGTTGATGTTCTGGTGATGGTCGCAGAACAGTGTGAATGTACTTGATGCCACGGAATGGTACACTTAAAATGGCTAAAATAAATGTTCCATTATGTGTATTTTACCACAATAAAAGCAAGTGTGAAAGGAAGGGTTTAGGAAGTAAAGGGGGATGTTGGCCCTTGAGTCCCAGGGGCACAGTGGGAGGGGAGCTGGGTCACAGTAGTGGGTGAGCTGCAGGGGGTGGTAGGGAACCTGGGTGGCTTTGCCTTTGGGGGTGAGTGAGGTGAAGGATGTGGGGCAGAGGGACAGCCTGAGTGGTTTGGCAGATCACAGGTTGCTCGGCTAGGCTCTGAGCACTGTGCCTGGGGTGCATAGAAAGAGAGGGTTCTATATTACTCTGCATCTTTGTTTCCCTAGAATCTGGTACAGCGCCTGGCATGTAGAAGATGGGGATGTATGTTTGAAGGATTAAAAAAAGCAATGTTGTTCCAAGAAAGAAAACAGCAAGTGAGAATTTAATGGCCTTGCCGAAAATCCAAATAAGTTTCAGAAAAGTGCTGAAGAATGAAAAGAAGCTAGAGTTGGTCTCTGGAGGAGAAAGAGGATTTTTGGCCAATGTGCAAAAGAACTTATTGTGAAATCAAAGTTTAGACTGGAAAAAATAAAATCATAAACAGAAGGCTACACATGTGTAAAGGGTATTTGAACTGAAATATAAACGATCGCACGGTGAATTTGTGATTTAGGAGTGGACTATCTGTCTACTTAACGCTAAATGAGAAGATTATTAGCCTTATAAAATGTTAAGCCTTGGTCATTCATTATAAACCAAGTTTTAAGGGTTGAAACCATAATGTCCTCTTAAGTTAATAGATTCGTCTTTCCGAACTTATAGATACCAAGCTGTAGATAGAAGTTCATTCGTTTTATTATTAACACGTCCACCTAGAAACTGGAGAATGTTATGCTTGCACACATCCTCAAAGATTCACAAATATTTTTTAATGACTGGGCGTCTTTTTTTTTTTTTTTTTAACGTACTTTTATACTGAGTTTAAGAGTTGGGGTTTTTCCCTGAACATTGATACAGGCTATCTTTTAAGGTTGCTGCCAGGCGTAGATTTTCTTTTGATGAGTCCCAAAAAATGCTGGCTGTGGTCCCCTTGCACTGTGAAACGTGTCCTCCAGCTCCAGACCATTGTCATGCCCCATTCTTCTTGTTGTCGTTTTAGTGACAGCTATATTGTGCGCGTCAAGGCTGTGGTTATGACCAGAGATGACTCCAGCGGGGGATGGTTCCCACAGGAAGGAGGCGGGATCAGTCGCGTGGGGGTCTGTAAGGTCATGCACCCCGAAGGCAATGGACGAAGCGGCTTTCTCATCCATGGTGAACGACAGAAAGACAAACTGGTAATGGCAGACGTGCAACGCGTGGGTTAAATTAGCAACGACTGATTTCTTGACATTAAATCATAGCCCTTTTCCTGTAGGTATTTTTTTCCTTCTTTCTCTGACTTCAGACTCTTGCAAAAGCTTCCAAAGTTAGAACTCACGGGGCTGGCGCCAAATTGCAAAACCTAACCTTGGCTTTTCAGTGAAGTCACTTTTTACTACACACCGTATAACTCAGATGCTTAGAAGTCGTGCATTTGGCTGTCTTATTTGCGTCTTGATTAATTAAGCTGTCTTTCTGTCACTGTAACAAGATGTTCAAAACGAAAGTATGTTCTTTATTATGAATCACATCGTAGTGAGCTGTGAAGTCAGAGTTTTTTTAAACATTGGGTTTATTCATGGAGCACGCCATCAAGGTTTGGATGGTGAGAGATAGAATGCAAAGAGGAAGTGTCGTCTGACGTCTTGTTACTTCTAAATAAATGTTTATCTCAAAAATACTGCAGCTTCTATTTCATAAGCTAATGAATAAAACATGTTTGGGAAAAGAAAGTAACAAAAAGCAGCGGCATTACACTCCTGTAATAATTCTACATGCTTAAAAATAGGCACTTTGGAGAGTAATCATTATCTCACAAAGATGGGCGCGTTGATAGTTTATAACATAGTTTCATGGAGGGACTGGATGTCCAGTTCTGTGTTATGAAGGAATCTATGATACGAAGGAAAATTGTCTATTTTTAATTGGTGGCCTTGAATCTGGGAGAACATGCTCCTATCTGTATTCGACCCTGGAATGTATACTCCAAAGCCAACCATTGATTCAAAACGTGCAGGATCATGCAGGATCTCAACAGAGAGAATACAAAGACACCACAGGAATAAGTCAGTGGTACATTTGAGACCCTTGACAGCAGCATGTGTTGAGTTTTATGTGCTGAGTATACAAACTTAATCTTCTTCTGCAACCACTTCTTAATGTTTATAAAGGTTACAAAATAAGGCAGAACAACTTCTGAATGTTATATATGGATTAACAGAAATGGTATTTTCCCACTTGATTCATTTCTGAAAATGAAATGAATGAAAATTTAAAGGGAGAATATAGCTCATTTTAAGAAACATGGCCATTCAAGAAATTCCCTACATAATAGTCAAATAAAACATTCTTGTTTATAAGATATTCACAATAAAGGCAATGTAACCACACTAACAAGAAAAAGTAAAATAAGTACCTTTTATCCAGCGTTTACCTAAGGGCTGAGCACAATGCTAGCCCTTTAATTAAGATGTATCATTGTATCCTTACAGTAGCCTGTATAGCTGTAACTGAAGAAACTAAGATTCAGAAAGACTCCTTGTTCTGGATGACCCATCTTGGGGGCCAGGAACCAGTATTTGATACCCTGTCACTCTGACCCCAAACTGAGCCAAAGTCGCATGTGCATAACTACCTCTAGCCCTTTGATATAGCTTTTTTCCCCTTTGTGCATATTTTTATTTTTACCTAGCTGTAATCAGAGCTCATAAACAGTTTTATATCTGTGTGTGTGGTGTGGTTTTGTTTTGTTATGTTTTTTTGGGCCACATGGCATGTGGGATCTTAGTTCCCCGACCAGGGATCAAACCCTTGCCCCCTGCAGTGGAAACGTGGAGTCTTAACCACTGGACCACCAAGGAAGTCCCTAAAGTTTTATATCTCATAAGATATTCTCATAAGAAATTTTCCATGTTGCTGGTATCAGGTTGATGTTCTATTGTTTATTTGAGGATCTCCTTAGTGTCCAATGTTAAGATTGCTTCCCTTCCCACTACCCCCAGTATTATCTACCTGCATTTTCCACACTTATTATTTACTTGGAATAATTTGAGGGGTCAAATTTTTATGACTTTTGATACTTGTACAAAGAGCTGCTACCAACATATATGAGAATTTTCTTTAACACACTGAGGGTCACATATTTTAAATCTTTACCAATTTGATTAGAGTAACGGTGGTATCTTGTTGATTAATAACGAGATCAAATGTTTTTCTGTTTGTTAAACAGTCTTAACTGTGAATTATCCGTCAATATCCTTTGCATATTTACTGTTTGGGGCCTGATTTTTCTCCTTGATATGTATGCCCTCCAAGTATAATAAAGATACTCATCTTCATCTGCATATTTGCACATATTTTTATAATCTATTGCTTGCCTTTTTGATTTTAGTTGGGGTTCTTTTCCTACAAAAATTTTGCTAGAAAAATTTTTTTCACTTTTTCCCTTTTTATTTTTATTGTTACTACTTTTGTGTTAGCAAATTATTGTACCTGAATGGTTACATCTTTTTAGGTCTATTTTTTCCTGGTATTTCTGTGGTTTGTCATAGAATATGTCAACCTGAAATAGCCTTTAGATTGTCTAATTCAGCCCCTTCATTTTATAGATACATTTATAAACTTGTATCGTACCACCGACTTGACCATAGTAATTGTGAACTTCTACAATTTTGTTTGATGCCCTTTATGTAAATAACCTCAGTTAAATTCCTGCAACATTCTGAAGGAGGAGGATACTATTGATATTATCTACACTTTGTAATGGGGAACCTCAGTTCTCCAAGAAGTGATCCATTTCCTCAGTCTGGGGCACAGAGTCATTAGCAGAGCCAGTCCTGGGAACCATTTCATTGTGAAGCCAAAACCTGGTCCCTTCATACCAGCTCTGCATGGGAATAGGACAGTCCTGGCTGTGGACCAGCTTCTGTTGTGTGTTGCTATTGCACAAGGATTGTGTGCCTCATTCCCTCCTCTGTCACGTTTCTCCATCACCCTCTCCCTCCTCTTGTCCCCCTTACGTTCTGTGACTCTACACTTCTGGACTTTTATATATTATATCCACTAGTAGTTAAATCACACACCCATACACCCAGATGTGCTTCTGCATCTTTCCATGCCTCACTGTGCCTGTTTCACACTCTGGTAAATCCTGGACTCCTAACACACAACCCCACACACACTTTTGGCAATATGGTGACTCCTCCTTTGGCCTCCAAGCTTACGTAATGCAGCATTTCTGCCCACTGGAGGGTATGAATCCTCCTGGAAGCTGTGCAAATGGGGTGGGGTTGTTGAAGGACACCCCTCCTCCTCAGTGGTGGAATGGGGAGGAGAGGGTGGAGATCATTTGGGGAATACAGAGAATGGATGGTATCGGAGTTCCCAGTATTCCAGCCGGGACAACCAGGCTTTTCTGATAGAAACTGTTGTCAGTAGTTTTTCCAATGGAGTGCAGTTCTAGAATTCAGCACATTGGTTTTTGTTGTTGTTACTTGACTTCTGTGTTGACGCCTGTGAACTTAACTTCCATTGTTTCTACGGGAAAAGTCTGTGTTCCAAATATCCATTCACAAAGTCGTTATTTGGATAATTTTTTGTGAGTTGGAGACAATCAAGTTTTCCTGAGAAATTATATGTCAACTAAAAATTTCTGAGTTGAATCTTATTTTAGATGGATTAGAGGATTTTACTTCTGAAATGAATCCTGTGAGAAACTACCTTATGAAGGTGAATCACAAAATCTAAAAGGTAGATCGTTCCAGTGCAGGTCTGTGAGCACTCCCACACACATTTGGTGGGAGTTACAGCTGGCAAAGCTCTTTGAAAGGCAACTTGGCAGGATATTAATTTTAAATGTGTATTCCTTTTTACTTTGGCAGTTCCACATCTAAACCCTATCCTATGGAAATAGACTGCAGAGCTTTATGGATAGCTACAGTTATCGGAGAGTTTTGGTCTCAGAATCCCTTTACACTCTAAAAATGTATTGAGGACCCAAAACGCTTTTATCTTGTAGCTTATAACTACTAATATTTACCATACTAGAAATTAAAACTGAAATTGTTAAAAAAATCTTAATTAAACAGTAGTGTTAGCTTAAATGACATTCTTTACAGGCAAGAATAGGCAAATAACTATATAACTATTTTCCAGAAAAAAAATGATTAGAAGAATAGCATTGCTTTGCATTTTTGCAGATCTCTTTAATATCTGACTTGATAGAAAATAGCTGGATTCTAATGGCTACTCTTGCTTTCAATCTGTGGCCATATGTTTTGATTGAAGTATATGAAGAAAATCCAGCCTCACACAGATATGTAGTTGGAAAACATAGAAATATTTTAATAGCCTTTTCAAACCATCATAGATATACTTCTTTGATGCTACACCAAAACTTGGCTTGTAGTAGTTTCTTAAATGTGGACTCTGAAACCATATCAATGACCTTTTTATACTCTATTACATTAAAATCCACTGGTTTATCTTTCTCTTTGCATGGATCTTTTACTCATTCCTGATTTTGTAATGTCATGCATTGGTCATTTGGAAAATAATCGTTTACTGAGTTAAACAGATCTTCCAAATGTTGATACATTTAATACTACAATATCAAAAATCACATTTCTTAATATCACCACGGATCTCATTAGAAAAGTCTTAAGTATTGGGAAGCTGTCCAAAATTCTAATTTTCACTTGAAAGTTGAAATTTTATTATTGGCAACAAATATCTCCTTGTTTTCCTTGAGGTGACAGGCTCGCTGTGTTCATCTTCAAGAAAACGTCTGCCAGGTACCCAAGTCTGAATAACCGTAGTTCACCTGAAGGCTGTTCTTTCAAGTAAACCTGGTGATCCATGAGGAAAGTAGTTAGTTCAACTCACAACTGCAGCAATTACACACGTTTTTCCTTGAGACAATCGTCATTCTTCCCCATGCAGTACAAGTAAAAAGGCTGTGAGAGATACTCTTCCCTTTTCTAACTACGCATTTGTGCAAAGCCAGAGTTTCTTCCCATACTTCAGCCAAAGCAACGTATTACAGCAGATCAAATGCAGAAGCAGATATGAGAATCCAATTATGTGTACTTCCCATTTCATCACATGAGATGAAAGATGTGTGTTCACAGGTCAAGATATAATAATTTTTAACTGCTTCATCAAGGACAATCCTACATAAGACTGGCCTTTTTTACTTTGACCATGTGACAGTGGTGAATCCGGTGACTTTGGTACTGTTTGGTGCCACTGCCTGGCCTTGATTCATGCCTCAGCACAGCAGTTTTACCCACTGTTCCTTTTGCACCATTAGCAGAACTGGCAACACAATGAAAAAGCAAAAATGTCTTAATATATGAAAATAGTTTTGCCATCCCAGACCCCGTGAAAGGACCTGGGGGTGCAGAGGGAAGGCTCCCAAGAGAACAAACTTTGAGAACATGTTCAAGGATGTTCATTCCAGCATTAGACAATGTAAAAGTGACCAATTAGAAATGACTTAATTGCCCATTAGTGTGGAGAATGGCTGAATAATTTTAATATATCCATACTGAGGAATAGTATTTATGCAGCCACTAAACAGAATCCTTTTTACCTTCCTATATCTCCGAGACATGTTTTTGGGGAAAAGGCAAGTTGAAGACCAATTTATAGGTTTGGCTACATTTAAACAGACTCACACACATAAACTTACATGCGTATGTAAAGAAGCTGCAGGAAGGGAACTGGAGTTGTGTCCACCATACCGACAGTGGGCAGTGCTGGAGAGGGAGAGGTGTTGAGGGTAGGGAGGGTGAGATGGGCAAGAATGGAACCTTCTTGGACTCACCTAAATTACTTAAATCTTCTACAATATGGATTTCTTGTATCAATTTTTTTGAAACCTCCAACAAGAATATATAATCACTTTTTTTTCTCCCCACGCATCTCATTTAAAAAGCTATTTTTAAAAGCCTTTCTCAACTTTTAAGTCAATGCCTAAACTTCATTTTAGAAGATTGATACCTATTATGCCAAAACTTCACTAGAGGGGTTATACCTGTTAGGAAGATGAAAGCATTTGAATGTTTTCATTTTTGTCATTAAACCTAGATAGGTAATGATGTAATTTTGTTTAAGAGAACAAAGAAATGGTATCTGGCCTCCTCCCCCTCACATAATTTAGGTGGCTGAACTTTACTTTTCCAAGAACTTATTACACTTCTCTAGGAAGATGTACCTTTGGAATAATCTTAAACTCAGAAAATGTCAACCAAAGACAATTTTTTTCACCCAAAAAAATATGGAGAAAACCAGAAGTCTTTGTTTTTACAAAAAAGGTTATTTTGAGACTTTGCATTGAGACTATTAAATTCTAAAATAGATAACATTTGTTAGTTAAAGCCTTGGTTATTTGGATTTCCCCAATTTGGAATTGGGCTGGGCTGACATTTAATCATTGTGCTATTCTTAGGGGAAAATGGCCATAGTAAGCAATTTAATCATAAATAGAACTGTGCGAGGGGACTGTTGTCTTCTTTCAATACAGTGGAATAAAGTTAACTGCTTGGGACTGCTATTTGATATGCCAATTAGACTATTATTCTCATCTATTAAGTTAGGGAACATTTATTAGGCAATGCTTAATTTCTGTTTGCTTAGATGTATTCTTGAAAGTTGTACTCATTTAAAGATATTCTCTCTAATTGGAATTTTTATTAATTTAGGCAGGCCTTTATTCTTTCACTTGGTTAAAAATTAATAAGATCTCATTTTGTTAAATGTAGAACTTTGCCAGAACAAGATCAAAGCTAGTAAAACTTAGCAAAATCATTTTGATATATATATAATGAAACCATAGAAATAAATATTGTCAATATTTTGGAGCTTTCTATGAATAAAGACTGGAGTTTACATTCACATGATTGCAATGCCTCTTTTATTCTATAATCTTAAACTCTGGTATCTTTACCAGCAATAGCACTCTACACACAGAGGGAGTTATTTTATAAAACATCTTGATCTTTTACAGTCTAGTTAGGGGAACAAGACTAATGCACACGAAACTGTTAGAGAATAATATGAGACCAAGTACTAAATTGTGAAGGTGACAAAAACTGAAGTAAATAAAAGAGTAAAACATAATGCGATATACTGGGAAACGTGTATGACCCTGTTAGGTTTCTTACTGTTTGGTGTTTTCAAAGCATGTTCATGTGTACGTTCATTGATAACGTTGGTGTTACTTCCGCTTTAGAGATAAAAAGGTCAAAGGTCTAAGACAATCTGCTCAAAGTCGTAGCTTAGTAAAAAGGCAGTTCTGAGACGAGATTGCTAGAAATTTGGAGATTGTTCTAATAATCCAGATAAAAGGTTAGAGACCTAGATCTAGGTATATACCTAGATCACGGTAGTAGCAATTGAAACAGGGTTGATACAAAAGATGTTGAAGGAAAAATGAAATGGACTTAGTGAATAATAATACAGGGGATAGAGAAAGCCGAAGAGACAAAAGAAAACCACAGAGATCTGAGCCAGAGAGAATGAACAGAGAGGGGTTGGCATTGCTAGATAAGGGGAAGTTACTAGGGGCAGAATTTTCAGAGCAAGTTATTTTCTCAGCTTGTTGAATTTGAGGTCACTGAGAGACACCCATTAGGACAGGAGAAGGAAGATTGAGACCCCTGATGTAGAAGCAGGCAACCTGGAACAGAGCAAAGCCCCAAGACTGGACCTCAGCTTAGTGCCCCCTAGTCAGGGGCAGGAGGAAGGAAAATGAGTGACATGAAGAGCATGGTTAAGGGGTACAGCAATACAGCGAGGACCACCAAGGGTGCGGGGTAGCAAGGAGTGGATGGTCAACAGAGGCAGACAAAGCCTTCCTCCAAGAAGCCTTCAAAGATGCGTGAAGGCAGAGGGGAGGGTTTTCATTAGTTGCCACCAAGGACGATGGTTCCTAGTTAGATTTTTGTAACCAGACACAATCATGACGATTTAACAAGTAACCCGCCTGTGTGTTTCAATCCTTCAGGTGGTATTGGAATGCTATGTGAGAAAGGACTTGGTCTACACCAAAGCCAACCCAACCTTTCATCACTGGAAGGTCGACAATAGGAAGTTTGGACTTACTTTCCAAAGCCCTGCTGATGCTCGAGCCTTTGACAGGGGAGTGAGGAAAGCAATCGAGGACCTTATAGAAGGTATTGAATTTATCGCTGCATTCTCAGTGGGACTATGGGAAGTTTCCAGGTTCTTTTTAATCGGAATTGTCTGCCATCATATATTTGTGGATTATTTGCAGGAAGGTTGGGGGCCAGGTCAGTAGAGGCCAAAACTTTAGGAACATCCAAGGAGAAAAAAACTTTAAGTGACAGTGCAGGGGAAAAGGAGATGGGTTTCAGAGTAATGAGTGATTCCAATTGGTTTTTAGACTCTGCTCTGAAAAGACAAGTTCTAGACTTCCATGTGAATGACTTTTTGATGTGTTTTACCTTTCCCTGACTATTGAGAAACCGCTTTGGTCAGATTTGGTCCAGAGGTGGAGAATAGATTCTAATGGGCCCAGAAATCTCCATGCCTTCCCACTGTTGTGTAAGGAGAGCCCAGGGGGTACGTCTGCCACTGAAAAGGCGAAGGAATCTGTGACTCCTTAGTCCGTGGGTGAGCAGCTGGTAAACACTGTGTTGCATTTAATCGTGGCCTGGAAGGCTCTTGGGCAGTGAGTTCTCGTGGGCTTTTCTAGAGTCCACAGAGTCCAAACACACAAATTCTCCACTTCGACACATTCAGTTATAAAATCAAAGGGTTCAAGGTTCCATAGCCAGGGCCCTGTGAATAAAGGAATATTAAGCAAGGCATGGTAAAGCCAAATTCAGAATTTGGGGAGATTAATCACAAAAGAATATGTGTTTTATTTGTATATGAAATAAATATGTTCTGAAGTCATTTTCTTCATTGCGGATTTGGGGGAAGAGAGAAAAGCAAATCTCAAAAGAAAAATCTCTTAACATCAGCAGGGAGACAATTCTGGCTGGAACACGAATCAGGGAACTGCAATCCCAGGGTGGCCAAAATGAGTAACAGCCAGTGTTCACATCATAGATCTGACACAAGTGGCAAATGTTTAAAATCTTGTTATTAAACATAGCTTTTAAATGTTTAGAAGAGAAAGTAGCTCCTGTATTACTGGTAGAAGCAGTATGTCCATGTACTTAGTCACTGAAGCTACACACAAAATTTGATTCTCTTGTAATTTTTTTCTCTGTATACACTCTACCTAGCTCTGTTCTATCAAACTTGCCTTAAAAGTTGATTGACTAGAGTAATTCAAATAGTAGAGAAAAATCCTCAGATATCAATAGGAATTGCACACAGGGTATTGTGGGACTTGTTTTTCCTCCTGTGATCCCGCTTCAGAAATTTAAATGTTTCTCATTCCTTTCTGAGCAAGTCTTTTGATTTCAGTTTCATATAATAGCAAAATATTTTCCAAATGTACATTTTGTAAGACGTAACGAAGAAAAGGAGAAGATAGAGACTAAATTTCCCTTTTGGTAGATCTATCACATGCAAATTTAAGTATGTTTTTCCTTTTGGCCATTAACAGTGTCATTTGATTTGATCCACACATTACAGAGTGGTATTAGGAAGGAAAAGGGGACGTTATAGTGATTTGCCTACCAGAATGAAGAAAGCGTTGAACAAATAAACCAATTGAACCCTAAATGACCATCTTTTTCCCTGATGGAATAAACTGGGTTTTCTGACATGAGCCTAAATGTTGGCCTGCAAAAACGAAGAAAACTCATTGATACCCTAGTATTGCAAGAGAAAACCTCTTTGCCCAGGTATCAGCTTAGAAGGTGGCTCCCACAGTCTGGGGTTTAGAGTACAGTGTCTGAATTTCAGCACAGGAAGCAACCATACTAGCTATTTAGTCAAATCCCCTCATGAGTAAATGAAAAGCCCTGAACTCTAAGTCCAGTTACGCAGTGAGATTGTGGCCCGTCCAACCTGTAGTTCTCCATCCATTGCTTTTCCCACTACACAGTGCGGGCATGGGGGTCACTGGTGGAGGCCTATCGTGATGCATGGCCTCTGTGGTGCCTCTCTGTGTACTTGTTCTCCAGTGGCCAGTGAAGGAGTTTGAGGGATTGATTTGGGAACAACAGTAGGCAAAATTCATTTAGGGAACATGCTGGCTAGAGTCAATTAAGAAGGGTAAATTAAAAGCATTTAATTTCCAGGTAACATATTTCTGCTGGTGATTCACATGTGAAAGGCATAGGATGTGGTTTATTTAAATATACTGTTTTAAATGATTGGCTTTGACTTATCCTCTTTAGAAACACCTTTTTGTGGTTTTTGTGTCTTTTTAGGCTCAACGACATCTTCTTCCACCATCCATAATGAGGCTGAGCTTGGTGATGATGACGTTTTTACAGTAAGTTCCCATCATCCTTTGCTTTCCAGAGGAGTTGGTGAATAATCAGAGAGAGGTTCTGTTTAGGGGCATGAGAGACACTTGGCAATTTGGTGTTTGCTGTTGCTGTTGGGATGCTGTCAGGGAGATCTCTGCCTTGTCATAATTTTGCTGCCCCGGGTTTTCCCTGGTCCCTCATGTTGCCGTGATGCTACAAGGCACATAGTATCAGCTCCCCTAGAGCTGTCCAGGGCGCTCTCCCAGTCTTCCTTCACATTTAAGGTGACTAGCCATCCTGGTTGGCCTGGGACTGTCCTAGTTTTAGCACCGACAGTCCCTAGTCCAGCAAAATACATACTTCAATCCCAGGCAAACTGGGACAACTGGTCACCCTACTCTCAGAGTCTTGCATTAACAACCAGCTCCCCCAACCTCCCTTGCGTGGTGGGTGCGGTGCAGGGGAGTAGCCTTCCTGATGAGTAATTAAACATCTGATAAGAGAGTCCTGAAGGCCGAGTTGAGGTTAGGGCCAAGTGTGCTAAGGCAGGAAACGGCTTGGATATTTTGACACAGCTTGAGTTAATGGGATGTAACTGGAGACAAAATGATTTCTCAGCTTGCCCCTTCACTAAAATTCTGTGCTTTTAGAAGTTAATTAAACAAACAGTTCAGTGTGCACCTGCTGTGTGCTTCGTGCTGTCAGGAGCTGTAGGGCAGCATTTCAAAGTCTCGGCCTTGACCCACAGGAAGAAATACATTTAAATTGTAACCTAGGACACACATCCATAGGCATCCCAAACCAGATCGTATTTCATGCCCGGCAGTTGTGATTTTTTTCTCTTCCTTTTTATTTTCTTCTTTTTATTATGAAACTTTTCAAGCATACAGGAAAATTTAAAGAATAGCACAGTTGAACACCTAGAGTCAACAGTTGTAACATTTTGCCCCATTTGCTTTATCTGTGCATGTGTGTGAACTTACACACGCACGCACACACACATAATTTTTCTGCTGATCCAGTTGAAAGTAAGTCGCCTCTAAATACCTGAGCATGCATCGCGTAAAAATAAGGCGTTCTCCTGTACAACAGCATTACTGGACCTAAGAAAATTAATGGGAATTTCATAATATCATCTAATAGTTCCCCGATAATTCCTCAGTTGTCCCAAGAGTATCTTTTATAAGCTGTGTTTTTATTTAATATTTTAAATATTAGTTGCAACCCTTTAAACTTGATTCCCGACCCACTCATCCTGCAACTAGTAATTTGAAAAACACTACTTTGGGAAGACAGAGGTGTGTGAACCCAGCTCCAGCCCGCATGGAGGTAACCGGGTGGTCAGGACAGCGATGAGATGGGCCTGTGAGAAGCTTAGAAGCCAGCACAGATTGTAAAGTGCTCTGGCCCAAGGTCCTTTTACAAGGAGCGGTGTGGGGGTCAGAGAAGACCCCTGGGAGCTGAGGCTGGACCAGACTTCGGTGGCATTGGAACAGGGTTTGGGAACGGGCTTCAAGGCGGGGAGCGAAGGTGGCAGCAGGAATGCATGTACTGAGTTGCCTGAGCATTGCAGACCCCGACCTGACATGAGTAGAGAGTGCTTGGGACGGGGGTAACGGGGGGGGGGGTGGGGATATGTCAGGAAATGAACTCAGTTGTGCCTCTGCAGAGCGGCTGGTGTAACGTGGCCCTGAGCAGGCTTCCTATAGCGCTCCAAGCAGATCCTCTCGACAGTTGGCATGTTGCTTACATCTGTTCCTTTGTCACGTTTTGAGAGACAAACAACAGCAGGCGGGTTAAAAGGTGGCTTCCTGTGCTCCAGAGCAAAACTGTCATTCGCAGCTGCTTCCCAGCTACCTGCCAGAAGTGATTTATGGAAGCAGGAGAGGGCAAGAGGGAACAGGCTGATGATGGAAGCCAGCATCCCTCCTGGTTTTGTCCTTTAATCCACAGGGAATCAATGTGCTGCTCTAGGGTAAGGCCGAATGCCTGGAAGGATGTATAGAAACAGCCCCGCTGCTTCCAGACACTCGGAAACTCACTGCAGGAGGAGGGCGACTTAATTGCATTCCCTGTGGGCCCTGATGTATATGATCCTTGCCTTCATTCCACTTGTTTACAAACAGGGGCCTATTAATAACAGTACCTCCCTTCCCCAAGACAAGCCCAGTCATTAAGCCACTGACTATTAGCAACATCCCATGTAAGGATGGGAGTGTCGTCAGGGGCTAATGCGCCAGGTTTCCTGTTTGTTCACGAGCTCCCTGTCGTGAGACATTTTGTCCTAAGAAATCAGGGAGATTTCTGAAAGCTGGAGCCATGGAAGAGAGCAGCTGCGTTAACTCCTGTGTAACCTATAGCTTCCCAAGGTTTGTTGCGTTCTAAAACTTCTATTGGTAAGACAGATGTTTAGAACTTGGAACTCATTTATTATAGAAAGAGTATAAATGGTGATAGAGCCTCTTACAACTTATGACGAGCCAGAATGAGAATTTTCTAAGAGAACGGTGTATGTGGGAGAAAACCTTTAGAGACATAACTTGAGGAACCAGGAGTAGATCTTTTGTTTCTGCTGCTGGAACCAGGGGTTTCCCTCTGTTTCAGGGGATTCCTTGGGACCGGGAGGAAAATAGGACATTGGACAACATATGGATGCACGTTCCACGTTGGGGGATGAAGTGGAGGGAGGGGCACCCCCATACCCACCGTGGAGAAGTTGTTGGGCTTGGGTGCTCGCCAAGCATGGGCTGTCTCATACTTTCCTGACTCTCAGCCCCTAAACTAGCCTGTCCCCCTGCCTTCTCAGGATGGTAATTAGCGTCCAGCTTAGCATGGGTGCACGTGTGTGCGGACACATACACACATACTCTGCCCATGCGTCTTGCCAGTCGCCAACACCATTGCCTCTGCAGTCATGCCACGCCTCTCCTGCCACCAGCCTGGTGTGTGTCCACATCTTTCCTGATGGAGCCGCCAGCAGAGACTCCAGATTAGCCACTGCTCTGATTTTCTGAGTCTTGGGCTATTTATCCATGTGTCTTAGTATTCCTCCCTGAACCAATTATGATTGTTCTCTCTTCTTTCAAATCCCATAGGACTCTTGTTTATTTCTCTCTTGCTACTTGAAAGCCTGCGGCTTTTTTTGGTTTTCCTAGGACTCTTGTTTATTTCTCTCTTGCTACTTGAAAGCCTGCGGCTTTTTTCGTTTTCGTATTTTATCTGCTGAATGAATGACTCTTCAGCTAATTAGAAGCAGTCCTCATTATAGTCTCTACAACCTTATAAAGCTTTGCTGTATAGGTGCTCAATAAATGGGTGCTCTGAACCCCAATAGAGTATGTAACAATCCTAGGGTTTCATATTTTACTCATTGGCTTTATTGCTATCCTGGGGGACCATCTGAAGGTGGGTGATTTTGAGGGATTCTCAGTAGCTTCATGTCCTATTTTTCTCGCTGTGTTTTCCGACGCATCTACAGCTAGGAGACGAGCTCCGAGCATCATCACCCACTCCAAGCCTTTGGCTGTTCATGCTCCTTGTTGCCTTCCACCCCGCACAGTCTCCTCTGCTCCCTGGGAGACCTCAGATACCGTGATCCGTCCAGGTGAACGCAAATACCTAGGTGGCCAGGGTGTACCCGGCATTAAATACGGATGTGGGAGGGAATTCCAGTGCCTGAGCCATTTGGTACAAATTTGTAAGATGAGTAATGCAGAGGGTATAAAGCAACGACAACAAAGGCTAGCGTTCTGTGGCGGGCATTTGGGGGCCCTGCTGAGAGTCAGCCCACTCTCATCCGTGCCTCTGGCAGACAGCTTTTCATTTCTCTCCCCAGAGCCGGGGAGCCTTGAGAGGGACAGAATGGAAGGACCCTCGAGAGTCTGCCCCTCTGTTGTGCTTTTGTCTTGTGGGGGAGACACGTGCCCTGGCGTGTCTTGTGGAGGAGGCCCACGTGCACTTGAGAGATGGACAGTGTAGCTCCGCGGAGAGGCCGAGCTGCTTTGCTCCACAGCCTAGGACTGACATTTTCCTGGCACCCTACAGTCGAAGACTCTGGGCCCAGAGGGTTTGGGGCCCACAAGGAAGGGGGTCATCGGGGATGGGGAGGCAGTGAGTAAAAGGGACTATATAGAACTAGAGAGGCTCTGAGTTTTATAGCCATTTAATGAACAATTTTCCAAGTTCCTATTTTGTAGGATTGGATCCATTGAAACCTGGCGGTTTATTTACTGCTGCAGAGCTCTAAAATCATTTACAGATGTTATTAGCATCTTCGTAGCTAGACAAGGAGAATTTTAATACGATCTTGGGAGAATGCAGCTGCAGGGTACACGTACTTCCAGAGCAGACTCGTTGAGAATCTGTGGTCAAGTGCTGTCGGTGCTTCAGCTGTCATTGTGCTGAGTGGCTGGATTCTGTCTCTAAAGCTGGGGGATTAGGGAAATATTTGCTTTATAGAAAGATACTTGGGGTGTATAAAATAGCTAAGTCTTCATCTTCCATAATAAGAAGGCCTTAAATAATATCCAAAGCTGCAAATCAGGAAAGAGTAGTATTAACAAGATGCTATTAAAAAGATGGAGAGAGAAATACAAGGAGAAAGAGCCACAAGAATTGAAGGTTTATTTCTCTGGGGAGTGAGAAGCTGAGATGGGAAGGGGCGGGATCGCTACTTGAGATATTAAATGATATACACGTATTGATTTTTTTTTTTTAAGAAAGAAAAAAACGAGAGGGAGTTTTCTCAAAAAGGCGGGGAGGGGGGTGGTCAAGGGAGGAGGAGGAATCCAGCAATCCTGATTTCCCCCATCTGGGGGTTTAAAGAGACTGAAGAGACGCAACAGAGGTTGAGTTGTGTGGCTCTCCGTGCTCTTCTTCCGGCTGTTTTTTTCTGCCTAGTGTTAGGAAGCAGTGTGTCCACCGTGGAAATAATGGCACATTAAAGGTAGGAGACCTGACAAGAGTTAGCTGGAAATGTTTGGCTTGCAAGGAGGTGAGAATAGCTGTAGACATGCCAACTCCTCAGAATTCTAGGTCTTGGAATTGGAAGGGATTTTTTTCCACGTCAGCTGAGCCAGCCTCCTTCCTTCTGGCAAACAAAGTAGGATTTGCCTCATTTTATAGACACAAGTCGTGGAGTCAGATGGGCGACTTGCCTAAGATGACACAGCCAGTTCATAGTGGAGGAGCAATGAACACCATCTCCTCGCTTATCCCGTTCACCACTGCCGTTTTGCTCTACGTTTGTTTAATAATTTTATTTACGGTATTTCAGCTGCTGTATTTTTTATATGTCAACCTTATGCAAGAGTTATGTTTTAGGTTCTCCTGGACCCAAGTTGGAAAGGGGAGAAGAGATAAGAGGATAAATATGTAACCAGTGCCCCGTGTGGCCCATTCATGTGACAGACTTGGAGCCTGAGTGTGTGTTACAGCCTAGAAGTCCCCAGGATAGAAATAGGAAGGCCAGCCCTATATGAGGTTTTTTTTTTCTTTTTCTTTTTCTTTTTTATTTATTTGGCTCTGCTGGGTCTTACTTGCAGCACACAGGATCTTTTAGTTGCGGCACCTGGGATCTTTAGTTGTGGCATGCGAACTCTTAGTTGTGACATGTGGGATCTAGTTCCCTGACCAGGGATCGAACCCGGGCCCCCTGCATTGGGAGTGCATAGTCTTAGCCACTGGACACTAGGGAAGTCCCTGTAAGGTTTTGATTTATTTTCCCACCTCCAAGGTTTATTCTCCCATGTCAGTATTGCTTCTGGATTTGGGCAGCACTTCTCAATAGGGATTCCTATTGAACCCCTCACACTTTACAGCATCCATCCTATGTAACGAGTTAACTTCTCTCTTGTGCACCTAGAATAGCACTAACTGTGTACCGTCATTTGCAGAATCGAGAAGAGTCATTCATACCATTTTGTGTAGGTCGGAATTCTCTCCTAGAACCCAGTTAAGAAAGGCTGGTTGGAAAAAAAAAAAAGGCTGGTTGGGATATATGTATATGTATAGCTGATTCACTTTGTTATAAAGCAGAAACTAACACACCATTGTAAAGCAATTATACTCCAATAAAGATGTTAACCAGCCTTTCTTTTTTTTTTCTTTCTTTGTTTATATTGTGGTGTTTCATCGTCCTTTTAATTGTTTAGGTAGGCAGTCCTCCTTCACGTAGGAAAAATGTCTTTTACAGCGTTGTCAAATTTTAGCCACGTTTTTGCCCAGACTGGAAAACGTGGTTCTTCCTCGTGCCCTATGCTTGAACCATTGATATCCTGTTCCTCACAAGCTGCATTTGATTACTTTCTGGCTATTCAGAGCAGTTGCTCCTAATGACATCTCCAACCCCTCCCATCCACTTCAGGTATTTTCTAAAGCGTGGCTAGAACATGTGGTTGAAACCAAAGTATGAAGCAGCAGTTTGTTTCGTCCTAGGTGAGCTTTTGAGTCTTTGCAAGTTGTGGTTATTTTCATTCTTGATTAAGTAGAAAAAAATGAATTTGTGGAATTCTGAAAATATCAAGCTTTCACTTATAGAAGCAGAAGACTGCAGCATACCACAAAATTGTCCTTTTCTTGAAGAGTTTTTTCCACCTAATCCATCCCCAGCACACATTAAAACTGAAGGCAAATCTACCAGTTTTGTAATAAATGGGGTTCGTTTACTGATTTTCTAAGAAAGGGGATGTTTTTAAAAGGTAAAGTGGCATGTGACTCCTGTTTGTGCAGAGTTTGGAGGTTGGGGAGAGGCCAGGAGTCTAAACTTGGTTCTGCCATTAATTAGCTGTGATCATTGATCCTTTTGGACTCAAAACCTTCCCAGGGTGAAATATTTCCTTTGAGTTTCTGTTTGCTGGCCCAAGGGGAGGAGAAGGAAAGGTACTGTGGTGTGGAGCTATCCCTGGCACTGTGCCCTGCACTTTCATGTACGATACTGTATTTGGTCCTCACAACTGACCATGAGGTACTTATTGACACTTCCATTTCTGCAGATAAAGTCCCCAAGGCTCAGAGAGGTGAAGCAACTTGTGCTCCGTTCCATACACTGTTCACCTAGAATGCAAACCCCAAATCTGCTTCCTGCCTTTCAGAGAACTTTAAGAAAAGGAAATATCTATTCAATAAGTTTCAATAGATTTCGCATATGAAATATACCAGATTCTCATCATTGCCAAGGAGCCACCTAAATAATGGACTTTTCAACTAGTACATTGGCTTAAAACCTCAACTGACTTCTTCAGTGGCACTATGGGGTTCTCTTGTGCCCGCCTGAGAGCCCCAGTCTCATTTTAGAAGATCAGTTGATCAAAAATGTTTCTGTGGTCTTTACCCTTGGAATTAAGGGATTGGGATAGAGTGGTGCAGGGAGAGAATAAGTAAAAGAGAAAATAGGTTGAAAATGTAAATTACCTCTACAGAGTTTGACTGGTGAAACTAATCTATGGGGGTTTGTTAAGAAAAGCAAAAATGTTTTGGGGGAAGGACAGCTATGCTTTGTGCATGAGACCAGGGAGCAGCGTCCCATAAATGCTGCTGGCTGAGACCCAGCACCGCACGGGGTGGCATGGAAGTTCTCAGAAGATGGGTGGGAGCTGCTTTATCTTCTGAATGCCAGTAATTATCAAGCTCACATTGCACAGTAAGAGGAGGATCTTTTTATTCTACACGTAATACCTACAGTGGATAAATTAAAGCAATTAAATGTCTAAGGTTCAAACAAAAGCTTTGAAATGCTCTCAATTTCAGGAAGCCCAAAGGCGTTTTGGTAGTCCACCAACTTGTGTCTTTCTGCACTTACACATGTATCATCTCATCTTTTTAAGCTGTGGATAGTAATATACTACTATTTCCATTTTATTAATTCATGCAGAGTACATGTTCAAGGTTACCTGAAACCCGCTTCCTGGTCACAGCCCTGCCAGTGAAGCTAAGCTGTGGGTTTATCAGAGTCCTTTCCTTTCATGTCAAAATTTCACCTAATTTCAAAGTTTAGAAACATAAAACTTTTTTTTCTATAAATTTATTTATTTATTTTTATTTTTGGCTGCGTTGGGTCTTTGTTGCTGCGCGCGGGCTTTCTCTAGTTGTGGTGAGCGGGGGCTACTCGTCATTGCAGTGTGCTGGCTTCTCATTGCTGTGGCTTCTCTTGTTGCGGAGCACGGGCTCTAGAGTGCGCAGGCTTCAGTAGTTGTGGCGCGTGGGCTTAGTTGCTCCGCGGCATGTAGGATCTTCCCGGACCAGGGCTCGAACCCGTGTCCCCTGCGTTGGCAGATGGATTCTTAACCACTGCACCACCAAGGAAGTCCCAAAACTTGTGTTTTTTTTTAATGTGTGGGAATTTTGGTTTTGTTGTTGTTTTTCACCGTAGAAGAATGCCCACTTTATCTATCCTCCGGGTCCTGGACAGGATAATGTCTTAGAGTCTAGGACAGAGTCATCTCCTTTCCCCCCCACCAGCAGCCTCTTAGACCCACACTGCCTGCTAGCTGGAGCTGTAAAAGATTTCCTGCTCTGCTTGCCTCTTTGAAAGAGGACACCTGGAACCAATGTAGGCCCTGAGGACAGGTGAGCCAGTGCGACCTGTTGACAGAATGGGGGACAAGTTCCTGTTTACCAAAGGGGAAAGGGTTGGCCACAGGCCTGCTGGTCTAACAACTACTGAGGGGAAAGGCTTGCTTTGCTGAAGAGTTAGAAACAACAGTTCAGCGCCAAACCACCGGAGCCGGCAGCCTCCTGACGCCCAGAACAGTTTACTGTCTTCTGAGAGGCACAAGATGCCCAGACTTCCATGAGATCAGTCTCATCTCCCAGCCCGAGGCTGAGAAGAATGCTATATACTTATATATAAATGCACGTGTGTATACATGCTTTTTTAAAAAATAAAATGGAAGCCCCTGCAATAGGAAGAATATTGAATATTGCTTTGGTTGTATCAGTGGCTGAAATCTATTTTGGTGGTAGATTGCAGTAAAAATAATACAAATTGGGGTCATAACTACTAGCTAGCCGTCTTTAAAAATTCAAAACATCGGGGATTCCCTGGCGGTCCAGTGGTTAGGACTCCGCACTGCCACTGCAGGGGGCCCAGGTTCGATCCCTGGTCGGGGAACTAAGATCCTGCAAGCCACAGGGCACAGCCAAGAAAAAAAAAATTCCGCAGCATCTATAAGACAGGGCAGAATTCTACTTTTATCAATCTGAATTAATCCTGCAGCTTTTTTTCCTATATGGTGATGACTTCTTATTTATTTTTTATTGAGGTATAGTTGGCATACATCCTGTGGCTCTTGAATCAACTAAGCAATAGACTTTGACTCCTCTGTAATGTTCTGAGGAAGGCAGAAGGATTACACATAAAACTTTTAGAACTCAAACAGACCTTGGAGATCATCCAGGGCGACTCCCTATTTTACACATGAGGACACTGAGACCCACAGAGGTTAAACAACTGGCCCAAGACATGTGGCCTAGCCTGGCCTGGAGTCGAGGTTTCCCAGTTCCCTCCGAGTAGTGCTATTTTTGCTTAACGTTTCCGTATGATTCCTGGATGGCGCAGATTAGCTCCTTAAACAGTTTCTTCACTTTGTTTTCTATGCCTTATTCAAAACACATAGGCCTGTCACTCTCCAGAAATGGCTGCTCGGATCAGGCTTGGCTGTACGAGCTGCATGTTCACATCAGCTCATGTGCTCCTGGGGATACAGAGAGGATCAAGCAGCTGTACTCGTTTGCTTGCCTCTCTGGAGGTGGCATCCGTCCCATTTGTCTCCATCCCCAAGAGGGAGAAGAAAATCGATGGTTGGTTGCCAGCCTTCCAGTGTTTTCCCTACCAGTGTGGACTTGATCAGGCTGGTCGTGTCTCTACTTTATTAAGCTTGGAGGGGCCACTCTTTCATGTTAGTACATCCTGACTCTTGCTTCCACCTCCCTTCCCTTTCTTTTCTCAGCCTCCTGTGCTTCCTTATTAAACTCTTGTCTCAGATTACTGCCTTTAGGACCAGGGGCCATGCAAAGCTATTACTCAAAATATGTGTTTTAATATAACCACAGAAAAATTTGAAAATGTAGTCAAAGGTATACCCCTTAAAAGGGGGACCAAATTTAGGTGGTTAAGAAACGTAACTCCCGTACATAAAATAGATAAGCAACAAGGATGTACTATATAGCACAAGGAACCATATTCAATATCTCGTAATAACCTATAATGGAAAAGAATCTGAAAAAATGTAAGTGTCTGAGTCACTTTGCTGTACACCTGAAACTAACACAATATTGTAAATCAACTGTACTTCAATTTTTTTAAAAAAAGAACTCTCATGTTATAGCTATTGTTCCAAAGTATAGAAGAAGGTAGAACACTGCCTAGCTCAGCTTACAGGACTAGCGTAACCCTGCTACAAAAATGAGCAAGAAGAGCTCAAGTAGAGGAAAAACAGGGGCCAAACTCACTTATGAATCTAGACGTAAAGTTTTAAAGTAAAATATTACCAAATCACATCAAATATTTATAAAACAAATGTAATGAAAGACCAGTAGAGTAGACCATATCCCAGACATGCAAAGATGGTTTATATTAGCAAAGTTTAACTGTTTGATTCGTACATTAATGAAACAAAGGTGAAAGACTGTAATCATCTCAATAGTCACAGAAAAACCATCTGGTTACATCCAACATCTTTTGGTGAAAACTCTTAGCAATCTAGAATACAAGGAAACTTTTTGGAACTTTATACATTTATTTATTTTATTTATTTATTTTTGGCTGCTTTGGGTTTTTGTTGCTGCGCGCAGGCTTTCTCTAGTTGCGGCGAGCGGGGGCTACTCTTCATTGCGGTGCATGTGCTTCTCATTGCGGTGGCCTCTCTTGTTGCGGAGCACAGGCTCTAGGCGCATGGGCTTCAGTAGTTGTGGCACAAGGGCTTAGTAGTTGTGGCTCGCAGGCTCTAGAGCACAGGCTCAGTAGTTGTGGCGCACGGGCTTAGCTGCTCCACAGCATGTGGGATCTTCCTGGACCAGGGCTTGAACCCGTGTCCCCTGCATTGGCAGGGGGATTCTTAACCACTGCGCCACCAGGAAGGTCCAAAACTTTGGGAACTTTATAATCACTCCAGTTATCTGGAAATATTATATATAACAGAGAATCATTAGAAGTCCCGCCAAAGTTAGGTTCAAGACAAACAGCCATTCTGTTTTTCCATATCATGCTGGAAACCCTGGCAAAATGTAGTAAGGCAAGAAAAAGAAGGTACAAATATTGGAAAGGAGACCAGACTATCTTTTGTGGGTGACAGGATTTGCTTAGAAAAGTCCAGAGAATCATTGGATAAAGCATTTGAATTTTTATGAGTTAAGCAAGGGGACCTGATCACAGGATCAGTAACTTTTCTATATAATCAGTAGTAACTGTTTAGAAAATGGAAATGCTTAATCTCATTTCGTTTTTGCAATAACCCTGAGGACAATTTTTGCTCCATTTTGCAGATGTGAAAACTGGAGTTAGAGGTCACCTTGACCAAAATCAGACAACTTATAATTAGCAGAGAATTGATTCAAATCAGTCTGCCTGGGCTGAGACCCTGTTTTTTAGCATTATAACATTCCATCACATTTCTGTTGTTCAGTGCCTCATGTTAGGTTACAGGCTTCTCCATTGGACATCTTATTAACAGGGGCATTGACATTGAGCTGGAGTCGAACCCAAACCCAGAGGCAAGATTTTTTGGCGGGTACATTTGCAGGTGACAGTGGTTGTGCGCACTGCTTCACGTCACACGGGACCTCCTACAAGTGGGCGGTGCCGCAGTGGCAGTGTCTGGCCTTGTTCACAGTGGGTGGCATCACAGGCTGGCTCTGCCTGCTCTCTCTGACTCAGGAAGCCTGCCGCTGAAGCCACGCCACTAAGGAGCCTGAGGTCCCCAAGCACAGAGGACCTCTGCTTTTGTTCTTCTTGAGCTCAAACCTGCAGCACTTCCGAGATTCCCTTGCCCCACCAGCAAGGCGAGTTGAAAATGCAGCCAGTCTTTCCAGGTTGAAGGTGAAGCTCTCGGATTGGTAGGTTGGTGGGTGTCATTAGCTTGTGCACACAAGTAACAGAGATATGTTCTAGAATCTTGCTTGTTGATGTGCGTATGTGCACGGCCTAGTGGCTGCTTTTCTCCACGAGCAGAGAAGGGGGCACCAGTCCAGAGGTACGTGTGGTGAAAGGTTTTCCTCTCGCCTCTCTTGGAGATACCCTGATAGTACCTTCCTTCTGTTGGTAGGTCACTTGAGCCCCTTGACAAGATTTATCTGATAGCAGAGATGTGAAGCCTCAGCTTCCGATGCAACCTCTCCTGCGTGCTCTAAGCCCAGAGCAGGCGGGCGCGGGGACACTGTGGGCTGGGCTGGGACCTCCCCGCAGGAGGCAGTAAACTAGGGGCACACCTCAGCCTTCTGGCCCCCCGCTCCTCTGTACAGATGTGTCGTCAGATTAGGAGAGTTCGAAAGGCCTTTCTCAGTCTCACGTTCTCTGAATTGTCAGAAAATTGTCCAGGAAACTTTGCACTTTACAGTGGGAAGAGGCTGGTCCGGGCTGGGGAGGAAAGATGGGAGCATCAGAGGGGGAGTCTGATTGGCTGAGGAGGACTAGGAAATAGCGGGTGTGCCTCGTTTCTCAGAATGACTTTCCCTACATTGTTAACCTGGACACAGGTCACAGAAAACAGGGTGGATTCAGGTGACTAACACAGGTGACGGATGTGTTGACTGAGTTTCCGAGAACTAAATGGCGAGTGCATATTACAGTGTTTTATACGAGGGTAGCTTCTAACCTAAGACGTGCCTGGCACATGGCTGTTGGATAAGAGTTTAACCCTTGAGATCTGAATCATAGTGAAGGGCCCTTATCTACTCATTCAGAAAGTATTTATTGAGATCTGTAGAAACCTTTGTATTCTGAGACGCCATCCCCTTTTCTCCTGGGTTTGTATGAGTCAGGGCACACCGTCTTACTTGGAAAAGTTGTACTCGTATTAATCTCACCAAGATTAACACAGAGCAGGCACTGGCGTGGGCTCTCCTGGGCTTGCGAAGCAGCGATGTGGTGCGTTGAGATCCCACCGGGCTTGGCGGGCAGGGGCTGCATTTCAGTCCAGCTCTGCCAATGGTTGCCTGCCACCGGTCGGCAGGATCCCGAATTTCTCCGAGTCCCTGTTTTCCTGTGTGTGATGTGGAGACGATATTTTGCCTGCAGTGGTGGTCACGTGTAGCCAGGGCCTGGTACATCATAAGCCCTCACATAATGTGAGACTGTTAAGGGTTGTTTGCTTTGTCGTGCTGTCAACTTACAACCACTGGTGTGTTAAAAGAGGGAGGCAGGATCTCCAAAGACATAAGGAAAGGGTGGGTGAGAGTTGGAGGACAGACCAGAGTTTGGAAGAAAGTAAAAATTCTTGTGTATCAGTCTGGTCTCTTTCAGTTACTGGGATTTGAGGGGTAAATCGCAACTCTTTCCTATCTGAGTTCTGAACCAATTGAGAAAAAAAGACAGGAGACCTTTCTTTACTGATGTTAGTGCTGGCTTACACCTGTGGGAAGTGGACATTCCAGGAATGGACCCCAGGATTAGACAGACCTGCCCCACCAGGCACACGTGCGCTGGGTCTCCACACCCTCCCCGCAGTGGGGTGGGCCCTCGACCTCCAAGTAGACTGCACAGTCCCAAGAATGGTTGCCAGCACATGCAGTTTGCCAGTTGGGTGGCGCCCAAGAGGTAGAGGAGGGAAGTAGCAGGCTCTGGACACCCTGTTCCATTCCACCTGCTGCAGAGGAGTGAGGCGAGAGAGAGGCCAGGAATGTGATGCAGGTGGAAGGCTGCCACAGAGAAGGAATCGGGACTGGGGGAAAGGTGCACCCAAGGGACGAACCCAACGCATTCTGGGTTAAATTATCAAAGGGAATTGGCTCTTATCTTTGGGACATCTTAGGGTGGATCAGGATTCAGGCTTGGCTGGATCCAGAAGCTCAAGTGGTGTCTGCGGGGGCCTTCTTCCCTTGGTTTTGCCTCACTTCATCCTCACACAGTTTCTTTCCCTGCCGCCTCACCAGGATTCCAGGCTTACAGGACCCTTAGCTCTTAACTTCAGAGATAGAGACAGACAGCATATTTTCTGACCTCTCCATCGGAAATCTCTCTGTATCGCCTCAGGGAGGACTGTGTGTGTGTCCATATCTGAATTAGTCACTGGATTGTGGGATTGGAAACAGCATCAGCCCTGCATCACATGAACCAAACAAACAGAATCAAAGAAAAATCCAGGAGGGTTGGGTTTCCAAAGGCATGCTGCACATGTCCACCAGGTTTTAAAAATTAACGTCGGTTGTGCAGCATAATGGAAATATGGGTGTCTTTTCTTTTTCCTGGATACTTGTACTTCCATTTTTCTGAGCATTTATTACTTTATAGATGGGGGGGAAATAACTTTTATTAGTCTATTTGTTTTTTGTTTTTGTTTTTTTTTTTAAAGGAATTCCTTTATTTTTATTTTTTATTTATTTATTTATTTTTGGCTGTGTTGGGTCTTCGTTTCTGTGTGAGGGCTTTCTCTAGTTGCGGCATGTGGGGGCCACTCTTCATCGCGGTGCGCGGGCCTCTCACTATTGCGGCCTCTCTTGTTGTGGAGCACAGGCTCCAGACGCGCAGGCTCAGTAATTGTGGCGCACGGGCCTAGTTGCTCCGCGGCATGTGGGATCTTCCCAGACCAGGGCTCGAACCCGTGTCCCCTGCATTGGCAGGCAGATTCTCAACCACTGCGCCACCAGGGAAGCCCAGTCTATTTGTTTTAACCTTGCCTTGCTCTCTGGAGGATCTATGACACGAACAAAAAACAGGAAAATAAAAGGGGATAAATAAGCAAATACGATAAGGGGAATATAAGAGTGAGAAGCAACAGCCAAGGAGGAGTTCCTAGATATTTACCAGAAATATGACACCTAGATATCAAGGAAAATATTTTCATTTATTTGAGAAAAAAAGAAGAAAAAAAGGGGGGGGGGGAGTCCATCACTCGAAGGAAGTAGAAGGTGTAGTGAGAATTCTGAGGGGCCCTGGTTTTAAAGGCAGTTGCCAGCTGCACTTGACAAAGCCTTTATGAGCCTATGGCTCCTGGGCCCCAGGGGTGTGGAGAGTGACCATCACCTGGGGTCACCGGGGAGCATGAAACACTTAGGTGGTGGGCATACAGGGAGGCGAGAGGGCCTGTGCTCTGTCCACAGCCACAGGCCATTCTGTTAGCTGATCACCTTCCTAAGACACCATCATGGAGGCTCCAATCTGAACTCGTCGCCTCTACTGGGAAAACAGCTCTGCGCTCACCCTCCAGAGATGGTGACCCCCAGGCTCGCCTCCGAGCCGAAGATTACAAAATTTCTTCCTGGAAAGCCAGTACCCGTGATACCCCTGAGGTATCCTTCATCTCTGAGACGTCCCCAGGCTGGGATTAGCCCCACAAAGGAACATACGGGTTTGATTGTTGCTTGTTTGCATCTCCTCTGCTTACCCGAGGACCTCGCAGCCAGGGCCACAAACAGGTGACCATTCTTGACCCAGCTGGAGCGCACCAGCAGGAGGCCTGGTGCGGTGAGCCCTTCCCCAAAGCCGGTCACTGCTCCCACAGTTTGAGAAAACAAACCCAGCTTTCCAGGGTCTGTGGCTGGGTTTCTCTGCCCCCTGTGTTTAAACAACCTGGCCCTTCAGGGGTCCTCCGGCCTCCCATAGCCAGGATAAACTCGAGATTCTGGGGAGTCCAGCGGGACGCCACCAGTGGGCGTAGACAGTGTGTTAGGTTTTTGTGCGGGTTTGGTTTTTGTTTTTTTAATTAACTTCCGGCTGCCTCCTTCTACACAGACAGCTACGGACAGTTCTTCTAATTCGTCTCAGAAGAGGGAGCAACCTCCTCGCACAGTCTCCTCCCCCACGTCCTGTGAGCACCGGAGGATTTACACCCTGGGCCACCTCCACGACCCATACCCCACGGACCACTATCACCTCGAACAGGTGAGCGGCGGTCTCGTTCCTCGGAGGTCGTGGGGTGGACGGCTCCCGATCCTGGAACGGCCTCCTTCCCCTGGCGTTCAGCCACATGCCAGAGCCTAGGCCTCTTCTTTTCTCCTACTTAGTACCTCGGCCTCCATATTGGAGGTGGTGCAGGCGACTCGCCCTCAATGCAGAGTTTTCTGTGTGCCGGGCACCTCGCCAAACCCTTCATGTGCTTTATCGCCTTTAATCCTCACGAATCACCCACAGGCAGGTCCTCCGCATCCCCAGTTGAGGGATGGGCAGGCTGAGGCTTAGGGAGAGAGAGTCCCTGCTGGAACAAGATTCAAATGCCGGTCTCTGCTCACGCAGGACACTATGCTACCTCCTGGTGGCATACTGTGCGTTAGCATATGCTAACACTATGCGTTCCTGTGTCCAAAGGGCCTCCTGGCTTTGTGTGAAAGCACAGAACTGCGATTGGGACCACAGAATACTGTACACTTGGCTTGAGCGCCCTGGCATCGCGGGCTGCAGGCCCAGGCTTGCTTGGGGAGCTGTAGCTGGAATTCAGTAATTCAACAAATATTTACCAAGCGGCCGTTTTTCAGAGCAGGTTCTCAAACTGTGGGGTGTGGACTGGTGCCCATGTGGGTGATGTGGCCATCAGTCTGCTTTGAAAAGAGAAAAAGCACGAGGCGCTGAGGTTTTATAACATAGATTTATATGACTCTTTTTTTCAAAATCCATTTTACTGTGTGTGCTTCCTAGTATTTTTGGCATTAAAATGTTCTTTTTTAAAATCACATTATGGTAGCCGTAGATGGGAATTGACTTTCTGACTCGCCTTACTTTGCAAAATAAAGTATTAGCAAAGTCTGTGTCAGCTCCCAAGATTTGTTTTGAAATAATGAAGGATTGTGGTTTTCCAAAGTTGGGGAAACTCTGGCATCAAGAATCTGGCAGGAATTAGGGCAAATCAAAGCCGGTGAGACGTGGCCCTTGCCCTCAAGGAGCTCACAGTCTGGTGGGAAGTGATGAGTAAAGCTAATTACCGTGTGATAAATTCTAGGACAATATTATAATGACAATATTGGCAACAGGTGCCAAGCACATCCTGTATGACCGGCCCTATGCTGACACCGCATAGATTCCTTCTCTTCATTCTCTCAGTAGCCGTATGCAGTTTGATCACCAGGGAAACCAAGTCTGAGGCTTAGCGACTTGCTGGTAAATTTCATGGTCCAAATTCCACTCCAGTGAGTTTGCTCAGAGCCATGCTCCTCACCCCTTAAAAAGCCTTCATGCTCAAAGGGCGTCAAAGGTGGAAAATCTCATTGTTTGCCACAACTGGGATGCCCTGTGCAAGGCAGGCTTACCTGCATCAACTCAATAACTATGTATTCAGCACCTGCTCCTCTGGACGAGGCACTGATGCAAACTGTAGCGGGACAACCTGCAGAGATGACTCTTCCTCCCTAAGGGAGAATGCAGGTTGGGTTTGAAGGCTAGAGGGTGTGGCCCTGGGTTGGGCCATTCCGGGCTCAGATTCCATCTCCACCACCTGTGAGATCCTGGCAGGATTCAAACACAGCTGGCCTCTGGAGCCCGTACTCTTACCCTTTGCATATCTCAACATCTTATCTTCCCAGCCAGATTACAAGGTACTTGTGAGCCTCATAGTTTGCTGTTTTGCACATGACCCACAGTGAGACATGCGTTTTATATCATGGCCCAGTAGGCACATGTAATGTACACAAAGATAACAAGGGTACTTACCTTGTAACATGCAGTGCACTCCAGTGTTCTTCTGTTTCTCTGAAAAAAAAAAGAAACCAGTCTTAAAGCGAGCATGCCGTACAAAAACAGGTGAAACTAATCTAAGCTGTTAGAAATCAGGATAGGGGTCACTGTTCCTTACCTTAGGGGTGGGGGTCACAGAAGGGAGGTGAGGATATTCTAGGGAAGCCTCAAGTTCTGCTTTCTGATCTGGGCATGTCCAGCTTCTGAAAATTCACTTTACTCTTACGCTGTGTATACTTCCCCCCCATATATGGTAATACTGCAACAAAAAGGGGGGGAAATGCTGGTCTCCACCCATTAAATTGACTTCCTGACCCAGGAAGGGATTGGGACTCGCAATTTGAAATACATCTTTGACCCACAAGCTGTTCAGTCATTACAGGATGGGTCAGTTCCTTAAAGCAATGCCTTTGCCAAGGTGAAAGATGCATATCGGAGGTTTGTTTTGCCACTGCTATGAAGTAACGCCTCCTTTTTCCTGGGGCAGCCGATGCCAAGGCCCTACCGCCAGGTGAGCTTCCCGGACGACGACGAGGAGATCGTGCGCATCAACCCCCGGGAGAAGATCTGGATGTCGGGCTACGAGGATTACCGGCACGCGCCGGTGAGGGGCAAATACCTGGACCCCTCGGAGGACGCGGACTCCTACGTGCGCTTCGCCAAGGGCGAGGTCCCCAAGCACGACTACAACTACCCCTACGTGGACTCCTCGGACTTTGGCCTCGGCGAGGACCCTAAAGGGCGCGGAGGCAGCGTGATCAAGACCCAGCCCTCCCGGGGCAAGTCCCGGCGGCGGAAGGAGGATGGGGAGCGCTCTCGGTGCGAGTACTGCCGCGACATGTTCAACCACGAGGAGAACCGGAGGGGCCATTGTCAGGACGCGCCCGACTCCGTGAGAACTTGCATCCGCCGCGTGAGCTGTATGTGGTGTGCGGACAGCATGCTCTATCACTGTATGTCGGACCCCGAGGGGGACTACACAGACCCGTGCTCGTGCGATACTAGCGACGAGAAGTTTTGCCTCCGGTGGATGGCTCTTATCGCCTTGTCTTTCTTGGCGCCCTGTATGTGCTGTTACCTGCCCCTGCGGGCCTGCTACCACTGCGGAGTGATGTGCAGGTGCTGCGGCGGGAAGCACAAAGCAGCTGTGTGACTCGGTTTCCCTCCCCACCGCCCTCCGTCCACAGCCCCAGGGGGACTTGTCTTCTCCATCCTCTCATCTCTGCCCGCTCCCGGGTGTACCCAAGGCGCCGTTCCAGCCTGGGGAACCTGCCTGGTGAACTCTGCAACCCCTGCATCAGTCTCACCCACGCGCGCGCGCACACAGTGGTCTAAGGCAAGGAACCGCCGCCTAGACGCTCATGTATTATTAACAATCTGTAATCAGGCTAACTGTCTCGTCATACAGGTGTTGATTTCATGTCCTTCCTGCCCACCTCTTCCAGTTCCAAGGCGCCTTCAGTGGGAACTGCTGATTTTTTGGTGGGTTTTGTCGTTGGTTTTTCCAGGAGCTCCGAAGACCATCTTTCTCTTGGTTGAGCTTGCCTGTGGCTAACGAGCTTGCTTCCTCAGGTTCCTGTGGAAATGGAACGTCAGAATGATGAAACCCTGCCAGACGTATTTTCACCTGCAGTCAGTTATTATGTATAGGAGGTGAGCTAGTTAACAAACTTCTACCACAAAACGAGATCGCTTTAACTTTTCTAAAGCCAAACTTCCCATGTAAGCTGCAGTTTCTATCTTGAGCCCATCATCATCTTCTGTCTCCACACCCCTCCCCCCAAAAAAGTCGGTCAGTTACTCACTGATGCAAAACATTCTCTCGTAAAATGACTGAGAACTGAGCCTTAACTTCAGATTAACTTGCAAGAATCAGGAAAATTCTTGAAACTGCATCGCATCCTCTCAGACCAGGGCTAGAAAGGGGATTCCAGGTTTCTCCGAGCCTCCCTGGTTACCCCTAAAGGAGAACTTTTTAAAATTGTGTCACCACCACTTGTAAAAATTTAGCAATATCAGAAGAAACCGCTAATGAAGTAAGAAATTTTGCTCATTGTTTTGCAAACCAAATAGTCTCTTCAAACCAAACCAGTGTTCTCCCGAACACGGTCCAGTTGAGAAACGCTAAAGGTTGTAAATAAAACTTACGAGAGCTTTTTTCCCCCCCAGTGGCTATTTTCTATTAACTGGGGGAAATTTTAAATGTCATCAGTTTGAAGAGTGGTGGGTTGCATTTTGTTCATGGGTTTGTGTTTTTGTTTTCATTTTGGACTCGATTTCACGTCACCAAATTTCTTCGTTTACACTTGGGAAAAAACAAGGCCATATGTAAAAACCCTTCCGATGCCTAAGTGTCTTTCTCCTGCAAACCCAAACTTGCCACTTTGGGTGCATGGATGGTTAGGTCAGCAGGCTGGGTCCACCTGTCGCCTTGCCACGTAGGAGGCTTCTAATTAGCTGGAAAAGAGTATTTTTCTAATATATTGCAAGGAATAGCCAAATGTTACTGCAGAAGGAAGAAAAGTGAAGAGTGGTTACCTGTACCTAGCATAGTACAATCAGAACGCCGTGGAGACCATAGGGGACAGGCTTGTCAGCGCTGGCTCTTCTTCCCGCCATGATCTTCCTGTGATTATTGCCAGCTGAGCACACGGCCTCATTCCTCTCTCCCCACTCCCCCCATCCCTTCTCAGTTGCACACAGGACATCAGTCTCCAAGGAAAGGGACTTTTTCTAGTCTGCCAATCATATTGAGAAAGTGCTAGCCACGCTTACCTTCCTGGGAATGTTTTCAGCTCACCTGAGAGCCCTTTGCATTTCTTTATCAGATCATCGATGTAAATACCCAGTGTGCTTATGAGTTTGTTGGTAGACGTCTTCGTTTGTCGAAGTGACTGGTTTGGGTCTTCCAGTTTGGGAAAGGAGCAGAGAGTTAATCTGGCAATGCAAGAAAAGAGCCACTTCCCAGCCTGGAGAACATCTAGAAACCTTCAGCCAGCCTCCAAATGCTGTCGAAAGACCATCTTCTCCCCCGTCCTGAGGCATTTTCTCAGGGTCTTTCTCAAGGTCTCCTCTCTACAAAGCACAACACTAATGTATGTTTTGTTAGACCTCAGTTCAAGCGTCCCTATTTATTTCAGTAAGAATACACCTATCCCAGCTGTTTTTGTTTGCCCTCTCTGTTTAGTCATTATCTGTTTCTATCTTCCTTTCCCCCTTGTCCTTTTCCACCCCTCTGAAGAGTTAACGCTAGTGAATCTTACTCCACGTATCCTTTTTGGTTTGCGAAGAAGGCACAAGGAAAGCCATGGGGACATTTATGTAAATACATCTCTCTCTAATTGCCACACTGCAGCCGAACAGTGTGTAGTATTTTCCCAGTCAGCTTTGCCATACTGATGTCAACCATCTAAGAGAAATTATTCAGATTTTATTTTTGTATCTGTGGTAACAAAACATTAACCAAAAGATTTTCTGTTTGGAAGCTTTCCCCAAACCTCGCCCCCACCCCCCACCCCCACCAAAACCACCAAGCTATTTGCTCACATTAACAAATTAAAGTGCCTGAAGCATAATTCATTCTTTACCTGTATACTAAAAACCCCGTTGTATTGATTTTTTTATAATAAGCCTTTTTACCTCTGTGTAAAAAATATATATACAAGTGTATGATGTACATTTTAGTTCTTAACTTTTTTTTATGGTTTCTAATATGTATGACCAACGTAACCATTGCTTTAAAATGTACCATGTAAATATAAACACATCCTATCAGATCGCTGGCTTTGGGATGTTTGTCCGGAGACAGGGTGGCGTTCGAGCCTGTGCGGACGTGGGAGCTCTCGCACACAGGATGGGAAGGGGTTTCCTTTCGAGGAGGATGTGTGGACACCGGTCTGTTTTTGAGGCCCTTCCCGCCTCTGGTTATGTCATATTCCCTTAGGGGAGACTGCAGCTCCTTGGGCTCGGATGCCTCAAGTGAAAAGAATGCTGTATCACCGCCCAGGGAACACCCCCTCTTCCTCGGCCTGGCTTCCCCCATGCGTGCTCCTCAGACAGAGCAGCTGTACTTCCTCCGGCTTGTTTCCCACTGATTCCTGCTGAACCTTAAGAGAGAGTGTGTGTGTGTGTGTGGAGTTTGGAAGATAGTTTCTCACAGAACACAATTGTTAAAACTGCAAGATCCTTGGTCTCCTCAGAGCGGTTGGATTTTAGTGATATTTGGCCCCCTTTCAGTTCCAAATGGGATCTTTGGATACTCAAATGTTACCGTGACAATCCCTTGGAGGAAATAAAGTATGGAGTCCTTTAAGGGTCACAGAAGAAAATTTCAGCTTCTTCTCTAGGGAACCAAGTAGGGGCCTTAAAAAGAGATGTGCAGAGGGGTCCCTTCATATTAGTCTTGACTCTTCCCAGAAGGGGTGACTTTTCCAAACCACTGGCAAAGGTGAAAAGCAACAGGAGATGCTGGGAATTAGAAAGTGAATGGAGAGAAACAAGCCGTGAAGGTTGGTAGTTAAGAGATGATGAGAGAACTCCATGAGAGCTCTTTCATTAGACCAGGGGGGCGGGGGTGGTGGTGCACAAACCAGGTTAATAGGGGGTGAAGAGTCAACATGGAGTCAATCAAAACATCAAATGTAAAACATGTTTTCAAGAAGTTTGATGGTAAAGGAATAGAGGGATTGCTCTGAAGGAGAATTGGTGAAGTAGAAAAATAATCTGCTGAGACAGTATATATTCATTTACTGATTATGACAATCCTGAATAAATTGTTCTGATTTTTTAAAAAAAGAGGAGAACTTGGAAGGCACGTCCAGAGCTTCAGGGGGCCCGAGATCTGCCCTCACACCACCCCGCAAGGCATGTCCCTCCTGTCATCCCTGTTTGGAGTTGAGGAACTGAGGCTTAGAAAGGGTAAGTAACTAAGGTAACCTGTGGTCACGTGAGGCAAGGACCAAACCAGATGACTGACTGCAGAGCCCAGGTCCTTGCCGGGCCTCACTGATAGCTCTGTCCACCCCCTCCCTGTTTGTGGGCTTGAAAAGTGGGCACCAGGAAGAGCCTTGCCCAGTCCTCCCTCTTGGCCCATCGGGCTGCTACAGGATTCATTTGTCACCTGGTGCCCTGCGTGCTCAGCCAGGAGCTGGGCTCTACGTCCGTCATCTCCTTCAACCCTCTTCGGAGTAGAGGGTTCATTTCCACTTCACAGGTGAGGAAGCAGGGGTAGAGAAACACGTTACTAGTCATTAGATAGTTACTAGCCATTAGCCCTTGGGCAAGTGATGTCACCCTTCTGAGCCTCGGTTTCCCTGGGTGTAACAAGTGGGATAATACCCACCCTCAGCATGTCATGAGGCTCATTGATTACAATTCACACTATCGTTACAGTGCGATACTCAGGAGGTGCTTCAAAATGCTCCTTCCTTCCTCCCTCAGTTCCTCCTCTATTCTGGGACCCTAGGAAACACCAAGAACTGGAGAGGACAGCATCTTTTGAAGTACAGGAGGCTGAAGCCATTGTGGATATTTTGTGAGTATGTAGACCTACAAAATATGTGTGTTGAGATTTCTTTTTCTGAACCTCTCTGCAATTCTAAATTAGGTTTTGCTTCCTTGCTGGCCCTCCCAGATCCCTTCACAGCCCTTGAGAGGCGGCAGAAGGGCACAGGGCTGGCTGATTCCTCAGGAGCTGGTGCACACAACCTGCCTTGCAGAGCTGCCTTCCTCAACCTCCAGCCCCACTTCTGTGGCCTTTGGGGTGTGAGTCGGTGGCCTCATCTCCTGGGCCTCTGTTTCTCCCTGCTGCTCTCCCGTTGCTAGTTACCACTCACCCTTAACGGTGGGCGCCCCCCCAGGAAATCAGGAGATCTTCCCAGGGGACAAAGTGTTGTCACAAGAGTTCTGTTTCCCAGGGATTCAGGGTGGTTTGTTATTTGAGCGTGGCTTTCAAGCAGGCTGTCATAGTGCCATCCATGTGAACGAGGGGCCAGAGCTTGTAAAAGCATGCCGGCTGCTTGCAGGCACTCTGACTGCAGGCCTGTTGGGCTTTCTGATTTGTGGGGTTAGCTGGTTAGAAATATCACACTTCGTCTGTTTGTTTAGGCCCGAACCAGATGGGTGGAATGAAGGGAGAGGACCCTGGTGACATCTTGCACCACCAGATACCAGTTGTGACCTTGCAAATCAGGGCCCTGCCATCTCCTCAGCTAGAGCAGCCACCAGTGTTAGCGGTTACTTCCAAGCAAGCTGACCCCCTAAAGGGCAATGGTGGGGCCAGGGTGGAGGTGGGGTAGAGGGTGGAGAGTAGAAGGAGACAGGCTCTGTAAATTTATAAAGGAGGAATAAAGCCAGTTACGTGATAGTCATGCCTTGTACCCTTTTCCTCTCTTTTCTTCGCTTATTTTTTTTCCCCAGTTTTGGGGGAGGGCTCTGATTATTATAAAAGTAATACACGTAGTCATAAAAATGTCATACACCACAGAAGTATAAAAAGGAGTGTCTCCTTGTACTAGTTTGCTAGGACTGTTCACATCATCTTCTCTCTCTGTGTATCTCTGTGTCCAAATTTCCCCTGTTTATAAGGATATCAGTCATACTGGATTAAGGTCCAATCTAATGGCTAATTTTAACTTGATTATCTCTGTAAAGACCTATCCCCAAATAAGTTCACATTCTGAGGAAAGAGATTAGGACTCTGTATGAATTTGGGAGAGACACAATTCAACCCATAACACTCCTCTGTCCCACCCAAAGTAAGCATTGTGTGTCCTTCCAGATTTTTCTATACATTTATACACAGATGTGTGTATGTGTATACATTTGTGTGTGTATGTGTGCATGCGTTTCTTTTCTCTTTGGAGAGGAACAAAAATACAGCTATGCATCTACCTATACTGCTCTGAAACCTGTTTTTTGTTTGTTTGTTTTTACTTAAAAATACATCCTCAGCCATTCTATGCGTTTCGATTGGAGCATTTAGTCCATTTCCATTTAAAGTAATTATACACACACACACACACACACACACACACACACACACACACACACACATTGCCATTTTGTTAATTATTTTCTGACTGTGTTGTAGTTTCTCTGTTCCTTTCTTCTTCTCTTGCTCTCTTCCTTTGTGATTTGACAATTTTCTTTAGTGGTATGGTTAGATTACTTTCTCTTTTGTATATCTACCATGGGTTTTGCTTTGTGATTACCATGAGGCTTACATATAACAACTTATAACAGTCTATTTTAAGTTGATTACAACTTAAGTTTGAACACATTCTAAAGGTCTACATTTTTAATCTCCCCCCACTTCATTTTCTGTTTTTCCTGTCATACTTTACTCCTTATCTTTACATACTTTACTGTATCCCTTAACTAATTATTGTAGTTATAGTTATTTTTACTACTTTTGTCTTTTAACCTTCATACTAGCTTTATAAAAGTGATTAATCCACCACCTTTACAACATTCGATTATTCTAAATTTTACCATATATATATATATATATATATATATATATATACCTTTACCATTGAGATTTATAGTTTCATATAGTTTCGTATGTTTTTCTGTTACTAATTAGTGCCCTTTCTTTTCAACTTAAAGAAGTCCCTTTAACATTTCTTGTAGTGCTGGTTTAGTGATGATGAACTCCCTTAGCTTTTGCTTGTCTGAAAAACTTTCTCTCTCCTTCAACTCTGAAGGAAAACTTTTCTAGGCATAGAGTATTCTTGGTTGGAAGTTTTTTTCTTTTAGCACTTTGAATATATCATGCCATTGCCTTCTGGCCTGCAAAGTTTCTGCTGAAAATCAGCCTATAGTCTTATAGTAGTTCCCTTGTATGTAACAAGTTGTTTTCCTCTTACAGCTTTTAAGATTCTCTTCTTGTCTTTAACTTTTGACATTTTAATTATAATGCGTCTCTATAGAGCCATCTTATGTACTGCCTATAAGAAGCTCACTTCTGATGTAAGGACACACAGACTGAAAGTGAAATAATGGAAAAAGAACAGTTCTAAGAGGGAAGTTTATAGTGATAAATGCTTACATCAAGAAACAAGAAATATCTCAAATAGACAACCTAACTTTATACTTCAAGAAACTACAAAGAGAAGAACAAATGAAGCCCAAAGTTAGAAGGAAGGACACAACAAAGATCAGAGTGGAAATAAATGAAACAAAGACTTAAAAGGCAATAGACAAGATCAAGAAAACTAAAATCTGGTTCTTTAAAATGATAAACAATATTGCCAGACCTTTAGCTAGACTCACCAAGAAACAGAGGACTCAAATAAATAAAATCAGAAATGAAAGAGGAGACGTTACAACTGATACCACAGAAATATGAAGGATCTTAAGAGACTGCCGTGAACAATTATACACCAAAAAATTGGATAACCTAGAAAAAATGGATAAATTTCTAGAAACATACAACCTATCAAAATGGAATCAGGAATTCCCTGGTGGTCCAGTGGTTAGGACTCTGCACTTTCAGTGCCATGGCCTGGCTTCAATCCCTAGTCAGGGAACTAAGATCCCACAAGCTGTGGCAATCTGTGTGGCAAAAAAAAAAAAAAGAAAGAAAGAAAGAAAGAAAAATTAATACCAATCCTTCTCCAGTTCTTCCAAAAAATAAATAAAGAGGAGGAAACACAAACTCATTTTACAAGACCAGCAGTACTCTAATACAAAACCAGACAAGGACACCACAAGAAAAGAAAATTCCAGGCCAATAAGCCTGATAACCATAGGTGCAAAATTTTTCTGCAAAATATTAGCAAACCAAATTCAATAATAATTACAAGAATCATACACCATGATCAAGTGGGATTTATTCCAGCGATGGAAGAACCGTTCAAAATCTTCAAATCAATCAATGTGATACAGCACATTAACAAAATGAAGAACAAAAATCATTATAATCTCTATGGATGATACAGAAAAAGCTTTTGACACAATTCAACATCCGTTTAGATTTTTTTTTAAATCTCATTACAGTGGGTTTAAAAGGATAGTACCTCAACATAATAAAGGCCATATATGACAAGCCCACAGCTAATATCATGCTCAAGGATGAAAAGCTGAATGGTTTTCCTCTAAGATCAGGAACAAGACAAGGATGCCCACTCTCACCGTATGTTTTAATCAACATAGTATTGGAAGCCCTAGGCAGAGTAATTAGGTGAGAAAAAAGAAATAAAAGGCATCCAAATCAGAAAGGAAGAAGTAAGTCTATTTGTAGATGACATGATATTATATATGTAGAAAACCCTTTATAAAGACTCCACCAAAAAAAAAAAAAAACTGTTAAACTAATAAATTCAGTAAAGTTGCAGGATACAAAATCAATATACAAATGGCTGATGCATTTCTAGACATTAATAATGAATTATTAGGAAGACAAGAAAATAATCCCATTTACAATCACACCAAAAAGAATAAAATGCCTAGGAATAAAATTTATCCAAGTAGGTGAAAGACCTATACACTAAAAACTATAAGACATTGATGAAATAAATTGAAGAAGATGCAAATAAATGGAAAGATATTCTGTGTTCATGGGTTGGAAGAATTAATATTGTTAAAATGTCCATACTACCCAGAGCAATCTACAGATCCAATAAATCCCTGTCAAAATTCCAACGGCATTTTTCACAGAAATGGAACAAGCAATCCTGAAATTTGTATAGAACCACAAAAGACTCTGAATAGGTAAAGCAATTTTGAGAAAGAAGAACAAAACTGGAGGCTCCCTGATTTCAAACTGTATTACAATGTTATAGTAATAAAAACAGCATGGCCTCAGCATAACGTCAGACACATAGATCAATGGAACAGAATAGAGAACCCAAAAATAGTCCCACACATACATGGTCAATGTATTTACAGAAAAGGAACCAAGAATGTGCAATGGGGAAAGAATAGTCTCTTTAACAAATGGTGGTGGGAAAACTGGATAGCCACATGCAAAAGCTGGACCACTATCACGCCATACACAAACATCAAAATGGACTAAAAACTTGAATGTGAGACATGAAACCATAAAACTCCTAGAAGAAAACATCAGTGAAAAGTTCTTTGACATTGGTCTTGGTGGTGACTTTTTGGATTTGACACCAAAAGCAAAGGTAACAAAAGCAAAAATAAATAAGTGGGACTACATCAAACTAAAAATCTTCTGCACTGCAAAGGAAACCATCAACAAAATGAACAGGAAACCTATGGAATGGGAGAAAATACTTACAAAGCATATATCTGATAAGGGGTTAATATCCAAAATATATAAAGAACTCATACAACTCAATAGCAAAACCACAAACAATCTGATTAAAAAATGGGCAGAGGAAATGAATAGACATTTTTCCAAAGAAGACATACAGATGGCCAACAGGTACATGAAAAAGTGCTCAACATCACTAGTCATCAGGGATTGCAAATCAAAACCACAATGAGATACCACCTCACCCCTGTTAGAATGACTATCAATCAGACAAGAAATAACAAGTGTTGGCAAGGATGTGGAGAAAAGGGAACCCTTGTGCACTGTTGGGGAAAATGTAAATTGATGCAGCCACTATGGAAAACAGTATGGTGGAGGTTCCTCATAAAATTAAAAATAGAACATACGATCCAGCAATTCCACTTCTGGGTGTTTATCCAAAGGAAATGAAAACACTAACTCAAAAAGACAAAGGCACCCCAACGTTCATTCTAGCATTATTTACAGTAGCCAAGACACACACACATACACTGGAATATTACTCAATTATTATAAAAAAGAAAACTTGCCATTTGTGACAACATGGATGAACCTTGAGGGCATCATGCTAAGTGAAATAAGTCAGAGAAAGATGAATACTGTATAATTTCACTTCTATGTGGATTCTGAAAGGAAGAAAAATGAACTCATAAATACAGAGAACATATTGGTGGTTGCTAGAGAGAGGGAGTGTGGGGTGGGTGAAATGGGTGAAGGGGGTCAAAAGGTACAAACTTCCAATTATAAAATAGAGTAAGTCCTGGGAATAATGTACAGCATGGTGACTATAGTTAATAATCTATATTGTATATTTGAAAGTTGCTAAGAAAGTAAATCTTAGAAGTTCTCATCACAAGAAAAAAAAAATTTTAACTGTGTGGTGATGGACTTACTGTAGTGAACCTTTCACAGTATATACAAATACTGAATCAGCATGTTGCACACCTGAAACTAGTATAATGTTATGTCAATTATGTCTCAATTTTTAAAAAGCTATGAGAATACAGTTTTCTTTCATTTAGTCAGACATTAAAGAGACTTGCAAAATATAAGCCAGTGACTCTCTTCTCACTAAAATATTTTTTTTATTTGGAAAGCAGTTGTTTTTCATTTAAAATGTTATTTATGTTAACATACAAAGGGCTTATTATTTAAAATAAAATTTTAATAAACATTTTTAAATTTCTCAGTTTTAGTTTCTAATGCAGTCATATCAATAGCTGTACCCTACTCAGACTGAAGCTCTCTGGGGTCCTCAATAATTTTTGAGTATAAAGGGATCCTGAGAACAAAAAGTTTGTGATCTCTTCCTCTCTTTGGTCAACAGGCTGTTTCTTACTCAATTCTGCCCTTTCTCTCTTCAAATGCAGTTTTGACTCTGGCTTTTCTCTTCTGGGTACTTTATATTATCTTCTTATTTTCGCCAGCTCTCTTTGTATCTCTTCTTATATCTCAGACTGCTTTGTTCCTTCTAAGTTCCTTCTTCGGCCAGTTCCATTGAGACCATATCTTCTTGCATCTCTCAGAGGACACAGCGCAGCCAGCCGTTATCTAAGATCAGCCTCTGTTTCTTGTAAAAAAATCAAGAACAGTCATGTTCAGAGAGATCTGCTGTTTCCAAGTCTTGAGGACAGCTTTTCTCTCCTTCAGGCTCTACTGTCTTTTCATTGGCCCCTTGTTGGTACTATTCCATCACATGGGGAAGTACCCCTCTATCCAGGCTCAGTCTTGCCCATCAGATGAGGTAAATGCAGGGTCCTTAGCCTCCTGCTTGGGTGCTGGCAGTTTCCTCTCGGGGACAGAAGCCTGCTTGGCTCAGACGCTCATGCTGGTGGGCATCGTCTGGGGTGTCTCTGAGCCAGCCTGGGGTTGTCCTGCTCAGCTCTTGGGATCTCTGATTAGGCTGGAAAACCACATGTAGTTTGCAGACCTCTGAGCAGCCACTCCCAGCACCTTTCCCTTTTCTACCACTGTTGATGGCGCTTTCTCTAGCAATTAAACCTCTGAAGATGATGCACACCTTCAGCCATCCTTCTCTCTCACACACTGTGTTGCCTGCTGGGATCTGTACTCTTTGTCACTTAGAGAGAGGCAGGAAAGGAGGATGAAACTACTCTCTGTCTGACCTCGAAGATAATTCCTGCCTGCCCAGGTGGAAGATCGTCGCCGACGAAGGAACTGAGTAAAACGAAACTATTTCCTTCCTTCTTGGGGACTGTCTGTCCCATTCTGGCTCAGAGGGGGGCAACACAAATGGTGCGAAATCCAAGAATGTCCTTCTGAATGCATCCCAGTGGACAACGTGGTTAGTGAAAAATCTGCCTGGAGTTTGGCTCCCAGCCTCCTCTTTGGTCATAGGGTTGTTGCCAGGTTTCACATTTGTGTGGGACTTTCTGGGAATCCTAGGGAGATGCTGCAAGGGGTATCATGTGTGTCTGGTCTGCTTCTGCACTCACCTGGGGGAGGGGGGTCTTTGGGAGTAATATTTGTGGCTTGATGCAAAAACCATCTCGCGTTTTTGTCTCCTTTTGTCAAGCCTGGGTAATAACTACCTCTGTCTCAAGCTCGCCATGCTCCATTAGTAACTATGGTTGCCTTTTGAGCGTCTTCCAAAAAAGCCTTTCCTTGCCCAAAGAGACAAAACTGATCACGTCTGCCCAGCCTGAAAGCTGACATTGTAGGCCATCACAATATCATCCTGTGCAGCGTGCAGTGGAGGAGAAACACGGGACCCGCAGCTGTGGTCCTTTTCTGAGTCTCCCCTCTGGGGCCAGGAAGTCGTGGTGTGGTTCCTGCATGCTGCTTTTTTTTTTTTTTTTTTTTTTTAATAAATTTATTTATTTATTTATTTATTTATTTATTTATGGCTGTGTTGGGTCTTCTCTTCTGTGCGAGGGCTTTCTCTAGTTGTGGCAAGCGGGGGCCACTCTTCATCGCGGTGCGCGGGCCTCTCACTATCGCGGCCTCTCTTGTTGCGGAGCACAGGCTCCAGACGCGCAGGCTCAGTAGGTGTGGCTCACGGGCCTAGTTGCTCCGCGGCATGTGGGATCCTCCCAGACCAGGGCTCGAACCCGTGTCCCCTGCATTGGCAGGCAGGTTCTCAACCACTGTGCCACCAGGGAAGCCCCTGCATGCTGCTTTTGAATGAACGTCTTTGCTTCCTTGCTGGCTTGATGCGACAAGCAGAAGCCACTTTGAAGATGCCTCGCCCCAATGGGGCCCAGATATTTACATAGTGGCCTTTCATCCTATGAGCAGTGTGCACCTCTGCAAATATTTCAGGCCTCCCTGCATGCTTGTGCGCCCCTAAGTGCCATTCACCAACTTTTAAGTTTGTTCTGCAGGCGGTGAGTCACCGAGAGGGAGGCCTGACTCAGAGCACAGGGGGCCCCGGCTGTCTGCCTCCGCCACCTCCTACCGCTGCAGGCTTGGCGGGGAAGGAAGCAGTGGGTTTTACAGCTGGTGTTTTTGGTTTGGAAAAAAGAGAGAGAGAAAAAAGAATTCCTTTTAAAAAATACCTTGCACATGTAAAATGACACTAAATGTAAGTATATATGCAGCATTTTGGGACGAGAGAAACGGCGTGTTTTGCATGATTCATCACTCCTCTTGATGACAGCAAAGGAGGTTTGCACTCAGCCTCTGGTATTTTGGAAGTTTGTTCCAAATGCTCTGAAAAGAGAGAGAGGAGGCAGGTTCCTCGACCCTTCCTCAGAAAGAGGGTCGGGTCTGAGCTAGATTAGGGCAGCACAGGTTTGCTTCTGCGCCTCTCATCTGACTGTGAAGATGCTCATTTTTTCCATCAAAACCTGGGTCAGCTGCTTCTTCATGGGTGCAGGGGGGCCAGGGTGTGGGGATGGGAGAAAGCCATACTTTCCCGAGTCTGACTTGAGCCTAGAAATATATGTTGACAGGGCCAGATGGGAGCGCCCTGCCCTTGCTGCCTCTCGGCAGGTGCACGGGCTCCCCGGAGGCGGGCCGAGCAGCGCCAGGGTTGGGCGGCCGGTGGCCGGGAACACGCAGTCTTTCTAGGATTCGGCCTTTGCGAGTTACCAAAACATGGTGTGCTGCTCTGAGGCTGACACATACCTTGGCAGGGGCGTTGGGACTCCCGCCCAGAGCTGGGAGTCCCCGAGGTCAGGCTGGCCTCCAGGCTGCAGTTTGGAGGAGGGGCCTCACGGTGGGTGGGGTGACCTCTGTGGACGGATGCACCGCCTGGGAGCACTGTGGCCACAAGAAACAGGCTGACCCCGGGAGCAAGGGCACAGTTAGGGCGCCCGGGGAGAGTCTGGCAGCAGCACGCCCAGGCGCCCCACATCCCCGCCCTCACAGTCGCCACGAGAAGGGAGGACATCCTCGCTCCCTCCGTCACAGGCTCACTGCAAGTTCATTATCGGGATTAGGCAGCCCTCAGCGTAAAAGCAGAGCACCATACCTCTGAAATTCAAAACTTCACTTTTCCAAATCTACGTTAGACTCAAGTTTGGCGAAACAGAGTGCTTAGTCCAAAAATTTTTTTAATTAGCTCTATTGTTAAGTTCTGTTTCTTGCGTTGGGAGGCAGTTTCAAGAGTATTTGCCTTATCGAGAGACCTTAATAGACATTTCTCCAAAAAAGACATACAGATGGCCAGTAGGCACAGGAAAAGATGCTCAACATCACTAATTATTAGACAAATGCAAATCAAAAATACAATGAGGTACCACCTCACACCAGTCAGAATGGCCATGATTAAAAAGTCTACAAATAACAAATGTTAGAGCGGGTGTAGAGAAAAGGGAACCCTCCTACACTGTTGGTGGGAATGTAAGTTGGTAAAGCTACTATGGAGAACAATATGGAGGTTCCTCAGAAAACTGAAAATAGAACTGCCATATGATCCAGCAATCCCACTCCTGGGCATATACCTGGACAAAACTATAATACAAAAAGATACATACACCCCTATGTTCATAGCAGCACTATTCACAGTAGCCAAAACATGGAACCTAAATGTCCATTAACAGATACATGAATGGATAAAGAAGATGTGGTACATACATACAATGGAATACTACTCCACCATAAAAAAGAATGGAATAATGCCATTTGCAGCAACATGGATGCAACTAGAGATTATCACACTAAGTGAAGTGAGTCAGAAAGGGAAAGCCAAATAGGCATATGATATCACTAATACATGGAATCTAAAATATAGCACAAATGAACCTACCTACAAAACAGAAACAGACTCACAGACATAGAGATCAGATCAGACTTGTGGTTGCCAAGGGGTTGGGGGGAGGGAGAGGGATGGACTGGGAAACTGAGGTTAGTAGATGCAAACTATTACATTTAGAATGGATAAACAACAAGATCCTACTCTATAGCACAGGGAACTATATCCAATCTCCTGGGATAAACCATAATGGAAAAGAATATTTTAAAAAAAGAATATATATATGTGTGAGTCACTACAGCAGAAATTAGCACAACATTATAAGTCAATTATACTTCAACTGAAAAATTATTAAGACTTAAAAAGTATATGTGTCATAAAATATGACATTATCTTCATTATGCTTATTGTCATATAAAAAGCAACCTAGGGCTTCCCTGGTGGCGCAGTGGTTGAGAATCTGCCTGCCAATGCAGGGTTCAAGCCCTGGTCTGGGAAGATCCCACATGCCGCGGAGCAACTGGGCCCGTGAGCCACAATTACTGAGCCTGCGCGTCTGGAGCCTGTGCTCCCCAACAAGAGAGGCCGCGATAACGAGAGGCCCGCGCACCGCGATGAAGAGTGGCCCCTACTTGCCGCAACTAGAGAAAGCCCTCGCACAGAAACGAAGACCCAACACAGCCATAAATAAATAAATAAAAATTTTTTTAAAAAATCATTTGTTAAAAAAAAAAAAAAGCAACCTGAAATTGTATTAAGCCTTGAAAATGTGCTAGTGTACCACAATCAGAAATAAACGCAATCCATACTGAAGGCATAAAATTGACCCTGATACTAATAAATTTCAATTAATATAGAAAAAAAAAGAATATTTGCCTAATAATAATTTTCTAAGGTTCAGCTCTGCGTTTGTTGTGTGAGGTTTTCTGTACGTGTGTTTTATTTGGCAATAAGATGGTTAAGAAAAATAAAAGTCCTCTACAGAAGAACTAGCAATTGAGTAGCACCTAAAAGCTACTATTGGTCCCCAAGTCTACTATTATTAACAATAATGACCACAGGCCTATTCATGTAGCCCACATTCACCTGGCCCCACTAGCCTGTGGCCTTGGCAGAGATGTGTACTACTCAGGGTTACCCATGTGGCACTCTGCCATTGCCTGGTCTCTTGCAATTAGGTGTGGCCATGTGCCTATTTCTGGCCATTGGGCTGAGTGGAAGTGACCTAGAGAGACATTTAAGAGTCATCTCTTTGTGTGACCCTCCTGCATTCTCCCCACACAACCCCCAAGCACTGTACACATCCCCCCCCAGGGCAATCATAGAGGCCACCCACTGAAGTGGAAAGCCACAAGGTGAAAGCAGATGGGGTCACTGAGTCACTACAAGATGAACAGCTGACATGGGGCCTGTCATCCAGTGGCCTGGATCAGGAAGTGAATGAATAAGGAAAAAAATAAATCTTGGTATTCAGCCAATATAATTTTGGATTTGTTTGTTACCACCAAAGACTGTCCTGACTGATACAAATATAGCAGCAGTTAACATAAGAAACTTCACCATGAGACAAAAAGCCAGCTTCATTCTAGTGAAGGGAAGGCAAAAAAGTGAGAAGACGACCCCCTCCCCCTTGCTAATCAGTCCTGCACACTCTCCCCTGAGCCCAGGAGGGGCTTCAGGATCTTCTCAAGTCTTAGTACGAACTAGAGAAGAGGCAAACCTCTGTTGAGCAGACCTTCTTGAGACGTGAGGAGGCAGTGGAGAGGGCAGTGCACGAGGAGATGGAAGACACAGCCCCATCCAACGGTCCTCCCCAACATGTATGCCGTGTGACCTTGGGTAAGCTGCTTCACCTCTCTGTACTTCAGCCCATGCCTCCTTAGGTGTAACAGGTCTCCACCTGCCTGGGGTGGCAGGCAGAACAGTTGACCTTTACTGCCCCAAGGGGGATGGGATGAGATAGTGGCTGGAGAGAGGAACCTTTGCTCTCCACATTCTTGTTCTCATTCAGAAATGTCACTGGGGCACCCGGCAGTGCTGAAGTCTGTTACTATCAAAACTGGAGGGCAGTATGGATGGGATGTCCCAAAGCCAAGAGCCTGCATGGCCCCCTGGGTGCCACCCCCAACGCCCTGGAGATGAGAGAAGTGCAATCTCTGCTTCAGCAACCTGGGAGTGACCCCAACTGTCCCTGGACGTCATCTTGCTCTTGTGATCAAAAGCACACACGATGTTGCTCTCACATATGTGCAGGGACATTTGCCTGAGGATGCTTATTGAGACATTGTTACTGATGGCAAAAATCTAGAAAGGCCAAGAAAAATCTAGAAAGTCCTAAGTGTTCCTAAAGAGTGGACTGGTTAAATTTCAATATATCCATACTATGAACTATTCAGCCATTTAAAAGCCAGGCAGGTGTCTCTGTACTGTCGCTAAAGACTTCCAAGACATATCAAGCCAGGTGCACGTAGTGTGGAGAGCACACAACCATTTGTATACACACACATTTAGACACACAAGCATGTACACGTCTGTGTGTGTATTCTATACAGCTGGAAGGCAACGCAAGAAACCAGTAATGGTGACTGCAGTGGACTGGGGTCCGGTGAGACAGAATTAATTTTCATTGTAAATTCTTTTGTACTATCTTTTACCATATACGGATATATTTGGTTTTCCCTAGAGTTTTTTGTCAAAGAAGTAAAGAAAGGAAACACTGGCTTTGGATTCCAATCCTAGATTTCAAGCCGAGATTCACGTCATCATAACTGTGTGATCTTGGGCAAAGCTCAGTTTCCTCATCTGTAAGATGTGGATAACAGTAGTGCCTCCCTCACTGGATTGTTGTAAGGATTAAATGAGATCATACGTAAGAGTTTAGCCCAGAGCCTGGCACCCATTAAGCATTCTTTTTTTTTTTTAAATTTTTTATCTTTAGCATTTTTAATGTTTATTTATTTATTTATTTATTTTTGGCTGTGTTGGGTCTTCGTTTCTGTGCGAGGGCTTTCTCTAATTGCGGCAAGCGGGGGCCACTCTTCATCGCGGTGCGCGGGCCTCTCACTATCGTGGCCTCTCTTGTTGCGGAGCACGGGCTCCAGACGCGCAGGTTCAGTAGTTGTGGCTCACGGGCCTAGTTGCTCCGCGGCATGTGGGATCTTCCCAGACCAGGGCTCGAACCCGTGTCCCCTGCATTGGCAGGCAGATTCTCAACCACTGCGCCACCAGGGAAGCCCCCCCATTAAGCATTCTTGGCAACCATTCGTGGTGCCCATTAAGCTATTTTTGATCAAGCACAAAGCTCACTGTCCATTTGACCACAGGGCCCAGATATCTGACAGTATCATTAAGACCATTCCTTGAAGAGCGAGTGTTGGTATCGGTTTTAATATTTTATCACCTGGCAGCATCTTGTAGAAAACACTCATTTGCCTCTTCCTGTGCCCTGCCCAGCCTGCTATTAACAGTCTCCAAAGCCTTCTTTAAAACGGTGCTCCTCCATATGGTTTCACAAAACTCCTGCTCAATATACAGGGTTGATATATAGCTGGGTGAACATCCTTTTCTCCGTGAGCTTTTACGGAGGATGTGAGGGAAAGGGCTCTTCTTACCAAATAAGGGAGAAAAGTCTCTCGAAGCCATTAGGTGTCTGACACCGATTCAATTACCCCATCCGTGCCCTTTTCAGCTCAGCACTTCCTAAACTTCATTAGTGCTGCAGCACTGCTGCCATCGACCCTTCTCTGAGAGCGTCCTACACAGCAGAGGATAAACTCCATCACGGCAGATCACTGCGGCACTTCTGCTTCCTGAACAAAGGGCGCTGGGGGCCTCCCGGGCTGAGAGGAGGGCCCAGGTGAGGTTGTAGGGCCCAGTACAACCTACCCCAGCGTGGTTCCCATCACCCAGAGTTTCAAGTGATCTTAAAAACAACCTTGGTGCTCCCAGGTTGGTGAACACATCCGCATGAGGGGAGGGTGGGGCACCCCGGTCCCCTGGGGACAGAAGCTCCTGCATTCAGGACCCTTCCGGACCTTGCCCTGGCTGTTCATCTGTATCCGTTATAATAAACTGGTAAACAAATTTAAAGGGGGTAAAGAAAGAAAAAAGGAGAGTCAAAGAGTGAAGAAAGAAGAGAGTTGAAGGAGAGAGAAATTTTCCCTAAGTAACTAGGGAATGAAGCAAAAACAGAACATACGTGAATACGCAAAGGAAATTCTACTCAACTGGTTACTGTTTCTAGTAAAAGACTGACTGTGATATATGGTAAATATCCTCTGGAGTAAAACCAAGACATGAGGAAATTGATGCTTGGAGAGGTCAAGTACTTGATGAGGTTAAGGGACGAACCCAGTTTTCTCATCTGGTCTAGATGGTCCCTGAAAGTCCTTCTACCTCCAAGAAAAAGTAAAAATATAAACTTCTGTTTTTGTTCTACAGTCTTAAGAAATACAGCATCTTTCCCAAGAACAGAAGCAGACTGTTGTACGCCTTCCCATGTTGCACAGAACTGAAAATGAATAATTTTTGTATTAATCACATTAAAAACTGAACATTACACTAAAAACAAACAAACAAACAAAAAAACAGCTTGAGCTTCCCTGGTGGCGCAGTGGTTGAGAATCTGCCTGCCAGTGCAGGGGACGCGGGTTCGAGCCCTGGTCCGGGAAGATCCCACATGCTGCGGAGCAACTAAGCCCGTGAGCCACAACTACTGAAGCCTGCGTGCCTAGAGCCTGTGCTCCACAACAAGAGAAGCCACTGCAATGAGAAGCCCACGCACTGCAACGAAGAGTAGCCCCTGCTCGCTGCAACTAGAGAAAGCCCACGTGCAGCAACGAAGACCCAATGCAGCCAAAAATAAATAAATTTATTTAAAAAAAAACAAACTTAAGAACTTGGGTTGTATAGCCTACTTTGGCTTACTCTTTGTAAGCAAAATAGCTCTAGGCTATCCTACGGCTCAACAGAGCCCAGCCACAGCTGCCTTACTTGTCTGTTGGACCAAAGGTTATAAGAGGCTTGAGGAAGGGGACCGCTTACGTACCCACGAAGCATCCATTGATGACCTGATCGCTGAGAGTGGAAAGTAGATCCCAGGGAGACTGTGTTCTTAAGAACTGTAATCATGGAACCAAGGAAAGCATCTTGGAAGCCCTAGTTGGCACAGAGGGATGGAGCTGCTTGCCTTTGAAAATATCACTGGGCTTGGACCATGAGCATCTTGGCGTCATCCATGAGAGACTGGAGGACCAGAGGCCCTTCCCCTCCCAGGCACCTGTGAGCCACTGGATTCATATGGAACCATAGAAGAAAGGGAGAACATCTGCCTCCTGAAATATGACTGAGATGGAACTCCTTGCCACCATGGCCAGTGGAAGCTTGGAGTCCTACTTAATTAGGGGTACAAAGTAATTGTGATGGTTTTGCATCAATAGTCGGGAACTAAAAGTCATATCAACTATATTTGTATCCCTGGTGCCTAGCAGAAATGTTGGCACATAGTAGGTGTATAATGAATGAATAACCAGTCCTGAGGCCTTGTGAGATCTTCAGTCATCAGTTGAAAATTCAATTACTTTTCATAAGTTCTGCTATTCTCAAAGGCAGAGAGTGGGCTCTCACCATTTAGAAAATTGTTCATCCCATGAGAGAGCAGAAATCCTCCCTTGTATCACATGTCACTCGCCTGCTCCACCCCTCCAATGGCTTCCCATCTCACTCTGAAGAAAATCAGAGTTCTTACCATGACCTTCACAGTCCCACAAGATCTGGCCCCCCCATCTCTCCGACCTCATCTCCTAATACCCTCCCCCTCTTTTACTCCCTTAAGCCACATTGGCCTCCTCGTTGTTCCTCAATCATGCTCCTGCCTCAGGACATTTGCACTTGCTATTCCAGCTGCCTGAAATGCTCTGCTTTGAGATCTAGGCATGGCTTCATCCTTTACTTCCTCAGGTCTCTGCTCAATGTCACCTGTTTAGAAAAGCCTTCCTTGGGAATTCTCTGGTGGTCCAGTGGTTAGGGCTCGGTGCTTTCACTGCCATGGCTCGGGTTCAATCCCTGGTTGGACAACTATGATCCCGCAAGCCGTGCAGCACAGCCAGAAAAGAAAAGCCTTCCCAGATCACTTTACCCCTCTCCATCCCCCCATCCCACACTCAGTGCTTGTACTACTTTATCTTCATAATGTTTAGATGACAAATATATGATACAGTTATTTATCTGTAGTCTGTTTCTCATGAGAGCAATAAGAGAAAAGATCTTATCTGATTCCCTCCTGAATCTCCAATGCTTAGAACAGTTCCTGACACATAATAGGAACTCAAGAAATATTTGTTGAATAAATGAGTGAAGTTAACCAACAAATTTGATTGCCTAGTCTATCCCACCCCCTAGGTATTCTCTCCAAGTGAGATTTAATTGGCATGAATTTCAGAAGGAGAATGTTAGAGCCAGAAAAGCCCTTGAGATGGCTGACTTCTGCTCTTGTGGGACCCTGCAAGGGCCGGGGTGTGGGCGCCTGAGGCCTGGGGCTTTCCGCTGATGGTAAGGAAGTCACCTTGATGAGGGGAGACTCCCATCCCGGTGCTCCGTGGTGTCTTCTCCAATATCATTGGGCTCGGAGCAAGAGGGAAATCCCAGAGACGGTAAGCACCATTCTGAGAAAATACATTTGGGAAACCCTGGGTGAAACCAATCTCCTTACTTCCCAGGGCCTAGGTAAGCTTCTGTGCCTTGTGATTCTCCAAGGTGGGGTGACTATAGATTGCATTTCTCAAACGTTTTAAACCCTTTTTCTGGAGAACTGTTTTTGTGGGATTTGTGTTCTCTGGGACACAGCTTGGAAAACACTGGTTTCATGCTTTCTTCCTCCTGAAGCACCATCTGAAGGTGTGTGGGAAGCTGCAGGAAAGCCGGATGCTTTGCTTACCTAAAGAAGCCGGAGATGGGAATTTCCCTCAGCACAAAGCCAGGCTCACCAGCATCTTGCATCTCTCGGAGGAGCCCTGAAGCACATTGCTTTCTACACTCTGCCTCCTCTGCGACCCCCTAGACCTGAACGGGCTCCCTTCAGCATCTCTGTGCTCAAGCCCTCCACACGTTTCACCAGGCTCATCTTTTCCCCTCCAGGTGTCATCTTCACCCACCTGCCTTCCACCTACCTCCTTGAGGCCCTGCTGGGAGAACTTCCTGGAAGTGCCCCTCTTCCCTGCCCTTTGGCAGCCCCCTCGCAGGGAGCCACTTAAATAGCTGACGAGCATCATAAAGGAGACAAGCAGTTTCCTGAACAGTATGTGCGTGATCCAACTGTGTAAAATAAGGACACACGTTGCAGGCATGTTCATGTCCATCTACACAGAGAAAGAGGAGGCTGGAAGGTGTCCTCCACCAGGGTGACAGTAGTTATCTCTGGGCAGCTTTTTTGTTTAGCTGTATCCTTAAATTTGATGTTTCCACGTGTGTTTAAAAAGAAAAAGAAAGCTCATGGAAGTGTCACAGAATCTGCAGCTGTCATTCCACTCCTCACTAACCGCGTGATCTCAGAGCACACAACCTCTCGGGTTCCTCATCTCAGAGATGCCCCACCTTGTTCCCTCTCTGAGGTTCTCCGGGAACCATCTCCGTTCCGTCACTAGATTGCAAGCAGCTGGAGAGCAAGTGAGCGTCCTCTGTATCACACCTCCTCGACATCCTTCCGCAGGCCCGTGTGGTGCCTTGCACGCTGCAGTGTTGTTATTTTTTATTACTGCAGGTGCTAAATAAATCCTCAGTGACTGAGCCCGGAGCCAAACACATTTATCCTTGTCATCGCTCCAATTCTATGTGGCTGGGACAGAGCCGAAGGCACTGGAGACGCAATAAATCTGCTCTTTGGGCCCCACCCATTTCTCCACCAAGCGGATGCGGTTGCTAGGAGCCAAGGCTGGAGTGATGGGCTGAGGCCCTGTGAGTTGGGAGTCCTGGAGAAGGGCGGGCTGGCTTCACCAACTCCCCTCCCAGGAGGTGTGTGAGTTGGCTTTTGGCAGTGATTTCCCCAGAAGGAAGGAATGAGGCCCTGACCAGGTACAAAGGCAGCAGGTAAGAGCCATGCCTGGGTCTAGTCTTGCCTCGGCCCTCTGGTCCCCACCACCTTGAGCCTGGGCAACTCACATCACTGCTCGGGCCTCACTTTCCGTGCCCATTAAATGGGACAATAGCTCCTATATTTTAGATTATCATGAGAATAAAATGAGAGTCAGCACATAGCAAGAGCTTATAATGATCAAGCGGTACCTCTTAAGACGGTTTGAGGGTCCAAAGACAGTCCTAAGTGAGTAAGTAGCCTTTAGGTGGCTTAGAGTTCAGGGCTGGCTTCATGCCTGGACCCTTCCCCAGTGCTACCCAAGCTGCCGTGGATATAACTCATTTAAAGCAAGCTCCAGTTTTGACAGGCGGAGGGCCCATCTTTCCCTTATGCTGTACAGCCTTGAGTGGATTTATGAAGCAAAAGCAGCCCATGGTGTATCTTTTGTGTGCCAGGCATCTGCTAGGTATTCCATATCCCCTTCATAGAGAGGACATCCGTCAGGGTGCAGAAGAATAAGTCTGTGTCCAAAGCCACACAGTATGATAAATGGTGGCACGGGGGCCAAATGCTGCCAAGTTACTCCACCGGGAAGAGAATCAGAGCCTCCTACAAAGTCTGCTCACCCCTATTTTGTTTTGCAGACTCTGGAATTTTCCATTCCATTTGTTTAACCCCATTTGTAGCAAAGACGGCTCAATGCATCTTGGGAAGGAATGTGCTAATGGTACTATATACAAACTCACTTCTCCCACATCTTAGCCACACTAAGTGCCACGCCTTTAAACAATTCTGAGGCATTCTTCTCAGGATATTTGTGGCACAGGGCGGAAGCCATTATTGCCTCCTTGCAGCTGTGTTCCTCTAGGTTAGAGACTGTGACAGCGACCCAGAACTAGGTGCTGACTGAAGGGGAAGTGCTTCCACCAAATCCTGTGGGTGACCTGGGGCCTCTTGAGTGTTCCCTAAAAACTCATCGTCAAAAATGGGAGGGGAGAAGACTAGATCCACCAGGTGCTGAAGAAATGTTTCCTGGCACGAGGATGCTTGGGGACAGTCACTTGAGGAACACAGCTGGGGGGTGGGTGCTCAGCCATTTAGACACAGTGGAGTTTCACATTTGACCTTTGGCTTCCACACGAGATTAAGGGACAGAAAACTTTTCAAAGTCACTTTCTATTTACATAACTAGTTCAAGGGTGATGGTGGAGGTGGGGAATCCGAAGTCTACCTAGACTACTTCAGCATTTTTTGATTTATGCCAGTGGTTTATATGTTTTAAGTTTTGTTTTTGTTACGTGGTTTGTTTGTATGACAAATGAAGTTCATGGATTATATAAGTCATCTATACACATTTTTAAAAGATTAATGTAATACCCTAACTCTAACACAGAGTTTCTAATGTGAGAACTACTGATATGGGGCCATGTAACTCTTGAAGTGCTGTGCTGTGCACTTGCAGATATTTAGCAGCACCCGAGGCTTCTACCCACAGACCTGACAACTAAAAAGTTCTCCAGATATTGCCAAGTGTTCCCTGCGGGGGGCAAAATCATCCTCTATTGAGAGCCACTCCTCTAACATAAAGGATAAATAAAAAGGTGATAATGTATAATAAAGTAGCATGTATTTCAAAATATAAATGCTCACGCATGGCTGTACTGGGAGACGCAATGAAGCAGCCACCTGCCTGCACCTGCTGATGGTGAAGGGGTTTGGATTTAAAATAAGTAAGAAGATCAGGAGCTCTTTCTATAAGAAGAACAGGAAAGTGTAAGGGTAGAAGTATGGATGGACATTAGAAGAAAAATGAGTGTTAGGCTAAGTAATAATAGAGGACACTTAACTGTATATACGTGAAAGAATAAAATAACTATAATTAAAATAGAGATAGTATACTAAGATCAGCTACAGACTCAATCATAAATGAGCTGGGACTTATTTATAAGTACAGCATCAGGGTAGTTCCCTACTTTATGACCAGGGGTGTCACTATAGTGATAGAATCTCTGGTATTTAACAAGAACTTGGGGCTGTATCCTGTGAGAGGATGGACTGAAAGAGGCCAAGTGATAGGAAGACCTCTGGGGAAGGAATCAGAATAATGTTGAAAAAGAATAGACCAATTGAAAAATAATTTGAAAGTGAAATTCTTATAACCTAGATTTCTTATCATTGTGCCTATGTGTGTGTACGTGTGTTTGTATGAATATAGATGGCAATATTATAACAATATTTTTTAAAATAACAATGAAATTCAATGAGATCCTTGTATTGCATGAGTCTACAAATTTCTATCTGGTTCAAGATCTATTCAAAGGAATCTCAAATCTCTGTTACATATTTTCAGTTGGTTTCATTGCACAGTACTGCCCTACTGCATTGAAACACTTTTCAGGAAAATCTGTAGTTAGAAATGCTTAATGCATAGAACCAGCAAGCTGCACAGCATGAGTAAGTTACACAGTCATTGCCAGACAAGATCTTTCTTCCATTTAAGTTTCTCTCTATGGAATGGTCTTCTAAATTACTGGACTTTTCCAGTAACTTTTTAGAACTTATTTTCAGAATTATCATGTTCTAAGTATTGCTGATTTACATTTGTAGTGAGTTTAATCTGGGAGAACATTCAAAAGTCACGTGGGACTCTCCCAAACACTGCAGGACATCTAGCTTCCTCCTCATCCCCAAATGCCAATGGGCATGTCACCCAAAAACTACACCCACCAATTTCCAAAATGCCCCCTCTGGGACACCACAGCTCCTGTTGATTACCCCAGACTTATATGACCACATCCCAGATGTGGGTCACTGCCACCCAAGACCTCATTGACAAGCATCCACTTTATGGACACAGATTCAAATGTCCCTCCCATCAGCTGGTGTTTGGGGCACAACATAGGTACTTCTATTATCTCCACTGCTAGTATCTTTACTACCTCTAACACTTCTATGCAGTTTTTATTAATCATAACTCAATGACACCTTTGATGAATGGTATTACCAAGGTAAATGGGTAACATTTGTTGAGAGTTCACTCTGTGTCAGACCCTGGGTGTGTTAGCTTTGTTACTTCATTCAAACTTCACAGTAACCCTATGAAGTAGATACTATTATTAGACATATTTAACAGGGAGAGTTTCAGAAACTGGTCCAAAGTGACCTAATGAGTGACAAAATCAGAATTTGAATCCTGGCTCTTACTCTATTTGCTATACTATTTCCCCAGAACTGTCTTCTCTGTATTCAATTTAAGCAAAAGAAGTAAATGGCAAACCCACACACCTACGGTCAATTAATCTTCGACAAAGGAGGCAAGAATATACAATGGAAAAAAAGACAGTCTCTTCAGCAAGCAGTGCTTGGAAAGCTGGACAGCGGTATATAAATCAATGAAGTTAGAATACACCCTCACACCATACACAAAATAAACTCAAAATGGCTTAAACACTTAACCATAAGACGTGACACCATAAAACTCCTAGAAGAGAACACAGACAAAACATTCTCTGACATAAATCGTACCAATGTTTTCTTAGGTCAGTCTCCCAAAGCAATAGAAATGAAAGCAAAAATAAACAAACGAGACCTAATCAAACTTATAAGCTTTTGCACAGCAAAGGAAACCATAAACAAAACGAAAAGACAACATACCGACTGGGAGAAAATATTTGCAAATGATGCAACCGACAAGGGTTTAATTTCCAAAACAGCTCATACAACTCAGTAACAGAATAAACCAAACGATCCAATCAAAAAAATGGGCAGGGGCTTCCCTGGTGGCGCAGTGGTTGAGAATCTGCCTGCCAATGCAGGGGACACAGGTTCGAGCCCTGGTCTGGGAAGATCCCACATGCCGCGGAGCGACTAGGCCCGTGAGCCACGATTACTGAGCCTGCGCGTCTGGAGCCTGTGTTCCGCAACAAGAGAGGCCGCGATAGTGAGAGGCCCCGCGCACCGTGATGAAGAGTGGCCCCCACTTGCCACAACTAGAGAAAGCAATGAAGAGTGGCCCCCACTTGCTGCAACTAGAGAAAGCCCTCGCACAGAAACAAAGGCCCAACACAGCCATAAATAAATAAACAAACAAACAAATAAATAAATAAAATGGGCAGAAGACCTCAATAGACATTTCTCCGAGGAAGACATAACAGATGGCCAACATGCCCATGAAAAGATGCTCAACATCGCTAATTATCAGAGAAATGCAAATCAAAACTACAATGAGGTATCACCTCACACCCATCAGAATGGTCATCATTAAAAAGTCCTCAAACAATACACAACATTGTAAAACAACTATACCCTCCCCCCAAAAATGTCTACAAACAATAAAAGCTGGAGAGGGGGTGGAGAAAAGGGAACCCTCCTACACTGTTGGTGGGAATGTAAATTGGTGCAGCCACTGTGGAAAACAGTATGAAGCTTCCTTAAAAAACTAAAAATAGAATTACCATATGACCCAGAAATCCCACTCCTGGGCACATATCTGGAAAAGACAAAAACTCTAATTCAAAAAGAAACGCCCCAATGTTCATAGCAGCAATATTTACAACAGCCAAGACACGGAAGCAACCTAAATCGACAGATGAATGGATAAAGAAGATGTGGTGTGTGTGTGTGTGCGCACGCGCGCACGCACACACACACACACACAATGGAATATTACTCAGCCATAAAAAAGAATGAAATAATGCCATTTGCAGCAACATGGATGGACCTAGAGATTATCATTCTAAGTAGAGTAAGTCAGACTGAGAAAGACAAATATCATATCATATCCCTTATTTGTGGAATCTAAAATATGATACAGATGAACTTAGTTACAAAACAGAAACAGACACAGAAATAGAAAACAAATTTATGGTTACCAAAGGGGAAAGGGAGAGGTGGAGGGGTTTGAGATTAGAAGATAAAAGCTACTATATATAAAATAAACAAGTTCCTACTATATAGCACAGGGAACTATATTCAATATCTTGTAATAAACCATAATGGAAAAGAATCTGAAAAAGAATATATCTTAATCACTTTGCTGTATGCCAGAAACTAACGCATTATAACTCAACTATACTTCAATATTTAAAAAAGGAAAAAAGAAAAAAGGGACTTCCCTGGTGGTGCAGGGGTTAAGAATTCACCTGCCAATGCAGGGGACACGGGTTCGAGCCCTGGTCCGGGAAGATCCCACATGCCATGCAGCAACTAAGCCCGTTCGCCACAACTACTGAGCCTGTGCTCTAGAGCCCGCGAGCCACAACTACTGAGCCTGCGAGCCACAACTACTGAAGCCTGCACACCTAGAGCCCGTGCTCCACAACAAGAGAAGCCACCGCAATGAGAAGCCCGCGCACCGCAACAAAGAGTAGTCCCCGCTCACCACAACTAGAGAAAGCCCGCGTGCAGCAACGAAGACCCAACACAGCCAAAAATAAATAAATAAATAAATTTTTTAAAAAGTAGCTGGCCACAAAGCATACTTTTATAAAAATTTGTATGTGTTTATACCCAAAGTTTATTGAGACTCAGTATACATGTGGCACAGCCCCCTACACCACCTGTTCAATAGTCCTGTGTACTTGGAAGAACTGGAGTTGAGGAAGGGCTGATGGAATGTTGCCCTTGAAGCCCTGAAAGGTACCTGGTTATGAAAGAAATATCGAGCTAAATTCACCATACCCAGAATGGCAGATAGGATTCATCTCAAGTGTCAGCTGATTGACTGGTTGTGGCTGCTAAGGTTGAGAAGGACTTTTAAGGCAAGTTGGAGGTGTCATCATCCATTAGTAATGTCTGCCCTGGCTCGGGAAAGGGCATGCAGTAGCCCCCATGTTAGGAAGTTATTGTCCCTGTTTCCCTAGGCAGGAAACTGTACACTTTAGAAAAGTTTTCAAAAATAGGAATAAAAGTGAAAAGGAATCTTTGGCGCAGTTCTAAATTAACCAGAAGACTCCAGTTCCTCAGAATATCCTTCTCACGTAGCCATAGAAACATCAAGGTAAGAAGGACCTTCACAATTAATTAGACTTATTCACTTTAGAAATGTTTTCAAAAATAGGAATAGAAACAAGGAGGAATTTTCGGTGACGAATTCTAAGTTCACCAGAAAACTGAGTTCCTCAGAATATTCCATTCAAGTACTCATAGACACTGGAGGCTAGGAAGGACATTTGAGATTAGTCCTGTGGTTCTCAAATTTGGCTTACGGTGGAATCACCTGGGGAACTTTTGAGAAATTCTGATGTCTGGGTTCTGATTTCATTGGTTTGGGGATGGGCCCAGGAACTGGCATTTTCTTAAAATTCCCCTACTGGTTCTCATGCCCAGCCTGGATTGAGAACAACAGATTTGGTCAAAATCCCTCATTCTACAGATAAGGAAATGGAGGCTGAGAGCAGAGGGATGGTTTTCCCAGGGACCCCAGGGACACAGCCGGTGGTGGCGCGCAGAGCAGATTCTGGTCTGGGTGTGGGGTGAAACCCCTGGGTCCTTGAGGTTGCAGAGCTGGAGTCCTAGAGCCCAAGTCAAGTGTCATAACCTGAGTCCCACTGGCCACTTTCCTTCTAGCTGACTCTCCAGCTGAGTGTGACCACGCACCTCAAGACTGCCGTTTTTTCTCTCCCTCCACCCCTGCTCCTGGCACTTCCGAAGAGATCTCCAGACATTTCCCCCTAGGCCTCTAGCGCATATCTGGTGTTTCCTGCCTCTTGCCATATGTGTTGCATTGTATGTCTTGCTTGTCCTTGATGTCCCTGGATAGCAAGTGAAACAATAGTAAGGTCAACAAACCACCGCCCTAAAGTAACCTTTAAAAGGCTACTTTTAAAAGGTTTAAAAGGATCGAGGGAAGGAGAAGTGCGCTAATGTTTCTGCAATGCCTCCCCTGCGCCAAGCACCTTACATATTTATCCTCTTGACAACACTGGACGGGAAATATTATTATTACTCCGTTCTACAGATGGGGAAAGGTGGATCTGAGAGGTTAGGTGACTTGCCCAAGGTCACACAGCTAGCGAATGGCAGTCAGGATTTAAGCCACTTCTCATCATTGCCCTCTGCAACCTCCTCCACTAATGTGGTGGTATGTCCCAGTCCCTTAGAAGACAAGGTATATCACCCTACAGATTGCTTATTAGTTACAAGGCAAAGATGGTAACTATGCAGGAGAGAAGCCTGACCACGCACGGACCAAGTGAACTAAAGGAACCGTAGGTGGACATCACCCAACATCACTTATGTTGTCTTTTGGCCAAGGCTACGTAACCTGAACCTAGTCACGAGGAAACATCTGAGGAACCCAAATGGAGGAACAGTCAATAAAATCACTGGCCTCTATTCTTCAAACATTTCAATGTCAACGTCAAAGCTGAGGAACTGTTCCAGAGTAAAGAAACAAAAGAGACAAGACATCTAAATGCCATAGGTGGTGCAGGATTTGATTCTGCACTGGAATGAGGGAAAATGCTTTGCAAGCCTGTTGGGCCAATTGACAAATTTGAATATGGAGCGTAGAAGAGAAAACATTATTATAACAGTATTAGATTTCTTGAATTTGATCATTGTACAATGGCTCTGTAAGAGAATATCCTGTTCTTAGGAAATACACACTGAGGTACCTTAATACCTTTAATACGAGATAAAGGGGCACGACGTCTCTCAAATGTTTCGGAAAAAATAAACATTGCCGCAGTATTCCTTAGAGCAGCCAGCAGAGCTAAGTCCATAGTAGACAGTGAATTTTGAATCTTCATTTTTATTTGATTAAATAATTCTCCAGTTTCCTGACAACAAGGAGAACACTCTGCAGCGTGGCTTTCTTGGTTTCTAACATTCCTGCTTGATTTTAGAGGAGGCACAAATAAAATTCTGATGCTTCACCAACCTCTTCCTCACTTCACTCCCAGCTCCTCTAAGGAAGGGGGAAAACACTATTGTGAACTTGTCTTACTTTATGATCATTTATAAATTCCTCCACATTTCCTGGAAGTTTACTTGGGATTTTATTACTCTTACCATATTCTTAGGGTGAAAAAAACAAACTCAGCAGGACATAAATGAGTACATTCTCTGTTCTTCTTCTGACCTTCCGCTCCTATGAAAATCGTTAAGTCAGATGTTCACTCTACCAGATGGAGGGGGACTGAGTGGGGCCTCTCGCTTGAAAACGAAAGTCATCTTTAGTTTGACAAATACTGAGCCAGCCTCTACTCTGCATAGTATACAGAGTTCTTATCTCAGAAATTTAAAGGAGTGAACACATTCTATTTTACTGAACTAAATGTGTCCGAAATACCTCCTGTGTTCTTTGTTGCAAAGCAGCAGTTTCATTAAGACAGAATTGCGGGACTTCCCTGGTGGCACAGTGGTTGAGAATCCGCCTGCCAATGCAGGGGACACAGGTTCGTGCCCTGGTCTGGGAAGATCCCACATGCTGCGGAGCAACTAAGCCCATGCGCCATGACTACTGAGCCTGCGTGCCACACCTACTGAAGCCCGTGCGCCTAGAGCCCGTGCTCCACAACAAGAGAAGCCACCACAGTGAGAAGCCCGCGCACCGCAACGAAGAGTAGCCCCCGCTCGCCGCAACTAGAGAAAGCCCGCTCACAGCAACAAAGACCCAATGCAGCCAAAATTTAAAAAATAAATAAAATTAAACTTAAAAAAAACAAACAAAACAGAATTGCATCCTGGCCATTTGGGACAGGAAGTACGTATACTAGTCAGGGTCTTAGCTGCGATCAGCGTAACCTGCCCTGGATGGTTTTAGCAGAAAAGAAAATAAATTACTAAGGGATACGTGGGAGCTCACTCAGTTACTAAGGAGAGCCACCACCTCCCCTTGTGGACACAGCCTCTGCTGCCCACACCTCTGACACTGGGCACTGGAGAGCAGGGGCCCTGCACGGCCGCACTCAAGAGCCCCAGGCCTGTGCTGCTTCCCACCTCCTGGGCGGGAAACCATTCCTCTGGGGGTCTGCTTCCCAAGTGGAAGTGCCTGATGGGCACACTGAGCAGTGACTTCTGTCTCAAGGAGGCAGCACTTAACGATGTAGAAAAGCCCCTAAATATGGGAAGAGAGTTCCACAGAAGCTTGGTGGTCACAGACATCACGACCACATCCACGAAAACAGCACCAACGTGGCAACCAGGGAAAACGCCCAGCTTCTAGGTTGTTTTCACGCTCACTAGGCTCCTGTACTTGCTTTTGCTGTCACCATGTTCCCTCTGTTGTTCTGGCACTTCAAGGCTTATTCTGAATACAAAAAACCAAATCTGGAAAATCCTCAAATCTTAGTTCTAAAGTGAACCTTCTGAGGAGGAAACTGGAAGTAATAACTATTTCAAGCACCTGGAAACGTGCTGTTTCCAGATGAGAAAAAAGGGGCCCAGGAATGTGGGATGTGGCCACCGCTACTGTGTCTATGCTGCTGGCCAGGACCATGATTTTCCAGAACGTGCCCTGCATAGTGTTAATAGATGGGTGGCCAGAGAGAGGAGGAGAGGGGAAGGAGGCAATGATTACGAGAGGGACTTTGCGCCGGGCAAATAAAAGTCCACTCCATTTCCTTCCTGTAGGACTTCCCTGAGACTCTACTATGCTGCAAGGGAGGTTCATGCAGCGATGCCCTAACTCACTGGACCACAGAGAACACTTGGCTGTAAGGTTTCTTGCTTGGGTTTCACCAAACACTCTTAGGGAAATTACCCCAGGCTGCCTCTCACCCAGGTTAGAGCCCCAGAGCACAGTTAACTTCTTCAAATTCAAAACTCAGAGACTTTCATGCAAATACAGTGATTTTAAATGTCACTGGCTTCAGACCAACTTTCATGCAAATACAGTGATTTTAAATGTCACTGGCTTCAGACCAACTTTGAGGGCTACTTTGAAAAGGGAAGGAGGGATGATACCTGCAGACATTTAGCCCCTTTCAAGTTCTGTTGAATGACTTGGGAAGTTGCTTTACCTGCCCCCCAACCCCACCCTGCTGTTTGATTTAGGAAATGCAGCTTGAGAGCTTTCAACCATGGGACCCCTAACCTTACATGCAAGCTTTAAGATTCAATGAGTGTAACTAACACAGGCTAAATAATACAGGATAAATAACACAGGCTAATAATGTTATCCAGTGAGGGAAAAAAGGTGTTTCCTACAAAGTCAATTCAATACACAGGAACTTTCAAATGTGCTTATCTTGCAAAAACTGAAACGAACATCGTCATGAGTTGATTTTGGTTTTGTTATTTTTTTTTTGTTTTGGTTTTTGGCTCACTGTCAAGTTCAACTTGACAGATCACCTTCAAATTAATTTAACACATACACGTGTACAAAACTTGCAAAAACTTTGGCTCCCACGTGAGCTGGCCCTCAAGCCCTTCACCAGAACAGCTGCACTAGGCTGACCACTTCCAATTGCAACATACCGTTTGGCTTAGTAATCCCTGGTGCACCTCATACTGAGATAATTTAGCAGCCTATTAAAATGTCCACCACTCCTACTTTTTAAAGGTGTTTGTTTGGTTCTATCCAAAGGGCCATTAAGATATTGGAAAAAAAAAAACCCATCTCTGAGGTGTGGCCCACAGCATCAATCCCAAGGAATCTCTCCTTTGATTATAAAAGCACTGAATTGTGAAGGTCACCAGGCAACAGCCCAGTTACTCTAAAATAGTTGCTGCTGGAGACTCCTTCATTTGGAATGGGTTTTGATGAACACTCAAGAGATCATTTCATACTTCTTATCCATATATTCACTTCTTTTAAACCATAGTTTTTTAAAAAAAGTGATCAATTATTTTCAACCAAATCTCATAAAATGTATTTCATCCTCTCATGGAAAACTGAAGGCAGACTGGCAATATAAATGGCTTTATGGGATAACCTGCTACATATATTTTTAAACAATTTACGTATAGGACTTGATGTGTCTAAACGTCCAGAAACATAAGAGGCACCTGTTTCCAGGACCACTTTAAACCAAGCCAGGCCCCTCCAACGCTGGGTTGCTTTTTTCTTGGTATTTCCATTCCATGTGAAAACATTTAATCCAGGTCCTAACCCTCAGCTGTCCCACGAGTACGTGAATTACAGATCCTTGCATATCTGAAGTACTTTCTTGCCGCTTTTTTTGGTTTTCCTTTGTTTTGTTTATGCTACACAACTTCCCTCCTTCCTTCCTACCCTTGGCTCCCCAGGGCTTTTAGAGATGGGCTAACCACGAATCATGTCCTCCTGCAGCAGCGATGGAGACCCAGAGTCAGGACCCTCCCTCTGCTCCTGGCCAAAGGGGATGAAAGCAGTAATGGCCATCTTAAACAGCACTGCTGTTCGCGGCGCAGAGATCTGGGAAACACCCTTGAATTCAGATAGCGAGCAAATTTAGCTGCCGCTTAAGTGACACACAGCTGCTCTGCATGGGAGCAGAGTCACCGTCTCCCAGAAGGCAATGGCCCTCCACAGTTTAGCCTCTGCAGATGGCCTCCCATTAGGTTGTCCCCTATGCATGACAGTCACTCTGAGAGCTTTGCCCATGCACTCGCCACCCTCAGAGCATTCCATACAGGGCAAGTCCTTAGCAGATTTAAGTGATTCAAATGTTTCCCCTCCCCAAGTGTTCTTTTCAAGGGCCATTTGGATTCCAGGGACCACTGCTAACCTTAATAACTGACATTCTTTCCATTTCTTGCCTTCCTGTGGTGAGTGGCGATTTTGAAATCTCCACTGATGAATTTGTCAAGTTCTGATCTAAATTCAGGGCCAGAATGAACACTTGGTAGGCAAAAACCAAGCCTCCCCCCAAAAAAAGTTTGAGCTTGATAAATCCTCAAAGTGTAACAAGCCCCTCTGGATTTAAATGCCTTTGCCCAGCAGACCACTGACTTGTTCACTCCCAGTCTCCACTTAATTTTTTTTCCTGGGAATGATTTGCTATAAACAGAAGAGCAAGCTCTTATGGGGCACTTCATATCAAAGCGCTTTTTTAATGGCACTCGGTATGTCAACCACTCCGGGCTGGGGCACTTTACTCATCGGCTTGAGTTAAATTAAGGCACACAAGAGACAAGTGCTTTTCCCAAGGCCTCTGAGTGGAGGGTGGAGTCCAGGCGGGGTCCTAAGCTGGTGGAGGCTCAGAGAGACAGAGAGACTCGGATGACCATCCCACAGAACCATGGCAGGGTGTTGAAGCAAAGGTTGTGCAGCCAGAGAGATGCTTGAGTTCAACTCTGCCTCTGAATTTCTGAATTTCCTAGCTCTGCGTCCTTGTTCCGGTTACTTGACTTTTTTGTTTTGTTTTTTTGGTCACACCGTGTGGCATTTGGGATCTTAGCTCCCCGACCAGGGATCGAACCCGCACCCCCTGCATTGGAAGTGCGGAAGTCTTAACCACTGGACCGCCAGGGAAGCCCCCGGGTTACTTTACCTTTGCAATCTATTTTCCTATCTACAAAGTGCAGGTAATAAATCCGACTTGAAATGCAAGAGAATACTGGTAAAGTGCCCTGAGGGACAGCGTCTGGTTCTTAAGTGTGTGCTCAAAAAATGGTGACCATTACAGCTTTCTGTCGTGTTGGCATCCTTGTCGCTCATGCTTCCTCTGTGACTCCGTTATTGACTGTAGAGCCTGAAGACCTCTGTTGGCTCAGCTCACAGAAAGTCAAGGAGCTTTAAAAGTTGAAAAAACACTTGTTTAAGATGCATTCTTGTTCTCTGAAAGGCAGTAAACCAGGAAAATGTGCTCCATTTCCAAAAGGGATTTCAAACAAAGGCCCTTTGAAACAGATGAGACTGGCAACACTTTCCTTTGTAAGTAAAATTAAGGTACAGTAATAACAGAAGCCCGTTTTCTCTAGTCTTACAGTAGGGGGAGGGGAGCGAGAGAGAGTGTGAGAGGGAGGGGGAGGGGAGGGGAGGGGGAGGGGAGGGGAGAGGAGGGGAGGGGAGGGGGAGGGGGAGGAGAGATTAACTGGGAATCCAAGAGTCCCTGGTGGTAAATTCTAGGCGGGAGAGCCTTTGTCTTCATTCTGTTAGAAAACTCCCAATTAAATGAAAGCTTTGGAAAAACACACGCAGATTTTTATCATTGAGGCTGTAGCTTAATTCTGAACAAAACCCCCCGGGTTTCTGATTCATGTTTTTCTAAGTGTAAATGAGCCCTTCTGAGTGCCATCACCTCAATTTCGGGAAGTGGGGCCAGGTATCTGCATCATAATTAGCTCCCCAAGAGATTCTCAGGCACCCCAAGGTTTGAGAACCACCAGCCTGAACGTCCTAGGAGAGGAAGAGGTGGGAGAGGGAACACCTCGGAGACTCAGAATTCCCTCTTGGTCTGAATGGAAATAGTTTACACTGACATTGTCACAAATCCAAGAGATCTGGGGTAAATGGTTTCCTCATTTCTCCTCCATAAATCAGCGTGGATGTTCTTGGCCAGCTCTCTCCTTGCAGGGTGGGCAGCTGTGAGTCAGCGAGGGGCTTACCTCCTCCTCATCTCCTAAACTCGTCCTGCCTTTTGCAGATGCAATTCTTTCCCTGTCTGCCTCACAGATAATTATTTTAGCAGACAAGCTCCGCGCCTGAAGAAAACAGGATATATTCTTGAAAGTAATTATTGTACTGAAATTTAGTGGGAAAAGGCCCTCCTTCGGTCCCAGGTGTTTGAATCAAATCAGCTAGTGAAGCGGGCTACCATTTAGTTTAGTTTGCCAGTTAGCCAAGCTTGAGCTACAAGAGTTTAAGATGTCATTTCAGAGAATGTGGGAACAGCAAAGGTTTTTTTTGTGATCCAGGCCACATTCAGAAGTTTTCGTCTCAGTGATTTGACGGCAGAGATGGGGGTGGCAGTGCCATAAATCTAAGCTTCTTTAGACTCTTAAAACATGGGCATTTCATTACATAAATCTTTCCCCTCATATATTTGTTCGAAAGACCCACAAATGCAACAAAACAAAGAAAACTTTCATTTAGAATGCTCAAGGAAGCCGTTTTTTTTTTTTTTTAAACACCTAGGAGAAGATTTCCATTGGCTCACACCACAAATCTTAGCTTCCTTTGAATGGTATGACGAGAAAAAATGTTTAAGGCATAAGAGTGCTACATATATAAAATGGAAGAGAAAGATAACTCAGCCATCTCTTTTCTGAGATTAGTAAAGTTATCCAAAACTTAAAAAAAGAAAAGACAACCACGAAATTGTCACACCATTTTAAAAGAATAGTAGCTTAAAGTCAGAAGATAGTTTTCCTAGCACAGCCTTCACCTGTGTGTTTGAGAAAAGGCAAATTGGAAACACTGATACCCCCCAAATCCACATTATGAACAGCATTCTACTTTAGGACACCTTGTGATTTTTCAGTCAGTTTTCATGTCATAAGAAATGTATTGATAGCAGTCATTAAAGTGACTATTGGACATTATACACAAACATTTCCACTTTTGGACAAACTTTGCGTCAACACGGAGAACAAAGAAGGCTCTAAACATCTCATACACATTTTTAGCTAACTGTACTATCAGAGGTGCTGCTTAAAATGCTGGAGGATATTTGCTGTGTGCTCTAGGGTGAAATGGAAAATTTAAGAGAAGCTATCATGGTAAAAACAGTAGGAATGAGATATGCAGGCAAACAAATAGCAAGAAAATGCATCCAGCATCAACCACACACTCTCCTTCTACAGAAAATGCTAAAACTTACTTATATGAGCTATATAAGAATTAGGTTCAGAAGATAAAAGTCACTTCCTACTCACCCAGAGGATCCACCAACCTCCTCCTTAGAGAGGGTTCCTGCACTGAAAACTAACCACCTCACCTGCAGCTGGTTACTTAATTTTAACATGTAGTAGCTGCAGTGCCCCCCCCCCCCCACCTCCGTTCAAATCTCTGGCTACAATTATTCCTGCCTAAAAGAGCAAATGCAAGAGTAAGCTTTTGTTTCTCTCTCTAGCAGCTATCAACTAAAATAATAAAATTCCACAAACTTCCAAATTTTATAACGAACTGAGCTTATACTTAAAAAAAAATCAAAACTTGAATCAACTATATATGTGGTCTCCACACTGCATCCAAGTTCGCTTGTATGTTAGTTGCATGGAACTTGAAACAGATATTTCCTCTCCAGAAGTAAAGCTACATCTGGTAGGTGGGCTCCTTGGCCAGACTACAAATCATTTCAGTCAAGTGGCTGAATCGTAGTACTAGCTGTACTACCTTGAGTTCAGGGAGCTGGGAACCATGCAAGTCAGAAGGGAGGAGAAAACATCTCTAAAAACCACTCTGAAATAAGCAGTTTGCTCTGGTTATTTCACCACTTACAGCACCCAACTCGCATCTACACGGGCCCCTAAAAAGTGAGCTTGCCCTCCTGACTTTACGTCTCCTCAGGATCCTGCCTGTTTTCACCAATGGACTCAAGTGAAACTTACAGACCTTCCCTCCACTTAAATCACAAAGAGCTGCTAATCTTCACTAGGTGTCAGTTTGAGTCACTGGACTTCCTTTTAACTCACACCAATGTGTAAATGACTGATGGTGCTTTAACCGTCCCAGAAGAATTTGCATTTTGAGCAAAGGATATTATCACCACCTGAACTGAGGATTTGTTTGGGGCGGTGGGGTGGAGGTCAGCGTCGGTTTCCAGGGCTTGTTCACTTCTGAACCTGTTTGCTGAAAGCTCCAGAAGTTTTCAGAAGAGCGAGACAAGGGCATGCAGGTGTGGGTCCTGTTCGTCCTGTTAATATCCTACAGCAGGGGAGTGAGGGCTTTGGCGGGGATCAGAACCGTCAATGCAGTTGGAAAATAGGCAAATCGTCAGGCCCAAGAGTCAAATTTGGAGGTCCAGAGTGGGGCCCAGGAACCTGCACTTCTAAACACTCCATGTGATTCTGACTTCAAAGACATTGAGAGGCAATAATCTGAGTATTTTAAAAATTATATAATTATACTCTAGCTACATAATTTTCTATAGGATACTTAACATATTAAATTCTACCTAAACTGCTAAGTAAAAACAAAACAAGCAAAATGGCTTCCCTAATCGATCAAGATCCTTTGAATTGTACCTAGTTAATAGTTTTAGGTTCCAAACCTACATTCCTTTTCAATAGTTCTTAAATTGAATGCCAAACACACATGTAGATAGAGCTAAGAAAACATATACAAACACACACACATTTGGAGGTACACTGAAGATTTCAAATTAAGGTGTCAAATGTATATTATCAACTTACTACTTTCAACATTTGAACCTCAGTTAAGGCCCAAATTTCTCTTTTTCTTTTAATTTTTATTTTATACTGGAGTATAGTTGACTAACAATGTTGTGTTAGTTTCAGGTGTACAGCAAAGTGATTCAGTTATACATATACACCTATTCTTTTTCAAATTCTTTTCCCATTTAGGTTATTACTGAATATTGAGCAGCCTTCCCTGTGCTATACGGTAGGTCCTTGTTGGTTATCTATTTTAAGTAGAGCAGTATGTACATGTCAACCCCAAACTTGCAATCTATCCCTCCCCCCACCCTTCCCCCCACTCCCCTCCCCCATAACCATGAGTTGTTCTCTAAGTCTGTATGTCTCTTTCTGTTTTGTAAATAAGTTCATTTGTACCATTTTTTTAGATTCCACATATAAGCGATATCACATATCTATGCTGCTGCAAACTAAGGCCCAACTTTCTTACTTTTCAAACACTAAGTTGGCATGAAATATGAAAATATAAAAAGTTAATAGAAATAATTATCACTGAGGAAATCCTTAGATTTGATTTCCTAAAGTAAGACAAGCCTTGAAATTTTCTTGTGCCTATGATAGGCCTAAATTAAAATTCCAACAACCCCTGCACATCAAGGTACTCATTTAACAAAAAGATCAAATTAATATTATGGCAGGTCTTAACCTCAGAATTTCCTGAAATGATTGCTTAAAATGTCAACCTTTATTTGCTATTAATACCTTTACATTTGAATATTTATAATTACTCTTTTTTATGTGTAGAATTCTTACTCTTGAGAGTTGGGGCCCTTTTTCAAACCTCTATTCAAGGAAGTACAAAGCAGCTGACTAGTTTTCTTACTAATCTTTTTTAAAAAAAGAAGCATTCAACAGATAAGAGCTCAACTTGACGTTAATGGCAAAGAGCAGCGTTCTCAGGAGTCTACCTTGAGCTTGAAAACCGTACCTTATCCTTGTGATTGGTTTCTGCATTTCCCAAACCCAACCCTTTCAACTGGTCCATGCAAGCCTAGTTAAAATACTCTGTAATTCTTCTATTTCAAGGGAAATTATCTGCAGAGTCCTTTCCAGTCTTTCCTTTTTCCTCTAGTGGGTGGGAGGAACTGAGTGTAGATATGAGAAAGACAGGACAGGAACTCTGTCTGCCAAAGGGAAGAGAAAGATGATCTGGATTCCCCCTACCCAGTTAGGTATTTTACATCTGCATGTAACAAACTGAGATACTTACAGTAGGTACAAGACTTATTTTTTGTCACTGCCATAGTGCAGATGATTTAAACAAAAGTATTAATAGCTTCTTTCTCCCTAACTTTGTACGTTATTTAACCAATGCAGAGCAAGATGCTTTAGGATGCTTTTTAAATGTTAAGCTTCATGTGAAAAGTCACTGGAACTTACATACAGTCGGCCCTCCGTAAGGCAGGTTCCGCACCTGTGGGTTCAGTCAACGGCAGACTGAAAATATTCAGGAAGGGACTTCCCTGGTGGTCCAGTGGTTAAGAATCCGCCTTCCAATGCAGGGGACACAGGTTCGATCCCTGGTCAGGGAACTAAGATCCCACATGCCGCGGGGCAAGTAAGCCCGTGTGCCACAACTACTGAGCACGCGGGCCACAACTAGAGAGAGGCCCGTGTGGCACAACGAGAAGTACCGTGCCACAACTAAGACCCAACGCAGCCAAAAATAAAATAGTAAAAAAAAAAAAAAAAAAAAAAACTCAGGAAAATAAATCCCAGAAAACTCCAAAAAGCAAAACTTGAATTTGCTGCATGCTCCAGCAACTATTTACATAGCCTTCACACTGTGTTATTATAAGTAGTCTAGGAATGATTTACAGTATACAGGAGGATGTGTGTAGATTATATGTAAATACCATGCCATTTTATATAAAGGACTTGAGCATCCTTGGATTTTGTTATCCTGGGGGGGGACACGTGTCCTGGAACCAATTCCCTGCTAATACTAACTACTAAGAGCTGCCTTATTTACATCCCAACTTTATTTTTACTCTGTAGCTAAAGTAACTGCAGTACGGCGGGGTTAAAGTCAGTAATTTGGCCTTTACAAAGCACTCAACACTTGCAAATATACTTTTCCAGGTCCTTCCCCCACCTCCTCCACTTACCTCTGATGTAGCATTTTCAAGCTTCTAAATAGTTCAAGAAATTTGAGCTGGAGGAAAAAAGTGATCCTACAAATACCCCCAGGTACTGTGGGTAGTTGGCCAATTAGTCCAAGGTTAGACAGCATGTTAAATATTGAGCTAAAATCAACCCTTGAGTTTCTGGTTCACTTTAGTTGGATACCCTCTTCGATGGTTCTAAAATTAGTAGTTAATAACCACACTCAGTTGTACAGTGGTCAAGGTTTGTGGGTGAAAAAAAAAAAAGAAGAGCACTGAGACATTCATTCCATCAACAATGACACCTAATACAGTGCCCCTCTGTAACATGGACATAGCAATCACACCATTCTTCTGGGGACCAGGAAGAGACTGGATGAAAGACACCAGAGGAGAACCTCAGGAAGTCCTGGGGGACTCTGGCCATGAAGGGAGCACTGGGGTTCAAGCACACAAGTTCATGGAGCAAGAAAAACAAAAATACTCACATCTACTCCCCAGACCCCATCCTCAAAGGCTAGTATAAAAGTAAGAAAGGGCTGGGTCAGCTTAATAAATTTTCATCTGTCTTTAGTTGCTTTGTTAAAAATAATATGCCTAAAAGTCTGCAGATGAGGTAAGATGTTGTTGAAAAGAGGCATGTTCCATATAGATCTCTCGAGCATTCCTAACACCGCCAAAGCGTCCTTAAATCTTCCGGGAGACAAAACAGTCTCCTAGAGGGAAAAAAGTCTCTAATAGAGCTGTAGCTGTGATTTGTTTTTATTCCTAGGTTTTTTTCCCCCAACTTAGGTATTTAAAATCATATCAGAAATAAACATCATACCAAAAATAAATGATTTTTTGTCAAATAGTAGAATGTCACTGAACTGAACTTTCCCTAACAACTAGCATATAAAGTTGTCGATCCGTCTTGCATTAGCAAAAACGAAAATATGAATAAAAATAAGAAAATGAAACCAAAGAGAAATACTATTAAGAGGAAAAACAAAGACAAAATTCAAATTTACTTTGAAAAGTCTGATTTTATTTTCTGAATCAAAAAGAAGTGTATTCGTGTTAAATTTAGAATGTTTAACTTTCCATTGATCTCTCAAAATACTTTCCAAATATTGTTGACAGTGCTCAGAACTGTGTAAAAGTTAACATCCAATACCACATTTTAAAGAAAAAAGTTTAAATGCAGGACCTATTTCTAAGAAACCCTTCTCAAAGGTCAAGGCATTGGCAATTCTAATTTTAAAAGAAAAGAATTTTAATTATTGTAAATTTCAGTGACAAAGGTTTTTCAAGAGCTATGTATCAGATCTCTTCTAAAACAGAAAAAAATTTAATTTCTGAGGGACTCATACCTGACAACTCCAATTAAACATGATACTTCCCCACCCCACCCCCAAATTACTAAATGCATTATTTCACCTTGGAATAGGAAAATTATAAAATGTAATTTAAAAACTATACTCTTTCTATATATTAATACATCATTTTAACTGTCATGTTTGCTAGCAGAATTATAAAATTAAAACCAAATTCTACATTCAAGGGACAAATGACAAATGCTTTCATTGCTTTAAGAGTCTATCCCATTCTTTGTTGTCTTCTACCCCCATATTTTAAAATCATGACCAAAGGTCATAAGTCAATCCATTTACCTGAAATGAACAACTAGTAGATACTGGTCCTACATCTGTGTCCTTTAACAACTCAGTATTCAAAAGGCTGGGGGGGGATTTATAAGAACATGACTTAGGAACACTTTAGAATTCCAAAGTGACTCTGATACCCACGTCCCTAAAATCTAACAGACATTATTCATAGGCTATTCATGTGTACTGAAGCATGTCCAGCATGCAGGCGAACTTCTTTTACTTGTTCAAATTGAGGTAAAACAGACAAAAAATACATAATATTAACAGAAGCTGCATAATTAAAACTAACCTTCTTTTGCTGCTTATTTCATATAAACTGATTTTTAAGTTTCTTCACAAAAAAAAGAGATGCTATAGCCAATAATTTCTCCAATTTCAGTCACCCAAAAAAGTACGCTTCTTCTTTCAAAGTCGTTATTAGTAAAGAATGTTTTGAAATGAAGAAAAACATTTTTCTCCAGAATTTGCATTTTGTACTTAGAGTGATACAATTTCTTATTACTTTATTTTTCAAATTTAGAAGGAATTCAAGTCTGGGTACTATTTGATATTTTTTCAGATACCAAGCAATACCGACAGGATTCATAAATATGGTTTTCTGACAGGTAAGTAGGCTAACATTTACAAAATACCAACAACTCTTCTTTCAAGCTTAAGATGGCTGAGATTTAGTAGTTATGATGAGTTTTTCAGTACAAATACGCATTTAAATCTTGATTTTTTTTGGCCAACATTTTAAATAGTCAAATTTTACTCCACTTCCAGGTTTTAAATGAAACATAGCAACAAAAAAAAACTAGTGAAAATTACCCAACTGGCACAAGTCCCATATTTCAATGTTATTTTTAACCCAATAATTATAACCTACTGCCAGTAATTATTTATATGTATCTACTTGTTTTTATTAAATAAGCACTGGTCGGTTATATAAAAGAATTTTGCAAGAATGGTACTTGGCACTGGGTTACCTTAATGCTTCTGGTATTAATAGAAGCACTTAGAAAAATACCAGCTCTTAAGCACTTTTTGTCTGTAATTTGAATTTCCAAAAGCTTTTTTTCAATGTTACTTTTCCATTGGTAGATTCTAGGGAGTTTAGTCCCAGTTGATATGGTTGATTTTAAAAAACAAATTAAAAAATCCCTAAGTCACATAATGATGGGACACTACACTTGCTTTTTACAGCATATGGAAACAGTTCCAGGCAGACCAAAAGTAGAAGAAAACCTGCCAAATCAAAGTATTGTAAATAAAGTTCATCTTACGTACCCCAGAGCAGAAAAGCTCAAAAATCAAAAAATTAAAATCAAAACCCCACCCCTTCCCTCCACGCAAAACCCCAACCCCAAACACTTTAGTTCTGAGCCTACCATTTCCCTAAAATGTTAATACCAGAAGCTTTAAGGTACTTAAAGCCGCAGCAGTAACGGTAGAAAGCGCCACACCACAGGGGAAACGCCACAAAGGGTTCAGCAGCCGCCCACTCAGTCCTCACCACCCCACCCCAATAACACATAAAAGCTCCTGTGGAAGTTGTTTTTTCTTATGCTAATAAAGGCATACCACCTAGTGTGCTAAAGACTAAAACTAGCAGCCTTAGAACAGGAAAGTGAAAATAGGAAGCCTACGGGAATGATCTAAATGCCTACTTAGGAGAAACAGAGCAGCAGACAGGACCCTGGCCCTCTTGTGTTTGCAGGGAAGTGGTGGAACTAAGCAGTCAGATTTACCCACATCAACACAAATTTAACAAAACTTCTGCAAGACACGAGAATAAAACCTGACCTTTCCAGTCAAAGGGCACAGAGAGGCCTCATCCATGTCCTGGAGTTGAATGAGTTCAAAGATTGGCAATACAAGAAAAAAGAAAGCGTTAGGGGCGTGATGGGAACCAGCTTCGCAGTTTATCGAACGGTCACCCCAAGTTTCTCCAGCACACGAACACCCTTTTCTTGGTATTCCTGTCGGGTCATCCAGAAGTTGTCTTTGTCCTTCATGATGTCCGCTAGAACTGCGCCACCCAGGAATACCATGTGCTTTCTGCGGGGTGGGTCTTCAATGCGGATCTTGAATTTCTAAAGGAGAAAGAGGAGATGATAAAACATCACACGCATGGTGCTTTCTGCTTTATGAAAATGACTTTTTCTTATATTCTCTTGTTGAATTCTCACAAAGGTCCTGTGATGTAAGTATCTCAGTTAGAGAGAGAAATTTTGTAATTTGCCCAAAACTCACAGCCAGGAGATCACACATCCATCCCAGTGTGCTTAGAACAGTCGCAATGTACACCTGTGGCCCCACGGTTAACTACACTCCTTGTCACCCTCAAAAGCAGCCTGATTTGAACAATGAATTCCATGCTCGCCCTATCAAGAGCCCAAGTACCAGAGCCCTGACTGTGACAGGTTTCCCACTAATGGGCAAATCACCTGGCCAGCTGTCAAATGAAGAGTTGGGATAAGAGGACTGCTATAGTTTCTTCAAGGTCTCACGCCTCTATGATTGTAGTCCCGTGCAACAGAGTAAGCTTTAAGTTCTTTCCTTATAAGCAAAGCTCACTTTCTATTCTCTCAAATTCAAACGAAATGTTCTCAAAATAAACAAGGCCAAACACGGTCAAAATAAATTATGAGGATGTTGGAAAAAATGAACACAGTAACCAAAATTAAAGACAAGCAGGAGAAGTTTTATACTCTGCAGCCACTATTAACTGTCTAACAAGGACAGACCTCCATCTGTACGGTCAGTCAACACCTGAAAGAGAAACCTCAAAATGAAGTAGCAGTTTTATTTACAAAGTCACAAATCCCACAAAAAGACTCAAAATAACTATGTCATTCTACATTGTCTTTACGTCACATAAATGAACCGTAGGATCTGTCATAACACATGACATAGAAAAACATCCGTCTACTTATTAATTCTGAGGCTAACCTACTGTTCTAACTGTTCTAGTTACTTTTTTACTCTTTGGCAGGGGTCAGCAAACTTTTTCTGCAAGGTACCAGAGAGTAAGCACTTGAGGCTCTGCAGGTCTCTCTGGCAATCCCTAAAGGCAGCCAGAGACAATATGTGACGATAGGCAACATATTATGTGACAAGAGAATGGGTCTGGCTGTGTTCCAAAAAAACTTTATAGAACAGCCAGGTTTGGTCCAGGGCTGTGGTGTGGCAGCCCCGCTCTCAGGGACACCTGGCTAGCCCCTGAGGACACCACTGCCCTGCAGCTTTCTCAGCTGGCTGCTGTTTCTCTCTCTCTCACTACCTGCCTAACTCTGGAGGTGGGTAACAGTAATTCTTGTTCACTGTTCTCTCCCTCCTCCCTGCAACTCCACAGCCCCTCAGAAACTCATCCTATCTGACTATCCCATCCACCACCCCCCTTTGCCCAGGGCAGCTACAGATGCCCAGGTTATTCCTCCTCATACCTGCTCTGTGGCGCGTGTGCGTGCCCTCTCCACCATGTCCTGACATCATCCTCAGTGACCCTGTCTTTCTCTCCCTCACTGGGCAGAACACCAACTCGGGTGATCAACCCTCTTGCTCCGCCCCTGCCCTCAAGCAACTGAACGCGTGTCAGAGAAACTCAACATCTAGCTTTACACGGTACCTCAGCCGAGCCCCTCAGTGCCGCTCGGCAATCCTGTGACATTTCTCTTCTCTCTCGCACTCTCCGAGACGCCACTTCACACCTCCTCATCTATTTCATAAGCCTCTACCAGCTCCTCCGTCCTCTCAGAGCCTCCTAACCTGTCTTGTGACTTCACCTTTCCTCCTCCCTTCCCTCAACAATCTATTCACCACCCAGACTTAATGATCCTTTAAACAAGTCAGATCCTACCATTTCTCTGCGCAAGATCCTCCTTCCTCAGTAGGAGGAAAGCCCAACTCTTCACCGTGGCTGAGTAAGGCTTACATCCTGACTACCTTTCTGAGCTCACCTCCCAGCCCCGCCCTTGCTCACTCTGCTCCAGCCACTCCTGCACACTCCCACCAACGTGGGGCTCTTCCTGCCTGGAAGATTCTTCCCCCCAGAGAGTCAGGCTGCCCACTGGCTCACTTCCTTCAGGTCTTTGCTCAAAAGTTATCTTATCTCACGGGAGTCCTTCTCTGATCACACTACACAAAGGAGCACACCGTCTCTCCCAATCACTACCCACTCTCTAGCCCCTAACCTGACTTCTCCATAGCGCTTACTACTACTGATACATTATTCACAGACTAAACGCGGGGATTTTTGGTTTTGTTCACCACTGTTTTGTTTCTCCCACCATCTAGACAGGTGTTTGGCACCTAGAAGGAGTTCAAGAAGCATTTGCTAAATAATCATCTGAGACTGATTTTAAATTATATGTATACTCAAAATCAGACAAATGAGTGAAGTACTTAGACAACATGGCTCCTTTTGAGTCTTTTAATTTGTTTAATGTATGAGCCCATACACAATTTAATTTCAGCAATTTGAGTCACAAATAAAAGATGTCACATAGTGTCTCTAATACATACAGTCCTCTGTAGGATGTAATCTCATTATCTAAACTGAACAAAGTTGATGAGATGAACCTCAGAGATTAATTTAGAATTAAACGACTCTTAATTGAGTGTATCGTATGTATAGTGTACTTCACACAGTCCAGGGTTTGTAGGAAAAAAATCAATGCCAAATAACCACCAACTATTACATACCAGTTTAAAAATTTCTTCCTACTCTACACACCAACAACTACCAATTAAAGTCTGTTTCAAGAGCTACGATAGTTGACGGGGATGCAAAAGAATTGGAGACACGGTGTTGTTTACAATCTGATTGGGGAGATAAGACATATGCAAGAAACAGCCAGAAAATAACTCAGAGTCAGGAACATGAGACAGTCCAAGAGTAGCACTGAATGCTGACTACATATTAAAAAAACAAAAAAACAAACAAACAAACCCAAGGGGGCCTTTCTCTCTCCATAGTACAACAGGTTCTTCCCATACACTTACAGGCACCTCTGGTTCCAGGCTGTTTGTTACAGATGAACCAAAACATCTGGCCCTGGACCCAGTTGCCCCGACACACTGAATACAGAGGTGCCCCGGCACTAGGACCGCTCTGAGACAAAGCTCATCTTGCACCATTTACTTCTTCCTACCTCTTCACGGCTACACTAGACTGCATTAGGAATTTGTTTAGAAAGGCTTCTTGCTCCCTCTGGTGGCTGTCAAGATTCACAAGCTATTTTACAGGGTTTTAAAAGTATGTTAACAGTTGGATTATTGATTGATACTTACAGAAAGTTTTTCCACATCTCCCTTCAACACTCGTTCTAAGTAAAGCTGTTTAAGCTCTCGTTCCAACCGTGATGGCAGCCCAGGGTACATAGTAGACCCTCCAGAAAGCACAATGTGCTTATAGAATTCAGATCTAGAAAGACACGAGAGGTATTCATTAGGGGTTTCAGATTAGGGAAACAGTATCTCAGAGTTGCTTTTATTTACATCAGCCTCAGGGGGTTGCTGGGAGAATTAAATAAAATTCAACATGTAAACCACAGGCCTGAATGTCTGCTATTACTACTGTTAATAGATAACAAACCCTCTTTATGTATAAGATTACTAGCATTTTGATGACAATACTTCTAAAGCACGTAACGTTTTCTTGCAAATGTAACCGAGTCTTCTAGTAAGGACCAGTTTCCGTTACAAACCTGCAGTATCTGGACTCTGCGCTATCGCAGCGCTTCCGTGGAGTCACTTAGATGTGGTGCTCGACTATAATTAACCACATTCTACCACGGTTCCAGTTCTTGCTTTTGAATTTTTCCATTTGTCTTTTGTAGTTTTCCCTTTTGTTCCTTTGCTCTGAGGCTGTCAGCTATTATTTTTGGTTAGATTGATGTGTTTGCTTTTTAGAGCAGTCCTCGCTTTCTTCCTTAAATATGCTGTTGGTCATGATACCAGATAATCAAATCTAAAATAACTGCATATGTAGTAGAAGTAATATCATCTGAGTGAGGGTCTGAGGAACTCTTCTCCTAGTAAAACTCAGGAGCTAAGTCACATCCATCTTGGCCTCATTCAAACTCACTTCCAGGTTTTTACTTGCTTTCAGGTTCTCAAGGGCTCAGGCTATTATAATTCTAGCTTCTAGAAGAAGTTCTGTATTGTATTTAATTGCAGAAGTATGTACACGAGTGTGACGTAAACTAAGCAGTTGAGGTATAGCTACATGTGGTATGTGCCCATGAGCATTTATTTTTCTTTTATTTTTTTAATTAATTAATTTTTATTTATTTATTTTTGGCTGCACTGGGTCTTCGTTGCTGTGCACGGGCTTTCTCTAGTTGTGGCGAGCAGGGGTTACTCTTTGTTGCGGTGCGCGGGCTTCTCATTGCGGTGTCTTCTCTTGTTGCAGAGCACGGGCTCTAGGCGCGCGGGCTTCAGTAGTTGTGGCACACAGGCTCAGTAGTTGTGGCTCACGGGCCTAGCTGCTCCGCGGCATGTGGGATCTTCCCAGACCAGGGCTCGAACCCGTGTCCCCTGCATTGGCAGGCAGATTCTTAACCACTGCGCCACCAGGGAAGCCCCCCATGAGCATTTACATGTATGCTTTCAACACACAGGACACGCAAAACAAAATCTGAGTTGTGCTGCTTTCCAATGCTAGCAATGTGGAGAGGGTACTGAACCTAACTCCAGTGCTTTAGGAACACCAAAACTTTAATCACTACCAACAGGAATGCACTTTTAAATATAATTTTCCTATTACTGATCATTAAATCAAGGGACAAAAGCATCTACCCAATCCCTACCATGAGAATTTATCATAATTATGAAGTCTAGATTAGACTTTTGATCCTCTTCCATTAGATTTATAGCTTTTTATAAGCCAACTGCTATTTTTATTAATTTCCATTACCAGCCTGTTCCCCAGCCAGCCCACAAAAATTAGCGGGTTATTTCATTCAGGGTTAAATAAAGAAGTAGGCAAACACTTGCTTAATAAAATGCTTCTGAGTGAATTTCTCAATAACTTGAGTATAAAGGAGAGCTTTCTAACTATGACTCAAACTCTAGATGCAATAAAAGATTATAAAACGTTTTATATAACTAAATAAAAACAAAATTTTGTATGGCCAAGAACACCATAAGCAAGACACAAATAAAAAATGACAAAATGTCTGCAATAGATATCACAGAGCTAATATAAAAAGAACTTTTTCAAAAAACTGAGAGAAAAAAAATTCTTTTTAATTCCACAGAAGAACAGGCAAAAGCCATGAACAGATAATTCACCAGGAGAAGATATAAACATGGCCCTAGACATAGAAAAATATATTTAACTTCAATCTTAAGAGAAACGCAAATTAAAACTACATTTAAAAAAAAACAAAAAAACTACATTAAGATATCATTTCTCGCTCATTAGACTTGGCATAAAAGTAAAATGCTGAAAAACTCTGTGAACAAGCTGTTGGGGACACAGGTGCCCTCATATATGACTGGTGGGAAAGAGAAAGGGTACAACTTTCATAGGAGGGAACTGAGCAATAACAAAACCACACACATTTATCCTTCAACCCAACTATTCCCCCCAGACATTTTTTCAGAATATATATGTCCAACAATACAAAGGTACAGTGTGCACAAGGTTATTAACTGCAGCGTTATCACTGCATTATCACACTGGAAAAAAGAATGCAACTGGAACAAAGAATAAGGACAACCCCTAGGAAGTGGCAGATGTAGAGAACAAACATGTGGACACCAAGGAGGGAAAGCAGGGTGGGGAGGGGATGAATTGGAAGATTGGGATTGACATACATACACTAATATGTATAAAACGGATAACTAATAAAAACCTGCTGTACAAAAAAAAGGCAGTTTTAGACATAAAAAAAAAACCTTGTTTAGAATACATTAAGTGAAAAAAGCAAAGTGCAAAAGAGTATTTACAGTATGCTACCTTTTGTGTAAGAAAATAAAAAACAGAGGGAGGAGGACCAGGGTGAAAGACAAGGGGTGGGGAGAGTGATACTTCCGAGTATACTTTTTTGTACAGTTTTCACTACCTATTCAGAAAACAAAATTAAAGATGAGCCGGGAATATCCTGTGCCACAAAATAGAAAGAAGTAGAATGTGCTCAAAAAGAGATGAGGACACATCAAAGGACACAGGAGCTTGCTTGAAGGGGCTCTCACAGGCGAAATCAGGAACAATTTAGCACCAAAATGAAATAAGGCAGTAATAAATTATAATCCACCAAATAAAATCATGAGACCATACTGATAATAAACAAACAAAACAAGGGAGAAAGGAAAAGGACTTCCTTATGCTAGAATGCCAACTAATAAATACAGAATGACAGAATTAGAAAAAAATCACCTTTTTGCAACCATCACAATAAAAATGGATTTCGGCAAGAATCATCAACAGACGCCAAAAGGGGTGGGGGGCAGAGTTTGATGAGGAACAGGAGATTTACACAGTCTCAAAGTATTTTCCCACAAATTACTTAAAAGTCAGGAAAGGAAAAAAAAAGAAAACCTAAACAGTGGAGAAAATAGGAAACTTCATTAAGAGTTTAACTCTAATATCACCAATTAGGAGCAAACAGACATCACTTCTGGATTTGATAACCTGAGAAGGACACATCACTTAAGTACTGTTCTAGCCAAAAATGCACAACCTAAATCTAATCATGAGAAAACATTCAAACCCAAATTGTACTCTGCAGAGATATCAATGTCATAAAAGACTGAGGAACTATAATAGATAAAAGGTGACTAAGAGACATGACGACTAAATACAATGTGTGACCTTAGATTTGATCCTTTACTGGAGAAAAGAAAAACTGTATAGAGGACATTATTGGGACAGTGAACAAAACTGAAATATGGATGGTAGATAAAAGTATGTCAGTAATCAATCCCCTGAACTCAATAATGCACTGTGGCTATAAGAGCATAGCCTCATTCCTAAGAAATACAAAGTGAATATTAAGGAGTAAAGAGGACTTAACGCATACAACCTACTCAAATGGCTCAAGAAAGAAAAGAGAGAGAGAGAAAGCACACAAACATGCAGAGTGTTAAAATCAGTAAAATGGAAAACTGGATAGTGTACAGGAGTTCTCTATTCTAGTCTTGCAACTTTCAACATTTAAACTATTTCAAAATAAGTTTAAAGAGGCATCTGAGACACAATGATATATGCTGTTCAACAACCAGTGTCACCCTATCAGAAACCTGAGTGAGACAATAGACAACTTGGTCATTCTAGCTATTTATATTCCATCTATTTCTGATAAATAACTTTGAAACAACCATTTCTAATGTACCTGGTATCGATGTCAGCTGCCTGGATTGTGTTAAAAAGCAATTCAGCAACACCTACTCCCTCAACATTGATCAAGTGAGGCTGAAACAAAGCTTCTGGTGCTTCAAATCTCTCTCCCCCAACTTTGATAATGCGGCCATCTGGGAGCTAGAAACCAAGAACAATCAGGTATCAGCAAAAGATTTTAAAAGTTCCTAGTGTTCTTTAGATGTTAGTACTTATAAACTTATAAACACCTGTTCTAGAACCAAAATCCTTATCAACAATATATTTCTCCTAAAATACATTTTTGAAAAAAGACAAAAAAAGGTAAATTAAATACATCAAAATAATTGTTTTTATTATCATGCTCTGTTCTGCTTTTAAAATGGTATGTCATGCCCCCAAACAGCAGGAATTTCTTGGAGGATTGGCCAACGCACGAGTGAGTGATGTTCCACTGGTGTGTGCAGGTGAGCACTACAGGTGGCGCTGATCGCCCGTGGCAATTGGATTTTTGCTGGAGTCAATGTTGCTTATCATTTTAACACATTTGTGAGTTTATGGATATTTTTACCATGTAGCACAGACACATTCAATTAAAAATTTTAAGTAATTTCTTTCACCAAATAATTACTCTGGGAAACTTTATTATTTTGTCATCAAAACACTTTATATCACGTGTGAAACTTCTGTCAAATCATTTACTCCAAAAAAATTGTATGATCAAGAAAACTTAAGGAATATTGACCTAGACTATTTATTAGGCAATTCTGTTGTATCCTACTTACTAGGTCCTATTAAATTTTAAATGATAATGAATAAATATAATTTTAAGAAAATGAGATTTAAACTGGTCAGATACCATTACAACATGACCTTGTGCAGAAAACTCTTAAGTTACATCATGTTTATATTTAATTAAATGAGAAATGCTAAACAAAAACTCCCTCACAATTCATTGAATTGACCTAAGTAACAAGCATGCTTGTATACGCTGGCATTGGACACACTTCTGTATGACATACCAGAATTAGTTTTACATTAACATTTCTAACAGTATATTTGTTTAAAATAACATAATTACAATAATTATCTTTAGATTCCAAAACTGACTTTCCAATATGACAAAGCATCACAAAGCAAGTTCTCTAAGACATTTACCCCCGTTTGCTATGATTGTTTACGAGTTATGTGCAAGGCAATCACTCCAAAATTATATTTTTATAAATCACATCAATGTCTTTAAAAAAAAATTCACCCTTAAAAAAAAAAAACTTTAAAACCCAAACTTGAAATCACCCCAAGATACATGGAAAAACTTCACATGGCAGACTGTTACCAAAACCTCTGTACCTGGCCCTTCCAGCCTCTGATGGTGTGGCTCTTCTCAAAGCTCTATTTGCAGGCCAGCCTGGGGCCACCTACCCTAGGAACTACTACTACCTCTTGGAACTGTTAAAACTGTATGCTTCCCATTTCTTTGCACCAAATCTTACCCTTTCCTTTATTTGTCCACTCTTATCCCTCTTCATTTACTCATCAGTTCACTGTTTATTTGTTGCATGTATTTTTGTAACCTACCTCAAACTCTCTGAGAAAGGAGAATAAATAAATAAAATATGTCTTACACTTCTAGTTCCCTTATCCTCTGCCTCATGACACTTTCTTGCAAAGTCAGGTAGGTGACAAATTATAAATCTAGGGTAACTGTCAAGAAGGCTTCAGGAAAGAATCCCCAGAGCAAATCTGGAGATCATTAAGTTGCAAAGTATTGACTTATTGACTATTTGGATCAGTATCTTCTAAAATTAAACAATATAACTTATAAAAATTTATAATTATTTTTATTTCTTTTTTTAAAAATTTATTTATTTAGTTTTGCTACAAATAGAACTACCATACGACCCAGCAATCCCACTACTGGGCATATACCCTGAGAAAACCATAGGTCAAAAAGAGTCATGTACCAAAATGTTCATTGCAGCTCTATTTACAATAGCCAGGACGTGGAAGCAACCTAAATGTCCATCGACAGATGAATGGATGAAGAAGATGTGGCACATATATACAATGGAATATTACTCAGCCATAAAAAGAAATGAAATGGAGGTATTTGTAATGAGGTGGATGGAGTTAGAGTTTGTCATACAGAGTGAAGTAAGTCAGAAAGAGAAAAACAAATACAGTATGCTAACACATATATACGGAATCTAAGGGAAAAAAAAAAAAAAGGCCATGAAGAACCTAGTGGCAAGACGGGAATAAAGACACAGACCTACTAGAGAATGGACTTGAGGATATGGGGATGGGGAGGGGTGAGATGTGACAGGGTGAGAGAGTGTCATGGACATATATACACTACCAAATGTAAAATAGATAACTAGTGGGAAGCAGCCGCACAGCACAGGGAGATCAGCTCGGTGCTTTGTGACCACCTAGAGGGGTGGGATGGGGAGGGTGGGAGGGAGGGAGATGCAAGAGGGAAGAGAAATGGGAACATATTGTATATGTATAACTGATTCACTTTGTTATAAAGCAGAAGCTAACACACTATTGTAAGGCAATTATACTTCAATAAAGATGTTTAAAAAAAAATTTTATTTATTTAGTTTTGGCTGCGTTGGGTCTTCATTGCTGTGCACGGGCTTTCTCTAGCTGCGGCGAGCAGGGGCTACTCTTTGTTGCGGTGTGCGGGCTTCTCATTGTGGTGGCTTCTCTTGTTGCAGAGCACGGGCTCTAGGCGCACGGGCTTCAGTAGTTGTGGCACGCGGGCTCAGTAGTTGTGGTTCACAGGCCCTAGAGTGCAGCCTCAGTAGTTGTGGCACATGGGTTTAGTTGCTCCGTAGCATGTGGGTCCTGGACCAGGGCTTGAACCCGTGTCCCCTACATTTGCAGGTGGATTCTTAACCACTGTGTCACCAGGGAAGTCCCTATTCATTTATTTTTGTTTTTGTTTTCTTTTGGCTGTACTACGTGGCATACAGGATCTTTAGTTCCCCATCCAGTGATCAAACCCATGCCCCCTGCAGTGGAAGCGCAGTCTTTTTAAAATTTTTTTAAAAATAATTTTTATTGGAGTTCAGTTGATTTACAATGCTGTGTTAGCTTCAGGTGTACAGCAAAGTGAATCATGTATACATATACATATACATATACATATACTCTTTTTTAGACTCTCTTACCATATAGGTCATTACAGAGTATTGAATAGAGTAGCCTATGCTATATAGTAAGTCCTTATTAGTTATCTATTTTATATATAGTAGGGTGTATATGTCAATCCCAATTTCCCAATTTATCCCTCCCCCCCTTATCCCCTGGTAACCGTTTTTCTTTTTTTTTTTTTTTTAAATATCTTTATTGGCGTACAATTGCTTTACAATGCTGTGTTAGTTTCTGCTGTATAATGAAGTGAATCAGCTATATGTATACATATATCCCCATATCCCCTCCCTCTTGATCCTCCCTCCCACCCTCCCTATCCCACCCCTCTAGGTCATCACAAAGCATCAGGCTGATCTCCCTGTGCTATGCGGCTGCTTCCCACTAGCCATCCATATGGAAGCACGGAGTCTTAACTGCTGGACCACCAGGGAAGTCCCTATAATTATTTTTTAAATGACTATTATGTACATATTTGTGATAGGTTGAGTTTACATGAATCAAACGGTTTAAGAATACTTGCTTTGGGGCTTCCCTGGTGGCGCAGTGGTTGAGAATCTGCCTGCCAATGCAGGGGACACGGGTTCGAGCCCTGGTCTGGGAAGATCCCACATGCCGCGGAGCAGCTGGGCCCGTGAGCCACAATTACTGAGCCTGCGCGTCTGGAGCCTGTGCTCCGCAACAAGAGAGGCTGCGATAATGAGGCCCACGCACCGCGAGGAAGAGTGGCCCCCACTTGCCGCAACTAGAGAAAGCCCTCGCACAGACACAAAGACCCAACACAGCCATAAATAAATAAATTAATTAATTAAATTAAAGAAAAAAAAAAAAAAGGAAAGCTGGGAACAGTGATGAAATTATCTTTCTCAGTTAAGACTTTGATGTTTTAATTGAATACACGCATACAGGGGCAACTAGAGAAAGCCCTCACACAAGAAACGAAGACCCAACACAGCCATAAATAAATAAATAAAATTAAAGAAAAAAAAAGCTACATACTATATTAAAAAAAAAAAAGAATACTTGCTTTTATTGCCTATCACTCAATTTCATTTTAATAACTACTAGATCCTAGCAGCACCAATGACACATTGGACATTACAATTCTTAGTTGCATGGGATGCCCTGTTCATTGTAGGATGTTTAACAGCCTTCCTGCAAAGCTGTAACAACCAAAAAATGTCTCCAGATGCACTGATCAAAGATGCAATATGGAAGTACTTTATACCCAGATGAATGACAGACTTAAAGATAGCAATATATTAAAAATTCAGGGAGGATCAACTCCCCTAGTGTAAACTATAACTAGGTTCTAAGTCTCATTAGTTTCAATTTCAAGTTAACATTTGTTTTGAACATCTCATTAAGAAAATACTAAGTCAGGAAGACTGCCACCTACTGAATTATAAAAGCCATCCTATAGGATGACCACTTCCCAAAGTATCTTAGAACACCAGCCCCATGAAATGCTGAGGAATACTGCAGTCATGTACAAATCAGCATATCAAAGGCTCTGAGAAGTCCTTTAATAAAGTGAAATCAACTCTCTCCCAAACTTACCTGAAAATGTAGCCCCCATTTTAATTTTTGTGAAATACCTATTAACATCTCACAGAAATAACATTACGTGAAACCCATGCTGAAAAATGCTACTCCAGGTACTAGAATCACAAAATAATATCTCACATCTAACTGCATCCTAAAGTAGAAAAGCAATACATGATTCTTGCCTTATTTCATGTTATACGGTGTCCTAAAATAATTAAATCATAGAATCATAATGTAGAAAGACATTAAAGATCACACATATACATAACAACCCAAACCAAAAATACTGGATTCCAAGAAAACCTCCTTAAGCACACACCAATAGTCAAAGTTGTAAAACCACATATATATTATACACTGGAAATACTCACTGTGTAAGATTCAACTAGTACTGTGGTTTCTAAGGCCAGTTTCTGCTCTTGCTCAATATTATACCCCACATAACACAATTTTTCTTTAATCATGCGAACCGTTTCAAAATCAGCAGAATGGTTGAAGGCGTAGCCCCGCAACAGAAGCAGCTGGTACAAAAAAATAGCAGTAAATCCACAAGTAATCTGAATGAGTTCAACTCTGCAAAAGCGATTAATGCTCTCTAAATATGCCACATCAATACCAAATGCAATGGACAGTGGAGGCTTTGCTCTTACTGAGTATTTCAGAAATGGGAATATTACTTGCCATAAAAGGATTTACATTTCAGTTTCACAGAGAGACAGAATTAATAGTTCATGAATAATAAATGGCCAAAATGAGCAAAATATCTATTAATAAATAATATTTTACACTGGACTCCTGTAATTCTGCAATTTGCTCAATCAATGCCGTATTCATGAAATACCCCAGGTCTTAACGAAGTTTTATCCCTAACTTCTATTATGTCTGACACATATTAGATGGGCAATAGCATTTGTTAAAAAAAAAAAAAACCCACATAATATGCATCATAAACAACGTTTTCATATAAAAACTTAAGAAGACAAATCCCCTTATCTTTGTGCTTACGTTCAAAAGAAATCCCTTGGGCACTCCTTTGGTAGTCACCTTTGAATAGAATTTTGGCTTAGAATGAGAGTATTATAATTCTCATTAACAATCTTATTATTACTTTAAATGAGATTAAAGGAGCCCAATGTCAAGGTGAAGACTTAATGCAACCTAATTTATTGCACAGATTTCATCCTAGAACAGTCTCTTCACAGCAGCACCAATGACATATTGGACCTTACAATTCTTAGTTGCAGGGGATGCCCTGTTCATTGCAGGATGTTTAGCAGCCTTCCTGCAAAGCTGTAACAACTAAAAAATGTCTCCAGACACTGCAAAGTGTCCCTGGGGGGTAGCATCATCCCTGATTGAGAGCCACTGACCTGGAGAGAATACACTAGCTACAGAATTCTGGTACAGACAACATTCTAAACCTTTTTTTTCCACGTTACAAAAAACCCACATGCCTCCAAATAGTGGCCTTATATACTTTATCCAGCAATGTTTTAAAGAAAATTATAACTAATTATATTCACAAGTACACTTTATCATACACCTGTTCAAAGGAAGGTTTTATGGCAGAAAGTTGCCTAAGTCGTTCAAGGAAGTTTCAGAATCTTCTTCCATCTTTGAAATACCTCTCTACCCATTCCTTGGGAATAGTAAATATAATTATGTAATGATGAACTCTCATTAGTATACAAGAGATCACGTGTGTGACTCTCAAATGGATTTTATATGAATAATGAACTGGGCCACTTCTCTGGTGGTGCAGATTAGCTAGAATCCTGAGATGATACATTCAATTTTGTGTTAAGTTGGTACACACAAACTACAAAATCTAATTCTATGATATTTTTTTTTTTGCTTACCTTGATAAGATATCTGGTAATATCCCTCCCAGCAATATCCAGTCTCCTGGTAAGGTGAGGGAGAGAAAAGCCTTCATACACTGGGCAAATGTGAGTCACACCATCTCCAGAGTCCACCACTACTCCAGTTAATAAACCTGTGGAAGAAGCATGAGGTTGTAAATAAAAAGCCAAATCAGAAAAATCAAAGCCAGCAAATTTCAGATATTAGTAAAGAAGCCAAACTAGAAACGTCACCAACCAGAACGGTCTAAAAGCCAGCATTTCTTTATTATTTGCTTATTTTGCAGCTTATTTCGAATACACAGACACTGAAGTCAGTGTTCTCTCACATGCCTCCTGTGAGACTTTTAGTCTAATCATGGGCTACCCCAGGAGATAGCCCTAGGACTATTTTTCAGACCTAGGACTGAAAAATACAACATGGTCTTTATTTTTCCTTCCAACTTAATCTGGATCCATGAATTCCCTTAAAGTAAAATTTTCGAGAGCATCATGGATAACTTTTATGAAAACCATTGTGAAAGGTAAATATTACACAAGTTGATAGTGAACCTGTTGAAATAATCTAGTTCTTTATTATTATTTTTGTCATATGAAAAACTGTGTTGCTTGGAAAATGTGTTGATACTAGATAGCTAGAAATCTGAGAACAATTCATCTTGACTAGCCGAAGGATCATTTCAATTATTCACCAGAAACCAAAAAGACAATGTCAGTTAAACCTTTTAATAAAAAACAGCAAAGAAGCTGCCTTGTTTCTCATATGTGCTATTTAAAACTATAAATGGCTGCAAATTACTGTTTCACCTTTTGTGTCAGGGTTAATTCAGGAAAAACAAAACAAAACTTTTTCTGACTCATGTTTTCTAGTAGTTTTTAATAGTCTAATAATATTTTTAACAACAAAAAAAATTTTAACCAGAATATGCATGATCTACAATTTGCTCAAGCATTCTTTTATCATTGTCCCATCCCTGAGTAGGCACTCTCCCTCTTTCTTATTATGCACTAAGTAAGTAACTGATTTATCTTGGAATACCTTTATTCAAACCACCTCCTACTGAAGTTGATATCATCTGTTTTTCCTTGACTGATTTTTTAAGTTTCATAAAAATCATACACTGCCTCTTAAGGTTGCATTCTTTTAAACAAGAGACTTTCTCTATTGTAAAAAAGAAGAATCCACAATATCATTAATTCAAAAATACTCCCAGTAATATCAACTGAAGCAGCAATTTACATATTTTATTTTCCAAATAGACCTTCCCATCCAACCTCACCTTATTTTCTACACTCCCACTAGGTTACATACTGGCCTTTCCCTTACGTATTTGACCGGATTCCAGTGCCACACCCTTCTGTCACTGGATTATTCATTCTTTCCACTTCAATTCCTAAGGATTCTTTAAAGCTCAATCTAGTTCTTACCTTTCCATTTATACCTTCCCTGACCACTTTAACCTCCAGTCCAGACTCCATGATTCGTTATTCCCCTCAATCCTGTCTGCAAAATGCAGTCAAACATACTTTCCTGAATCACTGTGTCACCTCCCTCTTATTCAAAAACCTTCCCTGGCTCCGAACGCTGCTTCTTACTTTTCTTGGTTTAACTGGTTTCACTAGCCACCCTTGTTTAAGAAGGAGAATTTTTCCACAGCTTAGAGTTCTTTTGATTAGTATTACTGGACTATCACTTCTCAAAATTAAGAATTCAACAGTTAAACAAAAATAGCTAAATATCAGGAATTAAAAGAGGGTATCTTCTCCTTGGACAGAAATAAATTTATGAATACTGCTAGAAAAATCTGTTAAGGTAAATTTCATTCAAATACAATTAAAACAAAAATTCATTTCAGCAGAAGTGTCCCATCCCCACCCCCTAAATGGAACTATTATCACCTATTTCAAAGCTTAGATGCAAAATTTTTAATATCTATTTTTCCAAAGTATTTTCTAAAATAATTTCTGAAATTTACTTTTTTTAAAAAAAATGAAACAAAATTACCTAGATGCACACAAGCACTGACTACTCACAGCTGGGCTGTAACTGCCTTAAGGACAAGGAGACCACACGGAGCTTACGGAGGAGCTTACTTTACTCACTGCCACATCCTCTGCACTAAACAGAAATCGAGGCACCTGCTACACTTGGTGAATGAATAAAGCCTCTTTAAGAATTTAATTCTCCCCAAGTACTTTCTTAGTATCTATATGTAGTAGTAAAGACAGTTTAAAAACCCAGTATGTATTTTGAAAAGTGATTTTTACTCATGCATGTGTAGAATCAGATGGATCACCACAATATTAGTTTGTTTCCCAAGTACAACTGACCCCTGAACAACACGGGGGTTAACCTGCATATAACTTATAATTGGCCCTCTGCGTCCATGGTTCCTCTACATCCCCAGATTCAACCAACCACGGACCATGTACTGTAGTATTTACTATTAAAAAACATCCATGTATAAGTGGACTCATGCAGTTCAAACCAGCATTGTTCAAGGGTCAACTGTATTGTCATACACTGCTTAAGTACTAAGGCTTGAGACTTAGTTGTCACCTCCTTCAGAAATCTTCTCTGACATGCTGAATCAATTTCTGTATCTTTTCCCCATTAGATTCTAAGTCCTTGAGGCATGTTTACATTTTAAGTGCCTAACAAACTCTGTAGCACATATCTGATGGCCCCTTAAGTTCTCGATAAGACCATCAGGATATAAAGAGTTCTCCCTACATGGCTACAATTTTACTCCCAATGGACAGCAAGGCAGTTACTAACGGCAGTACCAAGAAAACACAGTAGCTCCCCTCCATTAAATCCACCTCAAAAGTTAGGACGGCACTCTCAAATGTCTGCCCTTTCCTTTGTATTTAATCTATTATGTATTTGACAAACACGATTTATACTAACCTTTTTGGCTCTATTTTTTTTTAACTGCCAATTCTGAGGACAAATTCCATTTTCATTCTCCACTTTATAAAACATTTTTTACTTTAAATAGCCTAAAAGAGGGAACCTTCTACTTTTAAAAAAATTGAGAAGTTTCTTTTTACCTAAGTCTTTCATTGTTTAGTAAAGAAAATAAAAATGTGTATATTTTATTTGACAAATTTTAGAAATTGTGGAAATATCTGAATAAATATTTAAAACATTTGAATAAATATAAATACATAAATACTGTGCTCTTCTGGGACTTACAACTTACCGAAAAATCAAACTCCTCGGACATCAAACATATTTAATACATATTTGCTGAACTGATTATACTAAAAGTTAAGCGTCACCTACCTTGAGCATACAAAGTCAAAACTGCCTGGATGGCTACATACACTCCAGAAAACTGGTAAGTTTCAAACATTACCTGAAAATGCAAAAGGAAAGGGAAAAAATTAGTATTTAGAAATTAACATAATAAGTATGTATAAGGTTTCTTGATGGTCAGAGTGGATTAGCTATCCAAAATAGAATCAAAGAACCCAAAAGAATCCTCCATTCTCTTTAGCTCTTTTTGCCTCTACTGAAGTCCTGCTGTCACAGAGCTCCAATTTTGGGGACAGATTTCTGAATACACACTAAGTCCCCAAGCATTTCGTAAGTGCTACGATTTCTTTTTTTGCTTTCAGAAAGCAAAGATTTCTGAGTGTTTTAGTTAATGGCTAATTCGAGTGAAAGAAAGCATTCTGCTTTTGAACAAGGCTCTCTTCTCAACTGATGTCCCTTAAAGGAAATATCTTTTAATTTAAAGACAAACTATAGAAATTGCTTAACTGCTTACCTTCGCATCCCTCCCCCTCAAGCTGGGCCAAGAAAGACTGTGGCTCTACCTCCAGCAGTTTAAAAAAAAAAAAAGGTAATAAAACAGTAGGGCAGGAAAACAAAAATAAACACAGTAACTCCTGAATGCTGGCAGATCCTGAATGCTCAGCAGCTGAGCCTGCCCTCCCCACTGGAGCCAAGGCTGCGTTCCACTCTCTGCCAAGGTACACTGCAGGGAGGAGTTCCCTCACGCCCTCTCTGCTCACAACCACGCTCATTCTCTGTAGTGCAGGTTGGATGGGAACATCCTATAGGATTTTCTCTGTCATCTACACCGAGCATTCCTTGACTGGCAGTGCTGACTACCGCTATGAATATCTCATGTTTAGAAACTTAACAACTGACCACAATAAGAATTATATAGAATTTAAATTTTACAACTCTGGGGAATTCCCTGCGGTCCAGCGGTTAGGACTCCGTGCTTCCACTGCAGGGAGCACAGGTTCGACCTCTGGTCAGGGAACTAAGATCCCACATACAGCGTGGCGCAGCCAAAAACAAAAACAAAACCAACAAAACTGAATCACTGTGCTGTACACCTGAAACTAACACAACACTGTAAATTAACTATACTTCAATAAAATTCAATTAAAAAAATAAAAAACTCTAAAATACATACACACATAAATAAATTTTACATCTCTGAAACACATACTCATCAATTAAGCAACTAGATATTCTAAGTAGTATTCTACTCCATCATCCTTTATTCCCCCACCACAGGGATGAAAATGGAAGAGTAATGCTATACAGTTGACCCTTGGAAACACAGGTTTGAACTGCGCAGGTCCACTTAATTGCAGGTTTTTTTTCAGTAAATAAATACTATACCACTACATGATCCGAGACTGGCTAAATCCAGTGATGCAGAACTGGAATAAAGAGGGCCAAATGTAAAGTTATACACAAATGTTTGACCGAGGGGGGTTGGCACCCCTAACCCTGCGTTGTTCAAGGGTCAACTGTATTTTGCATTTATCAACTTGACAGTCTGTTAGAATTTGTTTTTACTTATAAGATCATTAAAAAGTATTTGTAGGGCTTCCCTGGTGGCGCAGTGGTTGAGAATCTGCCTGCTAATGCAGGGGACACGGGTTCGAGCCCTGGTCTGGGAAGATCCCACATGCCACGGAGCAGCTGGGCCCATGAGCCACAGCTGCTGAGCCTGAGCGTCTGGAGCCTGTGCCCCGCAACGGGAGGGGCCGCGATAGTGAGAGGCCCGCGCACCGCGATGAAGAGCGGTCCCTGCACCGCGATGAAGAGTGGCCCCCACTTGCCGTAACTAGAGAAAGCCCTCGCACGAACTGAAGACCCAACACAGCCAAAAATAAAGAAATAAATAAATAAAGTAGCTATTAAAAAAAAAAAAAAAAAAAAAAAAAAGTATTTGTAGTTCTAATACAACTTTCTGGATGAGATTAAAGTAGGGCATTATCAGTCATAGCCAAATTTGCACTCGTGAGTAAAAAAGAGCATTAAACTAAAGATGAGACCTTAGAGTGCAGTAAGACTAATTCTTGTCATTTTTGCAGATTAAAAAAATATGTGTCCTAGTCAAATAGCTAGTTAGTGGATGACACTATGCCTGTCATGTCCCTAACTTTTCATTTGAAAGAAAACTTGGTTTTCATTCTGGTATTGTGTTACTTTCCAAAAGAGGTTTCCTTGTGTAGTAACCTTTTGATTTAATGCAAAAATATCTCTGCACTCTGATTTTGTAATGAGCTGCTAAAAATAAATAGCAATTACAAACGACTACTTATCCATTACAAAGTATTAGTGATTGTAAACCATTCAGAAAGTGTAAAATGCAATTAAAATATGAGCTAATACAATAAAGCCCATCTTTCATAGTTTTAGGGGTGGCTAGGGGAAAAAAGTAATAAAATACGAACCATAAGAAATGATATGGATTCTGTAGCTAAAACCATGATCTCAAAATTTTAAAACACTTAATATAAAAATTCTCAATCTCTTCCAAAATTTCCATCAACATCTAAACATAGCCACTGAGTAAAACAAGATATTTACATTAAGTAGTATCTGGAAAGCTACTAAAATACAAAGCAATTAAAAGTTTCTATCTCATATATAACAAAATGAGAGACAACCTTGAAAAGTTACCTATCTAAACTATTAAGAATGTAGACTTTTTGCTCTCTGTTAACTGCCTACCTCATTAGCCGTTTCAACCTCCATTCCCAGCTCTCCCCTATCTCCCTGGCCCTCAGCTTTCTCACCTCTGTCTACTATCACTTCTTTGGTGAACCATATTATCTACATCCTCATGACTCTCCCAAGTTTTTTTTTTGTTTTTTTTTTAATTTTTATTTATTATTTATTTATTATGTTTATTTTTGGCTGTGTTGGGTCTTCGTTTCTGTGTGAGGGCTTTCTCCAGTTGTGGCGAGTGGGGGCCACTCTTCATCGCGGTGCGCGGGCCTCTCACTATCGCGGCCTCTCTTGTTGCGGAGAAGAGGCTCCAGACGCTCAGGCTCAGTAGTTGTGGCTCACGGGCCCAGTTGCTCCGCGGCATGTGGGATCTTCCCAGACCAGGGCTCGAACCCATGTCCCCTGCATTGGCAGGCAGATTCTCAACCACTGCGCCACCAGGGAAGCCCTCTCCCAAGTTTTTATCTCCAGTCCCAGACTTCCCTCCTGAACTTGATCTTAATAACCATCTACTTGACATTTTTGCTTGGATGTCTAATGAAGACCTAACACGTCCAAAACTGAGCTCCTGATCCATTTCCCTCCCAAATCCTGTTCTACTATCTCAGTCTTTCCCCATCCTCCAGTTACTCAAGCGAAATCTTTGCAGTTATCCCTCTATTACCTACACCTAAGAAATCAGAATATATTTTGGCCCTACCTTCAAAACAGAGCCACAATCTGGTCACTTCTCATTACCTTCTCTGCTACTACCCCTAATCCTAACCATCATTATCTTGTGCTTAGGTAATTGAAAAAGTCTCCAAACTGGTCTCTCTTGTACCCTTGACTCCTTATGTTCTATCTACATTCAACACAGCAGCCACAGGAACCTAAATCTGAGCATGTCCCTTCCTTGTAATAGCTCTACATTTCACTTGGAGTTTAAATCTAATTCCCTATTAGAGCCTACACGGCCCTAGATTGCCCCATTACTTCTCCCACCTTGTCTCCTATTGCTCTCCCACACTGGCTTCCTTGCTGACTCTCTAATATGCCGGGCCTGCTCCCATTTCAAGACCTTTACACTGGCTACTCCCTTTGCCTGGAATGCTCTTCCCAAATATATTCTGGCTAACTCCCTTTGTTTAAATATCACCTTCTCACAGACACATACTACCACATTCTATGAAAAACGCAGACTCCCTACATTCCCCATCCCCCTTAACCTACTCTTTTTTTCCCTTCAGCATCTATTATCTTCTAACAAACCATTCAATTAACTCACTTTTTGCTCTTTTGGTCTGTTTTCCCCTGCTAGAGGATAAACTCCACAGCAGCAGGACTTCGCTTTGTTTACTGGTATATTCTACTTATAAGTAATGACTAACATAGTTAGGTGCTCAATAAATAGGATCTGGGAGAAAATAACAATTATTCTTATTCCCTTTATTCTTAAGGACAACGGTAAGATAAAAGAAAAAAACATGTGCTTTAACATCACATCACAGAAACACATATATGCGCAACACATCTAAAAACTTACCTCTACAATCTTCTCTCTGTTTTTGGTTGGGTTCATAGGAGGTTCTGTGAGCAAGATTTTACAATTCCTGGTATCTATGTTAAGTTTCTCTGGTCCAAATGTATAGTCCCACAGGTGTTTCATATCATCCCAATTTCGTACTATGCCATTTTCCATTGGGTAATTAACTTCTAACATTGAGCGTAATTCACTTGCCTCATCACCAACCATAAGATCCTAGAAAATTATAATATCAAAGCTTTAGACCAAATTTTTGTATAAAATACCTTCAGAAAATTATCCTCCCATAATATTTTGGAAAACTTGGGAATAATTAATTTTAATCTTTCTGGCACTTTCAGACAAAGTTCTTCATTCCACAAGTTAAAAAGATCTTTTCTTTCATGAACAATGCCTTGCAAATCTTAATCATGACTAGTAAATTTTTATGTACAACGTGGTTTAAATCAATAAATTGACCTTACCTTAAATACATATGTTTCCAAAAGAAGAGCATTAGCACAAATAAACCCCACATTTTCATATTTTGGAGGGTTTTGTATGAGGTTTCATCTGTTTCTTTTGCTCAAATGTTCAAAAAATAAGGCCTGTGATATGTGAGATAGCACATCAGGGAAAAAAAAAACTTGTAGAAAAATGCTCAATGCATGCAGCACATTTCTTTGTACTAAATATCCAAATGATAAGTGTAAGTACTATAAAGCATAATGAGATGCAAAAAATAAAAGGATTTTTTATTACACTATAAGAATGGACATATGCACCACATAACTTGTAAATTTCACAAACTTCTACCTATATATGCCTCAATTAGAATTGAAATTAAGTTTCAATATATGCCTCACCAAGATGAATGATAATTTGTAGAGATACAAAAAATTAAGACAAAGAGAAGCAATTCTTCTTTAAAATTATCTCATGAGCAACATCTTCAATCTTAAAGTATAATACTGGAAAACTATGCTATTATACACAAAGCAGAATACTCACAAGTCTTGTATCCAATGACAGCATACTTAAGATGACCCACATTTCAAAAGTCAAATTTTGTGTGTATAATAAGGCTAATGATGTCCCAGAATTTAAACTTATTTTAGAAATCGGCTAGTCAAAATACTAAATAATCTTGATTTCTACATATACTGATGAATTCAATTAAAAAAAAAAACCCTAGTATCAGAAATAGCTACTATTTGCTATAAGACCTTAAGATATTTTAAAACAGAGGTTTAAATACATATATGACTTTAAAACTTTTAAAAATAACAATTAAAAAAAAGAAGAGATAAACAAGGGTGAAGACTCTAAAAACAACAACAATAAAAAAAAAAACAAATAGATTTCTGGAAAATCCACTGAAAGCAACAACAAAAAGGAAAAACAAAGTTAAAGCACATGCTAGAAATGTTCACTAAAACTTTTCTGTTGCAACTAATTTTGTATAAAGTTAATTTACCACAACTTAACACTCAAATTGCTTAAATATTAACTATTTAGAATCATCTGATAGGAAAATGCAAAACTAAAAATCTATATTTGTGAACTCTAGTAACTGACATGCATTTGTTGAATTACTTATGGAGAAGTATACTGATAATTTCAAATACATCAAAAGACAAGATACACTGATGGACTGACAGATGGATAAATGGATAGATATGTGATATATCAGTATAGTAAACAGTAATATCAGAATCTAGGTGATGGATGTATGGGTTTCACTGCAAAATTCCTTCAACTTTGCCGTGTATTCTAAACACTTCTTAATAAAATGTTAGGAATTTATACCCCCAAGTACATATATTACTTTTGGCCATCAATATAACTTAATATACAATTTTGTTACTTTCTTCTAGAATATATCTTTCTTTGTGTTATACAAGGTAATAATAGATCAGATAATTAGATGGTTTATATCATCGATATATATTCACAACTACATTTCAACAAATTTAGTGTAAGTCTGGTCTGATTTCATCAGACTGTTTAGTTTTTATTCCATGCAAGAATAGGGGCTTACATATGTCTGATCTAATGCCAACTCAAAATAAAAGTGTCATGGATCTACTTCTAGGGCACACATACCATAAATAATTAACTGAAAAAAACATCTGGCATTGAGTATCTTACCATCCCTCTGAACAAAGAGGACATTTAAAATGGAAGAAAACGAGTATTAACTTATCAAATTAGTGCAAATAGTCTTGACTAACTCAAGCTACCTAATTTAAAAATGTATCCATATCTAAAATTTTATTTCAAAAAATCCTAAAACATATAGTTTTCCTTAGAACGTTTTAACTTCCAAAACCCCCAAATGCTAAAAGCTTTATGTAACTTGCCCGCATCTCCAAGACCAAAATTATAAGCCATCAGATCAGGCCTTAGTTTTTTACCACCCACCTCATCATTGGACCTCAAGCCTAAACCATCACCTATTACCTGAAAGAATGAAAAATTACGGTAACTGTCTGAGATGCCGTTTTAAAGGCATTTATATTTTATGAAAAGCAGGCAGTGTAGATGAGATTTGCCAAGAATCATTCTGAACAATGTCACCTTAAGTTAAAAGTAGAGCAAATATACTTTAAAACCACAATTAAATTCCTAGAACAAAATTTCATAAAAAACACTTAATTAAGCCTACACTGTTCTCTACAAGTACACTTTTTTCTTAATCTCCTTCAGATTTTAAGACAAACGCATGACCTTTGATTTAGGATAAATGTAGGAATTTCCACTTTTAAATGCTTTTGTTTATTCAAAAGAAAACTTCACAAAGTTACTGTTACTAGTTAAAATACATATCACTAGAAAGAAAGGTCTGATATTAATCTCTGTCAAAGCTGCTTACAAATAATATTAAAAACAAACAAACTTGAAAATATCTACTACAGAAAGCACTTTGACTATCACAGAAAAATATGATAAAAGAGTCAACTGCCTGGGATGCGCCTAGTTCTAGTTCAAAAGGAAAAGGTGCCTCACAATGGTATTTATTTAGAGGAAGAATCTATTGTTTATGCGAAAGTCTTACAAGACTTCCACCTTTTTCTTATTTATACTCAGATCAATGCAAAATCTGCTCATCGATAAAGATAATATCGGAAACAAGTCAATCTCTTTTTCTCCCCCTTTACTGTTTATAGTTCATTTGCACATGAAAATTTTACTCAGTTTATTAAATACACATATGATACTATACTGGATGCAAATATATACACATATATATAGAGGCTGTGACAGGCAGTGTTCAATTTAAATGGTCAATAAAGTGGATTTATCCAAATGCAACAACTTCACCCCAATTTTCTGGATCACACAAGTGGCTAAATAAAGCCACTTGGTTTCTAATATAATGCACACCACATTCCATTTTAATCGTAACATTCATCTACAAAAAACACAAGGAAAACAATTTAAAACTATGTTAGTAATTAGTTCTGATTTGGTCCATTGTATGCAATCAGGAAAGTATAGGACTTAATTAGTTGCTACCAAATTGAAGCAATGAAAAAGGTTAAAAATCAAAGTACTTAAAAATTAAAATATGGAATTACCCCCCTCCCCAATACCAAAGGGACACAAAACAACAACTACTGTCCCACCAAGCAAAAGTGGAAAACAAACAGAGAGCATGTGTGTAACCTCACTTACCATCTTTTTGTTATTCTACTTCAACAGGTCAAGAAAGGTGAAGAGAGAGAAGGTAGAAGTAAGAGTCAGAAAAGGCCTAAATAAAATCCTCACTGAAATTTTTAAACATACAAGCAATAGAGACAAATTAGGTCGAGGTCAGATGCAGTACTACTACAGTTTACGGAGTTAAAAATTAGGGCCGAATTAGCATGGACAGTTATTACTCCTGAATGAAAATAAACTCATTAAACAATTTAAATTTCCAGTTTTCAGTCTACCACATTTTAGCTAACAAGACACAAAAAGTATAAATCAATCCCCTAGGCATAGAATTCCAAAAAAGTCAAATTTCTTTAATTCATTACTGAATTTAAGAACCTTAATTAAGGAAAATAAATAGCAGAAAAGGTCTAGCTGAGTAGGTAAAGGGTATTTAGAGTTGACTTTCCAAGCTCTAGTAGTCAAGTTAAATTTGACACAGGTCTGTTTTCTTTCACTGTTTTCTACTGGAAGAACAAATTAACTTGAAAGACTTAAAAGATTAAGCAGATTGAACAGAAGTGAGCCAACCGAACACAGACTGACAAACCGTACAAGCAAATGCTACTGGGGAATTCCTTAGCAAAAATGTCTTACTAGAATATCATCTAGTTTCATTTCTATCACTTGGCCTTAAAAAGCAAGAAAGTGGTAATTATTGTGACTATGCTGGTCAATAAAAATAGCTATATGTGATGTGTCTTAATACCTCAAAAATGTTATTATCCATAAAGTATATAAAAAAGCCATTCTTCTTTAAAAGGCTGATACTGAATAAAAGTGTGACTTCCAACATCATTAAAAAGTTTATCCTTATCACTATTATTAGCTAAATTTTAAGTTGAGTTCATTTAAGATTGAATTCAATCAGAACGAAAGGAGTTTACAAAAAGAGAATACAGAATTCCATAAAATTCCCAAAAGACCCTAAAAAAAACCCCAAAACAAAAACAAAAAACCTCTCATATTGAGTATCCCTTCTGATTGTAACATAACGAAACAGAGGCCAGAATCATTCACTCTTTTAAGTCTTTAAAAAATTAACACAGAACCTAAGTTTCAGTTTGTATTTTTATTCATTGTGTAATTCAATTCTCTAGTCCCAACAGCAGAGAGCCACCAAGTAGCAAACTTCTACCACCTATTACCGCCTTCCTAGACATCTCAAATAAACGTTCCAGAGAGGCACATGCTAACTCACATACTAACAATTCAGTGAAGTCTTGCCAAGGACTGTCCAGATAGGACCAACAATGCTAGTCTGTTCACAAATGATTCAGTAAAAGGGCCCCTAAATGCTACTGCATTTTGTATAACCTGATCCCTAGGCCACCTGAAAAATTTAAGTCAACTGGTGACCACTGACTTTTAATTGTTCTTTTTCTTCTACAATATTGTAACTCCCACTTGATTTTCAACCCTTTAATAGAAGATAAAAATCTATCACCCTTAACATCCAGTCTCTCATGTTAAGTACAGTAGGTAGGCAATGACAATATTCCCTCCCCTCTCCTCGTGCTAAGATAAATACAAGGCCAAATAAAGACTTGCACAGCTTCCTCCTGCACACTATGGAAATTAGTTATACTGGTGAAAAGAAGAACCAATAAGATTTATATCCTGTGTTTCCTGACTAGCTATATAAAAATGTAGGGGGATCAGGCCATGAGAACATGGGAAGGAAAAATCTTAGGTCCCAAAGAGACACTAACATAGAAAAATATATAGAACTGAAAGACATAAAAATACCAGGCTGATTTCTTTTAAAAATTATATTAGGTAATAGGACTTTAAGTCACTAATATAGTATTCACATCAACATAAAAATCTTACTAAGTATTTTACTTCATTCAGAGAGTAATGGCATCAAGCTATACTTAAAGTCAGATGAAATTAACTTCAGTTTCTGGTGCCTTTCTTCAGGTGTTGATAAAAATTTTAAATATAAGAAATTCGGCCCTCCTTTGCTTTTCAAGGCATCACATTTTAAAACTACTTAATTCAAAGAACACCTCACAGGTTTTGCTCCTCATTTATCAATAAATAAAATATTACCTTGATTTCAATGTTTCCCACTTTGGTGGTTGATCTGATAATAGGTCTTCCAACCAAAGCTGGGAAGATGTGTTCTGGAAAGTTAGAGCCTGCATATCCACACTTCACAAACTGGAAAAGAACAGTAAAAGTGGGTTAGTGTCAAGGTATTTATGATATTATCCTTTTAAAAACTGTATCTGAAAAGTACCGCTTTGCATTTATACAATATTTTAAACTTTTGTTGCTTTCAAATTACCCAAAGTAGTCACCCCATCTATCATATCCTCCATTTATTTCCTTTATGGCACTACTACCAGAGTTCCCATTTCCTTACTGGTTAACTGCTTATTTAATGCCTAGGTCTCCCCACCACAGGGAGCTAAGCTGAGCACTTCATGCTGCAGCCCACTGCCTTGATGCACAGCGGGGAAGGGACAAATTCACTCAACAAATGCTAAGGATTTTTAAAAGAGAAATGTCAGAAAATGAACAGAACTAAAGCAGCTTTTCATTCATGTCTGGCAATTCACTTAAGCAGCCCCATTTTTGCAAATGGGAAAATCAAATGGCATCTGGACTAGCATCAAGATAAAATAAACATTTATTAGGCGTTTTGGGCTATTTACATCTTTATATTTAGACAAACGTATTCAGTAATACCAAATGACATAATTTCATATTCAGATAGTGTACTTCTCCAATGAGGACATATCACTGATTCTAATAATACTTCCATTTTATGAATAAGAAACTGATATACTAGGAGATTTAACCATGTACAGTAAAACTGAAAATAGAACCAAGGGTTTTTAATTCTTATACCAATAATACAGTCTGTTTAGTCTTATTTTTAAGAGCAGCCATTACAAGGAAAAGGCAGTTTAAAACTTCAGGGTGGGAGGAAGAAGCTATAAAAGAAAGGAAATGCAATCAGTCTCTACCCTCTCCCTCAACAAGCCTTTATTCAATGTATGGTACACTGTGCAAGGATTTTTGTGTCTACTGATGAATCCCAAGCACCTAGAACAGTGTCTGACACATACTAAATGCATATTATTTAACTGATCAATAAATATTAGAAGTTTTGCTGTTGACGCATATGATACTATGATTATTTTAACCTAGAGAATATGTTTAATATTGAGAAAGTCTATTGTTCCCTGGCTTCAGGTACCATATTCTCTTAGAAGAATTAAGGAGAAAAACAGTATCTGAATGTGACGCATGATAGTAATAACACAAAAGAGGACAGAAAGCTGTTACATCCAAGGAACTGTTTTGTTTGATAGTGGTAAAGGTTAGCAACTACCTGAAACTCACTGACTTCTGACTAACCCTCCAAAACATAAAATTTTTCTACTGCAAAGACAATCTTGTTGGAAATGATTTAATTATTTAATTATAAATAGCCTAGAACATTCTGCCATGCATAATTTCAAGTCTTTTATAAATAGAGCTCTTAAAAATATGTTGAAGTCATGTCTTTAGCAGACTAAAGCTACTGGTATGAAAAATCTGCCTAAAATTTAAAAATTGCATATTTCCAATACCACCTGAATTCCTATCTCCTCAGTTCACGTTTACATCTTAGAACCTACAGAAAACATACTGCTCAGACAGGTTTTCTTCCAAACTCACAAAACCTAGTCCTGCTCAGTTTACCATTCAGCCACATACCCATTTCTAACACTACGATACAATTCTTACTGGATTACCTTCCAAGGCAGAAGTTACTGTGATATGATGGCATATGCAACAGATTACCTGCTTGCTCATACCTCTCTCTCCATCTGAATAGTGGTTGATAGTAAAGAGCAATACACTTCGCACCCTAAGAAAGTGTTCAACAGAATTCAGAAATGCTAGTCCATTCTTCCACAGTGTCTTCCCAAGTAATTTATCAATGGGACCCAGAAAGAGTTGGAGTGACAACTGCCACAGAGGAAAAGAATATTATCTAGTCTATTCAAATTAAAAGAAAATGAGAAAACCTCTCACACTCTTCTCTTCTAAATCAAACTCGCTTTTGTCCTTAAGTCAAAAGCCAGCTCACTTGACGTGAACTGAAATCAGATGCAAAACCAGAGAATCTCTTCTCATTACCCCACCATATCCAAATTTCTACATAAATAAAATTTGTCATGATCACCAGCTTTAGTCATAATTCATACATACATATGTTCCAAATATAGAAAGCAAATACAATGCAGACATTAAATTCTTATGTATTAACATAATGAACAGATAAGGACACCGGGTGGGTCAAAAGTGTCCATTCACCAGAATGAACATGCTCACATGGGTATAAATGTTCTTAAAGAAAATGACAGAATGAATGAAAAAAGAACCTACAAGTTTGTAAGGGCATTTTTAGCATATTAAATGTAAACAAATGATTTAAGTGAGAAATCAGAGCCTAAGGTAAAGGTGGGCGCAGGAGCCTGGGATGGGGTGTAAGCCAAGTCCTGGCGCAGGGAGGAGGCTGCGAAGGTTGGCGTGCCTCCCCTCACTCTGAGCCACACACACTGGGAAACACGCAACACGGTAAATCCACAATCACATCACTCAGTGTTTACTGATTATAATTTGAACAATTATAGATGGGTAGTTTGCATGTTGAAATTCTTGTCTGAGCATACTTCACGGGACAAAATATTTGCCAAGTGCCTGAGGTAAGACGACAAAAAATTAAGAACTCCTGAAACTATAAAAATAATTGTAAACTACTATTCCTGTGCTTTATAAAAAATGGAAATTTGGCTTTCAGTTCAAATTAAAGATACCAATCACTTATTAATGAAATCATTTATTCTGCTTAAGCAGTAGCTTATTGGAAGTAGATGCTGCCATAGTAATCCAGTGCTAGCATTACTACAGGATACTAGTGTTTGGTCAAAATGGCAAGTGCTGCACTATTTTACATTATTTCAAATGTGAAAGCATTAATAGTTATAATAACAAGAATATAATTACAATGATCTATTTCTCAATAACATATAACCAACAGACAACCTGGCATTTGCTTTCTTGTAAAAAGTCAGTATTTTTTAAAAGATCTAAACCACGATGTAATAAAATAAAAAGAAAATATTCTTTTCTAAATTATTTGTTTGGTATCATTTTTAATCCTGGAGATACCTCCCCCCACTCCAATCATTTTAAGACTTGGTGGCTTAGTTCTCTCATTGTGTGCAGTAAGGCTGTGTTTAAGAAATAGATTTTACCATATATAGTTTCCTCTTCATACCACTGTGGTTTAAACTGGCTCCCTTACTTCCTACTGAGTCATCAAATGGTAAGAACATGAACAATATAATGTTCTTTCAAGCAACAAAAAAAAGCTCATCTACATTTGCTCTAAAAGTACCTTTCTCCCTCAAAAAATAAACTGGGATTTATAAAGCCTCATTTGGGCTTATTTAATTTGTATTTTTCCTTTATTAATTTAAATTGATGGTATTGACATATTAATTTAATTGCATAGTGATTATTCTGATCTTAGACCACCAAAATATTTATTATATTTATTCCAAAGCATTTTATAGGGTGAAACCAAACCTGTTTCTGATTTGTTTCTAATTCAAACACTCCTAAATTCATCATATAAATCTGTATAAGCCTGATAAAGGCCATAATACTACAAATGTGAATTGTAAAAGTATAATTACCTAACACTATAAGCTACTTTGTATCACTAGACCCTAAAAATTATACCAGTCACACAGTAGGCACTCCAGAAGTCTTCACTGTTGGTGAACTAACTCAATGTTGATGAAATCACCCAAGTTTGGTAAAAGAATATACAACACCAGGGGCCCAGGCCCAACTCTTGAAAGGCACCCAAGCCTAAGCAGATCTCCACATTTTCACCTATCTGGCCACTTTCCGCAGCTCTATTTTAGGTGCAGGTTTGGACCAAGGCTCCATTTTAGGTTTGAATGGTTATGAAGGTGAAATGCATAAAGTACTGGAAATGGATGAGCTTTTCCTCCTCTAGGAGGAAAAGAGACAGTGGTCAGCTTGGGAGCTAGTGAGGAAGAAGAGCGGGATCAACATCTGGCAGGTGATCACAAGAACTCACCTACTCTTAGGGCATTCGATTTAGGGCCTGCCAGAGGGGCTTAAAAAAATCAAGTTCTCGGGACTTCCCTGGTGGTGCAGTGGTTAAGAATCCGCCTGTCAATGCAGGGGACACGGGTTCGAGCCCTGGTCCGGGAAGATCCCACATGCCATGGAGCAACTAAGCCCGTGCGCCACAACTACTGAGCCTACGCTCTAGAGCCCATGTGCCACAACTACTGAAGCCCGCGCGCCTAGAGCCCGTGCTCCACAACAAGAGAAGCCACCGCAATGAGAAGCCCACGCACTGCAACAAAGACCCAACGCAGCCATAAATAAATAAATTTAAAAAAAAAAAATCAAGTTCTCAAATACCTATAATTTTAACACCTAAAATGTGTAAGAGGCAAATTGCTTTGGAGTAACAACTATTCCCATAAGTTTTTAGAAATTTAATTTTAATATCTTCTTTATTTAATCATAGAGGAATCATTAGACCTTCAGGTACCTAAATAAAATCAAAATGACTATGAAGTATAACCATAAGAAATACAGAATCTAAGTGGTTCCTAATACTCTAAATTTTCAGAAATATCACAGCATTCATGACTACATACCACATCAGAGCTGTTTCTTCATTCGAAGTCTACCATGTCCTATAGAAAATCTGGATAAAATTTTTAAAGTAACTAGAAACATAACACCAAACATGTAAGTTTTTGTTTGAATTAACTACACTTTTCTATTTATGTCATAGTAACTGATCTTTTGTCTTAAGAAACAAGATTCTTAAATTATGGATTAGACATAAGACTAATCAATAATATACAATCAGTTTTCTAACACAGATAAACTAATGAAATAGTAACATAAAAACTAAATATTATGGGACTTCCCCAGTTGTCCAGTGGTTAATACTCCACGCTTCCACCTCGGAGAGCGTGGGTTCGATCCCTGGTCGGGGAACTAAGATCCTGCATGCGGTGCAGCCAAAAAGAAAATATTTTTAAAAAAGAAAAAAAAAAAACCCTAAATATTATGAAAAAACATATACTACAAAAACAGGGTTCACTGTCCTTCAAAGAGGAGGAATCCACTAAAACATAACTGACTTCAATTTCTAAAGAAAAAAGCTGACATATTCACAAAACAAAATATATTAACATCAACTTTTAAAGATTTACATTTATTTAGAGGTCAATTTGAGACTACAGTGGGAATCAGGCTAATAATTTTTAAAAAGCACCTTTAACTGAGTTTTAACTGTAAAAGTAATACATGTTTATAGTTAATTTCATTTAAAGATAGTTTAACAATACAGGTTTCTTAAAAAAACAAAGAACAGTTTTCCAATAGTTCAGAAGGGTGATGAAGTCCTTCCCACCTTACCTCACTCTTATCCCTAGTCTCACAGGTAACCACTATGAACATACATTTCTTATGAATTCTGCCAAAACTTTCATATACACATACATTTGTGGACACATAAACATCTTTAATAAAGAACACACACATAAATGGAATTGCTGTAAAACTTTTTTTAAACTTAACAATCAATCTTAAAAATGTTTCTATAGTGGTGGACCTGCCTCCTTTTCTTTAAGTACTATTCCATTTTCTATGGATGTCCCATTAAATGATAACACTCTTCTTACTCTCATCCGTTTTTAACTTAGGTCAGATAAAGCTAATATCATCATTGCTTGTAAAAGTCTAACAAATTCAATCAAGGGCAGCATTATAGCAGTGAATATCAGCTCTTTTTTCCCTCAACAATCCAGTTTCCAAAGGGCTTTAAAGTTCAAATAAAATCTATTTTAATTCATCTATCACATTTATGGAAGGGGATAAAAGTCACAAAATACTGCAGCTCCAAGATGGTTAGGAATTGTTGTAATGTAGGGGAAAGTGATCACTACAGAACTCATCCAAAATAAGTAACACTTCTATCTTCTAATTTGCTGACTTTGCTGCCCAAAATACATTTTTTTTAAAGGGGTGGGGGGGGCGATTGAAAGACAACTTTCAAATAATTTCTAAATCAGTGTTTTACTCAGATTTTTACAATTATTTGCATTTTAGAATCTTAAATACTAACATTACCTGTATTCTGCAAGTAAGGAAAAAAAGGAGGAGGGGTACCCAAACTGATTAACTTCCCCTAAGGTTAGTGGAATTAACACTTGGGCCTTAAAGGGTGCAAGATCAACCAGGAGAACACACTGGTCTCTGCGGGGCTGCACCTGGGCCAAATTTCCAGCATGCAGAACAAAAAGTCAATGATGCGCTGCCGATCTGGTCTCCCTTCCCCTCAAAAAACAAGAAAACAAAACAACAAACACTGCAAAAGGACTGAGGTTCACTGCATGACAGCACTTCCCTTTTTTCTTTAAACCCGTTTCCTGCCTCCCGTTCTGTATCTTCAACTATACAGGAAGAGGAAGGCCTCTTGATCCTTCTCTTTTTTACACACCGGCGACCCTGGGGAATGGAGCCCTTTTGGAACACACAAACCCAGCCTTTTACCCCTCCTGCCCTTTAGCCAGAATCCCACGGCTCCAGCGTGGGGCCGGCCCCGGCCGGGCAGCAGGTGGGAACCCCATCCAGTGCCGGCCTCGCCCGCCGTCCTGACCCCGAGCTGCGGGAGTGGCGGGCTCGGGGAAACTAAGGGGCCCGACCCTCTCGCGCGCCACACCCACGGGGGCGGGAAGCGAGACCCTGGCCCCTTGGCCCCGGGGTGCAGCCCCGGGCGCCAAGGGCCCGCGCGCCCCTCGCTCATCCCCTGCCCGAGCCTGTGGCCGCTGCAGCCTCCCCGCGAAGCGCTTACCCCGGTGCCGTTGTCGCACACCACCACCTTCCTGCCCTGGCTGTCCATAGTGCGCCCGTAAGAGAGCCGGAGCCGCCGCCACCGAACAACCTACAGCCGCCGCCGTCCGTCGGTTCCTCTTCCTCCTCCTCCCTCTTCCCGGCCCCTCCCGCGGCCCAGCTTTTTTCCCGCACCCGGAAGTGACCGTCCGCCCCTACCGGCCCCTGCCCGCCACCTACTGACTGCCTGCGCGGAAGAGGTGAAGACGGGAGGGAGGAGGCCGAGACTGGCAGCGGTGAGCTCCAATAAGAAACAAAGGAGCCCGAGGTCCCGCCCATGGCGCCGTTTCCGGCTTCGGTTCCAGCTCCGCCTTCAGGGTCGCCGCCAATGCAGGTTCTTCCTGTCGGCGTCTTGTCTCCGGCGCTTCGCCGGGCGTAAACGGCAGCAGAGGTGGCGGCCGCTGCGGTCTCTTCCTTAAGGCGTGGCAGGAGTTGGGGGCTCCGCTTACCCGGCGGAAGGAGGCGCAGGCAGATGAAAGATATCTGGTCTGTGGCGAGACCGCAATGGAATGTGACAGAAAAGCCTGCCGGGAGGGCGGGAGGTGGCAGACACCCTTGCTAACCCCACCATTGAATGAGGCTTGGTGTATCATTGCTTGTAGGCCTTTTCAGTGGACAGAGCTGCGATGGGTACAGACACATGAAATCGTGCATTTATACCGATTCCTCCAATTCCAGCCCAATCTGTCTTTGCCCGGTTTGCCCTTAGTCAAGTGAACAAGAGTAGGTGCTTAACGATTCCAGCCTCATTGCTCACCACTTCCCTTGCAGCAGCATGATGTTGCTTCACACCTCTTCAGTACATGTACCTATCTGAACCCAGACTCTGTGCTTTGAAATCAGACAACCCCAGTTTCAAACATGGCCCTGCCACTCAGGAATTCTGTGATCTGGGCCCACCCTACATGAGCCCTCAGTTCAATATTATAATACCAGACTGCTTCTCAGTTTCACTTTGTTCTTTTATTAGACAGTGGTTTTCAAACCTTATAAAGGCATAGAATGCTTTATTCAAATTTAATCTTATATGGAAACCCAACATATAAAAATAGATCAAAGTATGGGAGTTCCCTGTTGGTCTAGTGGTTAGGATTCCTCGCTTTCACTGCCAAGGCCCAGGGTTCAATCCCTGGTGGGGGAACTGAGATCTCGCAAGCCAGACAGCCAAAATTAAAAAAAAGAAAAGAAAAAAAAGATCAAAATAAAGCTGCCATAGTTGTTGGAAGTTTGAGAAGTTAGGATGAGTAGGAGGCCTCGGGGGAATCTGTCTTCTCTGCATCTGCTTCAGTAGTCATTGAGGTACCTCAGCCTGCTGAACTTTGCAGTAGTTCATAAATTACATGTCTTACTTTTGTGGCCCCAGTGCCTAGCACTGTGTAGTTTTTATGAAATTATATTTAATTGGTCTCAGCAAATTGAATTCAAGCATTTCTGTGTCCTTTTACTTTTCCTCTTTATGAAATTAAATGGATTACTAATTTTTACTTTTTAAGAAGTAGCATTTGTTTTCTTCTGATTATAAAATCACCACATGCAGATGATAGAAAATATCAACAAACATCTATTTGCTGCACTAATGAAAATGCAGCAAAACGCCTTGATTATGCAAATACAGATATAATGCTGTTGGCCACTGGCTCCTGCCTTCTGCACCAGGCTCGTCCTGGTCATTTCCCTTTCCTCAAAATAATGTGAGCTCACATTTCAGGTGACTGAATTTTTTTGTGTGGGGGAGGGCTTCATTTCTAGCCTTCTGCTGAAATTTTATGTGTATTATTCTGCACAAAATCTTGCTAGGCAGCTATTTCCTTTTTACACATGACAAAATGGGGGCTTTAAAAAATTAAGTCTACCAAGATCTACATGCAGAAATCAATATATTTATATATGCCAACAGCTAACAATCTGAAAATTAAGTAAGGAAAACAATTCCATTTACAAGAGTATCAGAAAAATCCAAATAAATGTAATGAAAGTAATGCAAGACCTATACACTGAAAACTACAAAACATTGCTGAGAGAAATCAAAGATCTAGGTAAATAAACATGCCATGATCATGGATTGAACACTTGTTGACAGTTCTCTCCAAATTGATCTATAGATTCAATATAATCTCTGTCAGAATGGACTTGAGGACACGGGGAGGGGGAAGGGTAAGCTGGGGTGAAGTGAGAGTGGCATGGACATATATACACTACCAAATGTAGAATGGATGGCTGGTGGGAAGCAGCTGCATAGCACAGGGAGATCAGCTCAGTGCTTTGTGACCACCTAGAGGGGTGGGATAGGGAAGGTGGGAGGGAAACAAGAGGGAGGGGTTATGGGGATATGTGGATACGTGTGGCTGATTCACTTTGTTATACAGCAGAAGCTAACACACCATTGTAGAGCAATTATACTCCAATAAAGATGCTGAAAATATATATATATAATCTCTATCAAAACCCCAGCAGCCCTTTTTCTTTTTAGAAATTGACAAGTTTGATTCTAAAATTTATATGGAAATGTAAAGGAACCAGAATAGCTAAAGCAATTTTGAAAAAGAAAAGCAAAGGTGACAGACTTCTGCTACCCGATTTGAAAACTTGTAAAGCTACTACACTAATGAATACAGTGTGGTATTGCCACAAGGATAGACATATAGATCAATGGAACAGAATAGACAGCCCAGAAATAAACCTTTACATTTATGGTCATTTGATTTTCAACAAATGTGCTAAAACAATTCAATGGGGAAAGAGTAAAAAAAATTTTTTAACACAAATAGTGCTGGGATAATTGAATATCTGTGGTGGGGGGGAGAACTTTGACCCTTACCTCACACTATACATAAAAATTAATGCAAATGGATCATAGACCTAAATGTAAAAGAGCTAAAAGTCTGTAAATTCTGGAAGAAAACAGAAAAATCTTTTGATGTTGAGTTAAAGATTGCTTAGATATGACACCAGAGTCATGATCCATAAAGGAAAAAAATTGACAAATTATACTTAATAGAAATTTAAAACTTTTAATTCATGTATTAAGAAAAGATAAAGACAAGCCATGTACTAGAAGAAAATATTTGCAAATCATATATCCAACAAATCACTTGTATCCAAAAAATATTAAGAACATTATAACAATAAGAAGACACATTACCTAATTTAAAAATGGGCAAAAGATTTGAATAGACATTTCACCAACGAAGATTTATGAATGGCTAATAAGCACGTGAAAAGATGCTCAACATCATTAATCATTTAATGCAAATTAAAATCATAATGAGATATCACTTCATACTCACCAGAATGCCTATAATCAGAAAGAAAACATAACAAATGTTAGCAAAGATGTGGAGAAACTGGAACCCTCATACATTGCTGGTAGGAACGTACAGCGCTGCAGCAACTTTGGAAAGCAGTTTGGCAGTTTTTCAAAAAGTTAAACATAAAATTACCATACCCAGCAATTCCACTCCTAGGTATATATCCAAGAGAAATGAAAGCATATATCCACAGACTTGTGTACAAATGTTCATAGTGGCATTACTCATAATAGGTGAAGAGTAGAAACAATCCAAATGTCCTTCAATTTGTGAATGAGTAAACTATGTGGTATATCCATACAATGGAATACTGTTTGGCAATAAAAAGGAAACTACATACCATAACATGGATGAAACTTAAAAACATACCAGCTGCAAAAAACTATGTATTGTATGGTCCCATTAACATGAAATTTCTAGAAAAAGTAGATTTGTAGATATGGAAAGCACATCCATGATTGCTTGGGCTGGGAGCCACGTTTGGCTGAATATAGGCATGAGAGAACTTTTATGGGGTGATGGAAATTTAATAAATTTTATTTATTTTTTTATTTTTGGCTGCGTTGGGTCTTCACTGCTGAGTGGGGCTTTCTCTAGTTGCGGCGAGCGGGGGCTACTCTTCGTTGCAGAGCGTAGGCTTCTCATTGCTTTAGCTTCTCTTGTTGCGGAGCACAGGCTCTAGATGCGTGGGCTTTAGTAGTTGTGGCATGCGGGCTCAGTAGTTGCAGCTCATGGGCTCTAGAGAGCAGGCTCAGTAGTTGTGGCGCACGGGCTTAGTTACTCCGCGGCATGTGGGATCTTCCCAGACCAGGGCTCAAACCTGTGTCCCCTGCACCGGCAGGCGGATTCTTAAACACTGTGCCACCAGGGAAGCCTGAGTGATGGAAATTTAAAACTAGACTTTGGTGATGGTTGCACAATGGTATAAATTTACTAAAATCATGAAACTGTACATTTGAGACTTGTAACTTATACCTTGTAAGTTCAACAGAGTTGTTTTTAAAAATTGTTACCTGCCCAAATTCATCAAACTATCATATATCAGAACTAGGAATAGTTACAGGTATGCCTGACTCCGAAGTTCCGTTTACTCAGGATTTTGGGGAACTTTAGATCTGTCATGAAAACCTGAAGCTTCAGTTGGCATCCCAGTTGGAGATGACTTTCTTAGCATTTCACTTGGACCTGATTTAGCTTCTGTGCTCAAATGGAAATGGATCAGTATGTTTTTATGGTTACAGAGCAATACAATGACTGTTAAAATACACTCCTACTCATTGATATGTATTCTACTTGAGAAGGAAAACACTGTCTACTAGTAATTGAAGTAAAGTAATAAAAATAATTAACTCTTTTCTCTCCAGAATTTATAGATAAGAATGATTTCCTTGGAATCTCTTAAAAATGCAGTTACTTGTATCTACAGTTTCTAACTTAATGAGCACAAAGTCACCTTGGGAATGTTTTGAGTAAAACTTTAATTCACTCCAAAGGTGTTCACTCATTTTTAGAAACTGATGGTATTACCACATATGTTACACCTTATTCTGTACCTGAAGAACTCAGGAAGAGGACATCCATATCATTTATTTGGTTGATATGTCTCTTAAGATTATTTTAGTCTATAACACTTCCCCATCTCTTTTTTATACTATATTTTGGGTGAATAAACTGGATCATTTGTCCTCTAGATTTTCCCACATTCTGGATTTAGCTGATTGTATCCACGTAGTATTGTTTTTCTTGTTCCATGAGCCTCCATATTTTTTGTAAACTAGTAGTTAGATCTAGAAATACAATTAGATTAAGGTTCAATTATCTTGGTAAAAGTATTTCATAGGCAGTAGTATGTACTTCCTATTGCATCACACTTGAAGAAACATAATGTCTAGGTATCCCATATTTAGTGATGTTAAGATTATTCACTGGAATTTGGTGTTACCAAATGATCTATTACAGAGTTCCCCATAAACTTGTCACTTAGGACTTCAAGCAGTCATCAATGATTGTTGCCAGATTGGACCAAAAAACAGTCAAGTACTGTTTGCCTGACCCACAATTTCTCATTTCCAAAGCTAAGAGGTTTTGACCTAATTAGCTGTGGCAGTTGCTTTCAAATAAGAGTTATAGTTTTGAAACTAGGCTAGTTAAATGACTTTTAAAATCAAAAAAACAAATCTCATAGGCATTAGGTGTACAAAGCTATAATTTTAGTTGGCATTTTAGTTGTGATATTCCTCATTCAAAAGGTTAATCTCCTCCCACCTCACCATATATAAAAATTAACTTGAAATGGATCAAAGATGTAAACTTAAGAGATAAAACTATAAACCTCATAAAAGAAAACATAGGGGGTAAACCTTCATAACCTTGGATTAGGCTTTGGTTTCTTCCATGTGATGCAAAAGCACAAGCAACAAAAGAAGAAATAGATATATTGCACTTCACCAAAATTAAAAAGCATTTGTGCTACAAAAGACACGATCAAGTGAGTGAAAAGACAACTCACAGAATGGGAGAAAATATCTGCAAGTCATATATCTGATAAGGGACTTCTATCTAGCGTATTAAAGAATTCTTAAAATTCAATAATAAAAAGACAACCCAATTTAAAAATGAGAAAACGTTTTGAATAGACATTTACGCAAAGATATACAAATGGCCAATAAACACATAAAAAGAAGCTTAGCATCATTAGCATCAAGGAAACCATAAAGTAAATGCAAATCAAAACCACAGTGAGGTTCCACTTCACACTTACTACGATGGCTATAATCAAAAAGATGGAGCATAACAAGTGCTGACCAGTATGTGGAGAAATTGGAACCCTCATGCATTGCTGGTGGGAATGTAAAATGGTGCAGCTGCTTTAAAAAGCAATATTTACCTTTCTCAAAAAGTTAAACATAGAGTTAACGAATGACTCAGCAATTCCACTCCTAGGTATACACCAGAGAAATGAAAACATGTCCACACAAAAACTCACACACAAATGTTTACAACAGTATTATTCACAATAGCTAAAAACTGGAAACAACCCAAATGCCTATAAACTGAAAAGTGGATAAACAAAATATAGTGGCATGTCCATACAATGGAATAATATTCAGCCATAGAAAGGAGTGTAGTACTGCTACATGCTACAACATGGGTGAACCTTGAAAACATTACACTAAGTAAAGAAGCCAGTGACAAAAAGCCAAATATTGTATGATTCCATTGATATGAAATGTCCAAAATAGGCAAATCTTTAGAGACAGAAGGTAGATTAGTGATTGTCTTATGACTGTCAGGGGTTTGTCGGGGAGGAGCAGAGAAATGCAGAGTGAGTATTGATGGATATGGGGTTTCTTTTGGGGATAATGAAATGTTCTAATATTGCTTGTGGTGATGGTTATACAACTCTACTATTATATTGTTTTTTTTCTAGTTTTATTGATATAGTTGGCATACAGTATAGTATATATTTCATATAGGTGAATTGTATAGTATGTGTATATCTCAATAAAGGTTTGTGTTTTTTTAACTTTCAGGATAAAAATTAAAGCAGTTCACTCAGAGACAAACCGCTCTACTGTTTACGATGGACTAAAACTTGAATTCACTGATTCTATCGGTACTCCTTCCAATCCAAAAGCTATTCTTCCTACCCAATACTCTAATTCCATCACTGAATAAACTCCAGGTCCTAAATGCTGTCTTGCTTCACCAAATAAAACTGAGATTTCTGGCATAAATAAATAAATTGAATAAATGAATGGATGGATGAATGAATGAATGTTAGTATTCTGCCTAAGTCAGTTGAGGGGATATTCTAACATATTAGGACTATAAGACTGAGAAGGATAGCCGTGGGGGCCATTTTAGTGGCGGGATAGTGTAGAAGTTAAGGGCTAAGAATCCAGCATCATAAAGACTTGGATTTAAAACCTGGTCCCCCTGCTTCCAGGCTCTCTCCTTGGCAAACTGCTCAATCTCTTGAATGTATTTTCTCACCTGGTCCTCACAGCAGTCTTAAAATATAGGTATTGTTAGTCCCATTTTTTTTTACCAATGAGGAAACTTAAGCGCAGTAAATGAACTAGTCAAGTTCGCTTTTCTATAAATGGTAAAACTGATATTCAAACTTTTGTCTGCCTACTCTGAAAGCTGTGCCTCCTAATCAATCATAAACCACATACCAGTTTATTAATTTATGGTGGGAGACGTACGTTCCTCTTGACCAAGAGGTTTAAGTCATCTTTTCAGAGGCTAATTTTCTAGTTTCAAACACTTGGGACATTGAATTAGTAATTAGAAAATAGATGCATGAGTGTGGATTCTAAGCAGAGAAAATTGAGGATGTCTTCCGTGCAGGGAGAGTCTAGAGAATTCTGCCTGCTTTCCTAATACCAGTAGAGCTCTGACCAGACCGGGCATCGTTATTCACTCAGCAAATATATTTAGAACACCCACTCTATGTCAGGTCCCATTCTAGGACCTGGATGTGGTCCCGACCTTCATGAAGCTTACATTCTAGTTGGGAGAGACAAATGCTAAACAAGTGAACTTAAAAATATGATAAATTCAGATAACAAGAAGTGCTATAAGGAAAATAATAGAAAATGACTTGGGATGGGGGACACCACTCTAAGAAGGTGACACTAACCTGAGCCTTTGTGTCCATTAGGATTAGATTCAGCTGTAAGCGACAGAAAACCTAGAACAAAGTGACTTTAAAATGGTGTTATTTCTCTGCCACATAAATGAAGTTTGTAGGTTAGCATGGTAGGGCTGAATGACACTCTATAGCAACAGGGATCAAGTCTCCTGCATCTTGTTCGCTCCTGCCTCCATTCTAATTCATGGTTGGTTGTGATCCAGTTACCATTTCCACATGCCAGCCAGTAGGAAGGAGGAAGGCAGGTTAGGGGTATGGAGATGGTCAAGAAAGGCAAGCATCTTCCTTTTAAGGACCCTTCCTGAGAGTCCCATATACTATTTCAAGTTCCATCCCACTGGCTTGAACTTGGCCAGCCATATCTAGCTGTTAGAGAGGCTGGAAAATGGAGTCTTTGTTCTAGATGGCCATGTGCCAAGCTAAAAACGGGAGGTTCTATTTCCAAGGAAGAGAACAGAATGGACATTGGGGATGACTGGTGGTCTTTGCCTTATATGATGAGAAGAACCTAGCTATGTGAATACCGGGGGGGAAGATCTTTACAGAGAAGGGAACTGCAAGTACAAAGATTCAAAGGGGAAAAAAAGAAAAGAAAGAAAGAAAAAATTTAAAATGAGGTTGTTGGGCTTCCCTGGTGGCACAGTGGTTAAGAATCCACCTGCCAATGCAGGGGACACGGGTTCCATCCCTGGTCCGGGAAGATCCACATGCCGCGGAGCAACTAAGCCCGTGAGCCACAACTACTGAAGCCCGCGCACCTAGAGCCTGTGCTCTGCAACAAGAGAAGCCACTGCAATGAGAAGCCCACACACTACAACGAAGAGTAGCCCCCACTCGCTGCAACTAGAGAAAGCCTGTGTGCAGCAACGAAGACCCAACACAGCCAAAAATAAATAAATTAATCAATTAATTAATTTAAGAAAATGTAAACGATAAATAAAATGAGGTTGTTGTGTTAATTCAAGGAACAGAAGAAGGCTGTTGTGACTGGAGCACAGTGACTAAAGGGAAGAGGGGTACACGGAGGGCTTTATAGACTGCAGCAAAGAAAGTAGATTTTATCCCAATCTCAGTGGCACACCCTTGAAAGTTTTGAACGTTGTGGAAGGTTTTGTTTTAAAACTGAACGTGGAGAAATGGTAAGGACATCAGTTAAGCATGACACATTTTCTCCACTTTCTCCCTAATTCCACTAAAATGACACAAAATGGTTTTTTAAGCATAAAACTCACAAGACAAGAAAGGTGGAAAAGAGATAAAAGGAAGCTATCAGGGCTTCTCTGGTGGCGCAGCGGTTGAGAACCCGCCTGCCAATGCAGGGGACACGGGTTCGAGCCCTGGTCTGGGAAGATCCCACATGCCGCGGAGCAACTAGGCCCGTGAGCCACAACTGCTGAGCCTGCGCGTCTGGAGCCTGTGCTCCGCAACGAGAGAGGCCGCGATAGTGAGAGGCCCGTGCACCGCGATGAAGAGTGGCCCCCGCTTGCCACAACTAGAGAAAGCCCTCGCACAGAAACGAAGACCCAACACAGCCATAAATAAATAAATTAAATTTAATTTAATTTAATTTAAAAATTTAAAAAAAAAGAAAGCTATCAACAAATATTTGTAAGCTGGAGAGCAGATGGAGGAATGATAGTTACTAAGCAAAGCCTAGAAAGCTGAAAACTTAATGCCTGAGGTTGAGATGGGGGAAAAGAAGCAAACTCATTCACGAGAAACCTGAAAAGGAACTGACTGAAAATAGGTTAGAATCATTTGGACTCCTAAATTTCCTCCTTCACCCCTTCCAGTCAGATGATACCCTGCCCTGCACCACATACCTCTCCGCCTACCACCATCCCCCCCATTCCCCCCCACCCAACTTCTGTCATGGAATTGAGTGGCTTTACTCTAGAGTGAGTTAAAGCCAAAGGGACTCCATTCTCAGGGACAGGCACTGCTGAGGATAACAGGGAGATTAAGGAAAAGTCTACATCCAAAAGAGTGAGACCCAGCCTCCTTCTGACTGAACTGCAAAGAAGCTGGTAATCGGTTTTGCACCTCTATCCTACTCACTGCCCACTCTGCTCTTCTTCCTGTCTTGGGAAAAACAAAGCAAAACCTATACAGAGATGAGACCTACAGATCCTGACAGCTGGGAATCCTCTAACAAAAATAGCCAACCTCTGCTAGATCACATTACAATGAAACCCAATAGTCAGCAAGACTCAGTGCCCAGCAGACAGCTTCCAATCAGTTTTTAGTGTTTCACTCTTAAATATCATTGGACAGCCTAGGATCATCAGACAGTTGAGGAAAATGTCTAACACCTAAGACAAAAACCAAAACAGTGACAATGTAGAAAGCAGAAGAGAACTTTTTTTAAAAAAATCATTATAGTTAATATCTTCATATCCCCAGAGAGATAACATTTAAAATATGATAGAAGAGAAAATTCGATAGAAAAGTTAGAGTATAAAGTTCAAGAAATTTTCCAAAAAGTAGAGTAAAAAGACAACAGAATGGAAAATAAGAGAAAAAATTTAAAAATTAGAGGATCGGGACAGGAAGTTTAATACCAGAAAACAGAGGGAAAATTATTTCAGAAACAATACAAGATTATTTCCAAGAACTGAGAAACAATTTTCTAGACATGCTCTATTTCTCAGAAGGTTACTAAAGGATGTACTCCTGGAAAATGAAGGAGTTATCCAAGAAATATGAAATCATGAGAACTAGGAGACCAGGGATTTGGGACATGAGAGAAATAAGAAGAATTCCATGAATAATGATGGGAAAAAATCTCAAGTAACAGGACAAAGTACTTCAGAAGGGAAATTATCTCTCTCTCTCTCCTGCCCACCCCTCCCCCCCCAACACACACTTAAGTTTTCTGATGTATTTTAAGTGTTTGAGAGATATATACTTCTAGTGGAGAGTTTGGTAATGAATTAGTTAAAACTTCTTTAAAAAAGGAAAAATGAAGCAATGATTAAATCCAGGGAAAATTTTAAAAATTATAATACAAGGAAATGTCATCAGGTATACTACATGGCTCAGTATGAATATAAATACTAAATAATGGTCTAATCAAATACCACGATATGTTGATGTTAGGAGGATGAGGAGTAGGGGAGTATGTGTGTGTTCGGGAGGAACTGTAAAAGAGTTAAATGATCCTTTACAATATTTGGTTAATAAATGATGTCTAAAGTGAGAAAGATCAAGAAATAGCTGAAGAAGCATGTTCAGAAATAAGGAGCTAAATATCAGAGGAAACAACTAAAAGAGTTGAAGGTAGTTGCCTTGGGGAGGCAGAAATTGAGAGTAGATGTTCATCATTAAAAGCTTTTTTAAACCATTTGACTTTTTAACCTGTGTGTGTGTGTGTGTGTGTGTGTGTGTGTGTGTGTGTGAGTGTTGATGTAGGTGGAATACTCGGTACCAAATAAACCATGGCTGATTTTTTTGCTTTTTTTGGCTTTCTTTTTATCAAGCCTTTATTACTTGATGCAATATAAATTGCAAGATTATAGTGTATCCTGCTTAAATTAAATTTTAGTCCTGGATTTGGGAGCTTCCTTAGGCTTTTAGATAAAATATAGAAGACACTCTACCCTAATCTCATCAGTAGCACTTTTACAAATTTTGAAACTTCATTATGTATGTTGCTACCTAAACTCAGCCACTTACTGTTGATTCTTATAAGCTTCATTCTCCAGGTTTAATTCTCTGTCCTTGAGGCTTGCTGACCGACAGGTGCGCAATGACTCTTTTGTTGTATAAGTTTTATTACAAGTTGTATAATAAACCTATACTATAATGAAATGTATATCACATATATAACGCATATAAAAGTAAAATATATATGTGATAAAACTGTCTATACAGTGTATTACTGTATATTATTATCATTACAAAATGATATATAAGTTAGTGACAATTATTAAAGTTTTCTTAGTGATATTGTTGATACCCTGTTGCTTACTGAAAGAAGCAATGCAAAGTCTATTAATCCACACAGTTTTAAAAAGAGCACAGAGGGACTTCCTTGGTGGTGACTCAGTGGTTAGGAATCCGCCTGTCAATGCAAGGGACGTGGGTTCGAGCCCTGGTCTGGGAAGATTCCACATGCCGCAGAGCAACTAAACCCGTGTGCCACAACTACTGAGCCTGTGCTCTAGAGCCCGTGAGCCACAACTACTGAGCCCACGTGACACAACTACTGAAGCCCGTGTGCCTAGAGCCCGTGCTCCACAACAAGAGTAGCCATCGCAATGAGAAGCCCGCACACCGCAACGAAGAGTAGCCCCCACTCGCCACAACTAGAGAAAGCCTGTGTGCAGCAACAAAGACCCAACACAGCCAAAAAAATAAATAAATAAAATAAATAAATTTATTAATTAAAAAAAAGAGCACAGAACTTAAAATACACACACAATGATACTATACATATTCTTTGTCCTTACTTAGGTAAATAAATGTATGTAAAAAGGATAAACTGATACCCTCTTGGGAGAGTACAAGATTTGAAAGGAACGAGAAAGGATTTACCCTAACTAAAATATTCCAGTTTTCTTTTTTTACAGAGGGGATGTTTTCATGTATTTCCCATGAGTTTAAAAATTAATGTTTAAGGGCTTCCCTGGTGGCGCAGTGGTTGAGAGTCTGCCTGCCAATGCGGGGGACACGGGTTCGAGCCCTGGTCTGGGAAGATCCCACATGCCGCGGAGCAACTAGGCCCGTGAGCCACAACTACTGAGCCTGCGCGTCTGGAGCCTGTGCTCCGCAACAAGAGAGGCTGCGATAGTGAGAGGCCCGCGCACCGCGATGAAGAGTGGACCCCACTTGCCACAACTAGAGAAAGCCCTCGCACAGAAACGAAGACCCAACACAGCCAAAAATAAATAAATAAATAAATTTTTTAAAAAAAGTTAAAAAAAAATTAATGTTTAAGTAAATGTATACAGTTTAAAATAAATTTTATTGAGGTATAATACACATATAGAAAAATGCACAAATGATATATTTTTTTTCCCTTTTATTTATTTATTTATTTATTTATTTTTGGCTGTGTTGGGTCTTCGGTTCGTGCGAGGGCTTTCTCTAGTTGCGGCAAGCGGGGGCCACTCTTCATCACGGTGTGCGGGCCTTTCACTATCGCGGCCCCTCCTGTTGCGGGGCACAGGCTCCAGACGCGCAGGCTCAGTAGCTGTGGCTCACGGGCCCAGCTGCTCCGTGGCATGTGGCCCAGCTGCTCCGTGGCATGTGGGATCTTCCCAGACCAGGGCTCGAACCCGTGTCCCCTGCATTGGCAGGCAGATTCTCAACCACTGCGCCACCAGGGAAGCCCACAAATGATATTTTAATGGCCCAAGACGTTATCACTAAGTGAACACAGCTATGTAACAACACCCAGGTCAAGAATGACAATATTGCAAGCACCCCAGAAGATGTCCCCACACCTGCTTTCCATCACTGCCCTACATCTCCACTCCAAAGGAAAACATTACTGACCTTCTAACAGCATAGATTAATTTTGCCTAGTTTTGACTTTGTATAAATGGAATCATGACACTATATATTCTTTTGTTTCTTTTGCTCAACATTTTGTTTGTGAAATTCATTCATTCATGTCATTGCTTGAGGCTGTCATTGCTCTCAGAATTTAACTATTAATAGATGACTTTTTTTTTTTTTTTTTAAAAACAGTTGTCTGCTCTCTTTTTTTTTTTTTTTGAAATTCACGTTCTTTTATTTATTTATTTATTTATTTATTTATTTATGACTGTGTTGGGTCTTCGTTCCTGTGCGAGGGCTCTCTCTAGCTGCGGCAAGTGGGGACCACTCTTCATCGCGGTGCGCGGGCCTCTCACCATCGCGGCCTCTCTTGTTGCAGAGCACAGGCTCCAGACGCGCAGGCTCAGTAGTTGTGGCTCACGGGCCCAGCTGCCCCGCGGCATGTGGGATCTTCCCAGACCAGGGCTCGAACCCGTGTCCCCTGCATTGGCAGGCAGATTCTCAACCACTGCGCCACCAGGGAAGCCCAATAGATGACTTTTAAATAAGGATCCAGTACCACCAAAAAGTTTTTAAAATAACCAAGTAGGTTTGAGTTTCTCTTTTCACATGATTTAGGGGGAAAAATGTGCCTGACATCAGTATCCAACATCAAAATGTAAGCTCCCGACCTCCAAGTGATCTGTCATCACTGAAAGAAAAGTAAACTCTCAGAACAGCAAAAGTTTCAATTTGAGAATCATTTGAATTATCTACATAAAATGTATAAAATTTGGTTAAGTTCAGAATTTATCTATCTTTAACCTAAATAAGATACTCTTGTTACCTCAATACTGTGATTAAAATCTGATGTTAATAATTTGCTGTTGAAAAGAGAAGAAACACAATGCTGGTGGGGGCAGTGATAAATTTAAATTTCTAATGAAAGATGAAAAAGGAATATGTTCCATGGCCAAATCCCCCAACAGCAGCGTGTGGAACAGCATGAGCTTTTGTCACAAGCTGTCAGGGCCTTGAAGCTTAGCAAATGAGTCTAAAATAAAAATATGTGAGTTTATGGAAATAAAAATAGAACTTAATAAGACAAAGCTCAAGCCCTGCCTCTTCCATTGGCCTGGAGGTCTAGGGTCAGCTTCTTCTACCTTCCCAGGATCACTTCTTATCTGTATTCTGGTCTTTACGAGTCCAGCTGAGATCTTTACCTACAACTGCCAGAGGAAGCCATGAGCCCTCTTCAAACTCTGACTCATCTCCCAGTCCTGGCTTTCAGAGAAGGTGTAGACAGAGAGAGGAGTGAGCGGGAATTAACTCTCTTTCTGCCACTGCTAAAGCAACATAGCAGTCTAGTTCAGTGGTTTCCAACCTTCCCAGCACGAGAACCCCCCAGAGTACACTTTGCTGTTTAATTTTGACTGTTGCTCTGAGCTGTTGCCAGACAGAGCTCATCCTCTATGTGCTCACCATGCACAGGTGACTGTCTGACACATGCTCCAGTAACTTGCAGCATACCCTGAAATAATCAGTATTACTGCCATGAAATAGCAATATCACTGATATTTGGCAGAATATTGAAAATAGCCCACAGATGTCCATGATTACCTTCAGACTTGTTACCACCCCCTTCTTTTATTTATTTATCTATTTAAATAAATAAATTTATTTATTTATCTATTTAAATAAATAAATTTATTTATTTATTTATGGCTGCGTTGGGTCTTCGTTGCTGTGTGCGGGTTCTCATTGCGGTGGCTTCTGTTGTTGCGGAGCACGGGCTCTAGGCGCGCGGGCTTCAGTAGCTGTGGCTCGAAGGCTCTAGGGCACAGGCTCAGTAGTTGCGGCGCACGGGCTTAGTTGCTCTGCGGCATGTGGGATCTTCCTGGACCAGGGATCGAACCTGTGTCTCCTGCATTGGCAGGCATATTCTTAACCACTGTGCCACCAGGGAAGCCCACCCCCTTCTTTTAAAGATGAGTAGACTGAGGTACAGAGAAGTTAAAAGATGGAATAATGGATATAGGTATATCAGGGAATAACGAATCTAGTGGAAAGCATCCTGAACCATGAATAAGAAGACCTGGCTTCTAGTCTTCATTTTAAGAAGATTTAACTTTGTGATCCTGACCAGACTTTTTAAGCTTTTCTCACTTTATACAATTCAGTTTGGGTTTTTTTGCCCCCAATAAATGCATTACTCTGTTAATTTATAAAAAGTATTATTATTATTAGTTATTGTTATTATTTTACAAATCACAGTTATAACATTGAAATTCGTGTTCCCTTTTATTTTTTCATTGGGTGAGCATTAAGACAATCAGATAGGCTCACCTCATATACTTGTTCCTTATTCTCCTTCCTACGTTTCCTTTTTCTCCTTAATTATCAGAACAAGATTCACCATGTTCACCCCCCATGACCTGTATTAACATTTCTAGAAATGCAATCAGTTCTTTATGTGGGTTCAGGTAAACATAGATAATTGACACATGACACTTGAATCGAATTCACACTGTAAATGAGAAATGCAACGTGTTGTCACCTAGAAGAATGTTGGCATTGATGACCAGACATCAACAGTGGCAGAGAAACCTAGGTGTGCTAATGTGGACTAACTCATGTTGGAGAGCTGTCACTTAATTTTGGTGACATGGCACCTGCATTTATCACATAGTGCAGAGAGCTTGAGTTTCTTTTGAATATCTGGATGAGATTTCATCTTGGAATGTAAAGTTGCCACAGGGAAACAGACCTGTTCAAACCTGTTTGGGCATTGTTAAGGATAAATGATCACTCTTTACTCTTTGGTTAAGATTATGGGACAGGGATACTTTCCATCGTTGATTTGTTCTGACAATTACACTGATGTAGAAAAAAGGCTTTGTTAAGCATTACAGATATTTTCGTAAATTTCGAGGACCTCAAGGAAAAGAGTTTACTAGGGATTTGCTAGTGTCAAGTTTGTACAACCTAAAAGCGTAACCTATTACTCATTTAGGAAGCATGGAATGAAATCACTAAGCATGTTACAGCATGATACTATTCCTGAAAAATGAACACTAGTTCATTTATTGAAGGTTAAGCGGAGTCAAAGGTCTAAATAAATTAAACACTAACAAAGTCTCATTCTTAGTAGGAATAGTAGCTTACTGCTATTTACTGAGCAACTCTTTTCTGCCACACACTATACTAAGCCTTTTTTTTTTTTTTTTTCACAATTTTTAGAAACTTTATTTTCCATCAACCTATTTCCATTTTAAGAGTTTGTGGTATACTAAGCCTTTTTAATATATTATCTAATTTAACTAATTCATCACGTCAATCCTATGAGGTGGGTACTATTATCACTATTTTACAGTCAAGAGAAGTAAGACTAAGAGTTTAAAATCAACTACCTAAAGTCTCACACTTGGTAGGAACATCAGAATTCAAACCCAAGTCTGTCTGATTTGAAGTCAGAGTTCTTTCCGTGATAAAATACTGCTTCTGTTTTTTATTCTGTGCTTTTTTGGTTTTAGTTAATAATTAACTACATAAATAATACATGAATTCATTCTTCTCTTAAAATATAACACATTACAGATACACGTTAAGTCCCTCTTAATACTCATCATTAACCCCAGTTCCTTCTCACTTTCCCAGAAGTAATACTGCTTTAAGTTTTGGTGGATCCTTAGAGATATTTATTTATTTATTTATTTATTTATTTATTTATTTATTGGCTGCATTGGGTCTTCATTGCTGGATGCGGGCTTTCTCTAGTTGTGGCGAGTGGGGGTTACTCCTCGTTGCGGGGTGCAGACTTCTCATTGTGGTGGCTTCTCTTGTTGCGAAACATGGGCTCTAGGCGCGCGGGCTTCAGTAGTTGTGGCACGCGGGCTCAATAGCTGTGGCTTGCGGGCTCTAGAGCGCAGGCTCAGTAGTTGTGGTGCATGGGCTTAGTTGCTCTGAGGCATGTGGGATCTTCGCGGACCAGGGCTCAAACCCCTGTCCCCTGCATTGGCAGGCAGATTCTTAACCACTGTGCCACCGGGGAAGTCCGAGATTATTTTTTAAATATCCATTAGATTCACAGGAAAAGATATTCGACATCATTAGCCATCATAGAAACATATATTAAATCCACAATTAGATACCACTACATACCTATTAGAATATTAAATGACTAACATAAAAGATAGTGATAATATCAAATGCTGTAAGGACGCAGAAATGGATCTCTCATACACTGCTGGTCAGAATGTAAAATAATACACTCAGCCTGTCAATTTCTTATAAAACTAAACGTCACTTAGCATACAACGCAGCAACTGCATGCTTAAGCATTTACCCCAGAGAAATGAAAACATACATTCACAAAGAAACATGTATAGGAATGTTCATAGCAGTTTTATTTGCAACAGCCTAAAACTGGAAACAACCCAAATATCCTTTAATGAGTGAATGATTAAACAAAATGTGGTACATCCAGATTATGGAATATTACACAGTAATAAAAAGAAACTATTGGTACACACAACAACTTGAATGGATCTCAAGGGAATTATGCTGAGTGAAAAAGAGCACTCTTAAAAGGGTGATATACTGTTTAATTCCATTTATATAACATTCTAGAAATGACAAAATTTTGGAGATAGAGAACAGATCAGTGGTTGCCAGGTGTTGGGGATGGGTATGACCCTAAAGGTATAGTTTGAGAGATCTTTATGATGATGGAGCAGTTCTGTATCTGGATTGTGGTGGTGGTTACACAAATCTATATAGATGTGATAAAATTGCACAGAAGTACACTCATACAGAGACTTCCCTGGTGGTCCAGTGGTTAAGAATCCACCTTCCAATGCAAGGGACTTGGGTTCGATCCTTAGTTGGGGAATTAAGATCCTACATGCTGCGGGGCAACTAAGCCTGCCCACTGCAACTACTGAGCCCAAGTGCCACAACTAGAGAGAAGCCTGCATGGTGCATCGAAAGATCCTGCATGCTGCAACTAAGACCCGACACAGCCAAAAAAATAAATAAAATAAAATAAATATTAAAAAATTTAAAAACATATTCTGGGGGAAACAATAAAGAAGGATAGATTAAGCAAATGGGCAAAATCTTGATAATCATTGAATCTGGAAGATAAATACATAGGAGTTCATTGTACTTGTCTACTTTTTACTATTTTAAGCAATTTTATAATAAATTTTAAAGTGCTTTATTATAAAAGTAATAGAAAACATGGAAGGAGGAGGGTAAAGCTTAGAAAAGTAAGAGAAAAAAATAGAGCTCATAACCTACTACCTAGAGACAACCACTGTTAAAATTTAGGTGTATTTTCTTCCAGTAGTTTTCTGTGTGAATTTTGATTAGGTTTTCATAATTAAGATGAAAATCTGTATGTAAATTTGTGTTCTACTTTTTCCCTTTACATATATAAGCATTTTTAATACTATCACAAATTTTCTTAAGCATAGTATTTAATGATGGCATAATAGTCCATCGGGTAGTTAGAGCTAAGCTGCATTTGCTACCTCTCCTCTGGGCTCACATGAAGATTTCTAATAAGGCATTCATTCTGTATCACATTTTTGTGGGGACAGATGCAGTCTCCTCCTGTATACCAAACCTAACACAGTGCTTAATACATACTAGATACTTTATTTACATAAATTAAATGAAAAAATTGATAATTTTTTTGGATTATTCAATTAGCTGCACACAATGGCCCATGTTACTTTATTTTACCAAGCAAAATATCATGAAAGACCATGTTGGTGTCCTTATTTGAACTGGCATTTTACTGAATTTCAGAATATTAACCCAATCAAAAATTTAAATGACTTTTCTTAATAAACCTCTCCTGGTTCTTATTGCCTACCACCTGATCTTAGAAGAACTTACCAAGCATTCACATAGTAGTCTATTCTACAGTGGTGCTGGAGATCAACAAACTTGTCTGGCAGCAAATGGTATTCCATGAATTCTTCACAAGAGTGCCACAAAATCTTAACTAATGTGAAAAATTAATATTTTCCATAACTGAGTATACACATGGTCATGGTGATGCCTGTCTGCTACGACCTGGAGCTGAGAAGGTGATGTGACAGAGCACAAATCGGCGCCTCATTTGCTTTGAGGTAACTGCCTTATAATGTGACAAAAAACAGGCACCAAAGAAAGTTTGCTTGTAACCTAGAACGTTAATAAATTAGCCGTGGGAGAATAAGATTGTCAGAAAAATCAAAGAACAATTCAAAGAATTAATTACTAGTATGCTTTTTTATTTGTATACTAGAAAAATAAACTGATTGATTCTATCTAATGAAAACGAGAACAGGATTCATATAAGGAAAATAGGAAAGAGGTGAGAAAAATTACAATTTGAGAACAGTGAGCTTTGTTTTCCTTTTCTTAGTTAAGTGCTGATTAGAGGCAGCTAGCAACAATTTATTTACGGATTCTCTAGAGAACCTTGAGAGGTTAGCTGTGGAATATTCACGATGGACCATTGTAACACAGAAGAACAAACCTGACTCCATATTAAGTCTATTCCTTTAGCTCTAACGCGGGTGCTCTGTTGCCTGTGCTTAGTCATGCTGGCTCTGCACCTTTTGTAAAAGAATGTTGCCTATAGCCTGAAATATACATGATAGCACATTCTCAAGGCTCTGACCTTTAAAGGTGTAACACTTTTCCATTCATATGGAGATAAAAACTTACAGAACAGAGAATAACATTTGTCTTGTTGGAGGTTTATAGGAATATCATGACCTGACCTACCTGGACAGCTGAAAGAACATAGGATTCCAGCACCAAGTTTGCAACAAACAGCCAAACCCCCTCCCCTTTTAGTATAAAAGAAGCCTGAATTCTGACTTGGGTATGGTTCTTTGGGACACTAGTCCAACATCTTCTTGGTCTGCTGGCTTTCCGAATAAAGTCACTATTTCTTGTCCCAACACCTCATCTCTCGATTTATTGTCCTATTGTGTAGTAAGCTGTACGAGCTTGGTAACACTGTCTGTGTGATGTCTACCTGTATCCTTTATTAGCGCATTTTGTTCACCTTAGTTAGCCCAGGTCTACACATCAACATTTCTCCAGGGTTTACAAGTCAGAAGAGTAAATGGTTCTACTCAAATAGGACACAGTACTGAAGAGTAACCAAGATAAAATTTCATAAGAGAATTTTCTCTAACAAGTGATTGGCTTAATTAAATTAAGTTAAGCTGGCTTAATCAGAATATGAAATTAGTTGATTTACGTAACTGAAAAGTGTAGGGGTGGACTTCAAGCATAATGTGATCAGAAACTCAAATAATGATATCGGGACTCAATTTCTCTTTTCCCATCTCTTGATTACATTGCTATTGTGTTGGCTTTATCTCAGGCAAGCTTTTAGCTTGAGGTGGTAAGATGGTGTCAACAGTTCTCCATCCTGTATCATTCTGGGTTCAAAGTCAGTTGAAAAGAAGTCTTTTCCCGTGACTCATTGTGATTAGACAAATTTGGTCAAATTACCTCCTCTGAACTAATCACTGTGACCAGGGAATGGAATTCCAACACTTGGCTAGTCCTGGTCACATGCTCAAGTCTTGATGGAGGGATGGTACCCATTTGCTGCCCATGGACTAAGAACAGGAAGAATTCCTAACAGGACACCAGAGTGAGGTTACCAAAAGAAGGGGAAATGGATACGTGCTGAACAACCAAAAAGCCACAGGAGGCCTCCACAGTGCAATAATTATATGTATCAGTTAGGACTTTTTCTGACACAGATGAAGTAAAATCACAATTTTTTCTGTGGTGGGACAATCACACTAAGACAGAAAGAAAAAAATAAATAACGTGCCCCCTTTGTGGTAGGTCTTTCCCAACGTACAATGTGCATCTGCATTATACATTAACCAGACCACCTCAAAGCAGGAGCATGTAATCAACCTTTGAGAAAAATGGTCTCTTTCTTCAGATACCAGCACTGTAATTTTTTAAAAATTCATTTATTTATATATCTAGGTGCACGGGCTTCAGTAGTTGTGGCACGTGGGCTCAGTAGTTGTGGCTCACGGGCTTAGTTGCTCCGCGGCCTGTGGGATCTTCCCGGGCCAGGGCTCGAACCACTGTCCCCTGCATTGGCAGGCAGATTCTTAACTACTGTGCCACCAGGGAAGTCCCCAGCACTGTAATTTTAAGATTAATATTTCTTTTTCATCCCATACAGGGGGTCACATTGACCAAAGGCTTGCTCTGTACCTGTACAACTGACAAAAAATATCTTTTAAGAACTTTATGTACAATGTCAATATGATACATAAGTTCTCTCAAAAATGTATAAAACTGCATATTTAATTGCTGACCAGTGGAACAGTTCTCAGCGCTTCTAAGAATCTGTTTTCTGAGTTATAATCCTCAGTTTAGCTCGAATAAAATTCTCTTTTCTTTCTTCTTAGCTTGATTGTTATTTGATTTTCTACCAACACTAATAACAAAAAAAATCTAACTTGAATTGGCTTTTAAAAAATAAGGAAAGGGGACTTCCCTGGTGGCCCAGTGGTTAAGAATCCGCCTGCCAATGCAGGGGACACGGATCCGAGCCCTGGTCCAGGAAGATCCCACATGCCGCGGAGCAACTAAGCCCGTGCACCACAACTCTTGAGCCTGCACTCTAGAGCCGGTGAGCCAGAGCTACTGAGCCCGCGAGCCAGAGCTACTGAGCCCGCATGCCACAACTACTGGAGCCCGCATGCCACAATTACTGAAGCCCACGTGCCACAACTACTGAAGCCCGCGTGCCTAGAGCCCGTGTTTTGCAACAGGAGAAGCCACCACGATGAGAAGCCCACGCACCGCAACGAAGAGTAGCCCCCGCTCGCCGCAACTAGAGAAAGCCCGCGCGCAGCAACAAAGACCCAATGCAGCGAGAAATAAATAAAATAAATTTTAAAAAAATAATAAGGAAGGAATTCATTGACTTCTGTTCAAAAATGTACCCAGGATTTGTTTTAATCAGGTAGGGTAAGACACGCCCACATGGAAATGATTGTCATGAAAGAAGAAGTTTATACTCACAGATCCCTAGAAACAGGAGGCCCAGCATGCCACACAGGGCCACGTGGGAAAGGACCAGGGTTGGTCAGGGGGCAGAGAGGATAGAGAGGGGAGAACATGGCCCAGAGCCATTAAAAGGGTTTTGATAAGAAAGAATGGGTGAAACAGGGTAGGTAACTGACTTAAGTTTAGGATTGGATAGTTGATTTATTCCAGTAGGCTATGGGCTATGGGATGGTCTCTAGCTGGTCCTGGCCCTGGGTTGATTTAGGGCAGGGGGAATATTGGCTTGGTGTGTGAGAGTTTGATAAGGGAAATAATTGGAGAGGTTGGCTCTGGATTCTTTGGTTTGTATGTCAAAGGCACGCTCTGGGTGTGGGAGAGGGAACGAGCAGGGAGAGTCATTTGTTATCTAAGAATTAGCTACCCCTGGGAGGGGCAGTCTTTCCAGGATCAAGGCCCCAAATGCCAGAGCATCAAGAATATAGAAAATAAGAAGGTATAGTCAAACACAGCTCCCATAACTGAAAAGTTCAGAGAAACAAATTTTCCAGCATAGCTAGATACGGCACATAAAACGTTATCTCTGCGTTGTGCTCGGGCTCCACCTGGTGGCTCCAGGCAGTTACAGACTCCACTGCTGCCTTCTCCACCCCCCACTCCATGATGCCTAAAAGAAGGCAGCAGCTCTTTCCAACATCCTTTCTGCTTCAAATCCAGAAGGAAAGAAAGAGCTTCTTTCCTCCAAGAACCAAACAAAAATCCTGGTCCTCATTCTAATTGGTCAGGTTTGGATCAATCACTGCGGTCAAGGAGATGTGAAGTGTTTATTGACTGAGGGAGCCCCAGGGCTCCAACCACACCGATTGAGAACAGAGAAGAGGCGGCTCTCCAGGGATGTTCTGGTGCGCTATTTTCCCTGAAGAGTGGGGAATGGATGCTGGGAAACCAAAGCAACAGCTGTTCACTACGCAATGAATCTCAGACATGTTTATCCTGGGGTAGCCAGTACCCTGTAATTACTGCTGACTTGTTTAGTGAAACTTTGAGTCTCAATCCAGTCACATGTGCCATCAAGAATTGTAGTATTTAGGAGGCTTCTCTGGTGGCGCAGTGGTTAAGAATCTGCCTGCCAATGCAGGGGACACGGGTTCGAGCCACGGTCTGGGAGGATCCCACATGCCGCGGAGCAACTAGGCCCGTGAGCCACAACTACTGAGCCTGCACGTCTGGAGCCTGTGCTCCGCAACAAGAGAGGCCGCGATAGTGAGAGACCCGCGCACCGCGATGAAGAGTGGCCCCCGCTCGGCACAACTAGAGAAAGCCCTGGCACAGAAACGAAGACCCAACACAGCCATAAATAAATAAATAAATAAATAAATAAATAAATAAATAAATAAATAAGAAGAATTGTAGTATTTAAAAATGTCTCATTGACACTTAGGAGTTGAGAACCACTGTCTTAGAGTTAAAGTTGCTATATTAGTTGACAAGAGTTGATCTTCCACCTAGCCCTCACCGTCCCCCATCTTATAATACTGTCTAGTCTTTTGGTATTTCATTTGTTCTTTAAGATTTTTCAAATAGCTGTTAGCAGTTCTGTGATCATGTCTGCAAAGTCTTTTATTGCAATACAATGCAATTTCTCTTGACATTTGAATTCTGCTATCATAGGCTTTAATTTCATCTTTAAGATATTCATTCTACCAACATCCATCCACTCCTTACAAATAATGTAGCAGCTATAAGACCCCAGGGGGTGTATTGACAGATCCCTATCCCCAGCTTCTAGGGAGGGCTCTGATGGGTTTAATTCAATCAGTGTAATTCCCTCTCCCTTGCAGCCTCATTGGTCTAGGTAACCTAAATAGAAGCCAGTTGCATGGGATTGGCTGATCTCTAGAACTGGGTCAGAATTGGCCTGATGAAGGAAAAAAAAAAAAAAAGCCCATGTTTTCTTCTTAGAGTTGTATAGCTGTCGCTCTTACACTTAAGTCTTTGATCGATTTTGTGTTAATTTCTGTATGTGGTTTGTGGCAGGGAATGAACTTCGTTCTTTTGCGTGTGGACATCCAATTGTTCCAGCACCATTTGCCAAGAAGACTGTTCTTTCCCCATTGAATTGTCTTAACATTCATGTTGAAAATCAACTGATCATCAGTGTGAGACTCTCAATTATAGTCCATTGATTGACATATCTATCTGTATGCCAGTACCACAATGTCTTGATTATTGTAGCTTTGCAGTAAATTTTGAAACTGGAAAGTGTGGGTCCTCCAACTTTGTTATTCTTTTTCAAGATTGTTTTGGCTATTCTGGGGCCCCTGAATTTTCATATGAATTTTAGGATCAGTTTGTCAATTTCTGCAAGCTGGGATTTTGATAGCAATTATGTTAAACCTGTAGATCATTCCGAGAATTGATCTCTTAACGATACAAGTCTTCTGATCCATGGCTATGAGACTGTTTTTCATTTATTAAATGTTCTTTCAACAATGTTTTATAGTTTTCAGTTTTGTACTTCTGTTGTTACTTCTGTTGTTAAATTTGTACTTCTGTTGTTTCCGTACTTCTGTTGTTTCCGTACTTCCGTTGTTAAATTTATTCTTAGGTACAGTTTATTCTCATTAATCATGGATTCCATATTAGTGAATTTTTCTGTTCTCTAAAATTTATTTATAATCCCCAAATCAATATTCACAGCACTTTAGCAGTCATTTGTAGACATGCAAGAGCAGCAAAATATTTGAATTGCCTGACATGAACATCCCCAGCTGAAGTCAAATAAGGCAACATTCTGCCTTTTTTTCAGCTCTCATGCTGTATACAAGTGTTATTTTCATGGTCTACTTAGTGCCACATTTTCCACATTTTTTTTGTACTTTTTGTTCTTGATTTCACATTTTTTTAAATGGTCCCCAATTATAGTGCAGAAGTGCTGTCTAGTGCTTCTGAGCACAGAGAGCTATATGTGCCTTATGGGAAAAATACATGTTAGATAAGCTTCATTCAAGCATGAGTCATAGTGTTGTTGGCTACGGGTTCATTATTAAGAATCAATCACACTAAATCAGGTGTCTTTAAACAGAACACACATAGATAAGCTTATGTATTGATCAATTGATGAAAATATTGTGACCAGAGACTCATAGGAACCTTACCGTGTATTTACCCTATGAGCAATGGTTCAGTATATGCTAAATTCAGTGTTCATTGTGACTTTACAGAACATAACTACTGTGAATAACAAGAATTGATTGTATTTTATTTTGTGATGCTATTGTAGATGGAATTGTTTTCTTAATTTCATTTTTGGTTTGCTCTTTGCTAAAGTATAGAAATAGAATTGACTTCTGTACGTTGATCTTGTATTATACAATCTTGTTGAACTTATTTACTGTTTCTAATAACTTTTTAGTGGATTCCTTAGCATTTTTTATATAAGAGTATATTATCTAGAAATATAGTTTTACTTCTCCCTTTCCAATTTAGATGCACTTTACTTTTTTTTTTTTGTCTAATTGCCCTGACTACAACTTCCAGTACAATGTTGAATAAAAATGGTGAAAAAAGACATCATTTTGTCTTTTCCTGGCATTAAGGGAAAGCATTCAGTCTTTCACCATTAAGTATATTAGTAGAGGATTTTTTTATAGATGTCCTTTATCAGGTTGAGGAAGTTCTATTCTATTCCTGGTTTGTTGAGTGTTTTTATAATGAATGTGTTCAATTTTGTGAAATGCTTTTTCTGCATCTATTGAGATGTTCGTGTAGTTTTTGTTCTTTGTTCTATTGATATAGTCTACTATACTAATTGATTTTTGGATGTTAAATCAATCTTGTATTCCTGGGATAAATCCCCCTTGGTCCTGACGTATAATCCTTCCTATATATTGCTGAATTTAATTTGCTAATCTTTTGTTGAGAATTTTTGCATATATATTCATAAGAGATATTGGTCTGTAGTTTTCTTTCTTGTGATGTCTTTGGTTTTCATATCAAGGTAATATTGGCCTCACAGGATGAACTGGGAAGTGTTCCCTCCTCTTCTATCTTTTGGAAGAGTTTTTAAGAAGTTGTATTAAATCTTCTTTAAATGTTTGGTAGAATTCACCAGTGAAGCCAGCTGGGCCTGGGATTTTCTTTATGGGTAGGTTTTTGGCTACTAATTTAATCTCTTTATGTATCATGTCTATTGCCATTTTCTATTTCTTCTTGAATCAATTTCAGTCATTTGTGTCTTTCTCAGAATTTGTTTGTTTCAGTTGTTACCTAATTTATTGGCATACGGGTCATAGTATTCCTTTGTAATTCTTTTTATTTATGTAAGATTGATAGTCCCTTCTTCCATTTTTAAATTTAGTAATTTATGTCTTCTTTCTTTTTTCTTGGCAATCTAGCTAAATTTTGTCAATTTTGTTGATTTTTTAAAGAAAGAACCAACTTTGGGTTTTGTTGATTTTTTTCTATTCTCTATTTCATTAATTTCCACTTTAATCTGTATTATTTCCTTCTTCCTTTTTTGCTTTTGGTTTTTAGTTTGCTCTTCTTTTTCCAACATCTCAAGTTAGAGGCTTAGGTTATCAATCTGAGTGCTTTCTTCTTTTTATTTTTTTATTTATTTTTTTTTTCTATTTTTTGGCTGCACCGTGCAGCATGCGGGATCCCAGTTCCCTGAGCGGGGATCAAACCCATGCCCCCTGCAGTGGAAGCACGGCATCCCAACCACTGGACCTCCAGGGAAGTCCGGAGACCTTTCTTCTTTTTAAATATGGAGCATTTGGAGTCATAAATTTCCCTCTAAGCGCTGCTTTAACTGAGTCACATACATTTTGGTAAGTTGTATCTTCATTTTCATTCATTCCGAAGTATTTTCTAATTTCCTTTGTGATTTCTTCTTTGACCCTTTGGTTATTTAGTAATATATTGTTTAATTTCTGCATATTTGTGAATTTCCCAAATTTCTTTCTGTTGTTGATTTCTAATTTCATTCCCTATGGCCAGAGAGTGTACTTCATATTATTTATATCCTTTTAAATTTATCAAGATTTGTTTTATTGCCTGGCATGTGGTCTATTTTGGAGAATTTACCATGTGAACTTCAGAAGAATTATATTCTGCTACTTTTGGATGGAGTGTTCTTTAAATGACTGTTAGATCTAGTTGGGTTTTAGTGATTTTAGGTTTTTATTTCCTTGTTGATCTTCTGTCCATTGTTCTTTCCATTATTGAAAGTAAGGTATTGAAGTGGCCAACCATTATTGCTTTTTGTTTCTTGGGTTTTTAAAATAAATTTATTTATTTTATTTATTTTATTTATTTTATTTTTGGCTGTGTTGGGTCTTCGTTGCAGCGTGCGGGCTTCTCATTGCAGTGGCTTCTCTTGTTGCAGAACATGAGCTCTAGGCATACGGGCTTCAGTAGTTGTGGCTCGTGGGCTCTAGAGCACAGGCTCAGTAGTTGTGGCGCATGGGCTTAGTTGCTCCGTGGCGTGTGGGATCTTCCCGGACCAGGACTCGAACCTGTGTCCCCTTCATTGGCAGGAGATTCTTAACCACTGTGCCACCAGGGAAGTCCCCAACCATTATTGTTGAACTGACTATTTCTCCTTTCATTTCTGTCAGTATTGCTTCATATATTTTGGGGTTTTGTCATTAGGTGCATATAGATTTAAAATTGCCATATTTTCCTAATGGATTATCCCTTTTATCATCATAAACTATACCTGTTTATCTCTAGTAAAGCTTTTCCTTTGCCTCAAAGTCTATTTTGTCTGATATTAGCATAGCCACTCCAGCTTCTTGTTTGTATCTTTTTTTTTTTTTTAAGTTATACAATTTTTATTTATTTATTTATTTATTTATGGCTGTGTTGGGTCTTCATTTCTGTGCGAGGGCTTTCTCTAGTTGCGGCAAGTGGGGGCCACTCTTCATTGTGGTGCGCGGGCCTTTCATTATTGCGGCCTCTCTTATTGCGGAGCACAGGCTCCAGACGCGCAGGCTCAGTAATTGTGGCTCACGGGCCTAGTTGCTCCGCGGCATGTGGGATCTTCCCAGACCAGGGCTCGAACCCGTGTCCCCTGCATTGGCAGGCAGATTCTCAACCACTGCGCCACCAGGGAAGCCCCCATCTTGTTTGTATCTTTAAACCTAGAGTTTTATACAATATAGTTGGGTTTATAAAAAATCCAGTCTGACAATGTCTGCCTTTTGATTAAATCAAATCAAGTAATTTGATTAAATAATGACATTATTATTATTAGTGACACATTTGGATTTACATGTGACATTTTACTTTTTGTTTTCTATACATTCCTTGTCTTTTTGTTCCTCTAGTGCTCCTTTACCGCTTTCTTTCTATTTTTCTTTTTTTTTTTTTTTTTTTTTTTGGTGGTGCTGTGTGGCTTGTGAGAATCTTAGTTCCCTGACCAGGAATTAAAACCAGGCCCTCAGCAGTGAGAGCACAGAGTCCTAACCACCAGGGAATGCCCATCCTTTACTGCTTCTGTTTGCATTGATTGAATATTTTCCATTGTAATATTTTAATTATTTAAAAAATTTTTTTAGTTATTTTCTTTTTTTTTTTTTTTAAAGTCAAGGTTGTGTTTTCCCTCCCTCTTTAGGGAGCAGCACTTTTACTTATTTGTTTGTTTGTTTGTTTGTTTGTTTATGGCTGTGTTGGGTCTTCGTTTCTGTGCGAGGGCTTTCTCTAGTTGCGGCAAGTGGGGGCCACTCTTCATCGCGGTGCGTGGGCCTCTCACTATTGCGGCCTCTCTTGTTGCAGAGCACAGGCTCCAGATGCGCAGTCTCAGTAATTGTGGCTCACGGGCCCAGCTGCTCCGCGGCATGTGGGATCTTCCCAGACCAGGGCTCGAACCCGTGTTCCCTGCATTGGCAGGCAGATTCTCATCCACTGCACCACCAGGGAAGCCCTAGTTATTTTCTTACTGATTGCTCTAAGGCTTACTATACATACCTTAACTTATCAGAATAAACTTCAGACTTATACTAACTCAAATTCAGTGAGATATAGAAATATCATTCATACATATCTCTAGTCTCTGTTCACATTTTTGTAATATTATTGTTATATATATTGTCTATATGTAACTCAAAATGCATTATTATAACTACTACTTTATATAATTTTATGTCTAGTAAGGAAGCTAAGTGAAGAAAGGAGAGTAAGTATATATATATATATATATATATACATATGTATAGAATTTGTTACATTAACCTTCCTTTTTTACCACTTCTGATCTCTTAACTTGTTCCTGTGGATCATAATTACCATCTGGTGTACTTTCCTTACTCACTCCATAAAGCTCCTGCCATCTCCTTCGTGCTGCTATTGTCAAAGATAATACCTTTCTACATATTATGGGCTGAACAATACAATTATATACATATTGTTTTATACAACTGCTTTAAAATAAGTTAAGAGAAGGTGAATAACGTTATGGTATTGGCACAGAAATAGACACATAGATCAATGGAACAGAACAGAGAGCCCAGAAATAAACCGACACACTTATGGTCAATTAATCTATGACAAAGGAGGCAAGACTATACAATGGAGAAAAAAAAGTCTCTTCAGTAAGTGGTGCTGCGAAAACTGGACAGCTACATGTAAAAGAATGAAATGAGAACATTTTCTCACACCATGTACAAAAATAAACTCAAAATTGATTAAAGATCTAAATGTAAGACTGGGAACCATAAAACTTCTAGAAGAAAACATAGGCAGAACACTCTTTGACATTAATCGTAGAAATTTTTTTTTTGGATCTGTCTCCTAAAACAAAGGAAATAAAAGCAAAAATAAACAAATGAGAAATAATCAAACTTATAAGCTTTTGCACAGCAAAGGAAACCAACAACGAAAAGACAACCACTGAATGGGAGAAAATATTTGCTAATAATAAGGGGTTAATATCCAACATATCTAAACAACTCATACAACTCAACATCAAAAATAAAAAAAACCAACCCAATAAAAAATGGGCAGAAGACCTGAATAGACATTTTTCCAAAGAAGACATAGACATGCATATGAAAAGATACTCAACATAGTTAATTATCAGAGAAATGCAAATTAAAACCACAATGAGAGGGCTTCCCTGGTGGCGCAGTGGTTGAGAATCTGCCTGCCAATGCAGGGGACACAGGTTCGAGCCCTGGTCTGGGAAGATCCCACATGCCACAGAGCAACTGGGCCCATGAGCCACAATTACTGAGCCTGCGTGTCTGGAGCCTGTGCTCCGCAACAAAAGAGGCCGCGATAGTGAGAGGCCCACGCACCGCGATGAAGAGTGGCCCCTGCTTGCCACAACTAGAGAAAGCCCTCGCACAGAAACAAAGACCCAACACAACCATAAATAAATTAAAAAAAAAAAAAAACAACCACAATGAGGTATCACCTGAAACTCATCAGAATGGCTATCATCAAAAAGAACACAAATAACAAACGTTGGCCAGGATGTGGAGAAAAGGGAACCCTCGTACACTGTTGGTGGGAATGTAAATTGGTGCAGTCACTATGGAAAACAGTATGGAGGTTCCTAAAAAAACTAAAAATAGAACTACCATATTACCCAGCAATTCCACTCCTGGGTATGTATCTGAAATAAACAAAAACACTAATTCGAAAAGATATGTGAACCCTAATGTTCATAACAGCATTATTTACAATTGCCAAGATATGGAAGCAACCTAAGAGTCCATCAACAGATGAATAAAGATGTAGTATATATATATATACAACAGTATACTACTCAGCCATAAAAAAGAATGAACTTTTGCCATTTGCAACAATATGGGTGGACTTGGAGGGTATTATGCTAAGTGATATAAGTCACACAAAGAAAGGCAAATACTGTATGATATCACTTATATGTTGGTATCTGAAAAAAGAAAAAACTAACTAGTGAATATAACAAAAAGGAAACAGACTCACAGATATAGGGAACAAACTAGTGGTTACCAGTGGGGAGAGGGAAGTGGGGAGGGGCAAGTTAGGGGTAGGGGATTAAGAGGTACAAACTATTATGTATAAAATAAATAAGTTTCAAGGATATATTGTACAACACAGGGAATATAATCAATATTTTATAATAACTATAAATGGAGTATAACCTTTACAAATTGTGAATCACTATGTTATGCAGCTGTAACATATTATACAACTACATATTAATTTTTAAAAGTAAACAAAAAGAGTAATGTAACTTAAATATAAAATACTACATGAATTTGAAATTAAACAATTCAGCCAACTTAAAAAAAAGACAGGTGAAGAAAGATGCATTTATACTGTTTTAAAATAATTACATAATTAGATAACTACCTTTACCAGTACTTTTTTAAAATATTGATTTCAAATTACTGTCTGGAGTTACTTGCTTTCAGCCTAAAGAACTTCCTTTAATATTTCTTGTAAGGTGAGTCTGCTAACAAGGAATTCTCCTAGTTTTCATTTATCTGGGAATATTTTTATTTTGCCTTCATTTTTGAAAAATAGTTTTGCTGGATATGAGATTCTTGGTTGACACTTCCAGCACTTTGAATATGTCATTCCAGTACCTTTTAGCCTTCATTCTTTCAGATAAGAAGTCAGTTTATAATTGTTTTGCTTCCTTTACTTATGATTAGTTGTTTTTCTTTTGTTGCCTTCAAGATTTTCTCTTTGTCTTTGCTTTCCAACATTTTTCCTGTGATGTGTCTACATGTGGATCTCTTTCAGTTTAACCTACTTGGAGTTTATTGAGTTTCCTGAATGTGTAGATTACTGTTTTTCATCCAGTTGAAGAAGTTTTCAACCATTATTTCTTTGAATATTTTTTCTGGTCCTTTCTCTCCTCTTTTTCTGCTACTCTCATTACACATATGTCAGTGTGGTTGTTGGTGTCTGACGTTTTTCTGTGGCTCTGTTCATTTTTCTTCATTTTTTTCCCTCTCTGTTCTTTGAATTATATAATCTCTATTGATCTACCTTCAAGTTTGTTGATTCTTATGACAGTTGAAATAAAGTTAGTTCCTTTAGAGAGAGCTTTGGAACTCTTTGCTCTTATAGGCCACCTCCCACTGGGCAATATCTCTGATCCACTGCTCTGCAGCTGGAGTTGGTAATGACTTTTAACTGCTTTACAAACATCTGGATCAAACACGTATCCTTGTTTTGCCTCTTCTGGTGTGGAAACCTCCACCTTTCAAGTGAATTGAGGCAAGGGCAATTGGGGGCCCAGGATTCTCAGTCTGCTGTGCCTGTGGTAGAACCTCCATCATATGAGTAAGAGCTGGGTAGAGGAAGTGAGTCTTCAACTTCCTGGCCACACTCGCCAGGAATCTTGCCTGTGCAACTCAAAGATGGAGTAGATGAGAGATGCTGGTGGCACCTCCTGATGATATACCATATCCCTTGACTCGGAACTAAGGAGAAAGGAAGCCCTATCTCTTTGGACAAATTGCTTGGATTGGAGCTTCCATCAAGCTGAGCTGGAGTAGGGGAGAGAGAGAGAGAGCAGGTTGTAGCTCAAGTGTCACAGACTCTTGTTGTTCATACTGAAATTTAGTAGATTTCCTTGACAAAATATTTCTTCATTTGCTATATGAACTTAGGACAATTTTCAGAGATTTTAAATGGGTGTATTTATACTTTTCACCAGTTATAGTTATTTTGCTGGGGAACAGATCCACGGAGCACCTCATGCTGTCATTCTGGAAATAGAGTCCCTTGAATTTTAGTTTTTGAAAGAATCCTAGAATAATTAAAGTATCTGAAGCTTTTGGGGGGAAAATATTCTTATTTATAAATAAATAACTCCTTATTATGTGCTCAATTCTTCTGCAAATAATTCTATTGGCTAGATTAAGAAGAATTTTTTTTTAAAAAAAACCAATGTGTTCTTTTTAAAGTTATAGTTCACTGCATTCATATTTACAAACCCCATACACAAACATGTATTCCTCCTTTATTAGGTGGACTTAAACAGATACTTAAACATGAAGGCAGTGATGATTATAAAACACAATGAAACTCTAAGTTAAGGCTTTATATTTGTTTTAAAACCCATATTCAGGGCTTCCCTAGTGGCTCAGTGGTTGAGAGTCTGCCTGCCAATGCAGGGGACACGGGTTCGAGCCCTGGTCTGGGAAGATCCCACATGCCGCGGAGCAACTAGGCCCGTAAGCCACAACTACTGAGCCTGTGAGTCTGGAGCCTGTGCTCCACAACAAAAGAGGCCGCGATAGTGAGAGGCCCGCGCACCGCAATGAAGAGTGGCCCCCGCTTGCCGCAACCAGAGAAAGCCCTCGCACAGAAATGAAGACCCAACGCAGCCAAAAATAAATTAATTAATTAAAAAAAAACAAACCCCATATTCATAGATAATTGTGTCCAAATCAAACCTTCATCTACAAGATTGAGCTCATCTGTGTTTATCTGGTACCAACAATTCCTTTTACTGGATTGTATGAAATATGAATTAGTAGTAACCAGAATCATTTCACTTTAATGAACTGTTGGTTCCTTTCTTAGGGTTTGGTCTTTATTTTGATGATTTAGCCTTTAGTAGCATAAGCATGTGCAACAGAAGGAACAGAGCATTTCTATGTAAACTTAGAAAACCTACAAACTGTACTAATTCTTATTCTCTTGAAAGTTGGCCAACAGTGAACAATTCAGGACATCCCAAATACAGAAAACACCAAAACCGTATTTGACCACTCTCCCTTTTCAAAACATAGAACATGTTAAGGTAAAGATGGCAGGATTTTTTGATGGACAGAATATGAAGTGTGAGAGAAGACAGAGGATGATCTGATCGATGGCTTTGGGCCTGAACAACTAGAAGGATGGAGTTGCCATTAAATGAAGTAGGCAATTCTGTAGAGAGAACAAGTTTTTTTGGGAGGGGGTTTCTCAGAGATATTTTAGTAATTAAAATATTCAGGATATGTATTAATCACAACTCCAGCTCTTACCTCATTTGAACCTCTCCCCTTCTCTCAGCTCTGGCTTGCTTTAGGCTGGAGGGGGGTTGGGGGCAACAGTGGGGGAGAGGGCATGGTCAGCTCTGGATCTCTTTTCCCACTGTGGTTCTCCTCTTCTATCCTGGCCCTCAACAAGTTGTCTCTGCTCTTTTTCCAGGACAGGAAGGGACAGAAAAATCTCACTGACAGGTGCCTCATGAAGGTGCCCTCTGGGGCAGGCAGACCCCCAAGGCTAGATCTTCCTCTTATGGGCCCTTCCTTGAGTCCCTCAGAAATTCCCATGCTGGGCTCTTTGATGACAGTTCTTCTGACCCTGGCCATGTCCCTCCTCTAACTGCCATTCTTGACTGCTCCCTTTTGTCTTTCAGGCCACCTCTCTGTTGGGATCTCATGGCTGCTAAGGACAGGATCCAAGAGGGATCCAAGACCTGCATTTGGTCCATAAGAGCCATCCAGCTTTTGCCCTGCCCTCAGAGGGAATGCCATCCACATTAAATGCAGCCCTCTGTACTCTGTCACAACCGGCCACTTTGGCCTGGAGAATTTTTTCAGAACTAGGTTTGGCACTCACCTCTGTACCACACAAACTGCAAGGGACACAGGTCAAACTCTCCAAGGGGTTCTCTTGAAGTCTCTTCTTTATACACTAGAATAAAAAAAAAAAAAACACCTAACAACACCAAGTGTTAGCAAAAATGTGAAACAACTGGGATTATCATATACTGCTGGTGGGGGTGCCTCTTTGGAAAACCTTTGATAGTATCCACTTAAAACGACCTGGCAATTCTATATCTAGTTATACATCTGTCATACATACATACAATCAACAGAAGACATATATAAAGGAATGGTCATAGCAGTGTAAAATTCATAAACTGGAAACAACCTAAAAGGCCATCAGCAAGAGAATGGATAAATAATAATGGTATAGTTTTAAAATGGAATTTTTAAAAAAGGAATGAACTACTGCTACATGCAACATGCGTAAATTTCACAGGCATCCGTTAAGTCAAAGAAGCAAAGTACAAAAGAGTACATACTGTTTGATTCCATTTATATGATGTCCAAGAACAGACAAAGCTAATCTATGCTGTTAAAAGTCAGGATAGTGGCTAGAAGTTAGGATAGTGGAGCAAGTAGTGACTAGGGGTGGGCAAGAGGGAGGTTTCTGGGTTGCTGGAATAGTCTATATTTTAATTATATTTGTAATGTAATGAGTTTATATATTTCTAAAATTTCATCTTGCTCTACAGTTAAGATTTGTGTACTTTATAACTTGTATGTTTCATTTTATTAAGTTAAAAACAGAATTTAGAGAGAAACTTGTGTTCTCCAACTATTCATGCATTGCATTTTCATTATATGATAACATGAGCCCAGGATTATTTATAGAGGGTGCTTTAGTTGTGAGGACATTCTGAGGCAAAAACCCCTGGCAGAGACATTTTGAAAAGTGAAAAGGTCATGTCTAAGTAGAAACAGCCCTCTTCCTTTGCTGCCTGCAGCTACAGTTTTCGCTGAGCTTCTGGTTCCACTCAGCCAGCAGCTGGGCTTCAGGGCTTCTAACCAGATCTGACCAGCAGGGGTCAGCCCTATACAAAACCCTCAAGCTTGAGCCTTCTGGGAGTTGACACTTTTCTTCCCAGGTCAGTCAAGTCGTCCCGGCCTTTTAGTTTTCTCACTTCACATCTTCAGCCGCATTTTCCTCTACTCTGTCACCACCACCCACTCCCATGATCATAACATGGACCAGAAATTTCCTTGCCTTCCTCACTCATTCAAACACGCTGTCCTATCCTTCCTCTTTCTCCAGTAACTCCAGCGACACTCCTTTCACCTTTTACCAAGCCCTTCAGGCCAGTGACCAGCCGTCTTCTCTCCATCCTGCAGTCCCATCCTCTCTTCGACCCCTCATCCAGCCCTGACATCGTGGGTCATCAGTGTAGTCACTTTTGCAAACACCTTCAACTCTTTGACCATGACAGGCCCCCGCTTTTAACCCACTAATGATTTCCCATTGCACTTGGGATAAAATAAAAAACCCACTACAGGGCCCCCATGCCCTAGGCTGGTACCTCTCCCACCTGCCTTATATACCATACCCCCTCAACCATACTTTCTTTTTTTTTTTTTCTTTTTTTCAAATTAAAAAAAAAATTTATATTGCAGCATAGTTGATTAACAATGTTGTGTTAGTTTCAGGTATACAGCAAAGTGATCCAGTTATACATATATGTATATCTATTCCTTTTCAAATTCTTTTCCCATTTAGTCAACCATACTTTCAATTCTTCTCTCCACCAGTATGAAAGACATATCCTTCAAGTCCATTCTTTTGTTCTCTTTCCTGACAAGATATTTATTTCATTTAAAACACAATTTAAAAATTACACCCATATTTGTGTGCTTGCTTGTTTAATGTTTGTCTCTGACTTGAGACTGGGCACTCAATAAGGGTAGCGATCATAGCTTGTTCACACACCTTTTACACAAATAGTGCAAAGCATTTGTTGGGTCCACAGTAGATGCTCAATTTGTTGAATTAGAATATCAATCCAGACCTTGACCTTACAAAGACAGGGACAGATGGGGGCCCTCTGTTGCTTTAGAAAAAAAACGGCACTTTATTATTTGTATAATATTTGTCCTTTAAAGCACTCACAATAATTATTGTAATAATTGCATGATAGGTTACGTAAGATAGACATGTTGTGATTCTCATTTGATAGATGAAGAAAATGAGGTACAAAGAGAATCGACTAAAATGTCAGAGTAAGTACTAAAACCAAAATCTCTCACCTACCCATCTGCACATCTTAACTAGGATACGTAAATGTCCTGATTCTTGACCAAACTTGCAGTGGAGAAGACAGCGTAATAGTTAAATGCTCCAGCTCTAAGGACAGACTGTTAAGGTTCCAAACCCAGATCCAATACTGAACTTGCTGTGTGAGCATGGGCAAGTTACTTAACTTCACTAAGCTTCAGTATCTCCATTTCTAAAGTGGAAATAACCATACCTATCTGAGGAGGTTGGAGTGAGGTTTTGATATATATGTATAAGATACACACACATAGAGCTGAACATGGTACATGGGAAGCACTTAATCAAAGTTAGTTAGTCTTTTGAGAATAATGATTATGTTTCATACTCCTCGGTAACTCTAACAAGCAGCACAGAGCCTTTCAAAGTGATGTTTAATACAAATGTTTGACATGACCTTCCGGCAACAATGGGATTTCTATTTTCTTGACTTCACCCTTATCTGTGAATACTGTTGCCTTTGAGGAGTGAAAAAAGTGTTCTATGTACCCTTGGTGTGACCACTCCCATGTGTATACCCTTTAAAACCGATAATTAGGAGCAGACTTCTAGACGCCTGTTTTCTCTTAGTTCACTCATTTTAAAGTCCATTTTCCCGTGTTCTTTGAAAGAGTGTAATTGATATAACTTGCATCCTCAAATCCCCTTTATTCTGGAATGGGTCATATACTATAACCATGGCAGTTACTGTGAACTGACCTAATAATGCATTGAGCAAATGGGGTAATCTCCACCCATGTAGGACAGGATAGAAAATTATAGAGTAGGATGCAAAGTAGGTAGTTTTCATGACGGTATTCTAAAGAAGTTTATTAGGATGGAAAAGTCACATGCCATTTGAAAAATTGCTTTATGCAGGATAAAGTGATAATTTAAAATAAACCTACAGAGAGAGGTAAAGTTCATGACATTTAATTTACTTTGGTTGGTCTTTTTAAAAATATGTAATGCTGTAATATTTTTGTCTCCTGCAGTTTTTAATATAAATGTATAGGAACAATGGCCTGCAATGAAACTTGTGAAACATACCAGTGCAAAGTTAAATGGAGATGTCCCTGTAAAACTAACATAAATGACTAATGGGTTGCAATCTGTTAGAACAAACATGTTTTGTTTAACTATGTATGATGATGCTTCTTCCTCTCTATCTCTGTCATCAGTCATTAACGTTTTTACATAGCTAACTGGGATTATGAATCTGCAGTAAAAATTTGTTAAAAATACAGTAAAAGCATTCTTACCCACTGTTTCTTTTACAGAATTCAGTAAACTATGAACAGCATAGAACAGAATGATCTCCATCTTAATGTTCAAGGATCCAAAGTAACAAGGTCCAGCCTTCCAGTTTTAGTTGAAAAAATACAAATTAATTAGCTTCAACAGGTTCTCTTGTATTACAGTCCATTTTTTAGAAATAATGAATTGGTTCTCCAGCATTCTCCAAAAATGATCACTGAGTTTTTTTGAAGTATAATTCTGAACTATTTACACATAGTGTGTTTTAATTCATTACAGCTATTCTTCTTTTTTTTATTACTAAATTGCTTTCATTTGTTTAATAGAACAATTTTTTTTTCTTTTTCTTTTTTTCTTTTTCTTTTTTTTGGCTGCGTTGGGTCTTCATTGCTGCGCACAGGCTTTCTCTAGTTGCGGCGAGCAGGGGCTACTCTTTGTTGCAGTGTGCGGGCTTCTCATTGCGGTGGCTTCTCTTGTTGTGGAGCACAGGCTCTACACACACGGGCTTCAGTCGTTGTGGCACGCAGGCTCAGCAGTTGTGGTTCACAGGCCCTAGAGTGCAGCCTCAGTAGTTGTGGTGCATGGGCTTAGTTGCTCCGTGGCATGTGGGATCTTCCTGGACCAGGGCTCAAACCCGTGTCCCCTGCATTTGCAGATGGATTCAAAACCACTGTGCCACCAGGGAAGTCCCTAATAGAACAATTTTTTGCAGTTTTTTTTTACATTTTTAATTGAAGTACAGTTGATTTACAATATTGTATTAGTTTCAGGTGTACAGCAAAGTCATTTGGTTATACATATATATATACATGCTTTTCCAGATTCTTTTCTATTATAGGTTATTACAAGATATTGAATATAGTTCCCTGTACTGTACAGTAAACCTTTATCTATTTTGTATATAGTGGTGTGTATCTGTTAATCCCATATTCCTAATTTTTCCCTCCCTCCCCCTTTCCCCTATGGTAATCATAAGTTTGTTTTCTATGTCTGTGAGTCTCTTTCTGTTTTGTAAATAAGTTCATTTGTATTATTTTTTAGATTCTGCATTATAAGTGATATCATATGATATTTGTCTTTGACTTACTTCACTTAGTATGACAATCTCTAGGTCCATCCATGTTGCTGCAATTTTTCATTCTTTTTATGGCTGAGTAATATTCCATTGTATATATTTACCACCTCTTTATCCATTCATCTGTTAATGGACACTTAGGTTGCTTGCAGGTCTTGGCTATTATAAATAATTACAGCTACTATTTGTATTGATGCTTAAGTTGTCCCATCTTTGGCCAGTAGGAATGTCTTCAAGTTTGTTTCTGACCAATTTTGACATGGTCCTATTAATCTTTGATAACTTCTTTGATTTCTGGTAACATAAGCTGGTCCAGTGTTCATTGTGTATATTTTCTACTTGAAAAATAGACCTGGAATTAGCCATTTCTTCAAGAATCTTTGTTCTTTCTAGTAGGAAACTGTATTTAGAAACTAATTGAGAAAGGTTCATTGTTACTGAGCTAGTCATTATTTGTAGGCTTTTCTAGCAAGCTACTTTTAACAAAAATTCTAATTGATCCATTTGATGTATGTTGGATCTCATTCCATGACCTCATTTTAGAATGTCTTGTTTTCTCCAGGCTTCTAATGACTCCTTTTATGGTCTTGAACACTCATCTTCCTACCTGGTTTCAGAGAAAGTACCCTTTCTTCCTCTGAATAAAATGTTTTAATTGTTGGAAATCAATAGATTTTGAGGGGCTTCCCTGGTGACACAGTGGTTAAGAATCCGCCTGCCCACGCAGGGGACACGGGTTCGATCCCTGGTCCGGGAAGATCCCACATGCCGCGGAGCAAGTCAGCCCGTACGCCATAACTACTGAGCCCGCACACCACAACTACTGAGCCTGCGCTCTAGAGCCCACGAGCCACAACTACTGAGCCCACGTGCCACAACTCCCGAAGCCTGCGCACCTAGAGCCCGTGCTCCACAACAAGAGAAGCCACTGCGATAAGAAGCCAGCTCACGGCAATGAAGAGTAGCCCCCGCTCGAAACACACACACACACACAAAAGAAAGCCCACATGCAGCAATGAAGACCCAATGCAGCCAAAGATAAAATAAATAAATTTATTTAAAAAAAATGATTTTGAGAACATATGATTTCTTCAAGGGGCCTGTTGTGGCATAATTCCTAAGGCGGCAGGTGTTAGAATCAGATTGCCTGGATTTTAATCCATAATGTGGAAAATTAACTTGATGCATTGTGGTTCCTAAGCATCCTACCAGGCGAGCTATCCTAGACCATGTCATTGTGCAGAAAGGCACAGATCAAATAAAGTTGCTCAAATCACAGTTTGTTGAATTACCTTAAAACATACAGCATGAAGCAAGGGGGTAAGAGATGGGGTAGGCTGAGACACTTAGGAATAGGTCCGAGCTAGGTGGTGGACCACACTCTCTGAATCCTGTGTTATGCAACATTCAGATGGATGCTCTCTCTCTCTCCCCCACATCAGTCTTCCCTGCTGTTGGTGTGATTACAGAGAACAAAGCTGAGATTGAACGAGTGTGCTTAGCAGGAAGGTACCTGAAAGTGAACACACTCCTTTTTGTTTGTTTGTTTTTTGGAGAGAAGAAGCTGGGACAAGAACTTCTGGCCACAAGCTGCAGCTTGCCAATTAGCCTGCTGAGCAGCTGTGGATTTTATCTGCTCTTGGCTTGAGCACATGAGGAGCCAGAATGGGACTGTAATGGGTGTCGCCAATGGGTGTCTGATTTTGGAGATGATATTAAGATATGACAAAGAGATTATGGTAGTGTTAAAAAAAATGTTTAAAGAGATATGGGTTCAAAACAAAGCAGGAGAGCTTGACAGTACTATTTTAGCTCTTGGTGTTAGTAGAGCAGTTGCCTTATACTTCTGCTTCTTGGTTCTAAATCCACACTAGTAATTCAGAAGGTGGGGTACAGGGTGTGCTCTTCAGCCCTAGGTTCCTCGGGATTTTCCTAGTGCCCCATGGGGCTGAAGGTGTGGAAGGTACGGGTACAGGATTGTGGGAGAAACCACCACAATGATTTCATGGTTTCATGGGCAAATATGCTTTGAAAAGTTGGAGTTGAATGAGCTTAAACTGGATTCTTAATTACAGGACAACTTTATGACACCAAAACTATGGCTACTAATAAGGTCTATCTGATTTAAAAACAAAACATTGCTTTCAATAAACATTGCTACTTCTGAAAATCCCAGTGTATCCAGGCAAGATATTTCAGATTAATGAGATTATTAGTAGGAAATTTAAAATGTGAAACCTCTGATAATAATGTGATGTGCAAATTTGGGAATAAGAAAATTTTTTAACTTTTTATTTGTAAGACATTTTATAAGATATAATTTTAAAACATTTAAAAATATCCACAAAGCTATCATCCTAACACAATTATTTTTAAATTTTGTGTTGTTTATTACTTACATAGATAATTCTTAAAGAATTATCATATTTTTCTACTTTATGTTTTCCTTTTTCATGTTTCGAAGTCTTCCTAATTATCATTTTAATACCTCTTATTTTACTCTGTTGATGTACCATAATTTTCTAAGATATTCTAATGATGGATACTTAGGCTATTTTCAGTTTTTAAACTATATCACAGCCAGTGCTATAAGGAAAAGCTGTATCAGTGACAGGTTTTGCTTGCTTAAACATTTTCTTTGGATGGGATAAATTTTTAGAAGTCAAATTGAGACAGGCTGGGACTTGAGGCTCTTTACGGTAGTGCTTGTACCTGGACAACCGTTTCTTCAAGCAACAGAATACAAAGAAACTATAAGGGATTAAAAATAACTGCATGCATGCTCAGTTAGGGCAAATTATGAACAGCAAGATACAAAAAGGCCAAACCCCATCTGCCACTTCTTAAGTGCCAGGAGCAAAAGCAGGGTACCACGCATGATCCCTGCACACAGCACCACCAAGGGGGTGGGCAGATCACCTAAGCCACCCTTCTGGCCCCCACCAATCCACCTCTGCCCTCACCCCATTTAAGGAACCAGCTCACCCCACTCTAGGAGCGAGCAAGGGAACCTGTTACTTGTTTTCACTCCCTCGTGTTGCAGCACAAGTCCCAATAAAGCCTTGCCTGAATTCCTTGTCGGGCCTCTTATCAATTTCTATTGATTAAAGAGTCCAAGAACCCAGGTCCATAACAAAATTACAATAAAATAGTAGGGGCTTCTGCTTTTGCTTTATGTAGGCTTACTGCTTCCAAAAGGGTTCTATCACGTACATCTTTGACATGATATATAAATTAAGTAACAATTTCTGGTCTATTTCAAAATGCCTATCTAAACTCCTTTAAAAACATTGTACATATTTATGAATCTGAAAATCAACCTTTGAAAAGCAGAATATAATGGTAACAAAAAATAGGAATTCTCCTCATTTTGCCTAAAGTGTTAAAAAAAAAAAAAACTTCAGAAAGTAATTAACTGATGTATTGATTAATTGTAAATTTTCTTCTTTCTTTGAAACTCTCGCTAAAAATATTATTAAAAATCACCGGCATAGTCAGCATGTAGGCAGCATGAAGGACAGAATAATTTACAAAATGAATATTATCTCAATTTTGTAAAGTGCATCCTTTCTTTAGAAATAAAAACATTAATGATTCACTTTAACAGCTCACCCTCAGCCTCCTAGCTTCATGTTGTAAAAACATTAGAATTCCTTCTCCCCAAATAACCAGTTTTGAATTCTAATTGATTTAATTCATCCCTTTACCTTTTGGGGTTATGTAAATCAGGTTCATTATATATAGGAAATGTTTTAAATTACTTTCTAATTGAGGTATAATTATCACATAGTAAAATGCACAGATATGAAGTGCATTTATTTATTTATTTATTTATTTATTTATTTATTTATTTATGGCTGTGTTGGGTCTTCGTTTCTGTGCGAGGGCTTTCTCTGGTTGCGGCAAGCAGGGGCCACTCTTCATCGCGGTGCGCGGGCCTCTCACTGTCGCAGCTTCTCCCGTTGCGGAGCACAGGCTCCAGACCCGCAGGCTCAGTAGTTGTGGCTCACGGGCCTAGTTGCTCCACGGCATGTGGGATCTCCCCAGACCAGGGCTTGAACCCGTGTCCCCTGCACTGGCAGGCAGATTCTCAACCACTGCACCACCAGGGAAGCCCTGAAGTGTATATTTTAATCAGTTTTGACAAACACATAAACCTGAATAAACCATACCCCAAAACTCAGAAGGCTACTTGTGCCTCCTTCTAGTCAATCCTCTCCTTCTCGCCTCATCTCCCAGAAACAATCACTGTTCTGATTTCTTTCATCATGGATTAACTATGTTGTAGAACTTTACAAAAATACAATCATTCAGTAGGTACACTTGTGTTTGCCTCTTTGGCTCAGCATCCTTTTGAAATTCATTCATATCGTTGTATGTTATCAGTAGTCCCTTCCTCTTTATTGCTGGATAGTATTTCACTTTATGAATATACTTCACTTTATTTATCCATTCTCCTGTGAATAGACATTTAGGTTGCTTCCAATGTTCAACTATTATGAGTAAAGCTACTATGAACATTCACAGACAACTCATTTTGTAGACATGTCTTTATTTCTTTTGAGTAAATTCCTAGAAGCATAAATAGTTGGGCCATGTGGTAGGTGTATGTTTAACTTTATGAGAATATGATTAACTCTGACAAATAAGAAAAAGACAAACAATCATATAGAAGAATAGGAGAAAGACTTAGATTTTACAAAAGAAGAGATCCAAATGGCCAATAAATATATGAAAAGATGTTCAATTTTATCAGTTATCATGGGAAAGCAATTTAAAATTATAGCGTGATATTCTACAAAATTATAATGCAATACATTATACATACACCAGAGTGATTAAGTTAAAAAGATGGAAAATACCAAGTATTAGTGAGGAGATGGAATGACTAGAAAGAACTCTCATACGCTACTGGTGTTGAGTGACAGAAATCAGACACACAAAGGTGCTTTCTTTATGATTTTATTTACACAAAGTACAAAACCAGTCAAAATTAATCTATGAGTTTGAAGTCAGCATAGAAATTATCCCTCTGTGGGAGTTATGGTAGTGCCTGAAAGGCAACATGAAGAAGCTTTTGGAATAGTGGTAATGTGCTGTTTCTGGATCTGGGTACTGATGACATAGTTGTGTTCAGTTCATGAAAATTCAATGAACTCTACACTTATTATACACGCATTTTTTTGGAGATATTGCAGATCTCATTCCAGACCTCAGCAATAAAGCAAAAATAAAAATAAAAAGTGAGTTACATGAATTTTTTTTGGTTTCTCAGTGCATATAAAAGTTATATTTATACTGTTAAGTGTGCAATAGAATTATGTCTAAAAAGCAACATGCATGGGACTTCTCTGGTGGTCCAGTGGGTAAGACTCTGCGCTCCCAATGCAGGGGGCTCAGGTTCGATCCCTGGCCCAGGAACTAGATCCCGTGTGCATGCCACAACTAAGAAGTCTGCACACCGCAACTAAAAATCCCGCATGCCACAATGAAGATCCCACGTGCCACAACTAAGACCTGGCTCAGCAAAAATAAATAAATAAATAATTTTTTTAAATGTACATACCTTAATTTAAAAATAATTCATTGCTAAAAAATACTAATCATCTGACCCTTCAGCAAATCATAGTAGTAACATCAAAGATCACTGACAACAGATCACCATAATAAATATAATAATAAAGAAAAAGTTTGAAATATTGCAAGAATTACCAAAATGTGACACATAGACGCAAAGTAAGCACATGCTGTTGGAAAAATACCCCTAATAGACTTGCTTGGCACAGGGTTGCCACAAACCTTCAATTTGTAAGAAACACAATATCTGCAAAGTGCAACAAAGTGAAGTGCAATAAAACAAGGTATGCCTGTATGTATAGTATAATTCAATAAAAAGTTTTAAAAAACAACCAAACAGACTACAACACAATACCGCGACATACCCACCAGAATGTCTAAAATTAAAACAACAGAAAATACTAAGTTGGAGAAGATATACAGCAACAAGAATGGCTGTACAGGGGACTTCCCTGGTGGCGCAGTGGTTAAGAATCCACCTGCCAATGCAGGGGACACGGTTTTGAGCCCCGGTCCAGGAAGCTCTCACATGCCGTGGGTCAACTAAGCCCGTGCGCCACAACTACTGAGCTCTTGTGCCACAACTACTGAAACCCATGTGCCTAGAGCCCGTGCTCTGCAACAAGAGAAGCCACCTCAATGAGAAGCCCATGCACTGAAACGAAAGAGTAGCCCCCGCTTGCCACAACTAGAGAAAGCCCACGTGCAGCAACAAAGAACCAACTCAGCCAAGAATAAAAATTAATTAATTAATTAATTTTAAAAAAAAAGAATGGTTGTACAATTCCTTTGGAAAACTGGCAGTATCTACTAATGCTAAAAATATGTATACATATGTGTATATGCAATTATATGTATATCACCCAGCAATTCCATTCCTAGGTATACATGCCAAAAAGAAATGTGTGTGTGTACACATATATATGTGTATATATATATATATACACACACACACATATATGTGTTGTGTACATATATGTGTACACAACACATATATATGGCTTAAGACTGTTCAAAGCAGCAGTATCCATAATAATCCAAAGCTAGAAACCGCCCCAATACACATCAATGATAGAAAGGATAAATAAATTGTGGTATGCACACACCACCAAATGTTATGTATCATGAGAATGAACAAAGTCCAGTTGCATGCAACAACATAGATGAACTTCACAAACTTAAAGTTGAGAACCCAGATATCAAAACATATGATTCCATCTATATAAAGTTCAAAAATAGGCAAAACTAATCTATGATGTCAGAAGGAACATATGATTAACTTAGGGGCCTTTGTGACTGGTTAGCAGAGACATGAGGTCCCTTGTGGTTGTGATAATGTTCTGTTTTATGATCTATGAACATTACACAAGAGTGTGAAGTTTGTGGAAATTCACCAAGCTGAGCATTAATGGCGTGTGCTGTGTGCTTTTCTGTATGTATATTACACTTCAATAAAAATCTACTTTAAAAATGCCCTCAGGGCTTCCCTGGTCGCGCAGTGGTTGAGAATCTGCCTGCCAATGCAGGGGACACGGGGTCTAGCCCTGGTCTGGGAAGATCCCACATGCCGCGGAGCAACTAGGCCCATGAGCCACAACTACTGAGCCTGCGCGTCTGGAGCCTGTGCTCCGCAACAAGAGAGGCCGCGACAGTGAGAGGCCCGCGCACCGCGATGAAGAGTGGCCCCCACTTGCCACAACTAGAGAAAGCCCTCGCACAGAAACGAAGACCCAACGCAGCCAAAAATAAATAAATAATTTTTTTAAAAAAGAAAGAAATCTAGGGAATCAATAAGGACTTGTTACTTTAGATTGGTTGGTCAGGGTAGGTAAAAAAAAAAAAAAAAAAAAAAAAAATGCCCTCAGATCTGAGATCCAATCGGATCTAACCTTACTCACATGCTATCTTGTCTCTTTGGGTCACTTTTTCTTTTTTCCTTTCAGTGTTACCAGAAACATCGTACTATCAAAAAGGGAAGTTCTCTTGCTCCTTGCAACACTGTGAACATAATACATACTTGTGTTCTAGAACAGTCTAGTGACACAGCATTAAGCTATGTCGTCAATGTATAATAGCTGACTAGTTTGGAAAAACAGAAAAAAATGCAGCGTTGAAGTGGCATATGGTATCTACCCCCGTTAGATAAATCATTAACCCGGTGCTCTGTGGTACAGCGTATGTGACTAAGCTTGCAAACCAAGTCAGGGATCAAAAGTAAGGACACTGGCACCTTCCTCTCTCGGGGAAGCAGGGAAGAGAACTAATTTGGTGAGGAGTTCCAAGCACCTGCTGTCTCAGACCAGCTGTTGGTTCTCTCACTAAAGATGCTTCCCTCTGATCTTTAAGGGGAAAAAACACCTTCAAGAAAGGTTTTTAGGTCCTACTGTATAGCACAGGGAACTACATTCAGTCTCCTGTGAGAAACCATAATACAAAAGAATATTTTTTTAGAAGTCTATATGTGTATAACTGAGTCACTTCGCTGTACAGCAGAGAGTGGCACAACATTGTTAATCAGCTACACTTCAATAAAAAACTAAATTAAATTTTTTAAAAAAAGGGTTTTTAAAAGGCTGTAAAGTTCAAACAAAACATCCCTTTCCCCCCCTCAATTAGTTCACGGGAAACTTTCTGGGGGAGCTGAATGGGTTGTCGATTTATCTACTACCAACTGTTGAAAAATAATCTAAGGAAAGTTTACACGATTTACCTTTTTCCAAAACGAACTTCCCCCGCCCTTGCGGAGAGCAATTTCTCTCCGTCAACGTCTCGATTAGTGGCAGCTGCAATGAATACGGATTATGCAGGGATGTGCGCTTACTCAGCCGGAAGGGGGCGCGCAGGGACGTTACCGAGGATTTCAATTAAATCGGTTTCTGTTTATATCCCAGGGTGGCTGCCTGATCAAACTACCTGAAGCGAGCTGGGGTGAAACTGCCTCAGAAACACGGAGCAGCTCACCACCGCTTAACAAAGTAAGCGCAAACTCTGTATTCTTCAAAGTTCGTTCAGGGTGACTGTTTCAGTGAAAGGTGTTGGTGCATTTTGGTCCTTGCTGGGAAAGTGTGAAATCAAATACAGCATATTGTAGGAGTCTGGGTAGTGGGAGCAATGACAATTTTGTCTAGCCTCCTCACTTCCTCCATCCCCCTTTGGTGTTAAAAAGTCCATTGTTCTTGAGGGACAACAAAGCAGAGAGCCTGCATTGGTAAAGAAATAGCAAACGCCCAAAATGGCTTTCTCTGGTATTTAAATTTAACCAATTATTTTCAGCTATTCTCAATACTCAAACCTGGGCCTTGTCATTACCTGTAAAGAAACTACAATAGTTTCAGGACTACCACATTTTTCAAGTACCACCGGAAAAAAGTCACAGATTAAAAAACCCTCATCTGATTTCATTTTATCAAATGGTTAATATTTCTCAACTTCCTGCTAACAGAATATCAAATGCTAGGCTAGCAGCTGGACTAATTATTTTTAGTTGTATATATTGCTTTCTCAACCATATAGGAAACGTTTGAAGACAAAAGTGGCTCCAATTTATCTTTTCAAGAGAGTTTTTCAAACTCTCTCTCCGTCCAGTCCAGAATATCCATATGTGTCCCATGTGGTGTCTGGAATATGGTGCTTTGCAAATAAATGTAAATAGAAAAAATAAACTAATAAACAGAAGAAAATATGAGGTAATATTTGTATAACCTTGGGGATGGGGAGGTCTTCTTAAGCAGGACAGGAAACCCAGAGAAATTAAAGAAAAAAAATAGACATGTTTGACTACATAAAAATTAATATTTCTTTGCAAGGCAAAAGATATCATAAACAAAATGAAAAGAAAAAGTGAGGGAAAATGTTTGTAATAAAAATGACAGAAAATGGAAAATATCTTAATAAACTGGCTTTCTACAGGTTAATAAACAAAAGACTATAAAAAGAATATAAATATGCAAGAAAAGCCTGAAAATACCCAATCTGTGAGTGGTTGTTTCAGGGCCCAGGGGCCTAGGGGAGGGTAATAGACCTGGGATTTGAAGTCAAAAGGGATTTCATCTTGAACTGCAATGCTTTATTTCTTTTATTAAAATATATTAAGATTTAAGAGGAATGTGACAAATGGTAACAGTTATCAAATTTAAGTTCTGTCTTTTGGTGAACATACATTTGCATTTCTTGGGTATATGCCTAGGAGTAGAATTGCTAGGTCATAGGAAATGCATATGTTCCAGTAATGTCCTGTTTCTTAATCTGAGGTGTTGGTTACAGGGTGTGCTCAGATTATGAAAATTCACTGAGATATATATTGATATGGGCACTTCAATAAAAAGTTAAACAACAAAAATAACAAAAAGTAAAGTTTAACAACTTTATTAACTTTGACATATAAAAATTGTATATATTTAAGTATACAACTTGATGTTTTGGTATATTGTGATACCATTTTTTCCTATGTGTGATACCATTTTTAAACCATCAGATTGGGGGAAAAATAAATTATGAGAGATCAAAGGTATGAACCTTATACAAATTAAATCAATATATATTGACTTGGTGGGAGTTCCCTGAGGAGCTAAGTGAAGAAAGCAAGCTGTATATAGACCGACCTCATTTTGTAAAAATAAAGAACAAAGATAAAACTCCTTTTATGTGCATTTGTGTATGTATAAGCAAGAAGAAAAGACTGCAATAGATCTAAATTTTATTATAGAAAGGTAAGATTAAAAGAAGAATGAAAAGAGAGATAATTAACTTTTCTTTTGTCAGCTCTGTATGGTCCGAATTACTAAAACCAGAATTGTTTCTAGGTATTGTTTTTACACTTTTATTTTCTTTAAGGTTTTAAGATTTTATTTAAGTCTGTGATCCAGGACATCATCTCTTGCTGAGTTAGATTATATCCTCAAGTGTATTTTCACAAAGGTACGTCAATCCTCTTTGCGTATTTAGAATGCCCTTCTGCTGACTTTTTTTAATTGAGGTATAGCTGCTGTTAAATATTATAAAAGTTTCAGGTGTACAACATAGTAATTCACAATTTTTAAAAGTTATATTCCATTCATAGTTATAAAATATTAGTTATAATCCCTGTGTTTTACTATATATCCTTGTAGCTTATTTATTTTATATATAGTAGTTTGTACTGCTTAATCCCCTACCCCTATCTTGCCCCTCCTCCCTTCCCTCTCCCCACTGGTAACCACTAGTTCTCTATATCTGTGAGTCTGTTTCCTTTTTATTATATTCACTAGTTTTATTTTTTTAGACTCCACATATAAATGATATAATACAGTATTTGTCTTTCTCTGTGTGACTTATTTCACTTAGCATAATATCCTCCAAGTCCATCCATGTTGTCATAAACAGCAAAATTTTATTCTTTTTTTATGGCTTAGTATTTCATATATATATATATATATATATATATATATATATATATATATATATATATAATCTCACATCTTCTTTGTCCATTCATCTGTTGATGGACGCTTAGGTTGCTTCCATATCTTGGCAATTGTAAATAATGCTGCTATGATCATTGGGGTGCATGTATCTTTTCAAATTAGTGTTTTTATTTATTTCAGATATATAGCCAGGATTGGAATTGTTGGGTCATTTAGTAGTTCTATTTTTAGTTTTTTGAGGAACCTCCATAATGTTTTCCATAGTGACTGCACCAATTTACATTCCCACCAACAGTGTATGAGGGTTCCCTTTTCTCCAAATCCTCGCCAACATTTGTTATCTGTGTACTTTTTGACGATAGCCATTCTGACAGGTGTGAGATGATACCTCATTGTGGTTTTAATTTGCATTTCTCTGATGGTTAATGATGTTGAGCATCTTTTTATGTGCCTGTTGGCCATCTCTATGTGTTCTTTGGAAAAATGTCTATTCAGGTCTTCTGCCCATTTTTTAATCTGGTTGTTACCAGAATTTTTTCTCAGTGCTTTTGTTTGAGAAATAATTCACATATGAAAAATTCACCAATTTAAGGTATATAATTCCGCAATTTTTAGTATATTCACAAAGTTGCACAAACATTACTGATATCTAATTCTGAACATTTTAATCACTCCCTGAATCCCCCCCAAACCCTGTACCCATTATCAGTCACTCTCTATTCCTCCTGCCTTTCAGCCCTCAAAACTGCCAATCTACTTTCTGTCTCTATGAATTACCTATTCTGAACATTTCATATAAATGGAATCATATAATATATATGTGCGTTTTTGTGCCTGGCTTCTTTCACTTAGCATAATGTTTCTGAGGTTCAGCCATGTCGTAGTGTGTATCACTAGTTCATTCCTCTTTATGGTTGAATAATATTCCATTGTATGGATATAACACATTTATTTATCCATTCCCCAGGTGATCATTGTTTCCACTTTTATACATTGTTTCCACTTTTTGCCTCTTACGAACAATGCCACCATGAACACTGTGTACAAGTTTTAATGTGGACATAGTTTTCCAACTTTCTTAGGTATACACACAGGAGTGGAATTGCTGGATCATATAGTAACCCTGTGTTTAAACTTTTGAGGAACTGCCAAACCACTTTTTAAAGCAGCTGCATCATTTTACTTTTTTACTATCAATGTGCAAGGGTACAAATTTCTCCATATCCTCTATGACACTTGTTATTACCTGTGTTTTTTAATATAGCCATTATGGTAAGTATGAAGTGTACCATGTTTATTTTGATTTGATTTCCCCTGATGGCTAATGATGTTGAACATCTTTTCATGGGCTTATCGACCATGTGTATATCTTCTTCGAAAAAAAATGTATATTCAAATCCTTTGCCTTTTTTTCAATTTGGTTGACTTATTGTTGAGTTGTAAGTGTTCCTTATATATTCTGTATAAAAGTCCCTTGTCAGATATACGATTTGCAAGTATTTTCTCTCATTTTGTGAGTTATCTTTTCATTTTCTGGATTAATGTCCTTTAAAGCATAAAATATTTTCATTTTGCTAAAGACCAATTTACTTTTTCTTTGATTGCTTGTGCTTTCAATGTCATATTTAAGAAATTATTGTCTAATCCAAGGTCCTAAAAATATACACCTATATTTTCTTCTAAGAGTTTTATAGTTTTATCTCTTAAATATTGGTCTCTGATCCATTTTGAGTTAATTTTTGTATGTGGTGTGAAATAGGAGTCTACCTTCATTCTTTTACGTGTGGATATCCAGTTTTCCCCAGCTTCATTTGTTGAAAAGTCTATTCTTTCCCCCACCTTAAATTGTTTTGGTATGCTTGTTGAAAATTAATTGGTCATAAACATATGGGTTTATTTTTGGACTCTGAATGCTACTCCATTGATCTATAGGTCTATCCTTATGCCAGCAGCACATGTCTTGACTACTATCTAGGTAATTTTTAAAAAGAAACTGATTAAAAAATATATATTTGATTGAATTTAGTCATGTAACATCAAAGGACTTATTAAAGCTCTCTCTGGGGACTTTACTGTTTTAAATTTTATTAATCCTGGTATTAGTTTTCTTTTGCTGCTGAAACAAATTACCACAAACTCAGTGGCTTAACACAAAACCAATTTATTATCTTACATATCTGTAGGTTATAAGTCTGACATGGGTCTCACTAGGCTTAAATCAAAGGGTGAACAGGGCTGAATTCTTTTCTGGAAGTTCTAAAGGAGAATCTGTTTCTTTGGTCAGCTTTTTGTCCATATTCCTTGGCTCACCCCTTCCTTCTGCTTCAAAGCCAGCAGCATTGCATCTCTTTGACTGCTCTGTAGACACATCTCCTTCTGACTGTCTTCTGCCTCCCTCTTCTACATTTAAGGACCCTTGTAATTACATTGACCCACTTGGATACTCCAGAATAATCTTATTTTAAGGTCATCTAAATTGCAACCTTAATTCTATCTGCAACCTAATTCCCCTTTGCTAATTTATTCACAGGTTCTGGGGATTAGGATGCAGACATCTTTTCTTGGGGAGGGGGGACGATTATTCTGCCTACCACATTCCCCGTCACAAACTTTGAATCATAATACAAATGTTTTTTAATAGTTTACATCAATGTATGAGTAGCTTTAAGATCATACAGCAAGTAAGTGACAGGGCTGAGGGAGGACACATGTTTTAATTCCCCAGACGGTGATCCACTTGCCTCATTTTTTATTCAAGAAATATTTATTGAGCATTTAGATCATGTGGCAGGCAACCTTATGCTGCTTTAATAAAGGCATTTTAGACTTGTTGGGTTTGCTGGGTTTTGAGTTCAAGATCTCCAACGTTAAAATTTTTAAAATAATTTTAAAAGAATATTTAAGGATGACTGATTACTTCTAAAGAGCTAACGGTACAAAACTTATTAATCAAGTGAAGTCAGAAGTCATTCAATTCACAAGGATTGTGATGCCAAGGCAGGAAAGGCTAGTGAGGTCAGTAGGAAAGGAGCAAAAGGGGGTGGGACTCAATCAAGGATGGATGGCCAGTCCTTGCAGGGATGCTCACAGAATGGACTTGTGGCTTTAAAAAAAAAAAAAACAGATGCTTTCACATCTACTCTAGATGCTTTGTTACTAGGGAAGAGCTTGAGAAAAAGGGAAATGTATCCATGCAATGGCAATTAAGGGAAACTCAATATGTGACCTAAGTGGGGAAAACAAAAACTTGTAGAAGAGTGTGTATTACAGAATTAGTTCATTCATTTACTCAATCATTCAACAAGTATAAGCTCCCGGCATTGTGCAGGGGGTCAAGAATATAGCTCTGAAGGATGCATGGAGCCCCTAATGCAAGCCACCTCCCTGGCCAGGTCCTCCCTTGGTTGCGTGCTGCCCCTCAGAGGAAGGGTGGGCTGAGAAGGCTGTGTTCTTCCATGTCTGCGTCCTGCTGGCCCTGTCCTCTTCAGTTCTCTGAGGGCCTCCACCCCTATCTTCTCCCCGCAGAGCATGGCTCCTCCCCTCTCCCAAGTCCCAGGATAATCCTCAAACCATAATGATCCCAAACAGTCCATTTCCCAGGCTGCAGTTTTCAAATAAGCATGTCAGGATGAAGCAGGAGTGGTACACAGGACTGGAAGAAGGCAAGAGAGGGGGTGTACAGGGCAGGGTGGGAAGGAGGAGAAGAACCCTCTAGTTTCTGTCTTCTTAAAAGCGCAGTGTAGTGAAATGGGTAAAATCTGGTGCCAGGAGGTCCAAGTTGCCTGGGTTGGAGCCTAGGCTTTTCCGCTTGCCACCTGAGACATCCTCGAACACTCTCTGTACCCGTTTTCCCAATCATAACATTGGAGGAATATTGTTATTTTCTAAGGCCGTATTCATAATATGGACAAAGCATTCCAGCAGCACCTCAAACATAATAAACACTCTATGTTAGCTGAAAGCACAATCTGGGGAGCTCTCTGCCACTGTGACATCAAGGTAGGTCTGCTCAGCTCTCTGTCTTCCTCTGCAGCTCTATTCCTGGTGACCCGTGGGTAGCTCTCAGGCAAAACTCAACATACTCAATGACTTAACAACTCCTAGGGACAACAGTCCAAATTCATAACGAGTGGAAAAAGGAAATTTGCATCAAAGGGACAAATCTGCAAATGTTTGCGTGGTCCCACTGTGGCTAACCTCTGAGGTTATTATGCAGAGTGATTTCATTCCTGTTTTCTCAACTTCCTGCTTCTAGACTTGGCCCAGGAGCCTACCTCTGCCTAACAAAGCCCATTGCAGTGCCTTTCCAACAAGATTCCTCCCTTGGCAGCCCTCCTAGTATGTGCAAGCAGCTCATTTTAAAATAGAATCCTTTTTTCCTTTGGTCCTTCTGCATTTAGAATGCAGGGTACTAAGTGGAAAAATTGAATCATCGTAGTCCTTTCTCCCATTTTCTTCCCTCCTCTGTCCCAGCCCTTTTCTTCTGGGTCTCTTTTCTTCCTCTTTTATTGTCTTTGCTCTTTGTTCCCTTGAACTTCTCAAAATGGAATGACTCAGAATGGAGCTGATATTGTCCTGGACTTGATATTGTTCTGAACCAGATAGATGATAGTCTAGGTAACAGTACTTTCTTTTCTGAACTTGGTGCTTTTCTGAAAAAGGAGAGACGAGAGGTTCTTGGATGAAGAATCAGAGCTGGAGAGAGAAGCAACCTACTCCAGGGAAAAGACATTCTGGGAGCTGATTAGTTCATTTTTGGAGCAGTCACTCTCCAGATTCCCAGGATGGCCAGATTTAGTTTCTCTTAGACTTGGAGTAAAATGTATCATGCTGGACCCAAGTGCTCCCCTGGTCTTCAGTCCAGTGTCTTTTATCTCTGGGTTTCAGGTTGTAGATGATATCAACTGTTTTATTATTTATTGTAAAGTGACCGTCTCATCTTGGATCCACATATGATTTATTTTGTTGGTTATTATTTCCTGAGTCATGAAGGGAGGGTTTCCAGTGTTCAGGAAGCCCAAGAATGGATGAGATTTGCTTGACTGCTTAGGAAACTCTGTCTAAAAATGAATCTTTTCAGAGATATGCCCAAGGACCAAGTACAGGGTGGAATTTTGCTCTTAACCTACAGATAACCTATCTATCTCAGTTATGGTTAGACTACGAACAGTATTGCAAGGGAAAGAAAATATTTTTAGTTTTTAACCACAATATATGTTGTGTAGGTAGATGTGAATAACACCTTTGGGGGGGGAAAAAAAAAGGATAGCTGTGTGATTAAAACAAAAAATCAAGTTGTCATCCAACTTCTTTTTTTTTTTCCCCCTTTAAATTAGTCTTTTAATTTGATTGACTGATTTGAGTTAGTTCTGAAAACTGAACTGATATTTTACCAGTTCAGACAGCCGTGTTGAGACTCGGCCTCCTGATCCTGTAAAGGAGAAAAAAATAATTTTTCCTCTACTCTTCTGAGTTCTTGGTTGAGACCCCTGTGATGAAAGACAGATTAATGAGAGAAAAGCAAACAGAAGTTGATTAACATGGATACCTCATCTACACATGAGAGACACCCAGGGAAAAATGAGTAACACTCCGAGGTGGCTTAGAATTCAGGATTAAATTCCATCTTAGTAGGGAAAGGGGAGTAAGTCCCTTAGGGAGAGTAAACGATTTTTAGGAAAGATGAACGGGCCCTTAGAAGAACAGATGGGAGACAGGATAGCTTGATGTCGACTTCTAGTCTCCTTTCCTGTGATAAGAGTCAGTCTTCTTTGGTTGATGAAACTCCTGGGGCAGGAGATTTATGACAACTGAGTTCCTTTTGGAGGGTCTGTCTTTACGCAGATAAGAAAAGTCTATCCCAGCATTTGCTGTTTTTCAAGTGCCTTCAGCTCAAAATAATCAACATACCAGAGTTTTGAGGTGGTGTATTCTGCTACCCTTTGACCCTTCACAGAGTCTATGACCCGGGGCTTATTAGGTCGCTCATTTAAAACAATCCAAGGGAGTTACCAGATTCCTCGCATAATTACTCCTGTCTTAAGTAGACCAAGGAAAAACTAAATTATCAGTTCCACAAGTGTGAAGGAGAGAAACTCTGAAGTTAGAAGGACAGGTCCCATGAATGGCTTTTCTGTCTCTTTACTTTTCGGTAAATGTAAGCAGTCAGAAGAGAAGGCCTGCTACTGTACTGCAGCTCGACATCTTTCTTGTTTTTTTCCTCCCTCTGTGGCTGTTCCTTCTGGTTCTTCCCCTTCTCCCAGAACTCTTACCCTTGGGGAGCCCCAGGGCTCTTTTCTTGGCCCTAGTCACCATGTGCTTTCATTCCCCTGTTATCGCATTCAGTCTTGTGACTTTACATTCCACTCGGGAATTCAGGAGTGTGCAAATTTGAAACGACAAGATGCCCGCAACTCTCAAATGGTTCCTTTAAACAAAGAAAACACAGCGGATATAAATAGAGAAACATAAGGCAAATGTGGCAAAATGTTAATAATTATTGAATGGAAGTAGAAAGTATATGTACTAAATATATGTACAATTCTGTGTTTATAAACGTACATGTTAAAAGAATGGAAATAGGTAAACAAATATCATCTATAATATAGATGATATATACTGACGACTCCCGAATCATGTCTCCTGCCCAGACCTTTCTCCTGAACTCCAGACTCCAACTGCCCCCTGACTTCCCCATTTGGGGGTCAGAGTAACATACCCCAAACTGAACTGATCTGCCCTCCTCCTTGCAAGGCTGCTCCCTCAGTAGCTCCCCCACCTCGGTTGATAAGAGCTCTATTTTTTGTAGCTGTTCAGGCCAAAAACCTTGGAGGCACATTGACTCCTCTTTCCCTCCCAGCCCACATCCCATCCTGCAGGAAGTCCTGTCGCTTCTGTCTGCAGAGTGTATTCAGGAGATGGTCACTTTCCCCACCACCTCTCTGCACCTCCATCTAAACCTCTCCCAGCCCTTCTTTGGATCACTGCAGTGGTCTCCCAACTGGTTGCCCTGTTTCTGCCTTGTCCCCCTACGTCTATTCTCAACTGAGAAGCCAGAGAGACTCTTTAAAAATGAAGTCTAATTGTGTTCCCTGTCTGCTCAAAAGCAGAGTCTCAGCCAGAGTAAACAAGGAAAGAGTGGAAGCTGAAATCCTTCTACAGCCCTGGGCCCTACGTGGTCTACTTCCACTTCCCTCCTGGCCTGCTCTGCTCCAGTCACCCTAGCCCCCTCACTGTTTCTGGGATAAGCCAAAATGCTCCTGCCTTCTTGGGACTCTGTACTGGCTGCCACCCTTTCCTGGAAGGCTCCTCCTCTAAACATTTACACCTTTCCAAGTCTTTGCTTACAGTTACTTCTTAACAAGGCCTCCCCCTGTGACTGCAGCCTGCTCTCCACACGGGCTAGATCCATCTATCCTGCTCTCATTTCCCTACAGCACTCGCCACATTCTAACACACTCGCTATTTCACTTGTGTATTGATCACCGTCTCTCCCACTTGAATATCAGCTTGGTGAGGCTAAGGATGTTTTGCCTGCTGTTAAGTGCCCTGTCCAAGAATACTGCCTGGCCCAAATATGGAGCCTGGAAGGCAGTAAATATTTGTAGAATAAATGAATTCAATGAATGGTGACACTTTGGTTGTATTTCTTGAGCCAAAAACCTATACTGTGAACTTTAATAGGCCATAAATTAAACTTAAGTCAAAACTCTTTTAAGCTCAGAATCCTGAGCTACACTCTCCTGCCACTCCAGTTTGTTCTTTATTTTCTTACTACAGTGGTGCAAAGCTGTCTGTGAATGGCCTCTTCTATGAATGATTTCATTGTTCTTTTTATTCGTTATGTTGCAGTTCTGGGAACTCATATCAATTCAGCTGTTTCATTGATTTCACTTAGTACTTCCTTAAGGTGAAACTACACTACTCAATAGGTGAAAATCAGTGTGAGTTAAAGTCCAAATAAGAATAATCTCCCTTTGAACTGGCGGAAGTTAAACAAGTGTCCCATGGGATAGAAGATGCACCTTTGATATCTATTCTCCCTAAAACTCACTCCCACCTCTACAACCAATGACAAGCCAGGTTCTTCCTAAATGTTATTAGTCCCTTGAACCAGTATGAAAAATTCTTTTTGATAACATAATAGATTTTCCTCAACCTTTCTTGGCTGATTCCTTACATAGGAGATGCAGAATTATCATTATGCTCCCAGAAAGGGCTATATATCTAATGCAACATTGTTCTTTTCTATAGTAATTCTGCTACTAAAGATAGTCTATTCTAGAAGATGGCCCCACTTTTTTCTAGCTTGACCGTATTCATAGACATTTTAAATGCCTTTCTTGGTTTCTCAAACTAAATCTTATAGCTTTAAATGGATGAAAGCCCAATGGCTACTGAACAGAATAAGTTCATCTTATCCTTTCTACTTCATCTCTTCCCTTTCTATTAGACATGAAAATTGGTGCATTCAGAGAGAAAAGACAGCTAATAAAGGCATTAAATGGAAATGAATTTTACAGCAGTAAGTTGAACAGAGGTTTTAAAAAAGATCTGATCCCTGAGAGAGAAAATGGTAACATTCATGGGGCAAAATCCTTAGCAAAATCCAATTGGTGAATCTGGGCAAAGGGTATCTGGGAGTCCTTTGCACAATTCTTGCAGCTTTTCTCTAAGTTTGGAATTATTTCAAAATAAAGAGTTTTTTTTTTTTTTTTAAAGGTTTGATCCTTTTGGGCTAAGTATTAGTAAATAGGGCATCAGCATGTATTAAGCATCTAGCAGTCTTGCTGGGGATACATAAAGATGAACAGCATTCAGATCTTGTCCACATATTGTTTGCAGTCTAGAAGGGGAGAGAAACATGTAAATAAATGTCGTGGGATAATAAAGTGGGGTATCTCTGTCTCAGCTTCAACTGAGGTACCAGTGAATAGATATCAGTGTAATAAAGAAAGTTGATGGTAAGACTCACCTCTCCCCATGCAGAATTTACACAGGAAATGAGAAATAATGAAGTCCTAGACTTCTTAGTTCAAGGCTATAAGAAAGTTAGAGGGCCAATCCCTGAGAGAAAAGAGTTGGAATGCGACCTTCTTAATCTCATGCTTGAGGGGTACTCTGAGCAGATACCTTGGAGGGCTTTCAGAAAAACAAATACAGTATGCTAACACATATATATGGAATCTAAGGGAAAAAAAAAAAAAGGTCATGAAGAACCTAGTGGTAAGACGGGAATAAAGACACAGACCTACTAGAGAATGGACTTGAGGATATGGGGAGGGGGAAGGGTAAGCTGTGACAAAGTGAGAGAGTGACATGGACATATATACACTACCAAATGTAAAATAGATAGCTAGTGGGAAGCAACCGCATAGCACAGGGAGATCAGCTTGGTGCTTTGTGATCACCTAGAGGGGTGGGATAAGGAGGGTGGGAGGGAGACACAAGAGGGAGGGGATATGAGGATATATGTATATGTATAGCTGATTCACTTTGTTATAAAGCAGAAACTAACACACCATTGTAAAGCAATTATACTCCAATACAGATGTTAAAAAAAAAAGAAAAATGTATTTCTCCAGAGGGAATAAACAGAAAACAAAAACCCAAATGGCAGACTTAAGCCCTAACATACTGTTAACATAAATGGTCTAAATAAACCGATTCAAACAGAGGGCTTGGTGGAGTCAATAAAACACATGACCCAACTGGATGCTGTCCACAAGGAACTCACTTCAAATATAACCATATAGGTGTGCTAGAACGTGTTTCTTCCAGTTGACAGATGCAGAACTCAAGCCTGAGACATTTCAAACAGACCACAGAGCAGGGTTTGAGAGAGGGGGTTGCTGCTTTGGTGGTAGGGTCAGGAGACTGCCCGGCATTGGAATCGTCCTGCACTTCCTCTGTCCTGTCCAGTAGGACTGACTGCCTAGAACAGAAGAGGCTGGAGGGGGCCCCAGAGGCCAAGGGGCTGAGGATGGAGGCACAAGTGACTCTCCAGAGGGGCAGCTCATCCTCCTGGGCAGGGAAATGGCAAGGGAGGGGCCCATTCACCTCTCCCCCAGACCCCAACCCTGGCAGTAGTAGGGAAGGAAGTGAGCACAGAGAGAGCAGAAAGAAGATCTAAGTCCTCCATCCTAGTGCAGTAGGAAGATATACCCTAGTTGAGGCTCTGAGTTTTGATTATTACAAGAAAGTGGACACTCCGATTTCTGAAATGAGACTGTATTTGCTACTTAAGTTGACTGTAGCAAAAGTGAGCATAAGTCTATCTATTTTGTAAGACTGAGCAGAGGCATCACAGGCCAACTGGAATTTTCAGCTAGTGCCCGGAGAAGAGGAACTCCATTGAATAAAAAACGACAGCGTTTGTATGAACATCGATACTATCAAGAAATTATGGTTAATTTTTTAAAGAGTGGCATTAATATCATTATTATGTTTTTTAAAAGATTTCTTGTCGTTTAGAGATACATCCTGAGGTATTTATAGATGAAATGATATGAAGTCTGGGGGCTTCCCTGGTGGCGCAGTGGTTGAGAATCTGCCTGCCCATGCAGGGGACACGGGTTCAAGCCCTGATCTGGGAAGATCCCACATGCTGCGGAGCAACTAAGCCCATGAGCCACAACTACTGAAGCCCGCGCACCTAGAGCCTGTGCTCTGCAACAAGAGAAGCCACCGCAATGAGAAGCCCACACACCACAACGAAGAATGGCCCCTGCTCGCCACAACTAGAGAAAGCCTGCACGTAGCAACGAAGATGCAACGCAGCCAAAAATAAATTAATTAATTTTTTAAAATTAATTAATTAATTTATTTATGGCTGTGTTGGGTCTTCGTTTCTGTGCGAGGGCTTTCTCTAGTTGTGGCAAGTGGGGGCCACTCTTCATTGCGGTGCGCGGGCCTCTCACTGTCGCAGCCTCTCTTGTTGCGGAGCACAGGCTCCAGACGCGCAGGCTCAGTAGTTGTGACTCACGGGCCCAGTTGCTCCGCGGCATGTGGGATCCTCCCAGACCAGGGCTCGAACCCGTGTCCCCTGCATTGGCAGGCAGATTCTCAACCACTGCGCCACCAGGGAAGCCCAATTTTTTTAAAAAAAGAAATGATATGAAGTCTGGTATTTGCTTCTGAATAATACTGTTGAGGGGAGGAAATGAGTGCAGGCATAGATGAACAGTTTTGGTCATAAGGTGATAATTGTTGAAGCTGAGTGATGGCAACTATTCGACTTCTATATATGTGAAGATTCCATTATATAAAGTTAAAGAAAAAGAAGAGTGGAAGAAAGAAAGTTAGATTTTGACCACTATGTATGATGCTTGCTCAACCTCCTGGTTCAACAGGCAAGTTAAACATGTGACACTAAGGGCGTAAGATAGCAACAAAGGGTGATATCTGCTCAAAACAGAGAACACCTCATGCAGGGGAGTTAAGAATGGTTTACACAATGGGCTATTTGTTTTGGGTCTGGAAAGTTAACTAGGGGTTTCTAGGCCAGAAGTGGGGGATGACACTGCAGATGGAAGAAATCATCATGATCTGAGGCAGGATTGTGAAGAGACATGGTGTGTTCAGAGGATGGTGGCAAGCGGAATATGGCCACAGTGAAGGGTGTGTGGTTGCAAGGTGGGGAATGAATGCTCTGGTAAGGATGGGGCAGGCTTTTAAAGCCTTGTATAACATGTTGGGGAGTTTGCGTTGTATCCTGTAGCAGGTAGAACAGAGCCTGCAGAGACTTTGAAACAAGAGAGTTAACGTGATTCAATTAGGTTATATTTTAAACAGAGACTCTAGTGACAAAGAATGAAAAATGTCCCACTGGGAGGGTGAGGCCGGCGACAGGGAGACCAGTAGGGAAGTTATTGCTGCAATGCAGTGCACACAGGAAAGGGGATAATGGAGCCAAATGGAGTCTTATCAGAGCCCCGGGCATTATTTCATCCTGTCTTCTAATAATCACTCCTCACTAGAAAACCCACCTAAATTCTCAAGCCACTTAATAACAACAAAGGCAGAACATAGAAAATCCAGAAGCTGAAAGGAAAAGACAGGGAAGAAGACCAGGTAAACTGTGTTGGACACACGTCTCTTGTTTTCTCCCTGGGCACTTGCTAAGGTTCTACTAGGGACTAGGCACACAGCAGGCAATTAATAACTACTCTTTTGGGCAACCAGATATTATTATGTCTTCTGATATAATGCAAGGAAGTACCAATATCACCTATGACACAGTCTAACCAAAAATGTTTAATTGGAACACATGAAATATTTCGATCTAATTTATAGTTTGTAGGAAATACGGGGATAGAGGATCAAGCTAATACACACAAGCAAGCAATCAGACAAAAACCAGGAGGTGGGAAACCTGGCCGAGTCTCTTCATTAAGTCCGTGCAATACTGCAGCAGACTAGGCTACATTAAAAGAGACTTAAGGGGCAAAATAACCAGATGGGATGGAAATCCTGGACTGAATCTTCTTGAACAAGATGAGTGATAAAGACAGTTAAGGATGTTGAGCATCCTTTCATGTGTTTGTTGGCAATCTGTATATCTTCTTTGGAGAAATGTCTGTTTAGGTCTTCTGCCCATTTTTGGATTGGGTTGTTTGTTTTTTTGATATTGAGCTGCATGAGCTGTTTGTATATTTTACAGATTAATCCTTTGTCAGTTGTTTCATTTGCAAATATTTTCTTCCATTCTGAGGGTTGTCTTTTGGTCTTTTGTCAAAAGCTTTTTCTGCATCTATTGAGATGATCATATGGTTTTTCTCCTTCAATTTGTTAATATGGTTTATCACATTGATTGATTTGCATATATTGAAGAATCCTTGCATTCCTGGGATAAACCCCACTTGATCATGGTGTATGGGAGAAATGCAAATCAAAACTACAATGAGGTATCACCTCATACTGGTCAGAATAGCCATCATCAAAAAATCTACAAACAATAAATGCTGGAGAGGTTGTAGAAAAAGGGAACCTTCTTGCACTGTTGGTGGGAATGTAAATTGATACAGCCACTATGGAGAACAGTGTGGAGGTTCCTTAAAAAACTAAAGACAGAACTGCCATATGACCCAGCAATCCCACTACTGGGCATATACCCTGAGAAAACCATAATTCAAAAAGAGTCATATACCACATGTTCATTGTAGCACTATTTACAATAGCCAGGACATGGAAGCAACCTAAGTGTCCATCGACAGATGAATGGATAATGAAGATGTGGCACATATATACAATGGAATATTACTCAGCCATAAAAAGAAATGAAATTGAGCTATTTGTAGTAGGGTGGATGGACCTAGAGTCTGTCATACAGAGTGAAGTAAGTCAGAAAGAGAAAAATAGTGTATGCTAACACATATATACGGAATCTTTAAAAAAAAAAATGGTTCTGATGAACCTAGGGGCAGGACAGGAATAAAGACGCAGACATAGAGAATGGACTTGAGGACACAGGGAGGGGGAAGGGTAAGCTGGGACTAAGTGAGAGAGTGTCATGGACATATATACACTACCAAATATAAAATAGATAGCTGGTCAGAAGCAGCTGCATAGCACAAGGAGATCAGCTCGGTGCTTTGTGACCACCTAGAGGGGTGGGATAGGGAGGGTGGGAGGGAGATGCAAGAGGGAGGGGACATGGGGTTATATGAATACATATAGCTGATTCACTTTGTTATACAGCAGAAACTAACACAACATTGTAAAGCAATTATACTCCAATAAAGATGTTTAAAAAAAAAAAAATAAAATCATTTAAATAAAAAAAAAAGACAGGGATCTGGATATTGAAATAAAATTTACTAAAATGAAAATATAGAAAGCATTGACTGAAAAAAGAATTAGGTTACAAAGCAGTATGTAAAATATAATCTAATTTATTATGTAGTTAATAATTACAAAGATAAAGATTTCGAATATGAGCTAATGTGATGGTCTCTGGTTTTGATTTTTGCTTATCTGCATTTCAATTTTTTCACTCCATCTATACTACATCTGTAATAATGAGGTCATTTTTTAAATGTTAGAAAATATTTTTTTTACTTCAATAGGTTGGACCCAGCTCCATTTCCTCTCCCTGTGATTTCTCACAGTTTATTCACTATAAAAGATAATACTGCCACGCAAAAAGACAATGTTTAATTGGTTTAATTGTGAGGGGAATTCAACTTCACATATAACACTCCTGAGTTAGTTATTTATTGAAATTAACGAATGTTGCAACAAATGATGTTTAATAGTGTACAGACAGCTTATGCACAGCAATTATTTGTGCTTCAGTTTATATTCCAGTGGCTTTATTCATTGTTATGTATTTGGTGATAATTCAATAAATACTTGTTGATGATTATGTGAAGGAAAAGTGAAGTTAGAAGGTTTGCTTTTTCTTTTCCATCAGCACTACAGTTTGGAGAACAAATTATGTGTTTCTGTCCCCATTTTCATTTTATTCCGTGGTTGAGGCAGATGACCCAGTTACTGTTTCCTGATTTTGAAGTAATTATATGCAGGCATTTGTGCTATTGCTATTTTAACTTCTAATAGTTCTATAGAGCAGAGACAGCAGTGGACTCAGAGCTACCGTACTTAAATTCTAATCCCAATTTAGTCACTAGCTAGCTTAGTTTTTCACATATTCGAACAAGGCTAGATGACATCTAGGGTTCCTCCTAGCTCCAAAATTCCATAATTCTAAAACATTGCATATTTTTTCCAAAGTGAGATTCTCCAAGTAAAAACAAACAGACAAACAACAAAACCCTATATATATTGTGAGAGCTTAGCCAGTAGCAAGTTGTATGAATGGTGTCCCATAATTTGCACACGATGACTCCGTAAAGAGATTGAAACAAGAAATTATTGTTATTTTTTATATTTCCAGGACAAATAAAAGCAGTAGGTTGCCTCTAGTTCTACAGATGATCTATTAGATTCCAAAATAACTATAGTCTCAAGCAGACTCCAATAAACCTAGCAATATAAAATATCCTATTATCCATCACAGGGAAATACAAGTTTATAATTCAGGTTAGATCATGTTAACAAATGTAAGATATCTATCTTTTATTTTCGTGGGCTTTGGGGTCAGGCTAACTTGGGCTTAAATGACAGTTTTGTTACTCTGGTTCATTTTCCAAACCTTCTATAGAGTTTTTTATTTTTAATTTCCAAGACCATTCTCTGAATGTTTTCTTTTTTCCCTAGTAGCATACTGTTCTTGTTTCATAGTTACTGATTGTCTTCTCCCTGCATCATCACTGTTTTCAACAGATTCTTTTTCCTGTTTGCTTGTCCTGGTCCACATCTTTGACACTAGAAGCTTTCTTTTGATGTCTATTAATCCTTAGGTGTCTGCTTTTTTTTTTATTATTGAATTGTTTGCTTTTTTGTTGTTGAGTTGTGACTTTATTAATTATTATGGATACTGGACCCTTACCAGATACGTGATTTGCAAATATTTTCTCCCATTCTGTAGGTTGCCTTTTCACTTTCTTGATAGTATTTTTTTAATACAGAGATGTTTTAAAATTTGGCAAAGTCTAATTTATCTATTTTTTATTTTGTAGCTTATGCTTTTGGTGTCATATCTAAGAAACCATTGCCTAATCCATGGTCATGCAGATTTTCCTGTTTTCTTCTAAGAATTTTATACTTTTAGCAGTTACATTTAAATCTTTGATTCATTCTGAGTTACTTTTTTTTAAATTAATTAATTTATTTATTTTTGGCTGCGTTGGGTCTTCGTTGCTGTGCGCAGGCTTTCGTTGCAGCGAGCAGGGGCTACTCTTCGTTGCAGTGTGTGACCTTCTCATTGCGGTGGCTTCTCTTGTTGCAGAGCACGAGCTCCAAGGCACGTGGGCTCAGTAGTTGTGGCTCACGGGCTATAGAGCGCAGGCTCAGTATTTGCAGTGCACAGGCTTAGTTGCTTTGTGGCATGTGGGAACTTCCCAGACCAGGGCTCGAACCTGTGTCCCCTGCATTGGCAGGCGGATTTGTAACCACTGCGCCACCAGGGAAGCCCATTTTGAGTTACTTTTTAAAATATGATGTGAGGTAGGAATCTAACTTTTTTCTTTTATGTGTGTATATCCAGTTGGCCTAGCACCATTTGTTGAAGTGATTATTTTTTTCCCACTGTTGGGAATCAGGCACACTTGTTGAGACTCAGTTGACCTTAGCTGTATGGATTTACTTCTGGACTTTGATTTTATTCCGTTGATCTATATGTCTGTTGGTATGCCACTACTACACCACCTTGATTATCGTAGCTTTGTAGAAAGTTTTAGAATCAGAAAGTGTGAGTCCTCAAAGTTTTTGTTTTCTTTTTCAAGATTGCTTTGGCTATTCAGGGTCTCTTACAATTCCATATGAATTTTAGGGTCAGCTTATCCATTTTTGCAAAAAACACTGCTGAGATTTTGATATTGAATCTGTAGATCACTTTGGGTAGTATTGGCATGTTAACAATATTTTTTTCCAAATCATAATCATATGATGTCCTTCTACTTATTTAGTTCTTTAGTTTCTTTCAGCAATTTTTTTTTTTTTTTTTTTTAGTTTTCAGTGTACAATTCTTATATTTCCCTGGTTAAATATGTTCCTAAGTATTTTATTCTTTCTGATTTTATTGCAAATGGAATTATTTTCTTAATTTCATTGTTGAATTGTTCATTGCTAGTGTATAGAAATATGACTAATTTTTGTGTGTTGATCTTATATCTTGTAACTTTGCTGCATTCATTTATTAGCGCTAATGGTTGTGTGTGTGTGTGGTTTCTTTAGAATTTTCTATATATATGGTCATGTCATCTGCAAACACAGATAATTTTATCTCTTCCTTTACAGTTTGAATGCCATATATTTCTTTTTCTTACCTAATTACTCTGGCTAGAACTTCCAGTATAATATTGAATAGAAGTGGTGAAAGTAGGCATTCTTGTCATGTCCCAATCTTATAATACTCTTGTTTGAGCATGTGGGTAGATGGAAAGTCTGATTTGAAGCTTTGAGTGCAAACATGGACCTTACTGACTGAAATTCTCTGTAGTTGATCTGGCTGCGCCAGTTGGTTGGGTGACCTTCAATGTTATTACCTTTAGGTTTCTCTGTTCTGCTAAATCCCTTGTCCCCTGCTTTCCAGCTTCCAAAACTGTGATGCTATTGTCTCTTCTCCCATTCTTCCTGTCCTTGTGAGTTTATACCTTAAAAAAAAATTCCCTTTAAAATGTATTAGTATTGGGGCTTCCCTGGTGGCGCAGTGGTTGAGAATCTGCCTGCCAATGCAGGGGACACGGGTTCGAGCCCTGGTCTGGGAAGACCCCACATGCCGCGGAGCAACTAGACCCGTGAGCCACGATTGCTGAGCCTGCGCGTCTGGAGCCTGTGCTCCTCAATAGGAGAGGCCGCGATAGTGAGAGGCCCGCGCAGCGCGATGAAGAATGGCCCCCACTTGCCGCAACTAGAGAGAGCCCTCGCACAGAAACGAAGACCCAACACAGCCATAAATAAATAAACAAACAAATAAATAAACAAACCCAAAAAAAAGTTAAAAAAAAAATGTATTAGTATTGTTTTACTGGGCAAAAGTATTTACTATCTTTCCCTGGAACTCTGGGAATGAAATTAATAGGTTTTGTGCCAGTTGCTATTTGTCATTCCTGACTCAAGCACTCAGGCTTAATCCAGTTCCATGGATAAAACATGCTTTTCACTTCTTAGTAGACTTTCAAAGTTTAGAATGGCCTGAACTTTCTCCTTAGATCTTTTAATAACCCAGAGACACCACTGACATGACCTACTGGCCCTGAGAGGAGCTGTGGTGGACTGTGCCTTGGGAACACCAGAGTTATCCAGCAATAACTCTGGAAGGAGCTAGTCACCAGCTAATGGAAGCCTCCAGTGTGGTTTCTATCATACTATTCTTGTGCTCTTTTTGTTTATCTGCACCACAAAATAAACTCTAATTACAAAAACTACTCGTGAATTGGCCTTATGTCCCATCAGGAAAAGCCCTTCTCGTAATCTAGTTCATTGGAAAGCTGTGGCACCAGGAAGCCACTAAAGGGCCTTCAGCAGAGCCATATTTAGACACATCTTCTGATCGTTCCTGGGAGTCATTGGTTTCTCTGGTTTTAGGGCATGGGCTCTGAACCCTGACCGCAATGAGAATTATCTAAAACTTAAAAATAAAGAAAAACAAAAGCTTGTCCTCAGTCCTCACTCCAGACTAATTAATTCAGAATATCTGGGGATGGAGCACAGACAGTGGTATTTTTTTTAAGGTCCTCTGGTGATTCTAAAGCACAGCAGGGGTAACAGCCCTGACTCAAGGGGCTACTGGAGGGAAGTGATTAGCTGAAGTTTTGGGGGCTTCTCCAGAGCTTATTAAGATAGTTCCTCTAGATAGGAACAAGCCAGAGGAACCCAGGCCATCTCACTTCAACTCTGAGAGTTTGGAAATGAAGCAACAAGATCTTTTGATTGTTTTCCTTCTGAGGAAATTGTTTGACCTATGCAGGCTTTTTTTAAAATATATATATAAATTTATTTTTGGCTGTGTTGGGTCTTCGTTGCTGCGCATGGGCTTTCTCTAGTTGTGGTGAGCAGGGGCTACTCTTCGTTGCAGTGTGCGTGCTTCTCATTGTGGTGGCTTCTCTCGTTGCGGAGCACAGGCTCTAGGCACACGGGCTTCAGTAGTTGTGGCACACGGGCTCAGTAGCTGTGGTGCACAGGCTTCGTTGCTCTGTGGCATGTGGGATCTTCCCGGACCAGGGCTCAAACCCGTGTCTCCTGCGTTGGCAGGTGAATTCTTAACCACTGCGCCACCAGGGAAGTCCCCCTATGCATGCTTTTTGAGGACTTATCCCTTGAGTGTGGCAAGGAGTGCTTAGGAATTGTATGACACTCTTGAGCAGGCAGTATAACATCTCTTAGCCTCAGTTTCCTCAAGTATAAAAAAAGAGAATTAAAATCTCATAGAGCTCAATAAATAGCAACTCTTCCATTATTTAAAAAATAAAAATAAAATAAGAGGCAAAATGAGAGCTTGAAAATGGTACTACCGAGGTCAAATATGCTACTGAAGAGCTGCTCTGAATGTAATATGTCTGGTTAGCACCGTGTCTGGCAGGGATGTTAAAAGGATGGTGTTGCATAACAGTGCTTTGCACATTTTAACGTTCCTACAAATCACCTGGGGATTGTGTTAGGATGCAGATGCTGATTCAGTAAATCTGAGGCAGGCCTGAGAATCTGCATTTCTAACAAGCTCTCGGGGATGCTGACGCTGCTGGTCCAGGGATCACACTTCGAAGAGTAAAGCAGAGGACACATCTGCCAGCCTTGGTATCTGCCCAAACTGACCACGCTCCTCCATCGTCTTCCATTCAGGACTTTTGTGAGGGTTGGGGAGAGGAGGATACTGGTTGGGCCCACAATGGGCCTCTGACCCCAGAAGGTCTTATCCACAGGCGGGGCTTCAAAATATAAGATGGGAGAGTGTAAGGGGGCTTGGTCATTAGCTGAGCCACTCAGACTAGGAATTTGCACCAAAGCAAAGGCCAGGCCCCAAAGGCAGTACCTGTAGTTCCCAAAGAGCCAGATAGGCACTAGAGTTCCATTCCATGTGTATCTAAGACACCCCTCCCTTTCCTCCAATGAGCCTGGATGCATTCAGTCACTCATTGTTTGTTCAACAAGTATGTTCCAAGTACCTACTCAACTCCAGGCACAGTTCCGGATTCCAGAGATACAGCAGAGAACAAACTGAGGCCTCTCTTCTCAGGGAGTTTGATTCTAGGGGAAGACCTCTTGCAACCAAACAGGAAAGTTAAATGCAAGAGGAATCCCACCAAAGGGCATCCAGGGTCTCTCTGTCACGTTCTGTTAAACACTTGGAATGTGTTTAACTATATCAAGGGAGCTTGTTATGGAGGAGGCTGTGTAAGCCAAAAGTGTGGACACATTTTAGAAGGATCAGACACAATAAAGTATGATGGAATCTTAACTGTCAATGTATGAAGTATATATGCACTCAGATTACAAAGATAGCGGGAGGTACACGGAGGCACCCTTTAATTTTTCAGAACTGTACTTTACAGAGCATTTGTTTTTAAATAACTGCATCTGAAAATGGTTCAGGATAGGCACTTGGCCTCACTTTTTTTTTTTTTTTTTTTTTGGCCTCACTTTTATGCTAAACATTTTAAAAGTACTGTATAAGCTACAAAAGAAAGTCACTTATATTGAATGTGTAAACTCGTGAGAAAGACGATGAGTCTTTTTCTACAGCATTTAGTAGCAAAATGACAAAACCATGCATATATGCAACCTACAGCATTCTTTTTTTTTTAATTTTCTTTTTTAAATTTATTAATTAATTTATTTATTCTTGGCTGTGTTGGGTCTTCGTTTCTGTGCGAGGGCTTTCTCTAGTTGCGGCAAGCGGGGTCCACTCTTCATCGCGGTGCGCGGGCCTCTCACTGTCGCGGCCTCTCCTGTTGCGGAGCACAGGCTCCAAACGCGCAGGCTCAGTAGTTGTGGCTCACGGGCCCAGCCGCTCCGCGGCATGTGGGATCTTCCCAGACCAGGGCTCGAACCCGTGTCCCCTGCATTGGCAGGCAGATTCTCAACCACTGTGCCACCAGGGAAGCCCCTACAGCATTCTTAAAAGTGTTTTATAAAGCAATAGTTAAAGCATAAAATGGAGCAATTAGCAACATTTGGAATTCTGATATTCCCAACCTGTCCTTGTTTTCTGCTTTAGGAAGCAGTGAAGCATAGCAGTTACGGACATAAGTTTTAGAGTCAAACATACTTGGCTTCTAATCCCAGTTCTTCCTCTTGGGAGCATGTGGCCTTGAGAAAGTTACACAACCTCCCTGAGCCTCAATCTCCTCATCAGTAAAATGGGAATAATAAAAATACCACCCTCACAGAATTATTATAGGGGTTAACTTTAAAAACCTATATGTAATTCAATACTCTCTGACTTTTACGAATCACTGTACTCACAAAAAAATACTCCCATCTCCTCCCCGCCCAGTGACCCAGCATTACTAATAGGAGTGTTTCAGTAGAACCTGTCATGACATCCTTCCCCGTCTTCTTCTCCAGATTTGAATCCCCTTATCCACTGCTGCTGTCTGTAGCCTCATGGTGGTACCCTCTGATTCCCATACCTAAGCTGTGGTCTCTGGGTTTTCTCGACATTTCCAAGTTCTCAGAGCCCAAAAACAGTGCTGAAGCAAACAGAAGGGGGAGGAAGGAGCCTTCTCCTCTTTCTTCCCTGTTATTGACAGGTCTCCCAAAGCCCCTCTTGAATAGTTCCATCAACTTCTGCTTCTAACTCTCTCTCACTAGCGAGCTCAAAACTAGTCCAAGGAGCTAAGTGGATACCGGAAGCTCTTCTATTTCCTTCCATTCCCCAATTCCTTAACCTCAGCCTCTCCCTGTCCCCAGAATTCCTCTCCACATCCTGTTACAAAATAAGAACTCCTTACATGTGAATGTGTACATGCTAACTAATATGAACCTGGGTGTAGGATTGGTGATGGAAGTAGGGTATCTATGTTGACAGTAGCCAGACAATAAATGCCCTGTTTTACACAGAAGTGTTTGGATAGTGATTGCACTTCATCCCACATATGACAACTCTCTTTTCCAACTTTTAATTTCATTGACCAGTGTAGAGTATCATTTTGTACACAATGCACTGTACTGGAGACAGACACTAATTTTTTTTCTATTACGGAACACATCAATTCCACAGTGTCAGATATTTATTAATATGGTTTGGGGCAATGAAAAGAAATGGGGTGCTGCTTCCCTTGTTTTCCCAGTGGGTGAGAGAAACAAGATTCATTCTCAACTCTTAATGATCTGAATGGTTTTTGAGGCTAGTGAACTGAATCCAAGGTTGGCACTCAGAAAAAAGCATAGAGAGGGCAGTTCCTTTTTTTGAATTGTCCACATGAGCTTAGTGAGTTTATATGGGGTTGACTTGCCTCAGCAATTGGATTTCAGGGATGACTGAAGTGGCTGAATTGGCCACAGTGCCATTCAGCAGAACAGCTGGAGACACATTCAACCAAATTCCAAGGAACAGTGCGTGTGTCCCTGTATATCACAGTAATGTCATGCCCTTTGCTCCAGAGAAAAGGGCTTTTTGTGAATGAGGTATTATGTTTGCACATTCTTTATGCACATAGTCTTTTTATATTGCTGAATGCTACAATTTAATTTTTTATTGTGACAAAATACACATCACATAAAACTTACCATTTTTATCACTTGAAGTATACAGTGTATTGGCATTAAGTTCATTGTTGTGCAAATCATCACCACTATCCATCTCCAGACCTTTTTTTATTGTCCCAAAGAGAAACCCTGTACCAATTAAATAAAAACTGTCTATTCATCCTTCCTCTAGCCACTGGTAATCGCCATTCTACTTTATGTCTCTAAGAATTTGACTATTCCAGGTACCTCTTATAAGTGGAATTGTACAATATTTGTCCTTTTGTGATTGGCTTATTTCACTTAGCATAATGTCCTTAAGTTCATGCATGTTGTTGCATGTGTTTCTTTCCTTTTTAAGGCTGAATAATATTCCATTGTATTTATATTTCACATTTTGTTTATCCATTTTGTCCATCCGTTGATGAGCATTTTTTTTTGGCTGTGTTGGGTCTTCGTTGCTGCATGCAGGCTTTCTCTAGTTGTAACGAGCCGTGGCTACTCTTCCTTGTGGTGCATGGGCTTCTTATCGTGGTGGCTTCTCTTGTTGCAGAGTACAGGCTCTAGGCACGCGGGCTTCAGTAGCTGCAGCACACGGGCTCAGTAGTTGCAGCATGAGGGCCCTAGAGCGTATGGGCTTCAGTAGTTGTGGCTCGCGGGCTCTAGAGCACAGGCTCAGTAGTTGTGGCCCATGGGCTTAGTTGCTCTGCGGCATGTGGGATCTTCAGGACCAGGGATCGAACCCACATCCCCTGCATTGGCATGCAGATTCTTAACCACTGCACCACGAGGGAAGTCCCTGAAAGGTATATTTCTTACTGAGCACTTTTTAATTCTATCAAAGTATCAATAACTTTGAAAGTTACTTTTGCATGAAAAAATTTAAAAGAATTTGTGTAAATTCCTCAGATAATATAGTTATTATACTTAAGAAAAAATGAAAGAATATATGTTATAAATCTAAAACAAACATAAGAAGTTATTGAAAATGTTAGAAAAATATCAAGAAATGGCATTCTATGTATCATAATAGGTAGATGAATGCAAACCTGTTGTTAGGTGTAGGAACCATACAGTTCAAAGATAGTTACCTACTCTTGGCTGCCTGTCTGTTTTAATAATTCAATTTGCATTCAAAATCCAGTCAGAGAAGATCATGGGGGAAAATTTTGATCAAATTATAGAGTTCTTTTAATGCAAGAATCTTGTATTTTCTTTTCTATACAAATTCCAGTTCTCGGTTGCAACTTTTGATCCTTGGGTATAAAATGAATTGAGTTAGAAAACATATTCAGAACAAACCGACTAAACTAGTGGTTCTCAATTGGGGAATGGTCTGAGATGTTTGCCAGTGTCTGAAGACAGTTTTGGTTGTCACAGCTCCAGGGGTGCTATTGACATCTAGTAGGTAGAAGCCAGGATGGTGCTAAACATCCTGCAGTGCACAGGACAGCCCCCACAGGAAAGAATTATGTGGCCCAAAATGTCAAATATCAATAGCACCACTGTTGAAAAACCTGGCACTAAACAGACAAAATATATCGTACAATTACAATCAACTCAAACAGAATTGAGGTTTGAAAGTAGTTGATCACAATGAGGCTATATTTCCCTTCTCATAAAGAATGCTGATTATGGGGCTCTGACATTTCCTTTTCTCTCTCCCTCTCACTTCCCCTTCAACTTTCCTTTCTTCCTTTCTTTGTTTAGTGACATGAAAGAAACTTATCTACCATCTTCTCCACTCATTTTGGACTTTCAGTATTATTTTAAAGTGGTAAGAAATGTGGTGGGATGGATGGGGTTTGGATTGGAAGTCAGGCAGCCTGGAACCAGTCCTACCACCTTGAAGTGGAAAATACTGACTGTGTGACCATAAGGCACAGTTTTCCTGACTCTTTCCTCCTCTCATAAATGGGTAGAGCCAGTTTTCCTCGTGGGCTCTGCTCCAGCTGCAACGAGAATTCACTGCCGGTGTCACTTCTTATTGGTTCATGCCTCATTTAGACCCGTGGTGCCCAAGCCAAATATTTTTACTATTGCCACAGAAAGTGGATATAATAACTATACCACCCACCCCAAAGAGTTTGGAAGGATCTTGTACAGTAACTAAAAATACTTTCAAAGAATAACAATCATATAAATGTAAGGCCTTAAGGAATGAAAGGATATTAAATTACCAAGGATGAAAACCCAAAGATCAAAATGTGCATGCCCGCATCTGGGGGTTCAGGATGAGGTTATTTTAAACTTGTTTTGCTTTTTAAGCTGAGTCTTTATTTCTGCTACCATTTAATTTTGGGAAGACAAAGGCTGCTATGGCCTTGAACTTTATCTCAGAGTAGTTCAAATCCTTTTTTTTGGTCACAGGAGAGCAAATTATGACAGAATAGAAAAAAATCTTCTAAATAATCGGGTCTTCATGGCATGGATCCATGTGAGCCCTTCTGGGACAAGATTTAATCACTTTGTAAATTGCGTATGGTGATTGTGTTATAAATAATAGTCCTATGTGCCTCATTAAGCCCCAAATGAAACTCATGGCTCTCCTTGCCACCCTGACTAGATGCATTATCTCTGAGGTTGTCTTGGGAAACAGGTGGTGCGCTCTCTCTCTCTCTTAATTAACTGGTGGATCAATTAATAAAATTTGCCAGATAAGACAAGTAGCTTACCTCCTGAGACTCTGGATATCTGTCATTGTCTATATTTAAGGCTTGAGATGGAGTTTTACAAAATGCCAGCCTGTCCTAATTTCTTCCACCAAAACCATTTAAAATATATTTGCTTAGAATGAGCCAACTTCCTTTGATGCAGCAATGAGAAAGAAACATAGACGTTGAATTCCCATCTTTCTGTAAGTAGTTCATTTACAAGAGACCTATTTATTGTGAAACTGGAAAGTAGGAGATTTGCTTCTTAAGACAGGTTTGTAGGGCATTGCTATTCAAAGTGGGATCCATTGACTGTGATCAGTTGGCAAACTATTTGTTACTTGTCCGTGACAACATAAGCACAGAAATTGAGAGTAAGTATCTAGGAAGTTTTACAGCAATCTAAGCACGTGATTGTTTTTCTAGTACTTTATTTTCATTTCATTTGGCAAAAGTGTCAGTAGATGTTGGACTGGAAATGAAAAAAATCTGGTCCTTCACTGAAGATAGTTTGAGAAGTGCTTGTGTAGGGAATCTTTCAGCACTATGCTATCTTCTCCAAGGATAACTGTCTACGTAAATTTTTCATAGGCTACAGAATAATACTGTTCTGTCCTTCTGAGCTGCTCTACTTCAAAGTGTGAAGACATACAACATCCTGTGTTTTCACTGGAGCAAATACCAGCTCTTTGATGGAGAACCAGTTTCCGTTCCTTCTGCCCTGCTAGCCTCCTTAATCCTTTCCTAGTAGTCTCCTTAATCATTTCCTTCCAGAACTTATGCAATACAAAAGTGCGCCCTTTATAATGTGTGTGTGATACACTGGCCGGGCCCCTGTGCTTAGAGGGTGATGATGAATATCTCCTCTCTCTGGTGCCTCCGCATTCCTCCGTCCCATTCCAGGAGGAGTTGTGTGTTATTATCATTCTTGTATCAGAGACGAGTTAGGTTAGCTGAGATGTGAGGTAACCGGTGATGGGAGATGAGATGACCTTCCCACATTCCGTCATAGATTGTGAAGGAAGCGGGAGCTGACTTAGGCGCCCTCCTAGCCTCTTTGTTATCCTTTCAGCCTGCAAGCCCTTCCCCACCCTGAGAAGCACAGACAGGAGCCTCTCATAGCTTCAGGGCTCATCTGGCAGGCGACACAGCATCTGATTAAAACTGAAAGGTTTAGGGTCCCTTCTGTAGACCTATATCTGCTTTTTGGAGCAGTATGTGTGTATTGCAGGGTAGGGGGAAAATGGACAATTTTTTCATTAAAAACTTTCAAACCTAGAATTAACAAATGCCCATTTTATCTTTCTTCCAGATATTTTTTGTTTGTATTAAAAAAACGAACACATTAAGTTCTCCCCAGTCTAAATCTTCTTCCCTCCCTTCCCAGATGTATTTATTATCATGAAGTTGGCAGGTACATTTCCTGTCTCTGTTTTTATACTTTTACTGTTTTATTTATTTTAATAAACACATATATATACCATACAGTTATCTGTTGCTGCATTACATATCACCCCCAAACTCTCTGGCACAAAGTAACAACAATAATTGTATGATTATCTCTGACGGTTCTGTGAATTGACTGGAGTCAGCTGGGCGGTTCTCTCATGAAGCTGCAGTCAGATGGGGGCTGGGGCTGGAGTCACGTTGAAGGCTTCCTCACTCAACAGATCTGGTGGCTGATGCTGGCTCTTGGTTAAGACCTCAACCAGGGCCATCAGCTGGAACACCTACATGTGGTCTCTTCGTGTGGCCTGGGCTTCTTTCACAGCACGGTGGCTGGATTTCAAGAGGAGCAGGTAGAAGTTGTAACACCTCTTATGATCTGTGTTTGGAAGCACATGGCATTATTTGCACCATAGTCATAGGCCCATCCAGATTCAAGAAGAGGGAACATAGACCCTCCCACTTCTTGATAGGAAGAATGTAAGTGTCACAATGTAGGATGAGAAGTCTTGTTGTGGCTATCTCGGAAAGTGCAACCTACTGCAAGCACTTATTATGTGCCGGGTACTATTTTAAGTGTTTTACAAATTGTACATATCTACAATCAAGATGTGATACTATTTTGTCTGTTTTTAATCTTTTAATAAATGGCAGCATATGTTATATATCATTTTGTATCCTTTTTTGCTCAGCTTTATAGTTTTGAGCTCTATGTAGCTGATACATGAGTGTTAATTCATTTTTTAATTGCTATTTTGTATTGCATTGCAGGAATATGTCACAGTTTATTCATTCCCCATGTCCATGTATCTTCATTTTTTAATTGAAATTATATAGTATGTATTACTTTGTGACATCCTTTTTAAAAAACTACAGTAAATGGTCAGCACTTTCCCATGCCACCAAATACTCTCCTAACACAAAAATTTTAGTGGCTACATTGTATCCATCTATCATACAAATGGAACATAATCTTTGACTAAACCCTTAGAGTTGAAACTTTAGGTGGTTTGTAATTTTTCCCCTGTTATAAACAAAGCCACCACAGCCATCCATATATATAAGTATTTGTGTACACTTTTATTATTTCCTTAGGAAAATTCCTTGTAAGAGGAATGAGCAGATAAAGGGTATAAACAATTATGAGGCTTTTAATACAAATCGCCGATCTTGGATCGACTTTTGTTTATTTTTACATTATGATCAGTACCAGAAACACACATGTATCCCTCACCCAACTTAAGTAAAACAATGCCAACAGTCGAAGCCTTCTGTACGTACTTCCCATTTCATCCCCTCCCTCTTTCCAGAGAACCCCACTATGCCAAATTTGGTGTTTGTTATTCCCATGTATTTTTATATTCATATAAAAAATTAATCTGCACATATAGAGATGCTTTCCAAGTATTCATATTTTATATAAGTGAAATCATACTATATGTATCCTTCTGCCACTTTTTTTTTTTTTTTTTTCTGTGTCTCTCTTTATTGCAATATTTGCTTTATTGCAGTGGTCTGGAACTGAACCAGCAATATCTCTGAGGTATACATACATATATAATGTCTCCTACTTGAGCTAATTGTCTGCCACTTTTTTTTTAAGATTTTTTTGATGTAGGTCTTTTTTTATAGTAATCTTTTATTTATTTATTTATTTATTTATTTATATTTTTTGGCTGTGTTGGGTCTTCGTTTCTGTGCGAGGACTTTCTCTAGTTGCGGCAAGCGGGGGCCACCCTTCATCACGGTGCGTGGGCCTCTTCACTATCGCGGCTTCTCTTGTTGCGGAGCACAGGCTCCAGACGCGCAGGCTCAGTAGTTGTGGCTCACGGGCCTAGTTGCTCCGCGGCATGTGGGATCTTCCCAGACCAGGGCTCAAACCCGTGTCCTCTGCGTTAGCAGGCAGATTCTCAACCACTGCGCCACCAGGGAAGCCCCTGTAGACCTCTTTATTAAGTCTTTATTGAATTTGTTACAATATTGCTTCTGTTTTATGTTTTTTGGTTTTTTGGCCGCAAGGCATCTTAGCTCCCCAACCAGGGATCGAACCCACACCCCCCTGTAGGCATCTTAGCTCCCCAACCAGGGATCGAACCCACACCCCCCTGTAATGGAAGGCGAAGTCTCAACCACTGGACCACCAGAGGAGTCCCTCCTTCTGACACTTTGATCAACATTACATTTGTGAGATTTATCTGTATTGATACATGTAACTCAGGTTCACTGACTTTTAATCATGTGTAGTTGTCCATTGATGGATATATCCTTCAATTTATTTACCCAGTAGCAGTTTGCCACACTTAGTACTGTCAGATTTGCCAATCTGATGGGTGTGAAGTAGAATCTCATTAGGGGTATCACATTTTAAAAGGCCTCTGAAAACTGGTCTTATATCCAGTGAGGAGTGTTGAGGTTGATGAAAATTATGCAAACATATCACATTAAGAAATAACTGAAGGAAACGAGACTACTTAGAAAAATCAGAAAACCAAAAGAGTTATGATGACAATCCTCAAATATAGGAAAAGCAGTGATATGGAAGGGAACTTGAGTTATTATTTGTCACTCCGGAGAACAGATTTACTTAAGGACTCCACTTCCCAGACATGGTCAAGCACAGGTGAATGGCCAGCTGTCAGGGATGAAGTGGAGCAGTGGGAGTCTGGAGAGTGGGGTTAAGGATGGACTTTGGGAGTCCAGTGATGCCCCTAGGGATGTTGGCAAGCTGCTGGTTCTTTGGGAACAGAGTTCTTAGCTTTTTGTCTCAAAGAGGTATGACCCAGTTGAGACAAGCAGGCTTAAGATCCACCCCAGGGGCCATTTCACCAGCTTTGGGGTTTTGTTTTACTAGTGGAAGATGCTGAGAGTTTATTGATGGGGATAATAGAGGGCATGGAGAGTAAGGTAGGGGACAGACTGTGGAAGGAGATTAGGAATAGTCAGTTGAGGTAGGAGTGGTTTGAGAAAGAGAACAGAGATGTCTGATGGGAACTTTCTGTTGTTTGGCTCTGTCTCCCCATGAAAATATCAGTGAAATCAATATGACTCAACAATGCTTTGGGAACAATTTTTGGGGGTATATGTATACGGAAATAAATGTCTGGTCTCAAGGCAGGGCAAAGGACAAAAAAAGGTCTAACCACATAGGCAATATCAGGTCACATATGCATACACACAATGGGAATGTTTGCATTTTGTATGGGAGGTTGCACTATTTGGTCTCCAAGCATCCTTCTAAATCCAAAACTGCAACCCATTCACAATACTGATTCTCCCAGAAAGGACTGCATTTTGAAAGATACAAGCAACACAAAACGCCAAGGAATGCCTCATTAATTTCAGAATTTCATAGGCTAAGATAGGTAGACGATTAGTTTTAGCAAACTTCTTGGTTCCCCTCAAATTGTATAACTATAGAAAACAGCCTAGAAGCATAGAATTTGGGGGCTAAACTTCATTGCAAAGATTAAAACCAGAAACACAGGGACTTCCCTGGTGGTGCAGTGGTTAGGACTCCACGCTCCCAATGCAGGGGGCCCGGGTTCAATCCCTGGTCCGGGAACTAGATCCCACATGCATGCCACAACTAAGAGTTCACACGCCACAACTAAGAGTTCACACGCCACAACTAAGGAGCCGGCAAGCCGCAACTAAGGAGCCCATGAGCCACAACTAAGGAGCCCGCCTGCCGCAACTAAGACCTGCCGCAACCAAATAAATAAATAAAAAAATTTTTAAGTTAAAAAAAACCCAGAAACACAGAATTCCCCTCCTCATGAATATGGGCTGGAATTAGTGACTGACTTCTAATAAATGGAGTATGGGGGGAGTAATAATTTTATAATGGAGAAATCTGGCAGACACCATCTTAACCAAGGGATCAAACAAACATCACCTGTAATAAGCCACTTTACATTCCCATCAGCGCTGTATGAGAGTTCTGATTTCCTTGACAACTCTTGTTAATATCTGACTTTTTGGTCTGGTCATCCTAGTGGGTGTGAAGTGGTTTCCATTGTGACACACCATTATTCTTTTTTTTTTTTTTTTTTTTTTGGCTGAACAGCACGGCTTGCAGGATCCCACTTCCCGGACCAAGGATCGAACCCGGGCCCTCGGCAATGAAAACGTGGAGTCCTAACCACTGGACTGCCAGGGAATTCCCCCATTATTCTTGACTATAAATGATTACCTTGGTTTCCATGAAGCTACACTCTTAGGATCAAAATATAATTTTCAAAAAAGTTTAAAAACATGACCCTTATACAAATCTAAAATGAAAATGTGTCAAGATGTAATCAAGTCATTAATTAATGAGGAAACAAGTAAGATGGTAGAGCTGGCTCAAAAAGTATTTTGAGAAACCAGAGTTTATATAATCCTTTCAAAAAAAGAATTTTAGAATAATATTGCTAGGTTAGAGACAAAATTGGTTAACGTCCTACAGGGTAATAAACCATAACTTTTGAGATCGCCACGTGTTGTGCTGGAGCTGGGTCATACCAGCTGATTGTTAAATATTCAGGAACTTTGTAAGCCAGTCCCTCTTCCCTCAGCCAGTTTATCAGCATGCCATTTCTAGTGGAAATAAATTATTCAAATCTCTACCAGACACAAATTCGCATGTCAGAAAGTAATTTTACAGAGTCTCAGTCCTTAATTAGTAATAAAGAGCAAAGCCAAACCTGGCACATTCTCCTCAAAACTTGAATCATCCTTGGGTGGGCCTGTTAAATAGTGCTTCACCATAACATTGAAAGAACATGCAAGGACCTCCCTGGGGGTCCAGTAGTTAAGACTCTGCGCTACCACTGCAGGGGGCGAGGGTTCGATCCCTGGTCGGGGAACTAAGATCCCCTGTGCTGCACAGTGAGGCCAAAAAAAAAAAAAAAAAAATTTAAAAAAAGAAAGAAGATGCAGTCTCCCTCTTCACCTCATTTCCAAAGTTTCGGACAACTTTTTTAAATACTAATTTTCCTCCAACCTCTCTAGCTCCTACTTTTTAATCTTCTTTGTGGGTTTCTTTTCCTCTACCTTCCCTTAAATAAGGGTGTTCTTCAATGTTTTATCTCCAGGGATTGTCCTCGGCTGTCTCTCTTTTCACTGCTCTCAGTCTTCCCCCTTTGCTGCCTAATTAACCACCACTCATCCTTTAACCTGCCTCTCTCTACAATAAGCCTTCCCCGATTCCCCAGGTAGGATCAGCTTTCCCTCTTTGAGAGCACTTACCACAATTCTAACAACAATTCATTGTGTAATTAGTTGTTTAATGTCTGTCTCTTCCACTAGACCATAAGCTCCATGGCAGCAGGAAACATGACTATCTTTTCTACTTCCAAAATCCTCAGAGCCTAAATAATTACTTGTTGAATAAATGAATGAGTGCGTGAATGGAGAAATAAACAAGTGGTTCAATGGTGATCTCATCATCCCCTTTCATGGCCTCAGTTTTCAGTATATTGGTGACTGAAAAAAAAATGTATCTTGCCCATTCTCTTTCTCTTTTGAAACTGAATAATAAAATGATATTCAGGGAAAGTCTCTTATTATATTCTAAAACAAGTGCTAGAACATCAGAATTCCATGTAGATATTTTGAAAATGCCAAATGTCAACAAAGGGGGCACACGATTCAGCGATTGTTTGATCATTTGATTTTTTTTTAACTTATTATTATTTTTTTGGCTGCGTTGTGTCTTCACTGCTGCACGCAGGCTTTCTCTAGTTGCGGCGAGCGGGGGCTACTCTTCGTTTCGGTGCGCGGGCTTCTCAGTGCGGTGGCTTCTCTTGTTGCGGAGCATGGGCTCTAGGCACACGGGCTTCAGTAGTTGCAGCACGCGGGAAATAGCATTTGATTGCCCACAAAACGTTTGGAGACAATTCTCCATGGGTCTCTCATGTTTCTTCATGTCTTGTGAGCAAAGGCACCAACAGGCTTTTGTTCTGCACTATTTTTTCAAGGATAGTGTAGCATGGGAAGATGGAGATAGGGTCTCCCTTCAGAGCAGAAAGTTTGTTTGCTATACAGTATAATAAAGATAGTGTCTTCCTTTGGGACACCTGTAGGAACTGGAGTCAGAGAACCGGTGCAAGAAAATGATAGTTCTCTGGCTACTGCTGCTGCTCTAAGCGCTAAAGTGTCCTTTGTCACTAACCCAGGAGAGTTGTCTTTGGTCAGCCTCCACAAAACTGTGGCAGACTAACTTGTTAGCTTGTAAGTGGGATAAAAATCTCAAATCCTTCACAGTTCTTGACACAGAGCAGCTATTTATAAACATTCATATTAATTGTCCGATGATCAGGAAGAAATGTTTTAAGCATTTTACACCCTAAAATAATTGACTGTCACTCATATATGGGTGCATTACAGTGTTTTAGTTTTGACTGAGAAGATTGATCAGGAGTTTGGGGTTGATGTGTAACTGATTATACTTTTTCCCCTTTAAATAATACAAACTGGCCTCCCAGTTGGGGTTTTTACACAGAGCTTCCACTTTTCAGAAGAGCTTTTCTGCTCCTGAGTGGAAGCTGCCTGTGCATTTCTCTATACTGACAGGTATGTAGTTTTGGAAGTACCTTAACTCATTCTCTCAAGTGTTCAGCGTTGCCAACAACCACCTCAGAGGCAAGAGCCATGCACGTTATTCTTTTGCACGCCTCTCCTCCTTCTTATAAGGCTTGGCACAAGCTTCTGCCCAAATATTATCACTATTCTAATATGGTAGATCGTACTTTTCAAAGGTTGCTGCAGTGATATCTCCCACCCCACCCCCCTGCTCTTGTGCAATGTGACCTTTTCCCTCCCTCTTCAAGAGATGGAGTCTATTTCTCCATCTCCATGAATCTGGGAAGTCCCTGTGACTTCTCTGACCAATAGAACATGGCAGAAGTAACACTGGGGAAGTTCCACCCGTTGTCCTTTACTGGCCCAACAGCTTCTGCTCTTGTCTCTCGGAAGGTTGCATTTGGGCTGCTTCCTCTCATAATTCAGCCTTCATGCGGTGAGAAGTCCAGGCCACGAGGAGAAGCCATATGTAGGTGCTCTGGGTGACAGCCTCAGCTGTGCTCCTGACCAACATTCAACATCAACCACCAGCCAGGTAAGTGAGCCACCTGGGGTGTCTAACTTAGTTGAGCCGTTAGATGACTGCAGTCCCAGTTGACCTACAGCTGCAATTGCATCAGAGACACCAAGCAAGAACTGCTGATCTGAACCCAGTCAACCCACAAAACCACAAAAGATAATAATCACTTGTTGTTTGAGGGTAGCTTGTTACACAGCCATAAAGAACTGGAACAAAGAGAGCCTGAATAAAGAATTTCACTTGACCATGTAGTTCTAAACCCATCCTCAATTGCTTAGAATCTTTAAAAACAGGAAGCAGGTTTTATTCAAGAACTAGCATAGCAGCTGGTACCTAGCAGACATTAACGAAGTATTTTTATGAATTAATGAATGATTAATCCCAGATTTTTAAAAAGAATGTTGACTAGCTCATTTACAAATCAAACACATGAGAATTACTCTTCTTCCTTCATTTATCTGGCTTCCTAGGCATGGCCACATCTCCAAACTAGTATCAAGACAACCTGTTTGATCACAAGTTTTAGTTCGTGTAGGAGGATATCCTAGAACTGGTTTTGCTATTGCTGGGCAACAGTTTGAATCTGATGTTATGAGCCTAGCATGGAGGCTCATTCGTCACCCCTTTTAAAGATTTGAGAATGTTAGATTGAGATTCTGGGGATACAATCTTCAGATCTAAGAGCACAAAGTGTTTTTTGTCTCAAAAAAAAAAAAATCATTCTGAAGCAGTGGACAGCAATCTCCTCCCCACCCCCCAGCCAATTAGCTTATCTATGTGCCTCTATCCTCTCAATCCTTGTGCACCAGCCTTGCTGACCTTTCAACAAGTCCTGGAGTACACCATGTTCCTTCCTGCCACGGGACTTTTGCACATGCTATATTATCCTCCCATCCCCACTTGTCCATTTCTTCCTCAAGCCAAACTCATCATTTTGCATCAGTTTAAACACAAGTTCCATAAAGATGCTTTTCCTGGCCTTTGCAGGGTAGGTGAGGTGCCCGAGTTACATGCTCCCATAACACCATATATTTGTCCATCACAACATATTTTGCAATTATAATTAATAATTAATTGTGTAATCACTTTATTTCTCCTAAGATGCATATTTTTCTCATGTTTATAAGCCCACCTACATAGCTTACTCCATACATTAACATGACTTTACTATTCCTCTGCTGTCATCAACATAATTTTACTATTCTAGGAAACTCTTGACCAGGAAGATAAAAGTTACAAATGACTTTATGGTTGATTCCAGGGCCTTCTTGAAAGGCCCATAAACTCTTCAAAATAAAGCATCAAATGACAATTTATACTCCAAGACTCTTTGAGCCCATTGCCTCAATTTCTGTGTCTACCAGTCCTAAACTATTTTATCATGATCCTTATCCAGTGCTAACCAAGACTTCCCTCTTTCCTCAGTGAAAGACCCACCTTAAACCAGACTTTTAAAGTTCAATAAATAGCCCAATTTGCCCTTACTCCTCTTTGAGATGCTGTGAAGGCTGTCTAGTGTTCTCCCTTACTTTGGTAAGCAATAAACTGAGTTTTGTCATAGCAACTTGTTGCCTTGGTGATATTTGCAGGGAGGCATTTTTGATGCTAACATCCAATCAGTGTACATGTTTAGCACTTTTTTTTCTTGAAAAACTGCTATTAAATCCATGATGGAAATCAATGATGCCTTAGCTTTGAGGAAATACAGTAGTTCATTGATAGACCTCTTATGAGAATTTACATTCTTTGTAAGGACATAGACCTGGTCAGTTTTGTTCATTGGTTTATCTCTGTGTCAGAGCAGAATAGGTGCTTAATATACAACTGTTGAATAAATGAGTGGATCAAAGAGTAGATGAGAGACCAAGACGGATTTCATGGCGTGCAAAGGCAACTCTTAGTGATGAGACTTCCTGACTGAGACTCTTGTGGCAAAGTGACTCAGAAAAGATAACTCCATTTTCTTACCTTTCCACTCTAGCCCAATTCCAGAGAACATCATGCAGTCATACAGGATTTTACATGGAGTGCTTATGGTGATCTCATATTGTCCTACAGCTGCTTATCTGCTAGATCATAATTTTTATTTGCTCAACCTACTTACATAGTATTGCTATTATATGAAATAGAAGTTGTCCACACAGGTTGCCATTGTTTGAAAAGTGAGTAAAAATGAGTTCCTTGCATATGATATGTCATTGTGGCTTGGCTGATTGAAGAATGAAGGGGAACAGAATATGCCATCCCAAAATATGCCACATTGGCATAAGGATTATTTTCAGCTGAAGGCAATAGAGAAGAAGCAGATGTAAGAAAACGTCTCTACCCTCCCATAGTTGCCTAAAAGCAGGACATAAATTTGTAAAGATGTACCACTCTCTCCTCTCTACCTGGAAGGACAGAAGTTAATCATCAGAGACAATTCTAGACCCTTATCAGCCCAGAGATGGCACCAGAGGAATCTACATAACAAATCTCACTAATTAGCCCTTTTCTTCCATTGGTTGCCCCATATATATACCTTTCCACAATTTGCCACTGCTAGAAACTCAAAGTCCTTTCCCTTCCTCTTGACACTTCTCTAAAAGTTTATTATTCTTTTGTTAAAGTGCTAACACCCATGTGAGAAACTCATCTCTGAGTTGCTTTCCCTGAGTGCGCCCATGTGTATGTACAATGCACATGTTAATAAACTTCTGTTTGTTTTTCTCCTGTTAATGTCTTTTATCAGTCTAATTTATGGGGCACTAGCCAATGAACCTAAAATGAGTAGAGGAAAAAGATATTTTCCCTCTACAAGAGCATCAGCTGAAATTTGAGTGATCCTGTGCAGAAGTTTATGGTGCTATGCCCGTAGGTGGTACCATGGCAGCAGCACTGGGACAGGCCGCATAAGAAGAGCCATCATTGAGATTTGTCAGTCAATGGTGTGGTCGATAAAAGCCGGTCACTGTTATGTGTTATACATTCAGCCTTTGTCCTGAATATAGTCTCTCGTGGAGAAAGACACCAACACCTGTGTGTTCAATATAATTGAACATTTGTTAAAATATATTTGTTGATTTTACAAACAAGTCAAACACTAGATATTTACAGAAGATCTGTTATGGGCTAAGCCCTGGAGACATAAAGAAATTTACAGTCCTCAAGAAACATACACGGCTGGGAATGTAAATTGATACAGCCACTATGGAGAACAGTATGGAGGTTCCTTAAAAAACTAAAAATAGAACTACCATACGACCCAGCAGTCCCACTACTGGGCATATACCCTGAGAAAACCATAATTCAAAAAGAGTCATGTACCACAATGTTCATTGCAGCTCTATTTACAATAGCCAGGACATGGAAGCAACCCAAGTGTCCATCAACAGATGAATGGATGAAGAAGATGTGGCACATATATACAATGGAATATTAGCCATAAAAAGAAATGAAATTGAGTTATTTGTAGTGAGGTGGATGGACCTAGAGTCTGTCATACAGAGTCATGAAGAACCTAGGGGTAGGACAGGAATAAAGACTCAGACCTACTTGAGAATGGACTTGAGGACACGGGGAGGGGGAAGGGTAAGCCGGGACAAAGTGAGAGAGTCGCATGGACATATATACACTACCAAATGTAAAATAGATAGCTAGTGGGAAGCAGCCACATAGCACAGGGAGATCAGCTCGGTGCTTTGTGACCACCTAGAGGGGTGGGATAAGGAGGGTGGGAGGGAGACGCAAGAGGGAGGAGATATGGGGATATATGTATATGTATAGCTGATTCACTTTGTTATAAAGCAGAAACTAACACACCATTGTAAAGCAATTATACTCCAATAAAGATGTTAAAAAAGATAAAATAAAATGATACCACAGAAATAAAAAAAATAAAAAGAAGCATACACAGAAGGGTAACTAACAAACTACCCAGGCCAGCAGAGTTGTGAAGGACTCAGTGATGTTGGTAGTGGCAGTTCAGTGGAGAGAGAGATCATTTCCCACTGGGTGGTCAAGAGGGACCTCCTGGAGAGAAAAGGGACTTTAAATTGCATCTTTAGAATGGGCGAGACTTAGAGGAACGAGGAAAGGAGGCGTAGCTCTGGGCTAGATGCCAGAGAGGGAGACAACAGCAGAGGGAGTTGACATTTTTGAGGTCTCGTCCGTGGCAGGCACTTTCACAAACATTGTCTTCATTTAATCACCTCAAAAAATGTGGAGGACAGTGATGGCGATGAGGTCTCTGCTCTCAAGGGTACAAGTATTACGCTTAAAACAATTAGAAAATAAAAGAAGCTGTTAGAGGAGAAAATACTGGACTGAATAGAATCAAGCATGGTTCAACTCTTACTTGCTAGTGGATTTCTGGGAGAGATTAGGTTTTAGTAACTGAGTCCAGAAGCCCGATTGATTGAGATCAGGTCGGTACCCGAGAGCTGGGGAAAGTCAGGCTGTTGGAGGTATGCTCTGTTGGAGGTCCAAGTTCACTAGCTGAGCCCTTTGTCACTCTGGGCCTGGGGTGTCTGGAATGGTTCTGAGAGCTATTTAGGGAATTTTCAATCTGATTTTATTCGACACACCTGTGGCCTACCCTACTGATTGCTGAACACTGTGGTGGTCTTGGCGACACAGAAATATTGCAGATTGGAGACAACTCCGCAGGAGGTGGAAGTCAAGGAACTAGGCATTCAGAGAGAGTTCTTTTCAGAGGGTCAAAGGCCTGGAGTTTGATATGCATGCCAGCCATAGTACACTGTAGCCAGTCTCTTCCTTTGCCCTTTCTTCCTGCTGACCATGCCTGGGTGGACAGGAGTTTCTTATCTGTTAGGCTTCGATGCATTGTTCCTCTTTCTGGGAAGATGGACTGAGATTTATTTTTGGCTGAGGAAAAAGCAAAAAGATTTAAGTAATCCTAGAGCTTACTAATAAGGCAATTGCTTTCCTGGGGACCCAATCAATGAATATGTTGGATATTTATTAGGTATAAATCACTATGTTAAGTGCTGGTGGGAAGGGATACAGAGTTTGGTAAGGAGTGGTCCCTGCCCTCATGGAGCTCATAGTCTAGGTGGAAAAAATAAAACATATACATAAAATATTATAACTAATGGTATGTAGTCTAATAGAACTTTCCGTGATGATGGAAATGTTCTATAATGTGCATTGTCTAATAAAGTAGGCATTAGTCACATGTGACTGTTGAGCATCTGAATTGTGGATACTGCAATTTTTAACTTACTTTTAATTATTTTAAATAACCATATGTGTATCATGGCTTCTGAATTAGACAGCTTTGTATGAGGAATTATGTGAGCACTATAAAAAGAGCTGAGGTAAACAAGAGGGCAAAGGTAACCCACTTCAGGTTGATGTGGACAGGAAAGGCTTCCAGGAAAGGGTGTGATTATAGTTGGGTCCTAGGAATATGTGGAATTCTGACGGGAGAATAAGTAGAAGATAGTACCAACTTCTGGGAATTTTCAGAGCCCTGTTGGGGGTACTAGAGAGTAAATATTGAACAGAGTAGAGTCCTCTTCTGGTTTTCATTTCATCTATTGTGTTAAAAAGATGGTTGAGTTTGATGAGACAGTGCTTTTTTTTTTTTTTTAATTTTATTTTATTATTTATTTTTGGCTGTGTTGGGTCTTCGTTTCTGTGCGAGGGCTTTCTCTAGTTGCGGCGAGCAGGGGCCACTCTTCATCGCTGTGCGCGGGCCTCTCACCGTCGTGGCCTCTCTTGTTGCGGAGCACAGGCTCCAGATTCGCAGGCTCAGCAGCTGTGGCTCACGGGCCTAGTTGCTCCGCGGCATGTGGGATCCTCCCAGACCAGGGCTCGAACCCGTGTCCCCTGCACTAGCAGGCGGATTCTCAAACACTGCGCCACCAGGGAAGCCCAGTGCTCTTTTTTTTTTAAGTGCCCTCTGACACTTCCTTTCCAGGGGCCTCAGCAAATAATCCTAAGGGCAATGGGAAGAGCACTAGAATGCAAGTTGGGAGGGATGGGTTCTACTCCTCCTGTGTCGTTAACTCACCCCCAGGATTTAGTTTTCTTGCCTAAAATTAATCAAGTGTTCTTTAGTAAATATTCTCCAAGGTTCTCTCCCGTACCAGTGTTCCCTGATTCCCACCACATTTTAGTGAAACAGGATGGTTCAGCCAATGCCATCCAGCTTCAAGTCTTGTGCAAGGTTGAGAAGACTCGATGGGGAGGGATGTAGGGAAGCAAGAGTCTACATCCTCTCCCTTCCTGTTTTGGAGGGAGAAAGCAGAGGTGAAGTGGTAACCTCTCCTTGAAACTCTCTCTCAGCCCTAAGGCAATAGGAGATCTTCTGTAGGTTGCGAGAGGTGAGGAAAAGTAGAGGAGGAGTGGAAAACCCCTTAAACTGAATTGGAGATGAGCTAAATGTGTGTTGTGGATATACTTTTAGGGTAAAGTTGGGTATGGCGAGGGGGTATCTGGAGGAAGGGGCAGGTGGTGACAGAAGTTCAAGTCCTGGAAACCTTTTCCAACTTTACTAAGATTTTTCACCATTGCTGCCTACTATCTGTATCAAATGTGGTACTTTAGAGTCATTGAAATAAAGGGATGGTTCTCACACAATTGTTGGACATCTTTTTTTTTTTTTTTTTTTTTTGGCTGTGTTGGGTCTTCGTTTCTGTGCGAGGGCTTTCTCTAGTTGCGGCAAGCGGGGGCCACTCTTCATCGCGGTGCGCGGGTCTCTCACTATCGTGGCCTCTCTTGTTGCGGAGCACAGGCTCCAGACACGCAGGCTCAGTAGTTGTGGCTCACGGGCCTAGTTGCTCCGCGGCATGTGGGATCCACCCAGCCCAGGGCTCGAACCCATGTCCCCTGCATTGGCAGGCAGACTCTCAACCACTGCGCCACCAGGGAAGCCCAGTTGTTGGACATCTTAAAGCCAGAGTTCTGTCTTGACAAAAACTCTCCTTGGCCAAAATCTGGTCAACTTCCTTTGAGCCCTCTTCTCAACTAGGTCTCAACCTTGGCCTGTAAATACTATGGACTTTCAGCACAAATGATTTTGTCTACACCGCCCACCCCACCCACTCACCCCTACACACCAAGAGATTTGAACAAACACCAGGATAGTTTCTAATAGCTTGAGGCCACATTCTTAGGATGACCCCAGCCCCCCTTAAAATGCCTGCCTGAGAAAGCACAATATTGCCTGGAGAATTTACTGTTTATTCCAGCCAAAACTTGGTGACAGCCAGACAGGCCACAGGACCCCCTCTTAGAGCAGTTACTTTAGAAAGGTTGCAATTATAAATCTTTTTCTTCTTCCTATATCTTTGAAATGCAAACATTCAAAGAGATAACTCTTACTCCCAGCTCAGTGGACAACTTGCTCTAACTTGCTCCACGGCCTTTTGTGATAAAGATGCAAAAAGTTTGTCTTCTGCAAAAATTCAACATTCATTCATGATAAAAACTCTCATCAAAGTGGGTAAAGGGAACATATCTTAACATAATAAAGGCCATTTACAACAAACCCACAGCCAACATAATGCTCAACAGTAAAAAGCTAAAAGCCTTCCCACTAAATTCAGGAACAAGACAAGGATGCACACTCTTGCTGCTTCTATTTAACATAGTATTGGAAATCCTAGTCACAGCAATCAGACAAGAAAAAGAAATAAAAGGTATCCAAATTGGAAGGGAAGAAGTAAAACTGTCACTATTTGCAGATGACATGATACTTTATACAGAGAACCCTAAAGTCTCCACCTAAAAACAATTAGAACTAATCAATGAATTCAGCAAGGTTGCAAGATTAATATACAGAAATGCATTGTGTTTCTATATACTAATACTGAAATATCAGAAAGAGAAAGTTAAAAAAAAATCCCATTTGAAATTTCATCAAAAAAATCCCCACAAAACTTAGGAATAAACTTAACCAAGGAGCTGAAAGACCTATTCTCTAAAAACTATAAAACATTGATGAAAGAAATTGAAGATGATTCAAAGCAATGGAAAGATATCCTGTGCTCTTGGATTAGAATAATTAATATTATTAAAATGGCCATACTACCCAAAGTAATCTACAGCTTTAATGCAACCTCTATCAAAATACCCATGGCATTTTTCATAGAACTAGAACAAATGATCCTAAAATTTATTTAGAACCACAAAAGATACTGAATCACTATGTTGTACACCTGAAACTAACACAATACTGTAAATCCACTATGGTTATGGTCTTCTAGATAAGTGTCAATTAACAAACCCAGATGGTCCAGTCACATGGACCAACCCCCTTATCACTCCTCAGTACCTTTTCCTTAGCACACTCCAGCTTTTAAAAAGCCTGTCTTTGGTTTCAGCTACTGTTGACTTCAGTTCACACTGGGCCCTCTTCCCTATTACAATAGCTGTTACTGAATAAAGTCTATCCTTACCGCTTTAACTAGGTGTCTGGCTTTGTCTTTGGCCATCTTCTGGTTTCTTGTGCTTATTCAGAAGGGGGACAGCTTCTGGTAGTTCTTGTCCTTCCACACCAGGGCAGCTTTAACTTTGACCTCGAACCACACAGCACTGCCTGTCTTCCTCCTTCTCTACCTCACTCCAAGCCCCTCTTCCCCTGTTCTCTGACTTGGTTGGGGCCTTGTTCCCAAGCTGTCAGTTAAACTGGATATCTCTGGGCCAATTTTAGCCCCTCACTTCCCTTCACACCTTCAGATTCTATCGCCTCTTCTCTGGAAACTCCCCTCCCTTCCATTCTATATGCATTTGCCCTAGGTCAGAACACATCATCTCTCTCTCTCTCTTTTAAAATTTATTTTATTGAAGTATAGTTGATTTACAATGTTGTGTTAATTTCTGCTGTACAATAAAGTGATTCAGTTACATATATATATATATTCCTTTTCATATTCTTTTCCATTGTGGTTTATTACAGAATATTGAATATAGTTTCCTGTGCTATATAGTAGGACCTTGTTGTTTTTCCATTCTCTATATAATAGTTTGCATCTGCTAATACCAAACTCCCAATCCATCCTTCCCCCCACCTCCCATCCCCCTTGGCAACCACAAGTCTGTTCTCTATGTCTGTGAGTCTGTTTCTGTCGTAAAGAACACATCATCTCTTTGTGTTTTTTTTCCAGGTAAAATGCTAATGTGTTATATTTTAAAGAAATTTTATGTAGTTTTTATTTTTCACTTATGAGCACTGAAGAATGTATGTTCTTCAGAAACACTATAAATGTTCATACAGTACTTTATTATTTGAATATTTCATGATGCATTATACATCTACTCATTTTGGTTATTTCTATTGTCTTGTTTATTTATTTATTTATTTTTTTAAAACATCTTTATTGGAGTATAATTGCCTTACAATGGTGTGTTAGCTTCTGCCCTACAACAAAGTGAATCAGCTACACATATACACACATTCCCCATATCTCCTCCCTCTTGCGTCTCCCCAAGAACACATCATTTCTTGCCTAAATGAATCTAATTACCTTTTAACTAATCTCCCTACCTCCAGTCTCCACAGAACTCCAGAGTGCTCCTTTTAGAATACTGAGCTGATCACCTCACTTTCCTTCTTGGAAACTTTCTTGGCTCTCCACTGCCTACTCCTTAGCAGGTATTTTGGGCTCCCCATGATCTCACCTTAACCTAACCGTCTCCCACCTCAACTCCCGTGGAACCTGTGATCACCATTCCCTAAACACATGGGTGTCTTCACATTTCTAGGCTTGTGCTCACTTTCTTTTGTCATTCTGGGATAAATGGCTTCCTCTCCCCCATCTCTGCCAATGATCAAAATTTTATTCTTTTTCAAGACCTAATTCAAATACCGCCTCCTTCATGAAGGCATTCCCAATAGTTTGAGTTGAAATTGTTTCCCTCCTCTGTACTTCTACCTCATATCATTTTTTGATGGTCAGGTTCATAATCCGGGTATAATTTATATACTATTAAATTTACCCCTTTTAGGTGTATAGTTCTATGAGTTTTGACAAGCATATACAGTTGAGTAACTAACCATCACCACAGTGAAGCAATAGAGTATTTCCATCAAACCCAAAAGTTCCCTTGTGTCTCTTCGTGGACAATTCCCTCCTCCCATTTCTAGGTCCTAGCAGTCACTGGTCTGATTTCTGTCTCTATACACATTGTATTATTTAAATTTATTTTTGCATTTTCCCCTCTAAGCCTTATTTGTGTACACATCTTTCTCTCAGTAGGTTGTTATCTTGCAGCTAGAGAGCTGTAATCATTCTCCTTTGTATTCCTCATCGTTCCAAGCACAAGTTCCAAGCACATTTATTACATGCCAGGTCATAAATATTTAATAAAAGAAAAAGGGAAGAAAAGGAAAAGAAGGAACGAAGAAAGAAAGAAAGAAAAGAATGAGTCAGAGAACAAATAGCCAAATGGCCCTAGGAGAGTTCTAATTTAACAATAGGGCAATCAACAGGGCTCATGCTAGTTTAATGAATTACAGAGTTATTAATCTGAACTATAAAAGTAGCTACTCAAACACCTAATATAAAATATATTAAAGTTTGAATCAGCAAAACTGTCACTTTTTGGGGGAAGGAAGTCTTAATGTAAATGACATATAAGGTGTAGTACGGGGTGGGAAACACCCACCCACCACTGCCTCTGATCTCCTTGCATACTACAACATCACAACTATGATATGAGGCATTCTGTCCTTGGTATACAGCAGGTACACTTAAAACTTTCAGGAAGGGGGCTTCCCTGGTGGCGAAGTGGTTGAGAATCCGCCTGCCATTACAGGGGACATGGGTTCGATCCCTGGTCCGGGAAGATCCTACATGCTGTGGAGCAACTAAGTCTGTGCGCCACAACTACTGAGCCTGCGCTCTAGAGCCCATGAGCCGCAACTACTGAAGCCCGCACGCCTAGAGCCCGTGCTCCACAATGAGAGAAGCCACCACAATGAGAAGCCCGCGCACTGCAACGAAGAGTAGCCCCCACTCGCGCAACTAGAGAAAGCGCGTGCGCAGCAACGAAGACCCAACACAGCCAAAAAAAAAACTTTCAGGAAGGTAATTACCATTTACTAAGTGCTCCCAAAGTCATTGTACTACATGCTTTTCAATGTTTCATTTAAATCTAACAACTACTCTCGCTTAGGTTAAAGTTACTAGTTATTTCTTGGGAAAGGAAATAAGTAATTAAAGAAAGTATAGGGGTATACCTCCAAGGGGAGGAACAGGTTAGAATTTTTATCTTTGGCTCAAGATGAATTCTTTTTTTTTTTTTTTTTTAAATAAATTTTATTTATTTATTTATTTTTGGCTGTGTTGGGTCTTCATTGCTGCACGCGGGCTTTCTCTAGTTGTGGCTAGCAGGGGCTACTCTTAGTTGAGGTGCGCGGGCTTCTCATTGCAGTGACTTCTCTTGCTGCTGACCACGGGCTCTAGGTGCACGGGCTTCAGTAGTTGTGGCATGCGGGCTCTAGAGCGCAGGCTCAGTAGTTGTGGCGCACAGGCTTAGGTGCTGCGTGGCAGGATCAAACCCGTGTCCCCTGCATTGGCAGGCGGATTCTTAACCACTGCACCACCAGGGAAGTCCCTCAAGATGAATTCTTTAGAGATTTTCTGAGTTTTTCTTCTGTGAAATCACAATAAGCAGGAAGGGACAAGAGTCTAGGGTAATAAACACTTTTTGACGTCTATCGTTGATCCATTCTGGGTACTTCTGATGTGTTGACCACGTCCATTTCAGAAGGCAACATGATGAGAAGGAATTCTAGTGTACTGTTTGATGAGGTAGTCAACTAAAGCGCATGCGTTAAATTTGTGCGTTAAAGGGGTGTAGTTAGTAAATGGGTAGAAATAAGAACTGCCTTCTTTCCATATTTTGGTGTCATGGGAATTTAAAGTGATCATGCAACCACTCTTTTGAGATAATTTTCTCGGTTCTTAGAACAAGTTGGAAGATAAACTTTGGCCAATGTATTACACTATGCCCTTTGTAATTAAGTAACCCAAGATAATGTGTTAAAGTTTAGTGGAGATTTAAATTCCTGAGCTGATTAAAGAGAGCTGTTAAGACAATAAGCTTTTTTAAAAATGTAGTGTTAATATTACTCCTGAAGTTTCCAGATATTGTATAGTGATGATCTGCGCTATTGCTTATTACTTGTCAATCTTGTAGAATGGCTCAGAATTAAATAACAACTAAAAATAAGTATAACTCAACCCGAAGGCTGGAACCAGGGCAGGAAGATCACTATTTTTGTCTGGCTCCGGGTTGTGCTCCGTCCACACAACGTGGAGGCACTGAAAGATGTGGGGTTAGGGAGGGAAATGTTTCAGGAAGATACGTCTGGATATGGGTGCAAATGGCATGGGGCAGAGAAGAGACAGAGGCAGATAGTCCACTCGGAGTTTGCTGCAATATCCAGGCTGACGTGATCAGAGAGGGGCTGGAAAAGGAATGTAAGAGATCAAACAAGAAAATGGTAGTGCCTGCGGCCAACACTGGTCGATGACCAGACCCAGTGGGGTTGGGTGAGTGAGGAAGAGAACTGAAAGAACGGCTTCGTGTTTTCCAAAGACCCAAAGTTTTCCGCAGAGGCCCCTGGACTCTTCTTCCATCCTTAGAGCGGAGGTCCTGGGACCAGCCGGGAAGCTCAAGCCTCAAGCTGGTCAGGCCAACAAAAGGCGCACAGGAGGCAAGACCTCTAGTCCCCCTTCCCTCCGCCTAGACACTCAGGCGTCCCTCGGGTTCCAACCCCTCTCTCCCCGCCGCTCAGGGTTCCCTGATCCGCATCCCCTTCTTCCGCCAGCGGCCAGCACAGCCCTCAGTCCCTCCCCTCCCCCGTGGGGCGCTGACTCGCCTGGCTGCCACGTCTCACTGATGACATCACCAGGGCCGCTCGGCCTTAGCCAATCCGCTAGGGGGAGTCCTAGCGAAGTCCTAGCCAGAGAGTCCGAGGGGAGGGGAGCAGGGAGGGGCGGAGCGGGGGGTGTTGGGAGAGGGGGGGAATAGGGCGGGCGACAACCCCTCAAGTACGCGTGCGCCAGAAACGCGGGGCTTGGCGGGAAGCTGAGTCCGGGTCGCGGCGCCGTACCGTCGTTCCCCAGCGCCCGCAGCCACGCTCGCAACTCTCTTTCCCGGCATGCCACGCGGTGCGGCCGCCCTTTGGGCTGTGTAAAGGCCCCTTGGTCTAAGGCTTTCCTATTTCCTGGTTCGCCGGCGGCCATTTTGGGTGGAAGCGATAGCTGAGTGGTGGCGGCTGCTGATTGTGTTCTAAGGGGACGGAGTCGGGGGAAGACGTTTGCTCTCTCGGAACAGCGTATCTCATTCCTCTCCCTTCGACTACCCGTGGCGCGGAGAGTCAGGGCGGCGGCTGCAGCAGCAAGGGCGGCGGTGGCGGCGGCGGCAGCTGCAGTGACATGTCCAGCATGAATCCCGAATAGTGAGTGCAGGAGAGCACCGGTCGGCTGGGTCCGTGGGCCAGCTTGGGAAAGCTTAGAGGGGGCGAGGAGGGCGGAGGCGGGGGCCTCGGCCGGGGTGAGGTGGGGGTGATGGGGCAGGAGAGGTTGGCGGCGGGGAGTCGGGCCCCATTGTCTGACGGAGGAGGGGCGGTCGGGGGGAGGGATCGGGCCGGAGGGGTGAGCCGCCCGGGCCTGGACCCGGTCTGGTTGGAGTCCTGGCCTGAGTGCCAGGCCGGTGCGGAGAAACAGTCTGGTAAGGGGGTTGGGGCGTCGGGGAGTCGGTGGTGGGGTCGTGGGAAGGGGTAGCTTCTCTTGGAGGCAGTGACTTTTGAAGGAGGACCTGTTTGTAAGGGGAGGGAGGGGATGGGGTGGGAGAACTCTACTAGAGGACACTGTTAGACCCTGCGCCCGCGGTCTGCGGAGCTGTCAGAGCCGTCGGGGTGGAAACCAGCTTTACTTGCAAATCTTGAGCTTGTTGGCTCTCTCTTCCACCCTCCGCGCCAGTTTGTAGGTAATATGGATGCTTTTCAGGATTGCGTGGGATTTAGGGGAATGGGTAGATGGTGAGAAGCGATTTAAAATTTTTAGTTCTCTTTTTTAGTTTTTTCCTGGAGTTCTTTACGAACTCAGCGGTCCCATTGCCGTCCCAAAAACCTGGGCATTTGTGAGAATTTTTTATTTTTTTGAGGACACTACAGTCATTTTGCCATGTGTAGGTCAAGGGAAAAACAAAACACCAGCACTAAAACCTAGGGACATCTTTGTGATGTTACCAACTGAAAGGAAGGCTTTGCTTTCAGGTTGAAAGAGAAACGAATGGGCCCTATGATAGATCTGTAGGGTTTGGATTACCTACTTGAATGCTTGCAGATAGGGAATGAGGTTCCATGACGTGTCATGAAAAGTTAATGCATTTCTTTTTCTTGCTTACTCAGTAAGTCATCACAGCAGATGTGACACACCTGGCACCTTTCCTGGGAACTGGTGTTCGCTTTCCTTGGGAAGACTTTCTTGGGTTCTTAATGGCCCTTAAAAACATCCTTCTACAGTTTGCATATTGAAATTTAGGAATAATTGAAGGAGATTTAATTGGTATTCCTCTTCAGTGTCAGAAGGCTTTGAGGGAAACGGGGGAATTTTTTAAAGCAAAGATCAGTGTTTGACCTAAATGTTGAGTTTATTTGCTGCTTTGGTCAGTTACTGCTGAACATTTCCCCTAAAAGGTCCGCCCATGGGTTTAGCTGACTGTCATGTGTGTGTCACATGGCTCTTGCAAAATGCATTCTGACTTCAAGTTTTGTAATACTGTGGTTTGACGCTGAAATGTCCCTTTTTGTTCTAAATGGAAGCCATAGTATTTTATTAAAATTTTATATACCTTAAGAAGTTGAAGACAGTGTTCTAGTAGTGTCAGATTTGCTGTGTTGGCAGTTTTTTATCAAGGGCTCCAAGGACAAAGTTGGTTTTGCATAGTTGGGCAGAGTTGAACTTGAGGTCCCTAATTTAGTAGCTTTCCTGGCAACAGTAAAGTACATGGATTTTCCATTTTATGGAGGTTTTTCTTCTGTTCAGGGAGTTTCTTAAATTTGCTACATATATTTAGTACTGTAAATAGCTCTTGAAGATTAGTTGGACAGAACCATGACAAATGATTTAGACTCTGAATTTGTTTCTCCTTTTGTAAAATAGGACAGTCATCTTTATTCCTGTCCGGGTAGTTGTGAGGCTCAAGTATATGTAGAACAATTTCGTAAACTGTAAGAGCAGTGTAGATGGTGTACATCATTATGTGAGGCATTCCAGTAGTGCTGGGATTTAAGAATATAATCCTTACCTGCAAGGAACTTATAATAGAATATAAAAAATAGATTTTATATATGTTAAATACCAATACGTATGGCAAGTTCCAGATGCGTGGCATGGATTGGAGCCACAAGATTTTCAAAGAAGGTATGGGCTTGTGGTTGGCTAGTAGGGTTTAGAAAGATCTTAGAGAAAACAAACCAGTAAGGGAGTTACTAGCATTAGATTTGGAGAAGCAGAGGGAGTGAGAAGGATTGTTCAAGAGGGAAGAAGAAAGAAGAATGGTTAATAAATGGCAAGGGTAGTAATTCTTAAGTAAATAGAGTGCCAAACCATTCTTTCTTTTGAGGACTCTAGATTAATGACCTCAACAGAATCAGTCCCAGAAATCATTTGTATATTTTTATGGCCTTGAGTGTGCCTGTACCTGGGCTACTGTATTTATATTCTAGACTGTCTCTTAAGTAAAATAACCTAGGAGTTTGGGAAAACGTTTCGAAAAGCACTAGTGAAAAGTACTAAGGTGAGAGGAGGTGGTATTTTATTACAGAAGGTCACAAAGGCAACCAGCAAGCAGATTTTTAGAAATCTGAGTTCAGCAGTTTCTTTTTTTTATCTTTAATAGTTTGTTACCATCATAAAAGTAGAGAAAAATTGGAAAATAGAGAAAAGAAGGAAATTCTTACAGTTTAATCACCCAAACACAAATCCATTTGCTTTAAAACCTTGTTCTAAACTTTAAAATCGCATGTTTTTTTCTTAAGTTAAAACTTTTAATGAATGAGTGCCTTTCATGATTCCACAGTGTTATCCTAATAGCTAACATTTATGGCCACTTATTATATGCCAGGTACAATATTGTACATTATAATACATGTGTATTATAGCGTATACTTTATATGCTAATTTGAAATAATAGTATACTAGGTAATGTTTACAGGTGCACCCCCAAATGTTCCTTGTTTTGGTTTATCATCTACTATTTATCTTAATCCTTTTAGAAACTTTCAAAATCTGCTTTATGGGTGCTGCTGAATTTGGTACTGAAAATGTGTTTTTGACAAAAGAAAAAGTTTGGTTCTCTCAGAATGAACAGGATTTTAGATTTATATAGGTAGGTTGACATACGATTACCTGTTGCTAGCTTTATTACTGGATGCTTTTACTTTATGATCTTTAAGTTGTAAGCTTTTGGTTTGGGAGTGAGGAGAATAAGAAATATGTCAATCAATGATTAAATTTTAAGCTTTTTCTTTGACTACTTTCTATGTTATTTGGCTGATTTGGGAGAAATGATGGCCCTGGGTTATCTTTATGGTAGAAATTAAGGGTAATGACTGACTCGCTTGAATTACAAATGCTGCAAACAAAAACAAAATGCAACTGAAGTGGAATCTGAGCGGTGGAAAAAGTAGATGGAAAGGATCAGAGCTTTCTTTTTTTTCTGGAGATTTGAGGAAAGATTTTGATTTTCCTGAGCTAGGTGGTGAAGCAGGCAGTGATTATTTCAGCACACTGCTTAAGAAATACTTAACATTATTCTCATACCAGAAGCATTTTTCCTAATCCATTAGCTTCTAGCAGATTTTTTTTTTTTAGTGTCAAGAAGATAATTTTGGCCGCTTCATCAAGGAGTGTGTTAAGAATAAAGTAGGTGTACCTATCATGAATATGCCAGTTAACTACGGTAGGAGGAACTATATGTAGTAGTCTCTTTGAATCGACTAGTTTAATGCAGAAAAAATTTGTTTAAAAAAAAATTTACCTTGTTTTTAACTTTTTAAAATATCATGGCTTAAGTTTTAGTCAGTCTCTTAAACTTTGTTTTCTGTCATGGTAGACTCAAGGAACATCTGACTTTTTTTTTTTTTTTTTTGCCAGCGCTCTGCCTTGAATAAATCTGTCTTTTAACTTAAGGGTTTAAAGGTAAAAACAAGTTAATCAGTTCTGTTATCTGTCTGACAGAGTGTAATTTCATTAGTAAGTATATCATTACTGCCTTTTACATAATTTTTAGTTAGAATTTTTTTAATTAGAAAAGAAGCAGAAATCAACTAAAAATAGATTTTCTTTTTGTTGGTTGCCTTGATGACTTTTTCGTCGTGTTGGTAATGATTTGAGAAATTCAAAGAAGTTTAAAGAAGAGGTATTCTCACTATTCAGAATATGATTATTGTCCGTAGAGAATCAATGTATGTAATTCTTTGGGTAATGTAAGTTACCAGTAGCTACATAGACTTTCCATCTTAAGAGTTTTGTGTGAATGGATGATCTTGAAGGATCATTGAAAGAAACTGAAATTTTGCATTTAAAATTTTCTTCTTCTTTTTCATCATAATTAGGTTAAAGTATAAGATGTTGACAGTTTCTTACATGTTCAAGGTTTTTTCTTTTTTTTTTTTTTGTCTTAAAGGTGGAAGAGCTTCAGAATCAAGTGTTCTCTTGCCGACTGTTTAGTTGACTTTTAAAGAGAATTTTGCTTTCTGAGTAATTTCTTTAATATTTCAGTTTTTATTCTAGAAGCAATCTTAGTGATTTATCTAAGTTATTATGATTAACAAGTGCTAAGCATCTTGCTGGATTCATAGCCTATCAGCAGTCCTTTGGCCGTGTGTGTTTTCTCTCCTTGGCAACTTTTGATTGTACATATATGATGGTTTTACTATTTGTAGTTGTAATAGTTAAGTTTCATTTTTGATAGTTAAGAATAGCTTCCTTTTGCTAATGTTACCTACTCTTGTCTCTTTCCTAATATATAAAAACAGGGTTAAATAAAATGCTTTTTAAGATTTTGAGATTTTTAAAGATTTGCTAAAAAATACTTTGAGTGTTTTAAGATGAAGAGAAACTGAAAATGGGTGTAGGATGCCAGTGCAGGAGATATTTTAGATGTGTAACTTACCTGCTTTTTACCACTGTTTGTCTGAACTACATTTTGGAGTTTTAGTAAGAGATTTAGGCAAAATGTCCCCTCCGCCCCTTTTGTTTTTTAATCTTACAGGGAGAGGGGAACAGTCAGACTATTCCACTGTTTTCTTGTAGAAGGTGGGGCTGAGAAGAGATTGCTTCTTTGATATCTGGAATAGAATTTAGGGAAAAAAAACAAAGTCTTGGCTTTTCTTTGGAACCACCCTGTGATGTTTCAGATTATAAAAGGGTAATGGTGTAATGATATTTTGGGGAAAAAAATAATCCTGAGGCCTTAGGGAACCAGAGAACAAGTGTTTGTTGGTTTGTTTACTGAGTTAAACGTGAAGAAATAGGGTACAAAGGAGAGGTAGGAAATGAAATATTCCTACTTTTTTGTGACCATCAGTCACAAAAGTACATCAGTACTTTTGTGACTGATGGCTCAGTTGGTCAGAACACCCCACTTTATTAAATCCAAGATTGTTGATAGGTTCCAGTTGTTTACTCTGTTCCATGTTTATAGATTCCCAATTCTGACAGGTAGTGTTACCTTTGCTCACAAGGGTGACCACTCTTTGGAAACATTATTTTTAATAATAATAGCTACTGTTTAACAAGTGCTTACTCTTTGTGCCAGCTACTTGGCTAGGGTCTTTACCCAGGGCATTTTATGCAGTCTGCATCTCAAACTAGTGATCTTTACAAAGGAAATTGAGTGAATTATGTAATTGAAGTTTTCTAGGAACAGTGATGGATTTAACTTGTCTGAATGTATTTTTTTGAATAACAATAGTACTTAAGTGGAATTGTTCTTTGTCCTTGCTACTCTGCCCATAGATATTTTCCAGTAACTTGATTTAGGGCAGTTATTCTTAACCCATTTATGGTCATGTACCCCTAGGAGTATTTGACGAACCCTGTGGATCTGCTCCCTATGTGTATACATGCTCATAACATTTTGCATGAAGTTGCAAGTTGTTCACATTCCCTGAGCCTATTCATGAACCTCAAGTTAAGAATGCCTGATTTAGAAGATTGAAAACAGAAAAGAGAATGTTCACTACCAATTCTTTTGAAATGTGGAAACCCAAGAGGGACAGAGTTTAATTTTAAATCTGGTATCCTGAACTGATAAATTTCGAAATGTGAGATTTGTTTGGGCATGGCTTTGTTTTGATGACCTAGTCTGTGCTTTTCCTCTCCTTTTATTAAAATGCTTACCTGTTTGTTTCTCATTAGGTTACTAATATATGAAGTGTTTCCAAGATTCTTGAAACAAAGGCACAGTAAGTTCACAGAACATTAGTGTTCACATTAAGAACAATGTCATCTCTGCAGTATCTTTACTACCTTAAAATTCATATGGATGTAATTAGGATAAATGCCTAGCCAAGTGTAATATGTAATATAGTCTTAATCAAATTAGATGGGATTTATAAAAATAGTTAAGTAGCCAGATTTATAAAAGGACATTTGAAGCAACTTTGTCAAATATACACTGGATAATTATTTAGTGCTTAATTTTTGGGTTGGTGGCTGGCATCTGTCCTCATAAAGAGCAACTGGGTTCATCACTTACTAAAGCTAATGTAGTCTGAACTCCAAAATTTACCATGCTCTTTTGAGCTGAACTAACTTATTCTCTACTAAGACAAATGTTCTAAGTTAATTTAAGCAGTGAATTACACTTTTCTTTATATTTGGTCAGGTCTTTATGCTAGTTCATAGGTGGTTTGATTCATTCTGATAGGTTTTATATACAAAGTAGGACTTAACATGTTTACTGACATTTTTATCATATCTGAGTATATATCATTGAGGGAATGTGGTGAGATATAAAAAAAACAAAAAAAACCCCAGCATTTAGAGTTGTAAACCCTAGGTTTAAGTTCACACCACCACTTACCTCATAAAAGTCATTTATGCCTTTTGAGCCTGTTTCTTTATAATGTGATTAGTACCGCCTCAGTTCTGAGTCTCAAGAGTAAACTGTACAGTGCTATGCAGGAGTTGACACGTGTATTCCAGTAAGGGATGTTAGAATATATTTAAGAATATATGTAATATATATATGCAAGTGGTTTCAATTTTAATGCTTTTCTAACACATTTAATCATTTCACATTGATCTCTGATCTTGTCTATTTGAAAAATGTTTTCAGTACAGATATTTAAAATCTTCCTGTGAATGTACACACACGCACACACACGCACACACAATCTGATTTCCCTGGAAAAAAAGCTTGGTAAAGAAAATAGCCAGCCCTTTCTTTCTCTTTTATCAGTTAGACTATGCTAGGAGTTGAGGGGTTTTTATTTTTTAATTATAAAACACAGACTTTGCTCCCAGGTGCTTACCAGTTAAGAAGACTCAAGCTCAAGCAAGCATAGTCAAATTTAACAGTATTAGCACAAATTAAATCTTGTGATATTTTTAAAGAATAAGATGGCATAATAGTGCAAAAGATTTGGAGAAGGGGCCTAGGATTTCTATTATTAACAGAAAGTTTTAGTTATATTGCTTTAGCTGGAGAGGAACAGAGCACTGAGGAGGACTTTCCAGAAGCCCTGACACTAGTCTTGGGATAAGGTCAACAAATAACAATTTGAGTTCCCACCACTAGTCAGAAGTTTTATGTATGTCCATTATTTCCCCTAATAGTATGAAGAAATAGTGTCCTAATTTTATAGAAATCAGAGCCAGAGAAGAGTTAAATGGCTTGCCCAGGGGCATTCAGAGGAAGCAGTAGAATTGGAATTTTAACTCAAGGGCCTGTGATTTTACAGTCCAAGTATGCTGTTTCCAGTTTAGTGTGTGTGGTTAACTTCTAGGAATTTAAAATTAAGCCAGTTAATTAGGCAACTAGCATTTTTGTGGTCAGTTCTGTCTAAAATTCGTGATTGGAGAGGCCTTTTTAAAAATGTTAAGAAGGGTTTGTGAGATGTATTGTGAATGGCCCTTTGACTTTCTTCACATCTTGTGTTGGGTTGATATTTAAAGCTTCTCTAGGCTTGAAGTTAATTATCTTATCCATTCTCAGTTTTTCTACTCTCCTGACTATTCTTGAATACTTATACTTGGGGCCTTAAAGTCATGGATGTCTTTCTGTGAGAAAAGCAAGTAAAGCAGAGAACGCCTGTCTCTTGCTGGAGAGGCAGGCACATTTGCTGCAGACCGTGTTACTGTTTCATGTGTTGCTAGACTTTGGGAGTTGTTATCATAGTACTTATAACTGTTAGCTGGTAATTTTTACACTTTTACTTTAGATTATACTGGTAAACTCCTGTGATACTTCGTCACCCATCCATCATCTGTACTGAAACTTTGGATAAATAGCTTCAAAGTTTTTGTCTGTAGCTCTTGAGATTTTTCATCAGGTTGCATCCTGATTTGGAGGGAGGAAGGAAAAATAATAATAATTGCCACTTATTGTGCTCCTGTACCAGACACTGTGCTAAATGCTTTAGAGGCAATGTTTATAATCTTGACCAGAGCCTAATTGGGTGGTAGAGAGTGCTAATTGAACCTTCTTACAGATGAGGAAATAGAGCCTCATGGTGATAGGTAAGTACCTTACTTCAAGATCTTGTAGCTAGTATGTGATGAAGCCTGAATTCAAATACAGTTCTTTCCAGGTCTAAAACCCATGCAGGCTTTGAAAGGTAAGGAGGTATGGACACTTACAGCCCCTCCTTGGTGCGTTTTTCACTAAATATTTGCTGTTATGTACGTGGTAAGACCATTTACTCTTTTGTCCTCTTGTATGGCTTACTACTTCTTCAGAACAACCAAAGCTTCCCTCATTTTCAGAATTCCAGCTTTGGATTTTTGGAACACTGTTTTAAACAGAGCTAAAGTGGAACCTGGAAAATTAATCTATTGTCTCTAAATATTTTTTTTTTATGTAGTTTTAGGGGTCAGTTATGGGGAGAGTTTTTAAAAAATTGCTTGGCTATTTTCTTAAATATGGTGGAAAGACTGTTGCCCTCTCAGATTCTTGGTAATTGTTTATTTTGACTAACAGGCTGCTTTTGTCCATAGCTGAAGGTTTATTTAGTTTTTTAATTTAATCACAAAAGTAGTATGTACTCTGTAAAATTCAAATGATATAGAAGCATATGAAGTAACTAAAAGTTCTTACCTCTTTTATCCAGCCTGATGGGCAATTTTGTTGTTGTTGCCGCCACACCACATGGCATGTGGGATCTTAGTTCCCTGCCCAGAACCCATGCCCCCTGCAGTGGAAGTGCAGAATCTTAACCACTGGACCACCAGGGAAGTCCCCTGATGGTCAATTTTGAATTGTGTTCTGTGGAGCATACTTAAAGTGAGTGAAGAAGAAAAGTAGATGTCAAGCACAATTATTGCAGCTCAAGTTTTATTAATCATTCCATACCCCAAAGACTAATAGACTAGTGTGTAGTTTAAAAGTGAATTCAAGTTTATTTGGCCACTATATCATAATATCATAACCATGATTCTGTTTTAAATTTGTTATGTAAGCTTAGTTTTAGGCTGTTTTCAAGTATGATTTTATAAAAAGATAAAACTACATGATTCCTATCATGCAAGTGAACTTGTTCTAGGTGAAAGAGAACAAATTTAGGTTCCATTGAACTTTTTAAAATAGTAGGCCTTTTCTAAGATATACTTACAGCTGACACTGTGAAATTTGTATTTTGGGGGTACTGTTTGGATAAAAACAATTATATAGTTTTCCACTGTTTACTTTTGTCTTCCTTGGTGTGTTTCCAAAGGGTAGTTGAAACTTGTGTTAATGTCAGTCAGCTATCTCTTATATTCATTGACAGGTGAACTATGTCTGGTAATCCAAATTTTGTTTCATAAAAGAAGAAAAAAATGTTTATTCTTATTTAATCCAAAAAGTTGACTTCATATCTTTGTGGCTATATTGGGAATGTGCCAGTGCTGTCTGCTTACAACCTTGACCTACGCTACCTACTTAGATGTCATTTGTGTTAGGACAGGTATGCTGAAAGAACTTGTAAGGTTGTTCAGTCATTGAATAAATCATTGATTAAAAATTTTTCCTCCCCTCAAATGACATTTTTTTTTCTGGTTAGAAAAGTAATACAGTCTGACTGCAGACTGTTTTTTAAAAATATAAAGAAAAGATCAAGTGTAATCGTACAATTTAGAAGTGTCCATTTTTTCCCCAAAATCTTTTATCTGTGTACAAATTTTTTTTTAACAAAAATGGGTTATACTAGACAAACATAGTCTATAATCTTTTTACATAACAGTATCACGTAGTAGTCTCTTTTGAGATTATAGAATTCCGAGTAGTATTTTAGATTCAGCAACAAGCAGATTCATCTTCTACTATATTTTATAGATGTAGTTTGTTAACTTCATAAAAAGGAAAACATTTTACCTAAATAGAATTTTGAGTCAAAATGGGTTTTGGTAACTTTTTAAAAATATTGTTTCATGCTCTCACAATAGTGACATTTTTTAAGATATAGAAAATGTTAATGCTTACATGCAAAAATGGCATGGGTATCACGATTATGTTCAGATCATAAATAATGGAAATAGAGGATCTAGAGTATTGCTGAAGTAGACCAGGAGTAGACTTAAGGAGAAACTGATAGCAAAAATAATTTTTCATTTGCTACTATATTTGACATCCCACCATCCAATTGTTAAAAGGTTGAATCTGCCCCTTTCCATCGAGCCTTAATCTATGTCAGTCTTAACTGTCTTACTTTCTCACTGAATTATTTCCACTTTAAATTAATATTCTCAAAAAATACTTGTGCCTCAAAAGCAAAGTTTTTATTTTACAGAATCCAGCATGATTTATGATTGTTGATTTAACTCGAGAAAACACAAAATATGTCTCTCATGTTTAAAAAATATCAGGGGCTAGCTTTTCAACGAGATTGTACCTATTTCACTAATGTCCTCATAGTTTGTTTTTCTAAAACCTTTTTATTTTGAAATAAATTTAGATTTACAGAAGAGTTGCAAAAGTAGTACAGAGATACCCTTCACCCAGCTTTCCCAATATTAACATCTTATATACCATGGTACATTTATCAAAATTAAGATATTAACATTGGTAAACTATGAACTAAACTATAGACTTTTATTCCAATTTCTCCAGTTTTTCTGCTAATGTCATTCTTCTGTTCCAGAACCTAATCCAAGATACCATATTGTATTTAATTGTTATATCATGTTGGCCTCCTTCAGTCTGTGAGTTTCTCAATCTTATTTTTCATGACCTTGACAGTTTTGAAGAGTTTAGGTACTTTGTAAATTTCCCTCAGTATGCATTTGTCTGATGTTTTCTCATGATTAGACTGGGGTTATGGATTTGGAGAGAGATACCATAGAGGTGAAGCACTCTACTCATAACATCATATCAGAAGGTACATGATATCAATATGACTTATTGCTGGTGATGTTCACGTTGATCACTTAGTAAAGGTGGCATCTGTCAGGTTTCTCCAGTGTAAAATTACTATTTTTCCCTTTCTACACTCTGTTAGAAACCAGTCGTTAAGAACCCACACTCAGGGGAAGGAAACTAAGCTCCATTTCCTGGAGGGAGGAGTGTTCAAAGAATTTGTGGGCATATGTTAAAACCACTGCAGTAATAAATATTTGGGAGGGGACAAATTTTGAGGCCGTGCAAATATCCTAATTCTCCTTGAAGTTTCACCCACTAATTTTAGCATTCATCAGTGGATCTTGCCTGCAGCAGTTAATCTACCAGTGATTTTCTATTTCTCTCATTCCTTCTACATGCATTAGTTTGAATCCTCGTGTAAGGAAGTGTTGTCTCTCCTCTCCTATTTATTTAATTAATGATTTATACACTTATGGACTCATGGATATTTATTTTATTCTTTGGGTTATAATCCAGTACATGATTGTTTACTTTGTGGCTCAAATTGTTGCCTTGGCCATTGAGGTTGGTGTTTGTCCTTTTAATATGCCATGTCCCTGTAAATTTTTTTCTCTAGCATTTTGCCCAAAATGTTACTCAAGGATGGCTATAGATATTCTTTAGGTGTTTCTCACAATGAAAGAGACCTGATTAAAAATGCAAAATTAACATGTTCTCTGATCTCTTAGCACAGTCCTTTGTAAAAGGCACAGTGTTATATTTTGGATGAATAAGTCAGTTTACCTTCACACAGATAGGTATGTTAAACATGAGAGTGGGGGAAAACAGACTCCAGACTACTTATGGGGAGAAAATATGAAGTGTCATTGTCATAGTAAATTAGACATGAAAAAAACCTGAGGAAATTCTCATTGGGAACAGTGGATAGGATTTACTAGAACTATCTGATTTAGGTGAGTGGTGATTACAGTTGTACTTCTATAAAGATTTCTCAACTGATATAATTCAATTTTTTCACTTAAGTCAAAATGGTATTGCAGACTGAAAACTTAATCCAAATTCTTGAGAATAAAAGAAAAATACATTTAAAGTCTTACTATTTGCTAAATTATTCTTGACTCTTTGTACCAAAATTCTGATATTGAGCTTTCTAACTTTAGATTTGTATATTTCCTATCAACATTTTTACTGTGTTCTGTTTTGTAAATTATAGTTACAGAAATGTCTTTAAGTGATCTCAAATCTGAATTCTATTTTACATCCTGTATATTAATACTTTAGAAATAAGGTACTATAGGAGTAGGTAATTTAAAACGTTCCAGTGCAGGTAACATGCTGTTGATCACAGTCTCCTGGTGTGTGAACTCAATAAGGCAAGAAGTTTGTTAGTTGATTTTGTTTGCCATTCTCCTCCATGTCTCTTGCCGTGTTAGTGAAGCTAATGGTTTGGGAGAGAACAAAATAGCCTTCTTTAGCAAGATTCATTTGGGACAGAGTGCTCTGCTCGTCATATTATTTTTTTTTTTAAAGAGCTCCTGACTTATTTATTTATTTATTTATTTTATTTTTTTGGCTGTGTTGGGTCTTCGTTTCTATGCGAGGGCTTTCTCTAGTTGTGGCAAGCGGGGGCCACTCTTCATCGCGGTGCGCGGGCCTCTCACTGTCGCAGCCTCTCTTGTTGCGGAGCACAGGCTCCAGACGCGCAGGCTCAGTAGTTGTGGCTCACGAGCCTAGCTGCTCCACAGCATGTGGGATCTTCCCAGACCAGGGCTCGAACCCGTGCCCCCTGCATTAGCAGGCAGATTCTCAACCACTGCGCCACCAGGGAAGCCCTCTTCATATTATTTACAATGGCGCTGAGCCATAAATTATCAGGAACTCATAAATTAAATAACGTTTCAAAATAATGCTGTTTGTAAAATTTAAAAAGAATGATAATTGAAAAGTGATTTTTTAAAAAATTGACTACTAATTTCCTTGAAATCATAATGTAACTTGTAGCACAGTTAGGAAGCATTCATGTTTTTTACAGCCGTATGGTTATTCTGAAAGAGAGAAATTGATCTTTAAGGTAATGAATGATACCACAGGCAGCATATGTGGCCCAGTGCTGTCTTTTACTGTAAAAGGGTCCAGTACCACTGATTCAGAGGATGTTTATTGAGTATTTACTGGATGCTTGGCACTGTCCTGAGGGAAACTGGTAAATTCAGGGCATTTGTTGTATCAAAATTTTTGTTAAAAACTAAGTAATTGTAGTAGTATCGGTGGTGTGATTTTTTTTCTTGCTGACTGAAATGTAAATTCATTGCTAATGTTCAGTGTTCAGCATTCTTAAGAATTCATTTGGTCTAATTAAAGAGAAAGCTATCAGTAGTACTGACGCGAGTCAGCACAGCAACTGTACTGACTAAAATAAAAGTTGTTTGGTATTAGGTATCAATAATTTATTAAGAGTAAATTTTTATAATCATTATCCCCACTACTCCCTTTTTTCCTTAGGATCTCAAACTGGAAAGGATGTTAGTTATTAAGTTCATCCTGTGTTTCAATCAACTCTTCTTAATGACTTATTTAAAAGCTTACTTCCTTCTGTGACCTTTATTTTGCTGCTGACTATGGCACTTTGGTTTTTAAAAAAAATTCTTTCCTTTAGGTATAATTAGGAACAATAAGTGTACTATGGTAACTCGGTAAAACCAGAAAGCTATGTTTTGAGTAATACATAAATCACTGTATAAACCTAGGTAACAGTTGATTAATATTCACAGAGATAATCACTTCTAAACATCTTGCTTACATGTAAATCTGATAATTGTAATCTACATTTCATTTGCAAGTGATATTTGGGGTTCACTTTAAGTACGTAGCATTTTTTTAAAAACTAAATCACAAGGAAGAAAATTAAGAATCATGTATATCTTCTAAAAAAAAATCTGTAAATTCTGGATTTTTTGTCATTTTGAAATTGCTTTAAAAGAACATACAGAACTGGTCAGAGTTGGGAAGAATCTATGAGAGATTCCTTTGGAGACCGTGGGCTGACCCTCTGTTGTCTTCAGGTTCATGAAAGAATCCCTGGGAATGTATTGTTTTGTTTTGTTTTTTAACATCTTTATTGGAGTATAATTGCTTCACAATGGTGTGTTAGTTGCTGCTGTATAACAAAGTGAATCAGCTATACATATACATATATCCCCATATCTCCTCCCTCTTGCATCTCCCTCCCACCCTCCCTACCCCACCCCTCTAGGGGGACACAAAGCACCTAGCTGATCTCCCTGTGCTATGAGGCTGCTTCCCATTAGCTATCTGTTTTACATTTGGTAGTGTATATGTGTCCGTGCCTGGGGATGGTTTTTTGAGTTAGGTTTGGCAGTGGTAAAGGTGCATAAACATAGCCTAGCTTTCAGTGTTTTCTGAAGAATGCTTTAATACAAGCTTAGAATGTTGGTAAAGTTGTGCATTTATACAAACAGCCTTTGATTTTACTGCATCTCCAGTTTAAGATATTTATAATATAGACTTTCAGAAGTTAAATGATCCATTTTTTTTTAAAGGGGGAGAATTCCAGGTGGATGCTAGAGAAGGATCATAAAAGCCCTTCGTTGGAGGATTGCTATGAAATAATGACTTGAGATTGGAATTTGAAGGAGAGATACGTTTCATTGGCAAGAACAATGAAAAGTTAACTGCCTGTATTACTGCAGAAGAGTGGGATTTTTCTAGCATAAGTCTTGGGCCCTCCAAGAATGCATATCACTTATGTTTCCTTTCATTCATTCCTTGGAAGTGGAAGTTCAGCTGATATTAGAGATCATGGGTGGCATTGCCTATCTTATTTTTACATAATTCTGTCATGTTCAGTGATTCATCAAAAGGGCTCCTGCTGTTTGTTGCAGTTTGGTCTTCTGTTAGGCTGTTCGGTCTTCTGTTAGGCCGTTCATGGGCTCTTCAGGAGCTGTAGTCTTCCTCAGTGAGCTGTTATTCTTGGCTATATTCTTGTTGTTGTAGAACTTACAATACAGTATGCTTTTTATTAATGTGATTTTCTTTTTCTCTTTGCAGTGATTATTTATTCAAGTTACTTCTGATTGGCGACTCTGGAGTTGGAAAGTCTTGCCTCCTTCTTAGGTTTGCAGTAAGTTGAAATCAACATGCTTTTTTTTTTTAAAGATTTATTTATTGATTGATTCATTACTGTGTTGGGTCTTCGTTTCTGTGCTAGGGCTTCCTGTAGTTGCGGCAAGCGGGGGCTACTCTTCATCGCGGTGCGCGGGCCTCTCACTATTGTGGCCTCTTTTGTTGCGGAGCACAGGCTCCAGACGCACAGGCTCCAGACGCGCAGGCTCAGTAGTTGTGGCTCACGGGCCCAGCTGCTCCGTGGCACGTGGGATCTTCCCAGACCAGGGCTCGAACCCGCGTCCCCTGCATTAGCAGGCAGATTCTCAACCGCTGCGCCACCAGGGAAGCCCCAACATGCTTTTAAAGAAATTAATGCTGTTTATGTTTTCTAGGTAGACAAAAGATTAAACAGTTTTATTCAGAATATTAATTCTTCCAGAATTTATATATCATATATAAAGCCTCCAAGTGTACATCCCCAGTGATATCTAGACTCTTAAATAGAAGAAATGCTGTTGCTCTTCAAAGAAATTCAAGCAAAGTGTAGTTATAAAGTCAGAGTGTCTAATACTCTTCTTGGAGATCAGTGTTTCATTCCAACATAAGTAGTGAGGTAAGGGGAAAATAGTAGGTCTGTGTTGAAAGTGACTTGATGGAAAACAAATCTTCAAGTAAAACTTTAGTAGAATAAAAAGAAAAAGCGGGACCTGGTACAAACTTTTTTTGACAATGGCATAGAGTTCTATCTGCTGAAATTTACAAACTGATAAATAACTTTCGACCTAATAAATAAAATCTACAGTCTTATTCATAGTCTTATCAACTGCCTTCAAATTTAGCATGTTTTCCTTCTCACTGTCTAGATCATTGGTTCTTAAGAGTATGGACCAGTGGGGATTATCAGGACCGTCTCGGGGTCCATGAGATCAAAACTACTTTCCTAATAACACTAAACCATTAGTATTTACTAAGTAAATAATTACTTAGTACTAAGGCAAAAGACATTTGCCTTTTTTCACTCTACTGATCTTTGGTCTGATGTTGCAAAAGCAGTGGTGGGTAAAATTGCCGGTGCCTTATTAGCACCATGTTGAAGTAGTGCTAAGCCCCAAATTATACTCATAGTCATGGTGTTTACCTTTGTTCACTCACAGCGGGGAAAAACACCATTTTCATTTAAGAGTGTCTTTGATGAAACAGTAAAAATGATTAATTTTTTTCATACTTTTTAAAATTGAGGTATAGTTGATGTACAGTATGTAAGTTTCAGGTGTACAACATAGTGATTCACAATTTTTAAAGGTTATATTCCATTTATAGTTATAAAATATTGGCTCTATTCCCTGTGTTGTACAGTATGTCCTTGTAGCTTTTTATTTTATATATAGTAGGTTGTACCTCTAAATCCCCTACCCCTGTCTTGCTCCTCCGTCTTTCCCTCTCCCCACTGGTAACCGCCAGTTTGTTCTCTATGAACAAACTGTGAGTCTATTTCTTTTTTGTTATAGTCATTAGTTTATTTTTTTAGATTCCACATATAAGTGATATCATACAGTATTTGTCTTTGTCTGACTTATTTCAGTTACAATAATACCCTCCAAGTCCATCCATGTTGTTGCAAATGGCAAAATTTTATTCTTTTTTATGCCTGAGTAGTATTCCATTGTGTGTATATGTATGTGTATGTATACATCTTTATTCATTCAGTCTGTTGATGGACACTTAGGTTGCTTCTAAAAATGATTAATTAAAAAAATCGTGATCCTCGAGTATTCTTTTTTAAATATTCTGTGTGAAGAAATGAGGAGTTTGCATAAAGTAGTTTTACTGAAGACTGGAGTATGTTGGCTGTCTCAAGGGAAAGAAAAGCACTTGTATAGTTTCCATTTTGAGCTAAACTAGCTGCTTTTTTCATTGAACTTTTTTTTTTTAACTTGAAAGAACAACTAACAAACTATAATTATGTAGAATTGAGTACTGGGTACACATTTTATCAGATGAACAGACATTATCACTTCAAGGAAAATATCTAACAGCATTTGCTGCCTGTAATAATAAATTCAAGCTTTTCAAAGGAAAATTAGAATTTTAGAAAACTTAAAATTCACCACTGCAAGCTTGACAGCATCTCAAATGCTTAATATGACTTTTCTGATGATATAAGTGATATTAATGAATCCCATATATATATATATATATATATATATATATATATATATATATATAAAACTTCACTATATATAATGGTTAAAAAATGAGACCATGGAAGTACCAGAATAAAACCTAGGTGGCTCTTTAATCTTGTGTGAAAGTATTTTCTAACGCAGAAAAAAATCAGGAAAGAAAAGATTGTTAAATTTGATTGCATTGAAGTTAATGCTGAGCACATAAAAATGTTGGAAAACAAATGGTACTAGGAAAAAAATATATATGAGGAAGGGGTGATATTCTCAATACATAAAGCACACTTACACATTAATAATAAAAGGATGTTTGCCCTGATGGAAATATGAGCAAATACATGAGCAGGCAGTTCACAAAAGGAGAAATACAAATTGCCAATAAATATGAAAAAAATGTTCAATTTTATTTGTATTTAAAGGACTTTAAAATTAGATACTACTTAATTTTTATTAAATTGGCAAATATTTAAAATTAATTAAAATTAAGAATAATTCGTAGTATTAAATCAGCAATTCTAGGTAGGTAGGAAGAAGCTGGCCTCTCCTGAGGAAAATGGCTATAGCCTGAGGTATTTGTGCTTCAAAGAAAATCCTTTCCAGGATGCCTATTGATCTAAGTCATAGGTTTTCATACTACCTACACAGTAAAATCACCTAGGATGCATTTTGAAAATACTGATTCTCACACCCCTGAAGTAGAGACAAGCTGCGAAAGGTATGATAAATGTATAATAAGCTTTGGGAGCACAGAGGGAAGAATCTCTTAATTATTGGCTGATTAGTTGGGGAATGTTTGGACAGTCAGTATTGCCTGAGCTCAGAATTGAAAAATGAATAAAAATTGCCATGTGACCCAGGGACTGGGGAGTAGGGGGATAAAGCTTGGGAGTGGGGAGAAGGAGATGCTGAGAATTTGGACAGTAGGAAGGGCATGTGCAGTGGCTCAGAGGCACGCAAGTGAGGGTCATTTAGGGGTTTATAAGAATTCTAACAGCATTTATAAGTATTTCTAACAAAGTACGTGGCATGTACGAGTGCTGAATGAATGTTTATTGCATTCATTTTGTTCTCTATCCACTTTCTATAGTACCTGATGCTTATTAGACAATTAAAAAATTTTAATTTAATGATGAGCATTTTGTCAAATTGCATTCAATGCTTCAAGAGTATCCAGTGATTCTGTGTATGCATTAGTGTGAATATATGTGGAGAATAAGTCAGCATAGCTACCTCTAGCCACTTGGAACTCTCTCTGATCACATTTTATTCTTTAGTGATCTTTGTTTCAGTCTCATGTACACATCAGGTTCAGCATTATCAAGACTTCCCCACACTGGCTTCATTTAATCCTTTTTCCCCTTCTCTTTGTTGGGAGTGCCGCAAATGCAGATCCCAAGTGTGTCATTTTCCCCTTATATACTTCAATATGTATTTCTAAGAACTGGACATTTTCCTATAAAATACATTTGTTGACTTAACAAAATTAATTTCCCTAGTTGTCTAAGAAGTGTGTTGTTATAGTTGGTTTGATTCATGATTCAAAACATGGTTCACACAGACTCATAGACATAGAGAACAGACAGTGGTTGCCAAGGGGAGGGGAGGATGGGGTGGGATGGAGTGGGAGTTTGGGGTTAGCAAACGCAAACTATTACATATAGAATGGAAAAACGACAAGGTCCTACTGTATAGCACAGGGAACTATGTTCAGTTTCCTGTGATAAACCATAATGGAAAAGAATAAAAAAAGAATTTGTATATATGTATAATTGAATCACTTTGCTGAACAGCAGAAATTAACACAACATTGTAAATCAGCTATACTTCAATTTTTTAAAAAAAAGTGTAATTTTAAAAGTTTAACCTTGAGTTAAACATTGTTCACATAAAAACTTGTACACAAATGTTCACAGCAGCATTGTTCATAATAACCAAAATGTAGAAACCACCCAAATGTCCACGAACTGATGAATGGATAAACAAAATGTGGTATATCCATACAGGGTACTATTTTTCAGCCATGAAAAGTAATGAAGCCATAAAAAGGAATGATCCATGCTGTAACATGGCTGAACCTTGAAAAGTTTATGCTGAGTGAAAGAAGCCAAACACAAAAGGCCACATTGTATATAATTCCGTTCATGTGAAATGTCCAGCACAGGCAAATCCATGGAGACATGAAGTAGATCAGTAGTTTCCAGCGTCTAGGGGGAGAGGAGGAAATGGAGAGTGACTGCTGCTGGGTATAGGGTGTTCTTTGGGTGATGAAAATGTTTTGGAATTAAATAGTGGTGATGGTTGCACGACCTTCTGAATATACTAAAAACCACTGAATTGTACATTTTAAAAGGGTGAGTTTCATGTATGTGAATTATATCTGTTTAAAAAGTCATAACTAAGAAATAAAATTGACTTTTAAAAAATTTTCAGGAGAGTGACACGATCATAGCTTTGTGGTGAATAAGTTGGATGGGGAGGAGCAAGAGTTCCACTGATTAGAAAATTAGAAAAATCATTCATAATCATTGAAAATATAAAACCTTTTTCTTTATGTATGTAAAGAATTTGCCAAGAGATGTTTAGAAAAATTAAAGAATAGCTATTGAAAAAAAATCTTTTAAGAAGAAACCATTGTTAAATAGCACTTTGTCTTCAGAACATGAACAGAGTGCAGGAGAGGATGGAGTGGCTGTTCTCAGCATGTTATGCCTTATAAACTGTTTATCAGCTTTGTAGATAAAAGTTAACTTTATATTTTCTTATTTACTCTATTGAACATTCATTTTAATTGTTAGCTTTTTTTCCCTTCAGGATGATACATATACAGAAAGCTATATCAGCACAATTGGTGTGGATTTCAAAATAAGAACTATAGAGTTAGATGGGAAAACAATCAAACTTCAAATAGTAAGTAATTTTTGGACTAGAAATTTCTGTGGAAATTATTTTGGTAAATTTAGAGTGTATTTGTTATTTTTTAATATGTTAACAAAATTAAAGTATCTTAAGAATCATTCATCTAATGACAGTGGTAGAATAAGAATTGTTTAGATTAAAAATGATATAAGATTACCTTCCTCATAGAATTTTCTATTCATAAAGCAGAGAAATACATGTTTTTAAGTCAAACTTGGTCCTAGTTCTTTTTCTTGTGCTTTTATCAGTGTGGTCTAAGGGGTCTAAGTTGAGGTTTACCTTGTCTTATAGCAGAAGTATATTGAGCAATTTTCGTATGTCCTTTATTGTGCTGAATACTATGGAACATTAGAAGAAACCTAGGAGAGGTTCTTCATATGTGGTTTAGTTGAAGAGTATTTATTAGATAGTATGTACCAACTCTGTAGAAAAGTAGAATTTTATTGGAAGGGAACTTAGCTTTTCTTACATATTTTACAGCTCAGAAGATGGATGCTAAGAGATTCGGTGACTTGCCTACAGTTACTAGCAGAACCAAGTGACCCATAGCTCTCTGTTTTCAATATTTTGTGTCCCTGTGCCATCCTCATTCCCTTATCCATCCTTATATCCTCAACCCTGAATTAGAAGTAGGCAGTTGTAGTAGAAACTTAATATGGGTCTGGGTGCTACCAGTGTGGACATACCTATGGTCATTAAAAAAAAAATCTCTGGGTATCTTTTAGAGTTGGCTGTTAGTATGAGGTAACATAGAAAACAAGTGACTGTTCTTTATATAGAATTGATAACACCCTGAACTGGAAGGAGTTTTGAATTTGTAGTCAGAAAACTTGGATTTGTTGTCTTCATTCTGCTATTTATTACAGAGTCATGGGTTTAACTTACTTCAGTGTTTTTCCTGAGACTCAGTTTCTTACCTCTAAAATGAGTGTGATAATGCTTGATTTACTAACTAATAAGGTAGTTGTGAGAACCAAATCTATAGCTCTGTGTATGTGTGTATGATAATGTATGTGAAAGCCCTTTGTAAACTTTTAGGCAATATACAATTGTTACTGATGATGTGACACACACCCAGACAAGTGGATATTTGATAGGTTATTATTTTTTTTATTTGTTCTCTTATGTGACTCTGATAAGGAAAAGAAAGGTACATTACAAAAGAATTGTGGATTTTGATACAAGTGAACACCCTTGATATCCCAAATTAGGACTTGCAAGGATGTAGTTATCAGAGATACCTTGAAATACTTTGAACCAATGAACAGAGTATTTTCCATTTTGATTTTTCCCGTTATATGTAGAGTGCCAACTTGGTACCATAAAGAATATTTCAGAAAGAAGCACCCAAGCCTGTAACTACTGATGTGAAATGATTGTGTTATGTGTGATCATTGGTCTTCATAACATTTGGGTATATTTTTGTGAAACATTTATATATTGCTACTTCCTCTGGCTGGAAGGATCTTATAGGTCACTCACTCAGTCTTCTTTCATCTTCAGTAGGAATTTCCTTTCCCTATCTGGTGCCTTTTTTTGAACATTTCTGAGAAGCTCACCATTTTTCAAAGCAGCTAGTTCCATTTATAAATAACCTCTTAGTTATTAATTCTTTATTTTGAGCCAAAGCCAGTTTCCTTTAACTTCTGTCTCTTACTAACTCTGCCTTTTGCAGCTGCCTGATAGAGATTAATTTCTTTCCTGTTGGCAGCCTGCCATTTAGATTGATTTTACCACACCTTCTACCTCTGAAGTCCGTCATTCTTATCTGGAAGCATGTTTTCAGAACCTTTTACAATTTGGGTTTCGGTTACTCTCACATTTTATATGTGCCGTTTATTAAAATATGATTCCTAAAATCAAATACAAAGATATAATCCAGCCAGTGTGGCTACATGGGGTAAATTCTCTACTGATTTGGACTCTGAATTTCTTTTTTTTCTCTTACACTTCAGGGACTCATGCCATTTTCTCATCATTGGCCCGTTCAAGGACATAAAAAGAAAACCTGCATTTACTACATTTGCCATCTCAATAACCATTTTACCTACTAGTTTGGATCTTAAAGTTTTTGGTTGTTTTTTTTGTTTGTTTTTAAGTCTTATATTTTGTGACTAGGGCATTAAAAATCTAAATGCAGGATTTTACTTTTAACCCTGTTACATTTCATCTTGCCTGGCTTGAATTACCCTTCCCAGTTTTCTGGGTCTTTCAAAATGATTGGGTTTATCTATATTTTAATTATCTTTTCTGCTTTTCCTGTTCGAGTGTGCCGTTTGGGTCTTTATCAGAGTTGGTGATTACAAAACATTCAGCAGTGCGGGGCATGTACAGAGTCTAGTCCCGTACCGTGAAAGGCCTCTTTCTGTGACGGTTTATTCATTTTCGAAGCTTTATGGAAATGCATGCATTACACAGACATTCAGATAGATTCAAGGTTGCAGGGACGAATGAAACACAGCCCCATAGGAGGAGATCCCATTTCAGTGGGAGAGACAAACACGGGAAAATCAGTTACCCTGTGATTATGAGGGGTAATGAGGATTATGTACATAAAGAGTGATCAGTTACAGAGGAAGGTACTGTTAGGATATAGAGTCAGCAGAGTTTTCAGAGTGGCAAGGAGACATCAGAAATTTTGCTCTTTGGGTGCCGTTGCTTAGTCAGCTACAATTCTTTGTTAACATTTATTCAGAAACATTTTCTTCCTGTTGTTGTGCTACCTTTGTGAAAGGGGTTGGTGGGCAGAGAAGGGAACTAACATTTTATTGAACAGCATCTATAATCAGGCGTTGTGCTAGGCATTTTACAAGCATTAGTTCAAACTTAGCAATTCTATAAAGTGAGCTGTATCTGGGATTTATAGACGAAGAAACTGTTAGGTGACTCTTCCTAGAGTTAAATAACCGGGAGGCTAAAGATGATGTTTTGAAGTCACGTTGGCTTGGCTCCAGAGGTCATGCTTCTCCAAGGATATCCTGAAAGACTTGAGGCTCCTTACTGATACAGTAGATCTAGATAGTCTCCTGACTCTCGTAGGCTTGTACTTTGGACGAAAAAGGTAATGAAGCTATGGTGGCTTTTGTTTGTTTTAAATTAACAGTTGTTAACTTACTACCTTATTTGCTTCATTATTACTTCTCCCCGCCCTCCCCCCTCAGTATGTTAAATTATAGATATGATACTTTACTCCAGAAATACTAACTATGCATCTCTATTTTACTATGTAACCACCATTATTACATCTAACAAAACTGACACTAATGCCTTAATGTTATCTAATATCCAGTTTGTATTTAAATTTCCCCAAAATTGCAGCTTATTTTTAACAGCTCTGTGTTGGCTAGGTCTTAGAAAAGGAAGTGATTTCACTGAGTGCTCCTGAACTTTTTTTTTTTTTTTTTTTGCCATCTAGGACTAGGGGGGATCAATGTCAAGTTCACAGATATATTCCAAAACTTTACAATTGCTTCCCACTAAAGGCTGTTGCATCTTAATCTCCGCTTGTCTTAGGCTTTAAGTCCATTTTTTGTTTTCGTTTCTTTAATGGTAACCATTAAGTAACCATTCTGTTATTTCCCCATCAATCAAGATGTTATCTTTTACCAGTATTTTTTAGTGGGGTAGGTAGCTTTTCTAAATTTTTTTAAGAAAAGGACATTGTCTATAGGAGCAATTTAAACAAAATTCTCATTGCCCTGGTTAAAATCGTGGCTTTAAAAATCTGTTTCCTTGATTTTTCTTTTTTTTTTTTTTTTTGGCTGCATTGGGTCTTCATTGCTGCGCACGGGCTCTCTCTAGTTGCGAGTGGAGGCTGCTCTTCGTTGAGGTGCAGTGGCTTCTCTTACTGCGGAGCACGGGCTCTAGGCGCACAGGCTCAGTAGTTGTGGCGCACGGGCTTAGTTGCTCCGCGGCATGTGGGATATTCCCGGACCAGGACTCGAATCTGTGTCCCCTGCATTGGCAGGTGGATTCTTAACCACTGTGCCACCAGGGAGTCCCTTGATATTTTTAATAGTTTTTTTTTAACCCAGAACTTTAATGTAGCAATGTTATTTGTTTCCAGTGTTGGAGCCTAAATGAAGTGTAGTAAATTACTCTTAAAATGAATTTTATAAAAGTATTTGGAATCATCTTCCTTACATTGTTTTCCCTAGGATTAAAATAATTGTTCCTGAGATGGCTAAAGTGCTATCTTGACTGGTGGTTATCTGAATTAGGTCCTTTCAGTGCTTTCCATGATGATAAATTGTGCTAGCAAATAATTTTGTCTTATGTGTGAGAGTTGTACTGTGTTACAGGGATGTTAGTAGACCAGTAGCTTTCCTAACACCAAGTCAGCCTGTCTTTGCATTCATACTAGCCTGGCACAATGCTAAAGGCTGTAGAGAGTATGAAAAGTATGACAGTTTCTGATCTCAAAGAGCTTATAATTATAGTATTGGTAGCATTACTGCAAGCTAAATTAGACACTACCTTCTTTTCTGGACCTTCGGGTATTTGGCAGTTACCCTGCAATTTAGTAGTGTGAGCACAGAGAGCTAATGTTTCTATATCAAATCCTGGTAGTCCACAACTATGTAAACTAAACTGTTCTCCCTCCTCCCTCCTTTTCCCCAACTCTGTTTTAATGGAATTGTTTGGATTTCTTGATTGTTTTATAATAGTGGGACACAGCAGGCCAAGAAAGATTTCGAACAATCACCTCCAGTTATTACAGAGGAGCCCATGGCATCATAGTTGTGTATGATGTGACAGATCAGGTAAGCTCCAGGAAAAATTGTGTTATACTGACAAAGTAGTAAGTTACTATTTGATAAATATCAGACTATTTTACTTATAAGCCATCAGTATCATTTATATGGCAGAAAACTTTGTCCACCCCTAAGGAAGTGAATGACATAAAAAACGTTTGTTTTAAACCAATGTATCTTTTAAGAACAGGTACATTGTTATTTTTCTCCCCTACGTCATTTGAACACCTAATGAATGGGTCAACCAAAATTTCCTAATATTTTCCTGTAGTAAATAGGAAATTTAGTAATTGGTTTTACATTTGCTTTCAAGGGACCCAAGTTATATTTATTATCAACTAAATAACTGATCATTTTGTCAGGAGTGTGTAGGGGACTGGGATTGTTTGGCTTATACTGTGTTTTTGGTGCTAAGTGTTAACAGGAATTTGCCTGGTAATTAGACCTGTCGGAATTGCCAAAAGTAAGATTAGAGGCTTCTGCCTGTGGAGTATGTGGTTCAGAAATAGGATGAGCTTTGAGGAAGATTTTAAGAGGAGAGTGAGTAGCTAAAGGAGAGCTCTTGAAAGGAGGTAGGGGGATGTGGAGATAGTGTGAAGAATGTGGTCTGAGGGCCATAATTGTTCTTTTGATCAGAAAGTTAGAAAATTTCAGGGTCCTTCTATTTTGCCTGTCAAAGAAAAGAATGAAAGATGAACTTTGAAAATTAGAATATATAATTCTTGTAGGAGATGTTAAATCTCACCTCAACTATGAAATCATAGCTAATTAGAAGGTAGCTAGAATTACAGGCTTTAGATTCAGCACCATTAGGAGTACTGGGTGAGTGATAGCAACATGAGGAAAAAAATGTTGCTGGTTTTAAAAATCTCAAGTAATGACTTGTAATATTTAAAAATGGAAAATTTCCTCCCTTAAATATGGCTATGGAAAAGAAAACAAGCATCTTTACTTTGGACCCGTTTATTTAATGATTTTTGACATCTCTAGTAGTTCACATTTAGTAGGCTTATTTATAAACCAAAATTTTGTCACGTTTCAAAAACCAGGTTTTGTGGTGCATATAAATGGCATACTCCAAAACAATTGGATTTGCCTGAGCTGTAGTTTAATGCTGAGCTGTATTTCCCTCTCAGATAAGGCATTTTCATCCTCAAGCCTTCAAATTCTGTTTTCTTATTCATGTACGTATGTATCATCATTTTAATATGTCAGTTCACTTCTTTCCCAGCATTAGAGTTCTTTTTTTGTAGCTAGATTGTCTCACTAGCTTTTCTTAGGTCAGGAGAGATGCGTCTGTTTATCACTTGCTTCATTAGAACAGCTGTGTCCAGAACTATATTATCATTCTTTAAAATGTCTTTTTAGGAGTCCTTCAATAATGTTAAACAGTGGCTGCAGGAAATAGACCGTTATGCCAGTGAAAACGTCAACAAGTTGTTGGTAGGGAACAAATGTGATCTGACCACAAAGAAGGTAGTAGACTACACAACAGCAAAGGTATGTTTAAGGTTTGATTTTCAAACTGAATTGTAAGGTGCTGAATTTGAATTATATATGGGTATGGGGTCACACAATGGCCGCAACCACCTTAGCTTTTTAAATACGTGCGCCAGAATACTTTGACAGTAATAATTTGTGCAGTGTCTACTTGGATTCAGTAAACTTAGTCCTTCATCACTCCTTTCAGATGATGAAATGCACTAAGTGAAAAAGATTTTTCAATTAATTGTGCCTTATATATTCTCTTAGGAATTTGCTGATTCCCTCGGAATTCCATTTTTGGAAACCAGCGCTAAGAATGCAACAAATGTAGAACAGTCTTTCATGACAATGGCAGCTGAGATTAAAAAGCGAATGGGTCCTGGAGCAACAGCTGGTGGTGCAGAGAAGTCCAATGTTAAAATTCAGAGCACTCCGGTCAAGCAGTCAGGTGGAGGTTGCTGCTAAAATTTGCCTCCGTCCTTTTCTCACAGCAATGAATTTGCAATCTGAACCCAAGTGAAAAAAACAAAATTGCCTGAATTGTACTGTATGTAGCTGCACTACAACAGATTCTTACCGTCTCCACAAAGGTCAGAGATTGTAAATGGTCAATACTGACTTTTTTTTTATTCCCTTGACTCAAGACAGCTAACTTCATTTTCAGAACTGTTTTAAACCTTTGTGTGCTGGTTTATAAAATAATGTGTGTAATCCTTGTTGCTTTCCTGATACCAGACTGTTTCCCGTGGTTGGTTAGAGTATATTTTGTTTTGATGTTTATATTGGCATGTTTAGATGTCAGGTTTAGTCTTCTGAAGATGAAGTTCAGCCATTTTGTATCAAACAGCACAACCAGTGTCTGTCACTTTCCATGCATAAAGTTTAGTGAGATGTCATATGTAAGATCTGATTTGCTAGTTCTTCCTCGTAGAGTTATAAATGGAAAGATTACACTATCTGATTAATAGTTTCTTCATACTCTGCATATAATTTGTGGCTGCAGAATATTGTAATTTGTTGCACACTATGTAACAAAACAACTGAAGATATGTTTAATAAATATTGTACTTATTGGAAGTAATATCAAAATGTATGGTGATAAGTATTGTTTTAATTCTTATGGCTAAAGGGAAATAGAGCCTTGCATTATACTCAAAACAGCCATTTGTGTGTGCAACCAGGGCATTGTAGACCTATCTTAGAGCAGCATCCAATATGCTTTCCAGATAATATAACTAATAAATGACGTAGGGAGGCTTCCGTGCTGCATAGGGATTTAACCAAGCTTAGTGGTTCAGGGAGATGTATGCTATCTAGCCTGTTATCTCTGATCCTTCTCTAAAACCATTTGAAATGGCTTCATTGATCAACATTTTAATTCTGTGGTAGAGGTGGAAAGCAGCACACCTTTCCTTTTGGCAGATGATTAGACTAACGTGTGCTAATATTGTTTCTTCCATGCTTGGAGTCACATGTCAGCTCTTTTATCCTCCACAACTGTGTAGGTTGGAGGAGAGTTAAAGCATTGAAGTAGAAAGCAGGAAATTTACTCTTTGCCCAAATTTTAGAAATTATATCCCTTAAAATTAGCTGAAAACAGGAATGCTGGGTGGGAATGATAAATGAGAGAAATATATTTATTTCAGTCGAATTTTGCACACGTGAAAATTTTGTTTACTAGGACCTTAAAGATCCTAGGGTTGGTTTTTATTGTGGGGAACAAAAATCTTTTGCTAATAACACTGGCATTTTAAGGTGATAGAAGTCAAAGAAAGATTGTTTCCTTGGGGTTGAACTAGCAGCCAAAACATTCTTTACTTAGGGGCTTGGGATGTGGCTGTTGGCAACGCATTTCATGGTGGGGTCTTTAATTCAATGGTAAAATTTAAGCTAAAACAAGCCAAAAATTATAGGTTTCTTTATTTTCACTAAACAGGCAATTGAAATACACGGTACAAAAATAAGTGGTAAGATTATTGTAAAATGAAATGGACAGAATAAATATTCAATTTAATTTTCCATCTATGAGAATTTCACAATAAAATCACAGTTTACTTTGTATTATAGATGTGCTTGTTGGATCTATTCATCCTCACATAAGGCAACTGAAAAATTCCTCAAGTTACCAGTAGTATTTGGGTGAAGATTTTTTTTTAATGCTTCAGAAGGTTTGTTTTTTTGCCTTATCAATACAGTATACGGGGGGAAAGAATTCAGAAACTGTGTTTTAAAGTAGATGATACAAATGTTAGAAGTGTGATGTTTTATACAGCAAGTTCAGTTTTATACAGCAAGTTGTTCAAAGTGTCAGCTTATTCTTGGTGAGTTAGCAAAAAGCATTACATGAATTTGAGATGTAAGCACATTTACATACTTATTTAGTTTGGAAAATTCTAGTGTTCTTTTTCCCCCATGGCAGTCCAGACTGGGGCTTACTGCAAGATGTTTCAGCATGCTTCACTACTTGCTATTTTGAATTTGCCAATAAATGCAGTTTCGGGGGGGGGGAAAATTCCCATTCCTACCCCCATTTTCAAGTACAAATATTTCAAGCTATTATGGGCTTTTAATAATCCGTTCAACTCAGTAAAGGGAATTATTGCTTGCCATATTTTAAATATAAGTGGCTGCCATGAATTAGCTTACAGAAGTGAAGAGTGTTCTAAACCTGAGCAGTCACAGCCTCTGGGAATCCTTACAGAATGATGATAGCCATTCTGGTATGAGCAGTAACTTCCTGTTCTTTGACCTTGGACCAAAATTTCCTTTGGCATGTATGTTGCCACTGCAGCATATTTTACATCAGCCCTTCTTTATGTTCCCATTTAAGCTTCAAAACAGCCCTGTATTGACAGTCTCCTACTTGCAGATGAGCTTAGCCATGGAGCTTCAACAAGAACCCAGGTTTTGAAACTGCCAATCCAGCTCCTAGTACTGCCACTTCCCTGTGGACTTAAGTTCTACTAATTTAAGGGGACTACTAGGAAATTATAATACAGGTAAACTTGGGATTTTGGAACTACATGATATGTCACTGTAAGCCACTGCTGTCCTTAAGGTAATATGTACCACAGTGCACTGGCCAGCCAGGCCACTTGAATCTAACCTGGCCGTATTTGCTCACGGAATGCTGCTGGCAGCGTCTTCCTAGTCAGAAACAATTTCAGCTTGAGTTCTAAGGGGGGGTCTTAAACTTCTTACAGCACTGCCGAAGACATCATTACCAGTTGTGTTGATACTCTTCAGTGGCATTCACAACTAGGTCCAGAGTAGGCACCCTTCAGTCACACCTTATTTCAAAGGAGGTGAACAAAAGTATCTTAGATCATCTCTAGATAAAAGCAGTACTTTGTTGGGAAACAGGGTACTCCGAAATAAAATAGTCTGTGAAAATTCCTGTCAGCTGAAGCTGATTATAATTATTAGGTTGAATGGTAGAATGGCATGTTCAGCATTCAACTGCTATAAAATACCATCAGCCAGTTAGTTTCTATAGGGTTGTCATCTTCAATTTTTTTGCTGACTAGTAAGACTTACTTTCATACCGATCAAATGTTAGTAAATAAATGGGTTTAACTCCCAAGGGCTATCCTGTAACACACTCATTGGAAAGGCATGTACCAATTTATAACCACAGAGAGAAGGTGAAATATATCAATTTAAGAACAGAGGCCATTAGATAGGCCTTTTTAACCAATTCTAGGCTTTTAAGAATATTTTACATATATTAATGATCTGCTAGGAAGGTGTTCTGTCTTTTTAAATCTCACTATGTGTGGAACCAAGATTAAAATAGAGATGGCAGCATCATAATACACAGTTTAGTTTTGATCATGCCCTTAAGCATTATGATAAATCATACCAGCGTAACAGAGGCACTTGAAACACTGCATTTTATATAGCTACTGTTGAATTATATATAGTTTTACTTCATAGTTAATCTTTAAATATTAGAACTTACAGCTCATTTTCCAGCATAAAGTCTGAGAAATTTTGAAGCAGAAAAGTCAGGTTCATAGGATTTTAGTTTACACCGAGGTGGACAAGATGGTGTTAAGATTATGTGGCTCAGCCCCCAAAACTAAAGTCCACAACTTCTCTTGAAGAGGCTAATTTTGTATTAAATGTTTTATTCTGAGGGGCTATCAGAAGTCTGCTTTATGAGAATAACTTCTAATGTTACTTTCTCTGGGTTCAGGTGACTTGTTCATTTCTTTATAAACTTAAAAGATCTTCCTTTCTTAAGCACCCTCCTCAAATGAGAATCTGGAGTTTGAAAAAAAGATCTTTAAGTGTGAAGAACCTTTCCTCAAGTCTTAGCCCACGGTAATACTAAAAGTAAACGGGGAAAGTGCTTTCCTCCTTCCATGTTCATTCACAGCCCAATAAAATTTTTTTTAAGTGCTTTTTTATTTTTGCAGAATCTGTAGTTACCAGCAGTAGCCGATCATTTTGCTTTAAAAAGCCATAGAATTGGCTTTAAGTGGTTGATCCATTGATTTTTTTTTTCTCTACAAGATACTTACATGTCAACTCCCAAAGCAACGAAGAATTACCTTTTTCCCCTCACTTGCGACAGCCTTAGCTTCTGTAGTTAACCAGGCTGTGTGATCTATCCATGCCCTTCTCTGACCTTGGACTACTCTTCCAAGGGAGAGCAGGAATGGAGGAAGGCACCTCCTTAAAGCGGATAATTAGTCCATAGTCCGGCTGAAGCGCAATGGCAGTTCCCCAAGTCCCTAACACATTCTCCTTCAAGATGTTAGGCAGGCAGATGGAGCCCTGAGCACTTAGGATGATAAAAGACATCCTAACAGCCCAAAATAATTGACAGAGGTTCTATTTGTTCAGAACCTTCTATTAATTGGGAGAGTTAAAAGTCTCTTCTACAATCTTCAAAGGGATTTATAAGCCTATGCTTCATTTTATGAAAAGACCCAAGTTCCTGGCCCACCAGTCTCTTGGATCCTCTTGTATGCCTGAGAATACCAAGTATTGGGTACCTGCTTCCTCATACCTTCTTTAAATGATCTCAGCAGATGGACTAGTTAGGAGCGCTCTCTCCTCTTTTTAACTGGACAGAGGAGAGGAAAGACCTGTAAGCCTTATTTGCATTATTTTATCAACAACCGCAAAGCTACATGCTCTTTGTAGAGAAGCACCAAAGGAAAACCTTAATTTGGAAGGATTCATTTTAAATAAAAATAGTAACTCAACAGCCCTTACTTAAGCGAAGAGAAAGGCATTTTAAAGCTAGTACATGAAAGTTTCCCCCTTGATTTCAGTATTGAATGGCTCTTACAAGGACTTCTGAAAGTTTCCCAATAGCCAGATTTTGGCTAACAGATTACATCTCTTCCTGAGAAGATGCCTGAAAGAGAAAGAGAAGCATCTGTTACAGGCAGAATGCTGCAGAGGAAGAAATGACACAGCAGTCACCTGCATTCATTTTAGAATTAAAATGACTACTGCTCAGACTTATTTGAGGCAAATAAAGGGACTCCCCTGCTCTTGATATACCTGGATTTATCCTTTGCCGCCTTTTGTCTACAGTGAATTCTAACCCAGAAAATCTCTTGAGTTAAACGCCAGACTTTGGCTGTAGGAGAGGAAGTCTCAGAGAAAGTATGCTCCAGTTGTGGAATCATCATGTTGGGCAGTGGCAACCCCACAGCAGCAGCGATCCCTCTGTTCTCTTGGCCTCCCTTCCCTATGACTCCTGCTTGACTTGTCCAGAGATAAAAAGTTGTACTGTTAAGTCTCCAAGGCATGGAACTCCCATCTTATCCCCCTAGCCTTTTTTGGAAGGGAGCCTTTTCAGGAAAAGGAGGTATGGAGAGTGGTCAGCAATTCCGGGTCCCCGTGGGTACTTGGTGCTGTTCAGAGCTGCTTCGAGATGGGGCACCAAATGAGCTGGGTGAGAAGAGTGTGCAGAACAGAGGCAGCTTGTACTGGAGAAGTGTACATGTGCAGACGTAAAAAAGTAGGTACAGGTAAAGTTTGCAGTTGTTCTCGTGGCGGGTGGGGGTAGTGTCGGGTCTCCCATAGACAACAGAAGCTAGAGCACCCTAGTCCTCAGCAGGTGCAGGGCTGAAACTGAGTAATGGGAAGCACCACAGTGAGCTTTCATCATCACTGGAAGACACCCCCCCCTCTTCCTGGCAATGGCAGCATCTCCCTTTTTCAGTTTCAGGGGCTTCTCCCAGCCTCTTATTTGTTTCACCAGCTCTTAGCTCCACAAGTGTCTAAGAAACAGCCAACTGTTAGAGCAGGAGCTCTGTACCCTAATTGGGCACTGGGGTCCAAGGACAGATGTTCTTCTCTTGGGCTGCTCTACTTACCAGGCTAATCCCCTGCACACTGGCGCTCCTGTGTGCCATTGGTGTGCTGTCGGGGATGAGGGTGCAGCCAGCCAGTGTGTCCAGAGAGGCTAAGATAGTGTCATACAGGTGATCCGCATGGCTCTCCAGCTCGCTGGGCTGCCTGGAGAGCCTCCCGAGGATGTCCTTCAACACTAACAAATGAAGTGTAAAGCAGTCAGGCCAAAGAGACAATGCAAGTCTATTTTCAAAAGAAAATATAAGGGTGTAGCACCTTATACAAGACAGGAACACGGCAATAGTTTCACAATGTCCACTTTTTTTTTTTTTTTGACAGTGACTCCCCAGGGACTGTATTGCACTGGAGGATCTATGCTGTTAACTTCTGATTAAAGCTGAGAGAATTATTTCAGTGGCTCCACTTTGGAGTTATGTAATCCACAAAAAGGCACAGAGACATAGGTGTCTGGTGACTGGAATTATCTGACTTTTGGAGATAAGACCCAGGGCACACACCCAGATCCTGTGGGGCAGAAGTCTGAAATGAAACAAAACAACATGCCAAGATTAGGACTCTGGGTCCTGCTACCAGGTCCTATCAGCTTGTTGGCTGTGGGACTGTCATTTAGCACGTATATGGGTGATCTGGTAATGTAATATGGGAATGCTTGTGAACCCTTTTTTGTGGGTCCTAAATGAACAGACTTCAAAAGAAAATTACCTGAAAGCAGGCTAAGACAAGATGGTTAGTGAGGCCAAGATTCCATCCCCTACAGGTCAAGTGTTCATTTGAGGAAGGGATGGGCTAGGTTCACAGTGCATCACCCACAGCGGGCTTGTTTTTTTCTCTTAAAAACTTTACTTCCTTTGTTAAACACAAAGGCTGCTTTTGCTTCCTGCGCCTTTATCAGCTGTGTTCACACTCTCCCTGGTTTCCTGCCACAGCTGCAACATATGCTAATAGAGGAAGGGAAAGGGGAAGCTGCATATCTGCAGAGGATACTGACGGATGGGTGGAAGAAGAACAGGGGCTGGCTGTGTTGAGATCAGCCCCTAGGGAAGCCACGTCAGTGCAGCATCGCAAAGTGCCGACCTGACAACTTTTATGAGAGCCAGCAAGGCAGGCCGAGGAATGCAGCCAGGGCACGCGGCACAGCTCACCTGGAAAGGCGAGTGGGCTGGGCTCTCCCCTCACACATTCACCAGACCTTTGCCCGGTCCTCCTGTGAGTGGTCAGTGGAATTCAGGGGACCTTTATTTTTTGAACTTTTATTTTAGAATGTTAGAACATTTGGTTGGCTCCAAATAAAAGGAAAGCTGGGGCTTCCCTGGTGGCGCAGTGGTTGAGAATCCGCCTGCCAATGCAGGGGACACGGGTTCGAGCCCTGGTCTGGGAAGATCCCACATGCCGCGGAGCGACTAGGCCCGTGAGCCACAACTGCTGAGCCTGCTCGTCTGGAGCCTGTGCTCCACCACAAGAGAGGCCGCGATAGTGAGAGGCCCGCGCACCGCGATGAAGAGTGGCCCCCGCTCGCCACATCTAGAGAAAGCCCTCGCACAGAAACGGAAGACCCAACACAGCCATAAATAAATACATAAATAAATAAATATTTTAAGAAAAGGAAAGCTGGGAACAGTGATGAAATTATCTTTCTCAGTTGAGACTTTGATGTTTTAATTGAATACATGCATACAGGGGCCTGGTTCAGCTTGATGCCAATGGGTTCTAGTTATTTGATCCAGTATAATGAGAAATTAGGGTGTGAGACAGGACCGTCAACTCATGCACCAAAGTAACTGGGTCAAAATGTTGTGAAAACCTGCCAGAGAGCCATTGGGGAGGCGTTTGGCTGGAGGCCGAGGTGGGCACGTTTTGAAGGAATTAATTTGACCTCCTGTCCCTAAAGTTATACTTGTGGCTGAGGAAGAAAGCAGGCTCTGAAGAAGCTTGAGGGGGGCGGGGGCGTGGGACGGGACGGGAGGTGTCCGTGCTCAGGCTCCACTGTCTCTGACAGCATGCGCTGGAAAGAAGAGTTGTGCCCCGAGCTGGAGAGACCCTGTGAATGTCTAGGGAAACTTGTGATTTTCACAAAACAGCCAAGTTCCTGATTATTCCAAGCAGAGGGTCGGGAGGGGCAGGGTGTCACTCTGAAATCATAGAATACCCAAAAGCCTCTCTTTTTTTTTGGCTGCGCTGTACAGCTTGTGGGATCTTAGTTCCCCAATCAGGGATCAAACCCAGGCCCACAGCAATGAAAGGGCCGAGTCTTAACCACTGGACCACCAGGGAATTCCCTAAAGCCTCTTATTTGGGCAGTAAAGTACCTCTAGACTCCTTTGGAGAGGAGGGCAAAGTGGGTTGTTATTACAGATTAAGCACTGTGAAGTATTATTGAATCAGTTTTTTTTTTTTTTTTTTTAAGGAATTCCTTATTTTTATTATTTATTTATTTATCCATTTATTTTTTTTTGGCTGTGTTGGGTCTTCGTTTCTGTGCGAGGGCTTTCTCTAGTTGCGGCAAGTGGGGGCCACTCTTCATCGCGGTGCGCGGGCCTCTCACTGTCACGGCCTCTCTTGTCGCGGAGCACAGGCTCCAGACGCGCAGGCTCAGTAATTGTGGCTCACGGGCCTAGTTGCTCCGCAGCATGTGGGATCTTCCCAGACCAGGGCTCGAACCCGTGTCCCCTGCATTGGCAGGCAGATTCTCAACCACTGCGCCACCAGGGAAGCCCTGAATCAGTTTTTAAATGAAGGTCCAAGAACCTGAAGCTTGTGAGAAGCCCACTGTTACACGTGGCCTCCAGGAAGTGTCCTGGTATTGAGCTCTTCTGTGCTGCTGTGTCTAGAGGTGCAGGAGCCTGAGCCGGGGGTCAGCGCACAGGGGCTGGGGCCAGGCTGCCACTCCTTGTGTGGCCCAAGGCAGATGCACAGCTCTGTGAAATAAGAGTAATAATAGTATCCATCTCACAGGGCTGGGATGAAACGAAAAAACTGGTATGTCAACTGCTTCAGCACACAGTATTCAAGAAAATACTGGTGTAATTACAAGTGGCAAAGGAGCCTGGCATACTGAATTTCTGCCCCAACAAAACCCAAAAAACCCTAAAAACCCTAGTGCAAGAGAACATCAGAAGAGCCAAGACAAAGGCCTCCCGCAGGCAGGGGATCACTAAGGGCTCACATAATTCACACTGGATAAGCCATGCCCTGCTGAAAACCCTTCAGTGGCTCCTTGTCCCATCAAAGCCCCTCTGCCCATTCACAGTTCTCAATCTTGGTTTTTTCTTCCCAGGGGACTTTTGGCAATGTCTGGAGATGTTCAGGGCTGTCACAACTGGGGGGATGCTGCTGGCGTCTAACGGGTAGAGGCCAGGGACGCTGCTGAACACCCTGCAGCGACAGGACGGCCCCCTCACAGCAAAGCATCGCACGGCCCAGAGCGTCAGCGGTGCTCAGGCTGAGAAACTCTGGTCTCCACCACCTCCCCACCACACACCGCCCACCACTTCTGGTCAGGAAAGCGCCACCTCGTCCCATCTCAAGCCAGTGGGGCCTGCCCACTTCTGCTTATGCTGTTTGCTTCCAGCGTAAACCCCATTTCACTCCAAAACTGAGGCAAGATACAGACAGGCTCTTTCAACACTTGGTTGTTCAGTCTTACAGGAAAATAGCGACTGCTCTGGGGGGCGGGGGGGGGAGGGCGGGTGGTCCATCAGTTCACTGCTTTAACCTAGCGTTCTCCTAGCTCATCCTATCGTATCTGCCCCCAGCAAGGTCAAGGCCAATCGTAAACCCCTGCACCCTGCACGCTGAGATGTACTCTCGAAGTCTGTGACTTTCACACCTTTCTAACCTGGGAACCCATCCTGCAAAAGGGGCTCGGGCTTAGTTTGTGCCCTGCTGTCCACTTGTCCCCTCTCATCAGTTCACTTCTTCCTTCAGTCTCTTCCTGTAGAACAGACTGACTGCTCTCAGATCCTGGAGCAAATCCCTCCCCAAACCAGAGAGGGGTCCAGCCTGCACTGCGAAAGGAAGAGAACCCTAGGGGCTCCCCGCTGTGAGCACCCTAGCCGAAAGCCAAGGACAGGACTAAAGCCAGCATTCCCATCCAGGACACCACCAAGGAAAGATAAAAGCAGAAACTAGAGAGCACCGTTCTTGCAGGCTCAATGCCTAACTTCTCAGCACCTGCAGGGCTGTGACTGCCTCATCACGTGCTTGCGGGGCCGTGATGACTCGAGGGGCTGGCAGACGGCTGTGGGAGGCTGTGGGAGTCGAAGGCAGCGGGTACGGACGGGAGGGACTCTGGCACTAGGCTCCTTCCCAGTGACAGTGTGGGTCCCGGACTTACACGGAGAGGGATTAAGCCCTCGCTTAATTCAAAACCTCAAGCGTCTCACCTGGGGTATTATCCAACAGGCACTGAAGTAGAATCTCCCCTTTCTGTATGACGCTCTCCGTCAGGGACTGGTGGTCATCTATATCTTTCTTAAATTGCTTAAAGCGTATCAAAAAAAAAGAAAAAAGAAAAATGTTTCATTACTACCATTTCGTAAAAGTTATTAAAAATGATCCCTTGTTCAGTAGCTGGATTCCCCTTTAACCCACCCAGTCTTCAGAATCCAAGTAAACAGTACCATAGTTTAACTTCACCTTCTCTGAGCCCAAGGCAAACACAGAATCAATCCTTTTTTCTGTTTACAGTTTGACAAAAGAAAAGCTTTCTTTTCCCTGGCAGAGCCTAGCTCACGAACAGCCTGGAGTCAGAGTTTCCTGCTTGTGCCACAACTCACAGGGTTCTCTTTAAACTCACAGGCCTACGAGAGTCTCAAAACACGGACCTGGTAAGTAAGAGCCACAAGAGCGACGCCTTTCACATGACCACAGGGAGCTGCTGCCTCGCCCCACATCCTCCCCTCAATGTCCTGCTTTCTGTGGACTTCAGGACATGGGAAGGCGTCAGGGAAGCTGACAGTCTCCTAAGCAGCTGATTTCTTTTCCCCTCGCAGCATCAAGCCTTGTAGCTGTTTTTGGTTTTTCCTTTAGCTGCTAAGATGTAAAGTCAAATCCATGACCACCTTTAGTACAGGGTGCAGAAACTGGCAGTTTAATTTTGAATCTACAATTTTACTTTTGGATTTACTGTATTCCTGTCTTCAGTTTTCCTTTGCCCTAATACCTATACTTATTATTTTATTCTTTAGCACTCTCTGCAGTTTATATGCTGCCAGGAACCCACTGTGTTATTAAGACAAAGTATGTAAGACAAGAGTCACAAGTGAAAATATGTGAACACAAGCGTGCATGTTTATATTAGGTCAGGGTAGCTCACACATATGCCTGAGCCAAGCCCCATTCTGTGTGGGGAGGGGCTGACAGTGTGGTCCCACTCTGTGACACGGCTGTGTGGATGACACAAGTGGGCTAGGCTTCGCTGACCTGCAGGGGTGACTCCCAGCTCAGATCTCAGCTCTACCCACAGAGCAAGATAGTTGCTTACGACCACCCTGGAAGTGGAGGTGCAGGAGGACAGAATGCGGGATAAAACGGAGGGCATGGAGCTGTTCTTCGCGACACCGGCTCTGATGGGAGCGGGGCGGGGGCACTCCAGAAGGGCCACCCAGGTAGATCCAACTAGGGCAACTTCCAGGCAATGTCCTCTCTGCACAGTGGTGGTGCCCCTGGGCCTCCCGGGGTGGGCCCTGCCCAGCTCTGCACATACTCTCCGGGGGTCCCACACAGAGGACCCTTGCTCTCGGCCTTCCTCTCCTTCCTCAAGCGTACTCTGGGAAAGGAACTCCGGCAGCCTCTCTCCATACAGCAGGAAACAGCGTTCCCACTAGGGTAGGGCAGCTGGCCCACCCAGGCAAGCCCCCCCCACCACCACCGACACAAACTTTAGTTGGCTCCAAGTTGTAAAACAAAGGCCCTCCCTCCTGCCTGGGTGTGGTGGGAGCTCTGAGTTGGGTGGTACGGCCCTGGCTCAGGCACAAGTAAATCCCACGCTCTCCTACTCAAAGAACTGTCCCAGAAAACCCTTTCTAGACTAGCATCAGGTTCAGACCACAAATACCACCTCTGCTCCTTCAGAAGAGGTGAGAAAGGCTTGGCCAACCAGACATGCTAGAAGTCAGTAGGTACTTCAGTCAAAGTTAATGATTATACTTAGGGTAACTGATTATCATCCAATTCAGAACACTTTTGAGTGAAAGGTGTCAGAGGTACAAGCTTTCAGTTATAAAATAAGTGAGTCATGGGGATGTAAGGTACAGCATGGTGACTATAATTAATAATACTGTGTTGCTTATTTTAAAGTCTCTAAGAGAACAAATCTTAAAAGTTCTCATCACACACATAAAAAATTTGTAATTATGTATGGTGATCAATGTTAATAGGCCTATTGAGGTGATCATTTTGCAATACATAAAAATATCAAATCATTATGTTATGCACATGAAAGTAATATAATATTAAACATCAGTTACACCTTAAAAAAATAAAAATCCTGTAGTGGTGGTGTGTAAATCACTTTGAACTCTACCATACAGGCTAAGAGACAAGGGTTAAAAATAACTATATCTACAATATTATGTTAATGGATACACAATATAAAGAGATGTATACTGGGACATCAAAATAAATTATGGAGGTCACGTAAAAAAAAAAATTTTTTTTTTTTTTTTTAGGATGTGCTTCTTTATTAACGTGTCAAATAACAGGATCCAGCAGCAGGTCTGGTAACTACCTAAGTTTCAAATTAGTGATGCACGTGAATGATAATTCAAGATAACTGTTTATAACTATATGTAATGTGAAATGAAAATAAGTGATTTCTGATGGTGACAGAGGTACTGCTAATACTACTGTGGCTTTTTGTCTACATTTACAGTAAAAAAAAAAAAAAAAATTATACTTCATTTACAGGTTAGTGAAAATGATTTAAAAAACTTCCCTTCCATGTTCACAGGCCCCTTTGATTCTACCTCCAGATAAATGGGGCCCCAGTTAAACACTCCGGCGCCGGCGCCTTCACATAGCCGGCGGAGTCCTGTTGTTGGCTAACTGACAGGCCGCTGCTCTGAGATGTGCTACCTCAGTCCTGCCGGGCAGCCTTTCCTTCTCTCTCCACCTTGTCCTGCCCTCACACCTCTGGTTAGTGCCGCAGCTCCCAGCTTGGACCCTTGCTTCTTGTCTGAGCTGGCAGGGAGTTGGGGCGTGGAGGTAGCTGCTTTTCAGTGCTGTGTCTTTGGCTTGAGGGAGATGACTGTCATTTTGCAAAGATTGGCAGGAGGGGGCCCAGTCATCTGTGGGACACAGGCCTCAAACGGGGAGGCTAAGGACAAGAGGCGACGTTCAGGGTGTCTTTCTACCATGAGAGCATGTCTGCACCCAGGCATGATGCCCCTTAGAGTGTGTATCTGCTCAAATACTGATAATTATGCCATAACAGCACAAACTGTCACCCAAAATACACCTGTTCTCAAGTTAACCAGAATCCACAAAGAGATTTTTTAAATAACAAAATCTAAAAAGAGGCAACCTCCACCCCCCAAAAAATACCTTCAGAAGCAAACTGGATCCTATTTTTGTTTAAATACCATCAAAATGCCTTGTGTATATTCTGGAGTCAGTACAATTGCTGCTCAGATCCTTAAATCCAGTCAGTGTTGTCCAAAAGAGCTTTCTGTGATGCTGGAAAAGTTCTGAATGCTCTGTTCAATCAACATGGTAGCCACCAGACAGATGTGATGACTGAACACTTGGAATGTGGCCAGATAACTGAAAAATCTGATCTTTAATTTTACTTCATTTCAATAGCCATGTGTGACTCATGACTTCCGAAGAGTGCAGATCTATGCCTATCAATCCCTGAGATATTTGGAAAATCACATCACAAATAACCCTGAAGTATTTTTGATTGAGGATAAATAAAATGCACTTTGTTCAAATTCTATTTGGCCTGGGAAATAACTCATACATGTTACAGTTTTTCAGCACTAAGAATTTGAAAAGAACCTCTGATTAGATTTCAGGTAAAAGTCAATGGACCACAACATACATGGCATCAGTTATTTGAACTTCTACTTTCTAATCAAGTAATTTAGCCACCGCTCTCATGAGTGAACAGTCAGATGCCAGGACCACATATTACCCGGTAAAGCTGCAGAGAAGACTTGAGGCCTGTAAGGCTGGACCTGGACGCAGTCAGGTGGTCAGCAGCGTCTGCTACATTATACAGCCAGCGGATCAGCTCTTCCAGCTGACAGCAAAATGCCTGTGTAGACAAATTAACACGTGGTGTTACACACGGAACCGCTGTTTACATTTTCAAAGGCTAAAAATACCTGGGGGAATCCCAGGATACAGACTGTGCGCCTTTCGAGAGCATTCCCCACTGAGGCGTTGTCTCCTCTCTCCTCCATGCCTGTCCCCACCCCGTGACTCCAGACCTCCGCCAGGGCAATAAGAAGAGCGCACCTGGTTCTGTGGCCCCCCCAGTCTGAGAAAGTCCAGCCCCGCAGGCAGGGACAGAGGAGCTCAGGTGAGGGCAGGTTCGGGGACAGCCCAGAAGGGGCCTGCCTGGCACAGAGACCAGTTCCTGGGTCAGCACTACCGCCAACTCTAAAACTGCTCCCGGGGAAAACGTGGACGGAAAATACGTGACCATGATCGTGACTGACCTGATCCTATGCCTGAAAACGACTGAATTAAAACTGCTTGTCCCTGTTCTGCTCCCACCCGCCCAGGGAGCTGGGGCCCTAGACTCCTGCCACCCACTCATCAGGGGTGGCTGTGACCCAAGCACTTCACCCCACGGTCTCTCTCAATCTTTCATCACAAAGGAGGGCACACGCTAACACCTGTCCTACCTGCTCCACCGTACAAATAAAGTCATCCACGGGACATCGGGGGGCAGGTTAAAGCCCTTCTGTGATGTCGCTATTGGGGACACAGCCCTCGGGCCGGCTGCCCTGCTGCCGTGTGGACACAGCACCTGGGCGCTCAGCCGGAAGGCGGGCCGTGGGCTCTCCGAGTGTGTGTACAGCCACGCTCCAAACATCCTTATGTCAGGGACTACGCAAAGCGCTCGACATGAATTACTTCATTTAATCCACACGACAGTCCCACAGAGGCAAAGCTCCCCATTCTACAAACGAGCAAACTGAAGAGACTGAGCCGAAATTCACATCTGCCTGATGCCGACAACCCTATTCCACGGAGCACCAGCTCCACCTCCTGGGAGTCTCAGGTGGTCCGCAAGAGAAGGTTCAGTGACCAAGAAGCCTAGGAAATGGTGCATCTGATACCTCCAACCCTGCAGTTACACCGCCTTATCAAACTGAAGCTCTGAGAAGTCCTTCGGCGAAGAAACACTTCCACTGAGCCCGTATTTCCTGAAGGCATCTGAGCACAGGTCCTTCCTGTGCAGAGTACCCGTTAATCCTCAAGGTCAAGTGCCTCGCGGAGCAGCCTGAATAGTGTTAGCAGCTCAGGCTCCAGCCCTTGCTAACTGTGCACGGGTAGGTTACCTCATGTCTCACTGCCTTTTTCTCCAACTGTGATATGAGAACGCCAGTAGAAAGTCATGAGGATTAGACAGGAGAAGGTGCAATACAGTGCCTGGCGCATAAGTACTCAGTGTCACTAGGTTTTATTATGAGGTTAGTGGGCTGGGGGAAGACAGACAGCTCCTCTGAAATGCTGAGTTTACCTTCACACACTGCACGAGCGACTCTTTTCCCTGCTCTCCTCCTCTCCTGGGAGGCTGCCCTTTGGCATCTGGATCCGAGAATGCCCGCTGGTCCAACATCGCCGGCAAGGAGGCGCGTGTTCTCAGCAGTCCAGAGGAGACGCCCAGGGCCTGGCTGCTCACCAGACCGCCCTCTCCCGCTGAGCCCCTTGCACGGACGAAGGAGCGCAGCAAACAGTGGTTGTGGTCCTCAGGGCTTCGGGACCCTCTGAGGGCAGCCCCAAAGGGAAGCTGGCTTTGGCTGGAGTCCGACGGGAGGGAAGCTGGCCCATCACTGTCTGACACGTCCAGGGATCCCTGCCCTTCGGCAGCATCAGTGGGCAGGGGCACCAAGCTGGGAATGCAACCCAGATACGAAACCAAGCTAGACACCTGCGTCAGCCGAGAGGGCAGGGCCAGATACTCGTCATCACTTTCCACCTCCTCTTGTGGTTTCCATCCAGACTCCGTGCAGGCGAAGCGCCCGATACCCTGGCTGGCCCCCTTCTCCCTTTCCAGCCTGGGTGAGGGCCACCCTCTGCCCCGTGTTCTCAGGTGGGGAGAGCCCAGCTCAAGGTGCTTGCCCACAGGTGGCCAGTGCTTCATGCCCCTCAGGGTTGGCTCTCTGCTCTCCCAAGGAGTGTCCCTACTGCCTGGGGCTCTGGGGGTAGAGGCAATGGGGCTACAAGATGCCAACCCCACACTGCCCTGCTTCTGCGGTACTCCAGAGGGCCACCGCTTAGAGATCGGCTCTCTGGGCCCTGAGAACGGCAGGGCAGCGGCCTCTGCTGGTGGGCAACTGTGCGAGACATTAGTGGGTGACTTCAGAGTGCTTGCTGGGGAGACGGAGAAGCTATCCAGGTCTACGCCTGAGTCCTGCAGGACAGGCTCAGCCAGCACGCGGCTGTCAAGGTGTTTTGGGAGCTGAGGCCCGGGCCTGAGGGGGTAAGTATAGTCCAGCAGGTCTTCATACTCTTTATTCGGGCTCCAGAGCGGGGAGTGGCGGTCAGGGGAGGGAGGCAGGGAATCCGGCAGCACGCAGGCCCAGTACTCGGCCTGGAAGGAGAGGCGCCTCCTGCCCAGCCCGGGAGCATCGCCCCCTGAGGACACTGGCTGGGGCGACCACTGGAACCGAGGCCCCAGCCCCACCACCGAGGGGGCCGACGGCGGCACAGCCAGCTCCAGGGAGGAGGAGACCTTGGCAAGGGAGCAACTCTGAGGCTCCGCCTTCTCCTGGTGACCCTGGAGGCTGCTGCCCGGGGATGAGGCAGAGACGCTGCAGCTGGAAGACTGAGGCGCAGTGGCACCTGGGCTCACGGCGGACCTCCACCTTGACGGGAACGGGCACCCCGAGACGTGAGACTGCGGGCTGCGGGCTAGCACCTGCGGCGACTCCACTGGGGACGGGTCATTGTCAGCGTCGGCATCATGTCCTGAGCAAAGAGCGGTGGTTCTGGGAATGGTGCGAGTCTGAGGTAGCTCCTCTGAGGCAGAAAGCCTAGTCTCCTCCATCTGCAGTGACAGGAGGGAAGGAAAAGGTGAAAATAAGCACATCAAATTTCTTCCCTCAATGACAAGTTGGCGCTTTTCTCTGGGGACCCAGATGATACTGAGGAAAGGTCTTGAAAGGAAGAGCCTGCTACCCGGTGCAAGAATCAGACAGAGTGTGCTGCTGGCGGCCGGAGACGCAGCCTGCTACCCGGTGCAAGAATCAGACAGAGTGTGCTGCTGGCGGCCGGAGACGCAGCCTGCTCCGGGGAGCAGACTGCCTGCCCCGAGCTGATCCCACCCCCCGTCCCTTCCGAAGTCCCCTCCGCAGATGCCTAGTTCGCGAGCGAGCAGAACTCAAGGAGCACTGTCGTGCTGAAGTTGGAACACACTGCCTAACCTTTGAGAAGCGTGTCCTGGGCGGGCAGAACCTCAACCGTGCTGTCGCTGACGGGACTCGCATCCAAACCCGGCAGTCAGGCAGCCCACCTGGCTCAGCTCACGCCCAGCGGTGACGCGTGGCAAAATGAGTCATCCGCCTCAGCCTCTTCACTTCAGGTTTTTAACATGCTCGGTGAAGAGGCTGCCCCCAAGGCGGGCAGGACAGCACAGAGGTTAAGGGCACGGGCTTTGGAACCAGACAGACCTGAGGCCAGGCCCCAGCTGCCAGCTTCCAGATGTACGACTTTGAGCCTCACTTATCTCACCTGTAAAACGGGGGTAGTGGTAGGACCGCTTCCTCAGGAAATGCAGATTAAATGAGCTCAAGGGTGAAAAGCACAGGGTGAGAGCTCAACAAACAGCAGTGTTACAATAGCACCAGACCCGCACTCAGGAAACAGCCCATTTCTGCATTTGTTCACGTGCTGCCAGCCTCACTGAATCTGACTCAGGTACCCAAGCCTTGCACCGCCCCTAGCCCCCAGGCAGGTGGGCCTAGCCTCTGTTTTCTCCCAGACAGTCAGCTCAGCACCTCCTCCCAAGATGGGGCTCTGGGGGCAGCATGTGGCGGTCAATGCCACAATGACACGGAAGAGATCAAAGCCGTTCCCATGAAAGGCCTTGGCAAGCAGAACATAACAGGACGTAGAGATGGGAGGGACAGGTCCATCAGGTAACCTTCCCGACTATACTGAGGGCCTGAAAGATCCAGTCATTTGCCTGAGGTCACAGACACAGGCAGGACTCCATGCTCCACGTGACTCCCATCAGGCGAAGCTGCCCTGTCATCAGGGAGGCCCCCAAAATTCTCCTTGCCCAGAGATGGTGCTGCCCACCATAGGGGCTCTAAGGTACTGCCAGGTTCCCTGGGTCCCAAGGGGATACAGTCTAAGAGCCCTCAGGAGCCCACAGCCCCAGACCCTCCTTTCCCACATCTCCTCAGGGGCCCTGTAAAGCCTACACATCACCGAGTCAAAAACAGGACATGGCTCCCCCTGTCAGGGCTCCCCTGGCCTAGCCCTCTGGACAGTAGGTCTTGGCCATAGCGTCCCTGATCCTCAAAAGGTCACCAGTCACACTCTTGAGGAACAGAAGATGCTGTGGACAGAGCCCCCTGCTGGCCCCAAGGCCCAACTCTCCATGTGAAGCTGTAAAACAGAAATCATCACACCCAAGCTCCCCGACTTCCCCACCTCGTATGGAGGCTGGGAAAGCGTGTAAGATGCTGACACAGTGCTGGAAGGTACTCTCAGAGGACAGCTTTAGGTGAAGCTACAGCCCCACTTGCCTCAGCCCCTACCTGGCTTCTCACGGAGTGCAAATCTCCAGTCCCCAGGCTGGCAGGGGGAAGCAGAGAACTGAGAGCCGGCTTAGACCCACCCGCTGCCGGCTCCCTGCTGGCCCCGTTGGCCTGCGGCTGGCAGGCTCCCGAGGGGCCAGGGCCAGCCCCACCGTGACAGGCAGGGTGCCCCTGGGCACCCCCGACAGCGGAGGCAGGCCCCCCCTCGGCTTCCAGGTGGGGCAGCTGCTCCCTGTGCGAAGGTCCTGCAGGATCCGGCTCCTGCTCCGGGCAGCTCCACCCCCCAGGGCACGGGGCTTTCGCGTCCGCGGCTGCCTCTGCCTTTTCTTCTCCCAGGGCCATCGAGATGTTCCTAGATCAGGGCTCTGCTGAAGCTTCAGCTCCCTACAAAATGGGAAGGGGAGAGAAAAAGAGAAGCTTTCTGCATCTACAGCTAAGAAACCTTGTTTTTTTACATTTTAATGATTAAGACAAACACTTTTTTGTCCAAAAGAGCAAATGATGGCTCCCTCCTCGAAGGAAAACAGAGGTCTGGCTTTTCCTCAGCTCCAGACCCGTCCACAGGGGACACGGGAGCACGTCACTGTGTCCTCTGCTGTTGCGTGCCTGGCAGCAGTCCCAGCAGCAGGTGCCAGGAGGCTCAGTGCAGGCCCCGATCAGAGTCAAGGTCTGTCCTGCCTCAAGTCGCCTTTCCGCCCCTGTCGCTTTGGCCTAGCCCCGCTGGGGAAGGGGCCTGGCCTGGGCCCTCCCTGCGCCAGCCTTCAGCAGTTGTCGTGGCAACACACCCGGCGGCAGGCGGCTCCAGGCCACGGCAGCCGAGAGGCAGCCTCGCACCCACACCCGGCCTGTGGGGCTCCAAGATGGCCCGTGACCGGAGGCAGCGGCAGCTCTCCTCCTGCTGAGTGGGTTACAGGTAACCGGCGACTGAGGGAACCGTGGAAATCCAGCTGGTAACAACGGCAACGGTCACGCCGTGTGCGTGCACGTGACAGTGAGAGAGAAGCACACCGGGCAGGCGGCGGGCAGGTGGGGCGGGGGGGGGGGGGACGGGCAGTGTACCAGGGTGAGCACTCGGGGCGAGAGAAGGAACAATCTGGGAGCTGGATCTGAAAACAGAACCGTTCCAACAGGAGCTTCAGGGACCACAGAGGGAGACCCCCCAGCCTGAGTGTGCAGGCAGGGGCTCTGCCAGGAGCCCTGACCAGATGGGGTGGGACAAAAAACGGGCAGGAAGAGAACTCCAGGAGGATCTGGACAGGGAGGTGAGGGAAGCGCAAGTGCCCGGGATTTGGGCGGCCGCCTGGAATGCACCGAGTCAACCTCAAAGCTAAAACCTGGCCAGAAACAGCCCCACGTCCTCAGAGACGAGAAGGCGGGTGACGGCAAGAGGAGGCACCAGTGGCAGCAGGGAAGCCTGAGAGGGCAGAGGAGGCTGGGGCCGCGGGCTCATCCTGCTGGGCCCTCACACTGGGAACCACCACTGGTGCGGACCGTGTGCCCGGAAAACAAGAGTGTCCTGCCCTGCCTGCCTGGCGAGGCTCCAGACAATCAGAGGCGAGCCTAGAGCACAACACACGTCACACGCACTCTCATCTCCTTCTCACGGCCAGCAGCACGCGCGCAGGGGCTAATCAGAAGAATGACTGTCTTGAAACGGTCACACGTGGTTCAAATATAAAATACACTGCACATGTAAGTCTCCCTCCAGCCCTGCCCCATTCCTAAAACGAGCCAGGGCATGCGGGGCATGACGACAGCGCCTGTGCACAGTGCATGCTGAGTGTCAGCTAGTGTTTGGGGGGGAGGGGCGGAACCAGTGCAGAAAGTCACCTTGCAAGGAACGAAGGAGTCCAACAGAGGAAGAAAAAGCAGGTATTTTTTCATATAAATCAAGCAAAATGCTTACCACTACATACTCCCACAAAAACAGGTAAATAGTCTAATTAAAGTTGTGTGTGTTTCTCATCTCTTGATTGTATATGCAGACAAACACAAAAATCTACTTCATCCTTCCCCCTCTTTTTACATGAAAGTAGCAAACTGTACAGGACATGCTGTTCAGAACCTTGCTTTTCTTTCTTCTTTTTTTTTAAATGAAATATCGGGCTTCCCTGGTGGCACAGTGGTTGAGAGTCTGCCTGCCAATGCAGGGGACACAGGTTCGAGCCCTGGTCTGGGAAGATCCCACATGCCGCGGAGCAACTGGGCCCGTGAGCCACAACTACTGAGCCCGCGCATCTGGAGTCTGTGCTCCGCAACAAGAGAGGCCACGATAGTGACAGGCCCGCGCACCGCGATGAAGAGTGGCCCCCACTCACCGCAACTGGAGAAATCCCTCGCACAGAAACGAAGACCCAGCACAGCCAAAAATAAATAAATAAATAAAATATGGTATGAAGTTAAAAAAAAAAAAAAGAAATATCTTGGAGATCTTTCCTTAGCAATAAACAGACAGCGCTCTCTTTTTCTTAACCGCTGCCCAGCACTGTACTCCACTGTAAGGATGCACGCCAGTGTGTTCCACCGGTCCCCTACTGGTGGGTATTCACGTTAGATCCAACCTTTTGCTACTACACACAACGCTGTGTGAACCACATACACACACCACTGCACGCGTGCTAGCACACCCACAGCGCCAACAGTCAGAAGGAGAACTGCTGAGGCGAAGGGGGCCCGCACGCGTACTTCTGGCATATGTTCTACCTCCACCGGGTGGCATCAATTTATACTCCCACCGGTGGCCTGAGAGAGTGCCAGCTTCCCGCAGAAGGCAGGTCCTCCTATCCTCATTTCACAGAGGGGGAAACCTCTCAGAGAGAGTCAAATCCAGGCCTGTGTGACTCCAGGACCCAAGCTCTTTATGAACTGGGGAACAAGTTACAAACAGACAGACACACAAAGCAGAAGAGGGGAGAGGCGGGTACAGGGACACAGAGACGAGGGACCAAGTCCTGCCGAGAACGACTTTCATGGCGCCACATCCTCACCTAGTGGCTATTTAAGAAACTGCACATGAAGACGATTCAGGCAAACTGTGTTCTCACAATTACAGGAATAAGCTGAGCCCACAAGCTGGAAATATTAGGGTGACGGCTGAACCTAGCCTGCAGCCCCCAATTTCTACTTCTTGCTCCACCTCTAGAAATTCTCTCAGTGGCCAGAGCTGGGCCATGATGGGTGGCTAATACCCCTTTTACTCTCCTAGTCCCCTCCCCCTCCACTAAAGCGTGTGGTCATAAGACAGGACTGGAATAAGATGATGCTGGGGCAAAAGAGGGGTGCAAACAAATGATCTCTGCCTTTGTTTTAATGATGTATTTTTGATTTGTCTTGTCTGGATCGCGTTATTCAAAAAAGAAGGTATCCATTCATTCTGGGGGTGAGTGGTGAGCTAGAATTATAAGCTATGCAGGAGATATACCTCTCGATAACTTTCAAGTATACATACAAACCTGAACTAGGTTAACACTGTCGCCAGAGGCCCTTCAGCAACCAGGAAAGAAGGTCTGAAATTCAGTGACTTTCATGGAAATGGTACTTCTGAAGAGACAGATTATAGGTGGTTATTTTCTCAGTCTGGATACGCAGTCCCTTCATAATCTTACGTATTAATCTGCCTAACAAATCATGCTGTATTTTTCCTGTGCCACAGGAGTTTTATATGAGAACTAAGACAGATTCATGTGAAAGAAAAAAAGTCCATGAGTGTTCATTCCAAATTCTATGTAAAGTACTACAGAATACAAAGAAAAGAGAAATCAACTGGGAGCAAGATAATCAGGGGAAACTCCCTGAAGTAATGACTGCTGAATACATCAATCATGTCGAAGAAAACATCAGCTTAGCAAATGTATAAGCTCTGGATTTCTAGGGCTCAACTCTGTCTGCATCTGTCAGGTGGGCATCTGTAATACTGCATGAAAGTCCAGTCCTCGTTTCCATAGATCCTAGATTTTACACATCATCATTCCATCTAACCCTCTGAGGGTGAGGGTGGAGATGGGGATTCTGCTTGAACCCTTCCAGTGAGAGACAGCTTACTCCTTTCCTAAACACCCAATGGACTGCTCAGATGAAAACAACCTGCCATGCTGTCAGTAGCTTCAAACAACCTACTACTCTACGTGGGTCCTCCCTGCTCTCTGATCACACATTTTACAGTGTTTCTGGAGGCTAGCAGCTCCTTGGTGGGCAGAGGCCTCAGTCAGCCTCCTTCCTAACCAGGAAGCAACAGGAGATTGAACAGAGTGACTGGAGAGCTCTGAGCACAGACAATGAACAATGAATTCAAGCCTCCCATCTGAGAAAGGTCTGCACACACCAGTTCAGCCCGGTGCTTGGCCAAACCAAGCGACAAGACAAATAAGCTTCAGGATGTTCTAGGGACCACCTGGAGTTTGGTATTAAAATTCTCCATTAGTTTCCAGGACCTGCAGAGACCGTATGACCTACGAGATATAATTAGGAGTTATGTAGGCGTGGCTTACTCTTGCCCTACAGTAGAAGTATGGGGTCACACTAACTGGGTAAGCGTGGACTCCTGACACTTCCCGGTACCTGCTGCACCACCCTCGTGCAGGCCTGTCACAGCTACCAGGACTTCCTCCCACTTGCTCCTGTCCAGGATGGAGAACACAGGACTGGGAGGTGTGCATGTGTGTGTGGCGGGGGGGCGGGGGTGGTGATGCCCCTCTCTTAACCATTCAAATGTACAAATGATCGACTTAGGGAGCAATCCTCCTCTGATCAAAAAGACTTTCCCCACGATTCTGTAAATCACAAGCTCCCCTTCCAAACAATCTGATTAATACCAACTCCGCCCAGGAAGCTGGGCTCTGGTCAGGGCCTGTCTCTGCAGCCAAGTGCACAGACAGCACCTGTACCAGCCACGGAGGCCAGGCGCTGCCTGACAGAGCCAGCCCTACCAGTTCAGGGGCCAAAGCCTTGAAGCTCCGTGCTGCTTCTGCAGGAGGCCACAGGTGTCAGTGGTCACGGCATGCACACACAGTGGCAGAATCTGGCCAGAGAAGCAGACAAAGAGGCTCTCAATGCCACTCTTTCTCTAGGAACATAAAGCTACCCACAAGGAAAGGGGGCCAGTGGGGAGGACCCAGCACTGTCAGGTTGCTGGAAGGCTTCTGGGGGAACGAGATGGACAGCACCAGTCCAGGCATGGGAGGCAGCATGAAAGCGGGTAAAGACTTATGCAGGGGAGGCCAACAAAAGGGGCAGTCACAAGAGGGCCAGGCCCGCCTCGGGGGGTGGGGGTGGGGTGCCGGGAACACTGTGGCGGGAGGTTTGAGACTGGGAGGCGGACCTGCCGCCGTTCCACCTGCTCCTTCCTTGGAGGTACGAGCCCTGCAGCCCCTCAGTCCTCCAACACTGGCCCTGTCTTTCCCTGTGGGGCAGGTCACCCCGAGTGTTCTGTTCCCCTCCTTGGCAGGTGAAAGCAAGCAAAATGAAAAGGGAGAACAGGCTCAAAGCTATGAAGGGGTAGACTTATCTCCCACAGCTTGGCAATAGGTCGACGCCGTCTTCAGGATCCTTGGCCCCAGTAGCCCCTTTCCTTCCCCGCCAATGGGGCAGCTTCCTTACCTTTTGCTTGGAGTCAAAGAGTCCTCCAGGGCCCTAGGAGGCACACTGGGTCCCTCTAATAAAGTGGTGGGAAGGCTGCCACCAGACTGCTCTCCCCTCCTTTCACACTCGCACTCAATAGCTGGCTGACTGGGGCTGCAGAGAACCTCCCAGCAAGGCCAGTCTTCTAACTTGTCATGAGAGGTCTTTAGATGACCTTTAAAGAGGTGCAACTGTCACATCTACAAGGATTTTAGCTGAGCTTCCAGCCACCCCTCCCCTCAACCCCAAGCTCTATGGCCTCCTCAGCAGTCAGTAGATTGTTGCCATCCAACAAAGCTCGAAGTATGAGGATGATGGGGACTGAACATGTCAATCAACTGGACACTGTTCCCACCAAAGAGCAAGGCCGAAAAACAGCTGCCCTGTAACAAAAATCTTTCCTACTGTCTGAAGAAGCTGGCCCTGGACCACATGGCCGCAGTTCCACAGGCCATTGCTTTTACTGTACTGACAGTTTTCCGTGAGTCTGTTGGGCTACATCGTATGAAGATTGATAAGAATCTTACTGATTTTCTGGAGATACTATTAAGAACACTTCTCTTTGGAGAAGAATTCTCAGGTCTCAGTAATAGAAACAGCTGTTTCACTGAGTAGCCAGTTTGTTTTTACTTTATATAGGTACTGGTAAAACTGGCTCCAAAAAATATTCTCCTCTTTGCTCTTGCTGCTTGGAAGCTCAGAACCAAATCAGTAGTCCCACCCAAGTAAAATGTATAGCACAGAGAGGCACTCACCTTTTGTACTTATCTTTGATTTCTCTTAATTTTCTTTTACCCTATCTGCCTCAATCACTTTTATTAAAAATCTTGTTACACTGAAACTATTTTGGAAAGATTCCTCAAATCATTTTTGGAACAAAATAGAGGAACTGTTAAAAACAGAAGGAAAAAAACCCCCAACAACTCCTAAATCCAAGACTTCATCTCAATACCAGAAGGAAACAAAGCCTGTTTACCAGTACATCTAAAAAGCAAATGTAGATACTTATGTTAGTACCTTTCTACTCAAAGTCCACAGAAAAGCAGCATATGCAGCACCTCAGAGCCTGTTGGGAATGCAGATTCTCAGGCACTACCCCAGAGCTTTGGGATCAGAATCAGCATTTTAGCAAGCTCTCGAGGTGGTTGGTAAGCACAGTAATGTTTCAGAACCACCAGGTTAGTAAGCCTGTTTCAGCGCCCTGAAAGGGAACTATGATGGCTTTACAACCATTCATCAAGCGCCTACTTAGGCGAGGCATACAAAAGAAGGAAACTTATGGTCCTTGTCCTTAAGGTCTTTCCAACAGGACACTAGAAAAAGCTCACACCTTGTGGCCAGGTTTTTAATGGTTAATTATAGAATGTCACAACTGGAAGGGCATCTTCAGAAAAAACAGTATTCCCTAGAACGGATTCAAGATTCATGTGACTACACTAAAAGCAGAATCAGAGACCAGAATTCTCCTGAGATAGTTATAAGTGAGAAGAGGTACGGTCTTTGTTTTGGGGACTCCAAATAATTTGAGAAACTGACATGCCAAGGGGACCTACAGCTGGAAGGAAATGGACAACTTAACCTGTTTCCTGTGACCAGAAAGTGGTACAGGAAAACCTGGAAGTGAGGCAACATCCTCCTAGGGGATGTATGTGCCACCTCAAGGTCTGGCAAATAGTTTTAGAGCTACCAGAAGACTTCTTCCACTTTTCACAGTGTTTGTGAACAACTTTAAAGATAGGAGACAGTTTTTAAGGGAGAACAGATTTAAGTTAAAAGGAGAGAAGCCACTCAAGTCCGCCTCCATCTGAACCAACATTTTTGTCAGCCGTTATCAGCCCCCATCTCCTCTGTTTTCACATGACCATTTTGAGTAACAGACCACATGAAGAGTGCATCAAATACTACTGTACTACTTGGCCAAACTGTTATTTGGCACTCCATCAATCTCCAGTGGGTAGAGGTACTCTAAATGCATAAACAAGTAATCTTCCATGGAATACTTTTACAGCAGGGGGGGGGGGCGGAGTCTGGAATGGCTTAAGGGATTTTTTAAAATCAAGGAACAGATAAGGACCAAGAGGCAGAGAGAACCTGAAGGATCAAATACTATACAGATATTTAGCACTAGTGAATCTGTTCAAGTACGTTTATTTTTATCCTAACAACTGCTAACAGCTACTGAACATTTTCTTTGCGCCAGGAACTATGCTAAACACTTTATGTCAATATTTTACTTAAACCTCAGAAATAATGGAGTAGGACCTATTGTCACTCCCACTTTATAGAGACCGAGGCATACAGAAGTTAAATAACTTGTCCATAGAGTTAGTAACATGGCGGAGCTAAAGTCTGATTTGACTTGAGAGCCAGAGCTCAACTGTCTCCCTCGCCTGTAAGAATAATTGGGCCGAGTTAAAGGAATTAAAGTTTTTATTTTGTCAACTTTTGACTACACTGCTGATTTTTTGTTTTCTTTTGGCTTCCTTCAATCACTGAGTGCCTTCTATGTTCCAAGAACTGTGCTACGAGCTGGGGAAACCACAATACAGTGTGATGTATAAAATCAGAGGCTATGGAAGGCTGTGCAAAGGAGGGAGCGATTATCAGTTGCGGGGTAGGGCAAGGGCTTTAAAAAGCTTTCCAGAAGACATGAAACCTGAATTGTTTGCTCTTTTCTGTACCGGGTGGCCCAGAACTGATCGACCCAGGTAGTGGAGGGAACAAGGATGAGAAGGGGTGACCTCTACCTCTTTTAACCAAGCCCTGTATCGTTGACTACTTGACCCAACACATTTTGTCATGCATTTTAACGATACCCTTTACACCCTAGGTCCAGGAACGTAAGGGTATTTATGAATGCCATCTATCTTCCTGCCCGCCTTCCCCCACCCACTCCAATGAATTCCCAGTGAGGTCCAAATTGCTCTGGCACTGGCAGGTTTCCGCTCATTTTTATTACAAACAATACACCGAACCCAACCTAATAATTAAAAGGGCATGAAAGAGGTTTTGGACTTGTGCCCCTAGGCTGAGAACCGTTCTAGCGATGACAGTTGGAAAGGGTGGCCCCTTCAGGAAAAAAAAGTGAGACAAATTGCTTTTTCCCCTCGGCAGCGGGGCTGCTGCAGTCAAGGTGACCAGAAGGCATCGTTCGTCTCCATCTTAACAGTGGTAATGATCCTGAGCGGGTGAGAGAGGGTCTCTGCGGTAGACCAGATACGGGAGCAGCGCGGGCCCCTAACTCCCGGGGAACCTGGGCCCAGCGAGCGCGCAGTGTAAACAAGACACGCCCAGGGCGAGGCCGCGAGGGAAAGTGAGTCCCCAGCAGCCGAGACAGCCCCGCGGCGCAGCTGCTCCGACCGGAGGATGCGCGGACACGCGCGCTCTCGCGGCCCGGCCTCGCCGCGCTCAGGCTTTTCCAACGCCGGCCTCCCACCTCCGCGCCTAGACTCCCGGCCGCTAACCTCACCCGCCGTTTGGACTGCAAAATGGAGTCTCAGGCACGAGGCGCCCCCGCCTCCGCGAAGCCTCTGCGCCCTTCCAGGCGGGGGACGCGAGGCCCAGCGGCCAGCCCGGCCCGCCTCCGCAGACCCCGAGACCGCAGGGCAGAAGGGGCCGGGCCAAAGCCCCCTGCGCCGCGGACCCCCGAACCCCGCGCCCGTACGCCGACAGCTACATACCGCGCCTCAAACCCTTCGGACTCCCGGACCGGGCCGTGGGCGAAAGCAGCCGCACGCAGCGGCCCCGAAACGGGATTCCTAGGTGGACACTGCCGCCCTCCCGCCGGAGTCCTGAAGGCCTGGGGCGGGACCGACTGATGACCACGCCCTTCGGGCCCGCCCTGCCTCCGCGCGGAGGGCGCCTTTGGAGCCGCACGACCAATCCCAGCCGTCAGTCCGAAGTCTCGACCAATGCACGACCCGCTCCTGCAAGAAGAGCCCACCCCTGGCACCGTCTTGGCCTATGGGAGGCGTGACCTTCTTCTATCTGCAGTCCTCCCTCGCCTTCCGCGCTCTCCGCTCGCTTTGCGTGTTTGGGGCCAATGGGGTCGCGAGAGGGCGCGTAGTCCCGAGCAGCGAGGAGGGGAGGGTGACTTGGGGCGCTCTCCTTGCGAGTAGACCACAGCCGGAGTCATCATTCGTTGATGCATTTTGCGCAGAGGGTCGGGCAGTGTTCCTGGCGTGCCCGCTGCCAGGGAGGCGGACCCACTGCCTTTGTGCGTCTGTTTACATTCGCATGTAAACAACCAGGCGTGAACCGAGGCCTGAACAGGTGCCACGGGGCACAAGCACCGGAGGAGGGCGAGGTCACAAGGCCGGGTGGTTGGAGACAGCCTTAGGGGGCCGGTGGGACTTAGGCAGGCTCGGAAAGGATGGGAGGGGTGTGGATAAATGAGCCAGGAGCTGCTTAGCGGCTCTCGGAGCAGCCTGGTCTGATGGGAAATTGGTAATGGAATTTGAGGGGAAGTGGGATCCAGCTCGTGGGAGGCCATGATGCACATCTCCTTCCTCCACCTCCTCCCCTCTGCTCCCGCCAGCATGAGGCCTGAGAGCCTAGTGGCACAGCTCTTTAGCTTGTACCACTCAGCGGAGTCCCACCGGGCTGGGATGGGGAAAGGATCACATGGTAACCCCTCTCAGACGGGTCCTGCCTTCTGATGCTTTTGCCCAGCAGCACTTTCAGCAACCTGGGTTACGTTGAATGCCTCGCCAGTTCATAAAACATGTCTGTAAATGTCTGAACCCCAGCTGTGGGCAACTTGAATTCCAGAGTACAAATTATTTATCATGGAGCTCTTGGGCGTCAGAGAGTTTAGGACAGCAGTCCCCAATCTTTTTGGCACCAGGGACTGGTTTTGTGGAAGACAGTATTTCCGGGGCGGGGGGAGGGGGGTGGTTTCGGGATGATTCAAGCACATTACATTTATTGTGCACTTTATTTCTATTATTATTACATTGTAATATATAATGAAATAATTAGACAACTCACCACAATGCAGAATCAGTGGGAGCCCTGAGCTTGTTTTCACTTGCCACTCATTGATAGGGTTTTGATATGAGTCTGCAAGCAATTGATTTATTATGGTCTCTGTGCAGTCAAACCTCTCTGCTAATGATAATCTATATTCGCAGCCGCTCCCCAGCGCTAGCATCACCACCTCATCTCCACCTCAGATCATCAGGCATTAGATTCTCATAAGGAGCAAGCAACCTAGATCCCTCACTTGTGCAGTTCACAGTAGGGTTCGCGCTCCTATGAGAATCTAATGCCACTGCTGATATGACAGGAGGCACAGCTCAGGCAGTAATTCGAGCGATGGGGAGCGGATGTAAATACAGATGAACCTTCGCTCGCTCGCCCGCTGCTCACCTCCTGCTCTGCGGTACCCGTCCGTGGCCTGTGCGTTGGGGACCCCTGGTTTAGGAAATAAAGACTTGTTGGGTTTTCCAGAACCTGTCATGACAGCTGGAGGTTTTGTCTAATCCAAGAGTCACAAACTTTGACAGCAAGAGCAGAAACTAGCCCACAGATGTTTTTATTTGGGCAGCATGTTGATTTTATTTGCTTTTGTTTTTTTATATAAGATTTTAAATCCCACAAGCACTACTTCTGTATTAAGTAACAGCCACCCACTTCACACATTTATTACCTGCCTGACACTGAAAGATGTTTATGTTTGTGACCCCTGATCTTCTCTGAATACACAGAAGACCTCTGGCGGTGTCACCTAATCCCACTGGTTGAGACTTGGGTCTTTCCCAGACAAGACAACCAGCTGGACAGAGAATGGGGCCAAGTCCAAATGGGTAACCAGGTCAAGCATAGAATCAGGGCACCAAATCCAAGTGAAGGGAACTTGAAAACAAAATCAAGCCCAAATGAATAAGCTCTCAAAAAGCCAAGGAAGTTATGGGTGGTGGAATTTGAGATAAGCAGACTATGAGCATAAAAGTAATTCTGAAGTTTGCAAAAAAACAGCCCAGTATACCTGCTGTATGTCAGATCCCAGGTCAAATCCCATCCTGATCTCCTCAACCAGATGTGCACGCTCCCTCCTTTGAACTCTGCAGCATCTGTGTTCACCTTTCCCATAGCCTTTATAATTTTCTACCCTGTATGGTTTCCTTATCTGTAAGAGGGCATAGGATGGATGACACCTGAGCTTCCTTTCAGCTATGACATTCTGTACTTTTGTGTTGTGAGCATCTTTTGCTTTTGCCTGACAAGTAATCTTTCCTTTGAGGAATTGTCTGAAATCCCCTGGACCAGATTATTCTTTAGGGGCATCTCATTTCTCTGGCCTTCCAAGGCGGGAAAGGTGGAGAGTGAGGAGGCATGGAGCCCAGGCCTGGCCAACTATAGTTTCCTTCCTCTTCTCCACAGAGACCCAACCTGAGATGGTCTGAACCCTTGCCTGGGATTTTAAAGAATGAGGCTGGCAGAGAGTTTATTTCCTCAGGTGCCTCTAAGCTTAAGCAAAGTAAACCTAGAGCTGTGTATGGTTGTATTCCTTATTATCAGAAAACCTGGGGGACCAGGTCTGGAAATGGTAGAAATCCAGGAAGGTCAGGCAGCAAGATACTCAGCCAAAGTCATGCTGCTTGAGCTGCTCTGGTTAGGGTGTATGCCCGTACTTTTAATGCCACCATGAATTATTTTTCAACTCTTCTGTGATGTTAGGTATTCACTCAAGATTCAAGTTTTGGGCAGGACCACTGACCTGTCTAACTGTAGGTCATGTTCCTGTGTTCTAACTGCCAACAAGCAAGAAGAGTTCTGGTTTCTACTGTGGCTTGTACTGGATCAGTTGGCTTCTAGTGTGGGAGGAGGGGCCCAATTTCCTTCCAAGACTCGGAGTAGGGGGGCTCCCTCCAAATTAGAAGGATATTCAGGTGCTGGTAGCCAAAAGGACCTCCACTATAGTCCATCTCTTAGGCTGCACAATGCAACCATCTCTCCTACAACAACAACAAAAATGCACTCATGCCCTCCTCAACGGAGAACAGTTCAAAGTCTCATCAGTCATTTTATCTGGCCCCAAGTCCAAGTCTGCAGGTGATGGTCCATTTGAGACAGGCTGGGACCTGGGACTTGGGACCCTTTACTGCAATGCTGGCCCCTAGACATCTCCTTGAGCAACAGAATACGAAGAAACTATAAGGGACTAAAAATAACTGTGTGCATGAGTAGTTGGGGCAAATTATGAACAACAAAATACAAAAAGGCCCAAACCCAACTGCCTCTAATGAGGTGCCAGGAGCAAAAGCAGGGTACCCACGCATGATCCCTGCACACAGCACCACCAAGGGGGTGGGGAGACCACCTAAGCCACACCTCCGGCTCCCACCGACCCACCCCTATCCTCACTCCATTTAAGGAACCAGGTCTCTCCACCTCAGGGAGTGAGCAAGGGAACCTTTTACCTGTTTTTGCTCCCTTGTGCTACAGCAGGAGTCCCAGTAAAGCCTTGCCTGAATTCCTCGTCTGTTCTCTTATCAATTTCTATTGATTGAAGAGTCCAAGAACCCAGGTTGGTAACACATCCTTCTTCTAAGTTTTTATCATCATCCTATCTCAGTGTTGTAATATGTAGACTAAATTTTGGAGTTAACTATCACTAATAAACTTTAAATACAATAATGAAGAGAAGGAAGATGAAAGAAAAAGACAGTCACTAAAAACTGCATTTATAAATGCAGCAAGAAAGGAAATACAAGTAGAGGCTACAATCCTCATTTTTGAAACTAGTAATGAGGCTTTATTTGCATTTATGATTTCCCATCTTCAATACCTATTCCAGGTTTCCAGTTACCTTCAAGCTGCCCAGGATTCTTTCCTGGTGGGGTTAACTAAACTTTCATTCTTGAGGAATCTGCCTTGGTGAGCCTGCCTATGTGTAGTACAGTACCTTTCCATTAACTTGTATCCCTGGTGCGGGAGTGATGAGGTGTCCCAGGAGACCTACTGGGTTCCAGTCATACCCCTCCTGCCTCTATCCCCTTGATAGTCAGGACCAGGCACCAGCCAACACTGTAACCTCCAGTGGCACGAGGAGACCACATCAATCTCAGTTTCCAGTTAACAGGAGCCATTGCTGTAGGCTCTGGTGAAAGTATTGCACTTGAATATCTAAATCAGCTGATTTGAGTAAAAGGGAAGCATGAATTTTGGAGGAGAATCATTAGGTATAATTTGAGAGGTGCCCACCCACTTTCACCAGTGAACCAGTTGGTTCACTGACATTTGCATTCTGCTGAGGAAGAAACTCTATTCGTCCTTGGTTCGGAACATACACTTCACCTAGCAGGACAATACTACAAACTCTCAGAGTACTGTCTCCTAGCTGGCACTTGAACTGACCTTTTTTTGAAATTACATTCTTATGTTATTAAGGTAATATATGCACGTATTCTTTTTAAAAATCATGTAGTACTAGAAGATTAATAAGACAAAGGAATCCACTGCCCATTCCACCCCCTTGGTCTCCTTTATTAGAGGCTTTCATTTTCAAAATTTTAGCTTTCTCTTCTATTATCTTCATATTTATAAATAACATACTCATTGTGTTATTATTGATTTATGAATTTGATACCAATCTGTTGATTTTTTATTTTATGAGAATTTAGCCCTTTCCCATTTTCTCTCATCCACCTTTTATTTGCTATATCACAATCTTTATAATTTAAAATAGACACCATTTGAATAGACACCATTTATATCATTATGACTTTGTAAATATTGTTTACTGCTGAGCCAAGTTCTATACCATGGTTATATTTTCTTTATCTTAAAACTTTTATTTTCCCTGGAGCTAATGATTTTTTCACTGCATAGATTTCATTGTATCTATACTTATTTTTTCCATCAAATGTGTCATATTTCTACCATTGTTTTAAAATGCTCACACTCATCACATATTCTTCCATGGCCATTTTCCCCTAGAGATTTTCTTCCTAAGAAATCTTCCTCTCTTTCTTGCTTGCTTGTTTACTTCCAACCTCTTGCTCCAACCTTGACCTATTATTTTACCTTAGGCCTCCTATACTGTAATCTCCCCTCACTAGAAAAACTTGTTATTTCTGGTTCATGAAGATCCAGGACTTTCTGAAATAAACAGAAAACAGCAAACACCATCCATATAAATCAACTAGAAGAAGAAAATAACAACCCTTTTCAGCGAATGAAAATACAACCAAAAAATAGGGGGAAACTGCAACACAGCACTCAACATGAATTAAATATCATTTGGTAAGCAACTGCAGCTAAAAAGAACATAAAAAATCATACACTGAAAAGCTCAAGATAGAAATGGACACAAAACAGAAAGCTGAGAAATGAGGATTGACTGATTCAGAAAAGAAAAAGAAGAAAAAAATAATAATCTTGAGATATGAAAACTAAATTATATGGTGTCTAAGGGAAAATGGGTTAGACTAAGACTTCAGTGAGGAACATTGAGAAAAAAAATTACACAGGAGAACCAAAAATAAATTTGGAAAAGAACTAAACAATCAGAGAAAAAGTGAGAAACACAGAAGATAGACAAAGAAGAGCCAACATATGTATCATCAGGGTCCCCAAAGAAGAACAACAAACAAACAAAAACACCCATGAAACTATAATACAAGACAATTTTCTGGAAATAAAATAAGACATGAATTCCTCAAAGGGACCAAAGGGACCTGGGAAAAAAATGGACTCAATATCATTAGCCTCAGGGAAATGCAAACCAAAATCACAATGAAATATCACTTCACATCCACTAGGTTGGCTATAATAAAAAAGGCAGGTAATAACAAGTGTTGGTGAGGATGTGAAAAAATGGAACTCTCATACATTGCTAGTAGAAATGTAAAATGGTGCAGCCACTTTGGAAAACAGTCTGGCAGCTCCTCCAAAGGTTAAACATAGATTTACAATATGACCCAGCTGTTCCACTCTTAGGTATGTACCTAAGAGAGCTTACAATATGTTCACATAAACACTTGTACATGAATGTTCATAGCAGCGTTATCCATAATAGTCAAAAAGTGGAAACAACTCAAATGTCCATCAACTGATGAGTGGGTAAATAAAATGTGGTATATCCATAAAATGGAATGTTATCTGGCAATAAAAAGAATGAAGTACTGATGTATGCTGCATAACATGGATGAACCCTGAAAACATAGTTGGAAGAAGCCAGTCACAAAAAAAACACATATATTATATGATTCCGTTCATATGACATGCTCAGAATAGGCAAATCTATAGAGGCAGAGAATAGATTAATAGTTGCCTAGGGCTAAGGAAATTGGGGAGAATTAGAAGTGACCACTAATGGGTAACAAATTTCTTTGTGGAATGGTGAAATATTCTAAAAGTGATTGTGGTGATGATTGCACAACTCTGTGAATAAACTAAAAACCATGGAATTGTACATTGTAAATGGGTTAGCTGTATGGTAGGTGAATTACATCTCAGTAAAGCTTTAAAAAAAAATGAATACAGGAGTCAGCTTCAAAGAGTTTGTCATTGGCCAAATTCGGGACAATTTGCACATCAAAAAGAATAATGTTAATCAATTATAATAATTTAAAAAATACGTCCATTGTAATTCTCGAACAAACAAAACATAAGAAAAAGGGGAAGAAAAAGAAAAGTTCATCTTTACAAAGTGGTACGTGTACATGGAATAAGAAAACAGACAATCACCATTTGCAACCCCAAATATAATAATTAACCAAGTCAAGGATTATTAATGAATGCTAAAACTATTGGGAAAAGTTGTTCGGGAACAGGATATTCACACAGACTCCAAGCATCACCCCACAGGTTACTTACTAATTACAAGAGGAAAGTTATGCATTCATAAAGGATAAATCAAGCAGTCATCACCATACCCAAGTGACCAAAATCACTAACAGTGGGACTACCAAATGTGTGCCTCCTAAGAAGTATTTTTTCCAAAAATATTTAACCTAACTTCCCACTTACAGGAAATACAGTGGATACTCAGACAAGTTTAATACCACCATAAGGAAATAATTGTCTCCAGAATATGGGATGTTCTACAAAACAATTGGCCTGGACTCTCCAGAAATGTCAAAGGTATGAAAAAATAGAAACAGATGGTATCAGGATGAACTGTTCTAGATTAAAAGAGACTAAATAGATTAAACAACCAAAAACAATATGGGAACCTCAACTGAATACTGGAGCAAAAAGAAAAAAGAGCTATAAAAGATTTTGGAGGGAAAGTTGGAGAGAGTTGAATTTGGGCTGATATTAGATTATATTATAGCACTATTATTAAATTTGGGGGGAGTGATAGTATAGCACTATTATTAAGATTGTAGTTATATAGGAAAATGTCCTCCTTGTTAGGAGACACATGCTGAAGTAATTAGAGGTAAATGTCTTGATGTCTATAACTTATTTTTGGTTAACAAAAAAAGTATATGTGTGTACCTATATCTATATAAAAATAGTAACTGTTAACAATCAATGAATCTGTGGTTGGCAGCCTTTAAGATGGCATGCAATGAATCCTGTCCTTCCCCCATGAAATTCACACCCTTGTGTAATCTTTCCTTGAGTATGAGCTAGTGATTGGCTTCTGCATGTGGCAGAAATGATAGGATATCACTTCTATGCTTGGGTCACAAAAAGACTACAGCTTCTGTCTTGGACATTCTCTCTCCCTCACTGGCTCGGATTGAAGCTGGCTGCCATGCTGTGAACCACTCCATGGAGAAGTCCACATGACAAGGAACTTAGGGAGGCCTCCAGCCAACAGCCAGTGAGGACCTGCGACCCTCAGTCCAACAGCCCATGAGGAACAGAATCCGGCCAACAACCACATGAGTGAGCTTGAATACAGATCTTTCCCCAGACCAGCCTTCACATGAGTCTGAAGACCTTGACTGCAGCCTCATGAGAGACCCTAAGCCAGAGACACCCAGCTAAGCAGTGCCTGGGGCCCTGACCCACAGAAACTGTGACATGATAAATATTTGTTCCTTTAAGTAGCTGTTTTGGAGTAATTTGTTTCACAGTGATAGAGAACTAATTCACTAAGTAAAGGATATATCTATTGTACTCTTTTAATATTTCTGTGCATTTGCAGTTTTTCTCACCACAGGGACACTTTGGCCTGCACACTGCTATTGGCACCATGGCCCTGCATACTGAATCCAGCCACTGCTGACATTTGATGTTCCTGCAGTAAATTATTTCTCAACGGATTCACTAGCAGGATCGTCCTGTGCCCAAGCTCAAGCTTCCAGGTGTAGGGCCAGAAACTACCTGGCTTTCTCAGCTTCCACAGTGGGAACCGTGTTCCTGCCTTCCGCCAGGACTCATGCAATGGGGCATTCCTCTCAGATGGGAAAGTTATTCAGATGCTGGGTAGACCAAAAAATAATAATGATGGGGAGGTGGAGGAAAAAATGGGGAAGAGGAAAAAAATGGTGAAAAGTAAGAAGAGGAGAAAGGAGGGAAAAAAGAAGATGGGGGGGGGGGGAGGAGAGCGAGAAGAGAAGAGAAAACATCTCCTGTACTTTCTTCTGTTCCCCAACTGTCTGGAAAGCATACCTGCTGTAGGGGAGAATGAGATCCACAGAGAGTTAGGATGACTTAATTTAAATTCTTGGGTACTTATTGTAGACAAAGAATGTTGCCTGCCCTTTCAGGAAACAAAGGATGTTGAGGCTCTCAAGCCATCAGCTACCACAGCTGCCCTGGTAGGTGTACCCTTAGGGGAATTCAGGATGGGGAAAAACAGGATACTGGCCCTAGGTAGTTCAGGTGCATATCAAAGGAATAATTTCAGAAAGCCCAGCCTCTTGCATCTTCCCATAGTTAGAAAAGGGCTAAATCCATTAACTTGAGATGTCTGGTTTTCTTTAATTAGCAGTAATTTTTTGATGTTCTGACTACCTGGGGTTTTGTTTGTTTCTTTGTTTTGCAGAAACTCCTATATATCCTGGCTACTCCCTTACCTCTTTGGAGCAGTTCCTCAGCTATCTGAGGCTGTATCCCAGGCTTAAGTCCTCAATAAGTCCACTGAATAAAACATAATTCTCAACTTTTAGATTGTGCATTTTTTTTCAGTCAACATCATTATGGTGGCTCAACTACTATCTTTATCTCTACTTTTACTCTCCTGCCAGTATTAACCCCATCTGTCTGTGTCTCTTTCAAGCCCCCAGAGAGATGATCTGATTGTTTGGCTGGCCACTACTTAATAGAGGGTGTTCTCACTGGTCAGTGCCTTCACTTTAAGCTACTTCAGCAGTGCTAGATTGGCCACTAGCATACAATGCCCTTGGGACAGACCTCCCTTGCGGACTGAAAAAATATGCACAATGTGAGAGTTGTGAGTTAAGTATTATTGGGGGCAAAATAAGGACTCCAGCCTGGGAAACAGCCTCTGAGAGAGCTCTGAGGAATTGCTCTGAAGACGTAGAGTAGGAGGTCAGTATGTATGTGATTTGGGTGAAGGGGTTACCTGCACTCAAGCACACATTTTGGCAGAAGGTTGCTGTTAGTCATGAGGCGTAGATGTCTCCATTAATGATTTTAGTGCTTTTCTAGGTATGAGGAGATATAAGAAATTGGGCTCATAAAATCTCCTCCTGAAAATATCTAACTATCTGAAGACCTGTTCTGCCAGTTTTTCCCAGAGCACAGAGGGCCTCATTCCTGATCTCCACCCTGAACTCCTTTCAGGGTGTGTTGAAGGTCAGCGACTGCAGTGGCTAATGACGTCATTCTTATAGAACCAGATGGCGAGTGACAATTTTTATTTGGTACCTTCCAGTCCATTTATTTGCCTCTGAGGTGGTACCAGACAGAACTTCTGCAAAAGAGCCCCTAAACTGGGGGCTTCAGCAGGCATCGATGCTTCTGGAAGGGCATAGTGTCGAGGAAGGAACTGTGCTTGGCCTATACACTCCATCTCACTGACAAAAATAAGATATGCACAGAGAAAGCTGACTTTGAGTAAAGGTTGACTTTGGACTTAAAGTGAAAGTGAGACGTCTAGGTGGTGCTGATTTGTGGTCAGTTAGAGAGACATGGAGCTGAAGTTCAGAAGTCAGGCCTGGAGGTGAAGATGGGATAATTGATCATATACACATGTAAAAATTAATAAGCAGAAACCTCAATTAGAATGGGGAGCTCTCACACCCTGCGACCATAGCGGAGCCCAACAGGAAGAAGAGACTCCTCTCCTTTCCTGGGAAGGAAAAGCCATGGACTCTGTTTACTATAGCTCTCCCCACTTCCTTTTCCCTTCTATAAAAGTGTTCTCCTTCCCTTGCCGTGGGGAACTTGCATGGCAGGTTTGCAGACCCTGACTTGCAAATGTTGGCTGATCCCCAATAAACCCATCTTTGCTGGAGAAAAATCTGGCGTCTATTTGTTTTAGATCAACAGACGTGATAATAGCAAAAGCTACAGACAGGAAAGAGATTTCCACCGGCATGGAAGAGATTAGAAAGCTGGAAATGCAGAGGGCCACTGCTGTAATAATATCTATTCCTTCAACCATTTTTACCTCTTCCCCTTCCTCAAGCAGGTAGCAGGCTCTGTGTTTACTTTCCTCAGGGGAGGTTTGTGGCGAGATGAAAGAAGTTGCCTATGAAACATTCCATTCCTGGCTTTGTTTTCAAAAGTCTAGCCCCCCTGAGGTGATTTAGTGCACAGTGGGGAGAGGAGACAGGAAATGGCTCTGAGGGAAACCTGAGCAGAGGCGCTGGTGGGGTTTCTGCAAAATAATAGACGTCCTCTGGCTGGGGGAAGGGTCCAGGCTCCTGCGACAGCCAGGACCTGCGCCCTGCTCCCTGACAACACCCCAGGGGCTGAGTGCCCTCGGAGGGAACAGTGAGGGGTTCCCAACCTCACCAAATCTCCACATGCCCCAAGGGTGACATGTAAGCTAGTGGCTCCTCGAACTGAAGGAACCAGGTAAACTGAGACTGGGGGCCTTGGCAGTGACGAGGGACGACCCATAATGGCAGGGTGTTCCAAGGGCCTCCCAAGGATGGCCTAAGACAGACTTTCCTGTTGTTTGGAGGTGAAATTAACTTGATTTAGATAATTTATTCCATAATGGAGTTTTTAAAAACTTGGAGGGGATTAATGCACTACATCAATAATACTGCCCCGACCATCTTTGTGCACTTAGCTTTTTCTATCTATGGGATGCTTTTTGAAAGGTAGATTCACAGAAGTAGAAGAATTACTGATTGAAAGGGTATAGACATTTTTAAGGCTCTTGATACAAATGACCTAATGTCCTCTGGAAGCTTTGTGACTTTTCAGATTTAGATTTTAAAACTAGGACCTCTCCCCAGTGAGGTTGGGTGGGGAGGGATGGGAAACCTGTTGGGAGGCTCTTGCAGTATTTCATATGAGACATGAGGAAAGGCCAAAGTAATATTATGGCAGTGGGGAAAGAGGAAGGGACAAATTCCAGTGTCATTTAGGAGGTGATGTCAGTAAACCATCTCTGCCTATCGGTGAAGGAGAGAGAGTAACCAAGAGCACCTTACTAATTTCCAGTTTCAAAACTGGGTAGATGAAAATCCTATCAATCAGGAAGCAGTGAGCTTTGGTGGAAAGAGCCTGTGTCATGGATCTAATGGACCTAGTTCAAATCCCAGCCCTCTACCTCCCCACTAATTAGCTGTGTGGCCTTGGGCAAGTTACTGAAACTCTCTGAGCCCACATGCCTAGATTTCCTCACTTGTGAAATGGCCATAGTAACATATGTTAGTCTCCTGGGTTACTGTCAGGATTAAATATAAAAATGTTTTTAAAGCACCTGGCCTATTGTGGCTTTGAAGAAATTAAAGAAAACCTATTATATGGATAGAAGAGGATATAATGACTTGGAGAACAAAGAATATATGTAGTTTGAGAGAAATTGTGTTTAAGATGTCTGCAGGAGGTTCCATGCAGTAGAGTTTATCTTGTTGTACTATTTTAAGAGACCCACATGTATGAGAAGGACTAGAAAAGAGGGGTGGTGATCCTGCTGCCCTTGGGCAGTGGTGCAGTTCTCAAGTATGACCACAAGGTGGAGGCCCTTTTGTGCAAAAAGCTCCCTAGACTGTTGACTGACGGGGTGGGAGCGCCGTATTCATCTGCCAAACATCCATGGAGATGTTCTCTGTACTGGACTCTGCCTTCCAGAAGCTTCCTGACTTGTATAGTGGGGGCTTCAGCTTGGTGGGAGGGCAGTGAGTTTCTCTTTTTTACCACTGTAGGGTTTTAGACCTTTACCTAATCAGGGAAATTTTCCTTCCAGGTTGGTCACTGATATATCTGACCAGGTGCAGAGTGAACTGCAAAACTGAGTTCCCTAAGCCTGAAGTACTTTTTTGTTTCTGACAATGCACTTAGAAAAAAGAGAACATTTAACAGAACTCAAGAGATTTCCTGGGGCTTTCTACCAAAGCTCTTTCCTACCTCCCAGTCCTTTAAAAACAAAACAAAACAAAAAAAACCCGAGGACACTGACCCATTTGAAAAGCGCAAATCTGACCGAAGGCACACATCTTTCCTGTAGAGAGTGTTGAGGGACAGTAAACCTCTCCTATCTAGAGAAAATAAAATGCCTTATTAATAGGAAGTACGGTGTTATCAGCATTATTAGTCTAACTGTATGTTGAAGAAGATGGATTTATGAGTTATAATCCAAACAGCAAATTTAGTTTTAAATCCCATTATCCCTTTTGGGAGTGGGGTGTAAGTAATTTTCCCCCTTCATCTGCATTAAACCCTGCAACACCCGGTATTATTCTAGTTACTTTAAGTAAAAAGAGGTCATCACTCTTCATCAGTCTCAGTTTAGCCATTGAGATGTCACTCCTAGATAATCAGAACTCCAAACATTGTTTCAAGCCTTCTCCCCTCTCCCTACAAGGGCGCGCTATGCAGTGTGTATCGGGGATGGAGGCGTCTGTCTGCTCCTGTCCCCAGCTCCAGGCAAAGCCCCTCCACCCCAACTTTGTAACTCTGCTTTTGGACCCTCAGGATTACAGGAGGTGGGAGGGGGCCAGGTACATTTTTACTCAACTGGTACTGTAGTAGGATGGCTTCCTGCTCTTCAGGTCTGGAGGTGTTTAAAGCTGATTTTCTCATGGGGTTCTCTTTCAAGAATCCCAGCACTGCTGGTTTCACCTGAGTTCTCTTGACCTGGAAATTCAGCAGTTTCTTTGCTCCCTCCACAGTCCCTAAGAATCCACTTCAGTCTTCTTTTGGCTGAGGTTCCAATGTTCCTCTAGACGGCCCCATTGGTGGTGGTCTAAGACAACCCCAGTGGCTGTCTTTCTCTCTGCTACCATCAGGTCCACAAGACACACTCTCACTCTCCATGGCCTGAGAAACTGGGCATGCAGGTCCATCCCAGGGCAGAGGCAACTATTCTTCATTCTCCTCCCACAGCAGCTCAGCAGCCCACCTCTTGCCTCTAGATTTCCTGAGTGAGGGCGAGACACTCATCCACTCTGCCTCCGTAGCTGCAGGGGACACGGATCCGGCTTTCTAAGGGCTCTGGTTGAAGCCCCTGTCACTTAGTCTGGGCAAAGGCAGGCACTGCCCTACCCCATCAGTCAGGGTCCAGTCAGGAGTCATAAACCACATCTGTTATTTTAACCGAGAGAATTTAACGTGAAGAATTGTTGACGAGGTATTGAAGAACTGAAAAAGCAAAAGAGCATGAAGATATCACGGAGGTGGCAACGACGGGAAGCCACTACCGTGCCTAAGGCTGGGAGCACAGAGAAGCCGTTGGAATTATTTACATGGAGAAGCTTGTTGGAGGGGCCGGCAGAGCTGAAACTCAGACCTCTGAGGACGGGGTGCCAGCCAGCTGGTGCTGCATGCCCAAGGGGGTGTGATAGCTGGATCAGAGAGAGGGGGGAAAACTGTGCATTGGAACCAACTGCTGCTACTGGAACGAACTGCTGCTGCCAAGGTGAAGAAGCATCATTAGGGTGATGGCGACAGAAACAGCAAGCTGACTTAGGGGAAGAGCCCTTCCTCCCGCTCCAGCCTTGCGAGCTCCTCTATCGCCCCCTATTGGCAGAGCCTAAAAGGAGCAGCTGGCAAAGGAGAGTCGCCACCAGGAATCACAAAGCCTAGTGCAGAGGGTGGGTTTGAAGCTGAGAGACCATAGCTTAATGACTGCCACATCCTTTCTTTGTTACTCTAAAGAAATGCTCCAGAAATTATTCTCATTTCCAACCACCAGTACTCTCTGATACACTTGATCTGGGTAATTTGTCTAATAGATCTCAGCCCTCTACTTTGAAAATCCTACAGATTATTCTAACTCACAACTCACATTAGTACCCAAAATCTATTGTATCTTGGTGCTTCCACTGAAACTTCTAATGTCCATTACAATAATACTAGCTAACATTTCATAGGCATCTACTAGGTACCAGGCAGCACTAAGGAATTTACATATTAATAAATCTCATTTAATCACCAACAGTTTTACTATTATCATTAAATACTATGATTGATATTCATGTACTTTTTCATCCCCATGTTATAGATGAAGAAACTGAGGCGCACAGAGATTAAGTAACTTGCCTAAGACCATACAATAAGTAAGTGATGGAGCCAAGGTTCAAACCCAAGCAACCTGGTTCCACAACCTACAGTCTTCATCACTATGTTAATTGTGCTGTAGACTGAATGTATCTGTTCCCCCACCCCCAATTCGTATGTTGAAGCCCTACCCCCCAGTGTGGCTGTACTTGGTGAAAGAGATAACAGTTGAATGGGATCATAAGGATGATCTGATAGGATTAGTGTCCTTATAAGAAGAGACACTGGAGAGCTCTCGAGCTCTCTCTCTCTCTTTTTCTGGATGCACTAAGGAAGGACCAGATGAGCACACAGCAAGAAGGTGGCTGTCTACAAGCCAGAAAGAGAACACTTACCAGAAACCAAACTGACCAGTACCTTGATCTTGGACTTCCCAGCCTCCATAATCAGGAAAGTAAATCTCTGTTATTTAAGCCACCCAGTCTGTGGTATTTTGTTATAGCAGCCTGAGTAGACTAACACGGACTGATAGTTTTATTATGTAACTTGAGTTTGTTGGTTTCCAAGGGAATAAATGTATTTGAAATAAGGCATCATTACTAGTCCCCAGCTAATTTCACGTCCCTCATATTTTGATGGTCAGACTGTTTCCTTCCACTTCTGGAAGTAAATAGCTGAGTCACTGCCAGGAGAAAGGGAGTGTGAGGTGAGGTTATGTCCAAACTTCTCTGACAGTCTGTTAGGAGCACCCAGCTTCCTCAGCACAAGGAGTAGCACTCAGGTGTGCTGCTGACCGTTGCAGTGATTATTACAGCCAGGTGGGCGACCATTTGGTGCTTCATGGGAGGACACCGGAAGTGGGAACGGCTTAACCCGGGCAGGAGAGGGGCTTAGCAGGGTGCAGGAAAGGATTCCACGGCAGCCACAGAGCCCTCAGCCTAGTTCTGCAGTTGAGTCCCATCTAGCCTTTCTCCTGCCTTGTGGTGACTGATTTTTCAAGCTATCACGTTAATCACAATGACATGTACCAGCCTCAGTGCCCCCCTCTCCACAGCACCCCAAAGAAACCATAAAGAAAATAATTATTATAAGCACATTTCAACTTTTCATGCCTCACCATTGCCAATTGCAGGAGCTCCCAGACCCTTGACCTGGAAGTTCTAGGGCTTTCACTCTATAATCCCAACTGACCTTTCCAGTATCTTCTCCTAATACTTTTCTACTCGACCTGTAGGTTCTAGCCAACTGCCTACCCAAACATAGATCTCCAAACATGTTCCTCATTTTCCTACTTTTGTCTTGCTTATCCTGTTCCCTATTTCTGGAAAGTTCTTTTCCCATGTCTGCTTGTTGAAATCTCGATCATATTCAAAGAGTCATTACATCTGGGAGGGCTCTTTATGTTTCAGGTGACACTCAAACAATAAAGGGAATCTATTGGCTCATATAACTGGGAAACACAGAGGTATGTAGCTTCAGGTGATGCCTGATCCAGCAACTCAGCACCACAAGTGACCTGGTTTTGCTCTATCCTTCTTTTGTGCCTGCCTCTTGCAGGATCAGCTTGTCTTCACACACCCTCTCTTCCCTGTTGGCTTCCTCTCCCCTCTCCTAGCGGTGGTAGGTGTGCGCCATGTCTTTGGAGGCTGACCTGGGTTACATTAGTGGGCTCCTGTGTTCTCTGCCTTCCACTTGGGCTTGGCCAGTGTGGAGCACCAGCAAGAGCTCAGAAGATGGTTGGGGTGTTTATCAAACCTCTGTCTTTCATGGGGCACATCCCTCCCCGATGAGGTGACAGTCTCTACACAGTGCTCGCTGTCTCTGCATCCCAGTAACCAGCCTCTGTGGGTCTAGAGTAGTAACGGCCCCAAGATACTTTACTATTCCTTGAGTTTTCCCTGCACCTTGCTCCTACCTTTGTAAATAGGCCATTAATTAATTGCTCCTCAAACTGCCCCACTGAGTGTGCCTTCTATTTCCCGCTGGGATCTTGACTGATATAGCAGGCTTTCCCCTTCCATGGTAGCAAAATGATTTGCAGCAGTCCCACATCATACATCTTCACCCTGCATGGTTCAAGGGAGGGAGCAGTTCTCATTTAGCTGCTTCAATAAAAGGAAGATGAAGCTTCTTGCCTGGAAGCCCAGCACATATCTTGATATTCTTTGGCTTCCACTGTATACTCACCCACTCCTGAACCAATCACTATGGTGGTGGTGGTGACGGTGATGAGAACGGAAATGTGCTGATGCACCTAAACGAATAAGAGTCTTCCCTGGTGCTGAGGTTGGGGTCATTTCAACCCAAACCCTGTGCCTGAAATAGATGAGGGGTGATTCCCTCAAAACAAAACAAAGGTGCGGCTGTCCTAAATGGAAAGAGGAGGGCATGCAGCACACTCGCCCCAAGTGCCATCTCTTTCTTTGAAGCCTGTGATGGTAAAATTTACGCGTCAACTTGACTGGGCTGAGGGATGCCCAGAGAGCTAGTAAAGCATTATTTCCGGGTGTGTGTCTAGGAGGGTGTTTATGGAAGAGACCAGCATTTGAATAGGTAGACTGAGTAATACACATTCTATATCTCCTATTGGTTCTGTTTCTCTGGAGAGCTCTAATACAAAGTCTGTCCTTATTTCCCCAAGAGGATATGATGTAATGGCCAGCATGATAGGTGTGGTTCTTGCCCTCATGGAGCTTACAGTGTAGTTAGGGAGACGATTTACATTATGCTAAGTGCCAGAAAGGAAACAAACGAGGTGCTGAGAGAAGAAAAATATTGATTACCTACTTTAGATGGTGTGGTCAGGGAAAGCTCCTCGGAGGAGGTGACATTAGCCGAGGCTGGAGAGATGAGGAGCCAACAAGGGCAGGGGGAAGGCAGGAATTCCAGGCATCCTGATGTGCACAGGCTTGTGAGTGGGTAAGTGCCAGGTGCATGAGGAAACTACACCAGGCCAGGTGGCTGGAGTGAGATGGGCAAAGGGTACAGCTGCCTGGATGAGGCAGGAGAGGTAGCAGGGCTTCCTGAATCAGGGTGTGGATTCCATTCTGGGTGCAGAGAGGAGCCACCAAAGGATTTGAAGCAGGGGTGAGCCTTACTCCAATTCACATCTTAAGATCACTCGAGAAAAAGGGGCACTAATTTGGAACTTGCTGCAATTGTCCAGGTGAAAGATGGCAGAGACCCAGACAGGTGCCAACCGTGGGATGGAGAAACCAAGCAAATCTGAGACCTATTTTAGAGGTAAAATCAGCATGATCGATTTACTGATGGGTGGGAAGTGGGTGAGTAGGAGGTGAGAGAAGAAGAAAAGTAGAGGAACTCCTCAGTTGCTGGCCTGAATACTGAGTCGTGGTGATGGGGGTGAGAATCAGGAGTGTCCAGCAAAGGCCACTCCACATCTCAGGTCCTAACCACAAAGTCTGGCAAGAGTCTGATTGGCTCCCTTTGGGTCAAGTGCCCTGCCCTGGTCCACTAGCTACGCTAAGATGGGGGAAGGTATACGGGAGTGAGTGTATGAGGGACTGCCTAAATTTGCTAACAATTTTTCAAAAAGATGAAAATAAGCACACAAATAACTAAGATACAAAGCATTATAAGGCCTGAGACAGATACCATTTGGGGTATCTTTGCACCCCACCAGCCATTCATTCCCCTTTCTCTACAGTCTGGCCCACCTGCCCTTGGGTAGAGGTCAACTACAGCTGATGGCAGAAAGAGACTCTCCTATGAGAAAACAAACAAAGAACAACAGTAAAATGAAGAACAAGGTGGAGCATGTCTGTAGACATATCTCTGGTTTTGTGTCCAAAGAATCGACAATTCCAAGATGACTTTTTGTCTACTTTGATTTCTCACTGATTCCAAGTTACCTCATCATTTATATATATAATTAATTTACACAGTAGGTTGCTCTTTTTCACATGCCAGGATAACTTTAAAAAATGGTTTTCAAGTTATTTTATGGGTCTATTTAAATTTTCTGCCTGCTTGATAAGCCCTCTGCATCCATGGAAACTTCTCCATGAATCCTTGTTTACAAATGACTCAGGGCTTCTGAGTATTCTGGGGCACTGATGTCTACCAATTCACTGGTATAAATGGTTTCTCTAACTCTATGTTTTACTAGAGAGAAAGAAATACATGTATAATGTAGGCCTAAAATTTACCCATTTCCTGTTTCTATCTTAAAAGATTATTCACTGCTTTTCAGCTGGGTGACCTTGGACAAATCACTTAACCTTTAATTTTTTTGTTTGTAAAATGGCAATAGTGCCAAACTCACTGGGCTGTTCTGAGGATTAAATGGGATAATCTGTGTAAGCCACTTAGCACAGTGCCTGGCACATGGTAAACCAAGCACTCAATCACAGTTGACAGCTATCCACATGAAAGGAATAAAGAATATCTCTAGGACTTCCCTGGTGGCGCAGTGGTTAAGAATCCGCCTGCCAATGCAGGGGACACAGGTTCGAGCCCCGGTCCGGGAAGATCCCACATGCTGTGGAGCAACTAAACCCGTGTGCCACAACTACTGAGCCCACGTGCCACATCTACTGAAGCCCGCGCGCCTAGAGCCCGTGCTCCGCAACAAGAGAAGCCACCGCAATGAGAAGCCCGCGCACCACAACAAAGAGTAGCCCCCACTTGCCACAACTAGAGAAAGCCCGCGTGCAGCAACGAAGACCCAAGGCAGCCAAAAATAAATAAATAAATAAATTTATTAAAAAAAAAAAAAAAAAAGAATATCTCTAAATGCTACCATGGTGTGGTCTCCAGCATGTATTGTGAAGTGAGAAAAGCAAGGTAGAGAAAAGTGTACAACCATATTAAATATATAAAATATTAAATATATATACTCATATATTATGCATATACTTATATTTAAAAACCAAATAATGGGAGAATAATCAATAAAATTTAAAAATGGTTACCTATGGGGACAGAGGAAACAAGGTCATGTGGGAGGAGAAAGACAGAGAAGCCAGACTTCTCTGAACATAACTTCATTTGTAGATTTGACTTTGGAGCCATGTAAATAACTTACATAAATATAAAATAACATTCTAAAATTTTTAAGTAATCCCTAAAAGTAATAAATAAATCAGTTTTGGGGATAACTACCCAGAGAAGGAACTCTACTAAGTGTAAAACACAGTAACCTTAAGTGTACATCCCTGGTCCAACATACCCTGAGGACAAAAAAAGAAGGGCCAAAATGAAAGTATTAAGATGTATAAAGTAATCATGTTTTTGCTAGCAGAAGTATTATTCTCAGATTGTTGTGTTTTTGCGGTATGATAAAGCAATACAATATGTAACATTGCAATTCTGTCACTCCCAGAGTAAATGAGCCAGAATTCTCAGTGTGGGAGAAAGGTGATATGGGTATAAGGCAGAAGAGGTCAAGTAAAATCGCTATGGTCCTGATTTTGAATAGGAGCTATTGGGATGAATTCAGAATGTATTTCTTAGCTCTGTCCATGGAAAAGACCTAGAAATAATGACCAACCCATACCAATAATGAGCACTCCTAGCCTCCAGATTGTGGCATCATGTGTTAAAATGTACCCACAGGATATTAATTTATGGAGGTGACTGAGTGATGACACAGTGAGGTAATGCCATTAAAAGAATTTATTACTAACATTTTCCAAGAGCGGAGCATGTCACACCACACTGGGCCATGTGGGGAAGCACCAGGTTTCGACAGAAGGCATAAGGAGTGAGGAGACAGCATGGTCCAGAGCCTTTATTGTCTTTTCTGTGTGAAAGGCAAGGCAGAGCAGGATAAACAGTTTAGGACTGAATAGTCTGAATAATGTTGGTGGGCTCTGGGATGGTCTCTAGTTGTCTGGTACCTGGCCCTGGGTTGATTTGGGGCAGGGGAAATATTGGCTTGGTATGTGAGAGTTAGATAAAGGAGGTGGTTGGGAGTATGGACTCAGGGTTTGCTGGTTTGCGTATGGAAGGTACCATGCAGGTGAGTTGTTTATTATTTTAGGAATTAGCTAGCTCTGGGAGATGCAGTCTCCTGCCAGTCAGCAAGGCTCCCCAAGATGTCAAAACATCATAAATTTAAAACATGATTAATACATCTCAAAATACCATTCATTTCCCCCTGAAAGGAACCAGTCGTCCTTGGAGAAATTGTTGGCTCCAGGAAATATATGAGACGAGCCTGGAAGGTCTTGTCATACCAGAAAGTAAGGAAGCTTTCAAAGATGACTTGAGTCATCCCAAAAGGACTCTATAGCCAACTTGAGATGCCTCCCACTGGCCAAAGATGGGGTGATTTCAGCCTCAATAGAGATAAAAACTGCAATGGATTAAAACACGCCAAATATTTTTAAAGTTACAAGTTAACAATGCTACTAAAAAGAAGTGTATTGTTCCTGATTGGAGGATGCTGGGAAATCAACTCAGTGTTTTGAAAACCAGTAAATAAAGAAAAAGAATCAAGCATTTATCCTGTTTTTCTGAACTGTACCACTGGGTAACCAAAGAGTAAATGAAGGGTGTTTTCTTTGTTTCAGTGCTATATAAGGAACGGTGGAAGTAGACTATCACCATTTGATAAGCCCTAATATATTAAAGGATCTAAGTATTGAGTGTCAACACCTCTTGTCAGAACAAAAAGAGACAGCCAGCCTCCTGCTAGAATATACTACTACTTAGGAAGCTGTTTTACAAAAACATTGAACCTGAATCTGAACGAGCCTACAACCAATTTATAAGAAATTCAGAGGCGAAGTGAAACACAATACATGATGCCACCACAGAGTTGTAATCAGCAAAATCCAGACTATGGGAAATTCTCCAGGCCAAAAGCCCTGTTGTATTCAACAAATTCATTTCAATGAAAAAGTATTAAATGGGGCAGAGGTGAGGGGGGTGAGGAACGTATGGACCTATCAATCGGTATCAGTGCAGACCTGATACAGATCCTAATTCAAATAAACCTTTTAAAAGTTATAATTTTATAAAGTGATTGGAAATTTGATCTCTGACTAGAAGTTTGATTACATTAAAGAATGATTGTTAGTTTTTTAGATACAATAATGGAATTTGGGGGATTTTCTTCAGAGTCCTTACTTGTTAGAAATATATACTGAAACATTTATGGCTAATTGTATGATGTCTGGTATTTGTTTCAAAATAATGCAGGAGGGGGATGTGGATGGGTATAGATAAAATGGAATTGGTCAGTGGGTAATGAGCACATAAAGGTTCTTTATGCTATTCTGTTACTTTTGTGTGTATTTAAAATTTTCCATAATAAAAAGGCTTTAAAGGAAAGAACACAAGGTGACAACAACAACAAGTTAGCAATTACCCTCTCTATTCCCAGACCTACACCTCTGGCTAGCCTGTAGCCCATTAATGTGAAAAGATCCAAAGACTAGCCATCTGTTGATATTTGGCCAGTTAAGATTTCAGTTTTCAAATTTTTCCTTAATAGAACTTTCCAGGCACATTTGTAATAACATCTTATTCTTTTTTTTTTTTTTTAATAAATTTATTTATTTTTGGTTGCATTGGGTCTTTGATGCTGTGCTCGGGGCTTTTCTCTAGTTGTGGTGAGAGGGGGCTACTCTTCATTGTTTTGCACGGGCTTCTCATTGGGGTAGTTTCTCTCGTTGCAGAGCACGGGCTCTAGGCGTGTGGGCTTCAGTAGTTGCAGCACACGGGCTCAGCAGTTGCGGTGCACGGGCTTAGTTGCTCTGCGGCATGTGGGATCTTCCCAGACCAGGGCTCGAACCCTTGTCCCCTGCATTGGCAGGCAGATTCTTAACCGCTGCGCCGCCAGGGAAGTCCCCCTATTGATTCTTATGAAAGCTAGATAGATTTAATTAATCATATAGGTGACTAAAAAATAACCTCTTTATGTTAAATACTAATTATTTTGATTAAACTTTTTTTAATGTCTTATATCACTCCCTGTCCTAGGAAATCCAGTCACTAACAACTTTTTTAAAAAAATTTTATGACTCAGAATCATTGTCAGGAAACCTCAGGCACTGAGCTGGCTGTAATCTAGCCTAAGGGGCTATTTAATTACCTGCTGTTATTAGTGTTAATTCAAAAGCCCTGAGGCTTTGATTCTCTTCTAGATGGTGATCTTCCCATTTCCTCCTCCTTGCTGCAGTCAGCATATCTGCTCCCCACGTCCCCACCTTGTAACTGTAGTCTGTTCTCTATCCCTCTTACACTCCTCATAGCAGCCTAATAGGGTGCCCCGCTCACAGTAAGCACCCAATAACCATTTACTGAATTGGATTAAACCTGGGAAGAATGGAAGTTTGCCAAAGGAAATCAAATGATTAAGCTTATTAAATCATTAACTTTAATTTTAGACACATCCCTTAAGCCACTGAGTGTAGTTTGGGAATTCATACCTGAGTTCCAAATGGCTGAGGTAGCCAGGAGTCTGGCTACGGAATTAGATGGGGGATGTGGCTCTAGTATGCATCAAAATGTATGTTTGCAGGCACACATAACTGCTGCTGATTTGTACCGTAGGAAGAACAACAGTAGCAAATTGATAAAGGAGTTCTAGTTCCACTTCTAATATGAAGAACAGCCCTTGATTACCTTAAGTACAACCCCTACCTTCATTGTAGATACCAGTGTACGAAAGTATTGTCTGAAATTCCAGGCTACTTGTTGAAATTAAAACACATTTTTATAAAAGATGATGAAATATTTTGACTAAAACAAAGAATTAGGTAAATTGTGTGGAAGGAAAAACCCATAATCTTCAGTTTGTCTTTCCTACTAAAACGTTTGATCTTTAACTATGAGATATATCTTAAGTGTATCTTTAGTAGGCACTTTATTTCTCACTAAATATAGTTCTGTTCAGGCACAAAACCCTGGAGTCATCCTACATTTCCCTTGGTCTCATCTCACATCCAATCCATCTGTAAATCCTGCTGACCCTACCTTCAAAATCCATCCAGGATTGAGCCGACACCTCTGCCACTATACCCCAGTCCAGGTCACCTCTCTCCCTCTCCTGAGTTTTGTTTTAGCTCCTTATCTGTCCCCAACTTCCACCACTGTCTGTTCTCTATCTGTACCTGGAGTGATTGTTTATAAGAAGACAGTCTTATCCTGTCTCTTCCCGGCTCTGTACTCTCCAGTGCCTCCCATGACACACCACGTCTCATCATGGTCGACTGTCTACACAGCCAGCCCCTGCCTGCCTCTCCAAACTCATTTCTTCCACTCTCCCTGTTGGCGGCTCTGCTGCCATCACATGAGCTTTCTTGCTGCTCTTGAAACATGCAATAAATCTGTGCTGAATGAATGAAATCCAATAGTTGCTGAATGCATGAATTAGTGAATTAAATTCTACAATAATTGTAATCAATATAACAATTAGTACAAGCTGTTATGCTAGCCCAGCCCAGGGAGATGCTTTTTTTAATCCAACTGGTCTAAACTGGTGGTTCTCAGACTTTACCTGGCATCAGAATCACCTGAAGGGCTTGTTAAAACTCAGGTGGTTGGCTCCACCCCTAGAGGAGTTTCAGATTCAGTAGATCTGGGGTGGGTCTAAAAATCTGCATTTCTAATAACTTCCCAGGTGATACTGATGATTCCGACCCAGGTACATACTTTGGCTTAAATATTCCAGCCTGGAAGGTCAACTGAACATTCTGAGCAGAATTTTGGCAAATTTTATCCTTGTGTTCGGGCGTGGGGAAAAAAAACCCCGGATCTCATTTTTTTAATACTTAGCCACAAGGTGGCCCCCCAGCTCCGGTAATGACTCCACTGGCCCCCAATTAAACCGGCTTTTGTTATTTGGAGAAGTTCCCAACCATTTCTTTTCTTTCTTTTCCTTCCTTCCTTCCTCCCTCCCTCCCTTCCTCCCTTCCTTCCTATTTTTTGGTGAATTTAGCTGTAGGGCCAGTAGTTTGCTGTTCACAAAAGGCTGTCTCATGGGGCGTGCTGGTGGCCTCCTCAGCAATGTAAGCTTCTGCGCTCTATTAGAAATCACCACTGTCCTTCACATGGAAATGACGCAGGGGAAAATAGGTGTGTAAGTGTGAGAAGACACTGTATCAGAAAATGAAAGGAGATTTCGTTGTAGCCTACAAGGAAGGAAACACACACAGGACAGACGTCCAGCTCTGTGTAGCCCAAGGCGCCCTGCACACAGTAGACACCGCATAGGCGGATCAGCCTCTCAACCCCTCCCACCCCTCCAACCCCCTCCTTACTGTGGTGAGGAGGGCGCCTTTCCTTCAGCGGCCACCCGCCCTTCCCCGGCGTCTTCACTTCACTCCCAGCCAGCCAAGGGGGCCCTGGACCAGCAGGAGTCGGAGAAAAGGACGGAGGATTGAGAACAGGACTTACCGCTTTCCTGGGCGAGGTGTTGGTACCTGCGGAGGGGCTGGGCTAGCAGCTGATGGGCCAAAGTGGAGAGTGCTGGGCGGGGCAGCACGCAAGGACTCAGTGAATGGCTCCTCCCTCTTCTCCCCTGCACACCTGTTCTCTTGCTTCTCTTTCTTTGTAGGCTGAAACATACCTACGTTTCATACATTCATGGAGCCCGGAAAATGCAGCCAAGTGATAATGTGCCAAAGTTAAAAACAGCCTTCCTGACATATATACGCTAATATGCATAAAATGGATAACTAATGAGAACCTGCTGTATAAAAAAATAAATAAAACAAAATTCAAAAATTCAAAAAAATTAAATTACAAAAACGTATAATTAAATAAATTATATTTTTATAAATTAGTTTTTATGTATAATATATAATTTAGTATTATACAGTATTATCTAAATAAATACTCAGAACTCCAAAAAAACCCAAAAACCAAAAAACAGCCTTCCACATTACAAGGGGGTTTCCATTCCCAGAAAGGATGTGTTCTTTATATGTTGATATTTTTGTCACATAAAAGGGTCTCACTGAGGCTATAGGTGGACCTCTTTGGGGACTACTGGTAATCTTTAGTCTTTGTTTCAGTTTTATTAAGTTTATGAGAACTTTGTTTCTTATCACAAATATCATTACTCTCGTATCTCTGTTTTCTACTCATTTGAGAGAAAAAAGAACAAGGGGAAGTAAAGCTTCAAACAGCTGTAAAACAGATATTGCTGAACGAAGATGGCGACACCGCAGAGACAGACCCACTGGCTAGGGGGCAGCAGTATCACGAGAGGGTTTGCGGTATTTGTTCACTTGTGGAGATCTGCATGCGTCATAATGCAGGCATTTAGGGGAATCCAGACCTTGTCTGGAGTAGGGAGATATGTCCTGTAAAGGGGAGCTGTAGCAGACCCTGCCCACTGGCCCCTCAAGTCTCATTGTAACTCCCTCAGGAGTATAAGCCTGAAAACCTAGAAACCCCTTTCCCAGACTCCTTCGAAGCTCTGCCGAGCAGAGGCACCTGTGTGAAACTTAAAAGGTGCACCTGGGAAGGTGCAAGTGAGGAATACAGGGTAGAGCTATATTGGGAGGTCGAGATGCAGTAGCTGGCGACGGGGTTCTACTGCCTGGTTCCTTGTAGCCAAGGTGTGGGGCAGTGGGCAGTGCCAGCAATGGAACTTCCGTTAGAACAGTTCTTCTAGAACTCAGAACTCTTAGTTGTATTGTTCCTGGCTACTGGCTATTAGCAACCTGTCTGTTTCCCTATTATTCTCAGAAATTCTGCTTCTTACTAATACCCAGTAATCGATGCTTCTCGTAACTAGAGTGGATTCTGTTGTCTGTAACTCGGAACTCTTACCAATAGGTTACTCTGTCTAAATCAAAGCTATTCAGACTGGCTCAAGGAAATGTGACATCATTCTCTTTAAATCCCCTGAAGTTGTAACAAATCTCCTGTTACCCTTTCTTCTAGTTCCTGTTCACAGTTTGGATCTCTTCCTCTCATGTGCTCTGATGCGTATCAGTCAGGGAGGTTCTAGCACTCCCTACCTGACTGCAGATTCTGCTGTTTCCTCATCCAGTTCCCTGAAGGTGTTCACTCTGAAAGCCAGCTGACACTCTTCCTTGGCACTTTTGTGGCACCTCCAGCACTGTCACTTGGATATTTTTTGACAGCTATCACCATGAGAACATAAACACCACGGAGTAGTGAACACATTGACTTTCATGACTCAAAATGAAGAAACAAAGCACAAGTGCTCATTGATCAGGGCTTACAGTACAGGATGCCATGAGAGCTCTCAGCCGAGGGCGTATAATACTCCATCTACTTGCTAATGGGTATTGTTAAAAAAAAAATCTATGTTAACCCTATTCTTCAATACTGTAATTCCTCATGTGAATGGTACTATCAGCTTTGCATAGAACAATGCTAAATGTAGTATACTTTTATTGTACAAAAAGACACATGGCAGGAAAATCGAATATAGGGACTGAAGGCCGCCTAGAGATGTTTCATGTCAATAGCACTGACTAGACACTGAGAGAAGGCACCTGTGCTAAGAAAGGACTAACGTGGCTAGCTCCAACTCTAACACCAAATCCCAGTGTGCAGGTGGGAGGGGGGTTGGTTTTCTCACACCACCAATCAATTCTCCAACACCATCTGGGTGTCCTAAAATTCAGCTCAATTCTGACACTAGCCACCAGGAGAGAGCATCAGATTCCACAGGTTAGGGGCTCAGTCCCACAAGACTGCCCCCACTTCAGATGCCAATCGCAAGTCCAGGTTGTCACCTGTGCTTCTGACTGATTGGCTATAAATCAGGGGTCCCCTTGGTCCCCTCCTTGGGTTTGATTAATTTGCTAGGGCTCACAGAAAATACTTACCAGATTACAGGTTTATTATAAAAGGATATAATTCAGGAACAGCCAGAGGAAAGAGATGCGTAGAGCAAGATATGTGGGAAGGGGCGTGGAGCTTCTGTGCTCTCTGAATGTGCCATTCTCCCTCAAAATCTCCATGTGTTCACCAATCCGGAGGCTCTCCGAACCCTGTCCTTTTGGGTTTTTATAGAGGCTTCATTACATACTACCTTGCCAGATATGATTTTTGTAGAGGAAGAGATTTAGATTTTATTAACACCTTTATTGTGATACTGACATACAATAAATGGCATTTATTTAAAGAAAAATGATTAAATCATTGGCCACTGGTGATCAATTCAACCTCCAGCCCGTCTCCCCTCCCTGAAGTTAGGGGGTGGGATTGAAATTTCCAACCTCTAATACCGGTTGATTCCCCTGGCAACCAGCTCCCATCCTTAGGTGCTTTCCAAAAGTCACGTCATTAACATAAACCAAGTTGTAGAAAGGGGCTGATTATGAACAACCGGACATTCATTTCACCCTTATGGCTCTGAAGCAACTTCAGGAACTGAGCACAAGAGATCAAATACTATGACAAAAGATGCCGCCGTGCTCCTAGCACTCAGGGAATTCCAAGCGTTTGAGGAACTGTGAGCCAGGAACTGCGGATGAAGACCAACTCTATATGAGAAGTAGATTTTGGTCACCTGAACGACCAAATCTGTATTTATTATAAATCACTAGCTCAGCAGTTCACAGCCTTGGCTGCACATTAGAATCACCTGGGACTTAAAAAAATGAAAATTATTCAGGTCCAAACCCAGACCACTCGAATCAGACTCTTTGAGGGTGGGGCTTAAGCATTTATTAAGCTCAGGTGATTCTAATGAGAACCACTGGGTAGGACTTTGTACTTTGCCTCATTTATTCTCATGAATGTGGCTTTTTCTCCTCTCACTATTGGTGTCTGAGGATTTAAGTTTTTCTAGTAAGTAGCATTTGTGGCTGGAGGCCAACTTGCGGTTACAAGACTCGTTCGCAAATGAGGCCTTCTTGGTGTGGATGGGAGCTCCACCAGGGCATGAATACTTGCAGGCAGGGATTGCTGGGGGCCCTCTTGGAGTCTCCCGGAGATACGTGCTTTTGTTTGTCTTCCAGCTAGTAAAACTTCCAACCAGCCGACCAACAAACCTCAGGCCATTGTCCTAGGGTTGAGGTGGCTGGGCCCTCTTTCCTGGGCTGAACACTACAGCACAGTTTACATGACTTTCCAGTTTCCACCAAACCATACCAGTGGCAAATCGGTCAGGAGAGAGGGAACATAGTTTCTTCAGAGCAGGAGTTGACAAACTTTTTCCATAAAGGACCAGATGGTAAGTTATTTAGGCTTTCTGGGAGACGGGCCAAATAGAGGATATCGTGTAGGTTCTTATATAACAGAAGAGAAAATTCCTGCCCTGCCCCATCCTACCCCATTTGCCTGGGGTGGGCCACTCCCAGGAGTGGACGGACACCTTGACGCCCAGGTGCCATCATCTTGGAGACGTTTTCAGGACAGAGAGCCACTGGCCTGATGGGGAGAGGCTTGCTAGACGGGGCGGGAGGCTGGGCTGCCACAGTGTGTTTCATTCTGCCAGTGCCACCTGAGCCTGGAGCATAAGTCCAGTCATCTCAACTTGGGCCACTGACCAGAGGGGAGGCAATTTGCCAAGTTGCCAACACCTGGACTGGACTTCTACTGCCTGGTCCCCAGCATTTGCCAACAGTGAAGTCCCCAACATGCAGGTGGTGACCAGTGTGGACCCTGGGCAGGGGTAAGATGTGGCCACCAACCAGGGAGGCTGGTGCTGGGAGTGGAGGGAGGAACGGGGACCAGGGCCACACATGCCTTCTGTCATGTGGACCCTTCCACCATAAGCACGTATTAAAGATTATATTTTATAACTGTGATTATATTTTATAAACACAAATATAATCCAGGATGGGCTATATGCTTTCCTTCTGATTTTAAAATAAATGATCTTTGTGGGCTGCTACACATATTGTGGGCCCTAGGCCCTGTGTGTACTGTGCCTAATGGGTGAGTTGGCCCCGACCCAGTGGATGGGGCCACCCAAGCTTGGTCTCCATGGCTCACAATGCTTGTCTGTTGGAGCAGTGCCTGAGGGCCACGTGAAAGCAAGAAGCAGGCTGGATTTGACGTGGGGGCCGGTTGGCTGAACCCCTGCTCTAGATGATCAAGATGCAATTAGCTGAGAGCATTTCCCGTGGGCCACAGGACACCTAAGAAAAGACATGGTCACTCAAAGTAACTGGGAACCCCCTACAGAGAGTTGGATCTCCTGCTGGGTCCTGCTCCCCACCCCTATTATTTTTCCTAGATGAAGTATTACTCACTTCTGGAAAAGTATATAAAATATATGTGGTCAGCTTAATTCATTATCACAAAGCAAACACCCATCCAGATCAAGAACATAGCCAGCACTTCTGGAGGCCCCTCTAGTCCCCCTCTTATCACCACCCCCTCTCTCCACCTCTCTCCACCGGCTACTCAACTGACTTCTAACTCTGTAGGTCAGTTTTGTTGGTGTAAATGGAATAATACCACACAAAGCATTGCACTCTTTGGTGTCTGGCCTCTTTCAGTCCCGGCCATTGTTGCTCTTGTGTTTCTGGAAGGACTGAATGGAGTGGGCCACCACTCACAAGATCCTTTTGTCGTGAGATTGCTTCTCTTACATGGGCTTGGCTGGAGGTGAGGAGGGCCTGTGAGCAGCCCAGCCAAGCAGCCCAGGGTGCTCTGTGGCCTAGCGATAAAATGTACATTCATGCTACAAAGAGGCTGGCAACAAACCCTTGTGACAGGCACGCTAACAGGAAAACCAACCTGACCGGGGAAGTTGATTAAGGATGTTCCTCTTAACTTCAGCCTCATTGCCTCTGAGACTCATTAACCACTACTTATTAAAAGAAAAAAATTTTTTTTACAGGGCAGACATATTCCACACGCTTTATGTTTGAGCGTGAGTCAAATCTTTTTAACTGCAACTCACCTCCCGAGTTCAGGGCTGCCATGTGTAACCATGAAGTCTGCACACTGCATAACGCCAGGGGGCATCGTTTACAAAGAATATGATGTGCCTGGTGCGGGGAGTAGAATGTTAGAGACACAGTTGCCCGGATCCAGACCACATGGTAACTTAACATGTGGTCTGGGTACCTAGACCTTCATCAGTTATACATGTTTGGGGAAAAGTTCTTCAAATTAGTTAAGTGTTCTGGTTAATCCATTATTATTAATTAATTTATTTATTTTTGGCTGCGTTGGGTCTTCGTTGCTGCGCGCGGTCTTTCTCTAGTTGTGGCGAGCGGGGGCTACTCTTTGTTGTGGTGCGCGGGCTTCTTGTTGCGGTTGGTTCTCTTGTTGCGGAGCATGGGCTCTAGGGCTTCGGGCTTCAGTAGTTGTGGCTCGAGGGCTCTAGAGCGCAGGCTCAGTAGTTGTGGCGCACAGGCTTAGTTGCTCCGTGGCATGTGGGATCTTCCCGGACCAGGGCTCGAACCCATGTCAAGCATTGGCAGGCTGATTCTTAACCACTGTGCCACCAGGGAAGTCCGTTAATCCATTATTAATCCAGGAATCCACCCCCCCCCCTTTTTTTGCCCCAATAGGCTAAAATGATTGAATCTGTATTTGATGATTAAGAAGATCTTACAGGCTCTCCTGTGGGTGTGTGGGGGGAGAATGGAAGTAGCGGGAAGGTGGGCAGTGTTTACATTTTGAACACCAATTCTCTTTATCTGGGATGTATCTATAAATGAAACATTTTGTATCTACATGTACAAAATGTCCAGAATAGGCAAATCCATAGAGACAGAAAGTAGGTAAGTGGTTGTCAGAGGTCCTGGGTTTATTTTTTGGGCTGATGAAAATCTGGAATTAGATTGTGGTGATGGTTATACAACTCTGTGAATATACTAAAAACCACTGAATTGTATACTTTAAAGGGGTGAATTTTATGGTGTGTGGATTATATCTCAATAAAGGTATTATTTTTTACAAAAGTGAAGAGACACTGAATCTCTACTGACCTCAGGACACTCGCTGAAAAAATTTTTTCAAAGAAGGAACACTCCTGAGATTGATGCACGGTTTCCTTTTCCCTCTAAAGGTGGAGCTAGGGGACACCTGGGGAAGTTCAGCTGTACAAACCACCCTAAGAATCCCAAGACTATCATCTCAGTCTCGTGTCTAGCTCCAAATAATCCTAAATCTGCTAAAAAATCTAACCCAACACTCTTTTATATATTGCTCCTAGGAAATAATGTAGGTTTGAGACACTGATTTAAGCAATTTTAGGTTACTCAGTTCCAACTCTTTGAAAAGATGAAAAACCAGTGGGGATTCACGGCAGTCTTCCCTTGAGGTGGGAAGATTTTCTTTCAATTGACAAGATTTCCCTCTTGCTAATGTGCTCACTCACTCACTGAGAGCCCCAAGTAAGGGGGCCTGCAGGTCAAGGGCTCTGAGATTGGGAGGCAGACCAGAAGCCTGCCTTTGCCTCCCCTGAGCATGAGGAAAAGGGAATGAGCTTAGCCCAGGAGAGCAAATTCCTGTGGAGAAGGCAGGGCGCTGCTGGGAGCAGCTGTCTGCATTCGGAGTTGCAACTTGGGAGGATACAGCTGAAGAAAGGAAAGCCTGAGTTTTCCAGAAGAGGGCTTCAGTTGTGTATAAGGGACATTCAAGTGCATCTTGACACCTGTTTATAAAGCCTGGCTCCCTTTAAGCAGTTATCCAAATATTTTTAGGACAAATGTTCAAAATGGGCATGTTCTCATAACACACAGGCACGGATCGGCAGAGGGGCCTACTAGTTGAAATAGATCTTCCTTTCTGTCTCTCCAAGGGGAAAAGGGTCAAACAAGGACATGCCATTTGTTGGGCCTGATGCAAAGGGCCACAGACTGGCTGGGAAGCTTTCCTGCCACTCTGCGTCTGATTTGAGAGCCAGCACTAACAGAGGACCTTCCCTGTGCTAGGCACTCTTCTGAGCATTTTACGTATATCAGCTCCTCTACTCTTCACAAGCCTATGCCATTGGCAGGATTATTATTCCCATTTTAAAGACAAGGAGACTGAGGCACAGAGAGGTTATTGTGCCCAGGGTTACACAGCAAGCAAGCGGCAGAGCTGGGACTGTACCTGGACGGTGCACGCTCTTCCTTGCTCCATCGTTTATGCCGTTCACGATGTCATGGGAAGTTCCTCTGAGCAGGCTCAGGTGACCCAACAAACAGATCAGTGCCCTTTCTGCTCCCCTGGGAAGAGGTGGCTTGTGGAATTGCTCCTCTTGATTTGACTACATTGAAAAGCTGAATCACTGAGTACTAATCAGCCTCCAAACACTCTGCACAACAGAGAATCAAGGCAGACACACTCCAAGGTGGGAATCTAAATTGTCATTAGTAACAGGCCCCATCAGGCCCTTGATCTGTGCAGGCTCTCTCCTCACCCCTTTGGGCCTTGCCCAGAAAATAAAACCGGTTTCCATATTATATGAAGGGCTGGAAATGTCCAGGTAAGAACGGAGATCTCTTCCTTCAAAGGCCCCAGGGTCTGGAAACTAAGGCTGCTAGTGGGAGCTTGTAGGATAATCGTATTATAAGAGGTTTCTAAATTCCCTAATTGTGCTGGAATGCTGTGTCACTGAAAATGAGATGATATAAAAGAATGGGCTGGGTGTGGTGGCAAGGATGGTAGGCATGGGCAACTGTTTTAGGCAGGGACTTTCTCAGTAATTCTACAGACTGGGGCATTCTTCCAGCTTGGCTCTAGGCTTACAGTAGATGGTCAATTAAGGCCTGTTGACCTACTTGTCCTAACGAGACTTGACTTTATGGAGGTATGCGGCAAAACCACTCACTGTTTCAAGATCCCTGCTAGTGCTGAGTGGGAGGTGCCCAGGAGCCTGGACACTCACCACGGCAAGTCACATCAGTGACTGTCCTGCAGCAGCTCTGCCACCTGAGTGGCCTGCCATGCCTCAGGGGGTCGTGCTGGCTAAACGCTCCTAGAAAAAAAAAAATCAATTCAGTCACCTCCAGGCCCTCCCCTAGAAGAGCTCCACCAGTAAATACCACTTCAACACACAAGGAAGGAATAAAGGAACATGCAGATCCTAGTAGAAAGGCTGTATTCATTTTTGAGGACTGCTATGTTTTAAGGCAAGTGTCACACATACAAAACAGTCAGAGATGAACAGTATTTACGACAACATGTTAGAAGAGCAGGGGAGACATCTTCAGACAATGAGAAAGTGGCATTTTCCCCAGCCGGGTCACTCCTGGTCTGATTCCTGTTGCGGACAGAAAAACAGGGAGAAAGCCAAGGGAAGGGGAGCAATCACCATCTGGATTTTACAAGGAAGCACCCTTCCCCAGGCACGGCGCTCCCCTCACCGCAATCCCAGGTCCAGGATAGAGGATGCGCAGTCCCTGGGTCTGATTGTCCAGCTCTACTGTCCATGTTTTGTAAAATTCACCTTTAGGAACAGGAAAATCAGGATGCCAAAGACATGCAACTTGCAGTTAGTCCACCTCTGTCCAAATTCAAACTTGCCCGGACTGGAGCTAAAATATACACACACACATACATATAGATGTTACATGCATGTATACCTCCCACATACATGCTGCATATATGTATGTGTACGTACATGGCCATGTATATATGTGGAAGAAGGAAAGATGAGATCTAGTGACACCTGAAAAATAGTGAATGTTCATATGCAGTTTGGGATCCATCAATGTGATTGTTTCCCCTTTGAAAACAGAAGGCATCAGCAACAAGCCAGAGGGTCAAGGCTTCCAGGCACCTCTCAGCCCAGCTCCTGGTCACTCCTGCTTCATAGGAGGTGGGAATGACTTAGCTGGTTTAAAGAGGGCTGAAGGGAAAAGGGCCAGGTCTGCTCTGTGCCCCTTGGCTCTTCCCCACCCATTCCGCTCAGGCCCATGCCCCCCAATCTTAATACAGGGGAGCTTCACTCTCTCTGTCCCCCCTCCCCCCATTACAGTTGTGACAAGGGAATGAAAGTTTGGGAGTTTTAATGGCCAGTGTGCGGTGGCAGAAATGGTGCCTGGGTCTGGGAGTCCCAGGGAGGTCAGGTACCCAGAAGTGTGCTGGGAGGTGGGGTAGTTAATTCACTAAAAGATGAAGGACATCAGGAAGAGGCTGCATTTGATGCTAACAAGAAACTACTAAGAGAACAAGTGACGTGATGAAAGTTGCTCCTGCACACAGAACAAAGCCCTGCTCATAAAAGCTGTCCTCCCCAGAAGAAGGAGCCTCCTGGAGAACTTAGGTATCACTTAGGTAACAGTAAGGAGGGTCTGGGGGTGTTAGCACTTGATATCCAAGAAGCAAAATGCGAAATGGTCGTTTTTTGCGGATTCACTCAGTTTGCCTCACCAAATCCCTCTGAGGTAGGTAAGAGGCAGGTGACATCAGCCCCATTGTACTAATGGGGTAAAGTGAGGCTCCAGGACTTGCTGCAGGTTACCCCACAGATACACACCAACAGCCACAGAGAAACAGCAGTCTAGTGCCTTTTAGGTTTTCCTTCCCTGTCCCGGGCAATGCTTGTTCTCTCCGTAAAGCCCCCTCCCCTAGGTTCAGCTCAAGTCAGTAAGTATCAGGTGGACCATTTAGCTTATAAGTTTACACTTTGATGTCCTGGAGGGAAAGGAAACCAAGTCTATGGAAATCAGCCAAAGCTAGGGCATCTGGGAACAGGGGTACCTCACTCCAGTGAAGGGTGGGTTTGTGGGGTTTTTTAAATATTTGTTTTTGCTGCAATGCAGCATTTTAGGGAGGGTCTAGTTGGATTAAAATCTATTACTAGACCAGCCAGGGTCCTGAATGTGATGACCACATCACACCTCCCCGGAGGAGGGGGCCCCTCTCTGGCCTGTTGCCAAATCAGAGTGGATGGGTATAGAGCCACAGTGTTGACACAGGCCCAGGTCATGAAAGCAGAAAACCTCCCCAGGGCTGGGGCCAGAATGGGGACATTAGTATATATATACATATATATATATGTGTGTGTGTGTGTGTCCTGGACTGATAAGGCTGCTTCCCTTCCCCCTGCAGCCTGTACTCCCCCTCCTTTCTTGGACTTCAGAATGTAACTGTTTACTTAGTGCCACTGACCAGAGACCCTAGCAGTGCTAACACCATGGAGTATTTCTAACTCGACGACGTGCAGCGCCTCCAGCCTAGTGACCCAGAAGCCAGTCACGCCGATGTGTAGACTCTCAACACCTGAGGCCCAGCTCAACGAATTCCAGCCACAGCTATGAATTTGGGAATTTTTCCAATTACTATAGCTCACGAGGCAATGCAACAGATGACTGCCACCTGTCCAGGTCTGCCCGGAAAGCACCCAATGCTGAGCTTTCCTGGGTGCAGTGAAGTAACATGTGCATTTTCCAAGCTTTAACCACCAGGTCCCGTGAGCCTGTTATGCCCCGCGCCCGGCAGCTCGAGGGTGTGTTTCCAAACAGAGCTGGGGTGTACACAGTTGCACCTAGACATGGTAAGCCAAATGGCAGAGTGTCCTGGTCCTTGGGAACCAGTTCCCGCTGGGAAGCCCAATGCCTGTGCTGAGAAGTAATCCTCAAACCGGTGACTGGGCCAAAGCATTGCACGGGAGGCTAAAAGTCAGTGAAGGCGGCGCCCGGGTCTGCCGACCGGACTGATGGGGCGGGCATCCCCAGCAGGCAAGCTGGAAGCCCAGCCCCATCACAGAACTGACTCCTTGGACTCGGGGGTGCTGGCCGCAAGGCTGGTGGGGTTTGGGTGTGTCACCAGGGGTGACGTCTCCTCCTCCGACTTGCAGTTGGGGACGGCCTCCACTTTGACCTCGCTCAGCTCCTGCTCGCCTCTCTTCGTCGCCTTCTGATTCAGGTGGTGGAGGATGCCTGCACCCAGGGCATCGCCCTCCACGTTCACCACGGTGGTGGTGCGGTCCCTGGGGGAAGAGAACAGGCAGGCGTTACCGCCAATGCTGCCTGCAGCCACCAGGGGGCGTATGTCACCTTGGGCTGAGCCACCAGGAAGCTGTGACACTGAGGGAAAGCAAGCTAGTAAGGGCACAGGGCCTCACTGGATGCTAAAGTGATTTTCTCCAAATACTTTTTATGAAACTAACAGATCCTCAAGAAAACTTGGGAAAAAGAAAAGTACAAAGGAGAAAACAAAAGTCACCCTGCCCCCACATACTCCGTAACCCTGAGTGAACCAGTATTGACCTCTGGATCTGTTTCCTTCCAGAAATCTTTCTATGTATGCATTTCATGTGTGAGACACCATCGTACAAAAGTTACAGACAGCCGGGATGATAGCCTAGATTCCGTCCTGGGTCCAGCTTCTCTCCCACTCACGGCTGCGCTGTGGGAACCTGCCTTCTTGGTCTCACTTTGACACTGCATCTCTACTGAATTGTAACCTCCACATGCTTTCCCTGGCTGGTGGCAAACACCATCTCACAGAGAACAGCGCTGTCCTTTCCAGAAGCTTGTCTTCCCAGAGCCCCATAACCATCCCCCATCCCTGGGGCTCAGAGGAAGTATCGTGCCCATTTTGAAGAAAGGGGGAAAATGTGACCTTGCCCGCAGCACTGGAGAAGCTGAGGGCTGTGGAATCAGAGGTCACCGTGGTACAGGACTCCTGTGACTGCAGGTCTCGCCTGGGCAGCCCACTTGGCGCCCTGTGTCCCTCGTCCTGGCTAAGTGCCCCTTCGTGCCTGCACTCCCCACGTAGAGGAAACAGCGGGGTGAGGAAGGAGGCAGGGCCTCTGACACGCAGCTCTGGTCCCGTCCAGCTCACCGCAACGTACCATCGCAGGGACTGAGTTCCCTCCCAAGTGCTCTCTGGACAAGGCAGGTCTCCAAGACACATGTCACATTTCACCCCCGAGGAGCTGTAGGGATTCTGAGAAGCCCCTTCAAGTCTCCAGGGCTTAAACACAAGATTGGAAACCACCATTCCCAACCACCATGGGTAGAGCCACGAGCCCAGGGCCAGGCTCCAGTGTTTAGGGTATCCCATGCCCAGCTCTGACTAGCCTGGCCAGGAGTGTCTTTCTTCCCCAGTGTTGACTGAATGCTCTTCCACGTGCCTAGAACTCTTCTATGTGCTGTGCATGTGTTAACGCATTTAGTCTCCACCATAACTCTGGTGTAGGTTCTGTTCTTATCCCCATTTGACGGATGGGCAGACCAAAGCAAGGATGGTTCATATCATACAACTAGTAAATGGCAAAGCTTGGATTTGAACCCAGGTACCTGGGCTCCAGTGTTCATTTTCTTATTCACATGCTCTACTGTCCAACATCAGTACCTCAGCAGACCTTCCCTATAAAACAGGTATTGTTTGTATCTGAGAAAGGTATCATGGGACTCAAGGAAGCAACACTCAGAAACTGTTCTGTGCCTTTATGGGAGCCCTGGTAATGGTCATCTGGATCACAGATCCTTCCCAACTCCGCTCCTGAGCCCAAGCCATGGCATTCACATTAGCTGGGCTCATCTTTTCTCCCCTTGCAGAAATCACTCCTTGGATGTTCCAGGCCAAGGACAATCATTCCCGAAGGCTCGCTGCTCCAATGGCTATGACCCCTATGCAGCCAACAATCTCCATAGACCCTTGGGCCCCTGGCTTTCCTGAATGTTCTGAGCAAGTTCTCAGTAATGACATGTTTTAAGTTTCTCTGCATGCCCCAGGCCAGCGGAGTGCCAAGCTTCTAGGGAGCTCGATACAGACTTTCTTTTATTCGGTGCCCTTAGGACTTGCTACTTACACAATCCAGTCCACAGCCAGGATGAGAGAGAGGTCATGAGTGGGCAGCCCGATGGCCTCCAGGATAATGGCGATGGTGAGGACCCCTCCAGCTGGCACACCTGCTGCTCCAACACTGGACGCTGTGGCTGTCACTCTAGGGGATGGGACAGCAGGATCAGCCATTAGCCCAGAGTATGAGTGGGGCACAGAGACATGCAGAACGTGGCAGCCATGGCTTGGAAACTGAAAACCACACAACCCTAGAGTCTGTCAGCTGTGCCCTTGAGAGAGGTTCCACTCTCTCCAAGTAATGAATTCACGCTGTTCTCAGTTTACACGTGAGACACCCGAATCATGGTGAGATTGGTATTCATGCAGTTTTTCAAAGGAAATCGCAAGAAAAAGACCTCCAGTTTTGAACCAGGCCTAATGATGAAGGAAAGACTACAGAACTTACAGAATGGTGAAGATCTGGCCTGCTTTCAGCTCCACGTTGTTGAGCTGGGCAATGAACACGGCGGCCACACACTGGAAGATGGCCGCCCCGTCCATGTTCACAGTGGCCCCGATGGGGAGGATGAACCTGCCGATCCTCTTGTCGACACCATTGTTTTCTTCAATGCACTTCATCATAGAGGGGAGGGTTGCAGAGCTGGAAACGCAAACAACCAACCGTGAGAACAGTCCTTCCTGGCCAGGCCAGCATGTTCCTCAGCTCAGACCTGGGAACAGAGCAATTAGCACCATCCTAGTTTATGGTACTCTCCCCTTGAAATAAGAGAAACATCAGAATTGTTGCAGAGTTTCTGTCACACGTGGGGTTTTGTTAACTCCCAAAGTATTCAAATTTGGACTCCTTAGATTTACCTGTTTGTTTTTTTTTTTTACCTGGATACCCCCGTTCCAAATTTCTCAAGAACCACACATTGTCTCATGGTACAAAATGTGCGTCTCCTCTCTTGAATGTTTTTCCTCCCAAAAAGTAAAAGGCAAACTATGATTTTTTTTTTTTTTTTCTTTTAGACCAAGAAGCCGAGATGGCTCTGAGAGTTCGGAAAGAGTAACTGTGTTCCTAGATTACAAAGAATAAGAGACGCTCTCTCCAGTGGGCTCTGCAGATTCTGCAGGGTGTGGCTGGCACAGCTGAGAGTAGGCTTGTTTCTGCCTAAGCTGGAGAAACTTACCTCCTTCATTCTTTCCCCCCACGACCTTGTCGTATACATAGCCAGTCAGGATGGGAGGAAACATGCAGTAGGGAGGCAAAAACTAAATGTGTGAGTGAAACGATGTGCTGCCATCCTTTGAAAGTTTCCTTTAATGTATTTGGAAAGCCCAGTTTTTTTGTGAAGGATTTCTAATAATGACAAGGTCCATCTTTTGTGCTAAGTGAGATAATCCCACAATACTGTGGACTCCTAGAGAGCTGAGCATGCATCCCTCACCAGGATGCCCTGGTCTTATTTAGGAAATAATTCACCCATCCAAAGGGAGAAAGAATTGGGCAGGTATCATTCTAGAAACTTCCCTGCAATGCGTTTTTTTTTTTAACATCTTTATTGGAGTATAATTGCTTTACAATGGTGTGTTAGTTTCTACTTTATAACAAAGTGAATCAGTTATACATATACATATGTCCCCATATCCCCTCCCTCTTGCATCTCCCTCTCACCCTCCCTATCCCACCCCTCTAGGTGGTCACAAAGCACCGAGCTGATCTCCCTGTGCTATGCAGCTGCTTCCCACTAGCTATCTATTTTACGTTTGGTAGTGTATATATGTCCATGACACTCTCTCACTTTGTCCTAGCTTACCCTTCCCCCTCCCCGTATCCTCAAGTCCATTCTCTAGTAGGTCTGCATCTTTATTTCCGTGCAATGCGTTTTAAGTAGCTGCCTTCTTTCACTTAGGCAGAGGTCTAATTAGGGTGAAGACCCACAGTTGGACTAAGTAATGGTCCAGTTGACCTCTAAGCAGCAAGAAGGAGAAGGGAACGAGGCAATCCCTCATTCTGGCAATCCTAAAAATCCACTTCCATAAGAGCTGTGGGGCTGGTAGTACAACAAAATCAGATGACACCAATTTAGAGTCTTCAAGAAATTAAAATATGTCAAGATGATGGTTGTGCATCCACCACAGGCTCATCTGGCTCCATATTAATACAGCTCAGAGCAGCCAAGGGCACCTGAAACCCACTCACCTGGAGCAGGTGGCAAATGCTGTTGCAAATGGTGTGAGGAGGCCCAGGAGGAACCTGAATGGGTTTTTTCTTGTGAAGACAAAATAAATAAGTGGCAGAACGATTCCTCCATGAATAAAATGGCCCAATATAGATGTGAAGATATATTTCCCCAGGCTGGTCACCAGCACGATGATGTCCTTCATTTCCACAATCTTGCTTCCAACCAGGAACATGATGCCCACGGGTACGTACCTAGGACATGAGCAAAGGGCACTGGTCAGTAAGGGTGGTGAGGCTGGGGCTGAGAGATGTAGGCCTTTCCTGTCACAGAACGCAGGGACTCTCAACTAGGTGGTCTTCACCTCTCCCTAGGATGACCCCAAGGAACAGAAAAGGTTGGGGGTATATCGTGCCCATTTTACAGGCCATGAAACTGAGTAAAGTTAACATGATTGCTCATTGTGGGTGATGGAGTCAGGACTAGGACACAGACTTCTTTCCCCTTGGATATTGTATGTCCTTAACAGCTGGATGCAACCAACCATATGGGCTCCCAAGTGGAAAGGCAAGGAACTCTTCAAGAGCAAAGCCTCTGGGGCTGTGAGCTTGACTTTCAGCTTTGCTCAGGATTGTTCTGAGAACTTAGAAACACAAAAGACACCTATTTTGCAGAATTGCTGTGATACAGAATTGAGCCAAAGCTGGGCCTTTTGTGAAGTTTTAAATTCTTTGTGGTTTGGAAAACATGATTCTGTGGGAAAAAGTCATTAACAATGACCCGCTGGGAACACTCTTGGAGCGTGAAGATTTTTTTAATGGCAGGATGGGAAGAAGGAAGGGAAGAAATGAACTATGGGCGCTACAAAGAACAAAAGTCTGCTGTTTTGAATTTAATATAAATTGAGGAAGAATTTTATAACTATCGACTTTATTTGTAAATTTTAATTATATACATAATAATGTCACACGGTTCAAATTTTAAAGGGTACAAAAGGGTGAAGTCTGCCTCCCACCTCTGTACCCAAGCACCCATCTTCCTTCCAAGGAGACAGCCAATGTCACTGGTTTCTTGAGTTTTCTTCCCAGAGATATTCTAAGCAGTATTATTATTTTAAAATCCCATAGTAATACATGAAAACATTCTCCTTTCAAAAAATTGAAACATTATAGATTAGGCCAAAATCTTTAGGGACCATCCTCAAGCCAGCCCCCTCCTCTGATAACCACTCCCACTTCCTATGCATGCATAGGCACTTTTTGGGCAACGGGTCTCTCATTGCGGTTAAGACACTCAGCTGGGTCTGCCCTTCCAAATATCTGTTTCTGTAACTAATACATCACATTGAAGGAATGACTGTAAATTGGTTTCCAGATTGAAAACAAATGTCTTAACATACGAACATCACTTTCTTGCACAGTTTCCTTTAATCCAACCTTTGGGAGGATTTTAGACTAAAAAAATAAGCCAGGAAAAGAACTGGACGTGATGAAAACATTTTTTCCTTTCTGAAAATATTTATCTCCCCTGAACAACAGCAGTCATATGAAGTGTCATGTTTGCAATATAGAGTCAGACTCTGGAATTTTGTGGTGAGCGAGAAAATTTGGTTAAGCAAGATAAACACCACCAGGGGAGGCTCCGAACTTGGCTTCCCACCGAATCTCAAACTTTCTTTGACCAAATTCCAGGCTTCTCTCCTAACATCAGTGCAGCTGCCATCCCAATGCCATCTAAGAGAGAGACGTTCTGGGATATTTAAGGGTTGACAATAAGGAAAATGCTTTGTGCACGAAAGGATAAACTAGTTTCTCAGCAACGAATGGGTAGAAGCTAAAACCCACAAAGTTTGGCTTGAGTAAAACAGCAGGATAAAGCTTATGAGGCATTGGCACTGAAATCGGTATGATTTCTGAGAAGTTACTTTGAGAGACCTTGTCAACTTTTTCCTTGTTAGCCAGAAATCAATCTGATGGTTTTTATTAAACAATTACCCTTTCATTGATATTACATAAAGAAACATTCATAGAAAGGAAAGACCATTCCAAGTTTACATACATGTATGGAGTGAAGATGGATTTACCCTCCATGTTGTAAAATACTATAGGAAGGGGCCCTTCTGAAGCTTGAAGTCTATCCTTTAAAGTGAAATGAGCCTTGTTTTATACAGCAGATAGCAAATTTATGGAATTCATTGCCCCACAAGATGATATGGGCATCCCATGTGATATGGGATGGTGGTGGGACTCGTAGATAAATCCCCAATGATAAAACCCAGGGGGTCACTGTGGGTGATGAGGAAGTGACTGGTAACCATGACACATGCCTGTTTCTCTGAGGTCCTTCACCCCTTGTACCAAGACTGGCCTGTGGTACATCAACCACATACAGAGCACTGGGCCGGGTGGTCCCATAGGGGTGACCTAGAACAGCTAAGTCAGGTTCTTTTCTGGATGGCAGGAGAAATGAGAGAGAGAGAGCAGATGGCAGGGTGACACTCACCACATAATCCATGACACCAGCACCATTGTCGCCTCATTAAGGGCATTGAAAAAACGAATGAGCTCTTCTCCTTCAGAGCCGAGTTTCTTCAGGGCCACTCCTAACACCAGGGCAAAAAGGACCAATCCTAAAATGTTCATACCTTCAATTTCGGTGCCAATGGGGATCTGTAGGATCAGAGGGGACAAAGGGTCTAAGTTTACAACGGATGAGTGAGAATTAAAGAATGCATTTGCTCGTTGTCTCTGCCAGACTGAAACACTGTGCCCGGAAGGAGGAAAGGCTCATATTTTCTTTAACCCTCAGCGATTTCACAAATCAAGGGGCAGGAAACTCAAGGGAAGATGGAGTCTGAGGATATGGAAGTCAACAAACAAAATCTTCACCTAGTTGTTAACTCTGAAAGCTGTTCAAAATGGGCATAGGTTGAAGCAGAAAGTAGAGAGCTCATCATCACTGGATATATTCAACTAGAGGCTGGAAAATCACTTCAAAGGGTTGCTTTTAAAAGAAGAGCTGATTGGTGAAAAGGTCCTTCAGATCAAGAGTCAGTGATTGTAACTTTGCCTCCTAAATGTCAACAAATTCTTTGCTGCTACCTCTTACCATAGTCTCCTCACTGACGCATTTCAAAAAAGATGTTCAGAATCAACATGGCTATTTTCAGGATATTCTTTCCTAAATCACTGACTTAAAATGTACAGGTATAATGTATTCTTTTTCTCCAGCAGTGCTGAATCTCATACTCTAAGCATATGTTAGAGGAACATTTTATTCCGTCACAACACATTATGAAATTCTGAACAGGAAACATGTCAGCGTGGTAAAAACCAAAAGAGCATTTTTACCAGCTTTCTAGTCTGAATCCTAGTCCCAGCTGTGATACTAAATAACTTCTCTGATCTTCAGGTGCTTCATCTGCAAGATGAAGTGAAATGGACTAAACTAATAGCTTCCGACTTTTTTAAAAAAGTAGAACTTTTCTTTCAATCAAAGAAAGGCTGGTTGGGGCTTCCCTGGTGGCGCAGTGGTTGAGAATCTGCCTGCCAATGCAGGGGACACGGGTTCGAGCCCTGGTCTGGGAAGATCCCACATTCCGTGGAGCAACTAAGCCCGTGAGCCACAACTACTGAGCCTGCGCGTCTGGAGCCTGTGCTCCGCAACAAGAGAGGCCGCGATGAGGCCCGCGCACCGCGATGAAGAGTGGTCCCCGCTCGCTGCAACTAGAGAAAGCCCTCACACAGAAACGAAGACCCAACACAGCCATAAATAAATTAATTAATTAATTAAATTAAAAAAAAAAAAAAAGAAAGTCTGGTAGAACTCAGAGCCACTCAAGCCCTAGGGAGGTGTACTAGGGGGTGGGGAAGGGCAAAGTCCCTCCTTCCCCCCATGACAGCTCGTGGCTGGACTGAATAATTCTTGAGGTCCCTTGTCCCTTCCAGCTATATAGCGTGAAGGCTGGGACTTAGTGTCTGGTAAACAACAGGTACTCAAAAATACTTGTGAATGAATGATGGTTATAGTGAGTTAAACCCCCAAGACAAATTCTACGTGCAGGGGTAGGTTAAATCACCTATTAATTATATTTCAGAATAGCAGAAGGGGTGTTATAAAATTATTTTTTTTAAGAAAGGGGGCAGTAGTTCCAATTCAATGAAATGGATCCACTAAAGATGGTAAATGGCCAAAGGAGCAAACCTAACCCGTGTGATTCAAACAGCCCATTCAAACCCCAAAGTCTTCAGTCCGGCTGAGAAAAACAGGCATCGTGTATGCTCCTTCCGTTATGAAGCATTATTTGTGTTATAACTATTTGCCACAAGTGATCTCACAAAAAGTTTTACCTTTTCACGGGTTATGTTTCCAGTGCTCGTGTTGTGGGTCACCTCTCTATAGTCGGTTGCATACTGTGAACAAGAGAAAGAAAAAGTCCTGTCAGTTCACAGCTGAAGACCACCTGGAGGAACCGAGAGGACTGCTGGGCCTCTTGCTACTCTGTCCTTCTTCATTCCAGGTCTTCTGGGCATTCCTCACTTGGCTGGCCTGACAAGGGCCTCTGAGGACTGTACAAAAGTTACTTAAGACCAAGGCAGCATGCACTCCAGACTTCTGGTTATTTAGGAAGCCAAGGAAATGGGGAGAATTTCCTATGTCCCCTGGTCACTGGTTTGGAGAAGGTCTGCACACTTTCAAGCTGATGGTTTGATATCTCAAACAACTTAGGGTTCATATTATTTGGGGAAACTTGGAATTCATTCCACAATGCCGAAGTATACTTTTCGATGTGTTATTTTATTTTCATTCATTTATTTATGCTCCACTATGTTCCAGAACTTATTTGAGCCTGACTGCTTTTTCAGCATCTGTTTCTAATCTGCCTTCAGCCTCCACTCCACAAAGCAAAGGCTGGAAGGCAAGACAGCATTTTCGGGCTGAGTCTTCTGGGAGACCACTCATCAGAGGTGAAACGTCCCTCCAACTTTGGTCCTGCAGTTGACTTCACACACTTCTGCCCGAAGCACACAGTTGTCTCCCTGGGGCAGTATGCATTATCGTTGAGGGGACTCTGTTATAAGACACCCTTCCTGACCCTTTTAAGGACACCTGGCTTCTGAACTGTTAAGAGGAGCCCCTTAGAGGGTTCAGACCCAGAGGCTTGCTTTGAACTGGCCTTTAAAGAGCTCTGCTCTCTCTCAGCTTTGACTTATCAAGCTTTCAGACGGGCAGAGATGTTCAGCTGTCCCATGATTAAGGATGGAAGGGCAAACAAAACCCACCCCACACCTTCTGTGCCAGGCACTGAAAGCCCCGCAAACCTTGTATTTTTCTCCTAGCTCACATTATACATACAAGCCACAGCTATGTTTATATGCAGGGTTTTTGTTTGTTTGTTTGTTTTAAAGAGAGGCTGTAAGTAGAAACAGAAAAGTCTTGGCTTGAAAAAGGCAATCAGTTTAGTCCATCTAATCTAGACCTTTATATTCTTTCTCTATATAAAGCATGGCTGCAGGGGAGTTACTTGAAGAATTGCTAAAATTAGTGAAAAACTGGAAACCACCATCAACAAGGGACTGGTTGAGTAAAATTATGATACTCTCATACAGTGGAATACAGCCAATGGCTTATGCAGAAGGATATTTACCGACATGAGAAAATGTTAACAATTAGAGCAGGTTACAGAACAATATGTGTAGCACGTGTACATACTAACAATGTTATGTAGTATAATTATTTAAAAATCATGCACATGTATAGAAAAAACATACCGGAAGGATGTATACCAAAATGTTAATGGGTAGCTCTAGGTAGTGATTATGGGTGATTTTTATTTTCTTCTACTTTTTTGCACTTTATTTTTATTTTTTGCAAGGAGCATACGTTATCCCTATAATCAGAAAAAAAAAGATTAAAATGTATTTTTAAAAAATTCTAGGGAATTCCTCGGTAGTCCAGTGGTTAGGATTTGGTGCTTCCACTGCAGGGGGCACAAGTTCAATCCCTGGTCAAGGAACTAAGGTCCCACAAGCCACACGGTACAGCCAAAAAAAAAAAAAAAAAAAATCTAAAATATTTAAGAGCTCCCAAAAATGTGATTTGAGAGTATTAGGTGATATGAAAAGATGTTGGAACTAGTGGGATATTTTGGAAAAATTTTTGGTTTCTTGTTGTTTTGTTTGTTTTCACTCCAGGGGTATACCTATAAATTTTAGGCCAATGATACTAAGTGTTGTTAACAACACAATCCTCCCTGTTCCACCTTACCTAACTCTATAGCAGTAATTTATACGTAACCCACCCCTCCCCAAAGTTTCATATTTTTAGCAAAGCATCAAGCTTACCGTACGGAAAGCTGCAACCACAAGATTTGAGGGAAACAGGTTTCTGTTGGAAAAGAAAGCATTTTGTCAGTATTCTTAAAATTCAGCATTCAAAGTGTCCACTTTAAGATGCCCATTCCTGATAGCCTGACACACAGGGTTCCCTCTTTCCCTACGTGCAGCAGTTACTGCCATCTTCTGCTTGATCCAAGCACCCAACTGTGCTTCGGCTGCAGGACCCCAATAGATACTTTGAGTGCACTGATCTTATCCTCATCTCCCTCGTGGTGCCCCTGGATATTTAGGTAAGCTGTGTCCAAGGAAACCGGAATAATTGCATCACTTTCCTTTCCCCTAGAGGCTAAGCCCTAGTGCAGTGGTTTTCAACGGGGAGTGGCACTGCCCACTAGTGAAATCCAAAGGAGTGTTTTGTTGTTGTAATAACTGGGGGGCATTCCTGGAACTGGGGAGTGTGTTCAGGGGGAAGTGCCAGGTCCCAGCCATTTGTTCTGCTAAATATCAGTCTGAATGTAAAGCTGTCCCATTAATGGTGACTCTAAACTCAGAAGCAAGCACCTAACCATTTTGGTTTAGAGCATTCACATCCTGACATTATTTTTATTATAAATTACTCTCCTTTAGTATTTTTTCTTTCTTAAAATTTTATAGCATACTTACATTTTTATTTCTATTTTTTAAAATATATAATATCCCCTTCTACCTATTTCTCCCACTCTCCACCCCCGCCTCTGGCAACCACCAAGCTGGTGGGTTTTTTATATTACAGTCAAGTCATATTGATGTTTGAAATTATGTGTGTAGGTAAATTCTATTTATGGATTTCATTTCATGATGAAGGATAGTATAAAATATTTGTTATAAAAGGAGAACAATAGAACTGATCCAGTTAAGCTAGATTTTGAAACCAAAATCTATTCATGCACACAGTTTTTATTGAGGGCCTCCTTTGGGACATATATTATACAGATGCTGGTCATAACATACAAGAAAATCCCACTGATAATCTGTTTGTTCTACCCACTTTCTAGAAGAGTAAAAGACCATCCTTTACAATTTGTGCCAATCTTATCCACTAATTCTTACTGCTGTGGTTGAGTTGTTCATAGCACTAGAATCTCTAGGCAACTATTTGCATGCGTTTAGTTTCAGAGGTAGGCAGGTCAGACTGTAGCCCAGCTTGGCAAGCAGAGTCTAAGAGGCCTCCTGGTAGTCACACATTTGTGTAATACCCTCCCCTTCAGTGTGTGTGTCATGGGGGGTGGGGGATGGGTATGACTTGCTTCTAGCCAACAGAATACAGCAAAGGTGATGGGATGTCACTTTTGTGATTTGGTTACATAAACTTGTGGCTTCCATCTTGCTAGAAGACACTCTTTATTGCTTTCTGGGCTTGCATATTTGATGAAACAAGCTGCCATATTGGAAAGACACGTATGACAAGACATGGAGGGTGGCCTCTGGCCAACAGCCAACTAGGAACTGAGGCTCCCAGTCTGAACCTCAAGGAACTGAATTCTGCCAACAATCACAAGTTCTCAGAAGTGACTCCTTCCCCAGTCGAGCCTTCAGATGAGACCCTAGCTGCAGCCAACACTTTGATTGCAACCTTATAAGAGACTCTGAAGCAGAAGACCCAGCTAAGCCATGCCAGGATTCCTGATACCACAAATACTATGGGATAATAAATATGTGTGATTTTAAGCAGCTAAATTGGTGGTAATTTGTTATACAACAATAGATAATGAATACACCCACCAAAAGGGTTAACGAGACACAAAAATGACTTCATTAGAACACTCAGGAAGCTTCCATAGACAGCCAGCATCTAGAGACTGCAACTCAGCCTTTCCCATCTTGCTTGTCTATGAAACCTGAATTGCTTTTAACATACTTAGAGAGAATACCCGAAAGTACACGCCTGTATTTAAACAGACAAAATGTGATCTTCCGTTGAATTAACCATTGCAAAATGGTGATCTGAAGTTTGATTCCTATTACAAGCATATTTACTTTAAAAGAAAGGCAGAAACAGACTAGGCATTTCTATTGACTATTCTTTAGTGTGTAGATGAATAGCAACTTACATTTGCCTCTTATTTCCATTACAAAGCACCCTTCTCAGTCTTGTGGGGGTACGTTTGGTATCTCATTTCCATTTGCTACACTAGTTAGAAGCAGAAACAGGCCCTGAGCCAAGGTTTTACCCATTCTGCATCCACCACAGTAGTTCTCAGACTGAGCTGGCCACCTGCTTCTCTCCCTAAGAAGACAGGGAAGTTAAGGAAAGAGCTGGGTTAGAAGCCCTCTGTCTTCTCCATGGGGGATGATTTCCCCTGCAAATACTTCACATCCTGCAGGAATGAGCTGTTGACCTGCCTGTGTCTTCATCATAAGCAATAGCCCAATACTGTCTCACCCGGAACGGACCCTAACCCAGAACTTCTAGATCAAACAGCCTCTGTTTGGTCAACATGTTTTCAGACAGTCTACAATATCTAGTCTACAAAATCCAATGGGAGGGCTTCCCTGGTGGCGCAGTGGTTGAGAATCTGCCTGCTAATGCAGGAGACACGGGTTCGAGCCCTGGTCTGGGAGGATCCCACATGCCGCGGAGCGGCTGGGCCCGTGAGCCACGGCTGCTGAGCCTGCGCTTCTGGAGCCTGTGCCCCGCGACGGGAGGGGCCGCGATAGTGAAAGGCCCGCGCACCGCGATGAAGAGCGGTCCCCGCACCGCGATGAAGAGTGGCCCCCACTTGCCGCAACTGGAGAAAGCCCTCGCACGAACCAAAGACCCAGCACAGCCAAAAATAAATAAATAAATAAATAAATAAATAAATAAATAAAATTAAAAAAAAAAAAATCCAATGGGAACAGAGGGGTATATTCAATACTAGAGTCAAAACAGTGACTCCTGCCAAAAAAATCAAGTTCCTAAGAACATGATGTGTTCTGGCAGTTTCTTATAAAGTTAAACATACACTTACCATATGAACCAGCAATTCTACTCCTAGACATTTACCCAAGAGAAATGAAAATATATGCCTGCAAAAAGGACCTGTATGAATAACAGCATTATTCATAATAGCTCAAAACTGAATTGTCCATCAACTGATGAATGGACAAATAACATTATGATAAATCCATACAATGGAATCCTACCTGGCAATAAAAAGGAATCAACCGCTAATATACACAACATGGATAATCTCAACATCGTGCTGAGCAAAAGAAGCCAGACAAAGAAAAGTACATGCTGAGTGATTCCATCACCATGAAACTCTAGAAAAAGCAAAACTAATCCATAGTGATAGAAAGCAAAACTTTCTATCCAAAACCGCCTGGGGCCAGGGATGAAGAGTGGGAATTGCTGAGAAGGGTCATGGGAGACAAAAATGTTCAGTGTCTGGATTGTGGTAGTGATTAAATGGTTTATCTATTTGTCAGAACTGATTGAACTGTACCCATGAAATGGATGCATCTTTTATATGTAAATCATATCTCAAAATTGCTTAAAAAGTTAGGACAAAAGATACAGTGCTAACTGCAAAGGAGGTTTGACAACCAAAAAATACATATATTCAATGGGATGACTGAACTCTTTTTAGATTACATTACTCAGCTCTCAAATACTGATCCCTTGGAAGGAATCGCCTGCAGGCAGTGAGTTGAACCCACAGAATCATACTCCTTTCCTTCAGTTCCCCTGGTCGCCACAGGCCAGGAGCAGGGGCAGGAGCACACCCCTGTCCCCACCAAGGGGCAAGGCTGCAAGGCTGCAGGAGTAAGGCAAAACATTTTTCTCTACTCTTCATGGTTTGTGCCTTTGGTGTTGTATTTAAAAAGTCATTGCCATACCAGAGGTCATTTTATGTTATCTTTCAGCAGTTTTACAGTTTTGTATTTTACATTTAGATCTGTGATCCACTTTTTTTTTCTTTTTTAAGAAGTATTTTTTTTTTTAATTTATTATTTTTGGCTGCATTGGGTCTTCGTTGCTGCACGGGGCCTTTCTCTAGTTGTGGCGAGCGGGCTTTCTGAGTTGCGGTATGCAGGCTTCTCATTGCGGTGGCTTCTCTTGTTGCTGAGCATGGGGTCTAGGTGCGCAGCCTTCAGTAGCTGTGGTGCACGGGCTTAGTTGCTCCGCAGCATGTGGGATCTTCCCGGACCAGGGCTCGAACCCATGTCCCCTGCATTGGCAGGCGGATTCTCAACCACTGCGCCCCCAGGGAAGCCCTGATCTGTGATCCATTTTGAGTTAATTTCTGTGAATGGTGCAAGGGCTGTGTCTAGATTCGTTTTTTTTACGTGTGGATGTCCAGCTGTTCCAACACCATTTGTTGAAAAGATTATTCTTGTGCCACTGTATCACCTTTGTTCTTCTGTCAAAGATCAGTTAACCATATTTACGTGGGTCTATTTCTGGGCTCTCTTCTGTTTCATTGACATATTTGTCTATTCTTTTGCCAACACCACACTGTCTTGATTACTGTAGCTTGGTAGCAAGTCTTAGAGTCAGGTGTGTCAGTCCTCTGACTTTGTTCTTCTCTCTGCTTATCCCTCTTTCCCTTGACTTTTAAGCAAGATGCTGCTGTGAACTCCGGCTTTTTCTTACTCCTGAGCTCTCCTGTATTCAGGAGAGTTCTCATTGCAGTGGCTTCTCTCGTTGTGGAGCACAGGCTCTAGGTGTGTGGGCTTCAGTAGTTGTGGCACATGGGCTCAGTAGTTGTGGCACATGGGCTTAGTTGCTCTGTGGCATGTGGGATTTTCCCAGACCAGGGATCCAACCCATGTCCCCTGCACTGGTAGGCGGATTCTCATCTACTGCGCCACCGGGGAAGTCCCTGAATTTTAAATTTTATTTACATTTAAACTAGTTAAATTTAAATAGCCACTTGTGGCTAGTGTCTATCATATTAGATAGTAGAGATCTGGAGTTGTGAGATCCACGGTCTGGAAATCAGAAGGATCAAATGGTCTTCTCAAGCTTACCTCTGCACAGCACTCAATTTCACTGGGTATTAGGGTGCTTCTAACCATTGAGGCTCTTCATTTTATTTAAATTCTCAAATATGTCATTTTTCTGTTATTTGACCCTGAGAAATTTCCTTGAATTACATAATACCAGATATACATTAGACCAAAGTTTTTCAAACATTAGTTGGCCGTGGAATCCATTTCCTGGCTCTAACCAGCATTTTATAAAAGATGTAATACATTGGACAGAGTAGAAAAGATCAGCATGTATCACACTTAAAACGTCGTTTTGTAGGACTTGTGTTTCAGATTGTATATGTGGGAGTGAAGGTGTCTGTATGTGGATAGGTCATTATTTAAAATGTATTTCTCATAGTGGGTCTAAGTCAAAAACATTTGCAAAAAATGCCAAGACTGTACTACTAAATCCAGAGACCCAAGTCAGACCAAATTGGGAGAGAATGAATGGACGAGCCTTTCCGGTGCTTTAGGAACCACTGGACACATTACTTAAAGCAGGCAGAAAAATTGGTATGAGCTCAGGCTGAAGTTTTGAAAGCAGAACTTCTGTTAGTGGTACTGGACAGACTCGTGCAGCTCACACCATGAAAAACTTCAGAAATGTTCCTTCTTCATACATCTGGTGCTGTTCTTCTGATCCTATTGTCAAGGGTGGTATGCATTTCCCTGTTCCATATGAGAAGACTGTAAAACAATTTACTTTGGCTTCGTGTATTTTTTTTGTTCCAAAAGTATTTCCTTTCATTTAAGTTCAAAGATTCTTTACCGAATTTATGAAAATTTCAAAGACTCTTCGGAACAGGATACGACACTCTATGTACACCTGATAAATATTTATTATCCCTAGTGCTTATTGTTACAGGTTCAGTTAACAGGGGTGTGCCCCTTCAGATCTTGGTACCCCCTACAAGGCCGGGAGCAGAGGAAGGGCTGGGGGTGATGGGCTCACACTATGGAGACAGTGGGGGGTAGGGGAGTAACCTATCCTCTTTCTGAGGCCCACATCCAGTTTTAGATTCCAGCCTGAAAGGCTAATGCTGGGACCCTGGGGTGGGGGACGTTGGAGGAAATAAGGCTAAGAGTAGCCTGTATCAAGTAGCCCTCAGCTGTCCCTGAGAGGCTGGGACACACTAGAATATTAGCAACACACTCAAATATTAACTCGTTTAATCCTTGTAACAAGTCTAGGTAGTAGCTACACTATTATTAACCTCATTTAACAGATAAGGCAACTGAGGTACAGAGAGGCTAAATGACTTGTCCATACAACTAGTAAGTGGTAGAGCTGGATTCAAAACCGGGTAGCTGACTTCAGTGTCTGTTCTTCATCACTAACCACACTACCTCTCTGGGTTTATGTTCTTTTCTGAACTATCAGGCATGGTGTCGAGCTAAAAAAATTTTTTTAATATTATAAGCTGCCATTTTTCGTGACTAGTTAGGCTGAGAAACCTCCATTAATTTGGATCCATGTTAGATTCGCTAAGAGTCTTCATCTTGCCTACAGGTTTCTTCGCACCTACTGAAGAAATGTGTTCTTTGCAGCCTGAGAAGCATCATATTCACCCAGTTCTTGGGAAGGAAAGTAAGTCCCTAGCGCCCCCCTGTGTGAAGGGAAAGTCTCCAAACATTGTCCACTGTTGAGAAAATGAGCACAAGAAAAGCAATAAAGTCTAGAAAACTGGGCGACAGGCAAAATCTCAATTGTCTTTACCAGGCACATGGTAGCCCCTTCTGCAAGACAGTGGCCCAGGACCATTCTTCTGGCTGCTAGTGTAGACAGTGTCCCGGGCCCAGGAGCTACCTGCCTCGTTGGCAGATAAGCCTCTGGTTTTCCATTTGAAAACCACAAATATTATCACTCAGAGGAATGTCTGAGGTCAGTTGCCTGAATCCTTTCCATTGACAGGTGAAGAAAACTGAGGTCAACTTTGGAGACCAGACACGTGTCATGCAGGGGAAAAAGAAACTGAGATGTTGGGGAGAATATGTGAGGATTTCTGCCCCATTTCAGAATGGAAGGCTCTTCTGTGTTTAGTTTTGATTTTCTCCATTTTCCAAATTTCCTACAGTGTTGATTATATTAGCCCAAAACATAGTCACTGTTAACCCTTTTCTCCAGGCTGCACGTGATTCCCAATATACCTAAAGGCTACATTAGCTTCAAGTCATCTTGAGGTCCCAAACATCCTTTTCTTCCCACTCACTCTCATTTATTTCAGACTATGAAGAGAGAGCCATCCCCATTAACTCATTTGAACCAAAAAACACAATTGCTCTGTAATCTTGCCCCATTTATAACACGAGCAAGCATCTGTTGGGTCAGCCCTATTCTTAGAGCTTTACAGACATAACTCATTTAACCCTCACCACGATCCTGGGAGACAGGCACTCTCATGATCCCCATTATAAAGATGAGGAAGCCAAGGCACAGAAAGGTATGGACATGTCCTAGGACCCACAATCAGTAAGCGTTGTTAGGGACCAAGAAGTTCCACAATGACTGGGTTCCTGAAGACCTGCTTAGAAGCCACTTTGGGTCACAGCCAGTACTGAGTCCCGTACTCTTCCAGGTTCCAAAGCGTGCCGCTCGGGCTGCTCAAGAGGAGACCGTGACTTTCCCACCTGCCAGTTGCCGTCCACTGTCCTTTCTCAGCATTCAAAGGGCCTGTTCTAGCCTCACCCCCATGCCCCAGTCTGCTATGCTATTTCTAATACACTGTGTTGGGAAATCAAACCACTTGGCAACGACATTCTGAATTTCCTAAAAGGCATAATCAGTGTCTATTAGCTTCATGTCTCTCTGACTTGTAGTTCCATCTTGAAAAACTAAATTAGAAATCATGGCAGAGAGATGCAGTGGGAGTTTGGGGGCACTCCACGATCTGGAAAGGTCGTGGACTTGAGCAAAGCCTTGGCGGCAGCTGCAATCAGTCACCTGAGACTTTCCCCACTCCTTCCAGGCGTTTAAGTTCTAGGCAGTTACCAGGGGCAGGCCTGAGGGATCATTGAGGTGTTTGCCCAAGAATCTCATATTCACTCACTTGCCCACAGGCAGAAAGGACTGCGCCCTGCCTTTGCCAGGGAACATGCCTGGAGTCACATAAAATTGGCATCTGTGAGGTTTCTTTGATGGAAGCAATTTTAAAATGTTTACCCAGAGAGTCCCCAGACCCAGGAATCATTTCCACATGGCTCAGGACTCCATTTCCCCTCAAAAGCTGCTCAATGAGAAAGTCAAATCCAACCTGCATGTTCGCTTTCCTTCACTGAAGAGGCTCAACTCTTTTGCTTACAAGAAGTGAGCGTCTGCCCCGAGCCGACTATACCCTTACCTGGTACCCTTACATCCTCATCAGAGCAAACATTTCTGAGATGGGACTAGGCCACCAGCATGGCCTCATTTCTATGGCGTGTTGACTTGGGGAAGGGAAGAGTGGGAGAAATAGAGCCCTGAACCAGGGGGCATGAGACCCATAGTTCTTCTAATCTCTCTTTTGACAAACCACTCTGTGTCCTTGAGCAAATCACTTAATCTCTGTCTCAGTTTCCTCATATCACCTGCCCTACCTTTAACCGTGAGCTGCTGAATTAAAGAAGTTTGGCCCTTGGAAGCATTATGAAACACTACCTACCCCCAACAAGCTACGACAAATGTTCTCTTGGTCCTTCCCTGTATTTGTGGCCCGAGTCACCGAAAGTCTGTACTTACACTGACCGCTAAGCCATAAGGATGGGTCATTCACTTCAGAAGCAGGAGCTAAAGGGGCTTGTATCTAAAACTAGAAAACGATGATCAGGAAATAAGTCCCTTCTGGGGCTGGTGGGATAAGGTAACCCCTCCTTCACCCCCACCCCCTGCCCCCTGTTTCTTGGCCATTGCCTCTCTTGGAGATAAAAGAATGCTACTAGCGTCTCTGTGGGGTACCACCAGCAGGTCAGAGCATCCACACTCCGAGCCACTAATCCCTGCAAAAAAGACTCCCTTAACCCCACAACCTCCCTCCCTGACTGATACGCTTAAGGTAATAAGCCAAAGGTACTCTCACCCTCAGTAGACTTTTTCAGTACCCACTTAAAAGTTAGTCCTCAAACCTTAAGGATCTTTAAAGGCTCCAAATATCAAGCTGCCAGACACTAGACAAACGCTGTAGCTCATCAAAGTTCTAATAGGCCACCTCCACCTGTCTTTTTGGTAAGAAATTTTGGTAAGAACTTTTTGGTCCCCCTCATCAGAGAGGTTTTGCTTTTTGCTTTTTTCAATGTAAATTCCTTTGATTTTTTGTTGTTGTTGTTGTTGTAATTTTATTTATTTATTTATTTGGCTGCACCACACAGCACGTGGGATCTTAGTTCCCTGACCAGGAATCGAACCCGTGCCCCCTGCAGTGGAAGCGCAGAGCCCTAATCACTGGACCGCCAGGGAATTCCTGTTGTAATTAAATGAACACTCTTAAGTGGCAGACAGTCATCACATTTTCCAGAAGGAGAAATAGAAACAGCAGGGAGTCAAGTCACTTTGCCCAGAGTTTGCTGTTTTTCACAGCCTCAGCAATGAGGAGCTTTGCTCTGGTGACTCAAGACAAAACATATGTCCAAGGCTCTGAATCCAGAATTATTGGAAATCTGGAGGGGGAGCCAGCTGAGCTCCTCACTCAGCTGAACCTGGCCATGTCAGTAAATGCCTCTAGGTTGCAGTTTTCCCATCTGCGAACTCTGGGCTAATGGAGAAACCAAAAGAGGCTGAGGCTTTGGCCAATCCACAAAAACTACATTACATCTCAAGGGATGAAATGCAACTTCTAAGAGTCACAAAAAGCAGGCAAAGCTAAGTGAAGATGCTTCTTTCTCTCTCCTCTCTAGAATTCACATCTTCCCACAAATAAAGCCCCTTAAAACTCACAATACTCTACCATGGTCCTGACTATGGGGATTGACAGCAACCTGTCCCAAGTTCCCAGGAGAGGCATGTTTCTGGGCAACGAGCCCTGCACAATTAACTCCAGCCTTGTTATCCTTGGGTCCGCTGACAACTCTTCAAAAAATTGCCAGCTTCCTACCAGCCAAAGGGCTGAAACAGAGGCCATAGATTACAGGCGAGAATGGTCCAACAGGCAAAATTTAACCAATGCTCCCAGAAGCTTTTGGGCACCGTTGGGGGAGAAAATTGGGTGAGGATATTGGGGCGTGGTTGGAACATTTTTCCTAGTGTGGGCAGCCAGAGAATGTAAGGAGTAAAGTACAGGTGAGACCGCTGCCTCTTCCCTAACACATTCCCACCCAACGGTAGGACTGGTTCTTGCTAAAAGATGCAGTACCGATCCTTGAGAATGTCAGGTGCGCCCCAGCTGACGTTTGCAAAGGTGTGGTCAATATGCAAAGCCTCCAGACGTTATTTTGATATTTAAAAAATGTTAAAGGCCACCAGCAGCCAGTTAAGAATGAACTCTTAGGAGTATATGAGGGTGTATGAGTATGAACTAGAGTGCAGTAGAGAGCTGGCGTCTCCCACTGAGCACTTGGCGAGGTGTTGGCTGGCGGGGGAGGGAGGACGTTACCTGGCCAGGTCGAGGAATGAGTCCACTGTCTCTTTGGGGACCGGTGGGGGCCCCGTCTCCTCCAGACCCAGGTCGCTGGACTGAAGGGTCTGCGCGCCAGATCCAGGCTTGATGATGAACGCCAAAGCGACTGCGAGAGCCGAGGCGCCTAGCGTGGTGAGGCCGAAGTAGGCTATGGCGATGCCGCCCAGGCGCCCGAGAGAGCTGGCGTCAAGGGAGGCGGCGCCCGATACCAGGCTGCAGACCACCAGCGGCAGGATGATCATGCGCAGCATGCGGAGCAGCATCTCTCCAGGAAAGGCCAGGTAGGTGACCTGTGTGCGGTTCAGCTTGAGCCCACGCAGCGCCGCGCCCAGGCCGGCGCCCGCCACCACTCCGGACACTGTGAGCAGCACCAGCGCGTGGCGCCGTAGGAAGCCAGCGCAGCGCCGCGCGCGTCGGGCCGTGCTCCCCGGCGCGCCAGGCCCCGCTGCAGGCCCCGCCTGGGCGCTGTCTAGGTAGCCGTTGGTCTCGCTGCTCTTCTCCATGGCGCTACCCGCGGCTCCGAGCTGGAGGAGGCGGGGGGACTGGGGCTCCGGGAAAATACGCGGCTCTCAATGAATGGATCAGGCGGAGCTGCCGAGGTCCGCTAGCTGTGCCTAGCGGGTTCTGGGAGCTAGCCCGCGGGGCTCTCCCGGTCTTGGCCCTGGAGCAGGTGCGGGGAGGGCCAGGAGAGACGCGGGAGAGCGGGCTGGAGCCCCGGGTTGAGTGGATCGCGCCGCGCCCAGTCCTGCACGGCGACCACGGGCTGAAGATGATGTAATGAGGGAGCTCGCAGATGCGGAGGAGAGGGGGAGCTCTGTGAGACCTGGGCCGGCCCCCTTCACACCCACCGCCCCGCCCCCTCGGCTCCGGCCAATCAGCGCCCGCGAGTCTCCTCCGCGAGCCCCTCGCCCGGCTCCTGGCCACCGGCGCTGGGGGAGGGGCGGCCCGGCCGGGGACGCCTACTGAGGCCGCTGGGGCGCGGGTGTAGCCGGCCAGTCCCGGCGCCCGCAGCCTAGGAGGCCCCGCTAACCGAGGCCCGCTCCCGACGACCGCGGGGGGGGGGGGGGCGGGGGCGGGGCCTGAGGGACAGCCAGGACTCTTTGGCACCTGCCGGGGCCGCTTGGGCCGGCCGGGGTCTGGGCCCTCTGGGTCAGAGGGTCGGGGAGAATGTGAAACGCGGTGGCGTTCCCTGTCCTGGGGGTTGGGGGAGGGGAGAGGTTGTCAACAAGGTTGGTGCTGTCGCCCCCGCGCGGCCCGTTTTCCGCCGCAGAGCCCGCCCGCCCGCCTCTCCTAGGAAGGGTCCTCGCGTGAGGGGATCCTGGGCGCGCTCCTAGGCGCGTGGCTTGGGGCCGCCGGGATAGGCCCTGGGTCGCCAAGCAGCTGTATGCGGTATGTGAGCTGAAGACCAAAACTCTTCGAGAAGGAACAGAGCTCTTACCACCACTTCCAGTCGCGTTTCTACCTTGTAACCTCAGCTGAAACACACAAGCCACTGGGTTTTAACCTTTTCCATCCCCTGGGCCCCAGCCATCGTATGAAAATAGTGCAGACAGCGGTTTAGCCAGCCTGAAAAGATGGTTCCTTAGAAAATTCCCTGACGGTCCAGTGGTTAGGACTCCGAGCTTTCACTGCTGAGGGCTTGGGTTTGGTCGGGGAACTAAGATCCCACAAGCCGCGTGTCTTGGCCAAAAAAAAAAGTTCCTTAATGTTCACATTAGATTCGTTTATTTTTTATTTCAAATTTTATTTATTTTAACATCTGCTCTGGTCACGGCAGATATGAGAGAAACCTCTGCAGAGTCGTTTTACTGTCACATTTATTAGATTTTCATATTTTTTTCATTCTGCTTTTGAAAGGAATTGTTCAAGACTTTTGTGAAAGGGAAGCCTTCTTATGTGTGGCCAACCTGAATTAAGGAGGAAGACAATTTACTACAGATCTCTTGCTGAAAAGGAGTCATCTTAAAACATGTCAGCACAGACATTTATGCAAATCAATATGCCTTAGTAAAGAACTTTAAGGAGATGTCCACATTTTGAGACAGTGAAGATTTCATCGCTTGAAGCCAGCCAGCCAGCTGTTGACTGGAGTTTGTAGGGTTTTTCTGAGGGAGGGGGGTACAAATCAGGTGAAGAGCTTACATATTTTTATCTGGTTTTGCAGAGCAAAGTTTATTTCTGTGTGCACTGAAGAAAGAGGAATTTCTACAGACACACTCTCTGTTTTGCCAACCAGCCCCTCCCTTCACTTTGACTACCACTTTTATGCAAAGGATTTGCCATTTCCAATTGCCTGCTTTACATCTCCACCTGGGTATCCTGCAGGCATCCCAACTCAACATGTCCAAGACTGAACTCCTGGTGGCCTTCCTCATGCCTGCTCATCCTGCTGATTCCCCTATTTCTGTTACCAGCATCATTGACTTCCCAGTCAACTCGGCTTGAAACCTCAGAATGACCTTTGATTCTTCCTGGTGGCTCCTCTCACCTGACCAATTGCCAAGTCCCACAGACACTCCTTGCGCAATATTTATCCCATACTCCCCTCCCATCCGTTCCCAAAGCTGCCATACTGGCTCAGTTCTTATTTCCACACTTCTTACCTCAACTATCAAGATCTTCCCACCTCCAGTGTTCATCCTATATTTTGCCTTGCCCCAGGCCAATCTTCCTCATGAATAATATGCTTGTTAGGATTAGGTTGGGCTTCCATCCAGCAGGAAAAAAAAAAAAAAAAAAAAAGGAACAATGCCTTCTCCCTTTGAGAACACTTCTTAAAAGTTGCACACACTATTTCCTTTATATTTCGAAAATTCACCAGAATTCAGTCACATGACCACACCTAGCTGCAAGAGAAGTTAGGAAAGCTAATCTTAATTTGCACAGGCATAAACCCGGTTAAAAACGGGGGCTTCTGTTACCACAGAAGTAGGAAAGAATGATATTGGAGGACAACTCCTTCAGATCACTTCTTTTTTAAAATAATTAATTAATTAATTAATTTTTGACTGCGTTGGGTCTTTGTTGATTGGCTCAGGCTTTCTTTAGTTGTCTCGAGTGGGGACTCCTCTTTGCTGTGGTGTGCGGGCGTCACATTGTGGTGGCTTCTCTTGTTGCGGAGCACGGGCTCTAGGTGTATGGGCTTCAGTAGCTGTGGACCGCAGCCTTTAGTAGTTGTGCCTCGCGGGCTCTAGAGCGCAGGCTCAGTAGTTGCGGCGCACGGGCTTAGTTGCTCTGCGGCATGTGGGATCTTCCCGGACCAGGGCTCGAACACGTGTCCCCTGCCTTGGCAAGCGGATTCTCAACCACTGCGCCACCAGGGAAGCCCCAGATTACTTCTTGTTCAAAAGTTCTCAGGGTTCCCACTGAACTAAGAATATGCTCTTCAACATGGCATTCAAGATTTACCATGATCAGCTCACTCTCCAGCCTTCTATACATGCAACAAAAATGAGACTGTGCTGCTTCCACATTTTCTGGCCTCTGCATCCAGTTCCAGTTCAGATACCACTTCTCTCCCAAAGCCTTTCTTAACGCCTCTTTTCTCTAACTCTGCCTGCTGCCCATAGCTTTTTGGGCTGGTCCCACGCACTTCACAGCTGCGTTAATAGTTAACCCTCAACTGGCAGTAGGGAACTCCCTGCACTTTTGGCACTTTCATTGGCTGTAAGTATGGTGCTGAGTGGGAGAGCAGTGTTTGGAGGTGCCTTATGCCATGCCGGATGCATCTGTCATTGAATTAGCAAAACCTCTCCTTAAGGAGGAGCTGGTCTCTTGGGACTTCTTTCAGGCACTGGCTGCCCTGTAACAGTTCCGCCTACATATGAGGCAAACCAAGAAACAGGTGTCTGCTCCCGGCCTCCCCAACAGCTGGTAAAGGGTTTCATTTTCTGCCTTCTTTTTCTCTCCTTTCTTTTTTTAAATCCTTCTCCTTTTGTTCTTCTATTACATTTTCTTTGTCTTTTCATAATTTTACATGCCTCCTGCTTGTAGGGATTTAGTATCAATAAGTCATATAAGTTGATAAATAAATAATATTTATATTATTAATAGAAACATTATTTATAAAATAATAAATAAAATAATTATTGATCCCTGTATTTAGACACCTTCCCCCACTACACTCACAAGTGTTCTCTCTGGGTTCTAGATGTATAAGTACCAAATTACAGAAATACCTTAAAACTGGGCCAGTCTGACACCACTCACTATCACCACCACCATCATCTGATGCTTGAATCTCTCAATAGGTTGGAGTACAGTTCAGCAAGTATCTCCTTTCTTCTTCCTCCCATTTGGATGGGAGTGTACTTACCCCTTTGACTTTGAGCTTGACCATGTGACCTACTTGGCCAATAAGATAAGCAGAGGAGTAAAATGTTTTTGCAGAGTTGCACTTGGACTCCTGAATACCCATCACCCAGCGTGCCCCAGGTAGATGCTCCACCTTCATCCTGACACCAGAACAAAGACAGAAGAGTGTGTCTCAAACCAGCCCACAGCCTTGAGCTTGCCCAGCCCCCTCACAGCCAAAAGGAGAGCACCCCAGACAATGCACAGCCCCATGAGTCAGAAAAATAAATACTGTTGTTGAAACCCACCGAGTTTTGGAGTCATGCATTACTGTGGCAAGAGCCAAGTAATACAAATCCTCTCTTCAACATCTATTCCAGTTATCTATTACCATAACAAACCACTCCAAATGTTGTGGCATAAAATAACAACCAGTTTCTTATATATATATATTTTAAATTTATTTTATTTATTTATTTATTTATTATTTTTTGGGTGCGTTGGGTCTTCGTTGCTGCGTGTGGGCTTTCTCTAGTTGCGGTGAGCGGGGGCTACTCTTTGTTGCAGTGCGCGGGCTTCTCGTTGCAGTGTCTTCTCTTGTTGCGGAGCACAGGCTCTAGGCGCGCGAGCTTCAGTAGTTGTGGCTCATGGCCTCTAGGGCACAGGCTCAGTAGTTGTGGCGCACAGGCTTAGTTGCTCTGCAGCATGTGGGATCTTCCTGGACCAGGGCTCGAACCCATGACCCTGCATTGGCAGGTGGATTCCTAACCACTGCGCCACCAGGGAAGCCCTATGATCATAATTTTGTAGGCCAGAAATTCAGAGAGAACATAGCAGAGGTTCTCATCTCTGCTCCATGCTGACTGCAGCCTCAGCTGGGGTGGCTTAATGCCTGGAGATGGCTGGGATGGCTCAACTGGGGCCATATGCCTGTGGCCTCAGTTCTGGCTATTCACTGGGATCCTTGGTTCTTTTACACATTGCATCTACTGAGGCTGGACTGTCCAAAATGACTCTTTCATTCACACTCCTGGCACCTAGGCTAGTGTGGTTAGAACAGCTGGGGCTGGCTGGATATCTCATTCTTCGTGAAGAAGAATCAGTTTCCCTCATTAAAGCAACGATGTGGATTTTTTACTTACGCGGTGATAAGAATGGTGTTTTTCCTACCTTGTCAAAGTGACTGTTTATCACTCCCAATATACTCGTGTATCGATGAATATTATACATGAAACCGAGCAGGACCCTGTGGGGCTCCTGGGCACAAAAGCCTTTCTGTGTCCCCCATTTCTTGATAACAGGAAATAGGCTTCATTCAGCCTCCATGACCTTCCCTGTGTTACAACGGGCAGGTTTAAACAGTTGCTAATTAGGGAAGGGAGGGGATGTGGAGACAAGGGAGAAATAGTCAAGAAACTACAGAGTAGCCTTGGGACAGGGTCCTGGTTCCCCCTCAAGGGATATACATAACAATATCTTTGAGCTGCTTTACAGATACTGAAACCTCCACCAGGTGGGAAAAGTTAACAGTATGCTGCCCACAAGCAGGTAGACCCAGACCGGTTGGCACCAGAAGGTTGATGTTGCTGACTCCCACTTACCTCACCACCAACCAATCAGAAGAATGTCCACCAGCTGATCACGCCCTCTTTGAGCCATTACTATAAAACTCCTCACTACCCCCTCCAGGTCAGTACTCACAGTTTTGAGGGCATTAGCCTGCCGCGGCCCCCTTTGCCTGGCAAAGTAATAAACCTATTCTTTTCTACGTCACCCAAAACTCTGTCTCCAAGATTTAACTCAGTGTCGGGGTACAGAGGCTGGATTCGGCATCATACGCACATGCTGGCTTCTTCTGGTAAAGAGATTATCTCTGTTCTAACTTTGTATCTGATGACAGTTTCGTATTTTCCACATTATTTCACTAGAATTGCTAGTGGCATCAAGCATCTGGCAAGAATTATTTTCTGCCAATGAATGGGCTGAAAAAGGAAAATTGTATCCTTCATCACAGGCAAATGTGGATTCTAGAGTGCTTCTTTACCTTTACTAAGAGACACCAGATATTTTAACTAACGACTATATTAAAAAGGTTAAACTTCAGCTCAATTCTTTCCAGTTAGAAAAACACAGCTTTGCAGAAAATGCAATGTGATTTTCAAAAAAAGAATATTTGCTTTTCACATAGATCAGATTACCTAGCAAACAGAGCAAGCAAGGTGAAAATCCAAAATAATAAGTTCTTTTTCTCCCATGATGGACAGCTTAGTTCAAAGTGGCATACTGGAATCAAAGTGTGGGTGACTTTACAATCTGTAATCCTCTGGGTTCCCCTCCATATCATCTCTACCTACCAAAAAGAAAAAATAAAAAAGGGAAAAAGGGGCCATAAAGATGTCACTAGAACCAAAAGGTCAGGCACAGACTCAGATAAACAATTTGAGTCAACACTAAAAGGGAATTTGGTCAGAGTGGGAGTAAAAGATAGGGTGAGGCAGAAATAAGATTCCTGTTTCTATGGTTTTAGAGAAAAGCTAAGGTTCTGTGAAGGACATTTTCTTCTGAGAGAATTGGTCAAATAGGAGCATTGAAAGAGATGAGTTAAAAGACAGGAAGAAAAGTTCTTTTGCTGTCTGTTTTGTGGGCAAGGGTTCTAAGCATAGAGCTTTATTTCAACGACACAACCAGAGGTTTACTGAGTTGCTAAGAGTAAATCACCCTGAAAGGCCCTTAGAATGAAATACAAAAAAAGGGAGTATGGACTACTTAGGGAGCTGACTAAAATGCATATTCCTGAGCCCAGAGGAGGGCCTAGAAATCTGCATTTCCACAAGCCCATCCTTCCCTCCCACATCCCCCTACCCCCACCCCAGATTATTCAGTTCAAAAGTATGTATAAGGTCATTGAATTAACAGAATTTAGAATTAAAGAGAAGTCCAAGATAAGGTCTAGGGCTGGGGCTTCAAAACCTGCCACTCAAGTTCTTCTGAGTATAATGTTAAGGGGTAAGAAGCAGGTGGGATTAGAGGGGAGGGGCAATGGTTAGGGTACAATTAGAATGAGTTATAGTTCTCCCAGCAATTTATTACTCCTGGCACAAGAATTCACTGAAATCTGTTTGGGAAAACAGCCACAGACAGGTGAAAAGATAATGAACCTTCCAGGTAGAACTCAGTGATCCCCAAACGTGACTCTCATCAGAGTCATCAGAAAGAGTTTTAAAAGGATAGATTCCTGGGCTCCAACCCTGGAAATTCTGTTTTTGTAGCTCTAGGGTAAGACCCAGGCATCTATTTCTTATTCTTCCTGTTAATAGATTAATGAGATATAACAACTAAATGCAACGGGATCTGGATTGAAAGATAATTTTCAGACGATTAGGCAAATTTCATGTAAACTGTATGTTGAACTTAATGTTGAGTTTGTCAGGTGTGGCAACAGTGTTCTCATGACTGGGACAATGGCCTCATTCTTGGGAAAGGATGGAGAGTTATTTAGGGGTGAAGTGCCATGGTGCCTGCACACCACTCTTGGATGGCTTGGTAGAGGGGAAACGTGAATATAAAGAGAGAACGTAGCGATAGTATGGGAGGCAAGAGGTTAACAGCTGGTAAAACTAGGTGAGGAGCATATGGATTCAGTTTTATTCTTGAAACTTTTCTGTAGGCTCAAATTTTTTTCAAATTTACGAAACGTTCATTTTTTTTTTTTTTTTTTTTTTTTGCAAGAGAGAATAAACAACGGAAAGGAAAGCCTCCATCCTTCACTTTGTTGCACAACAGATTGAGCAACCCTAGTAGGAAGGTATGGGTTACAGGGGCTTGGAGCAGAGAGGTCACTGTGGGCTAGCACTGTGGTTCTCCACTCATCCTCTGCTGCCACACACATGACGAATGATGCTTATACACAATGTCCACAGCCACAGGTGCACCTCGGCTTAGATGTAGTTCCTGGCTACCAACCTGTAACACAACAGATTTTCCTACTTAAGAAAGAATGCAAGTAAGTGATATTATCCTAGGGATAATTTTGAATTACTCAAATTTATTTTAAAAATAATGTCTGAACTTCTCTACTTTTGTGTGGAAGGTGTTTGAAAATTCAGTAAATCACTCTGAAGTACGAAGAAAATGTAGGTTATTTGCTATCTATAACTGATCTAATCTTTGTCACGGGCAGTCACAGCATTGGGTCATTGCAGGGAGGGGAAAATGGCTTTAACTTGACAATGAATGTAATGGAAATCTTATCCAGTTTAAATAGCCTTGTGTGGATAACTCAGAGTCTTTTGGTAAATACTCAGAAATTTCAGGCTTCCTTTCTACCAGTAAGTGACTCTACAATGATGTGATTATTTTAAGAGGGGTTACCATTTTTTTAAAAAACTGAAGAGTGGTACTTCATTAATAAGAAAAATGCATGGACACTGTGGTAGATTACAAAAATAGTCCCATTCTTCACCTCTCCTTGTATCCCAACCCTTTGTCATGTTACTTTTCAGGGTCCTACAACTCCATCTGGGCTCAACTATATGATTTCCTTTAACCAGTGGATATAGCTGACCCTAGGCAAGCACAAATTTGAAATAGGTTTATACATTGGGCTTTTCTCTTGTGCCTGCGCCCTTGCCATCAGAACACACCTGGGCTAGCCTGCTGGAGGATGAGAGATGTGTGGAGTCCAGCTGAGTCCCCAGTCATCATAGGGGAGGTCATCCTAGATCAACTACCAGCCCGTCAACCCCGGATATGGGAGCAAGCCCAGCCAAGATCATCAGAGCTGTCTAGTCAGCAGCCCCCAACCCTGCCCCCAGAAACACAAACAATAAACTCCCATTGTTGTGTGCCATGGGGGTTTTGTGGTTCTTTGTTACTATGTTACTCCAAGTCCTCTAGGAAGCATATGCCAAGCTAGGATAAAATGTACAAGGATTTTATTGTGGAGACACTTCTGAGAGAAAATAGAGAGGGAGCGGAACTAGCAGAGCTGTCAGAGGGTGATGCAAGTCTGACCCCAAGTGAAGGAAAGAGGGAAGGAAGGTTGGGTGGAAACATCCTAGCCTGTCGTGCAGCCAAGAAAGGTCAGCAAGGCTACCGGGGAACCTCAAGGCAAAGTCAGCTGTCAGAGGAGTCTCAAGCCTTCCAGGAACAGGTTGGCCTTAGTATCCCACTGTGCTCAGTCATTTGGCTGGAGCAACTTGTGAGACGCATGGCCTTGGCATAAACTTGGCAGTGGATTTCAGAGCACACTAATTGGCCAAAGAGCCCAATAAGTCTGCAAGGTTTTTTTCCTCATGCTTGCCACAGTTACACAGCTTTATTGGTTAAAACTTTAATAGAGACACAGAGACTCTAGTTACTTATAGAGCAGCAGTTCTTTTTTTTTTTAACATCTTTATTGGAGTATAATTGCTTTACAATGGTGTGTTAGTTTCTGCTTTATAACAAAGTGAATCAGCTGTACATATACATATATCCCCATATCTCCTCCCTCTTGCGTCTCCCTCCCACCCTTCTTACCCCACCTCTCTAGGTGGTCACAAAGCACAAGCTGATCTCCCTGTGCTATGCAGCTGCTTCCCACTAGCTATCTATTTTACATTTGGTAGTGTATATATGTCAATGCCACTCTCTCACTTCGTCCCAGCTTACCCTTCCCCCTCCCCGTGTCCTCAAGCCCATTCTCTATGTCTGTGTCTTTATTCCTGTCCTGCCCCTAGGTTCTTCAGAACCTTTTTCTTTTTTTTAGATTCCATATATATGTGTTAGCATATGGTATTTGTTTTACTCTTTCTGACTTCACTCTGTATGACAGTCTCTAGGTCCATCCACCTCACTACAAATAACTAAATTTCGTTTCTTTTTATGGCTGAGTAATATTCCATTGTATATATGTGCCACATCTTCTTTATCCATTCATCTGTCGATGGACACCTAAGTTAGAGCAGCAGTTCTTAATGTGTGTGGTGCTGCCTCCTAGAGGACATTTAGGAAATGTCTAGGGACATTCCTTGACTGTCCTCATGACTGAGTGGGTACTACTGGCATTTAGTGGCATGGGCTAAAGATGCTAGATGTCTTGCAAATCACTGGACCATCCTGCATGACAAATCATCCTGTGTGTTCTTCACCAATTTTCAATGCCCTATATGGGGAATAATCTGTTTAAAATGATCTGAGCCAAGAACCTAATTCTGTTTTACACAGAAACATCAAGTATTCTTTGTCCAACATAAATATGCACTGCCTTTCTATGATTACAATTGCCATGACATTGAAAAAAGATTGCTTTGTTTCAAACTTTACTGTGTTGGTTACCCCTATTAGGAAATCATGCCACCAAGCAACGGTACTTGTGGTATTCAAATCTCCAATGCAATGCTCCTGAGACATTGAACATTCGTGGCTGTGTCCACCGCGAGCAACGTGCAAACATTTGACTATTTTGTTATGTGCTCTGTGTGATTGTTCTCAGGTATTTACTCACAATGAAATAGATACTTTATTATATTGATTTTCCTGAAATTATATGGTAGACAGGCTATATTACTTATGAACTTCATTTTAGAATGAGAGAAAGTGCTAGGTCTGACATGTTAAGAGCCACTCCTATAGAATCAGGGTCTATAAAAAGATTACAAAAGAGGAGGGAAACGTACACCCATGTTCATAGCAGCTTTACTCACAATAGCCAAAAAGGAGGAAGCGAGCAATGTCCATTGACAAATGAATGGATAAACAAAATGGTGTGGGTGTGTATACATATATATATAACAAAATATTAAAAAGCCTTAAAAAGGAAGGAAATTCTGACCTGTGCTACGACATGGATGAACGCTGAAGACATTATGCTAAGTGAAATAAGCCAGTCACAAAAGGACAAATATTGTATGATTCTACTTCTATGAGGCACCTAGAGTAGGCAAATTTGGAGAGACAGAAAGTAGAAGGGTGGTTGCCAGGGGCTGGGAGGAGGGGGGATTGTGAATTATTGTTTAGAGAGTACAGAATTTCAGTTTTGCAGGATGAAAAGAGTTCTGGAGATTGGTTGCACAACAGTGTGAATATACCTAACACTATTGAACTGTACACTTAAAAATGGTTAAGACGGTAAATTTTATTTTATTTATTTATTTTTTTAATTAATTAATTAAATTTATTTATTTTGGTTGCGCCGGGTCTTAGTTGCGGCATGCGGACTCTCAGTTGCGTCATGCATGCGGGATCTAGTTCTCCCACCAGGGATAGAACCTGGGCCTCCTGCATTGGGAGCACGGAGTCTTACCCACTGGACCACCAGGGAAGTCCCAAGATGGTAAATTTTATATTATGTATATTTTATCACAATAAAAAAGAGAGAGAGAGAGAGAGAGGAAGGGAATGTAATTCCAGCCTAGGTCAGACTCTGAGTAAAATATAAATGGATACTAGTAAGTAATAGTGTCCATTAATGTTATATTGATATTTAAGTACATAGGTTTATATGACAGTGTGTACGTATATATTTGATATATTAAAATTGATAAGAAATGATATGAAATTTGGAGCAACTAGTAACTCTGGAAATATTTTATACCAAAACAAGACTTTTTTTTTAGAAAAGAGGACTTAAAGAAGTTGGAGTTTCCACAGATATAGAAAACAAACTTATGGTTACCAAAGGGGAAAGGGGTGAGTGGGAGGGATAAATTAGGAGCTTGGGATTAACAGATACACATTACTATATATAAAATAGATAATAGCACAAGGAACTGTATTCAGTATCTTGTAATAAAGCATAATGTAAAAGAATATGAAAAAGAATATACCTGAATCACTTTGCTATACACCAGAAACTAACACAACCTTGTAAATCAACTATAATTCAATTTTTAAAAAAAGAAGTTGGAGCTTAATTGGAAGGTCTGGGTGACCTCATGACCTTTGTGCTGGTTATCCACTATTGTGCCCCAGTCCAGGCCACTGTCCTCTCTGTGATGTTCGGGCTGAGCCGCACTTCCCAGTTTCCCTGGCCAGCCGGCTTCCTGTGGTTCTGGTGGGGACTGGGAGGGTGGAAGAAAGGAAAAGAAGGCTGTTTTCTTGTTCCTGCCTCCTGTCGGGAGATGGCTAGCAGTCCTGGACAGCTCCAGCTCCGCTTCTAGCTTCTTTCCACCATCCCAGCACCAGTCTCGTGCAGCCCCTTGGAGGTGCCCCCGTCAGCGGGGCCACGTCTTCCTCAACACTCGGAGCCCCACCCACCTATGCCTTCATGCAGGACCCAGCGCACACCTGTGGGGAGAGGTCTGGGTGTCAGGCCTGCCCAGCCCTCCTCTGCAATTCTGGTTTCTGGTAACACCACCCCTTCCCTTCTGAGCCCCAGCCCGGTGGCAGCTGTGCCCTCAGTTATTAATCTCTGGTTTACCTCAGCAGTCCTTCTTTCCTTTTTCCCCCCAGCTACCTAACACTTTTGTAATTAATCGTCTATCTTATATCTCTCCTACTGGAAATTCCTAGTGTGATTTCTGTCTTCCTGACTGGATGCTGACTAATGAAATCTTTTAAAGATACACCAAATCCACCTGTCAATAAAGTGGTCTAGTAGTGATGCTGTCTCCACCTGTGTTCCTAGGGAGCAAGCTGGTATCCATCCCTAAAGCACCCAGATTATGGTCTCTAGTATGACTTGCTGCTAAAAGGAACCAGGGCTCCTTGGAGAGTAGCTGAGTCTATTATTCTATGTTTGGGGCAGAGAAAGCAGAAGTGGGTTAGAAAATCTTACTGTTTTGAAAAAGCAAAAATGCTTGCAAAGATCTCTGGGACTCCCATTGGTCAGATTGTGACAACCTGAACATTGAAAAGGAAAAACAAAATTCTGTGCAAAACATGAGTACATAATGATACTCAAAAGGAGCAACTAAAATATAGTACATTCAAAGAAAGGCAATTATGAGTTTCAGGTAGTGTTTGCAGAAAAAGCTCTTTAGGCTAATGCAAACATACGCACGTCACAGTCAGATTTAGTTAGCACTTAAGTAGTACCAGTAAAATCCAGAAGTTAACAATTCAGCTCAGCTAAAAAATGCTTGGACAAGATTATCCTGGAAAGAGAACTCTGATCCTGTGTTCTAGTCCCAAACAGTAATTCGTATATTTAGTATTCGACCGATTATTTCAATAAACATTTATTGGGCACCTGTTATGTGCACTATGCCAGGAACCTGGGGTACAACAGTGAAAACAACACAAAAATATCTGTCCTCAAGAGGTTTTACATTTTTTTAAATAAATTTATTTATTTATTTATTTTTGGCTGTGTTGGGTCTTCGTTGCGGTGTGCGGGCTTCTCATTGCGACGGCCTCTCCTGCTGCGGAGCACGGGCTCCAGGCGCATGGGCCTCAGTAGTTGCAGCACACGGGCTCAGCAGTTGTGGCTCACGGGCTTAGTTGCTCCGCGGCACGCGGGATCCTCCCGGACCAGGGCTCGAACCCACGTCCTCTGCATTGGTAGGCGGACTCCCAACCACTGCGCCACCAGGGAAGCCCTTACATTTTAAGTGAGTAAGATCTGTATGCAATAAGCCTAATAAAGAAATAGACTACATAATAGGTTAGAGGGTGGGAAATGCTATGGAGAAAAGAAAAAGTAGAACTGGGTAAAAAGGATGATGAGACCCTGAGGTGGGCAGTTTGCAGTATGAAACAGGTAGGACTCACTGTGAAAGTGAGATATGATAAAAACTTGGAGGAGATGAGATGGGGAAAGAATATTCTGGGCCAGGAGAATAGCTAGAGCAGAAGCCCTAACTTGGAAATTTACCTAGTGTGTTCAAGGAACAGCAAGGAGGCCAGTGTGCCTGGAGTGAAATGAATAAAGGGGAGACTGATGGAAGCTGTGTTCAGAGAGGTGTGGAAAGAATCACACTGAGCAGGGCCTTGCAGGTCATTATAAAGACTTTGGCTTTTATCTTGAGTGAAATGGAGCACTGCTGCAGGGTTTGGGGCATGATTTGAATCGTTTAAAATGATCTCTGCGTTAAGAATAAGACTGTAAGGTGGACTTCCCTGGTCGTCCAGTGGTAAAGAATCCACCTTCCAATGCAAGGGACGTGGGTGCGATCCATGGTCGGGGAACTAAGATCCCACATGCCACGGGGCAACAAAGCCCACGCGCCATAACTACTGAGCTCGCGCTCCTCAACTAGAGAGCTGTGTGCCGCAAACTACAGAGCCCAAGCACCCTGGAACCTGCGCCACAACTAGAGAAGAGAAAACCCACACGCCACAACTAGAGAGAAGGCCGTGCACCGCAACGAAAAGCCTGCATGCCGCAACGAATAATCCCACGTGCCGCAACGAAGATCCTGCATGCTGCAACAAAAGACCCAATGCAGCCAAATAAATAAATAAATATCAAAAAAAAAAAAAAAAGACTGTAAGGAGGCGCTAGAATAGAAGAGGCAAGACCTGTTGGGAGGCTGTTGTAATTATCCAAGTTGAGAGGTGATGGTGACTTAGGTCAGGGTGGTGGCACAGGAGGTGATGAGAAATGGTTCAGTTCTGAATATACTTTGAAGGTAGGGCCGAAGGTGTTTGCTAATGAATTGGACATAGGATGTGAGAGAAAGAGAAGAGACAAGGATAGCTCTGAGGGTTCTGGCCTAAGCAACTAGAAGGACGGAACCGACCTCCCACTGAGGTGGGGAACGCTGAATGCAGCATGGTTTTTAGGGGGGAAGTTAAGAAATTCAGTTGTGGGCCTATTAGGTTTGAAATATCTGTCTCGACATCCCAGTGGAGCTGTTGAGTCAGTATCTGGAATCTGTGTCTGGCATTCAGGAGAGAGGTGTGGGCTGATAAATATGAGGATGGGCAAGGCTAGGCTGCAGTAACAAAACTCCAAAATCTCACTGGATCAACTCAACAAAAGTTGATGTCTTATGTGTAGGGCTCTGCCTCATGTCATTTTCACTCTGAAAGTCAGACTGATAGAGGCTCTACTTCCTCTTGCTGTGGCAAGAGGAAGAAAAGAGCTGCAGAGTCTCATACCAGCAATGAAATGCTTCTGCCTTTAAGTGGCCCATAACTCCACTCATATTTCCTTGGCCAAGGCAAGTCCCATGGCCACAGTTAACCTCAAGGTGAGGGTAAGGAAGTACAATTCTCCTGTGTTTCTAGAAAGAGAAGAACCAGAAATAATGGGTGAGCAACATTAATGCCTACCAGAGCTGGAGAAGTATAGTTGGGAGTCATCAGTATGTAGATGGCAGTCAAAGCCACAGGACTGGATGAGATGACAAGTGAGTGAGGGCAGAGAGAGAAAATGAGAAGTCCCAGCGCTGAGCCCTGGGGACCTCCAACATCCAGAGTCCATGACCTCAGTTGCTATAACAAGCCTAAAATGGCAATTGTGTTCGCCTTCATTATGTGAGTAATCTGTAACTCCAGGGTGAAGTAATGAATCAACAGCATTGATACTTTAGTGTCCAATTGTGCTTAAGTATAATAGCAAGTTTTAAAATTTTTGTGCTGCTTGTTCTTTATGATGCTCTAAGTGATTAAGTTAATCTGATTTTTTAAATTAAATTTGTAAATCTATTTTGATTTATAAGAGTAACTTGAGTACTTATGAAGATTTTACTTTTTAAATTTATAAGTCTGGCGTTTGATGTTTGAAGTTGTTGAGAGAATCAGATATGTCATATTGGTGACTGTGGTTTGAACTCTGTAAATGACTTTAATTAGTCAAGTTCGTAAATGTTTAGGGAGAAAGTAATGTCAAATGAATAAGCTTACTGAGATTAAATCAAACAGAAAAAGAGAGTAAGTGTTCCTGGGCACATATCCAGAGAAAACTCTAATTTGAAAAAGATACATGCACCCCAATATTCATAGCAGCACTATTTACAATAGCCAAAACATGGAAGCAACCTAAATGTCCATCATCAGGTGAATGGATAAAAAAGATGTGCGGTATATATATGTGACGATTAGCCATAAAAAAAGGATGAAATAATGCCATATTCAACAACATAGGTGGACCTAGAGATTATCATATTAAGTGAAGTATTAATAAGTCAGGGAAAGGCAAACAGCATATGATATCACTTATATATGGAATCTAAAATATGATACAAATGAATTTATTTACAAAACAGAAGCAGACTCACAGACAGAAAGCCAATTTACGGTTACCAAAGGGGAAAGGAAGGGAGGGATAAATTAGGAGTTTGGGATTAGCAGATACAAAGTACTATATATAAAATAGATAAGTAACAAAGATTGTATAGCACAGGGAACTATATTCAATAACTTGTAATAAACTATAATGGAAAAGAATATATATATATATATATATATATACACATGTGTATGTATATATACATACATATATATAACAGAATCACTTTGCTGTACACTAATGCAACATTGTAAATAATAAAAAATTTTAAAGAGAGTATTTTTATTTCAACACAAAAATTGCCAGATTTGTAAATAAATAAAATCTGTATGTTGAGCTTAAAGGCTTTAGGAAAAATATAGGCTCACAGGTTTATAAGCTAATACAATATTAATGAAAACATGAGTAACAGCTGGTGTTCTTTTCCACACACAATAATACTCTGCGGATGCTGAAAACCTAATCAACCCTCCTCCTCCTTCTAGCGTTCCTCATGATGGCATTGAGGGGCTCCTAGGTGACTGAGAGCGCCCAAAAGGCCCCTGCTTGTCCGTCTCTAGGGGTGTCTCAAGGCTAATGTCCAGCCCATCCCAGCCCCTCCACAACTGACAGTGTTCTGTCTGGCCTGTCCTCCATCATGATGGGTGTATGTCTTTTCTGATGGGCTGGCACTGAACTAATTTTCAACATTTTGAATACTGTTAGTTATCTGGGATCATGGTCATGTTCCATGCCACTTCCTTTGGTCCCCAAATCATCACATGCTGAAATTCTGTATCCTGATTCGAGGTCTCCTCTAGACAGCCAACTCTCCTAGTACTACTGAGTTGGCTCATGGGCATGTGGGAACTTCTGGATCCCCTGCACTTCTGGGGATAAGTGAACCAACAGTGAGATCCTTTTGGCCAGGACCCTGTTTTATTCATCTTCCTACTCTTGGCACTTCGCAAGTTGCTGGGAGCATTGTAGACACTACTGTATAGTATAGGGGCTTGCTGAGCAGGGTAGCAGTATGGTGGGTGGTTAGTTGAACAGTGTAGCAGTTTTTGAATAGTATAGTAATATTGTGTAGTGATTTGTTCAACTGTGTAGCAGTATGGAGTGAGAAGTCAGACTGTATTTATAACCTTCCTGGTCACTTATTAGCTGTGTGATCTTGGGCAAGTTACTTAACCTTTCTGTGTCCCATTTTATCCTCTAGAAAATAGGGCTAACAAACTCATCAGGTTGCTGAGAATTAAATGAGGTATGTACATAAAATAATTAGCACAATTCCTGATGCATTGTAAAATGCTTAATAAACATTAACTAAAATAGTTATACAACATACTTTTATTATTATTTTGTGTGATCTAGTTCAGTCACTTGAACTAGTTAATGTGTCAGAATAAAGAGGGGGAAGACAAACAATGCTCCAAATCCTAACTGTGCCAATGAAAAACAATTTGATGATACTATATATAGAAAACCCTAAAGACTCCACACAAAAACTACTAGAACTGATAAAGGTATTCAGCAAGGTAGAAGGATACAAGATTAACATACAGAAATCAGTTGCATTTCTTTACACTAACAATGGAATATCAGAAAGGGAATGCAAACAAACAATCCCTTTTAAAATAAAATTTTTAAAAAGTTGAATAAACCTCACCAAGGAGGTGAAAGAATTCTATTCTGAGAACTACAAAACATTAATAAAGGAAATTGAAGAAATGGAAAGATATCCCATGCTCTTGGATTGGAAGAAATAATATTGTTAAAATGGCCATGCTACCCAAAGCAAGAGACAGATTTATGGTGATCCCTATCAAATTACCCATGACATTTTTCACAGAACTAGAACAAATACTCCTAAAATTTATATGGAACTGTAAAAGACCCAGAATTGCCAAAGCAATCCTGAGGAAAAAGAACAAAGCAAGAGGCATAACCATCCCAGACTTCAGACAATACTACAAAGCTACAGTATTCAAAACAGCATGGTATTGGCACAAACACAGACATATGGATCAATGGAACAGAATAGAGAGCCCAGAAGTAAACCCACACAATTATGGTCAATTAATCTTCAACAAAGGAGGCAAGAATATATGATGGGAAAAAGACAGTCTCTTCAGCAAGTAGTGTTTGGAAAGTTGGACAGCCACATGGAAATCACTGAAGTTAGAACACACCCTCTCACCACACAAAAGTAAACTCAAAATGGCTTAAAGACTTAAATATAAGACATGACACCATAAAACTCCCAGAAGAGAACATAGGCAAAACATTCTCTGACATAAATCGTACCAATGTTTTCTTAGGTCAGTTTTCCAAGGCAATAGAAATAAAGCAAAAATAAATGAATGGGACCTAATCAAACTTACAAGCTTTTGCACAGCAAAGGAAACCATAAACAAAACAAAAAGACAACCTATGGACTGGGAGAAAATATTTGCAAAAGATGCGACAGACAAGGGCTTAATTTCCAAAATATACAAACAGCTCATACAACTCAGTAACAAAAAAACCCCAAAGAACCCAATCAAAAAATGGGCAGAAGACCTAAATAGACATTTCTCCAAAGAAGACATACAGATGGCCAATAGGCATATAAAAAGTTGCTCAACATCACTAATTATTAGAGAAATGCAAATCAAAACTAAAATAAGGTACCACCTCACACCAGTCAGAATAGCCATCATTAAAAAGTCTACAAATAACAAATGCTGGAGAGGGTGTAGAGAAGAGGCACCCTCCTACACTGTTGGTGAGAATGTAAATTGGTGCAGCCACTATGGAAAACAATATGACAGTTCCTCAAAAAACTAAAAATAGAGTTGCCATATGATCCAGCAATCCCACTCCTGGGCACATATCCAGACTCTAATTCAAAAAGAGACATACACCCCTATGTTCATAGCAGTACTATTTACAATAGCCAAGACATGGAAACAACCTAAATGTTTATTGACAGATGAATGGATAAAGAAGATGTGGTATCTATATACAACGGAATATTACTCAGCCATAAAAAAAGAATGAAACAATGCCATTTGCAGCAACGTGGATGGACCTAGAGATTATCATACTAAGTGAAGAAAGACAGAGAAAGACAAAATACCATATGATATCACTTATGTGTGGAATCTAAAACAACACAAATGAACATATCTTCGAGGCAGAAACCAACTCACAGACATAGAGAACAGACTTGTGGTTGCCAAGGGGGATAGGGAGGGAAGAAATGGGAGTTTGGTATTAGCAGATGCACACTATTATATATAGGATAGATAAACAATAAGGTCCTACTGTATAGCACAGGGAACTGTATACAATATTCCGTGATAAACCATAACGGAAAAAAATATGAAAAAGGATTTACGTATAACTGAATCACTTTGCTGTACAGAAGAAATTAACACATTGTAAATCAACTATACTTCAATAAAAATTTTTAAACAAGAATTTATAAAGTGGGAAAAAAAGAATTTGAATTCTTGTTCATGTTATGCTTGAATAATGTAAGGAAGAGTCCAGCAAAACTACGCAGTGTAACAGAGGGGCAGGTTAGACATTTTCTGGTGAACTTGTCAGATCTAATACCTTTTGTTCTTTCCTCTTCCCTTCATATTCTGGCCCAGCTCTTCTGGACTCTTACTGCCTCTGAGAGTGCTGGGGGGTGAGTCACCACCCACAGAAGGCACTTGCAGAAGCTGCACCATGAAAGGTCAACACTGGTGGACAGGAAAAGGACTGGGCACTTGGCCCTGCTTGGCAGTTGACCTTTGGCCCTTGGCAAGCCTCCCTGGTGGGTTTGGCATGTTGTCGAAGTGGGCAGGTCATCCTAAATCCTCTCCACCCTGCACCCTCCTCCCATGCTCAGGGCCAGTGTGAAGGTCACATGTTTCTCTTTTGAATCATTTCAGTGTTTAGGCTGCCCAAGTCCAAGCTAACTGGGGAAACTGACTGTTACGAACGGGAATCAGATCCCCATCTTGATGTGAAAGGCAGAGGGATTCCAGTTAGCAGTATGTGAGGGATGGTTAAATCTGCAGAGGAGCCAAGGTTAATATCAACAGCAATAAGTCATATTGATGATACATACCCTTAATGTGATGTGATGAGGATGATGACACTTTACTTCTATGGTTTTCCTCTCAAAAACTCACAAACCTGTCTAGTCACGAAAAGAACGTGAGACAAATTCCAATAGAGGGGTATTCTACAAAATACCTGATCAGCACTCCTCAACACGGCCAAGATCATCAAAAACAAGCAAAGTCTGAGAAATGGTCACTGCCGAGAGGGACCTAAAGAGGCAGGATGACTAAATGTTGTGTGGTGTCCTGGATGGGATCCTGACCAGAAAAGGACGTTAGGTAAAAACTAAGGAAATCTGAATAAAGTGTCAATATTGGTTTATTAATTGTGACAAATGTACCATACTAGAGTAAGATGTTTCCCCTGTAAAAACAGGGGAAAGTGGGTGTGTGTATATAGAAACTCTCTGTATTATCTTCACTATTTTTCTGTACATCTGAGACTATTCTAAAATTAAAGGTTTATTTTTAAAACTTTGTGTAGGAGAGGTCTGCTGGGCAACACCTTAGCCTGTTAACCATGGAAAGGGGTGCTGAACCCCTACTGTGTGCAGGGTTAGGGATTGGAGAGACTGGGGTAGATGAAACGGGCATGTCTCGCCCCACAGAGTCTACAGTCCACCAGGGAAGGACTTCGTGCACTTGCACACAATTGGAATTTCTCTCAACGGATGTGACCTACTTTCATAACCTGATGTGCTATGAATTAAAAAAATACAACAGAACGTTGAATAAAAGTAATAAGTAGTAGGCTCTCTTTACAAAGGTTAACCTGGATTTCCCAGGCCACATCAACTCCTCAACTTCTTGGACTACGATTTTTAAACCTTTTTTTGGTGAGATTAGAGATCGATCAGTTTAGGATAGTGTTTCCCAAACTTACTTAACTTTGACCATGGAATATATTAAAAATGATAGTGTACTGACAGAACACTAGCAGGTGTGTATTCGCTACAATGAAAGCTGGTTTGAAAGAAGACAGGGGTAAAGGGTTTCACAGATGAATTTCCTTCAGAAAAAAAATTAAAGCAAAACATCTTTTTACTTTACCTGTTCTTATAAAACTTTTAAAGTAGTCTGTACATATTTCATGTCTTTTGTATATTTGTTTTAAAATTTTTGTATATTTTGTGTCTTTCAGATATTTGTGTTTTAAATATTTTTGTGTCTTTTAAAAATCCCCTATCTCTCTATTGGAAACAGCCTTGCTGTGGCTGAGAGATACATCAGATTCAGCCCCCAGTTTGCACTTTTAGTGCGGTGTGCAGTGAAAAGTCCTACTTCCCAGATACACTGGCGCAAAGGGGCAAAGGATGTGAGCTATATGCTGTGTGATATTTGTGTCCTCTTAAGTTAGGCTACTCCAAATAGTGTTCATTGTTTCATCTTGGGCAACACACATTTAGATTTTTTTTTTTCCTGTACCACGAGGCGACATGCAGGATCCCCGTGACCCTTGCAGTGGAAGCTTGGAGTCTTAACCACTGGACCACCAGAGAAGACCCCTAGATTTTTTCTCTTTTAAAGTTAAAGCTCAGATTACTCATCTCTACTTTAAAGTATTCTAAATTTGTGTTGGTTCAGATACCATTTAGAACCCCAAGACCTTCTTTTCATTTAAAGCTTTCTTACTTTAGCCATAGATCTGGAGAGAACATGTTAGTGTGGGATAATTGTTTAATATTGAATAAACATTGCTTAATATCATGGACATATGCTGAAATTATGTGACTAGGTATGGAACATTATGGTAATCAATCAAAAGATGATGCACATGGGTATACAACAGGATTGTATTTGGCTGCATGTAACAGGAATCTGGCAACAATGGCTTAACTAAATAGATTTCTTTCCCTCTATGACAAGGAAGTTAGAGGTGAGCAGACCAGAACTGGTACAGTAACTCTGTGGTGTCATCAAGGACCCCAAATTTGACTGGCTCCTTGGGTCAATATATTTAGCATGTGACTTTTGTCCTCTAGGTCACAAGTTGGCTGCTGCAGCTCCAGATATCAAGTCTGTGTCTCATGTAGGAGAAAGGAGGACAAAGACAAAAGGCAAAAGGTCTTACAAGGCAGCTGAGTCTTTCCCTTTCATCAGAAAAACATATTTCTGGAAGTCCATTTAGCAGACATCACCTTACATCTCATGGTCACTACTAGCTGTGAAGAAGCTGAGAAAAATCAAGTCTTGTACCTGGGCCTTGGGCACCCTGAACAAAACCAGGTTTCTACTGGTAAGGAAGGCAGGGAACATGGACATTGTGTAGGCAATTTCAGGGTTGGCCACCAGGAGCTTAAAAATCAGTTGGTGGGGGCTTCCCTGGTGGCACAGTGGTTGAGAATCTGCCTGCCAATGCAGGGGGCACGGGTTCGAGCCCTGGTCTGGGAAGATCCCACATGCCGCGGAGCAACTAGGCCCGTGAGCCACAACTACTGAGCCTGCGCGTCTGGAGCCTGTGCTCGGCAACAAGAGAGGCCGCGATAGTGAGAGGCCCGCGCACCCGATGAAGAGTGGCCCCCGCTTGCCGCAACTAGAGAAAGCCCTCGCACAGGAACGAAGACCCAACACTGCCAAAAGTAAATAAATAAATAAAATTAAAAAAAAAAATCAGTTGGTGGTAAATGCTGCCTCTGCATCAAAGCACAGAGCAAATGTCTCCCAGGGATTGCTCCAGCTGTTTCTGCTAAAGGCAGCTTACTACATAATTAAAATAATATTTATTTAGTCGATTTTTTACATACATGTTTTTCTAGAATAAATTTTTGTAGAAAAAAATAGCATCAGCATCAATTATTTTCATGGAACACATGTTACATTATTTCAGAGCACGGTTTAGGAAATTCTGGCCTTAAGTCATAGAAATCACCCATTCCAAACGACAGATATATTTTACATTAAGAAAACCAAAACCCTCAAGTTTTCTTTAAATCATACCCTCTCTTAGTTAAAAAAAAATTCTTAATGTAATTAAGATTTAAAAATCTATTTATATATCTCAGCATAAAACTTATTGTATACTACTTAGGTCTACAAATTTTCATTTCCAAATTCCAAATGGACAAATAGTAACACATTGTACACTTCCTGGATAACTCTGCTAGAAACAGTAATGTGCACTTGTTAATCTGAATCTTTTTAGTATCCGCTTCATTGTTTTGGTGTTCTCTCCCTGCCACTGTCACAAAGTCTTCTTTTACTCTTTTTACTGACACTGGTCCACTTCCTGAGTGAAATTAATCCTCTTTCCTGCACTCAGTTCTGAATGACTTCATTAAAAAATTTTTTTATTGAAGTATAGTTGATTTACAATGTCATGACTTCATTTTTAATTGTAAAAATAATACTTGCTATTATTTTTAAATAATACAAGCTCATTATAAAAAAAATCACAAACATTTATATCTTAGCTAGCACAAAGTTCCCTCTCATAAATAACTGTTAACATTATTTATAGTCTTGCAGTTTTTGAATGCTCATATTTTTTTGCATGTATATTTTTAATATGTAAAAATGTACAGATAGAAGATATTGCTGACCGTCTTCACCACATCCACTCTTGTTCTTTTCTAAACAACCCCATTTTGTTGAAGAAATTCAAGCTATTATTCAACCCTTTCAATCAAGATGCATTGCTCAAAGCCTCGGTTTCCTTGTCTGTAAAATGGGCCAAACAAACCTACCCTCTAAGGTTGTTAGAAGGACTGGAAATGATGCATGAAAGCACTTAGAATAACTCCTGGCACTCAGTGAGCATTGTGTAAATATTTGTTATTCTCATTTTTGATACAATTCCAAAATAAATTATCTGGTTTCCAAAACGGTACAAAATCAGATAAAAATAGAAAATTAGAAAGTATACAAGGGTTTATAGGCATCTTGTTGTTTTCAAGTTCATTCTGAAAGACGGTGGGCAAATGGACCTCATGGAAATCAAACTTACTTCACAGATGTTACAAAGAATGAGTGCCACTGGGGTCTGATGTGGGTTGCATCATTGTTCCCTTCCACTGGGCCATCACTATATTTTCTAAAAATATAAATGATTAAAAAAAAAAGATTCACCTTAGGATGTTTATCATAAAATACGGGGACTGTAGCAGGCTGAATAATGGACCCCAAATATGTCTGAATCCAAATCCTCAGAACCTGTGAATGTTTTATTACATGACAAAGGGGAATTGTAGCAGATGGAATTAGGTTGCTAATCAGATCACCTTAAAATAGGGAGATTATCTTGGATTATTCAGGTGGGAGCAATGTGATCGCAAGGGTCCTTCCATGTGGAAGAGGGAGGCAGAAGACACAGTGTCAGAGTGACATCCTGTGAGAAGGACTTGACTGGTCATTGCTGGCTGTGAAGTTGGACAGGAGTCACAAGGCAAGAAATGCAGGTGCCTCTAGAAGCTGCAAAAGGCAAGAGAATGGATTCTCCCCTTAAGCTTCCAGAAAGGATCGCGGCCCTGCCGACACCTTGATTTTAGTCCATTGAGACCCATTTTGCACTTCTGACCTCCGGAACTGTAGGATATCTTATTTGTGTTATTTTAAGCCACTAAATTTTTGGTAACTTGTTACAACAAGCAATAGGAAACTAATACAGGGAAAGAATATCATTTCAACTCAGGCAAAAAGGACATTTAGGAACCTCAGATACCCTTTCATGTCAAACCTTGACAAACAAAAAGGCAAACACTAAACAGCTAATGCATGTCACACAGCTGTTATCATGGGAATGGGGGTTGGAATAAAATCCCACTCCTATACCAGGGTCCAGGAGTCTGTTGTGATCCTGAAAATACATCTTCAATGAAGAGGAATAAAACAACATGTCGCCATTTTATTGAAATATGGGAATAGGATAGAATGAATGCCAGGGTATTGGTTAAGTTAGAAAATGGTAACTGGTGGGTGGCAACAAAGGAGGACACAGTAAAATGATCAGAAGCATAAACAAAGGAAAAGGGTGTCTGAACCAGCACTGTTCTGGGCCCATTTCATGTATGGGAGATAGTTTAATAATCTCACCTCCTGTATTGATGGCATGGATGTTCAAGGTGATGATGCACCCACATCAACAAGAAATTGAATAAGTTTCTTGTGGCGTGTTTAAGATGGCAAGGAAATAGGCAAGACATTTTAGGGGGAAAAATTCATCCAAAGTGACTGGATTTTCTTTTTAAGCTTTAGGGCTTTGTGAGGAGTAAACCTGATCATGCAAATTGCGTCTCACGTCACATCCCCCTCCAGATGAAGGGCAAATGAGGTGGTGGTGTTGGGGAGGGGGTTTGGTTCAGCACATCAGTGAATTCAGACTCCTTTGGGGTTCAAGGCTTATCAAGTTCTTGCTTCAGCCCCAGTGCTCTGTGCTCTGAGGTCCTTCCCTATGCTTGTGTGGCTTGCTGGTTCAGGCAAATGAAACCTGCCCAGTAATGGGGGGCTTTGTGCAGGAATGGAGAGAAACCTTCCTGTTTTGTGCCTTTTACATAGAGCGTTATCATAATATCAGACTCTCAGAGGACGGGATGTGATTCCAAGTGGAGTGTTATGCCAACCAGGACTTACTTATATTTCCTTACTCAGCAGCAGCAAAATGCTGATGGCATTTTTAGCCAATACGTTTCTGAATTCCACCGTTGATATTTTGGTTCTTAGCCCCTCTGAGGAATCTCTACTGAACCATTTGTTAAATATTTTTCAACTATTATCCAATTATTATCCATCATAGTTTAAGAAGATTTGAATAAAGATCCATCTTAACCTATTTTTCTTTGTTACTTAGTTATCTTACCACATTTGTTATTTCATATTGACATGGTATCCCATAAAACAGCAAACCTTTAAACCCTTAACCATTTTTCCAACATGGCCCACATATCAAAGCTATGAATAATGATGACTAGCTTTCACTAGGTCCTTACAATGTACAAGGGATCAAGTTTGTTTTTTTTTTTCACACACACGCACACACACACACTGTATTTTATTTTTACAAGAGATAAATAGACTGACACCAAGCATTGTAAATGGATGACCACAACAAAAGCAACAATGATTGCAATTACCAAACACGAAACACACTCATGCTATGTCATAATATTGACATTCAGTCCAGTAATCCTCCACTGTAACAACTCCTTTACTTTGCAGTGAGGGATCAAGTTTTATACGACTTAATTTTCTCAACAATCCTATGTGATAGACACTTTTATGATCATCATGTTACAGGTGAGAAAACTGAGCCTTGAAGAGATTAATTAACTCGCTCAAGTCACAGCCAACAAAGCCCACGGGCCAAATCTAGTCCTCACCAGTGGAGACTGCTAGAGCCAGCTAGCACTGCATCCCCATCTGTTCCTCTTCCCCCGTCTACTCCCAGAGCCTGCCTCCCTGGCTGGTGGTCATACCTTGCTGCTCTGGGGCCTGCTGATCACCACCTATATACTGGGGACTCTACTGCTGGTAACTGCTGGGCAACAAGCAGTAGAATTTCAGTTCGGAAGGCGGAGGCTCAGCAAGTTGTCTCATCTCCAGTGTGGTGCCCCCAGGTGCCAGAGCCAGGCTCTCCGGGAGGCAGGGATGGGGGCAGAGTGAAACTGACAGGGCAACAACCCCACACTCCTTGCCCGAGGCCAGCAGCTCTCCTTCCCTAGAAGGTCTCTGTTGAATGGGCAAATGGGCATAAAGCTGCTCACCACTGAGATGGCTCACCCCAGGCAAACCAGGAGGGGTAGGACAGGAATTTTCTCTCTTGTTATACAAGTACCTACATAATATACTCAATTTTGCTTCTTTGCCCCCAAAGCTTAAATATTTACTATCTGGCCCTTTACAAAAAAGTGTGCCTATCCCTGCTTTAAATCATATCAGGGAAGTTCTGCCATTTCACCTTATTGATTGTAGGCAACATTTTGGTCCAGGTTTCAGTCAACTAACAAAGCAAATTGTTAAAGCTATTTCTAGCCCCTTGAGCTAACATTGAATCTAGAATCTCTATATACTGAGCCCCTATCAATAAATTCAACCAGATCCAATTGGCAAAATCATGCAGTTCTGTTGGTGTTTATCACCCCTCCCCATGGATCATAATTTCACCTTCTGCGGCTTTGGAGACTTGAGTTTAGTTACAGATCTAAGATGGAATGGTGATGGGGGTAGGTCTTTTGGAAGCTCACTACAAGATCTTCAGGCAAGAGGAGAGTAACTTCTCAGATGGTGGAAAGGCTTCTTCTATGGCAAAGAAGGCTCTGCAGAATGTGGGGTTCAAGGTCCCCAGCTTCAATGGAATCTGCTCATATACCCCCATCCCAGTTCTCAGGGCCCCACTCCATCCCAATCAATGCCTAACTTTAACAAAAGAGGCATTACACTATTGGGAATTCAATTTGTGTTGTAATTCAGCCACCCACAGGATTAGACTTTGGTTTTAGTTTCCTGGCTATAGGAGATGAGGACTTCTTTAAGGGCAGTCATTGGAGCTTCCAGGTTCTTTATGTGGACCTTGGAGCTGGGAATTTGAAGTCCAAGCTCGTCATTTTCTTTTCCTATGTTCTCCAACCCAATTAGAAGAATTATACTCCTTATTTCATTAAAAATACTCTATGGCATCAAATACTACATCACCCAGAGCCTTGCCTTCTATAGACACTTTTTTTTAATTTAATTTTTTTTAATTGAAGTAAAGCTGATTTACGCCTTCTATGGAGACTTGATTGGAGGTATCTAAAGGTAATAATTTTACATAACTGTCTTGCCACTGCAGGCCATGGAATATCAGTGCCCAGGGTGACTGAGTGTTACCAGGCCTTCTCCCTGTTTACTCTCCTTCCCCAGAACACCCTGAGTTCCTGCTCTAGACTTTGACGAAGTAGTTGAGTCTAAAGTCTACCAAATATTGGGTTCTGGGAACATCATTCTGCGTGGGAACATTTTTTAAGCCCAAAGCGTTATAGGTGGTGCTAGAATAATCTCCTGTGTCTTATTAACTTCTGAGGTCCATCCTTGGGAGAGACATCTGAGTCTGGAGTGACTAAGGCCCCAACTTTATCCAGGCATCCAAAGACCTCTTTGAATGACTCTGAGCAGAATCTAAAAGTAAGGAGGGATGTATCTGAACTTTGGTTTCATTTCAGGATTTTGGACTTTAATTCACAAGGGCATAATGATTTGGTTTTAGACTCTAATTCCTTTAGAATTTAACTTAATTTTGGACTTAAGTTCATTGGACTGAATTAAGTGAATTAATTTTTAAGAGATTTATTATTATTTTTTTTAATTAATTAATTAATTTATTTATCTACTTTTGGCTGTGTTGGGTCTTCGTTTCTGTGCGAGGGCTTTCTCTAGTTGTGGCGAGCGGGGGCCACTCTTCATCGTGGTGCGTGGGCCTCCCACTGTCGCGGCCTCTCTTGTTGCAGAGCACAGGCTCCAGCCGCGCAGGCTCAGTAGTTGTGGCTCACGGGCCTAGTTGCTCAGCGGCATGTGGGATCTTCCCAGACCAGGGCTCGAACCCGTATCCCCTGCATTGGCAGGCAGATTCTCAACCACTGCGCCACCAGGGAAGCCCGAGAATTATTTTTACCCAAGAAAATTGATAATGCCAGGAATGTTTAATTCAAATTTGGGCCCTCTCTATTTTTTGGCATGTAATTATTGCAGCATCTTTTTGTGATTATTTAATCTCATTGCAGAAACAATGATAGACAGTATTAGACAGCATGGCTGGACATAATTTTAAATGGGGAATAGAATAAAGAGTGAATTTTCAAGCCGTGGGTACAACTTGACTTTGGAGCATGTGGCAGATTATATTTTATAAAAATGACCCCACAGTGAAGTAAGCCAAATACAAAAGGACAAATATTGTATGATTCCACTTATACGAGGTACTGAGAATAGTTAAATTTATACAGGAAATAAGTAGAATAGAGGTTACCAGGGGCTGAAGGAGGAGGGCATGGAGAGTTATTGTTCAATGTGTGCAGAGTTTCATTTTGGAAAAGATGAAAAAGTTCTGAATATGGGTGGTAGTTATGGTTCCACAACAATGTGAATGTACTTAATGCTGCTCATTGGAAACTTGAAAGTGGTCAAAATGGTAAGTTTTATGTTATGTATATTTAACCACAATAAAAAAAAAAAAAAGGGAAAGAAAATGGTCCCATAACACTATTTCCAGTCCCACGTGCTCTTTCAGAACCTTGCTACTCTCCCATTAAGAGGCGGAGTTTATACGTGCCATCCCCTTGAACTTTTTGTGTTCTGCCTTGTGACTGCTCTTTTGACTGCTTTGGCCAGAGGACAGCAGAAGTGATGCTGTGCAACTTCCAAGACTCAGTCATAAAAGAGGTTACAGCCTCTGCCCAGTTCTCTGTGTATTTCAACCTGCACCTTTGGAGCCCTAAGTGTTGCCGAAGCCACACTGTAGGAGAGACCACGTAGTGAGTCACACAGAGATAGAGAGAGATGCCCAAGAAGCCCCAGCTGCGTGAGTCTTCCCAGCGCAGATGCCAGACATGTGAGTGAGGAAGGCTTCGAGATGACTCTGGCCCCAGCTGTTGCCTGAGAGGGACCCCAAATGAGCACCGCCTGCCTGCCAAGCCTCATCAACTCAGAACCATGGGAGAGAATAGAACTAGATTGTTGGGTTTCGACACTAAATTTGGAATGGCTTATCAGGCAGCAACAGATAACTGGAACATGGTTGACTTAACGTATTCGTCTGACCCATCCCAGAGCCTTTGGGGGTAAAATGTACACTGCCTGTCAGCAGTCCTGGAAGGATGCTCAGAGGACCGTGAAGGTGGGGCATCTAGCTAGTTTGCTGTTTCTTCTTTCCTGCATAAGAAGGGGATTGTCACATCCCTAGTTGATGGCAGACTTGATAGAGAAACCCAAAGCATTGGGAGAACAGAGTGCCAGATCTTAGTATGGGGGCTTGCAAATTTCCTGTGCAAGCATCCACCTAGAGCCACACTCCCGGCCTTTCTTCCTCCCACAGTCTTCCTCTCACAAGTGACATCTGGTAGGTGGCTCTGAGAGAAAGCTCTGGGCGTGCTGGCCCCTTCCTTTCCTCTTTTCGGAGACGACTGTGTTCTGGCTGGCATCTCTGCTGTGCAGTGTAAAGCATTCACCCAGCTGGGCCCCAGACTGGGGAATACGTCTAATTCAGAGGTTAAGCCTTCGTAAACCCACTTGGCCACAGACCTTAGCCATGTTATCTTAGTTGCTTTATGGATAATAAGAGTGATATTTTCATTTTCATCTGCCAGACTCCTGTGTGTGCATCTCAAATAGTTTAAAACTCAAGTCTAATAGGGAGAAATGAGGGACATTATTTCTTTGACTTCCTAAAACCCTAATGATCCCTATCTACATGTCAAAGTTTTCTGCATCCTGTAAGGGCCAGACCAAATGCCATCCCTACAACTCCTCCCCCTGAAAGCAGACATGAGCTGACCTTGCTCCAGCCTCTTGCTGTCCTTCCTTGTCTCCCTTTCAGTTACTTGTCAAATTTGGCTTTAGAGTTAGCTGTGTACTTATTATACTTCACTACATAGCATAGGTTGTTCTCAACATTAATGGTTGGGTTTTAAAATACCTAAGCTCTTTTTGCATGCTAACTGACACTCCCAAACTGAGGGTTATATGCCAAATTCAGACCCTCCTGCATCAGCTGATAATAACGAACATTTCCAGCTGTCACACGGCAGAGTTGCTTCCCAGCCAATTGTTCTGTTCTGCAGTTTCATCATTTTTGTCAGCATGGCAGTTTGGGGACAATTACTTAAATATTTTATTATATTTGCAGTATTTATTTTATAAAACTAATATAAAGAGTGGGAAAATGAAAATGTTCATCCTGCTGATAAAAAAATAAAGAGCTCAAACTTGATTCAGTTAAGGCAAAGATGGAGATTGTTAGGTATACTGAATGCTAGGAAGAGTTAACCTTGTTGTAGATATTTGTTTTATTTCTGGTAGTTGACTTTTGTGTTAAACTATGAAGGAAAAGAGAAAAAATGAAAAAAAATGTTTAACATGGTATATTAATCAGCATTCTCCAGAGAAACAGAACCAATGGGATGTATGCACATACATAAAGAGAGATTTATTTTAAGGTATGGCTCATGAGATTATGGAGACTGGCAAGTCCAAAATCTGCCATTCAGATGTGAAGGCCATCTGCTGACAGGATTTCTTCTTGCTCAAGGAAGTTCAATCATTTGTTCTATTCAGGTCTTCTACTGATTGGATGAGGCCCACCTATATTAGGAAGAGCAATCTGCTTTACTTAACATCCACAGATTTCAATATTAATCTCATCCAACAATACCCTCACAGAAATAGCCAGAATAATGTTGACCACATATCTGGGCACATGGCCCAGCCAAGTTGACACTTAACATTAACCATCACACATGGTGGGTATATATCCTCAAAATTATGTTTGAAAGACAAGGGATATTATACTTCTTAAATCTCTGAGAATATTTAAATATTATTTTTGTATATTATTTTGAAATTCCTGGAAATATACACATTTTGTATATTTCAGCATAGTTTTAAGGAGCAGAAAATTAAGGAACTGCCTATAAACTCTTTGTTATATAAAATGGGGATCATTTGGGTGTAGATCTAGGTGCAAAACTGTTTGTGATGTTTAGCAAAAGGCTATTAAATCAAAGTGATTGTTAATGAATTTTATCAACAACAAATTTTTTATAATGATCACTGTGTTAACTGGAACCTTCAAGTAACCACAATTTTTTTCTCTAAACTCTAAAATTATGGGAGGGCTTCCCTGGTGGCGCAGTGGTTGAGGGTCTGCCTGCCAGTGCAGGGGACACGGGTTCGAGCCCTGGTCTGGGAAGATCCCACATGCCGCGGAGCAACTACGCCCGTGAGCCACAACTACTGAGCCTGCGCGTCTGGAGCCTGTGCTCCGCAACAAGAGAGGCCGCGATAGTGAGAGGCCCCCGCACCGCGATGAAGAGTGGCTCCCACTTGCCACAACTAGAGAAAGCCCTCGCACAGAAACGAAGACCCAACACAGCCATAAATGAATAATAAATAAATAAATGAATAAATAAAAATTTAAAAAAAAAAGTATTTTAAAATTATGGGAAAAAGCAAGTCACCTGACAATAAACTCAATTAGGAATATAACTAAAACAAATGAACCCTAAAGCCAACTCACAGTGCTGGTGTATGTCACCACCTCAGCCCATGCTCCTCAACTGCGATGATCAACACTCACATCATAAGGACCCTGATTAAGAAAAGGCAAGAAGTTCTAGAGATGTATGGTGGAGATGATTGTAGAACAGTGTGAATGCACTTAATGCTATAGAACTGTACACTTAAAAATGGCTAAAATGATCAATTTTATGTTATGTATATTTGACCACCATTAAAAAAAAAAAAAGAATATGGTGAGTCACTGACTTTCTTGGCTTGGTATGTATTACTCCTGTTGGTTAGGTAAGGCTCCTTGGTTGTAAGCTATAGAACCAGTAACAGCTAGCTTGAGGGAAAAAAGGAGAATTGCAAGGATGCAGGAGGTATATCTCAGAACCCAAGGGCAGGAGTACTAAGAGATCTCGGAGGACTAGAGTCAGGAACTGGAAGGCCACTGGGACTCTTCCTTGTCTCTGCTTTTCTCCATGATTCTACTTCATCCTCATTCTCTCAACAACCTGGTTTCTCTGTCTGTCTGGCTCACAGGATGGAATATGCTCACTGCCTTCCTCTCTCCATGACTCCCAAGTTTACTTGACCTGTTATACTCCTGTGTTGAGAATAACTTGCAGTCTCTCACTCCTAATTCCCTATTCCCAAGAAAGGGAAGCTGATTGGCACATCCTGGGTCAGGTGACCTCCCCTGGTCCAATCAGCCCTGCTCAAGGGGTGATGTAAACATGGCCGGTTCTGAGAGAGGAGCTGCTGAGCATATACCTCAAACAGTGTCTTAACATTTGGGAATATCCATCCCACTAAACCAGATAATGCTCTCCCCTCAAGCTCTTGGCACACAGTTACATTCAGTTTAGTGAACATAGAAGAATCTACAGTGGTATGAATTACATGGTTGGGAGATGTGTCAGGGTCACTTCCTCCTCTACAGCCAAATCCTCCATCTTGGGAAAGCCTGTTACCTCACTCACCATGGCCAAAGACATGGATGGTCTTGGAATGTTTTGTTTCCAGCCCAGTCTTCTGTCGAGCTCCAGCCCTGAGGGAGCACAGCAGATGCTCTGTGTTTGACCCTCATGTTCTAAGTCATTGGTCCACAGCCCTGACCGCTTGCCCTACTTTCTCTGAATCTCACAGATCACACACGGCACTGACAGAGTTTCCTGTGGTAAAGGGCGTCCTTTCCATTTTGCCTGTTCCCAGTGTGTGTCCCTCTTTGTTCCTGGCCAAGGAGAGAGTCTCTTCGCCTCCTCTGAGGGGTTTGTTCTTTGAGTCTCTGCGGGCTCCTTCCCTGTGGCCCTTCCCGCAATGCCTCTGAGTTGCCAGGAAGTTACAGGGTCACATTTACCTATGGTCAAGTCTAATAGGTGTATGTATGGATACCAAGGGGGAAAAGGGGGGTGAGTGGGTGGAAGGAATTGGGAGATTGGGATTGACATATATACACTCTTGATACTATGTATAAAATAGATAACTAATGAGAACATACTGTATAGCACAGGGAACTCTACTTAATGCACTGTGGTGACCTGAATGGGAAGGAAATCCAAAAAAGAGGGGATATATGTGTATGTATAGCTGATTCATTTTGCTGTACAGTAGAAACTAACACAACATTGTAAAGCAACTATACTCCAATAAAAATTAATTAAAAAACAAACAATACTGTATTGCATATTTGAAAGTTGCTAAGAGAGTAGACCTTAAATGTTCTCACCACAAACATATACAAATGTGGGCTTCCCTGGTGGCGCAGTGGTTGAGAATCTGCCTGCTAATGCAGGGGACACGGGTTCGAGCCCTGGTCTGGGAGGATCCCACATGCCACGGAGCAGCTGGGCCCGTGAGCCACAATTGCTGAGCCTGCGCGTCTGGAGCCTGTGCCCCGCGACGGGAGGGGCCGCGATAGAGAAAGGCCCGCGCACCGCGATGAAGGGCGGTCCCCGCACCTCGATGAAGAGTGGCCCCCGCTTGCCGCAACTGGAGAAAGCCCTCGCACGAACCGAAGACCCAACACAGCCAAAAATAAATAAATAAATAAATAAATAAATAAGAAAATCCTTTAAAAAAAAAAAAAAACATATACAAATGTAACTATGTGAGGTGAAATGTGTTAACTAACCTTACTGTGGTAATAATTTTGCCATACATATGTATATTAAATCATTACATTGGGCACCTTAAACTTACAAAATGTTATATCTCAATAAAGCTGGGAGAAAAAAAAGTCTCATAGGTATAAATTTTCTTTGCAACACTCCAGTGTGAAAGCATCATATTTCTTCTTTTTAAAAAAAATCCAGTTAATCCATCCAGCTGTGAGACCTGCCTGCCAACTGATGAGAAGTCCAATGTAGCCATTACTGGAGCTGGCCCCCATCTCCATGGGACCAGATGGAGATCCTGGAGCTTATGTGATGTCAAGAAGCTGTGAGGACCCTGATCCTTGGTCCAGGGGAAGGGTCGGCAGTACAGTTACCCACTTCGCTGCAGGACACAGCTGCCAAGCTGGTCCCACCCTTGCTAACCTGAGTAGGCTCAGAGAAACTCTTTAGGACTTACGGGGCTCACAAGGAACCTCCTGCAGGTCTCAAGGCCCTCAGGGCTTTGGAGAGGGTGTATGCAGGCCTCAGTACTGTGGCACCCCTTCTTCCCCCCGGTCCTCCATCTCCAGAGCGCTTGTCTCTCCTCTGTTCAGGTCAGATCCACCCTGTAAGCTTTGTAGCCTCACCTCACCCCCCTGTGACCCGAACCTGAGCTTTAGAAAACAGAGGCCTATTAATTGTTTCACAAGGCAAGAGAAGCTTCTAGTTCCAGGATGTAGGCATAGGGGTGTGGGCAGGCAGAAACGTGGGTACCATTTATTCTTTGATGAGTCTTGGAAACTGGACACTATTGATTTCTTCATCAAGAGACGCTGCCAAGAAATGTGCCACTCACTTGCACAGCCCCTCACCGTTTTCCCAGCCTAGAAAGCAGAAAAAGGCGTCCACCCAGATCACAGACCACAGACCGGGAATGAGGAGACCCCCTCGCGGAGTACCTCACCCACAGCAGTCACCTGACAGCAGCAGTGTCACGGTGAGGACCCCCTCACCATGCAGCTTCCTGCACGAAGTGGTGAGCATGGGAGTTATTTTTGGACAAAGTGTCCTAAGTATGCAGTGCATTCTTTATAATCATTGTCTATGATGGTTAAGTATTAAATCATAGTTAGTATTTGTTTCAACTCATAATAAATGAGAGGTATTACATGGTGCATACAGCCTTCCCCAGGACACAAAAGACTTGAGTTTTCAAAATTTCTATTCCAACTCCTCTAAACTGTAAGCCCACAAAAGTCAGCGTCCCCAGTCTTAATCACCTCTGTCCTCCCACACTCAGACACCACTACAGGACTCTGTAATGACTCAGTGAATTGACTTCTTTCATTTAAGCACCCAAGTGAAGATAAAAGATAAAACCCTTGCCCACCATTTCCCTGTGGACCTGTGGGGAGGGTGCACTTGTGATGTCTGTGTCTGAAATGAGGACGGGGGACACAACTGCCAGGGGAATTCCATGAACAAATGGTTGGGGAGTGTCTGTAATCCTTCCAGGGAGTATAGAGTTAGCTCCTGAAATGAGCCCACTGGACACGGGCAGGTCCAGAATTGAGGCCAGTATCCATCTATCCAATGGAGATGATTTCCTCAAAGAGGGAGACCCATCGTTTCTCTCCATCCTGAGATATCCATCACCATCTGAACTCTCACTCTCCTAGTGTTTGCTATAAAGACTTGGCAACACTTTTACTCAAAATTCACTATCTGAATCAAAAATCATCCCATTATAGAAAAGAATTTGAAAAAGAATGTATATAACTGAATGATGAAATATAGACACTTGCTACCCTAAAATCTCCAGCGTATTTTTAGGAACAGAATACATTCAGATAATCCACGATGCCTGTGCTGCCAACTTGCAGCCTCCTGGGGAATTTGTTGGGAGCTACCTTCTTGCCCAGCAGGCCCACATTTGGGACTGGACACTTTCTGCTGGGTGACCTGGGCTGGGAGAGAACAGCAGCCTGAAAGGGACTCCACAGCCCTGCAAGGAAAAGAGAGAAAAGCCACTGCATTCTGCTGCAAGGCTAAGAAGGCCTTGCACTGCTAATGAAAACAATTTGGAGAACTTGGCCAGGAGCCCAGAGCTGGAGGAACCAGAGCCATGGGTAAGTTATTAAGTGCCCTATAAAAGCCCCACTGGGCAATTTAGAGCCCCTGGCTCAGCTATTGGATGCATCCATGGGGCCTGAGGAGGCATCAGTGCCCCAGCCTGGATGCAGGTTGGTGTCATTGGGGTCAACACCAGGCCAGGGAAAAGGAGAGAAAGAAAAGAAAGATGAGAGAGAGCCATTTTCAGCTTTAGGATGTCAAACGGGGTTTCAAACATTCTGGAGAAATGGAGCAGGGTAGAGAGCATTTATTTGCTCAAGGAGTCAGGAATCCTCACCTCTCTTACCCAAGTGTCATTTTCCAGAATTCATCACCTACTTCTTGAGTCATGTCCGGAAACTAAGGTTTCTTCTTGGTATTAGAAGATGTGCACTTTCAAGCTTTCCCAACCCATGAGAGAAGCTAGATAGAGGTTCTGGAAAATGAGATGGGGGCCTTTCCACCTCTGTGTTTCCTTAAAGGCTGTAGTCTTCACACTGATGTTCCTCTCTCCTATTTATTAGTGCTTAGTCTTTCCACTTGGAAAATGGGACTAGGAAGACCTGTCCTATCCACTGGCAGGAGGGTGTTGTGGGAATCAATTCAGTCTGAAGGATGAAGGAATGATTTGAATATTGATACAGAGTGGGAGTCTTTGTGTTCTGAGATTGTTTGAATTATCAGCTCCCTGAAGGCAGGGGTTTGTCTGATCTTTCACTGATATCCCCAGCTCTTAGAACAATGGCTGACACAGCAGGCACTCAAAAGAATGTATTGAACAAATGAATGCGAAAAAAGAAAAAACATGGAACTATAGAGTTTAACAACTGGAGGGATCCCTAGGGTCAACCTCAAATCTTGGTTTATAAGCCCCAGCAAGGTCTATGCTTCTCTTCAAACTATTGCAGCCTCAAGGGTGGAGAAGTCGAGCAGGCCTCCATGATGGAGATTGATCAAGTCTCACATTCAGGTTCTCTTTCTGCTTTGCTGTGACATGAAACTCATTTTGAAAAACAAAACAAAACAAAACAAAAGTTAAGCCCTAATTATTAGCTCTTTTTTTGGCATGGAAAAAAAAAATTCCAATCCAGCGCCGAGCATAGCATGTCTGGTCATATTCACTCTTAAGTTAAAAAAAAAACAAAAAAACCCAACTTTCTTGGCATTCCGTGTCCTCATCCCAGGTTCATGGAGCGGTCAGAAGACACATAACATTTGTGAACATCTTCTTGGTCACAGCGAAAGCCAGCTTGGCCTCCCAAATGTTTCTCCAACATCTGGGACTCACAGGCAGGTCAGCTCTTGGCTAGAACAATCTGGGTGACAATTGTCAATCAGGAAAAGCTGCAGAGGTCTTAAGGTCCCTTTATCACACGGCTCGCCACAGTCCTACCCCCTGATAATGAGAGACCCTCCTCATGTCCCAGCCCAAGGACACCTACTAGAAAGACCCTGCTCATTAACTGACCCTGGACACCCTGCAGACCACAGGGCCTGTCGGGAGATGGTGTGGGTGATGAAACCGGCAGGCTGTGGGCTAATGGCCAGGGAAGTTGCACATCTCCCTCTGCAGCTTCTGACTGCCCTTCCCCACGCCCAACAGCACGAGGGTCTGTTCATGTGGCACCCCTGGCTGCTCTATCCTGTCCCGAACTTCCCCTGGCTCTTCCCTCAGCACTGGAGCCCTTGTGTATGTTGTGTGAGCAGAAGCAAAGGTGCAGAAAGATGGTTGTCACCTGTCAACAGTGGTTACCTTGGGCAGTGCTGTTGGGGGGGGCTGGGGCAGATGGAGATGATTAAACTTTTCCTTTAGCCATGTCTGTGTGGCTCGACTTGTTCCAACCAGCATCTATTACACATACAATTTTTTAAATCCAATAAAATTAGAAAGTAAGTTGCAAAAGGATGCCTGTCGTATGATATCATCTATATAAAATCCCAAACTACAAAAACTACGTACTGTTAATGGAGCTTTACCTAGGTAGTAAAAGCCTGAAACCTGCCCAAACACTTCAACTGGATCTGTGACATCTTGTTTCCTTTAAAAAACAAAACAAAACAAAAACCTCAAAGCAAATATAGAAGGTTAATGTTCATTGGAGTGGGGGATGGCTACTTGGGTGACGGTTACAGTATTCTTCATAATTTTCCATTAGTTTGAAATACTTCAAAGGCTAAAATTTTAACTACAATTAAGGGGAAAAAAGGACTGAGTTTACTTTATTTGTAACTTATCATCTTAGCAAGTCACTATGCATCCTCCAGATATAAGAAAGAGGGGAAGGAAAGAGGAAGAAAGGATCACAACAAGTCTGGGAGAGCTAGATTGCTCTTCTGATTTTCCTTATTCTTTATCTTAGTCAGTTTGAGCTGCTGTAACAAAATACTATAGACTGGGGGGCATAAACAACAAATATTTATTTCTCACAATTCTGGAGGTTGGGAAGTCCAAAATCAAGGTGCCAGAATAATCTATGTCTGGTAAGGGTCCTCCTCCTGGTTTGCAGATGGCCACCAACCTACTCTAAGCTCTTCTTATAAAGGCACTAATCCCACCAAGGGGACTCCACCCTCATGAACCCATCTAAACCTAATTACTTCCCCAAAAGCCCACCTCTGATTACCATCATATTGAGGATTAGGGCTTCAACATATGACTTTTGGGGGGACACAAACATTCAGTTTATAGTATTCTTCTACAGTGTTTTATTTGGCAACAAACAAGGGAGAGAGCCAAAATTAATGTCCTGTGGCTAAGTGGCTGGCTGGCTGGCTGGATGGATGGACAACCTAATAAACCAACAGCTGCCAGGTTCTGGTACAAGTTGGAATCTTGCCTTCATCATGAAGGCTCACAGAGGCCATCCCCCAAGGCTGTGGGACTGCTCACTGCTCACCTCTGGTTCTAATACAATGCATTCATGAAACTGAGCCCCTTGTGCTTTTGCCTGTCAGACCACAAGAACCTACATGTGCTAATAAGTAGTTAGAAGACGAAGAGCACTTGCTACCGATTACCCTCCTTGTGCTGTGGGGAGGGGAGAATATTCCTTGTCCTTCCCCTGTCCTGAGTGGAGACCTGCAGCTGTGGCTGTAGGGACCCAAGGGGACAGTGGCTCCCCTGCTCTCAGGGGATAGGAAATAATAATGAACTGTGTGGCCGTTCCAAATGCACTACCTTGATTTTTTTCCTCCAAAACAAACAAAAAAATGTCCCTGAGAAATAGTTGGCAGGGCAGGTGTTCTACACCCCCTTTTCTTGGAGGGGGTGTAACTTTTTTATTTATTTATTTATTTATTTATTTATTTATTTATGGCTGTGCTGGGTCCCCGTTTCTGTGCGAGGGCTTTCTCTAGTTGCGGCAAGCGGGGGCCACCCTTCATCGCGGCGCGCAGGCCTCTCACTATCGCGGCCCCTCCCGTTGCGGAGCACAGGCTCCAGACGCGCAGGCTCAGCAATTGTGGCTCACGGGCCCAGCTGCTCCGCGGCATGTGGGATCTTCCCAGACCAGGGCTCGAACCCGTGTCCCCTGCACTGGCAGGCAGACTCTCAACCACTGCGCCACCAGGGAAGCCCGGGGGTGTAACTTTGATATAGGGAGTTGAGGGCCTGGCTGGGGTCACAGTTAAGAGCGTGTCCCCTGGCTCAGAGAGCAGAGTACCACTGGGCTCTAGAAGCCAGTCTGGGGGGGAAGTGCCCAGCCTACCAGGGCAGCCAATGTTTACTGGGCAGTTCCTATGTTCCAGGTGCCGTGCACATCAGCTGGTGTTTAATTCTTGCAGCAGCTTTGAGTTAGGTGGGCTGTGTGGCTGGGAGGCCAGTTGTGCACATTACGAACGACCCTGCTGAGGGAGGCGGGGACTGGGCTGGCTGCAGAGGACCAGATTCCACACTAAGCATCCATCCACCGGGTGAGCAGGAGCTATCTGGGGCTTTTCATAGAGCAGTGGCTTAACCCAACTTGATTTTTGGAGAAGTCTCTCTGGCTTCGGGGTGGAGAGAGGATTGGAGGGGGCAGGAGTGGGGGCCGAAAGGCATCTGTGAGGTCGCTGCTGTGGCTGGGAATGAGCAAAGGTGGGGAGGAGTAGAGCTGGGACCTTGGCAAAAGGGGATGGCTCCCAGGTCTGGAGTGGGAAGCAGCGCGGAGGACCACCGGAGAAGGGAGCCGGGTAGGAGGCAGCAGCCAGACAAGGAGGAAGAAACTGCTGACAGGGAGGGGGGCTTGCGTGGGCTCAGCCACCAACTAGTCTTGGGACTTTGGGCAGATCACAGCACCCCTTTGGGGACTCAGTTTCCACTTCTGTAAAATGATGGGGCTGGATGCAGGCTGTCCAACTGCAGTGCCTCTGGGTCCTGGTGCCCGGCGCCGCTGGGAGTGCCAGAGAAACTGCCAGGGTGGCAGGGAGTGGTGGGCACCCAGGAGCCAGTTGGCATCCCGGCAAGCTATGGCAAAGCTAAGGCAAAGGGCAATGGCAATGCTAAGGCAAAGGGCAAGCAAGCGCTGCCAGGCTCGCCCACGTGGCCAGGACACTGAAGTCACCGCGGCAGGGTTCCAGCCGGGCATGGGCTGGGCCATGAACTGCATCGTCTCTTTACATAACCGTCTTCACAACAGCTTGTTCTCTCAGTCGGGTGGTACCAGGCCTCTGATCGAATGGCTTTTGCAGTTCCTCACTGTCAAATTCGAGGTTGGGCTAGGGAGCAGGAAAGAGCAAACAGCAAGGTGGCCTTGAAATCATCTCAGCCCTCTGGCTCGGTCTCCTTGTGTGCCAGGGCTGGGGTGGATCTTCTAAAGGTCCTTCCTGACCCTGCAGTTCTAGGAGCCTCTGGTTAGGACCCTGCCTTGGAAATCACTCTGAGCTGGGGGGGGGCTCCCTGCCTCTGAGCTGAGTGCCTTGGTGTGCTTTTCCGGGCGCTGCCAGAAATGGGAGAGGTTGTCAGGACTGATGGCTAAACACTCCACTTGGCAATACACATTTTACATATTTCCAGCTGTATAGCCATGATAAGTGTCTTAAATCCTCTGTGCCTCGGTTTCCTTGTGCCTGCAGAGAGAAACGTGATGGGGCCCATTGTGGCCCTCTACACTGGGGATGGTAATGCTACCTACTTTGCTCTTAGGAATAATAAGTGAGAAAATACTAGTAAACCTTTAGCACAGACCTAGGCACACTGAAGTTTGCAGTTACTGATAGCTATGACCATAATTACAGCTTCGCCGTCAGTACTTATGGAGCACCTGGCACCATGCCAGGCTCAGGGGACACAGTGCTAACCTATTAGCCTGGCACGCAGGGCCCCTGCCCTCAGAGTTACTGTCTGGAGGGGAGGCGGACAAGTTAACCCGTATGCATTAACTAGTACAGGTGCACTCTGCTAGGGAGGCAGGGGGTGATGCAGGAGCACATACGAGAGGCTGAACCCCCAGCACTTACTATGGTCTTTTCACTGTTTAGCTCCACCCAGTGGAGAAACAGATATGTGTCACCCAAGGGTGGGGGTGAGACAACAGGTTTTCGTCTTCGAAGCATGAGGCTGGGAAATTAGTGTTCCCCATGATCAAAGGTGGTGGTCTGGGCCAGGGTAGTGGTGTTGGAGTTGGAGAGAGGAGGACAGAGAGAAGTGACAGGACCTAGTAATTGAGTGGACAGTGGGGGCAGGGTGTGTGTGTGCTGGTTCTGTGTGTTCACAGGAAGGTCAAGGATGAGGCCCAGGTTTTTGACTGGCAGGGGAATGGTGAGGCCATTCGGTTCCACTTCCAATCCTCTTCCAGCCCATAAAGTACTGTAGTGATTAATTTCATGTGTCAAATTGACGGTGCTCAGATGGGCCACAGTGTGCCTAGATGTTTGATCAAACATTATTATGGGTGTGTCTGTGAGGGTGTTTTTGGCTGAGATTGACATGTGAACCAGTTGACTGAGTAAAGCAGATTGCCCTCCCTAATATGGGTGGACCTTGCCTAATCAGATGAAGACCTGAATAGAACAAAAAGGCTGACCTTCCCACGAGTAAGAGGGAACTCCTCCTGCCTGACTGATTGAGCTGAGACGTGGATCTTTTCCTGCCTTTGGACTCCAGCTGAAACATCAGCTCTTCTTGGGTCTCCAGCCTGCTGACTTTCAGACTAGAACTTACACCATCAGCTCGCCTGGGTCTCCAGCTTGCTGACTGCAACTCTTGGGACTTCTCACTCTCCAAAACTGTGTGAGCCAATTCCTTGTAATAAATTTCTTTCTATGTATACATACGCATCCTACTGGTTCTGTTTCTCTGGAGAACACTGACTAATACAGGTACATTTGTGAAATCTAGAAAAAGGGCCCTCTAGGCAGCTACAGCCATTGCCAAGGTGAAGGCCTGTGAGCGGAACAGATGGACCCCATCTCCCTCACTCCCTCCTGTCTGGGAGCGTGGCACAACCCGCACAGACACACACAATGGTCTGGACACCACTGACTGAAACAGGGGACAGAGAGGCCAGTTGATGTGATGAGTTTTAAACATGTTGGTTTCGAAGTGTCTGAAGGTAATGTGAGACTGAGAGGCTTTTTTTGTTTCTTTTTTTCCTTTTTTAAAATTGGGGTGCAATTCACATAACATGAAATTAACCATTTTAAAGTGTACAATTCAGTGGCATTGAGTACATTCAGAATGTTGCGCAATCAATGATGTGACAGACAGGGCTTACTTTCCAAAACATAGCAGCAGCTCATACAGCTCAATAACAAAACAAACAAACAAACAAACAACCCAATCAAAAAACGTGCAGAAGACCTAAATAAACATTTCTCCAGAGAAGACATACGGATGGCCAACAGGCACATGAAAAGATGCTCAACATCATTAATTCAAATCAAATGCAAATCAAAAGTACAATGAGGTATCACCTCACACCTGTCAGAATGGCCATCATTACAAAGTCTACAAATAGGGACTTACCTGGTGGTGCAGTGGTTAAGAATCCGCCTGCCAATGCAGGGGACACGGGTTCAAGCCCTGGTCCGGGAAGATCCCACATGCCACGGAGCAACTAAGCCCGTGCGCCACAACTACTGAGTCTGCGCTCTAGAGCCCACGAGCCACAACTACTGAGCCCGCATACCACAACTACTGAAGCCTGCACGCCTAGAGCCTGTGCTCCACAACAAGAGAAGCCATCACAATGAGAAGCACACGCACCGCAACAAAGAGTAGCCCCCGGTCGCCACAACTAGAGAAAGCCCACGTGCAGCAACAAAGACCCAACACAGCCAAAAAATAGATAAATAAATAAATAAATTTGGGCTTCCCTGGTGGCGCAGTGGTTGAGAATCTGCCTGCCAATGCAGGGGACACGGGTTCGAGCCCTGGTCTGGGAAGATCCCACATGCCGCAGAGCAACTGGGCCCGTGAGCCACAACTGCTGAGCCTGCGCGTCTGGAGCCTGTGCTCCGCAACAGGAGAGGCCGCGATAGTGAGAGGCACGCGCACCGCGATGAAGAGTGGCCCCCGCTTGCCACAACTAGACAAAGCCCTCGCACAGAAACGAAGACCCAACACAGTCCTAAATAAATAAATTAATTTAAAAAAAAAAAGATCTAACTGACGATCTTTAAAAAAAATAAAAAATAAATAAATTAATTAATTAATTTTTTTAAAAGTCTACAAATAATAAATGCTGGAGAGGGTGTGGAAAAAAGGGAACCCTCCTACACTATTGGTCGGAATGTAAATTGATGCAGCCACTGTGGAAAACAGTTTGGAAGTTCCTTAAAAAACTAAAAATAGGGCTTCCCTGGTGGCGCAGTGGTTGGGAGTCTGCCTGCCAATGCAGGGGACACGGGTTCGAGCCCTGGTCTGGGAAGATCCCACATGCCGCGGAGCAACTAGGCCCGTGAGCCACAGCTACTGAGCCTGCGCGTCTGGAGCCTGTGCTCCGCAACAAGAGAGGCCGCGATAATGAGAGGCCCGTGCACCGCGATGAAGAGTGGCCCCCACTTGCTGCAACTAGAGAAAGCCCTCGCACAGAAACGAAGACCCAACACAGCCATAAATAAATAAAAATAAATAAATAAAAATTAAAAAAAAAAAAAAAAAAAAAAACTAAAAATAGAGTTACCATATGATCCAGCAATCCCACTCCTGGGCGTATATCCAGAGAAAACCCTAATTTGAAAAGATACATGCACTCCAATGTTCATAGTAGCATTATATACAATAGCCAAGACATGAAAGCAAGCTAAATGTCCATCAATAGATGAATGAATAAAGATGTGGGATATATATAAAATGGAATACTACTCAGCCATAAAAAATAATAAAATAATGCCATTTGTAGCAACATGGGTGGACCTAGAGATTATCATACTAAGTGAAGTAAGTCAGTCAAAGACAAATACCATACGATATCACTTATATGTGGAATCTAAAATATGATACAAATGGACTTATTTACAAAACAAACAGACTCACAGACCTAGAAAATGAATTTTTGGTTACCAAAGGGGAGAGGGGGGTGTGGGATAAATTAGGAGCTTGGGATTAACAGATACTACTATATATAAAATAAACAATAAGGACCTACTGTATAGCACTGGAAACTATATTCAATATCTTGTAATAACCTATAATGAAAAAGAATATATATATGTGTAAAACTGAATCACTTTGCTGTACACCAGAAACTAACATTGTAAATCAACTATATTTTAATTAAAAAAAAAAATGTTGTGCAACCATCACCTCTACCTAGTTCCAAACATTTTCATCACCCACAAAAGTAGTCACTTCCTATTCCCCCCTCTCCTCAGCCCCTGGCATCCATTAATCCACTTTCTGTTTCTATAGATACATGTTTTGAATATTTCATATAAATGGAATCATACCTTGTGACCTTTGTGTCTGGTTTCTTTTGTTTAACATCCGTTTGTTTGTTTCTTTTGAAGGCTGAGGAGACGATGGAAAGGGGCCAGCAGAGGTGGGAGATGTTGATAACACAGGAGAGAAAGAGGATATAGCCAATAGAAAGCAACGCTGAGAATGCGCTGGAGGGGGTGGGATGAGAGGAGCCCAGCAGGGACTGCCTTCTACACCAGTGGGGGGACACCTCTGTCATGGAGGGAAGGAGAAGGGTGTGGGGAAGACGCACACATGATCATAACTATAGGATTGGCAGCAGTGGAGGGGATTTCCATCTGACGGTTTCTATCTTCTTTGTGAGAGAAGAGGTTGGCCACCTACTGAGAGGCAGAGGAGAAGTTGGAAGGTTTGAAGAGAATGAAGATGATTTGAAAATAGTTGCTATGGGGAAAGGGGAAGATCTTTCTAGGGAAAAAGAAGGACTTTTCCAGGCAATGTTGAGGGATCGGGTGAGGTTGGGGTCAGTGAATTCATAGTGACATTAATCTGTAGTGTTATCTAATTTTATCTACAGATCTCAGCAACCTGGACATGACTGGTGTTTACATGTAACACTTGGAGCTATGGCAGCTATCCTGTAACCATGAGGACACAAGTTTAAGACCTAAGCCAATACACTGAGGATGGCAGAGCAAAGATTGGTTGTATCCTCCAGTGTACTCTGCATACAGTAATTGGGATGATTCTGTTCATGAGTCAGATCTTATTGCTTCTCTCCTTAAAGTCCTTTAATGACTTTCTGCTTCTCCAAGAAAAATTCCAAGTTTTTACCTTAGTCTGTAAAGCCCCACATGATCTGGCCCCCTGCTGCCTCTCTGACTTCATCCTTCCACTCGCTCCCACTCTCCCTCCATGCCAGCCTCTGGCATCCTTGCTGATCCTTGACTCTTTCCAGCACATTCCAGCCTCAGAGTCTTTGCCCTGGCTGTTCTGCTTTGCCTGGGATGCTCTCAGCCCAGATGCCTGGCTTGTTCCCTCATTTCCTTCAGTTCTGCTTAGATGCCACCTCATCAGAGAGGCATTCTCTGGCCACCCCCTTTCTAAATGCACCTTCATCGCTCTATTCTCTTTTCCTGCTTTATTGTTCTTTGGAGCCCATGTTGGCACCTCACACTTCACAGACTTATTTGTTCACTTGTTTATTCACACACACACACACACATGAATGTGAGCTTCCTGAGAGCAAGCCCCTGTTCAATCCCCCAGCACCTAGAACAGTGCTTGGCACCTAGCAGTTGTTCAACAAATCTTTATTGAATGAATGAATTAATTAAAAGAAAAGGCCAAGGTCCTTGATGATTATTACTGAGCCACTGCACTGACCCTGGAGCCACCCAGGCCCACACTTCTCATCGCACGAGAGAGTTGCCAACTGCCAGGATGTAGGGGAAAGTGGCCAAGGCTGAGGCAGAAGGGACAGGGCACTGGGCACCAGGGCAAAACTTGCCCACTTCACCATGACCTGGCCTGGCTGGCCAGTCCCAGCCCCCATAGAGAAACTGAAACCAGAAATCTAGCTCTTAACCTTGGCACCTCACCTATACGATGATCTGCATACTTGGTTTCAGTAAGAGAGAAGTCTCACACTCCTTCAACCAGGACGAACCCCTGTCCCCAGGTACACCAGTTAGGTTCAGTTGCAAATAACAGGAACATGGAAAATAGTGGCCTGCACAAATTAAGGGCTTGAATTTCCTACCATCACAAGTCTAGGCTAGAGAGAGGTATGCAGGTCAGGGCAGGTACAGCAACCCTCATGTTCTCAGTGACCCTGGCTCCTTCTGTCTTTCTGTCCCACCATCCTGAGCATGTGGCCCTTAGTCTCATGCTCCCATGATGGCTGCATGCCCTCCAGCATTTGTCCACAGTCCAGGGAGGAAGAGGGAGAAGGGCAATGGAGCAAAGCCACAGGCCAGGACAGCTTTCCTAGAAACCCCACACAGTGACTTTAGTTTGCATCTCACTAGACAGAACTATGTCACATGGTCACCCCAGCTGCAAGACAGTCCATGCACCTGTCACTCCAAACAAAACCAGGATTCTGTCATGAGGAAGAAGATGAGAACAGATGGTGCCTAAGCTGGTGATTTTCAAACTTGAGTGTGCCTCCGGGTCACCTGGAAGGCTTGTTAAAATCCAGATTTTTGTCCTTCCCCTCCTCCCCAACCAGTTTTCCAGTTGATGCTGGTGACAGGGAACACACTTTGAGAACTGCTGGCACTCCAGCACACAGCACTGTGAAATACGCAGAGAGCGGTAAGTTCACACTGAACGCTGACTGGCTTAGTCCCAGAGTGGTCGCCATTGGTTTTCCGGGACAACCTCACTGTGGCTAATGTGTCAGCTGGTTTGGCTTTGCGCTACCTGCCATCCTCCCATTTCCAACAGCCCACCTGCCTTCCTCTGCAGCCCACGCAAGAAACTGCCTTCAGAGCCTCCTGGCCAAGCCTGAGCGTGTTTGCAAAGACTTTTAGGTGAGGAGACGCTGAATCCAACTCGCAGGTGCCTGGAGAGGTCGGGATGGGCTGCTCCCTGCAGACCTTCCTGAGAGGCTCCAAGCTGCCCTTTTGACCGGCGGGTTCTTCTGGAGAAGTGCCGTTTTCCCTGTCATTCACGTCTGCAGAATTCATCGCTACATTTCACTGTCAGCTTCTAGTGACACATGCCATGTGAATACCTAAGCGTCCTGCAGCTAGAAAAGCCTCCCACACAGGTGTGCCCACCTCTGCTTTTGATGAGGAGGATTTTTCTTTTTAATTGAGAAAAAAAATCACATACCACGTAATTCACCCTTTTAAAATACGGTCTAGTAGCTTTCAGTATATTCACAGAGTTCTGCAGCCATCACCACTAATTCACAGAACATTTTCATCATCCCGTAAAGAAATCCCATTTGCTGTCCCCGCCCCCAACTCCTCCCCCCCACCTCGCCCCCATAGATACCTTCTGTCTCTATGGACCTGCCTATTCTGGACATTTCTCTTAAATGAAATCATACAATATGTAGTCTTTTGTGCCTGGCTTCTTTCACTTAGCATGATGTTTTCAAAGTTTATACATGTTGTAACATGTATTGGCACTTCATTCTTTTTTTATGGCCAAATAATAATCCATTGTATGGATATACAGCACTTAGTTTATCCATTCATCAGGTGATGGACATTTCAATTTTTTTCTACTTCTTGGCTATTATGACTAATTCTGCCATGAGCATACCTAGGAGTGGAATTGCTGATTCTCATAGTAACTCTGTGTTTAACTTATTGAGAAACTGCCTGACTGTCTGCCAAAATTACTGCACTATTTTACATTTGCATAGCAATGTGTGAGGGTTCCAATTTCTCCACATCATTGCTACCGCTTGTTAGTACCTGTCTTTTTGATTATGGACATTCTAGTAGGTGTGAAACCAAGGCCAGATTAAAGTCTCCATTTTTACACAGAAAAACCTAGGCCTGCAAATAAACAGGTCTGTGAACCAGCCACTGACCAGTGAATTGGAATACAAGAACATTATTCATGATTTTATCACCACCAAGTGATGGTGTCCCACGTAGGGGACGTGGACTAGCTTGGTTCTTCTTTTCCATGGAAACAGTCATCCATTGAGTTGCATGGTGTTCCTTCCTTAACATGATGTTTTCAGATGAAAAAGCTCTTGTCTCCTGCAGCGACCCAGAGGTAGGTCTCTTTGATCGTTTTTGCATTGTGTGCTTCCTGTCACACCAGGGTTGAACAAAGACCCAGAAAGCCAGGCTGGGAGAAGAGGCTGCCTGAGTCACAGCCCACGTACAGCCCCTCCAGAGGCCAGGCTCTCTTGCAATCTCCAGCCGGCTCTCCTGGTTGACCAGGTTTCTCTGTGAAAAGTTAGTAGAGCACACACAGCCCTGGACAGCATTTGGAGACTAAAGGAAAACACACACAGCGATAGAAATAAAACCTGGCAATAATTGTATAGATCTATGTTTCTTAAACTTAAAAAAAACTATGTCTTCTTTAGAGCAACAAAAAAACCTCAAGGCCACTCTCCACCCATGATTCTGATACATTGAGAAGCACCTCTCGTCTGTGTTCCCCCTTTTCCAAGAATATTTTATTGAATTTTATTCTCTGTACTTCTGTTATAAAGATACATTTTCCAAATATAAAATTATGCTATAAGCTTGAATGTTCCTTTAAAAACATCCATGTTTTTGCACGCATTGGAAGTATTCCCCCCAGGGATAGGAACCCTGAGAATCTTGGAGCTCCAGCATAGACTCTGACAAATGGGTGATTTGGCATATTGATTCAGAGTGAAAATTTGGAGCCCAACAAACATAGGTTCAAATCCAAGTGCTGCCATTCAATAAATGTGTGGCCTTGGGCAGCTTCCATAACCTTTCCAGATCTTTCTGTTTTTTCTTCATCTATAAAATGGGAACACCAAGTACAGTACTACCTATTCCACATGGGTCACCAGGAGAAGCTAGATCAGATAATGCATACAGAACGCTTAGCACCGGGCATGTAAGGAACACTCAGGCAAATGGTAGCCACATCAAAACCTGTTGCCCAACATAGAATATAACCAGTGACCACACGGAACTGAGAATTTTCACAGTGTACTATTTTCACATCTTAATTTCTTTGGGTTTCTCTGCTTCCTCTTTTAAAAAAAAAAGGCCTCACACCTACTTGTTCTTCTAGAAGAGGATGACTGTAGGCCAAAAAGAGGTTAAGAAGTTTTGCAGGAGCTCTTCATGGAAACAAAGCCAAGCCAATAAAATACTATTTCAGCAGAGTCACAGAACATTGGAATGATAGATCTACAGGACTGGAAGGGACCTCAGAGATCTGTCACTCTCACCTGACTGATGAAGACACTGAGACCCAGAGAGGTGAAGATCCCACCTCCTCAGTCCCAGGGCTAGCAGGGCGCGACCACCACCTGTGCAGACACATGGCCCTGCACGTCCTCCGGGGCACAGTGATGGAACAAGGTGGTCCAGTCAGAGGGCATCTCAGGACTTCTGGGAATGTTGGCACAATGACTCCCACTCTTTTCCCACTCCCTGGAATAATGAAGCCCAAGAAGCTGCTGGTACTGTCTTACAGCCACAAGGGGAGAGCCTGCCCGAGGTCATCTGGAGGTCAGAGATGAAAGAAGAGAAGATGGCTTGGTTCAGTCCCTATAATCCAACCATGCCTGAATGCAGATCTACCTCATAGACTGCTTTCTGCTCAATTGTTTGGGCCAGTTAGTGTCAGTTGTTTTGCCACTTGCTAACTTGCTATAATTAATAGAGGGGTTCAAAGTGCTGTAAAGATCTAAGGAGGAAGATTTCAGATCACAAAAGCCTTCCTGAGCCATGTTACATCAAAGAAGGATCTGAAAGGAAGAATGGGATGTAGACATGCTGTGAAGGGAGAGTCAATTCAGGGAAGGAAAAGACCTTGAACAGATGCCTGAGATAGGCAAGTCTGTGGTGGGGAGCGTTCTGGGAATTAGATTAAGTCAATTTGGCTAGGACGTTGGGTACCTGAAGGGAGTAATGGGAATTAGATTGAAGATGTACGTTCCTACCAGTCTGAAGTTTGTTCTTTTGTGTGCAGATAATAAGTAATGGAGCAATCAGGGTTGGGTTTCAGAATGAATTCAGTAAAGGAGAGAGATGAGAACGAAATGAGAGAACTGTTTGGGAGGCTATTTGTAATTGTCGATGCAAGAGAATCCATGGCTTCTAGGGTGCCCATTGTCCCAATTTGCCCGGACTAAGGGATTTCCCAGGATGTGGGACTTTCGGTGCTGAAACTGGGACAGAGTCGGGCAAATTGGGATGCTTAATCACCCTAAACCATAAAGGAAAATGTTGATAGATTTCATTGAGTAAAAATAACATATGACTAAAAAGATAGGAAATAGTCTAGATACATCAAAATTTCAGTATTTTTCTCCAGAAGAAAATTAAAATAAATGAAAATCTCTTTTGAGACTTCCTGATTCCTATCATCCAACCTCCCCATACCCTGGATACCACCAGCACCAGGAACTTGATCACCTCTGAATTCCCAAATGTCAACATCCTACTTTAACCAAAGCCATTCATATTTTCAGCACTCTCTTGCCCTTTCAGAGCCCTCCAGTACCTTCATTGCTTCCCTTTCTCCTTTCTGTCTTCACCCCCTTCTTTATCTAGCCAAGACCACTTCATCAACCAACTCAGTCAATATCATACCTTTTGGTCCTCTGCCCTTGGCAAAACTTTGGACTCTGGGTCAGTTCCACCATCTATCCCCCTTCTACATAAAGACTGTAGATAAACCTTGGATGAAAGCTCAATGCTGCCCACCAATGCTTCTTTCCCTTCCTCTCTTCCACTTCCCCACTCAACTCTTCAAGCCCTGCTCTACCACTGATGTAGCTGTGTGACTTTGGGCCAGTTGTGAGGATTAAACACATTTCCATGTGGAAAAACACTTAGCACAGTGCTTGGCATGTGATAAGTACCCCGTAAGTGTTAGCTTTTACTCACACAAGGATTTCGACTGCACACTTAGAAGGGTTGAATCAGTGTCTCAAGCAGTGTAGGTCACAGCACTGGGGTGTTTGATAAATCAATCACACGGGGCATGAAATCACTGTGCAAAATTTTACTTTTGCAAAGATTTAACCAGACATTTTATCAAGGAAGATAGAAGTAAGCTCATGAGAGGCTGCTCAACATCATTAGTCATTAGGGAAATGAAAATTAAAACTACAGTGATCTCTACTACACACGTATTAGAATGTCTAACATTTTAGAAACCAATCTTACCAAGGATTGGCAAAGATGTGGAGGAATTAGAACTCTTATATGTTGCTGGTGGGAATGTCAAATGTTTGAGAAAACAGCCTTACAGTTTCTCTTTCATTTTGTGGCAATTTCTTAAAATGTTAAATATACACCTACCATAAGACCTAGCCATTCCCCTCCTAGGTATTTAGCCAAGAGAAACGAAAGCATATGTCCACACAAGATGTGTACACAGATGATCATAGCAACCTTAACTGTAATAGCCCAAAGCTGGAAACAACCCAAATGTCTCTGGACAGGGACCTGGATGGAGAAACAAATTGGGTATATCCATGCTATGGATATAATCCTCAGCAATAAAAAAGAATAAACTATTGATACGACAACATGGATAATTCGCAAAATTATTATGCTGAGTGAAAGAAGCCAGAAAAACAAAGAGGACATAATGCATGATTCCGTTTGTATAAAATTCTAGAAAATGCAAACTAATCTATAATGACAGAAGGCAAGTCAGTGGTTGCTTGGTAAATAAGGAGGGAGGTGAAGAGGGACAGGGGTAATTACAAATGGTACATATCAAAACTTATCAAATTGCACACTTTAAATATACGTAGTTTATTGCGTGTGAATTATACCTTAACAAAGCTATTTAAAAATTACTTTTGCAGGTGAAGAGTCTCAGCTTTTAGGAACACCAGTTGCAAAAAAGGAAACCTGGCTGACTTCGATGTGAAACGAGTGCCACCTTATTGCTTAAACACCCCAAACTAGTGAAATAAAGAGATTGGACAAAAATCAATAAGAATAAGAATGTACAATTACTGTTTGGAAGATATTTCTTATAGTTATTTTATAATTGCATCCAGAATAAACCCTTAAGATACATATTTTCCAGTGCTAAAATATTTGCCCTTTGAACAGTCCTGAATGGATTATTAATATTTCCAAACAATAATTGTACATTAGTTTAACAATAAACCTAGGATTAAGAGAAATATATCTCAAAAAGAAAAAAAATGAAACAAACAAATGTTCACAATAGCAATTACCATCAATTTAGTAAAATGAAGATTAGGATAGTCTATGACTCCTTGAATGGAAGCCATTTCCTGGGGTTTCTCCCCACACTTAAATCTTCGTGTCTGAGGCAAACTCCTCCTTTGATTTAATTCAGCCTTTCACAAAGAGCAGCAGCTGCTAACGAGCTCCTGGCCGCGTGAGACAAATTGTAAGTAGATGGCTGCTAAGAGGATGTTTTTCCCCAAAGGGGAAAGTGTGCCAAACCTGAGTAGGAGAGGGCGGCCAGGAGGAGGAGAGGACGCGCACCCCAGAGCAAAACAACGATAAGGGGAAAGTGCCAGGCCTGAGTGTCCTACAGAGCCCCTGGAAACTGGCACAAATGTTTCCTACAGAAGGAGAGTGAGGGGCAGAGAGCACAGTCACCAGTGTGGGTGAGCCACCTGGCCTTTCCACGCCTCGGTTTCCTTGCCTGTCAAATGGGGACGCTGGCGCCCATCTCACAGGGTTGCTGAGATGCTCAAAATTGCCAAGAACTCTGAAAGTTTTTAAAAAGCATTTCACAAATTAGCACCATCTGGGTACCTATCAAAACCAGAGAGAACTTGGAGAAATTAAGTCTCTATCAAGCTTCTCCATACTTTTTCAACAATATCCCAGCAACCAAGAAGGCTGAACTTTCATTCTGCCTGTAGCATTATGAAAAGAAATAGGTATGTGTCTTGTTTCCCAATCATACAAACTCCTGCCCCTCTAGAGACCTCAGTCCACTCCTCTGGTCCCACCCCCATGATGTGTTTAAGTAGATTCTGAGACTGTACTCAAGGACTGAATTGTGGTGGGTGTTGAGGTCTGTCTGGAAACTGACAGTCCTTAAGTTACCCCTCCTCTCTTTCCTCCCCAGAGCCGAAGTCACGGTGCCCACCTCTGGCCCCCCCGCTAACCACAGCCCTCAGGCCGTCCTGCCCCATCTCTAGCATCTGCCTGTACCAGCATCTGGTATTTTGTTAAGTTAGCAAGCAAATCCCTACCCAGTCTCATTTCTATGTCTCAGTCATCAGAACTTGCCCGGGAGCTCCAGACTCTTAGGATGGGGACTTTGCAACACTTGGATTTCCAGACATTTCTCCTGTTCCAGCCGAGGGAGTGGAGTCTGGCCCTGAATCCTGGCCAAGCGCCCAGGCTGCTGTCCTCTGTGAGCAGGCTTGCCTGGTGAGCTGACGTGACGGTTGAGGACCTCGGGATAAAGCAGGTTTCTCAACCTCAGCACTGTTGACATTCTGGTTCAGATAATTCCGGGTTGGGGGTGGAGGGAGCCCTGCGCACTGCAGGGTGTTTAGAAGCATCCCTGGCCTCTACCCACTAGATGCCACGAGATGCTCCCTTCTCCGGAATCGTGACAGCCCCAAGTGTCCTCACACATTGCCCAAATTGCCCCTGATTACCAGCCACGGGGATAAAGCTTCTCTGACCCGCCTCCTGGAGCCCCTGTTGCTCTGGGTTGGAGCCACCCTGCTGCCCCTTGAACACCTTCCACCTCCAGCCAGGGAGCGCGGCCCCAGAGTCTGATTGGCTGGCCTTCCGCTCTAAAGGACATTTGTTGAATTTTTGGCCGCCCAGCCTCTGAACTCCCTTCCTGGGTTTGGGTGATCCTATCCAACATGAGGCGGAGGCAAAGATCACGGTGTGGAATGCACAGACCACTGCTGAGGTCATGGCCTCTCCCAGCTTCTCTTGTAGTGAGGACGGTGGCTGAGGTTTGCACCTACCCAGGTCTTCAGAGGATGAAAATGCCTTTTTATTTCAACAATCCTTGTTAGAACCCTTCTAGAACATAGGCAGCTTCCAACTCACAAACAAGGCTTGTAAGGGAGCCTCCAGAGCATAGGCTGCCATGGAAACTTCTGGAGGAGGCATGTGTGTTAGTTTCGTGTGGAGTTTGGAGGACCTGTGGATCCAGAGAAGGAAGAAGGATGGACCTGCTTTACAAGCCCTGACTCCAAAGAAAAACGATTCCTCTTTAGCCCAGTGCTTTCTAAGGAGTAATGGAATAAAGGAAGCACAATGGTGGTGGTGGGCAGGGGGATCAGTAGATTTTACTAAACAAAAATGAAGAATGGCTGAACATGAAACAGTGTTTTGAATAAAATGAAACTGTTCGTAACCTGAGAAATAGTTGCAATAAATATAACATGCAAAGGTTTGAAGTCTTAATGTATAAAGAATTATTCTAAAAAGAACATCAAAATCTCAACGAAAATAAAGACAAATAACATATCAGCTTATTTGCTGAAACAAACAAACAAAAATACAAATGACTGGTAAACCTAAGAAAAATGCCTAGGTACATGTTGGGCTGCACCCTGCGGGCCTGCAATCCTTGTAGCTCTCTAGCCTCGAGACTGAAGAAAGAGCCCAGTAACAGAGACATCAGTGATCTGTTGGACGGGGGATCTTACACAAAGCGTCCTGGATCGACACCCCACCATGAGTGGCATAAGGCGGGAAGGACATGGCAGCAATCTTCGCTACTTGGAGAAAAAGCTACCATTTATAGGGGGAATTGATGTCACGGGGGCTCACCAGTTACCAGGAGCTGATTAAGCCCTATAATCTGAGGATTGAATAGTCATGTGAGTGAAGCGGGGCCTGGTGGAGCAGGGGATATACAGAGAGCAACAGAACGCCCATTTTGAATGGCGTACCCAGAGGGGGACGACAATAACATCTCGGTGTAAACCCAGCAATCAGACTCACTTTACAGTGAGGCCACCATTGTCACCCAGTCCACAGTCAGATGCCCTTTGCTCAGACTACAGACAAAATGTAAGATGTTTAACAGGCACAACACAGTGAAGATCATGACCATGAAGCAAAATACAAGAAGTTAACAGCATTCTGAGATCACACCACCCCTGCCTGTGGTTTTCGTCCTGGTCAGCAGTACCATACCACCCGTCCACCCTCAGTCCCCACAGCCCGTGCCGGATACTGGAGAGGCGGTATGATATAATGGTGCTTTTCTCCAGTAGGGACCCGGGATTAATTACCTTAGTAGTCTTAGGTGGGCCTGGGTAGAAGACAGGTGAAATCTGTTAAGTCCCTTTCTAATCTTATTCCCCATGGGGCAGCACCCATGGGGAACAGGATTAGAAACCCAAACCGCCGGGGACTTACCTGCCAGTTCCAAGGCCATTTATAATACGTTCCCCTGGGAGTGGATCCCATGGCAGAGGCGAAAGTGAGTTAGTGTCCTGACAGATAGTTGGTAATGGTCCTTCGGTGGTCAGTAGTTGAACGCGGATGGTACTGACTAGTTGCCTTTGGGCTAACATGGTGTAGGCGCTAGGACGACGCTCCTGGGATGCTCAGTTATAGTTCGTAGGGTGTGAGTTAGCCTCTTGGACCACGTGTTGACAGACAGTTTCTGTTTCCATTGTTAAGTCGTCCATTCATCCTCACCATTAGCCTGGCAGCAGTGGGGTTGTAGGGTAGGTGGAAATGGCAGTGTATATCATTTTTATCAGCCCATTCCTGAGCTTCATGGCCAGGAAAGTGGGTTCCTTGGTTGCTGTTGATGTCCATGGGGTTCCTGTATGTCTTGCACAGCTCTAGACCCTGAATAGTGTTTTTTTGTTTGTTTGTTTGTTTTAGCATTGCTGGACAACTTGGGTAGGCCTTTTGTAACGTCTTCCACCTGTTGTAACGCACTGTAGACTGGACATAGCTGTTGTTCCATTATGTAGTTGCTCTGCCCCCTTCCATAGCTGGGACCAGAAGCCCAAAGTTACTTTTTTTATTATTTGGCCATTGCCACAGGCCCCAACCAAACCCTTCCAGATAACTGGCCATGTCCAATGCACAAGCCTGTCCCTGAGTTAATATACCTAAACTTTGTGTCTGTGATTGTTTAGGGGTGGTGAGTCAGGGGCATGCTTGTCTTTTGTAGACAATCTGGGTCCTTGCATTTGTCTGTATTCACCAGCAATCTGCGTGCAGTCAGAGGAGCCACGAGCCTAGGGCTGCTACTTTGGAACTGGAGAGTCTCTGAGGTTAATAGAATATCATCGATATAATGGAAGAGGAAGACATCTCTCACAGTAGACAGCTGCCACAGGGCCCCATAGGCTACTGGACAGCCACCTGGGGATCACCCCTACAACTTTCCATTCCCTGTCCTTATTTCCCAACATCTCGGCACTCATGGGAGTTTCCTCAGCCTCCTGGCTCGTTCACCAATTTTTGGACTGCACCCTGCAGGTCTGCAAGCCTTGTAGTTGCCCAGCCTCAAGACTGAAGAAAGAGCCCAGGGACAGTGACAGAGACATTAATGATCTGTTGGACAGGGGGATCTTACACAAAGGGTCCGGGAGTGACACCCCACCGTGCGCGGCGGACGGCAGACAGGACATGGCAGCAGTCTTTAACACTCAGGGGAGAGGAGGCTTCCATCTACAGGGGGAATTGATGTCAGGTGGGTTCATCAGTTACCAGGGACTAATTAAGCCCTATCTCACTTACCAGGGGCTAATTAAGCCCTATCTCACTTTCCCCCTATCATATAGAAAATAAGAACAAATACAGCGCTAAGTGTGGGCCATGCTGTGATGAGTCTGGCTTGGCAACTGTGCAGGAGGAGGGTGAATTGTGCCACTGCCTGGAGAGCGGCTTGAACGCATGCATTATGTGTGGCCAGAGGAATGTTCGTGTTCTTTTCATCTGGAAATTCCTCTTCTAGAAAAGGAGGAATAACCAGCAATGCATTTAAACTTAGCACACTGGATTTGAGCACAGGGGCTGGAGCCAGACTACCTAGTTCAAATCCTGGCTCTGCTCTCTCTAGGCCTCAATTTCCCCATCTGTTTACACAGGGATTGTAAAATGTTTTAGGGCTGTTATCTAGATTAAATATTTGTTAATACTTGCAGAGTACTTACAACAGTGCCTGGCACGTAGTGAGCACTGGGTAAGTATTAGCTATACATGCAGTGTTATCTATGATAGCAACATACACACACAAAGGAAATAAATTAAATATCCCATATTAGGAAAACAAATAAACCATGATACACTTATATGCTAGCATTTTATGAAGGCATTGAAATATCAATAGTATTTTAAAAGAGTATTTCAAGACATGGTGATGATGAAAATAAGTAAGCCTCCCCACCATAATGAAAAGAACTTGATGTCGGATATTAGAAAAGTTAAAAATTTTGAATGGACATCATGATCTCCACCCCATCCTTTTTTTAATAGACTTTATTTTTAGAGCACTTTTAGGTTTACAGCAAAATTGAGCAGAAAGTACAGAGATTTGCCATATACTCCCCGTCTCCATTCATGCATGGCCTCCTCCACTATCAACATCCCCCACCAGAGCAGTACATTTGTTACAAACGATGAACCTACATTGACACATCATTATTGCCCGAAGTCCATAGTTGACATTAGGGTTCGCTCTTGGTGTTGTACAGCCTATGGTTCTTTACAAATGTAGGATGACATGTATCCACCATGATAGTATCACACAGAGTAGCTTTGTCACCCTAAAAACCCTCTGTGCTCCACCTATTCATCCCTCTCTTCCCCCTAGGATCAGGCAACCATTGATCCTATTACTGTCTCCTTACTTCTTCAAGAATGTCATATATTGGCTTCCCTGGTGGCACAGTGGTTGAGAATCTGCCTGCCAATGCAGGGGACACGGGTTCGAGCCCTGGTCTGGGAAGACCCCCACATGCTGCAGAGCAACTAGGCCCGTGAGCCACAGTTACTGAGCCTGCACGTCTGGAGCCTGTGCTCCGCAACAAGAGAGGCCGCAATAGTGAGAGGCCCGCGCACCGCGATGAAGAGTGGCCCCAGCTTGCCACAACTAGAGAAAGCCCTCGCACAGAAACGAAGACTCAACACAGCCATAAATAAATAAATAAATTAATTAATTAATTAATTTAAAAAAAGAATGTCATATAGTTGGAATCTTACACTAAGTAGCATTTTCCAACTGGCTTCTTTTACTTAATAATATGCATTTAAGATTCCTCCCTGTCTCCTTGTGGCTTGATAGCTCAATTTTTTTAAAGCCAAATAATATTCCACTGACTGGATGCACCACAATTTTTTTATCCATTCACCTACTAAAGGACGTCTTGGTTGCTTCCAAGTCTGGGCAATTATGAATAAAGCTGCCATAAATATCTGTGTGCATTTTTTGTGTAAACCTAAGTTGTCAACTTATTTGGGTAAATACCAAGGAACACAATCACTGGATCCAATGGTGAGAGTATATTTAGTTTCGTAAGAAACCTCCAGACTGTCTTCCAAAGTGGCTGTACCACTTTGCATTCCCATCAGCAATGAATGAGAGCTCCTGTTACTCTACATCCTCACCAATACTTGGTGTTGTCAGTGCTTTGGACTCTAATAGGTGTGTAGTAGTATCTTGTTGTTTTAATTTGCAATTCTCCCATGATCATGACCCCTTTCAAAAATTAAATTTATAATGTATCTCTTAACTCTTTCAGATGTTTGCTTTACCTTGTTTACTGAGATTCTCCTTGTTTTATGTAGAATCTCTCTTCAAGAGTATATTTTACCTTGTTTACTATTATTCCACCTGCTTTCAAAATATCTACTTGTCTTTCAAATGTCAAATAAAAGTTTGTTTACTTCTAAGTACAAGACTTCCCTCCTCTGCGAATCCCAACACCATTTCTGGAGGGGTGTCTGTTGAGGGTCTTGGGGGAGGGGACCCTTTATGTAAACGAGGACTCATAAAATGCTGGGTTAAAAACTGAGAAAAAGTAGTTAGCACTTTTAGGTTGCTGGCTCTTCCCTTCACTTCTGCCTGCAGAATTTAGTAAACTGAAAAAGTCACATTTCAAAATATTCTGAGATTATGGTCTTATTTCCGAACAAATTAGAAAATGACAAGTGAAAACAGCACAGAGAGGTAAGTGACTTGTTAGAAGGCCACACACCTGGTTGGCAATGAGCTCCCAGCTGGGCCACCTGCCTTGCCTCAATGTATTTTGTTCTGAGCCCTGATACCTGGGGTTCAGAGATAAACACAAGACAGATCCCAGTGGCCCAGGGATGCGGGTTTCTTTCCAGAACCTCCTGCCCTACCAGGCCCTCAATGAGCTGTCAGAACTATCAAACAGTTCAGCTACAACAAGAGTTAAATGGTGTGCTAGGCTGGAAGAATTGACCCGGTTTAAATATTGGCAGGAAGGGCGACAGGGGCTCAGCTAAGGTTGTCTTCCCTTTGTTGACCGCTGACCTAGCAAATGAACAGTGCTGGGCTGTAAAAGTCCTGAGAGCAGCGGGTAGGGTTTTGCTCCCCACTTGCCCAGAGCAGGGATGATCAATATTTGTTAGCTGTTTGAAGGAAGGTAAAATTAGGCACAGGTGTCTTGGCCATGTCTCTTAGCCATTATCTGTGTAGCTGTTAAATAACCAGGTGAAAGGGGCTGAGCCCTGAGACCTGGGGGCTTTGAGACAAAGGCAAGGCTGACCCTACTGGCCCAGGGGTCTTGGTTTCTTTCCAGAAGGTCATGCTTCCCTGGTGGCGCAGGACTTGAGAATCCGCCTGCCAATGCAGGGGACATGGGTTCGATCCCTGGTCGGGGAAGATCCCACATGCCGCGCAGCAACTAAGCCTGTGCGCCACAACTACTGAGCCTGTGCTCTAGAGCCCGTGAGCCACAACTACTGAGCTTGCATGCCGCAACTACTGAAGCCCGCGTGCTTAGAGCCCGTGCTCCGCAACAAGAGAAGCCACCGCAATGAGAAGCCCGCGCACTGCAACAAAGAGTAGCCCCCGCTCACTGCAACTAGAGAAAGCCCGCATGCAGCAACAAAGACCTAACTCAGCCAAAAATAAATAAATAAAATGAATAAATTTATTAAACAACAACAACAACAAAAAAAACTACTTACCTCTCCGGCAGTAGTTCAGCAAAGCTGCTGGCTTCTGTAACTGGGCGTTACAGGGAGATCACAGAGGCTGTGACCACTTGAAAGGCTTGGATAACAAAATTAAAACGGGTCCTGTTAGCCAAGATTTCCCAGCAAGGTTCAGCTGTTTACTGGTGCTGAACTGGAAAGAGTTGAGAGGGGCCCAGCTGCCCTGCGGGGAGGTGGAGGCTGTTGGCAAAACCCATTTAGTAACCACTCAGGGAAGCCCCCCAAGAGAGGGATTTAATTTTCCTTAGGTCTGAGGTCAATGGCTGCCACAGGAAGTAAGGGACAGGATTTAAATAGTAAAATTACTGACTGTACTAAGTGGCTGCAGATTACCAGGCATTTGCATCTACAGTAATAACCTCCACAACAAGCCTGTGAATCCAATAGGGGAAGGTCGTGACTTGCCCAAGGTCACCCAGATGGTCAAGTTGAGAGCTGTGATTCCAGCCCATCTGCTCCACTACACAGCCCAGCTCTTTTCACGATGCCAACTTCCAATGATGAGAACATGATTTAGACTCTGTATCAAGACAAAGGGAGCTTTAAAAGATAAATGCATAAGAAGACAAAGGGAACACAGCTTCTCAAAGAACAGATTTGAAATATTCTGCTGTGTTCATAACAATTTTCTTCCTCACCTTGGAAGACTGGCATTGATTCTATGCCCCCTGACAAGAGTCAGCCCCTGCCATGGCTCATCAGGCTCCCCCAAAGATACTCCCACACCCCCAGTTCTGTGGGGAGGTTTGTGCCTCCCTCCCTACAGCAGATCGACTAGGGAGAATCTAATGAAGTGGGGAGATGGGTTGTCAATTCTACCCTTTCCTAAGTGTTTCCTGATTTGGCTTAGACACAGACTAACTTCTTCCAAGATCAGTGCCACTGGTATAGCATAATCGTTTATGTAACCTTGAAAATGGTGCAGTGGTTTTAAAATTATGTCCAGTTGTGCTTTGGAGTTAAGCTTTATTTCTCCAAGACCCTCACAACACTGCACAAAAAAGCAGTTGCTGAACCATATGTATGGTATAATACCATTTCTATTAAAAAAAAAATCTCTATATAATTTCATGTGTTTTCATAGGACACAATCTGAGAGGATGCTTAGTAAACTGCAACCACAGTTAGCTTCAGGGAGCAGGTTCACAGCTCTGTTGTGTTTGTGTAAAGGGCCCTTACACTTCTTCCTCCCCGTACTTCTATATCGTTTGACATTTTTATAACAATATGAATTATTATTTTAAAATTTATATACAGTAAAATTCACTCTTTTTGGTGTACAGTTCTATGAGTTTTGACAAATGTATAGATTTGTGTAACCACCATCACAATCAGAACCGTATGACCCAGCATTTTCACTTCTGGGTATTTGCCTGAAGAAAACAAAAACACTAATTTGAAAAGTTATATGCATCCCTGTGTTCACTGCAGCATTATTTACAATAGCCAAGATATAGAAGTAACCTAAGTGTGAATAGATAAAGATGTGGGATGTGTGTGTGTGTGTGTGTGTGTGTGTGCATGTATGCAATGGAATATTACTCAACCATTAAAAGAGAAATCTTACCACTTGCAACAACATAGATGGATCCAGAGGGTTTTATGCTAAGTGAAATAAATCAGAGAAAGACATATACTGTATGATCTCACTTATATGTGGAATCTAAAAAACAAAACAAAATGAAAACAGATTCATAGACTCAGAGAACAAATAGGTGATTTCCAGAGGGGACAGGGGCAAGGAGAAATAGGTGAAGGGGATTAAGAGATACAAACCTCCAGTTATAAAATAAGTAAGCCACAGGGATGTAATATATAGCATAAGGAATATGGTAAGAAATATTGTAATAACTTTGTATAGGGACAGGTGGTTACTAGACTTATCATAGTGACCATTTCATAATGTATGCAAATTTCAGATCACTATGTAGTACATATGAAACTAACATAATATTGTATATCAACTATATTTTTTTAAAATAAATAAAATTTTAGGGCTTCCCTGGTGGCGCAGTGGTTAAGAATCCGCCTGCCAATGCAGGGGACACGGGTTCGAGCCCTGGTCCGAGAAGATCCCACATGCCGCAGAGCAACTAAGCCCATGTGCCACAACTACTGAGCCTGCGCTCTAGAGCCCGCGAGCCACAACTACTGAAGCCCACGCGCCTAGAGCCCGTGCTCTGCAACAAGAGAAGTCACTGCAATGAGAAGCCCGCGCACCGCAACAAAGAGTAGCCCCTGCTCGTCACAACTAGAGAAAGCCCGCATACAGCAACGAAGATCCAACACAGCCAAAAATAAATAAATAAATAAATAAAATTTATTTTTAAAATAAATAAAATAAAATAAATAAAAATTTAAAACTAAACAATAAAAAATATAGTCCTATCACCTAAAAAAATAAATCCCTTTATAGTCAACCCTCTCTCTATCCCAACCATTGGAACCAGTGAGCTGTTCTTCATCACTCTAGTTTTGCCTTTTCCAGAACGTCATATCAATGGGATCTTACAGTATGCAGCCTTTTGAGTTTGGCTTCTTTCATTCAACATAATTATTTTGAGGTTCATTCATGCCATTGTGTGTATCACTAGTTCATTCCTTTGATTGCTGAGTAGGATCCCACTGGATGATGTATGCAGTTTGTTTCCCATTCACCTCTTGAAATATATTAGGGTGGTTCACTGTTTTTGACAATTATGAATAAAGCAGCTATAAACACTCATGTACAGGTTTTTACATCAACATAATTTATTTTGGGTAAATACCTAGGAGTAGGATTGCTGGGTCATATATTAAGTATATGTTTAATTTGATAAGAAATCGTCAAAACCACTTTCCAAAATGGCTGTACCATTTTACATTATGAAATAAAGAAATGTATGAGAGTTCCAGTAGCTCTGCATCCTCTCCCGAACTTGTACTTGATATGATAAGTGTTTTGGATTGTAACCATTCTGGTAGGTGAGAACCTCATTGTGGTTTTAATTTGCATTTCCCTACTGAGTAATGGTATTGAGGATTGTTTCATGTGCTTAATTTTTTTGCTATCTTTCTTGGTAAAGTGTCTATTCAATTTTTGAACATATTTTTGGATTGTTTGTTTTGTTATAGTTGAGTTGCATTACTATTTTTAAGAGCTTTATTGATACTAATTGACATACAATATACTGCATGTATTTAAAATGTATAGTTTGATAAATTTGTCATAAGCATATACCCATGAAACCACTGCCACAACCAAGATAATGGACATATCCATCGCCCCCAAAAGTTTCCTCACGCCACTTGATAATCCTTTTTGCATTCCTCTTCCTGCCAACACCCACTCCCCAGGCAACCAGTGATCTGTTTTACGAGTTAGTTTGCATTTTACAGAATTTTATATAAATGGAATCATACAGTATGCACTTTTTAAAATCTGGCTGCTTTCACTTAGCATAATTGTTCTGCAATTCATCCATGTATGTATCAATAGTTCATTCCTGTTTTATTGCTGACAGTATTTCATTGAATTGGATACACCTCAATTTGCTATGCATTCACCTGCTGATGGACATTTTCAACGGTTACCAAAAAAGCTGCTATGAACATTCATGTACAAGTCTTTGGGCATATGTTTTCATTTATCTTGGGTAAATATAATACAATAAATACCTAGGAGTAGAATGACTAGGTCATACAGTAGGTGTATGTTTAACATTTTAAGAAACTACTAAACTGTTTTCAAAATACTTGCATCATTTCACATTACTCTCTTAATAAAAGTTTTTTAAAAATGGCTTTACTGGTATTCACTGATCACTGTGTATAAACTTTCCTCAGTCACAGAATTTAGGGTGAGAGTTGAGAGAGAGCTAAGTTCTTTCTCATAATAAAAGGAAAGAATTGGATGGGTGGTGTAGGGTAGGGCCTCCAGATGGAGCCAGGAATTTGGGCCCTTATGGCAGAAACACAGATTAAAAGACCCAGTGATTGTGTAGCCATTAATGGACTTGGGAAGAACACAAATGTCTCCTGTGGGATTTTATGGCTGTGTGAGTTGTGAGCTATGCTATATAAAGACCTCTTCAATTATCTGCCATGAAATCTCCAGTGAACTCTGTACTGCTCACCACTGCTTTTGAGTAAGCGAATTCTGTGGGCCAGTGTCTTCCAAACTGCAGATAAACACCTATTCCATAACTATTATTTTTCTCTAAAAGATTCACTTTCAACAATTCATTTCATCTTTGTCTCAATCTTAAACTGATAAAGTTTTTTAAACTACTTAAATTAAAAACATTAGTCCCTGAACTCCCGACTCACCTCATGGGCCACCAGGGGGACTCACTGCACACCATGCGAAAGGCTGTCTTGGGGTGCAGGGGAGGTTAAAAAACCCTTCCCTCTACCTCTTCGGTTCAATACCTGGGTCATTTGAATCAAACTGATAAAAGAGAGATTAAGGGCTTCCCTGGTGGCACAGTGGTTAGAAATCCGCCTGCCAATGCAGGGTACACGGTTTGAGCCCTGGTCCGGGAGGGTCCCACATGCCACGGAGCAACTAAGCCTGTGTGCCACAACTACTGAGCCTGTGCTCTAGAGCCCGCGAGCCATAACTACTGAACCCGTGAGCCACAACTACTGAACCGTGTGCCACAACTACTGAAGCCCGCATGCCTAGAGCCTGTGCTCCACAATGGGAGAGGCCACTGCAATGAGAGGCCCGTGCACCACAATGAAGAGCAGCCCCTGCTCGCTGCAACTAGAGAAAGCCCGTGCGCAGCAACGAAGACCCAACGCAGCCAAAAATAAATAAATTAATAAATTAAAAAAAAAAGAGATTAATAGGAGAAAAGATTATTTTGCATACATATGAGGGCCTTACAGAAAAAAAGTGAAAACCCCAAAGAAGTGGTTAGACCTGAGGACTTATATACCATTTTAACAAAGAGGAATAAATTGTGGAGAAGTAAGTAGACAAAGGAAGGAATAGGGGTTGGACTTCTAGGGGCATAAGTTGTGGGAAGGTTAATATATGGGGGAAACTAATGGATTATAATGGATAATAGGGTTATTTAGTAAGGTTTGTTATGTTCAAGTTGGTGCTTTCTCTGCTGAAAAACCTTCTCCTCTCTGGTGATTAAGAGTCCTCCTCCTTTTTCTGGTATTTCTGGAAGATTTATGTTACCTTAACAAAGGGAAAGTTATGCCCTGCTTTTAGACAGACAGCTAATTGTCTTCAGTTAAAAACAATCCTTGCCAAAGTGGCATATTTTTGGGTGGCATATTCTGATCCCCTTCAAGGGAAACTTGAACAAGGCTCAGAGCCCAGTGGCTTCATGAGGGGTATCAGCAGCAAGAGATAAGAGGACAACTACTTACATACACTTCTACTTATGTGTGTTCTATTAAGAGTATGTTACCGAATGCAAGTTCGTGTGCCCGATGCACAGTGAGGCCAAACAAACCAAAACATCTGTGTTTGGAGCAGAGTAAGGTTTATCTGAAATTTATCAGAAACCTGTACTTGTCAGAAAGTCCCTCCTATGACTATTCTTGACAGTGAAGCACTTTTGCAAAAGCATCAGAGTACAACGATAACTGTCTATAAACGACAGAAAAACTTTAAAAGACATGCTTAAACACCTGCTTACAATGTAATCGATAAAGAAACAAACTATGACTGTTAGCATTTTATCAGGACATACCAGGTTTTTAGAAATTCCATATCATTTTTGGAACAATCTGTATTAATATCATTTATCCATAGAGTATAACCTGAGAAGGCTTATCATTCATTTGGCAATGCTTTCCATGTAATTTAACATACCAAATAATCCTAGTCAATTTAATCTCTCTCTCTGAGATGCCTTAAGGTTCCTCTGAAGCATCTCAAAGTTAGCTTCAGGTCAAAAGAAATTCAGTTAGAATTTGATATTTGGGAAGTTTGTCAAACATATCAAAGAGGTTTCAAAACACTTGGTCAAATAAGATCACAGGTCACTGTGAAACAATACTTAAATTCACTTAACCAAAGTGGCAAAAGATTTCAAAACAAACACAGATCACTTAAAGGCAAAGAACCGCACACAATCTGTTATTGAAAGCAGCATTCCAAGAAAACTTTGCTCTCTTAACAAAGTTCTCTCTCTAGTCTTGCACCAGCCTACTTTTAACAACAAAATTCATTTACCTAATTAAATTTAATCCAATCTTGGCTAATCCTGACCATGTACAAAACTCTTTTCTTAGGGCTCCTTTTCCACAAACTTCCCATCACTTTCTGTATCCACATTATATGTCCGCTCCCCCACCCCCCGCTTGTTTTTTTGTTTTTTTTTTTTTTACCATCTAGAAACAACCAGGTCTAGGACAAAATTACTTTCTTTTCCCTTAACAAAATACAGTTCCATTCCTCACACTCTGTTTTACTGAAAACATCAGTAAATCACATCTTACTTTCCTAACATATTGAAATGTTTCTCTTGTTTTAGTAGCTTTAATCACATATAATTTTAACCCTTAAAAACCTTAATGTTCAGCAAAAAACTAAGGAGCAAGTAATTGTGAGCTATTTGTCAAACCAGCATTTCCTGATTAGAAAACTTATGCTTTAGTCTTCCTCTCCTAAGAAGGCAAAGGTAGGTAAACTTACCACCCAGCAATTAATGTTTCAATATTTTATCCTATCTGAAATGACCCAGATAGTCGATGAATTCTCACCATTCAACTTAATTTAGTTTCAAGTTATCAAGTTATTTTCCTTGCTGACAAATTCACAACAGCTATAATAAGGTCTTATTTGACCTCTAGTAAACCTAGGTACAACAGAAGTACTATACTTAACATTATGACGCTAAAGACATGTCAATATTAGTCAAACCAACAAGCTTCAGTACCAGATATTGATTCAGCACTGAATATCTCCCAGATCACTTGAACCTAAAATTCATTCTGACAAGTTTCTTTTTTATTTCTGAGAATTTATATAAGCACTTAATTTCTTTTAAGCCAATTAAACAGAACTCATCCATGAACCAATCTTGGCAATGCCATTTTGGAGCCAGAGACACCTCATATTTATAAGGTACATACATATATCTATTTAGACACAGAGATCTTACAGTTTTTCTCTGATCACTCATACTTAATTATTCATGGACAAACAGCAAACCAATGCAATGCAGAATTGCAGGTCTCTCAGGGTCACAATTCCCTGGCCCCAGAAAGGGAAATTCCCAACCAGTCCTCTGCCATAGAAAAAGCCAATGCAATAGGGAAGGATACCCTGGTGTTGTCAGAGACCAGAGATGTCTCAACCAGCCAACACAAGCACTGATATACACACAAAGACAAACAACAAATATGGTCCCACAAACAAAAGATAACACAAGGTGTAGCCCCAAGATTCCACTTTGACTCCAAGACGGAGGCTTCCAGAGTGTCTTGGCTCCTGAAAGAGAATGGGCCCAGAGTGACTTGCAATGAGCCCTGGATGGCTCACTCCCTGAAAGTGAAGTGAGCCCTAGATGGAGCAAGTAGAATTTTCCCATCCTGCGCAAGCCAGAGTGGCTCACCCCAAAATGATACACACAAAAACACAAACAACAAATAAGGTATGGCCATACAGAAAATCAGAGGAGGTGTAGTCTAAAAATTCCACTTCCACTCCCAGATGGAGGCCTCCAGATTGGCCCAGCTCTTGAAAGAGAATGAACCCAGAGTGGCTAGCCCAGAGTGGCTCACTTCCCACAAGAGTGAGCCCAGAAGGAGTGGAGAGAATTCCCAGCCTGCATGCAAACTGGAGCTACTCACCCCCAAGCGGCACCGAAAGTGAACTGTAGCTTAGGACGTTCCTTGAACTCCCTGATAGTTTCTGGGGAGAAGTTTTTATAGACAAAATTTGGGATGACAGTTGGCAGGGTGTGTGACTTTCTTCTGATTGGTTGGTGGTGAGGTAACAGGGTAATGCTCAGCCTGAAGTTGCCATCCTCCACCTCGGTGGGAGCCTTAGTTCCTACAGAAGAGCTCAAAGGTATTGTTATGTGTATCCCTTCAGGAGGAACCAGGATCCTGCCCCAGGGTTGCACTATTGTTTCTTGATTGCTCCTTCTTTGTTTCTGCATCCCTCCCCTTCCCTGATTAGCAACTGTTTGAATCTGCCCTTTGGAACTCAGGGAAGGTCCAGGAGGCTGAATGAAGCCTATTTCCTACAAACAAGAAATGGGGGACATGGAAAGGCTTTTGTGTCCAAGAGCCCCACAGGGTCCTGCTCAGTTTCCAGGATGTGGCCTCCTAGCGGCCACAAGCCCATGACGTTGGACCTTCGGCTTTCCAGCCCATCAAACCTTGGTGCTGAGCTTGGTACATCACGAGTGCTCTATACACCCTTTTCCAATAAATAGCAGAGCTCACAACTCGTAACCAGGCAGTAAGTGGTCAGTGCCACCTCTGCAGAAGCCCTGGTGCCAGAGGAACTCAGAGGAGGGACCCAGGCTTTTTTCCTATGACTCCTTCTCTAGTGACATGCAGTCCGGTCAGCCCATATCAACCACTGGAGGGGCCCACACGATTTGTCTGCACTTTCTCTGAGATATCCAACACTCCCACCAAATCCAGGCCCCTGCCATTTCCACCTATTTCTGGGGGGGAGTGACCCTGCCTTGAACTGGTGGCACTAGGCAAGGAGCAAGGTTTTGTGCTCAAAGTGGGGCTAAGTTTGCTTTGAGCGTCTTAATCACCCTTCTTGGGCCAGCAAGGATTATGAGTTATGGCAAAGGAGGGAGGGGGCCTATCACCTGCGAAGAAACTCTGGCTCCCAGCTAGCCTTCCAGACCACGTTCCGACTAGCAAGTACCTGCCACGGCCTGAGAGTACTTTGAAAGGTTACTGAGACAGCTGAGGCCTCATCGTGGGAAGGGGTGAGGGCAATGAAGAAGGCAATGGGGGGGGGAGGGCGGTGGGGATTTGGACTAATTTCCTTTGGAGTCACGTCCTCCTCTAGAACTGGGCTTACATAATTTGTTGCTTGAGAGCTTTTCAAGAGTTTAGAGTCATGGTTCTCAAAGGGCAGTCTCTGGGTCAGCTGTCTCCACGCCACCTGGGAACTTGTTTGAAATGCAAATTATCAGGCCACCCCAGACCTCTGGAGGTGGAAGCCAGCCCTCTGCGTTTTAAAAAGCCTTCTGGGTGACTGTGATGTAGGCTGAAGTTTGAGAAACTGTAGAAAGTGACTCCTTAAAAACATTCCCCACCAGCTCACTCCTGATCACCTCGTCTCTCTCTCACACACACGCACGCACGGACGCACCCGACTGGGAAAGAGCCAGAGCGTGCATCTGTGAGATGAGGAGCCCGGGTCGCTCCGAAGCTGACTTAAAGAATCGCAAGGCGTCCCTCCCCCTAGCTCGCCAACAGGAGCCCTTTGCTTCCGCCACGACTTTCACACACTCCGTATTCAACTCTTTGTGCCGACCTTGCTTTTGCATTCCAGCTGGGCACAAAGCTGAGGCCTGTTTTCCCATTGTCTGTCAGATGAATGCTTGGATTGGTGTCCGGCTGCCCGGTCGTGCTTGGTAATCCGAAACAGAGACCTGGAAGTCTCAGGGCCAATTCAGGCTTCCTGCCGGGGAGCCAGCTGGAAGCCTGTTGGAGAAGAAAGGACGTTGGTGCCACAGCGCCACCCTGTGGCGGGGAGGGAAAGAGCCACTCTGCCCGGCGGTCTGCATTGGGCTTGGAGTCTGCAGAGACCTTAAACCTCATCAAATCCAAACATAACAAAACGCCCATTTAAAGAGCATTTACTGTGTGTTAAGCACGGTTATCATCGCCTCAGAGTTTCCTACGCGGTAGATAAGGTCACACAGCTGCTAAAAGTGAGCCAGGCTATGAGTCCCCAAAAGTCTATAGAGAGGTGACACAACTAAGTACCAATCTGTCCTTTCATGCTCTTCCAAGTTCCAGTGGGGAATGCTCTTTATAGCCCTGCTTCTCAAACCCACAAGTGCAGGCAGCACCTGGGGATCTTGTTACAATGCAGATCCTGATTCAGCAGATCTGGGTAGGCACCCAAGATCCTGCATTTCTAAGGGCTCCCAAGTGATGCTGATGCTGGATCATGGACCACACTAAGAGGCAAGACCCAGAGCAGTGCTGTCCGGTAGAACACGGAAGGGTCTAACCGCGTGGTGTCCAACACATTGGCCACTAGCCACCTGTGGCCATCGAGCACTTGAAATATGGCTACTGCAACTGAGAAACTAAAATTTTCATCAATTTCAACTACTTTAAATGTAAATAGCCCCTCTGTGGCTAGTGTATCCCATACTGGACAGAGCAGGGTCCCTCATGAGGTGGGGCTTAGGCTAGCTTGTTATTGAAGAGCCAAAATTCCATGGCAGGTTAAAGCGGGATTATTGATTAACAGATTTTTAGAGCCATGGGAGATTAATAGACTCCAACCTTGAAGATGTGGTATATATATATAATGGAATATTATTCGATCAAAAAAAAAATGAAATAATGCCATATGCAGCAACATGGATGGACCTAGAGATTATCATACTAAGTAAAGCAAGCCAAAGACAAATATCATATGCTGTCGCTTATATGTGGAACCTAAAAAAATGCACAAATGAACTTATTTACAAAACAGAAATAGATTCACAGACAGAGAAAACAAGGTTACCAAAGGAGAAAGGAGGGAGGGATAAATTAGGACTTTGGTATTAAAATATACATACCACTATATATAAAATAGATAACCAACAAGGACTTACTGTATAGTACAGGGAACTCTACTCAATATCTTGTAATAACCTATAAGGGGAAAGATTCTGACAAAGAATATATATACTCTTCTTCAACATGGCTGTTGCCAGGAGGCCACAGGTGGGTCTCTCGATAGGGCTGCTCATGACAACATTGCCCCCAAGAGCAAATGATGAGAGAGCCAGAGAGAGTACCTAGGATGGAAGCTGCAGCCTTTCGTAACCTCAACATGATGTGCTATACCATCAATTCTGCTGCATTCTGTTGACCACAGAGTAACCCTGTTGCATTGTGGGAAAGGACTGCACAGGTGTGAGTACCAGGAGTACCAGGGCCACTGGGGGTCATTTTGGAGGCTGCTCATCACAAAAATGAAAATGAAGATAAAACTCACCTGAACCCTCACTCTCCATAAATGATCACTGTAGCACCGAGAGGTAATTCCTGTATGTCACATGTATATTTATATGTGTGTATATGGCAGATTTTTTTTCTGACTCTTAACTCATATATTAGTCTCTGTATTTTTCCTCCATTTCCCTTTCAGCTGGAAATCCAGGCTTTGTTTAACCTCCTTCCTGCATGGAAGATATGCACTCAATTTTTATTATTCTACTGGATACCCTAAATTTCGAACATGCTTATTTGATGCAACAAAATATAAAGTGAATCAATGTCTTTATTCTCCTCCTAAACAATTCAATGATATTAAAACATTAAATCAGATCATTACGCTCCCATTTTATAATTACTGTTGTCTAGTGTTTTAGTCCTATCTCATTTTTACATATCCTAAATTAGTTTTATAAATTATTATTATTGTTTTTAGATTTACCCCCTGGTTTACCTGTTTCTTTACTCACCAATGCTTCTTTCATCCCAAAGCAAGATGAAGTCTTGGCACCTGAAGGTTTCTTTATTTCTTCCTTTCTTTTTTTTTTCTTGAAAGCTCAGCATTTCTAGGAGTTTGTAATAGGAGAATTTTCAAATCATCTAATTCCCATGTTGCTGGTAATCCCTTTATTCAAGTATTGTAGCAGGGCTAATATACTTCTTCCTTTTGAAAAACTGAAACCCATTGAAGAGATTATGCGTCTGAAGGGGGCAGGCTGAGAGAAGACTTGAGGCAGCAGGGAGTTAGGGATGAAGGGAGAAAGGAAAGGCAGGTATTTGAGGAGGGAGGTGGCAAGACCTCAGAGGTGATACTTCAGAGGGTGGGTCTGAGGAAGCCAGTCTCCAGGCTTTCCAAGATTCCTGCACCCAGGCCAGGCACTAAAGCCCACGGGGACTGAGTGGACAGGGGAGGGAGAAGGCTGCAGTGGGATCTGTGCTTATATATGGTCAAAAATCACAGGAGCATACTGGTGTTTTGCTGCTGTGGACCAAGGACCCCAGCACAACTGTGGTGATGGGGAGACCTGAGAATCAGTGAAGGCAGATTCCCACCAGGACAAGTGAGGGTTAGGAAGCAGAATTAAATTGAGTAAAAGGAAATAAAGGACTTAAATATTTCTTGCTCATATAGTTTGCAGGCTGAGATTCGTACATGCTACACACACACACACACACACACACACACACACACACACACACAATTTAAACTGTAGTCTAGTTGTACTTTTGTATCCTGCTTTTTCACCTAGCTTATATTATGGACATGATGCAATGTGATTATCTACACTCCCCAACCATGTCCACAAAGTTTCCATGGAGAGAGCCAGACATCAGGGCATGTCCTGCTTCACTGGCTGTGAGGGCAAAGTGCAAGGTCACATTCCTTTCACTCTTCAAAGACCCCACGTCCCAGAGAATCTATCAGGAGAAGCCCTCTCTTCGCTCCCTGGGAGACCTTGGCCCTATTATAACCTACTATAACCCCAATCCCTCAACCCCGTGCCTCTCAGCCCAGCAGGCGAGGCCTGTTCTGGTGACTCTCACCTGGAGGCTGGGACACCTTCTCCTCCCCCGCTAGTAGGTGGCTGCTTCTTGGCTGTCACAAGATGTCACCAGCGACTTGGCAGGTGGACGCATTTCCTGTCCTTAAGGGTGGCAGCGACCCAGGCTATTTCCTCAACCCTGAAACGAAGCTATTAGTTACCATTACAGGTTTTATGTGAATTCAATGAAAAACAAAAGGTTAAAAGTACTGCGGTGATCACTAAGGCTGACACCCGTGCTCTCATTCTCCCCCTTCTGGAAATGTGGTGGAATTGCACTTCCTTACCCTCAGTGAGGCCTCTCTTGAGTTTTGGGAGCCAAAGAAAAGTGGGTGAGGGGCTTCCCTGGTGGCGCAGTGGTTCAGGGTCTGCCTGCCAATGCAGGGGACGCGGGTTCGAGACCTGGTCTGGGAGGATCCCACATGCCACGGAGCAACTGGGCCCATGAGCCACAACTACTGAGCCTGCGCGTCTGGAGCCTGTGCTCCGCAACGGGAGAGGCCGCGATGGTGAGAGGCCCGCGCACCGCGATGAAGAGTGGCCCCCACTTGCCGCAACTAGAGAAAGCCCTTGCACAGAAACAAAGACCCAACACAGCCAAAAATAAAATATAAGTAAATAAATAAATTTAAAAAAAAAAGTGGGTGAAAGTGACCCATGTCACTTTGACCCTATGAGCCAATCCATAACTTGTCACATTTTCCTTCTTCCTGCCACTGCTGCTGTCACCATTCCACACGGTGGCTACTCCATCAGCTGTGGTCCCTGAATGAGACCCATGGAGGAGAGGCCCCAGCCACCTCAAGATAGGCAGGTGGAATGAATATAAAATAAATCTTTGTTGTCCTGAGCACTGAGATCTGGACATCATTTGTTACCACAGCATAACCTAACCTACCCTAACTGGTTAAATTTTTTTAAAAGGATGAACCTACTCAAGGTTACAGAGGCTTAATATTAAAGCAGAAGAGAGGAGAGGATGCAGACAAGCCAGGCCATTTTAGGGCTCTTCCCCACTCCTCACTCACCGACAGGGGCTTACAGCTGCCTTGAGACGGGACAGCTTCAATGCCTGGACATTGCATAGAACGCTCTCCTTTCCATCCCTGGCTGAGTCCAGCTCATTATTTTGAGGACATCTCTGCCAGGCCTCCATCTTGCCTGTGAAATAGATGGCCCTGGTGGAGATCGAATTCCCATTCTGCCCTTGGGCTTTACGAGGGTCCTGACAGCCTGGGCACCACACCCGGGGCCTTGGTGTTGTTGACCTGCATCTTCTTTTGACCCTTGTTGTTGTGCTTCTTGGCAAAGTGCATGTTTCTGAGGAACTTGGGTCCATCCCCTTAAGAGATTCAGATCTTTTTGATCAGGGTTTCTTGATGCCATGTGTACATGGCGTGGTTCTTGGCCTCAGCCATGTCTGCAAGGAAGCCGAAGGCTCCTGAAGCACCTTGAACCAGAGGAGAAATGTAATTTCTTTTTTAAATTAGGAGGAAAAAAGTGAACTTTTAAGTTGGACAAAATGTTTTAATGTATAATATTAAAATGATCGCCTTTTGGGACTTCCCTGGTGGTCCAGCGGGTAAGACTCCATACTCCCAATGCAGGGAGTCTGGGTTCGATCCCTGGTCAGGGAACTAGATCCCGCATGCATGCCGCAACTAAGAGCCCACATGCCGCAACTAAAAGAAAAAAAAAGATCCTGCATGCCACAACTAAGACAGGGTGCAGCCAAAATAAATAAATAAATATTTTAAAATAAATAAATAAATAAAATGATCACCTTTATACCAACTCAGTAACCTCCTTCTTCTATAGTAATAGAACCTCTGTGTTTAGCTGGGTACCAGAATAATGGCTCCATTCCCCATCGTTCCTTGCAGCTAGGTGTGGCCGTGTTGCTAGTTCTGGGCCATTGGGATGTGAGTGGACGTTATACCCTTAGAAGGAAGGGCTTCCTGTCCTCCCTGACCCTCTTTCCCCATTCTGCCAGCAGGACTCTGCAGACAAGGGCCACACCCTGGGGACGGTGGAGGAAGGAGACCGGAGGGGTGGAGGTCCCGACACCGAGGTGCTGCCCCGCCGGCCCTGGGCTGCTCAGGCCTGGACGCTGACGTGACAGATGAGTAAACTCTCACCTTTGAAGCTTCCATAATTTGGGGTCTTCATAACAGTCAAGCCTACTTTCTTTTTTCTTTTCTTTTTTTTTTAAATAAATTTATTTATTTTATTTATTTTTATTTTTGGCTGCGTTGGGTCTTCGTTGCTGTGCACAGGCTTTCTCTAGTTGTGGCGAGCAGTGGCTACTCTTCGTTGCAGTGCGTGGGCTTCTCATTGCTGTGGCTTCTCTTGTTGCAGAGCATGGGCTCTAGGCTCGTGGGCTCAGTAGTTGTGGCACGTGGGCTCAGTAGTTGTGGCGCACGGGCTTAGTTGCTCTGTGGCATGTGGGATCTTCTCAAACCAGGGTTTGAACCCGTGTCCCCTGCATTGGCAGGCGGATTCTTAGCCACCGCACCACAAGGGAAGCCCCAAGCCTACTTTCTAATAATAAAGGGGGAAGAAGGTTCTTCACTTTTTTGTGTGTAATGAATTATGAATGCGTTCCAAGGTCAATCGGAAGAAACCAGGAGAAGGAGAGGTTGAAAGCAAAGAGTGATCCAGGATGATGGTTAAGTGCAAGGGTCCTGAGAAGGCAGGATGAAAGGGGGTGCAGAGCCCAGCTGGAGGGGCCTGGCCCTGATGGTGGGAGGGACACCACTCCACTCAGATTAAGGGGAATGGCAGATGAGGGGATCTGCGAGCAGGAGACCTGAGATTTGGGAGCAGGAGTTTGAGGCAGTCCCTTCCTTTTCTCAGGGAAGCAGGAGGGGAGAGAGAAGTAAGAGAGTCAAGCCGGGAGAGTTTATGTAAGTGTTCAGGGGTGGGAGAGTGGGCCATGCCTCCTCTCCATCGCTGCTGTGTTGTGTTCTCTAAAAGTACAAGAACTAAAAACCAGACACAATTTAACTCACTCTGTCAAGTACCACACAAGGCCATCCCTGAATAGGACTGGAGAAGAAAAAGTTTTTTCTATGATTCAATCATTAAAAACAAGAATATAGAACAGGTTGGTGGTCTATCCAAAATATTCAATTTATCCAAAAGTTTCAAGCCAAAATGTATTCACTGTCTGTAGTTATCAAATTAAAATAGATCCTTTTGATAAAAATATCAGGATAACTGAGACCCAAATAAAACACATAAGTGTGGCCATTTCAGCTGTGAATCAGGCATGGCCAGACACCACGCTAAGCTTCTCACATGGCTTAGCTCTCGATTCTGTGAAACAGGTATTTTTATCCTTGTTTTATAGATGAGAAAACTGAAGCCAGGAAAGATTAAATAACTGCCCTAAACCATACAGCTACCAAAAGAGGATGCCAGAATTTGAACCAAGATGGATCTGACTCAAAAACTCTGCTCTTAACCACTGCCCACTGCCTTCTCTTATCCCAGGAGGAGTGAGCCAGGACCTGTCAGTCCCAAAGTCTTGCTGCCCTTCTAGAAAGCTATGGAGACTTTATGGAAACAGAACTTCTGGAGGTTGGCCTGATAGCTCAGAGTAGCCAGTTGAGAAATCAGGTTAGACACACCCTCTACTCCCTCACCAGCCCAGCAACTGTGCTACAGTAAAAGTCATCTAGCTGGTCGGCAGCCTTGCACTTTCTTCTAGTGGATGTCATACCTGGTGGCCAAATGAACATTAATAAGTCATGGTTTTTGTCATGTCACTCTCCTACTCCCCACTGACCCACAGGATAAAGTCCAGACTCCTTGGCCTGGTACTCAGGGATTCCCCCCCCACCCCGCCCTTCCCCAATAATCTAGGCAGGCTACTGCAGTTAGGAACAAATTCAGCTGTATGTGATAGAAAACCCAAAATAACCATGATGTAAACAAGATAGAAGTTTCTCCCTAGTACCTAAATGAAAGTCAACAGATTGGCAGTCCAGGGATAGTACGGCAGCTCCACAGTTATAGGGGCTACAGTTTCATCACTACATCATCTCTAAAGTGTGGCCCTTGTAGTCGTTGTCTCAGATAATGCTAGAGGACCAGTCATCACATATATCTCCCAGACATCAAGATGGAGGAAGGGAGGAAGAAGGGTTAAAGAGGAACTTGTTCTATTTTAAGAGGTTTTCCCAGAAGTTTCTACAAAACATCTCTGCTTACATTTCATTGGCCCACACCAAGTCACATGAAAACACATAGCTGAAAGGGAGACTGGGGCAGGTAAGCATTACTGCGGGAAGGCTTTAACTAAGGAATAGGGTAGAACGGATATAGGGGTTGACCATAGCAGCCTCTGGCATTTCTAGAGCTGCCCCATCACTAGGTGCTACCTTGGGAACCCTCTCCAGCTGTCTGGTCCATTCCTGCCTCCTAAATATGAGCCATGCAGGGACTCCCTAGTCCTGTCCCCTGGGAGCATACCAATCCCTATTTCTGTGCTCAGGTCAAGACTTGATCTCTTTCTTAAGCCTTTCCTGGCCACCCTGACTTCCGGTGACCTCCCTTCTTCCTTCTACAGGACCTCTTGGGAAAGGAAGCAGAGCAGTGGAAAGTGCCCAGACTTTAGAGTCTCGTGGTGGCTCTTCTCTCACCCGCTGTGTGATCCTGGGCAGTTTATTCATCTTCCATGAGTCTCAACTATCTCTTCTTAACTTCAACAACCTGGAATAGGGAGCATAGTGAGGTAAGGTCTGAATTAATTTTTAAGTCACTGACTCCTTCTCTGTAGAGTTAGGAGAGAGTCATGTTGGATCAAGGCTTTTTATTATGAGAGGAGCTGCTATTTGCCCCTTTTAGTTAAAAAAATTTTTTTTGGCAAACAGCGCCTCCCCTGCCCTGGGTGTAAGATCTTTGTCTTTGACAATTAAAAGGAATAACAGGACTTTTTGCTTGATTTAGCAAGGCAACCCTTCGCTAAGACCCCTTGTTAGGCAGAGTTCTGAAAAGGGAGGGACACATTTGCAAAACCATCTCAGAGTCTTAAAGGAGGGAAGGAACGAAGACCCCTTTACCCCAAGCTCTCCGAGATTTAAACTTACAAAAGCTCGTTGGGATGTCATTGACCAAAGTCTGATAGCAGGAAAGGACACCCGGGGCCACAAAGGGGAAGTTTGAGGGAGGTTATGGGGATTCTGGGATGGTGACCTTCATACAAATACGTAATGGCAATCCAGAGGCAGCCACTCTGGCACAGGGTCAGGCTTTGGGAATACATACGTGTGCTCTTTCTTTTCCTTTGGCTGCACTGAGCAGCATGGGGGATCTTAATTCCCAGACCAGGGATTGAACCCCCGCCCTGTGCATTGGAAGCACAGACTCTTAACCACTGGACCGCCAGGGAAGTCCCACATATGTGTACTAATAAAAAGTATTGCCACCTTAAAAGCTGGAATGTGGCACTACCGTGGCTGGCAAGGGACCTGTACGGGCAAGGGCATCGCCAAAATCTAGAGCACGTGCTGTGCTGACCTACGCAAAACCAGTCTTCAACAGCGACACCTTGTGGCGGAAATCGAAACAACAGCACTGGTGAGCTGGTTTGGCTCATAATACTGACCTCTTCGACTAAAAATATAGGATTCTTGGAAAGTTTAAAGGGATGGCTCTCAATAGGTAGATGATTAGATTTTCCACTAATAAAAGTAGATGGGAGTTATTAATGGTAAAAATAAGAAATGTGACTATATTTGTACCCCAAAGGAGACATACATCATACTTGTGTAGAGTGTCACCCCTGGCTCTGTCCCCAGAACAGGAAACAGAACTTGGAAAGAAGGGTTTCAGCTGGCTGTCTCTCCTGGACTGCCTGCCTTGTTGTGTCCTGTCTCCCAGAACTTCTTCAGCTCCATTTACAGCCTGGCTTCTGGACCTTGTGATCCCAGCAGTGACAGGGCAGGGAGCATAGGACGGCCCCAGAAGGAGGAATCAGCCCCAGAAGCAGGCACTAAGTCTTCAACTAATGGAATCCTTTTCAGGGTAATGAAATTGCAGTTAATGCAACTTGCTGGCTAGTTCCTCTCAAACTGTGGCTTGGTCCGTTTGTGGCTTCTTGTCATAACCCTGGCAGGAAAGGCCGCTTCTCTGTAATCAGATTGTAGAGCCATGGGGCCTCTTCTAAAACAGGAAGCAAGCTCTTTTTAGAGTGTTCATTTTATTTGTTGTACATTTTAGCAGATTAAGCACTTAGGGTTGGGATTTTTAAAATATTTATTCTTTGGGCCAAAGGAGCATTTTAATAAAGCTAAGTTCTTTGTATAAAGCTTCTCCAAACACTGACTTATTAATTCCTAAAGAAGCAGCACGTGGTCCTCGATTACTGGCAGCCCCTCCTTCTACAGGAGAATACCAGGGAGAGTGCCAACAACAGCAAAGGGGCCCCGAACGGTGACCCTTGCACTGAACTGGCCCACCAGATGTGTTTTGTTCGGGACATTTCACATGAAAATCCAGATTTATTACTCCTTTTGGACAAATGGGCTTGAATTCTCAGAACGCAATAAAGAGCAGCTGCAGCCTTCCAAGGGGCGCGGTGGGTGTCCTGTTCTGCCAAAGCTGCCGACACCCTGATTGTCTTACACTTGCCCACGTACATGAACCTGCCTGGCTGCCGTGGGGATTTGCATTTGCTCCCCCTTGACTGGCGTGAGCTCTACACGAGCTTCTCTTGTACTGCTCAGCAGACAGCAAGAGCCTGGAAGACAGGAGGCGCGTCCATTTCTTTTCCTGCTCTATCACTAGCGCTGAGCGTGGATTCTCAGTAAATGTTGAATAAAAGAATAAAGGAGGGCTTCCCTGGTGGCGCAGTGGTTGGGAGTCTGCCTGCTAGTGCGGGGGACACGGGTTCGAGCCCTGGTCTGGGAGGATCCCACATGCCGCGGAGCGGCTGGGCCCGTGAGCCACACCTACTGAGCCTGCGCGTCTGGAGCCTGTGCTCCGCAACAAGAGGGGCCACGACGGTGGGAGGCCCGCGCACCGTGATGAGGAGTGGCCCCCGCTTGCCACAACTGGAGAAGGCCCTCGCACAGAAACGAGGACCCAACACAGCCAAAAATAAATAATAAATAAAAAAGATTTAAAAAAAAAAAAAAAAAAAAAGAATAAAGGAGTAAATGGGCAGATATCCCATGTGCCAGGTATGGAGCTAGGCACCAAAGGGCCACAAAGGTGTGATAAGCCATGATATCAAGGAGTTTATAGCATAAAGCGATAACAAGATTGTGTGTGTGGGGGGGTGTGTCTGGTATTTTAAACAAACACAATGCATAAGCAATCAAAAGGACAACTTTGCCAGCCCCTGGTGAAAACTCCAGCAGGCTGTGGATTGTCCTCCCACTCTAGGGAATTGGCAGTGTTACAGCCCCTAGCCCCTTTAAGGCCCAAGCACAGTCACCTGTGGGTAGAATGTTCATCCTATATAATCAAAACTCTGAACTTGATGTGGCCTTACATTTTCTTCCATCTCCCCGGCGACCTGAGAAGGGAGGTGGGGTGGCTTTTCTCCTCCCCGCCCCCTTTCCCACCAGCAGGCCAACAGGGTCCCTGCCCACAGGGAGAAAGGGCAGAATCCAAGATGGTACCCTTGTCTCCAGACCCCAGGGTCCTCTGAATGGCAGGTGGGTTAAGGTAACTCTTGAGCTCATGGGCGCTCTGGGGGTTCCTCAAAGATCCCCCAAACCAGGGCTTACCCGCAGTTCCCAGGACTCTGTCACTGCAGAACATGGAATCTGGAGGTTCCCACTTCCTTTTGGCTGCCCCCTACCATCCTGACCATATTGGATGGGATTTAAGATGTTCCCACAGTGGCTTCCTTGGACACTTTTCTTGGTCTACAAGGAAAACAACACTCCCCTTGCTGTTCCCTGGGTGGAGGGCAGTTCCTTCCCTCTCTATCCCTGGCCCCAGGCTGCTTCAGCTCTCTCAGGCAGGCATGAATCTGGCCCTGGTCCATAGAGGCCCCCAGCTGCAAAGACCCCACATTAAGCTCTCAAGCAACCACTGAAGCCCAATCTCTCTGGGCTTGAGGGGAAAGAAGTGACACTCCCATTTGGTCTCACCTTTCTCTCTCCAGGTTTACAACACAGCCCGCTCCTAAGAAATTCTAAAAAAAATCCTATCAACCATTTTATAGCCCCAAGGTAACCAGGGAAAGTCCAAAGGTCTTGAAACCTAAATTCTGCATTTAATGATCTCTCAAACTCACTTTAGGGTCTGATATCTCTTTAACAAAATTGTAAAAACCAAAGAAGAAAGAGTTCCATTTAACATCCCATTCTCATAAATAACAGGTGCCCTTAGAAGGCTCAGACAAACACTCCTATGAGAGTTTAAAGGAGCAGAAGGTTCCTTCCATATAGGGAAAGAACCAAGAAAGACTGCCTGGAGGAAGCAGCATCAGCATCAGAGAGAACTTGTAAGAAATGCAGATTCTCAGACAGCACTCAGAGCCTCTGAATCAGAAAAGAAACTCAGGGGTCAGTTAGCATTCTTTGTTTTAACACACCTTCCAGGTGATTCTCATCCACAGGGAAGTTTGAAAACCTCTGCCATGGAGAATTTCTGGAAGGATATGCAAAAAACTAATAAGAGGGGTTATTTCTAGGAAAAATAACGGGGTGCTGGAGCCCAAAGTTAGAGGGTGGGGGAGATTTCGTAATTGGGTCCCTTGTGCATGTATGACCTATTCAAATAATCCAAGAATCATGAGACTCCCGGCCCCCCCCATCTACTTCCCTCCCCCCATAGCTGTCCCAGCACCCCCCTCCTCACACTGCCTCTCCCCCAGGCAACCTGGCTTGCTTTTCTCCTCTCCCCATTCTTCTCTTGTTTGGTCTTTATTACTTCGTCTTCTAACCCTCATAAGGAGAGTTGAGGGAAGGAGTAGAGAAACTGGGCTAGCACTTACAGAATTCCCCTTGAGGAGTTGGAGGGGCAGGAAGTCTATGCACCCGAGCATGCTAATAATTTCTGCTGGGTCCCCCTCTACTAAGGAATTAAGAGAAAGCCTGTCTCCATCCTCTTTCCAGTAGTCAAATAGGCATTGTTTTCTTCTTCTGTTGTGCTTTTGTTTCTGTTCCACTCTCATCCTGACTCAGCCCTCAGAAGCCTGAACTCTCAGCCTAATTCCAGCCACACAGAAACCATGGAGAGGGTTGCTCAGCGTCTGGAAGACGTTTTGCAGCTGAAACATGTCGACCAAGAAACACAGAAGGCTGCGAATTAGAAGAGAGTTACTGTGGAATTAGGAATTGCAATTTGGGAGATACTGGTTCAGGTAAAACCGAAAGAGTGTTCCAGGGAAGAGAAAGAGTCAGGGGCTTATAAAGGTAAAAGCCACAAAGTTGTTGAGTTGTCTGGTAAGAACTAGGATTGACCCTGATGCAAGAAAGGAAATATTTGTCCTTAAGGGATAGGTTGTCATGGGTTATTTTAGGGTAAGGGTCTGATAAGTATCTTGAGTTTCTGGAACATGGGGCAGATGTTCTGGATGCCTGCATTAAGACAATAAGTGGTCAGAGCTCAGATTCCATCCAGGCTGAGGCGTGTGTAAATCATACTTCTTCCACGGTCTCTCAGCTCCATTTTAGAGAACGCTCTTAGCAACGCTGACTCCACGTTGACTTTCATCTCACAAACAGGAGCAAGAAGAACCTTCTAACAGGTCACCCACACCCCAAAGACAGCCACATGGAAATGGACGATGTTGCAAGAATATGTATCCAGGGAAGTAGGGCGAATGCCCATGGTGCCCAAACATCCCTGCTGATCCAGTGAGTGGCCCTTGGCTTGTGGTCTGGGACTGAGTTTACAGATACCACCTCCACCCCAGGAACTCAGTGCCTTCGATGCAGTGATAAGCTAGTAAGTTAACTTTTAAAAAAGTCCTGATTAATGGTGTTTGCCGATTCCCGTCGTGTAAATACTCATGCCCCAGCCAATTTCAAGTTACCAGTGTGAAGCGCTGGGAAGAGATCCACACAACAGAGGGTAGAGTTAGCGGGCTTCCCAGAGGGAGTGACTGAACCACATGCACCCCTGGGGGCACAGAACTCCACTGCTGGGCAGGACTGACGTGTATGGTGCCCAGTGCCTGTCCCCTAGGAAGAGGCCAACATCTCTGTGTTACCTTCCAGTGTGGCAGATAGCACACAGCAAGCCTTAAGAGTCTTTGACTGGGCTTCCCTGGTGGCGCAGTGGTTGAGAATCCGCCTGCTAATGCAGGGGACACGGGCTCGAGCCCTGGTCTGGGAAGATCCCACATGCCGCAGAGCAACTAGGCCCGTGAGCCACAACTACTGAGCCTGCACGTCTGGAGTCTGTGCTCCGCAACAAGAGAGGCCGCGATGGTGAGAGGCCCGCGCACCGCGATGAGGAGTGGCCCCCGCTTGCTGCAACTAGAGGAAGCCCTCGCACAGAAACGAAGACTCAACACAGCCCAAAAAATAAATAAATAAATAAATAAATAATAAATCCATATGTCTAAAAAAAAAAAAATCAATATTTCTAAAAAAAAAAAAAAGAGTCTTTGACTAACATTGTTGAAATGTTATATTCATTGGGACAGCTGATTTTACTGATTTTTTTCTGAGATCTATAAAAAAAAACAAGCATTAGTTATGGTTTCTCCCTTCTCCAGGATTAGTCATGCAGTGAAGGATCAGAAGAGGTGTCACTCATTACACATGTCCTAATATGAGTCGCGTGGGTACATTGTTATTAACGACACTCTTAACCATCAGTGTTGATAACAGGACTGCTTCCTGCCAGGCCCTGTGGTAAGTGTTTCACTCACGGTGTCCCAGCCGTTTGGTTCTCTCAACAGCTTCTCCCCGTGGGAAGTAGGTACCTGTATTTCACCAGCAATTGTCACCTGTGTCATAATTTTATGCTTGCCTAAAAAAGAAAAAAGAAAGCCAATTAATCGACACAAGAGTTTCTTAGTACTTACAAGTTTTATTTTGTACTTACTGAAAGAGCTCTTTGAGATTTATTTTAAGATATTTGCCATACATCACTCCTGTGCATAGATCAAAAGCAAAATACAAGTGAAATAAATTGGTTATGGTATTTCCAAACTTCCTCACACTTGGGGTCCACTCTTCTCATCACGCTTTGACTCAGAGTCATGGTGGCCTGTGTTTTTCCCCACATTGTTGTCCTGGGTGCCAAGAGCTTGGTGACACAGCATCATTAAAAGGAGGCTCCACTACTGTCTCTGGGGTTTTCTCCCTGGCAACTGACAGCTGGTCAGCAAGTTTTGATGTCCAGTGACACCAAGGCACTGACAACAAGGCAGTTGATGGCAGTGACAACAAGGTCCCGACTTCAGCCTGCCTGACATACAGGTTAAGACACATCCTGGGCTTCCCTGGTGGCGCAGTGGTTAAGAACCCACCTGTTAATGCAGGGGACATGGGTTCGAGCCCTGGTCCAGGAAGACCCACATGCCGTGGAGCAACCAAGCCCGTGTGCCACAACTACTGAGCCTGCGCTCTAGAGCCCGCGAGCCACAACTACTGAAGCCCACGTGTCACAACTACTGAAGCCTGTGCGCCTAGAGCCCGTGCTCCGCAACAAGAGAAGCCACCGCAATGAGAAGCCCGCGCACCACAACGAAGAGTAGACCCCGCTCGCCGCAACTAGAGAAAGCCCGCGTGCAGCAGCGAAGACCCAACGCAGCCAAAAATTAAATAAATGAATAAATTTTTTTAAAAAGGCACATCTTGATTTCAGAGATGGTAAGATGTGAAAGGGGTGTTTCTTAGAGTCCTTGAAAGACAGCGACTCTACTTAAATGACTCCCATCTAATAAATGAGGTGTAGGAAGGTTTAGTAACTTGCCCGGGGTCACCCTAGCTAAGATGTGGCAGAACCAGGATTGGGACTCCCATCCACTTGGCTCTTGCTCAGCACCTGCTGCGGTGTCCTGGGTCACGAGCGTCTCCAGGCCAGTTCCCGAAGGAGGGAACAGGAGAAGCAGAACCACAGACCATCTCCTGCTGGCCTAACGCAGAGAGAGTCTATGTGGTTCGCCACAAAGAGCAAAGACAAAGGGTGGCTATTTTCATGGTTAAAGGATGGATGAACCACAATGAAATACCTCTACTCACTTAAGGAGGGCTGTAATAAAAACTAACAGACAATAACAAGTGCTGGTGAGGATGTGGGAAAATTGAAAACCTCATACATTGCTTTTGGGAATATAAAATAGTTGCTGCTGCTGTGAAGAATAGCCTGGCAGCTTCTCAAAAGGTTAAACAAAGATCTGCCATATGACCCAGCGATTCCACTACCTGAAAGAACTGAAAACATAGATTCACACAAAAACTTGTACAGGAATGTTCATAGCAGCATTATTAATTATGGTTAAAAAATGGAAACAACCCAAATGTTCATCAACAGATGAATGGATAAACCAGAGTGGTATATCCAGACAACAGAGTATGATTTAGCCACAAAAAGGAATGAAGTCCTGATACGTACTCTAACACAGATGAACACTGAAGATATTCTAAGTAAAAGAAGCCTGTCACAAAAGGCCACATACTGTATGATTCCCTTTACATGAAATGTCCAGAATAGGCAAATCTATAGAGGCAGAAAGCAGATTAGTGGTTTCCAGGGGCTGGATCGGGGGCTGTGTGGGTGGGAATGGGAACTGATCGCTCACAGGCACGGGTTTCTATTGGGGATGATAAAAATGTCCTGGAATTAGGTAGTGGTGATGGTTGTACAACGTTATGAATATACTAAAAACCACTCATTTATACACTTTAAAGTGGTAATTTTACGTTATGAGAATTATATCACAATAAAAATATCGTTTTAATAAAAGAACTGATTTACTTCTCCACCTACACTCCTGTGGGATAATAAAAATGTAACCGGTTGCCCATCAAATGGAAAACACTGATGTGGACAAGACCCCTCGGGCAGGGGCGGTACAGAGGCTGAGCTTTTAAAATTCACACTCTGTGTGATCTCCAAGGACCTTATGAAAGTGGTGTTTGTTTCTATTTCCTTACCTCCAGTTACTTGCCATATTTTGATACTGCTCTAAATTACAGGACCCAGAACTGGTCTTTAATTACAGAGTGCTTTAATAGGGCTTTGCTGGCAAATACCATAGAATTAAAGGAGCCACTAATGAAATACAGCATCGTTTTATCTGTGCTCCGGTGGCCGCTTTTAAAACGCAATTAGTGCCATGCAAGATATTTATTTAGGATTTTATCTCATTTATTCATTCCATCTCCAAAGGAGCGTTGTGCTTGCAGCTGTTTTTTACTCCTTCACACGACTATTTTCTCATTTTCAATCCACTCCTTTCTTCCCTCTTAGACTCCAGGGAGCCAGAATGTCAGCGGCCTAGGGGGCTGATTAAGGGAAGCCAACATCTTAAAGATTTTCACCCATTCCGCCCCCTGCTCTTCCCTGGCATGGAGGGAGGGGAATCAAGCTAAAACACTTGCTGGGTGCCCAAACGTCACCTCCAGGAAAGCAGCACATCTCCTGGGCGAGGCATGACAAGGTCTGTCCAGCCTGGTCCTGCCCCTCCACCTCACCTCCAGGCACACTTGCCATGCCAAACACTCGCCACTCTCAGAGGGGACTAGGCACTTCCTCGCCTCTCAGTTATGCCTCAAATGCCCACGATAGTGTCATATCCTCTGTAAAGCCCTCTTGACTCACCTTCCCCCCCTAATCACTCAACCTACCTTCCCACCCTAATCACTCAACCTGCCTTCCCACCCCAAACAGAATCCATTCCTTCTGGGTCCCAGAGTCCATATCCAGTAATTCCCATTTTGGTCCCCTGATAGGCTGTCAGCAGTGTGTGTGTCTTCCCCTCCATGGTGGGACCCTCGAGGGCAGAGGAACGATTTCATCTTTGTATGCCCCAGTGCCACAGGCCACTTCATGCTGCACACAGGAAATGCCCAACAAATATTTGCTCTATGAAATCATTTCAGGTCTTTCCTGTGCACAGGAGCCCTCAATCAATCAGTGTCTCTTAAACCTCTCGTCCTCCTGAAGACCCTGGGTTGATTTGGCTATGGCCTGCGGCTAGGCTGCTTCGGAACAAGCAGGGTTGACCAGTTGCACAAGTGCCCACAGCGTTAGGTGCAGTGGACATCACAGAGACCAGGAAAACATGGCCCTGCTTGCAAGGAGTTCATAATCCAGCCGTGGGAGACAAGTATCCATACTGAGAATGACAACGGGGGAAAGCTGGCTATTTAGAACTCACCTGCCTTGTAAGGCGAGCAGACTGTGCCCGATGGGGGCCCTTTGTTCTTCCGAGCTCCCTGAAGAAGCCAGATGTGCGAGTTTGAGGGAAGGAGCTGGGAGAGCTGAATTTTTTCCACCATGAAGAGAGAAAAACTGGAGCTCCCCAAGGAACCCATGAGGGAGGGGATCAAGTACAGAGGTGGGAGGAGGAAAAGGAAAGCAATGAGACAAAGTGGTAGAAGACTGCAGTGTGAGCCCACCTCACCAGGACTGTCTACGTGAGGGGCTGTAGAAACCAACGAAGAACTGAGCTTCACACCAGCCATGACTTGGCAGAACAACTAAACTGCTCTTAGAGGTGGGAGCCCTTGAGGCAGAAATGTCCATGAGAAATGAAAACCTCTTCCCTGCTTCCCCAAATTTGTAGAAATGGGGTGGGGGCTTTGGATAGCCATGGACGTTGGAATCCATGTGTCTGTGTGTGTTTGGTGTTTCGGGGAGATCAATGTGATTTCATATAGAAAACTTCTTTAAAATCTCCCAGATCTGCTCCCCTCTCTCCTCCTCCATAACCTCTCACCAGAACTAGTCCACTAGCACCTCCATAACTCCAACCACCCCAGCTCCCCACTAACCCATTTCCACCTTGCAGCTAGAGTTCAGGGCAATCCTGTGATGCAGATCTGATCATGTCACCCTCTTCTTGGACTCTCTCTGCTTATACCTTGTAATGACTTTCCACTCTTCTTGGGTAAATTTGGTCCTGAGGGTCAGAAAGCCCTACCAAATCAGGCTTAAAATACAAGGCAATTTCTTGGCTTCCTAACAGGTAACTGGAGTAGAGTAAGCTTCAGGCACTGCACAATCAGGACACTAGCACCATATTCTGCTATTCTCTTAGCTCTGCCTTCCTCCCTAGGTGTCAGCTTTATCCACAGCCCAGCTTCCTTTCAATCAGCATCAAGTGGAACACCCCCAGGGAAAAAAAAAAAAAAAGAACATCTTGCCCGGCCACAAAATAAAATTCCTTCCCTTCAGCCTGAGTGAGCCAACTGAGACCATGTGCTCATTCCCGACCAAAAAAATTCCTAGTGATATGCCTATCCACTGAATCCTTTCCTTCCCTGCTCCTGGTGGGAAATGGGTCCTTTTGTATAAAAACACATTGAAATGATGCTAAAAGATACAATTGGTATTAAACCTAGAAAGTTTTACTTTAATGATGCTCAACTATGAAAAAAACGAAAGAACTAACTATCAACCTTGAAGTTCTCCACTGTCCTTGATGAAGGATCTGAGACCAGAAGTCCCCAGGGCCTTGACCTCAAGGTAGTGAGCCGTAAGGGCAGAGGGCTAGAGCCTGGAGGAGGGAAGACAACAGGGGACCAGGGGCTGCTGGCCTCATAAGAGATGGATTTTGAATGGATGGGATGGAAGAGATAAGAAAATGTTGCTGTAGCATCTTCTGCACCCTGGGTGGGATCTCATTCGGCTTAGTTTTTTCTTTCTGAAAATGAACTTAGCCAACAAAAGAATTGAAATTAGGGACTCAAACAGCCGCCGAAGTTCAGAACAACATTATCCACGGTAGCCAAAAGGTAGAAACAAACCAAATTTCCACTGATGGATGAATGGATACACAAAATGTGTAGATACATACAATGGAATATTATTCAGCTTTTAAAAGGAATGGAATTCTGACACATGGATGAACCTTAAAGATATGCTAAGTAAAATAAGCCAGATACAAAAGAAAATACTGATTCCACTTATATAAGATTCCTAGAATAACCAAATTCATAGAGACAGAAAGTAGAATAGTGGTTGCTAGGGGCTGGGGGGATGGGTACAGAATGGGGAGTTATGTGTAGAGTTTCAGAATATGGGAAGACGAACAAATTCTGAAGATGGACGGTGGTGACAGTTACACAACAATGTGAATGCATTTAATGGTACTGAGTTGTGCAGTTAAAAATGGGTTAAAATGGCAAATTTTATGTTATGTATATTTTACCACAATAAAAAAAAGGGACTTAGTTCACCTGTCCAGGCGTTGGGGGCACAACAAAGGGGTGACAGGAGATTCTCAAAGAATGACTGTTGGTTGATTGGGCTATCTGGATAAAAGACACATTGTTAGTGATACGCTTTCCTTTTGGTTCCATGATGCTGATTATGATGACCAAGATGATGATGAGAGGCGGGCCTCCCACAGAGGAAGCCTTGAGGCAGCCCAGAGTGAGAACGGGCTTCTCCCACCCCTGCACAGACTAATCCCTAGCACACCCAGTCTCTCTGAATCAGGGCAGGCTCTTTTTGAGATGGGTGTGTTTCCCACTTCTGTTCTCTGCAGGGAAGAGGCTGCAGGGTGGCGGGAGGGAGGAGAGGTGGTAGGGGGAATTTCCTTCTGTCGGGCAGGAAAATAGCGCAAGGAAACAGAGCTATCCCTACTCTTTGAATGGAAAATGTGTCTTTCAGACCTCCTTTTAGAGAGTCCCCTCCTGCCGTCTTACCAGAGGGATGATGGAACAGCTGTCACCAGTTGGGTCTGACTCATTCGTTGATCATCTCTTCCCACCCCTCTCCCTAACCCCCTCCCTCCAAACCCACCCACCCCGAAAATGCCTGAGCACAGTTGACTATTTTAAGAACTGAATTCCCTGTCGGCATGGCAACTTCGGCTGTACCTCTTGTCACTGCTGCCTGGATGGAAGAAAAGCCACCTTTCACCAGGATTCCTGCAGCCAACAGAAGAGATGGTTCACAGATCACACATGGCCACAGGGTGGACATCTAGTTTCTGTCGCATATTCTTCTTTGTGTGTTTGCTTGTTTTATAGCCCTTTAAGAATGTAAAAAAACATTCTTAGCTGACTGGCCATACAAAAACAGGCCCTGGGCCAGAAATGGCCCAAGGACTGTAGTTTACCCAACCTTTGTTTAGGACAAGAGCAGCAGGTGTTCGCACTGCCTGGGTTTCTCATTGTGGAAGTTTTAAAGGTTGTGAAGGGTGAGGGGGCTGCTGGGGAAAAGATGGGAAGGCGTTGTGGAAGGACAGCATGATTAATTGATTTTTTAAAATTTCCCCCTACTATCTATACTTTATTATACTTTAAAGGTTTATTTATATTCTTCTTGTGCTTCAAAGCTAAAATGTTAGGCTATGCCATTTTCACCATAGCCCTAATAAGGATTAAGGCTTACAATCTATGATTTCCTTTTGTAGATAATGGTGTTTATTTCATAACCTCTTATCATTCTTCACAAAGACCAGATTTTCTTCAAAAATGTTGAAAGAACATTTTGAATGTTTCTTTTCTGTTTGAAAATTTTTTAGAAAAAAATTTTTTTTAATTTTAATTTAAAATGAATTATTACACAAATAAGAATACTAAAATAAACTCCCATGTACCTGAAGGGCGTTTCTGCATAAATTAAAGAAACAGTTTCTACTTTCTTAAAACATGGATTGAAAGGGGGAAATGATACCTTTGCAAATAGTATTTGTATGGAATCCAGTTCTAGGTCATATCTGAAAGTGACTATTGGGGGGAGGGGTGGGAGAAACATCTGTGGGAATGAAAAGGGGATCATTCTTTGATGGTTACCATGGAAACCACTAGGTTAAGATGGTTGAGTTTGCTTATGGGGCAGTGAGGTTCCTGCTAATGGACTCTGGGTCAGAACTGTAGGAGAGCCCTTAGGCTGGTCCCCAAGGATACCTTGCTGTCTCTGAAGCTCCCTCCCAACCCCCAATAGTGTATGAGGATACTCTCATTCTGAATTTCTAGGGTTTGATGAAAAGAAAGACACTGTAGTGTTTCGTTCCTCAATTTTAGAGCTTTGTTTTGTATTGAGTAAGCTAGGGTCAAAGTGTTCATCTGCATACCCACTTTGAGGTGTTCTGGGATTTTATGATAGACCACTCCTGTCCTGTTTGTAATAGGAGGGCCCCTATGTCCCTGGAAAAAAGCCCTAGAAGGACTGGTGGGGGTCTTGTGGTATTGATGCCCACCTCAGAATGCGGAAAGTACGACCATGAGCCCCGGAGGAGCAAGGAATCCAACCTAAGCCAATGAGATTCAGAGGGTCCAGACGCACTTCCCCCTTCCTGAAAGAACTTGACCCCAACGTAGAATATCCCTCAGTCACCAATATCCAGAGCTGCTTTAGACATCAGATAATTTGCTCTTAGGCATATCAATAAGAAGTGGAACTTTGGCATCGGACTCCTTGAACTCGGATCCGTTATTTCTACCGTGGCGTACTCTGTCACCTGATGGCATTGGCGGTGGGGAAGGAATCCACAAGATGCCTAGCATCCATAAAGGGCAGGCACAGAGGCAGAAGCGGGCTGGACTTAGTCACCAAGGGGTAAACGTGCGCAGAGTGACAAACAAGAGGCCGCGGAGGACCGACGTAGATCCTAAGCGATGGGGCCATAGCGCGGCGATCCCCAGACTTGAGGATCTCTAGGGCACTCCTGCTGCTCCAGAAGGAAAAGGCTGCGCAGACGAGGCACGGCCACCAGGGGGCGCGCGGGCCCCGGGATCTCGGGAATCTGGGGCAGCGGGAGGGAAAGAAACTGGAAGGCTGGCGCAATACCTGCTTTCTCCCCAGGATGTAACTGGCAAACAGCAATGACAGGTATCTCCTGGGCAGCTGCTTGCCCGTCCGTATCTCCCACAAAATCAGAAGTCCCTCGAGGGCAGTGACTGTGTTTTCGTTCCCTTGCTGCCCCGACGGCACATGAGTTCCCTTGTCCCCATCCTAGGTTTGCTGAGTGTTAAAGGAACACGTTCTCACCGTGGAAGGTGGGAAGGGGGCACCTGGAGGAGGGATGCTTTGAGGCAGCTGTTTGAGACATGTCAGATGGTCACCACGGTGAACTCCAACAGTTGGCGCGGAAGGCGAGCTTGTACACTTGAAACTTTGGGGGCGGAGCCTAGGGGATGGGCAAGAAATAAGACAGTGGTTCTCAAACTTCTTAATCTCAGGACCCCTATATACTCTTAACATGATTGAGGGCCTCAAAGAGTGTTCTATTTACCATATTAGAAATTAAACTGAAATTTTAAAAATATTTATTTACTTAAAATTACAATAATAAATCCACTACATTAACATATATATATATATATATTTAAACCTATATTTTCCAAAACAAAAAAAGTTAGTGAGAAGTGTGACTCCATTTTACATTCCTGCAATTTTTAAAAATGTTTAGCTTAATAAAAGACAGATGGAGTCTCTTATCTGCTTCTGGACTCACTCACTATTGGAGTGAGTTTTTGCAAAGCACATAGCTTCATACATTCACGAGAAAATGAGAGTGAAAAAGGCAAATAACATCTTATTATGAAAACAGTTTTCATCTTGCAGACTTCCTCCCCATTTTGATGTTAAATAGAATATAAATTATATACAGTGTAATTTTTGGATAAGAATTGAGAGGCTTTTTGTAAAAGGAAGTTTGCCTGAGGTGAAGGCTGAGGGCTGAAGGCCAGATTGCCTTCAAGTTCACCCACTGGAAAGATGTGGCCTCCGTGGCCAGTGGTAACAGAAAACAGAGCCTCAGCTGGCGTAGACACATGCGTGTTGTGTGAGTGTCAGAACCCTGTTATAGCTGACTTTTCACTGTCTGCTGTTCTGAATTGCAGAGGGCAGAATGGTGGCCGGACTCCCTCTCTTGAGGCCAAAAGCATATGAGAAAGTTGATTCTCCTTGGGGACGAGCTTGTTTTCCTAATTCAGATACCCTGCTAACTTTGAACCTATTTGGGGGGTTTTTATCAATTCAAAAATATTTCAAAACAATGGTCCCCCTCACCTCACACCTGTTAGAACTGCTATCATCAAAAAGACAAGAGATAACAAGTGTTGGAAAGGATGTGGGAAAAAGGGAACACTTGTGCACTATGGGTGGGAATGTATTGAATAAATTGATACAGCCACTATGGAAAACAGTACGGAGGTTCCTGAAAAAATTAACAATACAACTACCATATGATCCAGCAATCCCACTTCTGGGTATATATCTAAAGAAAGTGAAAACAGGATCCTGAAGAAATGCCTGCACTGCCGTGTTCATTGTAGCATTGTTCACAACAGCCAAGATATGGAAACAACCTATGTGTTTGTCAACAGACAAATGAATAAAGAAGATGTGGTATATATAAACACAATGGAATATTATGCAGCCACGAGAAGGAAGGAAATCCTACCATTTGCAGCAAGATGGATGGACCTTGAGGGCATTATGCTAAGTGAAATAAGTCAGACAGAGAAAGACAAATACTGGATGTTATCACTTCTATATGTGGAATCTAAAAAAGCCAAATGCGGGCTTCCCTGGTGGCGCAGTGGTTGAGAATCTGCCTGCTAATGCAGGGGACACGGGTTCGAGCCCTGGTCTGGGAAGATCCCACATGCCACGGAGCAGCTGGGCCCGTGAGCCACAACTACTGAGCCTGCGCGTCTGGAGCCTGTGCCCCGCAACGGGAGGGGCCGCGATAGTGAAAGGCCCGCGCACCGCGATGAAGAGCGGTCCCTGCACCGCGATGAAGAGTGGCCCCCACTTGCCGTAACTAGAGGAAGCCCTCGCACGAACCGAAGACCCAACACAGCCAAAAATAAAGAAATAAATAAATAAAGTAGCTATAAAAAAAAAAAAAAAAAAAATTCTCCCTTAAAAAAAAATAAAATAAAATAAAATAAAAATAAAAATAAAAAAGCCAAATGCATAGAAACAAAGAGTAGAATGGTGGTTACCAGGGGCTGGGGTGGGAGGGTTGGGGGAAGATGGGGAGATATCGATCAAAGGGGACAAACTTCCAGTTATAAGATGAATTAGTTCTGGGGAACCTAATATATAGCATGTTGATTATAGTTAATGATACCATATTGTATACTTGAAAGCTGCTAAGAGAGTAGATCTTAAATGTTCTCACCACAAAAAAGAAATACTGATTATGAGATGTGATGGAAGTATTAGCTAATGCTTTGATGGTTAATCATTTTGCAATATGTAAGTATCAAATCAACGTGTCGTACACCTTAAACTTCCACGATGTTATACGTCAATTATATCTCAGTAAAGCTGGCGGGGGGCAGTGCGGAACGTCACCACAATGGCCCCAACATCTCCATGCCCTAGGCCTGCCCTGGGGTCTGTGCAGAAGGCCCCAGTCTCAATGAAGAGGCAATGTGGGGAGACTTCCAGAGTCAAGTAACAGATCAGGAAAGCTTCTTCCCAGTTAATTCCCTCCCGGGACACCTAACCTGAGTGATGATCACAGTCATCCTAGGAATGGCACAGGGCCCACCTCACATCCAGCAGGGGCAGAGCCTGGCTCTTAGAGCTCCAGGTGCATTCTTGAACCCCCGGGTTTGGGAGCGCTGGCCTCCTCTATCCCCATCTACCTATTCTACAAAGGCCCTCGGTCCTTAGGCACTTGGGGTCGCTAGGGGTATATATTTAAAATTTGGAGTTCCCTGGCCCAACCCCTAGAGAGCCCAGTAGCTGGAGATTAGATAGACCTGGGATGGGCCCTAGAACAAGTTCTAAACAAGCAGCCCACTTCCTGCTGCTATAAGTGGCCCAGGACCACCCTGTGCAAGGGTTTTTGCAGCCTGTGTGTTACAGTCTGAGTGTCACAAAGAGACTTGAGGGCCCAACTCAGAATCAGCGCAACCTTCGCCTTACATCCCTTATCCTTTGAACAATCAGACCCCTTCCTGGGAACTGAAATTTAAAATCCAGGGTTTAAGAGTCTCATTTGATGAAGGTGACAGTCTTCCCCCACAATCCCAGAATGATGTGTTCCAAGGAGATCCTCGTCTTCTCAACTCCAACCGGGCTCCAAGCACTGCCCACTCACCTTCTCCACACTTTACTACCACCCTTCTACTACGGCATGAGTCGATGTGTTTGTGGATGCAAACACATCCATCTTTCAAAAGAGCCAGGTTAAAGGTGCAGCAGGCAGGAAAAAAGGGGGGTGGCAGATTTATGAACTCAGCTTTCTTCGTACCAGGAGCCCCACTCCCACCTTCTCCTCCAATTCGGTAGAGGATATTTCAGTTTTGTCATCACAAAAGGAGCAGCTGCTCCCTCTCTGCCCACCCCCCTGCCCGGGCCACTGGTTAGAACAGCCACCTGCTTGATTGACTCACTGATTTCCTAACAGGACTCCTGGACTCTGGCTCCCTCAGGATAGTCCATGGCCCGGGATCTACTCTGCAGCCAGCCTCATCCTCATTCTCTCCCTCATTCTCTGCCTTTGTCCCTGGCTTTCACATTTACTCTGCCTGGCACACATTAGTGAATATTAACTCATTTCATGAATCGCTTAAAGCATCAAGTTGCAGTGAGTAGCTTTTTTTTTTTTTTTCCGATTGTGTCTAGGCACACACAAACACACACTTAGGAATGGAATTGGGTTTATGGTGTCCTCTTTAACCTCTGGGCAGCCTAATTCATTTTCTGCTGTGGTCTGAACTCTGTGCGAACCTTCAGCGGAATCTGGGGCTCTTCACCATCAGCTTGGGAAGACTGGATCCTGGGGGAGACTTGATGGAAATGATGAATGTGCACAAATCAGGGCTAACTCCCAGTTCTGGACACCAAGGCAGGTCCCATGCCAATTACACCTGCGTCCCTGGGTGGGCCTGGGCTTCCCCAGTGATTGCAACTGCCACCCAACTCCCAGTTCTTGGGAACATCTTCCCTTCTGCCCTAGTGGCTTGGAAGTCATCCCCAAAAAAGATGGCTTCACCAAGGAAAAGAAAAACTATCAGAAGTCCTTGAAGTGAAATTCCCACAGGAGTTCAGGACACCCCAAAATATGTCACTTTGTTATTCTGATTATTTTGAGCTGAAGGCAGTTAAAAACCAGCAAAGGTGGGGAGAGGCTTTCTCCAAACTCCTCTTATCTGCCTAAGACAGATCCTCCAAAAGGAATTCAATTGTCATAAAATCTCCTCGCTGGGAGTTTCACCAATCAGGGAAGATTGTCACAGGAGAGGACACTAGGAGTCCACACAACACCCTGACAAACTTTGTCACAAACTATCGTATCTCCCATCTGTTCTTCAAAGGGCCCATTCATCTTGCCCGTAAATTGCCCCTTCCCTGTAAAGATGGTAAATAAGCTCTCAAATCTCATCACCTTTCTGGGTACTCACGTTTTTTCCTGTGATGTCCCCGTCCATGTAACGTTAGACATCAACAAATGTGTATACCTTTTCTCCTGTTAATCTGCCTGTTGTAAGTTTATTTCAGAGACCCAGCTATCGAACCTAGCGGGGTAGAGGAAAAGTCTTTCCTCTCCTACATCCTCATCCATTCCTTCTTTTTTTCATCAGATATTTATTGAGCACCTACCATGCTAAGTTGTCTGCTAGGTATTAGAGATACTAAGTTGAAAACGGAACATGGGTCAGGCCTCAGGAGGTAGAGTGGAGGGACCAGACACTACACCAGCAGCTGCAGGGAGAGCTCAGCCTGCTCCCCAGGATCCTGGCCCATCGCAGAGGGAGGGAGGACGCTAGGAGTGACTAAGGATATTTCTGGGAAACAGGACTCATCCATGGCAACTTCTCAGCACCTACGGGAGGGGCAATTTCAGGCACAACACGGTTCTGTGTCCTGGGAGCGCCAGCATCTTTTAAACACAGGCTCTTAACGTTATTCATATTATGCCTTCTATGCTCTGTAGGAGGCGGTGCTGTTACCTCCATTGTACAGATGAAGAAACTGAGACTCAGCGAGATGAATCAGCTTGTCTAAATCTCTCAGGAAGAAGAGCTGCAAGCAAACCTCCAGTCTGACTTCAGAGCCCTTTTGTAACAGCTCTAGAGAGACGGGCTTCACTGAATGAGCTGGTAAAAACGGACAGGGCCAATTCCCTGGCATCTCAGTGCGGCCCTGGAAACACGAGGTGTCGTCAGCAGAGCTGGCAGCTGGGGGTGCCGGTGTCAGCAGTGTTGGGAGAGGGCTTTGGGGCAGCTGTGGAAGGTGGCGCTGGTGGCCTCAGCAATCCTGGTGGGCGGGCAGCCAGCCGTCCCCTCGCGGCACGATAGCTGATATTTATTGAACATCTACGGTGTGCCAGACACTGCGTAAGTACTTAACGTGGATTAACTTTTTTAATATTTACAACAACTCCCACTTTTACGGATTAGGAAACCGAGGCCCCAAGAGGTAAGGTAACTTCCCCTGGTCAGCATCTGATAAACGAGAAGCCAAGGTCTGAACCCAGGCACGCTGACTGCTGGGCTGGTGCGCTTCGGCGCTGCGCTCCGAATGTCCCAGGGGCGCCTTAGGGATCTAATATCTTGACATGTTGACTTATCAGTAGCGTGCCCGAGGGAGAAGAGGGCCAGCGTGTGGATCGCAAAAATGGGTACAATACTTTGCAGCTCCTTCCACCAGGAGTTGAAGTCCGTTTCCCATCTCTTGAGTTTGGCCCGGCTTGGCGACTGGCTTTGACCAAGAGAATGAGACGGGAGCGAGGGTGGCCGGTTCCCAGCCCAGGCCTCAAGAAGCCTTGTGGCTCTGCCCTCCCCATCCTTGGAACCCCGCCACTACAGCAAGCAGCCTGGGGTTGGCTCTCCTGCCTTATGAGAGGGACGTGGCCCGGTCGCCCTTTCACCCTAGCTGACAGCCTGCTAACCACCAGATGGGTGGGTGAAGCGGTCCTAACCCATCCAACGACCTGCCGGCTCACCACGGACACACACACAGGCCCCGCAAAGCCAGGCCAGCTGGACGCTGCCCCGCTGACACCCACAGAGTCAGGAGCCAATAAATACACGTTTCTTGTTTTAAGCCACCGGGTGGCTTGTTGTGTAGCAATAAACACAGCAGAAAACACCTCAGAGAGAAGGCAGGTACGAAGTTGGAGGCATTCCCACCAGACAGTATGAGTAAGTGGAAACCCTTCAGGCAGGGAAAAGAGATTCAGAGGAAAACAGTGAGGGCCGGGGGGGAGCACCTGCGGGGTTCCTCAGAAACCCAGCACGCTCACCCCTTCCGGCTTCCACCAGGCGGAGGAGGAGCCATACTCTTCCGAAGAGCAACTCCAGAGAGAGAGGAACCTGAAGCAGGAGTACTCTTGCTCCTGTAGGGAGGGTGTCCGCAGTCAGCCCAACATGGCTGCCTCTTTCCAGACACGCTGGCGCTGCATGTCGAGCAGAGAGAGAACCCTAGACGGTCCTGTGGACCTGGGATCCTGGGTGCCATGGAAGAGCTCCAGCTGATCCACTGGAGGAGCCCCGATCCAGACAGTAAGCTGTGTGAGCCTAAACTGAAGCAGCAGCTGTTAAGAATGAGGAGAAGCGGGAAAAGGGGAGAAACGTTGAGGATGTACAAGGAACAAGAAAACTTGGGGCAAAGTGAAACAGGGGGAATGGTCAGTGGGAGTGGGGCAGCCTAACATAACATTGCTGTTCAGAGTACCAAAGGATGCCCCGGGAGATAACAATAGGGGGGAAAAAAGATTCGATGATACTTATTAAATGTCATCACCATATAAAATTTATATATGATGGTATAATCATGCCTTTTGGTGCGGACATTGGTGATTTTTGGACATAGTCTGCCACCGGCCCTTGTTTTAAGGATTACCCCTCCTTGAGGCATTTGAATTTTAAAGAGAATCAAAGCCTTCAGGTAAGGGATGACGCTGTAGTCACAGAATTTCAGGCAGCCATTGAGCGTGGAACAAGGGTTTTTCTTTTATGTTGGCCCCTTCCCGGGGCTCTTGGCCTGGGCACTAGCCCCGGAACCACAAAAAGCATTTCCCAGGACCTTGGCGTCGCAACACCTTAAACTCCCTTCCTCCCAAGTTTTCCCAGTGTTTCTCAGACTTGGGGAAGCGACTCTCCCCGCTCCGGAACCTGGGGGAAGGGGCGGCCGATCCCCCGCGCGGCCGCCAGAGGGCGCTGCTCCGTCGCCGGGAGCGCCGCGGCCGCCTGGGCGTGTGGCCTGGGGTGGGCATTTTTGTGTTGTTTAAATGCCAGCATTGATTGCTCACTCCTTTCCCAAACATGTTTCTAATTTACCCGGTATCTCGTCTACGTGAAAAACTCAAGAACAACAACAACCAAAGAATGCATACTTAACTTTAGTTACCGGCTGAGCAAAAGGGGTTTGACACCAAATGCAGTTTTGTTCCAGAAACCTCTGGGACTGGGGCAGAGCAGCCAGCAAGGGCTCTCCAGAGGCTACTCACCGGTTAGGACAGAGGCACGTGGAAACAAACACACCGAACCTCGACCCTGGATAGGCTCTTGCTAGCAACCAACAAGCCGGCAGCTTTCCGCTCCAGAGGACTGGTTCGTTTCCGGCCAAGTTCAGGAGCTGGTGCCCGAAGAGGGTGCCGCGCGGGACCGCGGAGAAGCCACCCGCGGCCCTGGGCAGGCGGCGGGCTCCGGCTTCCCGCCTGGCCCCTGGCTGCGTGCGGCGCCCTGGGGAGCAGAGGCGCTCGGATGCGGATGGGGGGGAGGGACGGGGGGCGATCCGGGCGCTCGGGGCAGCAGTACCCGCACCGGGTGAAGGCGGGGAGGCAGGGGCAGGAGGACGAGGAGGGGAGCAGAGGGAGAGTCCTGTCGGATGGGGGTGGCGGGGACGGCCCCTCGGGCTTGGGTGAAAGCCTGACCGCCACAAATAGAAGTCATCAGCGAAGAGACCTAAGGATGCGTTTGGCTGCGGGGAGGTCTCTAGGAGACAAAGCTCCTAATCCCGGGGTGGGGGCTGGGATGGGAACCCGGGGCGGGGTGGGGGGGTGGGGGTGGGGAGGAGTGTCTGATTGACAGCTGGGTTCTGTTTTTCGGACCAGAAAAAAAAAAAAAAATCCCCTGGCCCCTGGGGAGATTGCTCAGTCACTTTTCTCCTGCAGGAAGCTGCTTCTTGTTGGAGCCTCCTGGGATTGGCAGAGTTAAAATCCTTTAACCCAAGATGCCTTGGGCCTTTTGTTCCGCTCTGACAATGGAATTGGGTGGAGGGGCTGGGAAGGCAAGGAGCTAGGTCTGGGGTGTATCCGTGGGGTGGGCGTCTGGTGAAGCTGTGTTCAGTCACAGGGTGAAAAAAAGCGATTTGGTCGTGTGTGTCTGTGAGTGTGTGTGTGTGTGTGTGTGTGTGTGTGTGCGCGCTCCCACGCGCGCACGCGTTGGGGGAAGGTGTAAGGAAGCCCAAGGCGCGGGCACCAGCTCGTTAACACGTGTATATGAGTACCTGCTGTGCAGCTCAGCAAACCTTTAATTACCCGGGGAGAACTTCCAAAGCTGAGAACTCAATATTGGTCCCTAAAAGGTTGGATAATGGGCTTTTCTTGCATCGCAATCCAAAGGGACAGATCTCCGACTCCCCTGGGCTCCCAGATTCTTCTAGATGTTTTGTCTTCTAAAATTCTGTGCTCCCATGGGACAGCACTTAGTTAAGGACCCTCAGAAATGTAAACCCTTCTGTCATATTAATCATCTTAAAATCTTTGCTTTGAACCTATCATGTCCTTGAGTCATAATCGTCAGCAGCAGCCACTCCAATTCAAAGGACTTGGAGTGACAGCCTTCAAGCCCTCTCACCATGCAGAACTTTCTCCTCCCACTCCCCATGTGCATCCTCCCCTGTAGCCAGCCTGGCCCCTCAGGGTCCCTTGGTATATCTTGAATTCTCCAGCCTCCCTATCTCTGGCCCTGCAGTTGCCTTCCTGGCCATCTAGCTGGTCACCTTCTCCATTCAGTTCTGGCCTCAGTCGGTCAACATGCATTCACTGAGAGCCCCCTATGTGCAAGGCATATATCCCCTGGGAATATATCAGAGACTAAGACAAATGCCTGCCCTTAAAAGATTTTTTTGCCTTAATGGGAGGGAATAAAGCCGGACAATTTCACATGTTGATAAGTAGCGAATCAATGTGATAGAGTTGTGGTGGGGTGGGGTTAGTGGGTGCTGCTTTATTTGGTTAGGAAAGGCCTCTTTGAGACCTTCTGGGCAGGAAGAATGCTCCAAGCAGAAGGGATAGCAAGTGCAAAAGCCCTGAGGCAGGAATGCACTCCGTTAAATTCAGGAGACACCATGAAGGCCATTGTCCCTGGAGCAATGTGAACAAGGAGATTTCAAGGGCTCTTGAGACATAGGCAAGGACTAGACCATCATGTCCTCACGGGTCAAAATAAGGAGTGTGGGTTTTATTTTGGTTGCAGTGGGAAACCTTGGAGGATTTTATGCCGGGAGAGAAGAGATTCCACTTACCCTTTAGAAAGATCACTCTGGCTGCTTGGCAGAGCAAGGAGTAGGAGCAGAGGAGAGCAGTGAAGATGCGGTTGCAGGCGTCCTGGCAAGAGGAGGTAGAGGCAGGGCTGTGGCTATGGAGATGGTCCTATGACAGAAGAGAAGAGTCAAGGATGACACCTCCATTTTTAGGATTACTGGGTGGACAGGATGCCCGTGTTAGGGGGGAAGGGTAGATCAGCCGTTCCGTTTTGGCCATACCAAGACCAGTCAGACGTCAGGTGGATATGTGTAGACAGGTTTGAGTCTGGAGTTCAGGGGCATCTCTCCTTCACATTTAAACTTGAGATCTAGCATATACATGGTATTCAAAGCCATGGGCCGTGCGACAATTCCACTTAGGGAAAAAGTAAAGCTAGAAGAGAGAGCAATGAGACTGAAGCCACTCTAACATTTAGAGGTCTGGTAGAGGAAAAGTGAGCAGGCGGGGCTGAGACAAACAACCTGTGAAGTTGGAAGGAAACCAAAAGATGGTGATTCTAAGGAAACTAAGCAAAGGTAGTATTTCAGGAAGGAGGATGCATCAGTTAGCTATTGCTAGGTAAAAAACAACCATAAAAATCTCAACGGCATATAACAGTAAATATTTATTTTACTCACGCATCTGGGAGTCGGCTGGAGGTCAGCTGGGTGAGGCTGACCTTGGCTGGGTCTGAGTCTGCTCTAGATACATGTCCCTCATCATCCTTGCACGGGTAGGCCAGTTAGGGCAGGTTATCCCCTGGTGATAACATTGGCACAAAGAGGCAGGTGGAAATGCCTCCTAAGGCCTAGGCTTAGAACTGTACCATGTCACTCCTCCTACATTCCATTGGCCAAAATGGGTCACGTAGCCATGTCCAAAGTCAAGGAGCAAGAACATATACTCCACCTCTAGTGCAAAGAAGGACTGCAAAGTCACATAGGATAAGAACACAGGGAGGAGTGACAAGAATTAGGACCAATAATTCAATCTACCATGGAGTGGTCAAACATGTTCAATGCCATTGGGAGACCAGAAGAAATTGGGACTGTAAACTGGCCACTAATCTAGTCAAGATGTCGGTCACTGGCATCCTCATAAGAGCGATTACAAGGGAATGGTAAGGATAAAAGCCCAGCTGGAGTGGGTGGAGGTGAGAGGAAGGTGAGGTAGGGAAGTGTGAGTATATAGACAACTCTCCCAGGACCATCTGCCCTGCAGAGGGGCAGAAAAATGGTGCAGTAGGAAACGGGCTAAGGCTAATATGTTTTTAGATTGAGGGATATTAAGTCCTGTTTGACTTCAGTGGGAAGGATAGAGTAAAGAGCCAGAAATTGATGGTGCCTGAAAAGAAGGGAATACTTGCGTTGGTGAAAGGGGAAGGGGCCCAGGGCACAGATGGAGGGATTGGCCACAGATGGGTGGAGGGAACACAGAGCTGCAGGCATTCTGGTGGCTTTGGTGGGAGGAAGAGCAGGCAGTCGGTCTGTTTATACCTATTTTCTCTGTGAAGGATAGTCCGAGGCCAGGCTGAGAGTGAAAGAGGAAGGGGCGTTGAAAATATGAGGAAGAGGAAAAAGTGTGAAATTGTTGCATGGTGGAGAGAGAAAAGGACTTTTCTAAGAAACAGTAGTGGGATTGTCCAGCAGTTCAAATGCCCATTGGAAATTTATGGTCATAAATCTGATGTGAGTCCATCCACAGTAACTGGGTAATTTTCTTTTTCTTTTTTTCTTTTTATAAATTTATTTATTTATTTATGGCTGTGTTGGGTCTTCATGGCTGTGCACAGGCCCTCTCCAGCTGCGGCAAGCAGGCTTCTCACTGAGGTGGCCTCTCCTGTTGCGGAGCACGGGCTCCAGACACGTGGGCTTCACTAGTTGTGGCACGCAGGCTCCAGTAGTTGTGTTTCGCAGATTCCAGAACTCAGGCTCAGCAGTCGTGGCCCATGGGCCCAGCTGCTCTGCAGCATGTGGGATCCTCCCGTGCCAGGGCTCGAACCTGTATCCCCTGCATTGGCAGGCGGATTCTCAACCACTGCGCCACCAGGGAAGCCCTAGCTGGGTAATTTTCGGTGTTCATCTAGTCGGTTGCAGGTGTGAAGTAACCAGTTTGATTTAACCACAGCTGGGTTTTCACCAGGTGAATACGATGGAGAGAGACTGGTGTAAGGAGTTAAGAGCGTTTGCAAGGGAGATTTCCCATGCCAGATCATGGACTCTCAGCTGGCTGATACGTGAAGACCTGAGGGGAGACAAATAGTGAAAAAACAGTAGAGCGATGGCCTGGAGGTCTCAGGTGGGAGAGCCAGTACACTGGAAGGACCAGAGTGAGTGAGCTGGTGGGCTGGCAGGTAGTGGGATCTTTGAATCTGAGATTTTAGACATGGTGTAGATATTCATGGTTCCCAGGTCTAGGGTATGACCAGGAGACGAGGGGTGGGACAGGAGATGTATCGCTAGGGCTAAGGTAGTCAAGCGACTTAGGGGCTAGGGTGTTGGGCGAGTCATCAGCATTGATGCTGAGGTCACCAAGAATGATGACAGCGGAGGAGAAAGAGCCCAGTGCTGAAATCATCAAGGGACAGAGGAAGTAACCAGAAGGATAATAAGGTGACCCTAATGAGAAGTGGTGGGTAGCAAGCTCTGCTGCCATGTATTCCATAGGAGCTGGGTTTTTGAAGGAAGAATAAGAGCCAGACTGGAAGCTTCAGTGGTGAGCGAGGAGACATCTCCAGGCCCTGAAGCACGGCCTGAGGAGCGAAGAGCCTCTGCTGGAGAGGGCTGTGGAGCAGCAGGGTCGTCAGGGGTCAGACGGGCTTCAGGAGGAAGGAAGTGAGGGTCCCAGCCTTGGCGGAGATGGCGAGTAGAGGCCGGGGGAGGGCGTGGGAAGGCAGGGAGGGCTGGGGATGGGGCCGAGGCCAGGGGCCCTGAGGCATGATAGGATGGCTCTCCCGGGCCATTGGTGGCCCCCGGGGAAGGTGTCGGCACAGCCACAACTGGCCCCTTTGGGGAAGCTTCCCAGATTGCCCTGGCCTGGAGGGGGACTTCCTTTTCCAGGAACCCCCATAACTTTGGTTGCTCATGTTTCTCAGGCCATATCATCTACTGCCTGGTGTCTTCATCGTTCTTCTTCCGTGTGGATTTCTTATTTCCTCAATTAGAGGCAAGTGTGGGCAGAACCCCAGCTATGCCATTTTTGCACGCGCTCCAGGCCAGCACAGCACCTGATACGTAACGGGCCTTCAGAAATGTTTGTTGCTGGAGTTGGATACAAATGCGGTAATGGTTTCCCTTTAAGGCCAAGAAAGGGGCCTGTCCCGGGGGTGGGGGGGAGGGTCCTTCTGCCCGATGCCCCGCCCCCGCCCCACCCCACCCCCACCCCCACCCCCACCCGGGCCAGCTGCAGCGGCCGCCCCTCCCCCCTCCCGCAGCCGCAGCCGCTGATCCGAGTAACCGGACGCCTGGGCCCGCTCCCCCTCCCGACCCAGGGCTCGGCGGCCAATGGCAGTGGCCCGAGCCTCCTCCGGGAGCCGTGGGGGCCCTCCCGGCGCCACCCGGCCAGGCTGGGGCACCCGGAGCGAAGGCCTGCCCGGCTGCGAGCCCGACCTCCAGCTCCCGCTCCCGGCCTGTGTTCTCCGTGCCCTGCGTGCTCTGCCGTCCGCCCGGCCCAGCCCAGACACACCCGATCTCTGCCCCGACCCGAGCCGGGGAGGTCAAGGCTGTGAAAGGGGACTGGGCGATCGGCGCAGAGCCGGCACCCAGAGGGCCAAGCCGGGACCCATCCCCAGCCCGGGGAGTCAGGACACTCGGGTTGTTGGGCGTCGGACAGGCTGAGAGACCTTGGGCAGTGGTGGAATCTCCGAGCCTCCATGTCCTCATCTGTGGGTGAGGCTAGTCCACCTCCTAGTGGGGCGGTGTGAGGACCTATCCAGGCGAAGGGTGTGCAAGTCCTCCTGTATTAGCCAGAGGACAGGCCGAACCCCAATCATTGGGACCTGTTCTCGCCGGCCCTGCAGCGGACGAAGACTGCAGCTCCTCCTCCCCACCATCCGGGTCCCACCCACCATCCAGGGAATTCCTGGGTTCAAGGGAAGAGCCTGACACAACTTTCCTTAACACCCCAGTCTGGGCGTTTCCTGCAGCTCCTCACTCCCAAGGCAGAAGTTGGATGGTGGAGTTTAGCAACCCCCAGGGAAGGGAGCGGGAAATAAATGCTGGGCTGGAAGGATGGAGCACAGGCCCCTTTCCAACTACCTATTTTATCTCCTGTGCTTACTAGAGTGGAAGACGTATAAAGAGGAAGCTCTTACCAACAATGCCTTTTTCCTCCTCCAGTGATTACAGCTACACACTCCTGCCTGTTACCTGCCACAGGCTACAAATACTCAAGTATTTATCTGTATACCTTTGCTCCTGGTACCTTAAAAAAAAACTAAGGAGAGCTCAGAAAATACATTATAGTCTGAAAGAAAAGGAAGAGAGGAAGTCTTTGTCAAGGATGCATTATTTTAACATTCGCAGCTTTCCCACATCATGGCAGGGTGTGGGTCACCTATGGTGATGAGGACACAACAGGGGTGCCCTGAATCTTTGCTTCCATGTCCAGTTCCTGAACAGGCTCCCAAGTAGGTTCTGGAACCTGCAGCCTTAGCTCACACCATTTCCCGCACTGGGCTGGCAACCCTCGGGCACCTTGCCAGGGCACAGTGTCACATGGTAAACTGCTCTCTCTTCCCTGGCACTTGGACTCCAGGGCCCTGCACCCCAACAGGCCCTCTGCCCCAGGCGAATCCAAAGGCAGGATGTGGTCAGGGAGTCTGAGAGGGGGTCCTTAAGCAGGGAGGGGTAGAGGCGCCCACCAGCCCAGGCCTGATGTTCTGCGGGCTTCTTGAATTCATTCGCTTCCAGACCTTTTCAGCCTTGCCAAGCCCTGTGTGAAAGATCAGAACAGCTGGAAATTTCTAGCAGGAGAGTGCCAGGTGCTGAACATGTCGCAGTCTGACTTAGAAACAGTCAGGGGCCGGGGCTGTTTGGGGTTGGCATTCTTGCCTTTGCCAGACAGGCAGGAACCGCTCTCTCTTGGAAGGCACTGCCACCCCCGAGCCTGGGCTGGAGCTGCAGTAAACCCAGGACACCGGGCTGGGGACGGAAACCAGGAGCCTCCTCCCTCCCAAGCCCCAGGAGGACACAAAGGGCCTCCTCTCCTGGCGAAGCAGAAGGGGACAGGCTGACCAGGGAGGGCCGGACCGTCACCCAGTCAAAGCCAGGCGGCTGCAAATGAAACACAGGCCTAGAAGGCTCCAACAGGCACTCTGTCTTTCCCAGAGCCAAGAAATCCTGGCTAGAAACTTGACTATGGAGTAAGGCAAGGCACCGGGAAATACTTGAAACGAGGCGAGACCCCTGGTAATGTTGGACTCCTGACAAACAAGGGGCTGAGCCAAATGCTTTTCCCCCACCTGGCCCAGACACAAAAGTTGAGCTGGCCAGAGAGGACCCAGGGGAGGTGGCAGAGGGGCCGGGGAGGGACCCAGCAGGAAGAGGAAACCTGGCAGCAGGGTCATTTTTACCCTGCTCAGACAGCAGAGCTCTCACACAGCAAGTCTGCAGAGGGGAGAGTTCCCACTTGGCTTCACACAAGGCCAAGGTCACTCAGGCCCTCTGGAGGCTCTCACGAGGGGCTCTGGAAACTGCAACGCAACACGCAGTGACCAGGACCAGGCTGCAGGAGCCAGCTCCCGTTTGGAGGAGGGGAGTTTGTAGGGGCCCAGCACCCCGCCCCCAGCCCCAGGCTGTGGCAGGACTGAGCTTCGCCCTCAGGACTAGCTCAATCCTTACATCGCAGGCTCAGCCTGCTTCATTTTATTTTATTTTATTTTGAAAATTTTATTTATTTATTGTTATTTTTAAGAATATTTATTTATTTGGCCACGCCGGGTCTCAGTTGCTGCACGCGGGATCTTCACTGACCCATGCGGGATCTTTAGTTGTGGCATGCGGGCTCTTAGTTGCGGCACGCAGGATCTAGTTCCCCGACGAGAGATCGAACCCGGGCCCCCTGCATTGGGAGCGTGGAGCCTTAACCACTGGAGCACCAGGGAAGTCCCAGCCTGCTTTATTTTAAATACATCTACATAGTAGCACATGTTATGGGTAAACTTTATAAACCTACTAAGGAATGTTCTTTTATTCATATTTCTCATAATACGTGAAGGGAGGGTTACTTTAAAAGTTCCAGAATTAAAGAGAAAAAGAGAAATCATCCTGTGTTGAGGATGGACTCGGGGTCTCAATTTTCTTTATCCTTTGCTGGATCTTGAAAAAAAAAAAAGAATAAAAAGAAGTGTTCCACAGCACGAAATCTTCTTAAAAAAAAAAAAAAAAGCTAGAACATGCTCTATAAAAAGAAATTCAGACAAAAAGTATAAAGAAAAGAGCAAGAAGTCACCTATTAATCCCACCCCCCAGTGATAGCCCTGATATCATTTTTGCGTATTTTTCCCAGACTATTTTCTATGCATGCAGATACATATTTTTACATGAGATACAATTATTAACATCAGAGTGTCTTCTCCTTCTTCCTCCCCATGCCCACTGCAGAAAATCCTGAACATGCCTATTTGGTTTCCCCTCACTTCTCTCTTCCAGAGAGAGGAAGAATTATCACTTGCTGAGAAGAGCTAAATTGATCTACATAATAACAGAATGCAGTGGGACGGACCGAGTTCCAGAGTAGGGAAAAGCCTTCTGGACTAGAGTTCAGTAGAGTGTTCAGATTGTAGCACGTTCGAGGCTCTGGAGCAGCTACAGGGTGTAGAGAATTGGCCTTGGAGGATGGGCTTCTGAGATGGGCTGATATGATTATGACCTGGAGCCCTTTTAATGTTCTTCCAGAGATGTAATTAAATAATGGAATTTATTTTGTATTAATTTTGGCTATTAAGCTATGCATTAAGTCCATATAGAGACTGACACTTATGGTCTCCCCTCTCATTTACAAGGGTTATGTTTTTTAAATATGGGGACGCACTATATTTCCTTTTTATATGCTTTTTTAAAAAATTAAGTTTCATGGTCGAGTCAATAAATGGAGATATTTGTTATCCTCTTAAACAGCTGTATGGCTGTCCTTCATTCATCTTCACCATAATTTATTTAACCCGTCCCCTGTTGATGATCATTTATGTTATTCCATGTTCACTGTTATCAACAATTACCCAGAGGCTATCCCTATGTGTATACATCTTGGCACTCTTGCTGAATTCTTCCTTAGGATGTATTCCTGAAAGTATAACTGCAGGGTCAAAAGAAAAGAACATTCAAATTTTAGTGCACAGTGCCAAGTTGCTCTCTGTAAAGACTGAACAAATTAAAACAACCACTTACAGGGGTGGATTCTGCTCTTGAGTGTAGTGCTGTTGGTAAGGGAAGTCCCAGTGGGCCAAGCAGCCAGAGATGCTCTGGGAAAGAGCCGAGCTGTGGCACAGGGTAGGGCGAAAAAGAAGGGTCTTCCAGGGAACATGGTAAGAAAGCCAGTGAAGGCTCTGTGGAAATTACTTTTGCTACCCAGCATCCCTTCCCTGGGGGAATCACCTTCCCCTCCACAGTACCCCATTCAGCCTATGAGCTTTGGGTGGTGCTGACCTCCCACCTTCTCCGAGACCCCCATCCTGGGCTGGCTGCAGAGGTGACCATATGATTGGAGCCAGATCAGTCAGAAGTCTCCATACCCTGATGGGGGTGATGGGTCCAAGCCAGGAAGAAGTCTTTCTTGCTCACTGAGCATGATGTGACACCAGAACTGGCAGTGACCCTCTCCTCCCATCCCATGCAGATCTGAGCGATGGAGACAAAACCTTGACAGCCTTGCAAAGCCCCAGGACATGTTTGAAGGCATGAGGCCCATCCCGGGCTTTTTGTGTACCACCAAAAGTCCTTTCTCCCCCTCAAATTGTCATGAGATTTTATTTTTTAAGCATTGGATTTTTTTTTTTAAATGAGGTAAATTTCACATAATATCAACCATTAACCATTTTAAAATGTGCAGTTCAGTGGCGTGAGTACATTCACAATGTTGTGCAACAGTTGCCTCTATCCAGTTCCAAAGACATTTTCATCACCACAAAAGGAAACTCCATACCCATCGAGCAATCACTTCCTATTCCCTCTTCCTCTCAGGAAGTTTCATATAAGTGGAATCATACAACACGTGATGTTTTGCATCTGGTTTCTTTCACTTAGCATGCTGTTTTCAAGGTTTACCCATATTGTAGAGTGTTTAAGTACTTCATTCCTTTTTAAGCCTGAATACTATTCCCCTGTAAGGAATATACCACATTTTGTTTGTCCATTCTGATGGCCATTTGATTTGTTTCTACATTTTGGCTACTATGATTAATGGTGCTATGAACATTCATGTGTTCGTATTTGTTTGAATGCCTGTTTTCAATTCTTTGGGGGATATACTTAGGAGTGGAATTGCTGGGTCACTTTGTAATTCTATGCCCATATATTCTACATTCTTTTTCTAGTTTAAGCCCACGTGAAGTGGGTTTCTTTCCTGGGCAGCCAAAGGAGTCCTGACTTACTCAGGCCTTGAAAGACGAACCAGCCTGGCCAAAGTGGAGAGCAGGAAGGAAAAGTGTTCACCCTGGAAAGCGTAGGCAAGCAGCAGCAGAGACATGGAAAGAGAGCAGGGAGGAAGTACATTCTCGAGTGGGAGTGCCACATGAGAAAGTCTTTTCCGGACACGTAGCCGGGCCACACTGTCTGGAAGACCCACAGAGAAGAGGAATCTTAGAGCAGTTGCTTTGGCAACCCAGTCTGTGAGAGGAAATGCCCTCCTTCCTCTTTTTCTTCCTCCCCCCACCCCTTCCTGCCAACGCCTGTGCAGGATGCACCAACGGGGAGTAGTCTGGGTGGGAAAGAACACATTTTCCTTTTTAAATGAGAAAGGTTTGTTTCACCCTGGGCCTCCCGCAACTCAGCCAGGGATCGATTTCTCCATGGCGGTGGGCCACAGGTTGGCCCTCAGGACCGCGTTTGAGAGGGCCAGCCACCTTCAAACCTGCCCACTCTGCCCGGGACTCCAGGCAGAGTGAAGCCCCTAATCCAGCTTAGAAAAGAAATCAGTGAGGTTTCTGCTCCTGTTCTTTCATTCCTACCACCCATCCCTCTCGGCACCCCGATGTCATCAGTCCCTTTGGGGGGACCGAACCAGGACAATGGAGATCTGTGTTTCTGCTCACTCTCATTGAAGTCCAATTGCTCACTCTAATTGAGATTCTCCTCAGAATCAGCATCTTCCCCCCCTGTGGAATGGACTACAGGTAGGAAGCAATTCTATTGACTCTCTTTGGTGTTGAACCCCTTCCGTGTGTGTCATGGTGGGCAAACTCCTGGGCAATGGAGGAAGAGGGGGGCTTTGGAAATATTAATAACCCAAGGCTCCTGACCCTGAGGCACATGCAGCTCAGTGGGGGAGATAGATGTGTACCCAGAGGAGACAGGGGGCAGCATAAAGCAGAGCAGACGATATTACAACGGTAGGGAAATTTGGTTTTAGATCCCTCCTAGGGAATATTTATTTACTTAGTTGACTACGTATTTTAAAAATTTAATCCAAGTAATACCTTCACATAGTTTAGGAGCTGAGACAGCAGCACCAAGTTGCCAGCCAAGTGAGGGAGCCGTCTTGGAAGTGGATCCTCCAGCCCCAGTCAGGCCCTCAGGTGACTGCATCCTCTGCTGACACTGTGACTAAAACCTTTCTGTAAGAGACCCTGTACTGCATCTGCCAAGCTAAGGAGAATTTCTGACCCACAGAAACTGTGTGAGGTAGTAAATGGTTATTGTTTGAAGCAGTTAAGTTTGGAGATAATTCATTACACGACAATGGAAAACTTATACATAATGTTTGCTATTATTATTTTCTTGGGCTAGAACAAGGACGCCTTTATTATTTTCTTGGGCTAGAACAAGGACACCTTGCTTGTAGGTTGTGTATTATGAAATGGGCTGAGGACTCTCCAGACAAGTTACAAAGCTTCATTTGAAATGGTAAGTCTCACACCAATCCGAAGTATACTTCAGAAGCCAGTGGTCTCAGGGAGGCGATGCCTGGGCTGACAGACCTCGTTCACAGATGACCTGAAGTGCTCAGGTGACAAACAAACATCCAAATGAGAGTTATGGGGCTATGGATCTAATGCAGTTCCCACGATTCGGAACTGATCGAGCACTTTCATTAGAAAAAAACAGTCCCAGCTGCAGGTTCATTTGAGTCTGGCCCTTGTTTCCAGCGTGTGGAAGCTCGGCCGTTCCCATGAAAACATGGTGAAAACCTCTGCAGTATTTCCCAGTGGAATTGTCTTCCTTCCCTGTCACCAGGAGCTGGACAGAGCTGTGGGCACATGAGCAGCATTTCATCAGTTAATGTGAGCTCATGTCCAAGAAGTCCCCACCCCTCTCCGCTCTCGGTACCTGAGATTCTGGGAAATCTGTTTTATTTTCAGCCTCTAGGTTTCCTTGTCATTATGAGAACTGAACTCCTCAGAAACAGGTGGCCACGGGGGAGCTGAAAAAAAGAGGAAGATGAAGCAAGACCCACACAGCCTGGCAAGGAGATAGTTCTCAGCCTGAAAACTCCAGAAACCTTTGTCAAAAACCCACTGTTTGGGGGAATACGTTTGGTAGGGCTTCTCTCAGTGACCAAATGGTCAGCCCATTTGAACCCCCTTCCTTGAAAGAAATTAGCTATAAAACATTTCAAAGAGTGTTTTAAACACTTCTTAATTTTTTTTGCTGCTTATTCCTTTCTTTTCCGGTTTTGCTGCTTGGAGACAGACCTTAGATCCAGCAGTCTCTCCCTCCCCATGGCTATAAGGAAAAGCAGTTGAGAAATGACCACTTTTCAATTTTTCCATGTCCCTTCGGAAAAAAGAACACAAAACTCAAGTTTGAACCTTCTAAGGACCAAGTCCTTATAAGTCTTTCCTCCTCCAGCAGAGATCCTGAGAAGGTAAAGGAAACAAATCCAGCGACTGGTTATTTAAAAGCCTTCGCTTAGCATTTGATGAAGGATGCCTTTCGGATTAACTATTAAAATTGACTTCCAGTTCCCAATGGAAATTGAACATGTCCAGGCACTTCCCAGAGGGTAAATGAAGAAACCAATGTCGAAAAAGTTAAGTCTGGGTTTCTTAGAAATAAACCCAGTTTGTGTGGATAAAGGGACTCTTCCACAGACCCCTTGGCCTCCACTCATGTCCTCCTCCAGTGGACAATATCATGCCATAGCTGAAGGGTAAATGGTGTCTGAATAAGGTATCTCTAGCAGCAACTTTAGACAAGGCTCACGATGAAAGAAAAGCAAAAATGAAATCAAAGTAAAACACTGCCAGTGCTTCTCTTGCAATTTGCATCATATTACCCATAATGACTTGTAATTTTACATTTAAAGCTATTATCTTTTGGCAGACACCTTGACTTTAAATAAGTGTCTGTTACCCCAAGGGGCTGCGACAAACTGTGCCTCGAATCCCACAGTAAGATCCAGAGTGAGGTTATCCACACGGGAGTACGGCCACCCGGGAAGGAACACCACCAGCCTGAGGCCATGCCTTACTCCTTGGCCTGAGGCTGTCCCCTACATTGGCACTTACCATGGTCACTGCTTTGGTGACTGTCATCCTGCCAAAGGGCTTTAAGTTACCACCATCCATCTACTCCCACTTCTTTCTGCATAGAAAGAATTGGGTAGCTTGCCTTCTTCCCTCGGTTTCCCTAGGACTGTCTGATAAGTGCACTAAAGGATCATCTCTTGGTCCCTGACATCTAGGAACCTACATATGCTTAAAAACAGCAAGAAGGTCCCCAAGGAGCTGCTGGCAGAATGAGACGTTGGATGGATTCCAACTGGAGTGCCATTCCATAACTCCACACGCCTTTAAGTGACAGGAGACTGAGGAACGAGAGGGGGTTATCGCAGAATATTCTGATCTTGTCAGAGCCTGAAAGCTCCTTGGAGCAAATAACTACACAGAAATTCAATCAGAATTTCATGCAGAAGCAAACTGAGGGGCTGGCTGGGGGCTGTTTCTTCCGAGAACACATATTCTACACATTGATAGGTACTGATATAGTTTAAAGAAATAGGACCATGACATAAAGTACACGGCCAGTGTCTGTCACACAGTAAGCCTATCAGTTCGCTCTTTCTGTTTAAACTAACCAGCCAAAACTTAGTGGCTTAAAACAACAACTATTACTTAGCTCACTGCTCTGATTACTGCTCTGCAGCTGGGCATATTAGGCTGGCTCACTCACACTTTGCTGTCTGCTGCCCCATCAGCTGGGGGCTGGCTGGTCTGCAGTGGCCTCAGCTGGGGCAGCTCCTCTACCTGTCATTCTCCAGCAGGCTAGCCCGGCCCGTTCACCTGAGTTCCCGAGAGAGAAGAAGCAGGCACCTTCTTTCGAGGCCTAGGCTCAGAACTGTACAAATAACACCCACTGCTTTCTTCTGGGCCAAGCGAGTCACTGGGCAGCCCGAATTCAAGGAGTGGAGAACTAGCCTGTGACTCTTGCTGGGAAGGGCTGCAAAGCCATCTTGCAGAGCAGTAAGCATAAGGAGTGGTGGAGGGTTGTCGCCATTTTTGCCATCTACCGCTGTAGGTAGCAACAAACTCTGTGAGTGTGTGTATAATTTTCAAGCATTTCCAAAAGGAATTACATTACTGTGTTAGTTGACAAGCTAGGGTGAAAAGATATATGGAAAAGCAAGACCATCAGACTGCTAAGGAGGTAAAGGGTGACACCTTTGTTAATGTACTTGCTCCCTTGACAGCCAACAACTCCCTCCCAGGGCCCTCCTCTGATCCAGCCCCTCTCCCCCTCCCCTTCATATGAGAACCCAGCTTGACCTTGCTCAAGACCAGAATCCTGTCCTCGGGACACTGGCATGTGGTTCAGGAGACTTTCTCCATCCTTTGGCTCCTCATCTAGCAATCCTCTTCACTTGTGAGTTACTCAACTTCTCAATGGGGTTTCAGTCTGTCCAGGAAGAACGGAAGCTCTGCTCCAAGACTTGAGGGTTCATTACCCTGATGTGGAATGTTTATTTCCCTCTCATTTGGACACTAGTAAGAGGTTAGTGACATATGGCCAGTGTCCATGAGACCATACTGTTCCTCGTTCTGGCTGGATATTTGGAGGCAAGTGTGAAGAAACCCAGCTTTGTCTCAATGTGTGTTGACTGGTTTCTGTCACATTTTCAGGTGGGACAAATCAGTTTAGCGATTTCCCTTCAGGGTAGTCATTGTATTCTCTCTTCCTTCTGATTCCCACCACCAGTGCCATTACACATATGTACATAATGCACTCATGAGAGCCGCATTGTTCTGTTTCCTCGGCAGAGCAGACGCTGTCGTAGGCAAAGTCAGCCAAATGAGACTTCTAGGAAAGCTTGTTTCCCTGACTTAAAAAAAAAAAAAAAAGAATGATGAACCCTTTGCCCTTCCTTCTTCTTCCTGTCTGGAACATGGATGTGAGACCAGGAAGTACAGCAGCCATCTTGTGACCGTGAGGACTAAAGTCATTAAAGTCATGAGCTGAGGATGGTAGAGCAAATGATAGAAGAAGCCTGGGTACGTGATGACTTATTTAAGCAGCTGCTCCAGCCCTAGGATTATGTATGTTAGTGTAAGTCACCATTGGTTGGATTTTCTCTTATTTGCAGCCAAATTCTTTACTGATAACAGGCAGGATCCTCACTGGCTTCAAAGGAAGGTGGATTCACAGAAGCATAACTGAGAGAGCTGAATATTTCTAAACAAGTCCCAGGAATAGATTAGTTAGAGAAATCCTTGTCGATTTCAGGCTTCAGGTCTCCACTGTAACTTGCTTGGAAGGAAAATAAATCAGTAACAAGGAGAGTTAGAATGCCATCACCTGAATCATATTACATTTTATTAAATCTCAGATGCCATCCACTGTAAGGTGCATCATTATTTTATGTATCACTATGAAAGAAAAAATGTTCTCGAGACATGCCACTGATTATAAGATGTATTTGCTCCAATTTCAGAGATTTTAAAATGCAGGGGTTGGGGGGAGGATCTTAGAATCAGTGAAATATGGCAAATATTGGGACTTCCCTGATGGTCCAGTGGTTAAGACTTCACCTTCCAATGCTGGGGGTGCAGGTTCGGTCCCTGGTCAGGGAGCTAAGATCCCACATGCCTCACGGCCAAAAAACCAAAACATAAAACAGAAGAAATATTGTAACAAATTCAATAAAGACTTTAAAAATAGTCCACATCAAAAAAGGAAAAAAAAAGAAATATGGCATATATTTGCTTCCTTGATTATTGCCTGCAGCCCTGTTAGGTCAGAGACCCTGCCTTGCTTTCTGCTGAGTCCTCCATACCTGGAATTGGGCCTGGCACAGAGCAGGTTCCACTGATACTTGTTACTGAATGAATCAGGGGTCTAGTCCCCGCCTTTGCAGTAACTTGCCGTACCACCCTGGCTGAGCAAAGCATTTACCTTTCTCTGTGCCTCTCTTCTCCATAATGTAGTTCAACTGAACCTCACCAGAACTGAAGAAATACGAAGCCCCACATAAATGCAAAGTGGACCCACACTCTGCATCACCATGGCGATGCCTCCCGGCGCCTCGGATGGATGCAGGAAAGCCTTATTCTCTACCATCCCTAGAAACCCATCTTTCCCCAGGGCCTAATTCCTTCCAAGGATCCAGGATTAACCCTTTCCAGCCAATTCTCTTCTGACACTTTGTCTGGGTTATTAAACGTACTCCTTGCAAATGGACAAGAGGTAAGGAAATATGCAAGATCCTTCCAGGAAAGAGATGGTATTTTGTAACTTTCCTGAATCTCTCCACGAAGATGACAGGCCAGCGTGCCATTGCCGCAAAATATTTTGAAGTAATATCAGCCTGCATGTCTCCGGGCAATAGTCTTTCCTAAACAAAATCTTGAGTTGTTGCAAGGCTCTGTGTGCCACCCTCCCGCTGAACACCTTAATTCAGAAATAATGAAGAAAATAATAATTCATACATGAGTAACAAACACTTTGCGTATGTTCCCTCATTTAAACTTCAGCAAAAATGTGTGGGATAGGAAGTATCATTATCCCCTTTTTACAGGTAGGGAAACTGAGGCATGAAGATGTTAAGTCACAGTAGGTTGCAGAGTCTGGCTTTGAATCCAGGTGGGTAGCACCAGTGCTTCACTGCCTTGCAACTACCTTACACTGAAAATCTAGTTGATGCCGGGCTCTGGGCTTAGTACAGACACAAATAAAGCCTAATCCCTGCCCTGAAAGAGCTCCTGCTCTGGTAGAGAAGACAGTCCTGCTGGCAGAGATGGGTAAACAAAGGATCACAGGAAAAGAAAGAAAAAAGGCCTGTGCCTGTGGATAATCAAGGAAGGCTTCACAGAGGAGGTGGCTTTGAGCAGGGCATTGAAGGGAAAGTAGGAGTTTGCTAGGTGGGCAAAGAGGGGGCAGGGCATCTCAGGGAGCAGAAGCTTCTTGGAGGCTGGATCTGGGGAAAGGGAGGAGGCAAAAGGCAGGGCTGAAAATAAAGGAAGTGGCCCCAGGGGGAGGGAGTCTCCCTGCCTTGGTCAGGGAGCCTGAAAAGGATTTACACAGCCAAGTGGTGGGCTAGCTTTGCATTTTAGAAAGAGCTCTCAGGTAGTTGCATAAGGGGTGATTGCGGTGGGAAAAGAGAGAACACAGTTCAGCACCGTAGGGGACATTGTGAAGTGGAGGAGAGAAGGGTAGACAGATATGTAGATCAACTTTGGCTTCGAGTGTAGGAGGGAATGGACAACCACGCCTACAAAACGCTCACAGTGACTGGCTAGGCCTTCTGCATGTTCTTGTGGGATGACAAGGGTCTCTGGCAAGGTCTCTACTCCCACTTCTAAAACACCATCTCTCTGGGAATTCCCTGGTGGTCCAGTGGTTAGGACTCCGTACTTTCACTGCCAAGGGCCCGGGTTCAATCCCTGGTTGGGGAACTAAGATCCCACAAGCTGCACGGAGTGGCCAAAAAAAAACAATACAAAAAAACCCACCATCTCTCTGAGGCCACCATTTCAGGGCAGCCATGGCGGGGCCACGCGCAAGCTGATGACTGAAAGCTGTCTGCTGAGAGAAAAGACTCAGGTAGACACAGGCAGTAGAGGTGAGAGACCAGGACACCCCAGAGAGTGAAAAAGAGTTGGAGGGCGGGTAATTACAAAAAAAAAAAGTTGAAGAGAACAGTTGCCTGAGAACTTTTCAGTTCCTTGAGGCCACACCACACTACCTGCAATCAAGTTTCATGCAGATTCCAGATTTCTAGTAAGTTTTTTTTCTTTCTTTCTTGTTTTCCTTTCCTTTTTTTTTTTTTTTTTTTTTTAACTTAAGCCAACTCGAGTGAGTTTCTATTTCTTGGAATTAACAGACCCCTAACACAACCTTACATACTGTCCTGTAATTTTCTTTTTCACTTTCTAGTTTCGCTTTTAAAATACAAATCCTCCTGTGGAAGTAATGCTTACATCACTAATACTTTAGGATAAATGCCTTTCGTCCTCTTCCTGAGTGAAGGAGGTAGCAGGCAGGTAACATGAGCTGCAGGGGAGAGGATGCGGATGGGGCGGACAGTGGCTATGAAACGTCAGAGACAGAGCTGGTGGCCCTTACCATTGTCCTTTGGCCCAGCCCAGCATGCAGAACACTCTCACTGCCTTTGGGTCTGCAGGGGCTGGCTATAAAACTCCTGGAGAGAGTTATTCCAAAGCACAGGGGTATATTATAAAATGTAAAGAATTAGCTGGAAGTCTGGTGTCTTCAGACTGGATCTGTGAGCCATTCCTAATTCTGCAAAAATTTAAGTTTCTTATATTTGCTCCATCTCAAAGAGTATGGCGTTTCTTCATTCTGCTGCACCAAAAACTTGTACACTTGAGTAGTTTCTTCCACCTTCTCACATCCCAGACAATAAACTGTTAATTCACGAGAAGAAAGGCAGCATTCTTAGTTACCTCCCCAAACACCTACACCCTCAAAGAGCCTACAACAGCAAGTGCCCAAGCCACATTCTTGTTTACTTGAACTTATTTATACCCTGTCTCATTCCACAAGGGATCTGAGGGGGCTGCCAACTTTCTGTGTCATCAGATCACTAAACCAAACATATTTCTAGAGGGCTGGAAATATAACAATGACTAACGAATAGAACACTCACTGCAGGCAAGACATTGTGCTAAGTGGTTCAAATGGATTCACTCATTCAGCCTGTGAGAGGTCCTACTGGGTCCCATTGAATCCACACCAGCCTCGATCGTGGGTTGCACCATTATGGACCACTAAGAAAGAAAGAAAAAAACCTGTCAACTGGAAGATGCGGTACCAGTCAAGATATGCTAGACTGTGCTATCAAAACATAGAATCCGAAAGTTCCATGGCTAAAGAAGGAAGGTTTATGCTCCTCTCTCCTTAAATGCCCGCTGGCTACGGCTTAGCTCCATATCACCTTCACTGCGAGATCCAGGCACACACAACAGCCTCCATCTGGAACTTTGCTGGCTGTTGAGGTGAACCTTCTAAAGTTTCAGCCTGGAAGTGACACATCACTCCCCTTCACACTCCATTGGCCAGAGCAAGTCACATGGCCACCCCTGGGCTCCTCCTGTAGGAGGGGGCACGGCAGCAACAGAAATACAATTTCCTACTGTTGAATTAATTGAAAGACATATCCTGGTCTCCGAGTCTAAAACGAGAGAAACAGCACATCCTGGAATTGATGAAATATGGAACTGGAGGCTTTGGTGGGTCTTACAATGTGCCTGAGACCTCAGAGTGGCAAAGCTGGGGCGTCAGCCCAGGTATCACCAACTCCACCTTTAATCTGGCCGGAATAAGCCCTTATGGAGGTGGTAGAAACTGTCAGGTCCTGGGGAAGCCTGGGGGGCCCCTAAATTACTCTCCATGTATTAATCTCTCTTTTTTAAAGACTCTTTTCTTTCAACACGTGTCGAGCCAGCACTGTGCTAGGTAGCACACTGAAGAATAAGTCTCTAGTTCCCTTCAACAAAACATCCCAGGTCAGTCAGGGTTCAAAAGGAAGATTCACAGAGGCTAGCATTTTAGCTGTGCAGAGGCAGGCGTGCCCTTGGAGGCTAAAATGCACGTGGCCCCTTCCCATACAGGGCTGGCTCTGGTCGTAAATCGTCCCACAGAGAGGACTATTTACTCTAGGCAGAGGCCTGTGCGTGGTGGTCGGGTGTCAGGAAGTGAGCTGGCCATTGGAATGGAGTGTGGGTGGGGTGAAGGGACGTGGTCACCGGCTTCCACTGAGTCACAGAGGGCTGAGGTGGGGAGGCTGGCGGGGCCCCGCCTTGGTGCAGCAGGAAGGACAAGGTCAGGAAGAGTCAGAGGTTGGGTGGAGCAGGGAGGAGGTGGAGGGCTGTCTCAGGCCCCAGCAGGTCCCCGAGGGGGCTGGCAAACAGGCCTTTGATGCAAACATTGCCCCGAGAATACCACCCAGGATCCAGCTGGCAATCCAGAAGGCTCCTTCTGGTATGTAAATCAGGGTTGCCATGAGAACATCCAGAACCTTGCCTTTGTCTGGTTTGAAATTCAGAAGCTGCTGGCTGGGGTGTCCAATACTTATTTTGAAAAGTCACATTTAGGGTCCTTTAGCTGTCACTCCTGCTGCCCAGGATGAAGCTCTCAATGGTGAGCAAATTTTCAGACATTTTAAAAATGGGAAATAAGAAAAGCTGAGGGTTAGACGGAAGTAGAAAGGATAGAATGGGTTGGAGGGGATGAGGACAAAATATGAATGTGAAATGAGGCCAGCTATAGGATGACATTGCTGGTTAGTCATGGTATATAATCTGAGTGTGTAGCCCCAGCTCTGCATTATAAAGGCAAAGGGATTACTGTGTGGGAAGAGTGTGCCAGGGGGGCCAGTCAAACAGCTGCTGGCCTCCTGCCGAGCTCTGAGGCCAGGCTGGCCGGTCAGGGTCCCGCCTCCCTCAGCAGAAGCTCAGGCTCCCCTCCAGGGATCCCTGAAGCAAGGGCTCACCCACACTCCCTGCCCAGCTGGGCCCTAGCCTCCACAGTCACCCTCTCAGACCCCCTGCTCTGGCCTTTCTGGCCACTGTCCCTGCTCATGCCTCCTCTCCCTCCTTCAGGGCTGACCCCTGGAATTACTCCAGCCCTCGCTGCACAGGTGCTGGGTGTTCATTCCTGGGGCTCCTCTGACGGCACAGCGTGGGGACCTGGCCTGCCCTGGCTTAAAGGAGAAAGTGGAGAATGTGTTGGCTCATGTAACTGCAGGGGTTGCAGAGGAGGAAACCATTTTTCTTGACCCTCTTAGGGTCCCTGGCTGGGTCTGCAAATTAAACTGAGACAGATTAACAGGAGAAAAGCATACAGATTTATTTAATCTAAGTTTTACATGACATGGGAGCCTTCATAAGGAAATGAAGACCCAAAGAAACAGTTGGAGCTGAGTATTTTCCGCTAGGTTTGATGAAGAGTGGGCAGTCATGGAGGAAGAGGACAGCTTAAGGAGTAGGAAGTAATGTAGGAAACTAGGGAACACTTAGCAAGGCCTGTTTATTAGGATGCTTCTTGGTGTCCTCTTGTCTTTGGAGATAAGGGTGCTCCTTTCCTCCAGATGTAGGGAGGGCGCCTCTCACATGAGGATTTTATGACTTTTTTCAGGGAAGAAGGGGCGGGGGTGGGGTCAGAGTGAACTTCCTGCTCTGCCATTTTCTCAAACTCCTTCAGCTTAAAATATTCAATATGCCAAGATGCCATAGTTTGGGGTAGGGTGTCCTGAACCCCATCACCACCAATCTGATGAAAGTTTCAAGCTGGCCCCAGCAGCCCTGGGGCGCCCTGGTCGACTAGGGACTTAAACTCCACCTGTCCGTCTATCCCTGCTTGGCGCTCCCTGGTGTGTTTTTCTCTTTAGGTTTGTTTCTTCCTCAAGTGGCTGCCCCCTAAGGCTAGAACATGGCCTTGCCGCTCCCTGTTTCTCCCCTTACAACCCTGTAACCAGGAGAAGCACCTCTTCCTCTCCCGGCTGGTGGCATCCACCCCAGCGGCGGGGGCCATGAAGTCTTTGAAGAGAATTTGGAGGCAGACGGTGCTGGGAAGACCAGGGCCGTCTGAGCCACACAGATCGTTACTGTCACATCATCTTCTCATTGTTGCGGGTGTTCATTAACCTCAAGGCCTCGACCACACCGTGAACTCCTCATAGGGGATCCTCTCCTATGCTTGTTCTGGGGTCCCCCAATAAGCAGGCTCTCGATAAATGCTTACTCACTGGTTAATTAACCCCCAAAACCAACGAGCCTGGCCAGGACCACTAATCACTAAAACGAGACCTAGCCACGAAGTTTAGAGTGGATCCACAGCCCTCGGGAACCTTCAGGCTCTTTGGAAATCCAAAATCAACAGGGGAAAGCCAGATCTCATCTTGCTGCTGCTGCTGCCTCAAGAATAAAAGGGTCCTCTCCACCCAGTGCTCTGCTACCCGCCCTCCTAATCTCCACCCCCCCACACACCCCAGCAGGGAAAGGCGGCTTTCGGGGAGGTCTCTGTGGGCCATTCCAAGGATGCGTGTTCATTTCTCTCCCACCAAAGATCCCGACCTTAATGGCTGGGATAAAAATGGCCAGTTTTGGGGTAGTAGCAGGTGCACTCATTTTAGCAGAGATGATACCAAAGTGTATCTCAGAAGACAGTTAAGGGTTATAATTTGTCGTTTAATGTGTCCGTTTGAGAAGTGATCATTTCCAGGCCTTTCAGCTTTGTAATCACCCTTGTTTCCCACCCTGACATCCCAGGGTTGCCCAGCAGTGCCTCCTTGGCTCACAGCCAGCCTATTCTCCCCACCTCCTCCACGCTCTCTCCTGAGAGCCCGTCTGCAGATTCAAAGGAGGGCAGGTTACACACACTCCTCAGTCTGTGAGCAGTTATTGATGAATCTGTCAGTTGATAAGTACTTACTGAGCACCTGTTGTGTGTACCAGCCATTGTGCTGGGGGCTAAGAGGACCCCTGAGAAGTATAAAACTGGACCCACTCTCCAGAAGCTATGTCTACACAGGGAGATCCCTGAAGACGGATGATGCCAGACTGGATGGTCTTGAAGGGTCTTCAGGGCACAAATACTATGTGGTTATAGACTAGGTGATTGGGTTTGGGCCAGGCCCTGACTGGTGGATACGGCCTGGCTATCTGCTAACAGGTGAGCGGGATGGGGGGATTATATTCCAAGGACTGGGAAAGGTGAGGAAGTAGGAAAATACTAGGTGTGTTCCAGGGTTAGGGGGTTGTCATGCTTTGGCCAGAGCAGAGGATTTTTAGGAAAAAATAATAGAAGGTTTACTGCAATATTTGTTAGAGCCAATGAGTATGTAATGTATCTCATAGGCAGAAGAGAACCAGTAAGAATTTGAGCAGATAAAAAACAAAGTTGAACTGAAGTTGAATATTCATCATAGCATTCATATCCCACTTGCCCACTGCTGCCTCTGTGATGGACACTGCTGGTTTTGCACTCAGCAACCAACCCCACTTCTTTCTTTTTTTTTTTTTACTTTATTTTTGGCTGCGTTGGGTCTTAGTTGCAGCATGCGTGATCTTTCATTGCGGCGCACAGGCTCTTCGTTCCAGTGCATGGGCTTTTCTCTAGTTGTGGCGTGCAGGCTCCAGAGCACGTGGGCTCAGTAGTTGTGGCACACAGCCTTAGTTGCCCCGCGGCATGTGAGATCTTAGTTCCCCAACCAGAGATTGAACCTGCATCCCCTACATTGGAGGGCGGATTCTTAACCACTGGCCCACCAGGGAAGTCCTCCCCACTTCTTTCTTTCTAACAGAACTCTAATTATGTTCAAGATCTACTCATTCCCCCATGCAGCCACGTGCCTCAAGGGAAGGTGGCATGCTCCAGAGTAAGTCTGATTCGCCTATCTTGCCAACAATTGGTTCTAGAATGAGCATGTGGCCCAGTCCTGGCCAATGAGAGGTGGAGGAAAGTCCACTAGGGGACCTCTGAGAAAAATATCCTTGTTTCTAAGAGAAACTCATAAGAAGAGATGGTCTTTCTTTTTACTCTGGACATTGTCATGTGTGGAGGTGGCCATTTTGCCTCTAGTCTGAGGATGAAGCCAACAATGAAGGTAGCAGGGCAGAGAGACGGAAAGAACTTGATTCTTTGATTACATCGTTGAGCCACTGAATCAACCACCCTGAATCCTGCCCTTCCTGTTATGTTACTTAATACATTTCCACATTAAGTTAGTTTGAGTCAGGTTTTTGTTACCTGCAGCCTGAAGCATTCTCACTTCCTCCTCTCAGCTCTTGAAATCCTTTTTGCCCATTTAGCCCACTCTCTGCTCTAATCAGGAACTCTAGTCTCATGACCCTTCCAGTTTCTCCAGTTCTATCTACTCTTCCCCTTCATTACCGTCTTTCGTGTCATCCCAGAATTATTGCATAATAGTTCACCTTCACCCTTCTCTGGCCAGCTCCCTCCAACCCTCACTCCTCACCAGCTCCTGCATACTTACCCACTAAGTCCCCAACCACAGGTCAATCCAACTCTATCACTGCTGCTCCCCCACCCCTGAGCTAGGAAAACAAATTGTAGTCCAGCTTTGCCTGAGACTGAGGGGCTTCCTGGGGTTCTAGACTTTAAGTGCTGAAACTAGAATTATCCTGGATAAATGGTTGGTGGGTGGCCCTAACAGTGACTGGTGAGGCCATTGGGGAAACTACCCAACAATGATCAGTGGCCATTCCCAATGCATTGTCTCCAATCTCCACCTTAGCTTATCCCTGCTTGGGAGTCCTACTGCACAGTCTGGCTAGCCTGACACCATCCACCCCTTTCATCGCAGTGCTGGTTTCAAATCTTCACTGTGGCTCTTAACCTGCCTACCCAGCTCCCGCCTTACTCCCTTTGCAGCTGACTTCCAATTTCACAGAGAAAAGAGAGACTATTGCCCGTAAAGCCCCTCATCTTCCTGCATTCTTGCTCAGAATGCATCTTCTTTCCTGCTTCTGGAGGAAGACTTTCTCCATCCCAGTGCATTCATCAGAAATCCAGAGGCCGCCCCTACTTTCCTCTGTACCCACCTCTAGCTATCACACTCTCTCCCTCCCTCCATGACAATACAAGTCTCACTTGCTGTCTGTTCCTAATTCTCCCTTCAACCTGGATTCTGCTCCACCACTGCTTTTGCCAAACTCTCCAAGGACCCACTACTGGACCTTGTCTCAAGCCACAGCTGGCTGCCCAGTGTGCCCCTATCGACCACCCCCTCCTTGAAGACTGGCCTCCTCTTTGGCCTCATCTCCTCCTACTTCTCTGGCTGTTCCTGCTCAGTCTCTGTCTAGGGCTTCTCTTTCTCTGTCTGCACTGTAAATGTTGGTGTTCCCTGCTCTCCTTCTCAACTGTATACACTTCTTTTGGATCATTCCATCTATAACCATGGTTTCAACTATTATCAAATTCCCACAACTCCTCAATCTGTAGCTCAGGCCAAGATCCTTCTTCTATGCTTTGATCTGCATGTGTTGTGAAGCCATCAGTGTGATCATTAAGGTCCATGGTTTTAGAGTCAGACAGATCCAGGTTTGAGTCCTGGCTCTACCACTTATTAGCTGTGTGACTTGGGTCAGGTATCTTAAGCTCTCTGTGCTTCATTTTCCTCAATTGTAAGCCAGAGATCATAATGTACTTACCTTATGGAGCTGCTGAGAAGATTAAATGAGATTATGTAGAATGCTTAGTATAATGTCTGGCTCATAGAAACAAGCAATGCAGTTATTTTTATAGCATTTAGTTGCCTAGCACTCATCTTTTTTTTCCCCCCCAAGCTTTTATTTCCTGAACTGTGAGGCACTAAGCAATTAAAATCATTTAATCATTAAAAACAAAAAATAAAAACCTCATAAAGTTGGTGTTGTATTCTCTCTCTTTGTCTCTCAGGCTCAGAGACAAAACATCTTATGCAAGGTCACAGCCTGGGAGTGGCCAAGCTGGGCTTTGAATAGACTCATGCCAAAGTCCTCCTCAGCCACTCCAGTTAACCCATCTCTCAACATATTCACATCAAAATTCATTCCCTTTTCTGTGCCCCACACTTGCTTGCCCTTCTGCTTAGAATCCCATTTTGCCAGAAGGCTGGCAACATTTACCTTGCCAGCAAAAATCAACCCTCCAGGGGCAAGAAGGGTGTGGAGGGAGAGCTGGTGCTAGTCTCTCCTCTACAGCCCCTACTCCATCCAACCCACCAGGAGGCCACATCCTCTTGTCTCCACCCACCCACTGCCCTTGCCTGCCTGCAGCCAATGGGGTTATTGCTGCAGCCCCTGCTGGGGTCAGCACCTATCAGGATATCCAAAAATAACGGTTAAGGACCCCTGGCTGACACTAGCCTTGGCCCCAAATCCACCCCTTGCTCCACTGGTAGGGTGACGCTGCTAACACCCAACTATGTTCACTTCATTCTCCTAAAGGTCCTCGATGCCCCCTCCCCGTCTGGTTTCCCCGGGACAAAGTGTTAGGGAGATTCATGCAAAAGAGCCGTCCTGTGTGAAAGGTTTGGGGGGCCGCTTGGAGGAAAGGGAATTGCCAAGGTCTGAGCTTCTGAATCTGTGGCCTGAAGTGTAGGTAGGATCCATTCTCCAACAGATGTCGGGTTTAAGAACCCAATAGTCGCACCCAGGTCTAATTTAACTGCCTCCCGGCCCTCCACTAGCTGTCCCCATGCCCCCAGGAGGGGTCAGTAGCGAGCAAAAGGTGTTGCCATGTTGCCATAGGATGGGGCTGGTGACCTTGCTTCTTGGCTTCTTATCCAGTTCCCTGGGCAGAAGTCCGAAGAAAACACTCCGGCCACACAATTGGTCTTTCATTAGCATCTTTCCTGGCGGGGAGAATTTAGGACTGAAGCAACTGGAAACTAGATTCTTCGCCCCCACCCCCCAGCCCCACCCCTGTTTGGCCCCTCCTACTCCCGCTCCTGGGGCCAGGAGCCTCCGTGCCAGGGGGAACCGGGTGCGAATTTGGTTTCCCGGGTGCTTTCCACCGCCGGCCGAGCCGCCAGCCTGCCCAGCCCCGGTCCCAGGCCCACGGGAGAGTGGTCACGTTAATTGCTCCCGGGGCCTCCAGCACCCCCCTCGCCCCGCCCCCAGGGTGACTCCCGCTTTTTCCTGGGCAGCGGAGGGGCCTGCTGGGCGCGCCCCTTAAGTGGCACGTGTCCCGGTCGTTCCTGGGGTGGTTCGTGGCTCCCCAGGGTGTGAAGTCCGAGCCTGTCTGAGGATTCTTCGGATGTTGTTTGGAGTTGTTTCGCAGGCCCGCTGCTGGAGGAAAACATCCAATCTGTACTGGAAAGAGAGATGGTCCAAAGAGCTGGCTCGCCCTCCAGCTACTCACTTCCTGGAAAACCACGTAAAAAGAGGAAAGAGATCTTCTCAGTCAATCAAAAAGACAGTACTGATCAGGGACCCAAACTGTTAGAGTGGTGGTGGGAGAGCGTGGGTAAGAATACCAAGCAAACAAAGGAAGAAGCCTACGGATAGTACCTTACTTACCGGGTAACCCCAGGGCAGTGACTGCCATGGTGGGCGGCACAAATCAATCAACCTGGGCTAGTTTAAGGTTTATGAACATCAACTTCTTATTCCCTGGAATTCTAGAACTTTACAGCTATAGAAACCTTAGAGAACACCCATAATCATTGGCCCTCAATTTAAGGCAGAGACCTAGAGATTTAGGTGACTTGAGTAAGGCCATGCTGTTCCTGCTGTTAGTTAATGATGAGTCACACCTGGAACCTAAGTCCTTAACTCTCCTTACACCTATTGTCAAATGAGCTTCTGCTCCCAGCCTCACCTGCCAGGTGGGGAGGCCATGAGTGTGGTGTAAGCTCAAAGGAGCTGGTGTTAGGGAAGCATTCACCAAGCGAAGGGGGTCTCCCTTACATTATGTAGAAACTTTATGTAGAAACAATTTTGTGTTTCTGCGGAAAACTAAATCATCTATATGTATCATGCACACCCTCGAAGGTTATGAGATTCAAGCTCTGTCCATTGTGTTTAAGCTATTTTTCAACTCTGTAAATTGTATGTAATTGATAGATATGTATATTGTATCCTATCTGGTAGAGATTTGACTTCTTCGACTTGTTCCCACCCCCACTGCATTGGCAGGAAAAAAACCACTTCTGTCTTCATTTGCAATTCACCTCAACATTAGAACTCCCTGTAAATTTGTGCTGTTTCTACTTTTCCTTTGAACCAGTTATGAAACTGAGCAGGCCACTGTGGGGCTCCTGGGCACAGAAGCCTTTCTGTGTCCCGCTTTTCTTGATTGTAGGGAATAGGCCTCATAAGTCTCCATGACCTTCCCTGAGTTCCAAAGGGTAGGTTCAAATGGTTGCTAAACAGGGAAGGGAGGGGATGCTGAGACAAGGGAGGAGTAGTCAAGAAACAATAGTGCAGCCTTGGGGCAGGGTCCTGGTTCTGCCTTAAGGGATACACGTAACAATATCTTTGCACTCTTCGGCAGAACTAAAACCCCCAACAAATGGAAGATGTTAACTACTTGATGAAGCATTCTTCATTCCAGAGAGAAGGTAACCTTGAGAACCACAGAAGCTCATCAGGAGACCACCTGAGGCCAGATTAAAGGAATGCAGGCCCTGCACACACCCTGATCCTTATCAGCAACCCCGCCCTTGAACCATTGCTATAAAACTCACCAAGTCCCCCTGGGACACACAGTTTTGAAGGCATTAGCTTGCTGTGTCCCCTTTTGCCCGGCAAAGCAATAAGGCTATCCTTTTCTACTGCACCCAAAACTGTATCCAAGATTCAATTTGGCACTGGTGCACAGAGGCTGAGTTTCGGCATCAGTCATAACATCTATCTGCCTGTTTCCATCATATCATTTGAGCAAAGCAAACTCTTTAACGTGTGTTCATTTTTTATATTTTTATGGAAATCATGATTTTACCTTATAACAAAGTCATACCTTGTCCCATTGTGTGGGGTGATGAGTAGCAGCTGGATGAGTCTTTCTGTGTCCAAATGAATCCAAGCAGAGCTACTCTTCTCTGGGTTTACAAGGGGGACAGTGTGTCCAGGGATGGCAGCTAGGGTGGCTGGCCTGGGCCCTGCATCCCCACTCACTGATTGGAAAGTTATTCAGGAAAACTGGACATGGTTTAGGGTGGCTCTGGCCTTCAAGTAAGGGAAGGGGGTTCTCTGTCATGGGCTGCCCTGCAGATGAACTCTGCACTCTCTTTTTCTGCCATTAAACAGCTACTTGAGTAGACATCACTTCATTTTTTCTTTCTTCACTGGTATTCATTAGATATTTTTAAATGTCTAATTGTGAGAACTTGTTCTAAGAAGCTTGAATTTTCATGCTGAGGCATGAAATTAGTGTCCAGTAACTCAAAGCCTGTCTGCTTCACTACTTAATTTAGAGATATGCTGGTTGGTGCAAGGCTTCTAGCGCCAAAAGACATCATTTCTGAAGCCTCTTAGCCAAGCACAATGAAAAATAGAACCATAAATACTCATTCCAATGACTCCCCAGGCCATAGTCACAAAGCTTTTACACTGCATTTACTCAGGGCTCCCCAGCCAAAATCATCTCACTCATTCTTCTCCAGGGTCTTTGGAAATGTCTGTGTCCTCCCACCATCTGCCTTACTGTGTACCCGCTTCCTTGCAGGCCATGTATCAAGGTGCCAGGTTTAAGCTGTGGGCCTTGATTTCCTGCAGTCGTAAGCCTCTGGCTCCCTGGCTTTCCACGAGGTGATGTTCTGGCCAGAGGCCCTGGGGGCTGAAGCCTTGGAATTTTGGCTTTTACTATAGGTGTTCCTTGCCACTGGGGTTCAGATGTCTAGGCAGAGCTGAAGAGTCTCTGGCAGTGGCCTGAAGGATGGACTTGCAAAGCTGACTTGCATGGTCTTAGAAGAATAGAGGGAGACAGGTGGGAGTTCACAAATTATAATGCTCCTCTCCCCCACCCCATGAGTTGCTCTCTAACCCCCGGACTTCACTTAGTCCACAGAGGCTAGTCCTGCTGCCAAAGGTCAGGCATAGACCACTCACTAGCCAGTCCCTACCAGGATATGCTGTGAGGCCCCTACTTGTGTTTCTTTTTTTTTTTTTTTTTTTTTTTTTTTTCTGTTTTATAGTCTATTACAAGGCAGTAATCAATGTGTAACCCAGCATCTGTGGTCCCATCTGAAGGCCCCATTGGAGACGCACAGGCTTCCAAGCACACTCAGGTAGCAGTTGGCGTGACTGAGTTCCTCAACGGCTGTTGGACAGAGAGTCTCAGTTTCTGATGGCAGTTGGCTGGAGACCTCCTTCAGTTTCTTGCCATGTGGACCTCTCCCTAATGATGTCTTGCTTTATCAAGGTGTACAAGTGAAAATTGCAATGAGGGGAGTCTACCATCAAGAAAGACATTATAATCTTTTGTAACCTAATCATGTGACATCTCATCACCTATATTGTACTCTATTGGTTACAAACAAGTCACTGGGTTTAGTCCACCCTCAAATGGAGGGATTCCACAAGGGGTGTTACTACCACAAGGAAGGGTTCATTGGAGGCTATCTTAGACATCTGCCAACCACAACCTCCATCATACTACTACACTGTCATTATTTTTTTTTTTTTTTTTGTAAATAACCTGCTCAATATTCACTGATAGAAGGTCTTTGTTACAGGGAACAGTAATAATTCAAACAAGCCTGTGACTACAGTGCTGGAGGTGAAATGGGTCGGCAGGTGGAGATTCCCTACTTGTGTTTCTTGAAGCTGGCTACAATATTAGAACTAACTGGGAAACTTTAGGAATACTGATGCCCAATCCCTGCCCCAGACCACTTAAATCTAGAGTTTTTGTTGGCCGTTGGTATTTTTTAATTGAGGTGTAATTTAGATATAACAAAGCACATGAATTGTAAATATACAGCTTGACGAATTTTTGCACCTGCGTAACTCCCACTGAGATCAGTATTCAAGATGTGGAAAGCTTCCAGTCCCTCTGAATTCTCCTTTCCGGCTTCTATCTACCTACCTATCTATCTATCTACCTATCTATCTATCTGTCTGTCTGTCTGTCTGTCTGTCTGTCTGTCTATCTATCTGTCTATCTATCTGTCTATCTACCTACCTATCTATCTATCTATCTGTCTACCTATCTATCTATCGTCTGTCTGTCTGTCTGTCTGTCTATCTGTCTGTCTATCTATCTATCTATCTATCTGTCTGTCTGTCTATCTCAAGGCCCATCAGATCAGAAGCAGGGGCAACCAGCTCTTTTGAACTTTTCTAGTCCTCCCAACTGCTGGAGTAGGAGAGGAAAAAAAATCGTCCTTCCCTCTATCCATCTTAGGTTCATTGGCTGGGGCTCTGTAAATTAGACTGAAAATGACAGAATAACAAGAGAAAAACCAACAAGTTTATTAACATGTGCATTGCACATACACTTGGAGCACACAGAGATGACAAAAGAACAAAAGATAAAATTTTAGAGAAGTCACCAGACAAAGGAAAAGGACTTTGAGGCAAAGGGCAAATAGTGGGAAGGCAAATATATGGGGAAACTACTGGAAGATAAGGATTAGTATTAGCAAGGTTTGTTTTGGAGATTCCTCTGGTGCTCAAGGTTGATAAGGGTTTAGAGTTGTCTCCAGTGATTAACTTCTGACCTTCCCGGAAGGGAAGGGAGGGGACATCTTTACAAATTTATATCCTACTGTTTTTAGGCAAATAGGGGGAGGGCAGAGAGCTTTTCTTGTATCTGCTTCATCTCAATTGCCTTTAGCTCAAAATAATTCTTATGCCAAAATGGCATATTTTGGGGTGGCATAGTGCGCAACCCTTCACAGGAAACCCATGTCAAGCACTCTGGGTCCACCTCTTGGGTCCCCTCACTTGGCTTGAGGGAGAGAGAAATGCCCAGGACTCCAAGACAACTTTCTCCCTAGTATCTTCACTACTAACATTTAGAACAAGTTGCTTGAAGATGAGTGCCTGATGGAATCAGAAGGACAGAACTTAACAGGTTTTCTGTTTGTTTGTTTGTTTATTTTTAAGGTTTCGGGCCTTGGTTGTTTTTGTTTTTCAATTTAAAAGCCCTGCCTAGAAGGTCCAGTACCTTTCTTTGAAAAGAGTCAGCCACTTTTTAAATATGGGGGCTTCAGCTGTGCTTAACAGAAGTAAAGTCCCATATGGCCTCCCTCATACTATTATGTGTGTGTGTGGTAAAATATACATAAGATAAAATTTATCATTTTAACCAGTTTTAAGCATACAGTTCAGTGGCATTAAGTATATTCACAATGTTGTGAAAACCATTACCACTATCAAACTTCTAGAACTTTTTCAGCATACCAAACTGAAATGGTACCCATCAAATTATAACTCCCCTTTCCCCCCTCCCCCAAGCCCCTGGTAACCACTATTCTACTTTCTGTCTCTATGAATTTGCCTATTCTAAGTACCTTTTATAAGTGGAATCATACAATATTTGTTCTTTTGTGTCTGGCTTATTTCACTCAGCATAATGCCCTCAAGGTTCATCCATGTTGTAGGCATGTGTCAGAATTTCATTCCCTTTTTTTTGGCCACACTACGTGGCTTCTGGGATTTTAGTTCCCCAGCCAGGGATCGAACCCACACCTTCGGCAATGAAAGCATGGAGTCTTAACCACTGGACCACCAGGGAATTCCCAGAATTTCATTCCTTTTTAAGGCTGAATAATATTCCACTGTATGGATGGATATACCACATCTTGTTCACCCATTCATGTGGGACATTGATTATTTCTACCTTTTGGTTATTGTGACTAATGCTGCTCTGAATGTTGGTGTACGAGCAGCAGTTCAAATGCTCTAGCATCCATATTGTTTTCAATGCTCCTTTGCTGATTCTAACATGCAGCAGGGTTGAGACTCCTGCATGGTTTGGGGGCTCCTGAGCTGGCCTTGTTCTCAAAGTCAGGCTTCCTCATAGGGCAGCTGGGGAAGCCATGAGGTGACAGAATCAGACAAGCCTTTGTTCCATCAGGGTTTCTTACTGATCCCAGGTCACGTTCAGTGCTGCCTCCGTGGAGGTGGCGTCCTGTTGGTGTTCCTGTCCTCCTTTCTAATCAGCTGCCTCAGTGACCCTGAGCTCCTGGGCCTTCTTGCAAATTGGTCCCCTTTTTTCCTAGAGATCAACTCCACATATGAAGGGGGGTGGGGTGGAGGCCTTTGTTTTCTACAAAAGTTCTTGCTGCACCCTTTCTTCCAGGGCAGGGAGCATCTCTTAGTTTTTACATTTGCATGACCAAGAGGAGACACTCCAAGTTATCTCCTTAGAACAAAGAAAATCTGCCCCAAGATGACTTCCTGCTTCTACCAAGCCTCAGAAGCAGCTGTCAGCCCTTAAATTGCTGCTTCAGGGACTAAAATAAATCAGTCCTGCTTAGCCAAACACCCCGTTATATTCACAGGCCTGCCAGGTGACAGGATCTGGCTTTGCGTCTGAAGTGCATGAAGCAGCCTGGCAGAGGTTACTTGGGTGTGCAGGGGCCACTTTGCCATGTGGGCTGGGGACAGGTCCCTTTCACTCTACCCCGAGGGGTCCACAGCGCGGCTCACAGGGTAGTAAGGATTTCAGGGGTTACCCTAGGGCTGAGACCTCAGGCTCTGGCAGGAGTGGCAGTGTCCATGCTCACCTTGGCTTTGAGGGCCAAGAGTGAGCTCACGTGCTCCTCTGGGGCCTCCAAAAATTGGCACTGGAGGAGGCCAACGTTCCGAGTTATTCAAGAGGCACCTGCACCAAGGATTTTTGAGTTTTGACTGCTCAGGGGGTCTTCTTAGAACCTCTGGTCTGAAGAGACCTTGGCAAACTCTGATTCACCCAGATAATTCTCAAAATCAATAAATAGTGAGACTGATTCTTACAAAAGTAGTTTCAAATCTTCCCATTTTCCAGAGTTACAGTTAGTTTGAGTTTCATGCTCCCCCACTCTTCCTGCTCTGAGGGTGCTGATAGAAAGTGAAATGGTCAGGATTCTGAAAGCAAGGCCAGCCTCTAGAGACAGTGTGTATGCAAATGGGAGCTGTAAGCCCCAGAACAAGGAGCTAGACTTCTCAGGACTTTCCAGCCTTCTGGTTTGCATAAAGCGGTTCTTGTCCTGAGGATGAATCTGTTAGGCAGCAAGAGCCAAGGAAACTAGCTCTGCCTGCTGGTGGCCGGGACTGGTCAGGCATTTCTGGGGCTAACATCTTCTCTAGAAGGTTTTCAAGGTCAAGGTCTTTCTAATGAGAGCCATCCAGCTATTCAGGAATAGCTGCCTTCTCTTCATCAAAACAGGAGCTGGAGCCCTGAAGAGGGAGGCAGGCACAGGGCCTGGTCTACCCTGGCTGAGAATGGGGTGCTGGAGACTCACAGCCCTTTACATTCATCTTCTCCATGCCAGGCTCTGTTCCCCAACAAACTTCAAGGGAGGACCTATTTTGTGCAAGTCACACTCCTGGGCCCTGAGGGACACAGAATGAGATAAAGCAATATGAAATTTACCATCTGGTAAAGGAGAGAGTCAGGCATACAAAGTAAGGAATCAATGCCCCGAAAGAAGTATAGGGGAGGAAAGACTTTCCCTGTACCCTCCTAGGTTCATTAGCTGGGTCTATGAAATAAACAGTAAATGGACAACAGGCAAATTAACAGGAGAAAAGATATACAAATACATTATTTTTTTGTGTTACATGGACGGGGCATGATAGGGGAAAAAGTGAATACCCAAAAAAGTGGTGGGATTTGAGACTTTATGTGTCCTCTTAATAGGGGAAGGGAAAGGGTGTACAGGTCCCTTAGGGGAAAGTAAATTATTTTAAGGAAAGATAAATAGGCCCTTAGAAGAACAGATGAGAGATAAGATAGTTTGTGACAAAGTTTGTCAGGGTGTGATGTGGACTTCCACTCTCCTTTCCTGTGGTGAGAGTTGATCTTCCTAGGTTAATGAAAATGCCTTCCTGGGGGAGGGGATTTATGACAATTGAGTTCTTTTTGGAGGATCTGTCTTTAGGCAGATAAGAGGAGTTCAGAGAAAGCCTCTCTCTGCATTTCAACTGGCTTCAACTCAAAATAATCAATATAAACTGTATATCTTGGGGTGGCATGTCCTGAACTCCTTCAAAAGCATGAGTAGAGAATGCAGAAGTAACCCTCCAGCTGTGTGGGAAGTTCTTCGGTTAAGACTGCTGCACTGTTTGATACAACTTTGGTATTCTTTTAAATAACAGCAGAAACTAACAACATAAAATTTTATTAGGGTCAAATGTGTGCTAAGCACTCTAAATGCATTAATCTGTTTAGTTGATATAACAACACTAAGAGGAAAGTATTATTATTATTATCTTTGTTTTACAGATGAGGTTAAATGCTGTTTAGAGATGTCAGATGCTATTCCTGAGAAGGTCCACCTGGTAAGAGAGAAGCCAGAATTTTAGTCCAGCTTGGTCCAGTTCTAAAGCTTGCCTTGTTAGTGTGATGCTTGCTAGACATCCAGATGCATCGACAGGCACGGTGAACAGAGCTCTGAAGAAGTGGGTGCTTCTGGTTTCAGTACTATCCAGTTTGTGGACTTTTGTCAGTACTTTGTCCCCAGGCCTTCGGTTTCCTCCTCACTTGTTTTAATGGTTAAACCAGATGACTACAAATGTGCGTCCCATTTCTAAAATTCTCTCAATCTAGGATTTTCAAGTTCCTGAAATGAAACCATCTTATGCTCACTCTTTTAAGTGCCTAAATCCCAAAGGACATTTAGGTGGCAAGTAAGCTGCTGTTGTGCTCATGCCTCTTGGACTTCTGGGAAGGATGCTAAAAATGTCTGAGTGCCATGACAGGGGACAAAGGCAGGGGTACAGAAGTAGGGGACCACAATCATGTTTGAAACGAACTCAACAAACTTACTCTTTTATACAGTGTGTATTAGGGTTGACCACTATGTCAAACAGCCCCATGTTTCAATGACTTAATCCGAGGAAAGTTTATTTCTCGCTTTGCAACAGTCCAAACCAAGTGTCCTAGTTCTATGGCTCTCCTCTAAAGGGCTTCTCAGGAATCCAGGCTCTTCCTGTTTGTGGCTCTGCCTGACTCCTAGGTCCTGAAAGTACTTTGCTTCCAGTTGTAGAGAATCACATGAGAGGCTTTTAGGGTGCAAGAAGTAGCATCTCTCACCTCTGCCCCATTCCACGGGCCAGAATTGGTCACATGATCCCACCTAACTTCCTAGGAGAAGTTAGGAAATATAGTCTCACTGTGTGCCCCAAAGGAAACTGATCTTGATGAATACATTGTAGTCTCTACAGAAGTCCATAAGTAGTCAAGTCAATCTTAAAAAAGAAAAGAGGGAACTTACCCTACCGGTCATGGAGATGCTCCACTGCTGTCCTCTTGGGCTGCCCATGTCTATTTTCCCACCATAACTGCTCATAGTATTAACCCGGTGTCCCTGGGTGGGAATAAAGAGAATCCCTTTCCTTCTTTTGTTCTCTAAGAGAACGTAATAGGACTTTCTTAGTATCTTGTCCTGGGATCAAAGGTAATAATAATAATGCTAACTAGCATTTATTGAGCACACCTCATATATCAGGAACTTACACACATTTTCTTAGAGTCGGGGCAAATCTCAAGGTCTGGATGACATATGCGGAATTGAATAATTCCATTTATTTTTTAAGTAAATTAATTGATTTATTTATTTGGCTGTGTCAGGTCTTAGTTGCGGCACATGAGATCTTCATTGCGGCATGTGCGACCTTTCGTTGCGGTGCTCGGTCTTAGTTGCCCCACGGCATGTGGGATCTTAGTCCCCTGACCAGGGATCGAACCTGCGTCCCCTGCATTGGAAGGTGGATTCTTAACCACTGGACCACAAGGGAAGTCCCATTGAATAATGCTATTTAATTTACCTTTTCTATAAATGGCTTTAATTTCCATTTTCAATGCCCATTCTGCTGGGTGGCAGAAACTTAATTTCACTTGATTTGGCCCTTGCTCTATCCCAGGTTTTGTCTACGTTCCCAGATGACGGGGAGTAGCTGGGATTCAACGTCCTGGCATCTACCATTACATCCTATCAAGTGACAAAAGTAAAATAATTCGAGTCTGATGTCCCTTACTCAAGGGAAACCAATCCACAGACTGGGAGAGTGCAGTGACTCACAAGCAGGGGAGCACTCTTGCGGAGGATGTTTGGACCAAAGCGAGTTTATAGAGCGTTAGAAGAGGCAGTGCAGAAACAGGGCATGATTGGTAAGGCGTCAGAGCTCTCCCTATAAGGCAAGCAGGTCTTGTTTTCTAGGGTGAGATGAGCTGGCTAAAGCCGAGCTGGAGGATTGTGATTGGTAGGTACTAGGATTCCCTGCGGGGACTTAGGTTTAGATTTGTGTCATGGGCGGGGCCCCTGGGGTGGCCTCCTTTCTGCAGGTCGTGATATGCAAATTAACTTTATCGATCCGAATTGCCAGACTTGACATTCCATCAGGCCTCGGCCTGCTTTGCCCCTTTGCTCCACACCTTAAAGCCATGGTTCTCTCTGGTGCCTCAGAACCACATCCCACTTCACCAAGAGAACCACACACCCCACCTTCCTGCCGGGTACTTCTGTCTGACAAATTCCTCAGCCCCTGAGTGGGGAGGACACCACCACCTCTCCTCCAGGCGGGTGAAGGGGAGAGGGAGGAAGCCCCTTTCTCAGGGACCTACTACCTATGTTTTGCCTCGCCTCTGCTTCTCTCCTCCCGTCCAGGGTTTTGATAATCCTTGTATGCCTAGTTCTCAGTTTTTCCATTTCTAATATTTATGGCGCAAACTTCATGCTTCAGTTATTCAAGGGTTAAATTTTTGCAGTTCAAAAGGCTTCATTCTTACCAGTCCTAAGTAGTTTTCTGGTTTTTCTGCCTTATCACTCTTCCCCTGAGGCAATAAATGCTACTGACTTCAAGGCGATAAGGAAAGACTACAGACAGAATCAGGAGTAGGGCAAGGGACACTAGGAAATAAACATAGGGGGGAAAATTGTCAATTTCTCAAAATATTTTTCTGTCCCAATCTCATTTAAGTCTCAGTGACCACCGTATGATACAGTGGTGATACACCCATTTCTATCTCTATTTGACAGATGAAGACACTAAGCTTTTTTCTTAAGATCTATTTTGCCAGGAGACTTTTTGGTGTATGGTGGGTGAAAAGTTTAAAGATCATTTTGAATTGGTAAAAAATTAGGTCTATTTGAAAGCTATGCAGCGTTATTGCTTTTAAGCGCCAACATAAACTAACCAGTATGAAATCTTGTCTAATGGAGACAAGTCTTAGACTTTCTTTAACAAATACCTAAGGCACACTTGAAATTTGTAAGATGCCTATTATTTGGAATGGATAAAACAAAAGGTTTGAGAACTATCTTCTTAACTGAGTTTAACTCCCTCTTGCAATCTCGTCTAATGATTAGCTTATTTTAAAAATCCTCTTATTTACGAACAGTATGAATGTAAAGTTCGCTTAATCATTCAATAAACATTGATTGAGACCATTTCCAGGCCCGTGTGTAAAGAGTAATTAGGTTTTTGGGTTTTTAAAAAAATAAATTTATTTATTTATTTATTTGGCTGTGTCCGGTCTTCGTTTCTGTGCGAAGGCTTTCTCTAGTTGCAGCCAGCGGGGGCCACTCTTCATCGCGGTGCACGGCTTCTCACTGTCGCGGCCTCTCTTGTTGCGGAGCACAGGCTCCAGACGCGCAGGCTCAGTAATTGTGGCTCACGGGCCCAGTTGCTCCGCGGCAAGTGTGATCTTCCCAGACCAGGGCTCGAACCCGTGTCCCCTGCATTGGCAGGCAGATTCTCAACCAATGCGCCACCAGGTAAGCCCCTGGTGTTTGTATTTTTTTTTTTTTAATTTTTATTTATTTATTTATTTATTTATGGCTCTGTTGGGTCTTCGTTTCTGTGCGAGGGCTTTCTCTAGTTGCGGCAAGCGGGGGCCACTCCTCATCGCGGTGCGCGGGCCTCTCACTATCGCGGCCTCTCTTGTTGCGGAGCACAGGCTCCAGACGCGCAGGCTCAGTAATTGTGGCTCACGGGCCTAGCTGCCCTGCGGCATGTGGGATCTTCCCAGACCAGGGCGCGAACCCGTGTCCCCTGCATTGGCAGGCAGATTCTCAACCACTGCGCCACCAGGGAAGCCCCTGGTGTTTTTAAAAATAAATTTATTTATTTATTTTTGGCTACGTTGAGTCTTTCGTTGCTGCACGTAGGCTTTCTCTTGTTGCGGCGAGTGGGGGCTACTCTTTGTTGCGGTGCCCGGGCTTCTCATTGCGGTGGCTTCTCTTGTTGTGGAGCACGGGCTCTAGGCACACGGGCTCAGAAGTTGTGGCTCCCGGGCTCTAGAGCGCAGGCTCAGTAGTTGTGGCACAAGGGCTTAGTTGCTCCGCGGCACGTGGGATCTTCCCAGACCAGGGCTCAAACCCATGTGCCCTACATTGGCAGGCAGATTCTTAACCACTGTGCCACCAGGGAAGTCCAAGAGTAATTAGGTTTTAAACTCTCCACTTTGCAGCATTCAGATTCTTTAAGCTGCCTCCTCCCCTCAGCTTTAAAATCTTTTTCTAAAATTTAACAGTGAAGTTTCTTTATTCAGTGAATGCTTGAAGCAGATGACTGGTCACCAGAGGTGGGGTCTGGGAGCCTCTCCGAGGAGAGGAGGTAACTGAGGCCAGGGGAGAGGTGCTTAGAATGAGAAGATGAGGAAGGCAGTGCCTGGCGAGGCATAGCACCAATGGAGCATTCAAGGAACGACTAAAAGCCGCAGTGGTGCTGCAGGAATGAAACACCCTGTCCAGGCCCTCTTGGGGGAAGACCTTAATTTCCCAGGGCAGGGTCCCTCTCTTACTGGCCTTGACTGACTCGGTGCCCCAGGATGACTGGGCTTGTCTTGTACCCTAGTGAAGCCCATTCACACCTTCACCTCACAGCGCCAGACAGCACAGCAGAAAAATCTGGAGGAGCATAGGACACAACAACAGAGATGAACCAAAGATGGTTGCACAGATGGGTCTTTAGAGAGGATGGGTTACTGCAGGACAGTAGGTTGGTGGCAGGGGAGTGTGGCTGGGGCTCTCTGATGTCTAAAAGGAACCATGATAAAAAGTTAGTTTTGAAGCTCACAGACCTTTGGTTAGGATTCCAAGTAACACTTGTTCAAGAGCCTCCAGAGAATGCCTAACTTACATGTCCAGTTTCAACTAGGGCCTAGCATCTTATGGCAGAAGAATCAGCCACCTTAGAAGGAGGGCAGCCTGGCATCTCTGAGGCTTTGCGGGCATTGGACTCAGTGGTTCCCAAGATGCTCACATGTTGTTAGAAAAGACAGCAACTTCCTGTGGTTAGAGGGAAGACTGGGGCCCTTCTTGGTAGAGCTTGGTGCAGCCTACACTGGCATCCTTTTTTTTTTTTTTAATAAACAATTCATAAGTTTTTTTTTAAGTAATTTAATATTTTATTTATTTATTTATTTTTGATTGCGTTGGGTCTTCATTGCTGCGCGTGGGCTTTCTCTAGTTGCAGGAAGCGGGGGCTACTCTTCGTTGCGGTGCGCGGGCTTCTCATTGCGGTGGCTTCTCTTGCTGCGGAGCACGGGCTGTAGGCGTGCGGGCTTCAGTAGTTCCAGCACGCGGGCTCAGTAGCTGTGGCTCACGGGCTCTAGAGGGCAGGCTCAGTAGTTGTGGCACACGGGCTTAGTTGCTCCGCGGCATGAGGGATTGTCCCGGACCGGGGCTCGAACCCGTGTCCCCTGCATCGGCAGGCGGATTCTTAACCACTGTGCCACCAGGGAAGTCCGCGCACTGGCATCTTTAACAAGATGTTATCTAAGTGGCATTGATATTGCCACCTAACTTCCTTTTCAAACACCAGAATCGATAACGGCCATTTCCAGTAGTTGGGCAAGTTCATAGTTAAGCCGAAGGTGACCGTAAAGGAAGAAGTCAGGCTGACCTGGATTCAAATCCTGGCTTCACCACTTTCAGGTATGATAGATTAAAGATGGCTGCAAATTCTTTTCTACTCCTCCTCCCATTGAGAGGCAGACTTGATTCCCCTTCTCCTTTGACCAAGAGGGTGCAGTAGAAGTGATGCTAGGGCAGAGAAGACTTGCAACCCCTGCCTGGCTCTCTCAGAATGTTCCGGAGACATTCCTTCTCAGAAGGGCTACTGTAGGCACTCTGGGGTGACAGCCCCAGCTAGCACTTGTGCAACAAAGCTGTGTTTGGACATCTAGCTCAGTGGAGCCTTCAGATAACTAACTGCAGCCACAGCTAATGCCTAAGTGCACCTGCATTAGAGACCCCAAGTGAGGCACCCTCCCCTCCAGCTGAGCCCCAGAGAACCATCAGCAATAATAATAATGTGTTGTTTTAAGCCAGTACATACTGGGTGAGATGAGCACTCAGAGGTTTAGTTTCCTTCTGTAAAATGGGCAAAATAGCAGTATCCACTTCATAGAGTTATTGTGATATGTATGTAATAATGGTGGAAGCGCCAAACGCAGTGCTCGGCACACAGTAGGTCTTCAGTAAATGCCAAGCTCTTGCCTGCCCCTTCTCCAGGAGGCTATATATCCCAGGTATGAGTGAATCTTGGCCACTGCTCCAAACTTCCTGGGCAGACACCCAACTTTCCTCAGAGGGAATGCCTAGGATCAAATTTGAAAGTGGGGTTGGAGAGCACTTGATTTTTTTCTTTCTGGGACAATATGTGACCCCTTTAAGAAAAATATCACCACCTTGTATGAGGAAAACGGTGTGTTTCTTTCTTTCTCCTCAATTTAAGAGATCAAGGAATTAAGTCTTCACCTTTTTTTTTTTTAAACAAGAAATATGCTTGCTCACGCTGAAAAGTACCGGCTTGAAATAAAACAACTCTCCTTCTGTTTCACAGCCAGCAGGTTTTCTGCAGCACCCAGCCCTGCAGAGCCACAGACTGCATGCACAGTGGGCAGACTTTGTTGAACAGATGAACAACTGTGGCTTAATCTGTTTTGGGAAAAGAAAAAAAGTCCTGAAGCAATTGATAAACAGGAGGCTGAGGTCAGCGTGAAGGAAGAGTAAATGAGGCCAGATTGGAGACCGCTGAAACGTAAGCCTCTTTCATCCCCAGTCTTGAATCAGGGGGGCGTGTGAGTGATAGTCAGGACTAATCTGCTGGGAAAGGGGCTGAGAACCTCCTGTATTGCCTGAGTTTGGAGTTATGTTTTCATTATCATTCAAAATTATTTTAAAATTTATTTTATATTCTTTTACTTATTTATTTATTTATTTATTTATTTATTTTTTTTAAGGATTTTCTTATTTATTTATTTATTTATTTATTTTTGGCTGTGTTGGGTCTTCGGTTCGTGCGAGGGCTTTCTCCAGTTGCGGCAAGCGGGGGCCACTCTTCATCGCGGTGCGGGGACCGCTCTTCATCGCGGTGCGCGGGCCTTTCTCTATCGCGGCCCCTCCCGTCGCGGGGCACAGGCTCCAGACGCGCAGGCTCAGCAATTGTGGCTCACGGGCCCAGCTGCTCCGCGGCATGTGGGATCTTCCCAGACCAGGGCTCGAACCCGTGTCCCCTGCATTAGCAGGCAGATTCTCAACCACTGCGCCACCAGGGAAGCCCTCTTTTACTTATTTATTAATCAAAAATTTTTTCCAAAATTCTTTGAAGTATAACACAGAAAAGTGTACAAATCCTAAATACAGACCAGTGAGTGTTCACAAACTAAACACATTGTGTAACCAGCATCCAGGTCAAGAACAGAAAATCAGCGGCGTCCAGAAGCGCCCTGCATGCCCCCCCATAAGGAGAATCGCTATCCTGACTTATAACGCCGTCATTATTTTGACTAGCTCATACACATTCATGGGTATTCTAGAGACATTTTACGCATATACAAGGACATGGATATGTTATGATTTTGTGCAAATGTAGTAAAATATACTTTGCACTCTACGTAGCATATTATCCAGACTGTTCTGCTTCTGGCTTTTTTCACATTTATCTTGGTAATTATTCCATACCACTACCTAGAAAATAGCTCTGTTTCTGGAGAGGCCACATGGTATTCCATTGTCTGAATGTACCACAATTTATTTAATTTTATTAAAAGGCAAAGAGGTTGTGTCCAAGCTTTTCAGAGCTGGCTTTTTGAAGAAGTATTCTTGAGGTATCTTTGTGGTCCTTTAGATTTAAGGTGGCAGCTAGGCACTGCTCTTTGGAAGCCTTATAAATACGACTACTAGTTCTTACTCTATTCTGAATTGCATGGGGTGTGGTACCGCCTGGGGTGCTCGATTATTTTATTGCCTCGTCCTGTTAGGACTCAGTTGTTGCATGTTTGAATGTGTATCCAGGAAGTGGAAATAATGTCCCTGACACCCTCACTTCCTTTTCTGGCAAACCTGTGTCCGGTGAGTGAATCCAACTACTTTCACCCACCCCGTGTCCTTCAGTCAACTGCTTAGCCTGCCTTATCTTCGCTGAAATCTGGAGATTTTAGGAAATGGACCTAAAGAGCACTTCCAGGCAGGACTAGTTTGAGGAACTATTGTTTATTTTGGTTAAACCAAGCCTTCCTCTTCTGCCTGCCTTTTCTTCCTTCTGTGGATTCTTTTTGTCCCTCACTTCCAACCGCAGCCCCAGTTGCTCTGAACTCAGCTCTCAGAATTCTTTAGACTTAATGTGAGTTCAAGTCAATGCCTACTTCTTGCGCCTAGTGGTACTTGCCCTTTAAATTTCTTACCCACCATAATTATAGAACAAAAAGCTTTGCCTCCTTAAGCTTTTTCAATTCCCTGACAGCAGGAACTGTTGTATACTCAGGAGTTGGGGCAAAGTCCTCACCGCCCTCCTTCGCTACCGAAATCATGCCTGTCTTCTCCCAGCCCTCAGAGGATAGACAGGAAGGGGCAGGCCTGGCTCGTTCAGGACCTCAGGGTGTGAGGCAGGACTGTCTCAGGGTCTGTTTCCTGTGGCAGGGGGACAAATGCCACCAGCTTTTGCACGGGGTGCCAAGGCTGAGCTGCAGAAACATGTCCTCCAAAAGCGAGGTCACAGGCAAGTATCAGGGGCAGGGCAGCCCTAGTTCCCAACTTGAAGGTTCCGTGTAGCAGGGAAATCCTCAGGGGTGCCACACCAGGAGGTGAGGATCACTGGATCGCCTTGTGGCAACCACACCTTCTCTGGGCCTCAGTAGCCGCCTGGTAGAGCTGTCATTCAGATTAAATGAGTTGATATACAGCTGTGGTAAGTGCTCTGTAAATGTTAGCTCTAATTATTATGTGAAGTGGCCCAGACACGGTGACCCCACTTGCTGTTACCAGGAACTAGATTAGCTTGTCTCTGCTCCATTTGTCCTCCTCCGACTTGCCCTGCTCTCCCGACTTGGCTCAGGGGGACAGTCCAGGCTCTTCTGGCCTGACCCATCTTCCTAGTCTCCGCAGACCCCTGTGCACCTCTTCCTCCTGCCTGTCGCCTTAGCGAGCCTTCACTCTTCCACTCTTCCTCTGCAGGACCATCAGTGCCTCGACCTCCTTCCATAAGGGGCAAAAAGCCCACCGCGTACCAAAGAAAAAACAAACGCTTCCTTCCCTGGTGCTTTTGTGTCTCTTTCATCGCTCGTCTTTGCACTGTCCAGTCTCCTTCCAAATTCCCATTTCTGGTGTCTCCCTGCCCCAGCCCTTTGTATGTGCCGAGGACAAAGACTGGTGCTGGAAGAGAAGGATGCACGATCCTTACACCTGGGGACTCTCCCGAGATCCATGACGGTAATACATCTCCATCCTTCGGCACCTGTCTCTATGCAGGAAGATAAGGGCAACAGAACTGAACTTTAACATTGTGAGGACCCACTACAGACCTGGCTCTGTTCTCGGCCCTTAACACTTACTCTGTCATTTAATCCTCATGGCAGGTCTCCGCACAGGTGTATTAGGACCATTCTGTAGATTTTCAAACTGAAGCTCAGAGCAGGTACACATCAAGGTCTCATCACTACTGGGGAGCAGAAATGGGATTTGAATCGGGTCTGCCTGACCCCAGAGCCCATGCATGTTAAAGAAAATTTGAGACAGTGGGACTTAATACAGTAATAACATTTTACATTCTGTTTTGTAGTTGGATCAACTAGCCCGAGAAGCGGTGTCTTCTACTTTTGAACTTGGCACACATGATGTCTTAGCCAAGGACTTCAAGCTTTGTCTTGTCCGCCCACAGGCTTGATTTTGAAATAGCCGGTTTGTAGACATTCAAAAGTATTCTTGCCAACACTCACACAGCACGTTTGTTTTCCCAAACTTCTGAAATACACTCCTCCAGAAATTAATCACCCGGAGGACAGCAGGTACTAGGGAGGTGATATCCAGGGCTCCCCACTTCCTGTGAGGGGCTCATCAGGACAGAAGCACATCACAAAAGGCTCTGACAGAGAAACCAGTGGAAGGAGAATGGCATCTCAGGGTGTGAACGTCTAAAATGGCTTGAGAGTTTTATTCAAAGTAAGCGATGCTCACCTTCACATGACCTAGAGCAACAGCACCCAACCGTGTTCTTTTGCAGCTCCCAAACTGTCACAGATGTACGAAATACCTAAGTAGACGTTCAGTCTTACCTTCTACCCCAAGTCTTCCCAACCTGTTCCCCTCAAGGTTTAAACTATGCCCTCTCTGAATTTTTGCCTGTAGCTCTCTTTTGAGCATAGTCTGCCTAATGATACCTCTAGTTTTCTAGTATTAAACAGAGGAACTGCACTGGGTTTAGTAGTGTCCTCCCAAAGTTCATGTTCACCCAGAACCTCAGAATGTGACCTTATTTGGAAATAGGGTCTTTGCAGATGTAATTAGTTAAGATGAGGTCATTCTAGATTGGGGGACGGCCCTAAATCCAATGACTGGTGTCCTCCGAAGAGAAAGGAGAAGGAGAATCAGACGCAGAGACACGGGTAAGGAAGAAGGCCATGTGACAATGGAGGAAGAGAGTGGAGTGATGCATCTACCGGTTTCCCTCCTTTCTGAAAGTAGAGCATTCCCAGGAAAACTTTTGTAAGCCAAGATCGTGTAAAGCAAAGAAGCAATTACCTTAGGACACATCTTGCTAACAGATGCACAAAATAAATCGAGATACAGCACAGGTGCTCACAGACACAGTTCAAAACTATGGCGGCCGGATGTTGAGATGCTGAGTGAAGTTCCCAGGGAAGGAGCTTGGCGGTGCCACGCTGGCTGCTTGTGGTGTGCTGCCTCTATAACAGCCCCTGCAAAACCGATGGTGAACGCTATTTTCACTTTTCGCCTTTTTTTGGGTAAAAGCCAAATTCCTCTTCAGATTTCTTTTGGTTAGTGAAAACAGGTTCTAATGTAGATCTTTCATAAAAGCGAAGTGACGTAAAGTGAACTTTTGAAAAGTGGGGGATACTTGTACAGGTCAAGGAACACCAGGGATGGCCGGGAACCACCAAAAATTAGAAAGAGGCCAGGAAGGACTCTCCCCTAGAGCCTTCCCAAGGAACATGGTCGGGCTGACCCCTTGGTTGCAGACAACTAGCCTCCAGAACTGGGAGAGAATACTTTTCCAGTGCTGTAAGCCGCACGGTGTGTAGTAACTTGTCAGCTCAGTCCTAGAAAACTAATATAAGGACTTTCATTCGATTCTCTAAATAAAAAGCTTCCTTTCCTATGAACATTTCCATGAGCTATTCTTGTTTTTAAACAAGGCTCTCTGAACCTCAGTTTTCTCATCTAAAGATTGTGTATCAATCACCCCACAGCTCAGTGGCATAAAGCAATGATCATGTATTACCTCATTCGAAGGTCTTTGGTGTGGCTGGGATCCTCTACTCCATACACGGCTTGTTCTTCTGAGACCTACAGGCCTCCTGGGCATCTTGTGGTGATGGCAGAAGCCCAAGCCGACATTTAAAGCCTCTGCTTTTGTCTCTGTAACCAAACAGGACCCTATGGGGCCTTCCCAGGACAGACCTCTCCCCATATCCTCTGCTTTAGCTCCTCTTTGAAGTACCTACATAATAGTACCTGATGTACATTTCCTGAATTGTTTTGCAGATGCTAAAACCCCGCCAAATGGAATAAATTAACTACTAGATGACCACAAGCATGTACCCCCCAGACCTACCAGAGCCTGAGGATTAATTATGTGACACCACCCTGTTACCTCACCATCAACCAATCAGAGGATTGTGCATGAGCTGATCACATATCCTGTGACTCCCCTCCCTCACCTGGTCTTTAAAAATTCTTTGCTGAAACCCATCGATGAGTTCAGGTGTTTTGAGCACTAGCTGCCCTGGACTCCTTGCTTGGTACCCCGCAATAAACGCTGCACTTTCCTTCACCACCACCCAGTGTCAGTAGATTGGTTTTACTGTGCATGGGTGAGCAGACCCAAGTTTGGGTTTGGTAACGTCACTGCTAACATCCCATTGGCCAAATCGAGTCACAAGGCCAAGTCCACTCCGCTCACAGTGAGAGGCGGAAAGGAGGAATATTTGTTCAACAATAATCCCAACTATCACAGATGTGATAATACCTGCTGCTATAGACTAAATATTGTGTACCCCCAAATTTATAATTGAAACCTAATTCCCAACGTGATGGTATTTGGAGGTGAGGCCTTTGGGAGGCGATTAGGTCATGAGGGTGGAGCCCTCATAAATGGGATTAATGCCCTTATTAAGGGGCACAAAAGACCCCGGAGAGCTCCCTTGTCCCTTCTGTCATGTAAGGACACAAGGAAAAGATAGCCATCTATGATCCAGAAAGATGGTTCATAGCCATCTATAAACCAAATCTGCCAGTGCTCTGATGTTGGGCAGTGGAGTGATACCCATTTAAGTAAATATAAGTTCAATTTTGATTTTCTGACCATGTCCTGTCTGGTTATGAAGGTTCTGTCCCATCCATGAAACTGCCACTCAATTTCTACACTCTTTTGGGGAGGCCCTTATTCTGCTGATCGTGTGGTCAAACCAGTGACAGGGACAGCCCAGGCTCAAGGGGAGGGGAAATAGACTCCACTATTTGATGGGAGAAATAACAAAGGTATTGTGGCTCTTTAACCCACCACAGTATGCATCCACTCATGCAGTCCTCACCACAAACCCACGAGGTGGGGACTGATATTATTCACATTTGAAAGTAGGAAACTTGAGAGCAAAGATGTTACTAACTTGGCTAAGGTTAGCCAGCTAGTCAGCAGGAGGGCTAGGGTTCCAGTCTAGGCTGTTCGGCAGCGGGGCCAGAGCACCAGACACAACGTTGTGCCTGATGCTCAGCTGATGTTTGCTTTCTCCTTCCCTATTGATTCCATTTCTTCAGCCCCTTAAGGGCAGGAAGCTGTCACCCCTTGAACCCCATTATGCACAGGCTTCTCTCGTATATGCACTCACACGCACCTAAGGGCTTGTGGTAAAGTCTCCTTAAAAAAACAGGGTGGTGGGACTTCCCTGGCGGTCCAGTGGTTAAGAGTCCACCTTCCAATGCAAGGGGACGCGGGTTCGATCCCTGGTCGGGGAACTAAGATCTCACATGCCGCGGGGCAACTAAGCCCACGCGCCACAACTACTGAACCCGTGAGATCTGGAGGCCCCACGCCACAACTAGAGAGAAGCCCGCGCGCCACAACTAGAGAGAAGCCCGTGCGCCGCAACTAGAGAAGCCCACAAGCTGCAAGGAAGAGTCTGAGCGCCACAACAAAAGATCCCACGTGCTGCAACTAAGACCCCATGCAGCCAAATAACTTAATTAAAAAAAAAAAAAGTTGAGTGACTAAAATGAATTAAAAACCATGTGAGGAAATTAAAAAAAAAAAAAGCAAACAGAGAAACCAGGGTGGTGGAGTGATACTCGTTTAACTAAATATAATTCAGTTTGGGTTTTCTGACCATGTCCCGTCTGGTTATTAAAGTTTCCTCATGATTTCTTTCTATGGGGGTTCTGACCTGTCTGTGGAAACACCACCCAGCTTCCACACTCTTTTGGCCTTTTGAATCAAACTCCCTTCTGGCTGCTAGTCTTTTATTTTCAGATGTTGTCTTAGTAACGGGTCCAGGGTTCCCCAGCCACACCGCAGGCCCAGACTGATCTCCCAGAGTCAATCAACCTCTGCTCTGCCTCCCCTTGGGCTTCGCAAAGTGCGGGAAGTTACAGAGCTGTGCCAGAGGGAGTAGAGGTGGCAGCATTCAAAATCAGCGTCTTGTCTGAATACCTTCTAACTTAGGTGGGTTTTGAAATCCATATGCGTGGAGCACTCTTCCAAGCACTGGATTGTAGTCATGGGTGTGACACATTAGCCTGCATAATCACTTGGTTTGGGCCAGTTCCCACACCCGAACCTGTGAGAAGAGCCTGGGGTTCAGACAGTCTTGCAGACAGAAATGGATGCTTGCCTTGTAAACTAAGTAATGCTTTTGGATTCATTCACTTGTCCAAGAAATATATAATTGAGCACTTGTTATGAGCCAGTCGAGGACAAGATGAATAAATTAGATGCAGGAATAAATTCCTGCCCTCCAGGAGCCCACAGTTAATTCTAACAGTTATTACCTACATTTTATACCTGGGCATGTAAAGTGTAAAGATGTTAACCACTATATATGTCTACCAATGAGGCAAGGTTTTTTCCCCCTAAAGTTACGGCCCAGAAGAGAGGGGAGTACTTTATTTTGGGGTCTGTAAAAGAAAAATATACTCTTGTGTGCTTCCTTTCCTACTAACACTTAATACTTCTGGCATTTCTGGTTACCAGATGTGTGGGTTTTCCATACATCAAGCATTCTGTGACACCAGCTGATGCCTACAATTCAACTCAATTCTGACACTATCTACCCGTAGTTAGATCTCACAGGTTAAGTCCATAAGACTGCCTCCACTTCAGACGCCAATGGCAAATCTATGTTGTCACCTGTGCTTCTGACCGACTGGCTATAATCAGTTTCCCATGACCGCCTCCTTGGGTTCCATTAATTTGCTAGAGTGGCTCACGGAACTCAGGAAAACACTCTACTTACTAGATTACCCATTTGTGGGCTTCCCTGGTGGCGCAGTGGTAAGAATTCGCCTGCCATTGCAGGGGACACGGGTTCGAGCCCTGGCCCGGGAAGATCCCACATGCCACGGAGCAACTAAGCCCATGCGCCACAACTACTGAGCCTGCGCGTCTGGAGCCTGTGCTCCGCAACAAGAGAAGCCACCACAATGAGAAGTGCGTACACTGCAACGAGGAGTAGCTCCTGTTCACTGCAACTAGAGAAAGCCCACACGCAGCAACAAAGACCCAACGGCAGCCAAAAATAAATGAATAAAATAAATAAATTAGATTACCTGTTTATTATAAAAGGATATAACTCAGGAACAGCCAGATGGGAAAGATGCATAGGGCCAGTTACATGGGAAGGACACCAGAGCCTCCATGCCCGCTCTAAGAGTGTCACTCATGGCTTCATTACATATGCATATAGGATCAAATCATTGGCTGTCAGTGATTGATTTAACCTTCAGCTTCTTGCCCCTCTCCAGAGCTCAAGCTGGTGAGAGTGAAAATTTCATCTCTCTAATCCCAAGGTTGGTTCCCCTGGCAACCAGCCCCTATTCTTAGGTTATCTTGGGAATTTCCAAAAATCAGCTCATTAATAAATTCAGGTGTGGTTGAAAGGGGCTTATTATAGGAATAATGAAAGACAGTCATTTCACCTTTATGGCTATTATCACTTAGGGAATTCCAAGGATTTTAGGAGCTCTGAACCAGAAATGGGAAAAAGACCAAATATATATTTCTTAACATAAATCACAATATCACAGAGTCCTTGCAATGCCTCTCATGTTACACCAATGCTTTCCAAATTTCTAGTTTTGGAAGCTTACAGAGATCACCAACTCAGTACAAAAGGAGGTGAGAAAATGTAACACAGTTTTGTTAGTTATTCCTGGGAATGTGACTTTACATTTGCAATGCTGGAAGTTGCTATAAACAAGCTTTTTATGATCACTTTAAAAAGCAGAACAGTGAGCAGTTATGTTGGAGAGACCGGTGAAAGAATGAACTGACTAATGCTATTCGAATGGACACTTTGTGGATTGGGATAAAACTTCCAGGGAAAGCATCCCATAAAGGGTCCAAGAGAATCTCCGACAATCCAGTTGGCAGTGAGAATGCCCAATAAATGGGTCTAGTCACAGTTAGGACGTTGATGACCAAGAGGTACATGAAGAATTTAAATAGATTTTTTAAATGAAATATGAAAGTGGAAAAAAGCAGTATTTATAAATTAATTTATTATATTGCATAAATGGTATTAAACATGGATGTGTGACTAAATTCATTTATTGAAAAACTCCATCACAATTTCATCTATCTCACTAAAAGCTTTATGTGCTCAGGTTGACCAAAATATTATGGGAGGATTTCCCCTTTGGAAAGTTTAGTGCTATCTTATATTTGGTACCTACGTCCATTTGGGCACATGTGGAACCTTTGCCCAAAGTCAGTTAGGAGGGACAGAGCCAGATCTCTCTGACCCACCCATGTATTTACCTTAATTCCTCCATCAGACCAGATTTCATAAGATCTCAGACAATGGTCCCTGCCCCCATTGTCCATCTATTTCATTCCATTTCAACTGAGAGCATTTATTGAGCCCCTAATATAATGGAGGAATTGTTTTTCTAGTCGTAAATCACTTCTAGTACTGAACTAAGGGAGAAGAGACTGACTTTTAACTGAAGATCGAGGGAAAAAAAGTAGTTTTGACTAAGAATAGCTGGATCCAGGTTTATGTAGGCCATTCTCCCTGTTATACAATATGAGTTCTGGTCTTCTCTGTCTTCTTAGGACTAAAAAATGCCTGTAACCTCAGTCCCAATAGGACAGTCATAAGGAGCAAATAAAAGTGCAATTTCCCTTTGTCAGTTTTAAAATAATAAACAAACCTGATTAATCTTTGGGTAACAGGGTTTTATATTTTTCTTGATACTTTGCAGTATCACATAAATTTTCTACTTGAGCATGTATTATATTTAATCAGAAAAAATCAGTAAATATTCATTTTTGAAAACACACAAGTATTGGGTTACAGAATTTCAATTTCACTTGCTGGATTTGCATTGAGTCCACCTTACATTTAACCTCTTTCTTTCTTTTAATCCAAGCTAGGAGAACCAAACACTTTCTGTGGGTAATACATGCAGGGCTCGCCTCTCAGGATCTGCCTGCCATCCCAGCCTACCTTCCCTCAAGACGCCCAGACAGCTATACATAGAGGAAAGGAACAGAAAGATGCTACAAGAGCTTGAGCCATATCTTTTGTGTGTGTGTGTGTGTGTGTGTGTGTTCAATATTATTATGCCTCTCCCTGAGATTCTCCTTTAAGATCACATTCTTGCAGATACATTAAGTCTGTGAAATAAAGTGGAAGACTCTGTGCGACTCAAAGCAAGCTGTGCTACCTCTCTGAGCTGGAGTTTGCTCATCTGTAAAATAACTGGTGGAATCCAAAAGGAAAGAGATTGGCCTGAGGTGACAAATTCAAATCCTGATGGCTTATTGCTGAGCAAAAATGTATACGCTATACTGTGTAATTTATACTGGTACATTCTATATGCTTTAAAAAAAAGACAACTACTACTATTATGTATGTGAAAGAGCCTATAGCTCTTAAAGCAAAACCATAAATCACAAGGCTGCCACCTCAGCTGTGCAGGCTGTGTGCTGCACAACTCTAGGGGATGCCATCCACATGGTACACAATGTCTAGTGGTGCCCTGAGGAAGTGCTATACAAATTTTAGATATTTCTTTAATTAAGAATAACGGGGATGGGGAGAGATAAATTGGGAGTTTGGGATTAACAGATACACACTACTATATATAAAATAGATAACCAACTAGGGCCTACTGTATAGCACAGTGAACTATATTCGATATCTTGTAATAACCTATAATGGAAAAGAATCTGAGAAAGAATAGATTTATATATATATGTATGTATGTATAACTGAATCACTGTGCTGTACGCCCAAAACTAACACAACACTGTAAATCAACTATACTTCAATAAAAATAAATAAAGGCCAAAAATAAAATACAATTACAACCACAACCCACCCTCCCAAAAAAAGAGTAACAGAGTGGTAGTACAGGACTTTCCTTGTTCCTTTAGGCACAGTTGATGCCCCCTAAATTGATAAAATAGGTAACAGGAAGACTCTTTTTTAAAAGAAAGGTGCTGGACCATGTGGGCAGGACTTGTTAAATTAAAAAACAAAACAAAACAAAACAAAAACAAAAAACCCCGAAAAACCAGAGTTCGGCCTTTTGGAACCTATCACTTATTCATCTTCAGGCGATTCCTTCTAAATGTGAGCAGTGAAGATTCTGGGGAGAGAGTCGTCCTGGAGTCCTGGGTGGTTCCCTTCCCCTCAGGCCAAGCGAGGGGACCCAAGAGGTGGACCCGGTGTGCTGGGCATGGGTTTCCTGCTATGAGGAAGACGGGAGAAGTTCAAGGCGGAGGTGCTGGCTGCCCCCCGCTGCTGAAGGCAGAGCGAGGGGAGTGCTACCGAGGAACAGCTGTGTCCCTCCGGGGGTCTCAGAGGCTCTCTCCAGCAGAATGGAGTTCGAATGGACACAGTGGGAAAAAAGCTTTGAGTTGTTTTGCAATTTCTTTTAAGGTCTTTTAAGCTCTGCTTGTCAGGGCAGATGACCACAGGGTAGGGGTAGGGGTGGTGTATGTGTGGGAGTGCTCTGTCAACAAAAGCGGAAGCTGAGGACACTTGAGTGGGGGGCTGTAGGGGTATAGCCCTTTCTGAGGAAAGCTGAGTGCACACTCACCGCTCTCCCACTCCATGGGGGCCTCAAAAGAACTCAACAAAGCAGGAGGGCTCACCTGTGAGACAGGAGGGGTGGGGGCAGGGCACAACCATTAAAAGAATGACACAGCCGTTGAGAAACACAGGACCCACAAAAACTGGTTAGAACCTGCTAGGCCCAAGATGGCGGGAAATTCGACTTCTGGTAGACCTTGAGCCTCATTATATGCTCATTGTAATACAGTAACATATGCTAAGTGACACATCCACAGGCACCATGACAGTTCTGAGGCTGGCAATATAAGGCCCAAATTGGTGGCCCAATTCCTGGAAATGGCCGCCCCTTCCCTAAAATAGTTGGAATAATCTTCTCACTTATTAACCTATGAAATTACCCAGCCCGTAAAAAACTAACCACCCCACACACCCCGGGCCCACTCTTACCTTCTGTGATGGACTGCTTTCTGCCTATGGAATGTGTATCTCTCTAAATAAACTCGCTTCCACTTTACCATGGATCACTTTTTTTTTTTTATTAATTAATTTATTTGTTTATTTATTTATTTATGGCTGTGTTGGGTCTTCGTTTCTGTGCGAGGGCTTTCTTTAGTTGTGGCAAGTGGGGGCCACTCTTCATTGCGATGCGCGGGCCTCTCATTATCGTGGCCTCTCTTGTTGCGGAGCGCAGGCTCAGTAATTGTGGCTCACAGGCCCAGTTGCTCTGCTGCATGTGGGATCCTCCCAGACCAGGGCTTGAACCCGTGTCCCCTGCATTGGCAGGCAGATTCTCAACCACTGCGCCACCAGGGAAGCCCCATGGATCACTTTTGAATTCTTTCCTGCTCAAAGAACTTGCTCGAGACCTGGGACATGACCATTCTCTTGTTCCCTCTTCTCCTGCAATACCTGTGCCACTTCCCAGTGGCTCTTTATAATGGCCCCAGTCAGGTAGACAGTTTCTGTCCTTTACCCATCTTTGCTCCCTGTACCCCATCCTGGAGGAACCAGAGGCTGGAGGAGGGACAGAAGAACAGATAGAAAAATGTGAGACATTTAGGATTCCCAAGACTAGGAGAAGGAAAGAAGCTTTAAACTAAATGAGAGAGTGAGGGTTTGATTGAGGTTGGGCTAGCAGGAGACTCCTGAGTAACACCTGAGTGGAAGGCTGGAAAAGCAGTGGGATGTGTGCTTCTGATATCATCCAGAGGCCAGGGAACAACACAGCAGGTGTGACAGAAGCAAAGCCTTTTCCAGATTTCACTTCGGGGGCTCAGACGGATTGGTGAATGGCAGTGCTGACTCTGGTCTCTCCTGGTCCAGCTTCTTTCCTTCCAGGCTCCAGGCTGTGCTCTCTGCTCCAAGCATACACCTCCCTGGGTTGACGTGTACTTATGTCTCTCCAGCTAAAATGAATGTCCCCTGAGAGCGGGAACTGCGTCTTTTCTCATCCTCAACCCTTAGCACAAGGGCCATTAAAAGTTTATTATTGAAGATGATGAGAGACACCGGGTACCAGAGTCAAGGTGTGCAGAAGAGGATGGTGGGAGTGGGGAGGAAGTACAGAAAATGGAGTCGATGGGTAAACAGACAAGGTTCGTGTTCATCCTCTCCCTTCACATCTGAGGCAGCCGCGAGACTATGCTATTAGATTTTAGGGGTAAGGAGAAACCACGCACTTCCATCATAATTTCTATAAAGCCACACTTCTCTGACTTAAAAATGCAATTAGAAACTTAACGGAACTATGTTCTTCTGGCCTCCTAGTAACTGGAAATATTCAGTTTACTACGCATCTACTTTCCATGAGATTGACTCGTGTTATAGTGATGACCCAACCCACTGACAGCTTCTCAAGTCCTGAAGTCCTGGTTATCTCAGAAAGCCTGAGTTTCACAGCTTCAGACCTCGGTATGAAGCATATATTACTGCACAGAGAGTCTTCAAGTGGTTGCTCTTTATCAATGCAAATAGTTGATTGACCTAAACATCCCATTTCCCATCACGTCGGAGAGCAAACATTTCTCATATTCAGTGGTCAGGCTCAATTATGAGAGATGAAGAAATAGAGGAAGAAAATTTCCTCCCTGCATTGCTCAAGTAAACCTTCAAGCCAAACAAATCTCTCCAGGGCTGACTTCAGATGAGTGATGTTCAAGGTGAAACAAAGCGATGAACCTACTTGAAGACATACATCCCTTTTCTATGGACATTGATAGACAGATGTCTCAAGAACTCGACAAAAATGCTGTTTTCCCCTTAGACATCAGCTCCCCTGCAATTTTTTGGCAGTTCACAGTCAGAGTACACTGGAAAGACTGAATTATTTTACTTCAAATGTGTAGAAACACGTTGTTCTCAGAAGTCTATCTGTGTGTCAGCTTGTCTGATCATCTGGGGTTATCCCTGCTGGGCAATAAATGTTGGTTTATCTTTCTGGACATCACAGAGTTGCTAAATCCAGAGTCAGTTGTCTACCCAGAAGTTGTGAGTTTATTTGAATAACATTCCTACAGAAAAATGAATGTCCACGTTGGACTGATGTATAGGAAATTATTAGATGTTGAGGGGCAAGATGGGGGATGGGAGGCAGAAACGAAAAAAAAATGAACAGGGAGGTCATCTCAGAGAATTAGGAAATCCTGATCTTTTCTAAGCCTCAGATCTTTCTGGGATTCCATCTGGCTTTCATTTCTAACTCCTTGTCTTCCAACAAAGAGAATAAAGATGGTTTTAAAACTAAATGTGAGCCCTTCCAGGAAACAAGAGCTCCTCTCTTCCCTTCTCTCTCCTAGTAGCAGAATTTTCTTTTGCACTATTAAAAATGGCGTGGGCCACCTTTTCTCCAAAAACACATGAAGCTGCTGCATAACTCTTTTCCAAATAATTAATCTTTCCAGTGGAATCTTTCAAAGCCCCACATTTCCTGTTATTTTATACAGCTGCAATTTGTAACTGGAGCTCCTGCCCAGTGTTCCACGGGCAAGACGCCAAATCCACTACATTTCACCTACCAAGGTGCCCCGCGCAAATAATCCTTAACCACAAGTTAAACAGTCAGGTCCTGTTCTAGCCGAAAAGAAAAGCCTGGGGAACAAAAGACTTTTAACATACTTCTCTATTAAAATTTTAGTGGATGCTCGCAATATTTTATTTTCTAGTGTCAACATTGGGAAGTAACACCATGATGCCACAGTAAAGGAAGAGTTTTCAAAAATGGATTGGTTCTTATGTTAAGATTTGTGAGTCATAAAAATGACACCCTCTTCCAGTTATCTAGAAGCCAAAACCTGCCGGTTGCTCTATCAGACCCACCTTATTTGCTTCCTTGTCTATGAACTGGAAGATCAGAGCCAAGATTGGCTAAAAGGTAAGCAGGGAGGCAGATGTTGGCAGGTTGGCTGTGACCCCCTTCCTTCCTTCTTTCCTCCCTCTGCATTTTCCCTCTTCCCACCACCCAGTTACCTTTCCTCCAACCTGCCTGTGAAGGAAGTTCTCTCAAAATCACGAAGTTGGAAGTTTCTTCTATTTCAAACCCTCTCCACTCTCTTGCCTACCCTTCCTCCCCCCCCTTCCCCCCCCCCCCCACATTTCTGCCTATGACCTACCTCCTACTCTTTAGAAATTGAAGCCATTGAACCAGACCCTCAACTTCCTGCTACAGCCCCACCTTCCCTGGCGCCATCTCCCTTCCTTTCCTCCCATCCCTCAGCGGATGCTTCCTATCCTGATGTCAGGACCTGTGTTCTGGATCCCAGCCCCTCCTGCTCTCTCTGGAGTCTCATGCTATCACATGGCTCCTCTCCCCTGTATATTCAACCCTTGCCTGAATCTGAATCCTTCCCATTTACATTTAGACACCCTTAAGTCTCTCTTAAGATAAAACAAAAACACTTGTCTCAACCCACAGCCCCTTCCTGCTATTATTCCTTCCTCTCTCTTTCCCAGTGAAACTTCTTGAAAGGGTTGTATATACTCCTCTTCCTTATCATCAGCTCCCCTCACTCCTCAGTCCCATCACTTTGGCTAAAATGACTAATGACCACTATGTCGCTAAAGCAAATGACTCAGTCCTCTCCTCCCCTGCCCTCTTTGGGACCCTGCATTCCTGAAACCCTCTTCCCTGGGCTTCAAGGACCTAAAGCTCTTCTTATTTTCCTCCTACTTCTTTGCCTCTTCTTTTTTTTTTGTTTGTTTAGATTGTAAAAGTTTATCGATATGATCAAAAAGCAAACAGCCAGCCATTTGGTTATCTTTGCCACTACCATGTGTCATTTTGAATAGTGTTTTTAAATGCATAACAAATAATATTTAAACCATTATTAGAAAAGTAAATTAAGAGTCTGCTTAAGGCACTTCAGACGTCTTGTTCTTCCTTTATCTTCCTTCCAAGCCCATCGTTCTCTACAGAGTCATTAAATGTTTAAGTTTTTAAACTTCCCTTTCTCACTCTATATTCAATCCCTACCATCCATGTGTACAGCTCCAACAATCAGACTCGTATATTCATTTGTCTACCAGAATCTCCAGTAGGGTTTCTCATAGGCACAAGTTCAAGCTCCAAGTCAAGATTTTTCCTTCCAAGCTTGGTTTTCTACCTCATATTCCTATCTCAGCAAATGATGCCACCATCCACCAGGCTGCTGAGGCCATAAACCTGACATCCTTGATAGCGTTCCCTATTTCTCAAATCCAACCATTCCCTTAGCCCTGGCAATTTTACCTCCCCAAATTTCTCATATTTATTCAGTTTTCTCCATTTCCACACCCACCACTCCAACCCTAGACACTGACTACTTTCCTCTGGACCATTGCAATTGTTTCCCACACATCCATTCTCAGCTCTCTTTAGGCTCTTCTCCACAACGTTGACAGGCCATGTCACTCTCTCGCATGGAATCCTTTAATGGTATGTTGGACACAAACCCCATGTGCTTCTCAGAGTCTCTTGATTGCGTCCTTCTCTTTCTCTTGGTTGGTATTCCACCCACACCTCAACTTCCAGGTTTGGATAAAATGTCACACCTCCAGCCTGACCAGTGCGGGGCTAGGTGATGCCCTCTGGAAGTGCAGGGGGTTAGCTTTCTGCAGTGTGAAATACAAACAACGAGCAATAAAGATAGGAGAATATGAAGCAGATGAATTACTCCCTCCTTTCTCCCTACTAAGAATTGCTCTGAAATATGGTTTTCCTTGTAAGCTTCCTGGAGAAATCCTGTGGGCTGAACAACACACCTGGCAATTGATCAGCTGTGTTTCTTTGCAGCTGAAACTCCTTGTAACCCAGTGACCAGAGTGATAACACATAGACAGCATTGCATTGCCTCACCTCCCCTTTTCCTCACTCTCACTATCCTGGGCTTTCACCTCCCCATAAAGTGTCACCACTTTAGTCTTTAACTCTGACTTTACTTCCTACAGGTCTCAGGCAAGACAAATGCTTAGGAGAAACACCAAAATATCTATTCAAGACTCTACATGGGTTGATTCCTGTTTACATTTTTTTTTAAATTTAATTATTTTATTTTATTTTATTTTTGGCTGCGTTGGGTCTTCGTTGCTGCGCATGGGCTTTCTCAAGTTGCGGTGAGCGGTGGTTACTCTTTGTTGTGGTGTGCAGGCTTCTCATTGCAGTGGCTTCTCTTATTGCAGAGGATGGGCTCTAGGCGCGTGGGCTTCAGTAGTTGTGGCTCACGGGCTCAGTAGTTGTGGCACACAGGCTTAGTTGCTCTGCGGCATGTGGGATCTTCCTGGACCATGGATCGAACCCATGTCCCCTGCATTGGCAGGCAGATTCTTAACCACTGCACCACCAGGGAAGTCCTCCTGTTTACTTCTTTAGTTTCTTATCTCCTACCATTTTACCATCCTTTTTCTATCTCCAGCTACAGTACAGAGTTCTTCATTCATGCCGAGCCCTCACATGCCAGAAAGTCTATTAGGAAAGCTCTTTCCACCACCCCTCTGGCTTCACCGGGCTAATTCCTTTCTCACCAGATCTCAGTTTCCATATCACTTCCTTCCAAAGGAAATCTCTATGGCCCCCTCTCTGCTCTCTCCTCCCTGACATCCTCTAAGTTTCCTTTGCTACAGTATCTCAGTGATCTATGTCAGGGTTTGAATAGAGTCTGCCTCCTTCCCACACTGACTATAAACACCGTGACAGCAGAGATGGCATCTTCTTTGGTCCTTTGCATCCTCAGCACAGAGCCTAACACTCAACAAACATACACTGAGTAAACAAGCTTACGGGATCTGACACTCATTTTATAGATGGAGAAGCTAAGATTAAAGAGATGAAGGGATTCATTCAAGATAGCTAGTCAGTGGTAGAGCTCAGTTGAACCTTCTACCTTTTTTAAAGATTAAGAATCATCCTTCTTAATTCTGAAATAGACAGATAACAGGCAGATCAATGAACCAGAATAGAGAATCCAGAAATAGACCTAAATACCTGCTTCAATATGTGAAAAGTACTTGCCCTCATTCATAATAAAATAAATGTAAATTTAAAATCGAGCTGACGTTTTTTATCTTTCCAATTGGCAAAATTCACAAAATTTGGTCATTTCCTCTCTTGATGAGGGCACACCAGATATATGAGTGGATATGTGAATTTTTGTGGAGTGTGCAAATCATCTTCCTTCATGGAGGACAGTTTGACAATAGCTATTTTGATTGTAGTAGGTACCAAATCACAAGAGCAGATGCTCTCTGACATTCAACCCACTCGTTCAAATTTTAGGTATATATCCTACAGATATATTTGCCCAAGTGGGAAATAGAGAATGTACAGTTATTCATTGTAACATTATTTTTAATAGCAAAAAATTTAATCTGCATCATTTAGGGACTGGTGAAGTAAATTATGATATTTTCATACATTGGAATATTACATAGCTATTAAAAACAGTGAGGTAGTTCTTTTGAATTCCATATTCCTATATGTGGACTATTCCATATTCCTATTGTAGGAATATTCCACACTGCTATATATTCCATGTTTTTATCTATAATAATATGGAACCCTTTCCATGATACATAAGCAAAAACCCAAGGTGCACAGTAATTATATAGTATGCCATAATTTGGGCTAAAAATGAACAAAAACTATAAATAAAACCAACTGGACAGTAAACTAAACCTAGAGAGAAAGCAGTGCCCTCATATAGTTTGTCTTTCTTACAATGCACAGCAAATACTCAGTTAATATATTTTTATTAACTTCAATAAGAAGAAACGTCCTAAGTGATAAGGGAAAGAGGCGAAAAGGGAAAATAGACAAGTAATCATCATTTATACTTGTTTGCCAATTGGGTAAAATTTCATCAAAGTAGAAAGTGAAATCTGACAGTCAATATGACAGTTTTAGATCACCTGTGGATTTTTTTGTTATTCTCCATGAATTAGGTAGCTATTCCCATGGGAACTGAAGAGCTATGTGTTCTTGATTGTATTAGCTCCTTTCTACCACAACTAGAAAAGAAAAGATACTCAATTAAGCTCTGCCTGCCCAAAGCTTATTCTGATCAGGTCTCTGCCATTTGCATGTCCTCACTACTGGATTAACCTGGTTTCTCACTTACATACCACATCAGGAAAATCAAATGAAAAGATGCTTATGAATTGGCAGAGACCTTGCTCATGCTAAGGAAACAGTTATAAATTTGATTAAATCCCAGGTTTCACATTGCTGCCTGCATGTTCTTTCAGAAGATGTATGACTATATAGCTTAGACCTGGGAAGTAATAACTGTGAAATCTGGCTGTGGCCAAAGTAAATATCTGCATGTTTTCCTGTCAAAATGCTTAGTGTGTGATTGCTGTGCCTCAGTGGGGACATTACTGCTACAGAGGCACTTATGCAATTTTTTCCTTGATTTGAAGGCTATTTTCTAAATAGCATTCAAGTGTGTCAATACAAAAGATGTTTTCTAGTGTGACAAAGGCCCAATGATACTTATAACATCAGGAAGCTGTTGTTTTCCTATCCTGAAATCACTATATTAAAGGCACTGAAAGTCTTTTCCATCTACCAGAGAGCAGGCAATGGGCTCTTTGCAGGAGTAGCCTTGACCCTTTGGTTTCATCTCAGGTATGTAGATAGATAGATAGATAGAAACATACATACACAAAAGATTGCTACAGAGGTGGATACATAGAACATTGCCTTAATGGAGGGAGGTATGGAACTGAGGGGCAAAGAGGTTAAATGACATACCTGAGATTAGAGAGCTAGTAAGTGGCTGAGCCAAGGTCTAAACCTCACCGCATTTGACGTTCCTAACTCCACCCCAGTGCTGGCTGCCTAGGGCTGAAATGGATGAAGACAGGAAGGAAAGCATTCACCGTTCACTTTGATCACAAAGTCCAACAGTGGTCAGTGCAGGCAATTCAATTCAAACCAGTTGTTAGGTAGAATTTAGGCCAGTATTTCTTTTTTTTTTTTTTTTTAATTTTTATTTATTTATTTATTTATGGCTGTGTTGGGTCTTCGTCTCTGTGTGAGGGCTTTCTCTAGTTGCGGCAAGTGGGGGCCACTCCTCATCGCGGTGCGTGGGCCTCTCACTATCGCGGCCTCTCTTGTTGCGAAGCACAGGCTCCAGACGCGCAGGCTCAGTAATTGTGGCTCACGGGCCTAGTTGCTCCGCGGCATGTGGGATCTTCCCAGACCAGGGCTCGAACCCGTGTCCCCTGCATTGGCAGGCAGACTCTCAACCACTGCGCCACCAGGGAAGCCCAGGCCAGTATTTCTTAAAGCATGTTAACGTGTTTGGCAGAATATCAGTCTTTTGAGATGTTCAGCAAAGAAAAAAAAATTAAAAGATTTACCTACACACTAACATATAAAGATCTTAAGAAGGCCTATGGTAAAGAAACATGCTTAATTTCACTTTACGAAAACTACAATTTCTCAAACTTATTTGACCACAGAACGTTTTTTGAACTTTGCAATATAAAAATTGTTGAAAGTAAATTAAAGTCGAGGCTATAAAAACATTTACCTACTCATCACCCAGCTTCAACTATCATTATTCTTCCTACTTGTTTCATCTATGCCCACTTTTTTTGTTGTTGTTGAAGTATTTTAAAGGAAATTCCAGACGGCATGCTATTCTATCCTTAAATAATTTAGCATGCATCTCCCAAAAAGTGGGAGATTTTCTTACATAAAGTGTCATCATCATGCTTAAAAAGATTAAAATATTTTCTTAATATAACTTAATACCCAGTTCATATTCAATGTCCCTGATTACCTAAAAAATCAGAGCCCCCTTTTTCAGTAAAACCATTGGAACTCTCTGCTTGTCATATTGATTCAGTTTTACAACCAAATGCCAGGACCAAGCAATCACATGTTAGAAAAACGTACAATAGTTGATAGTTCTTTTCTAGGACACTGTTAGAGCTAAAAACCTCTTAATAATTCAGCCTGAAAAACACAGGACAGAGGATGTTTAGTCCTTCACCCTCAAGATGTCTCTTGGCTGGAGAAGAGACTAATAGCCGGATTGTACCACTTTTTTTTTTTTTTTTTTCTTCACTTGACTTTCCAAATAGAAACAAAATAGAATCCTTTTAGCATCCCACCAATACGTATGCTGAGGAACACATTTTGGGAAACCTTGATTTAGACAAAACAACTAGTTGAAAGAAGGCTTCACTTTATTTGACTGTTTTGGTATTTCATAGTGATAGGTTTGGACTCATTATGCAGGTTTTTCTGTTTTAAAGTCATCACATTCTAAAAGGAAGGGCTTAGTGATCAGTCCTGATTGTGACTCCTAGTTACATCAGTGATATTAACAAACACACGCACACAACACAAACACACACACACAAAACACTGCAAATCTTAAAACAGAGAAGTATGGCTGTAAAGTTAAAATCAGGTCAAAACCATCTGAAGCAAGTGACTAGGTTATTCAAGATCTATTTGAAGGAGATGCATCTAAAAGAGAGATAATATGCAAAGGGAGATGGATATGCAAAGGGACAAAATAATAAACCATACAGCACAGTAGCAATTTAGTTTCCCATCCATAATAGACGCTGAAATAAACACCTCATCCTAGTACACTACCAATGTTATCTTCTAAATTAAAGAACAGAAGAAATGATTTCATTAATTGATGCTTCAATGGCTAGCTATTTATACACCCCACAAGCACTGTACTCAAAATTTACAGTAGCAAAGCAGCCTGCAGCAACCAAAATATTGATTGAGTCATAAAAACTCAAGATTATTAACCCAAATATCTTCTTGCTTTGTACAAAACTGATTGCTCAGCCAGGGATTGCAATTTCTGAGACAACTACTAGGAATGGCGGCTTTAATGACTTTGTCTTAATGTTTTGCATATGTAAATAGTAGCTGCCTGATCCAGGACCCTGGATGAGTTTCCTTCCACAGCTTAGAGTTAATCAAACGCATTTCTCACCAGGAGCCCAGGTGACTCGTTACCTGAAGTCAGACCCGTGCACATTCCAAGTTTGACATGTGTGTTCCTGAAGCAGTACACATCCTCAGGCCAACCTCAGTTTCTGATGATACATTATCGACTGTAAAGTTGTGTAAAGGAAAACAAACATAAGTGTAAGTCAACAAACAGTGAAATGTATCTCTGTTACCAAAGCCCCATGTAGTCATTTGCTGGTTTGACACTGCAAACAGATACTAGTTGGCTTCAGGGCTGGCTAGGGAAGTGTCACGGGAGACTTAGGTCTCGTATTGTGTGTTTCCTGTCAGGAGCCTGGCAACCCTTTCCCCACATATCTCAGGACATAGCCAGGCGTGGCCTAGTTAATTGCTATAGGACAGGATGAACAAGGAGGAGTCAGGACCTAGAAGCAAATTTTCCTCCTGGAGTGGACAGACCCCAAGGAGACACAGCTAGCTAAAGGAGCAATGAGGGTAGAACCAGGCATCCAGAGGGTATGGTGACGGGCAAACTTAGTGCCAGTAAGGAGTCTGCAATAGGCACTTCCATGCAGAACAGTGGAGGTGCCCCAACAGACAGGCAAAGTACGGCAATCGATAATCCTGGAGCTGGTGACTTTCAGAAATCCAGGAAGATGATCATCTACCCTGGGGCTGTAAGGTCAACAGGATCCAGGACCGTGGCACAGGTTTTAGGGAGGATTTATAGGCAGGTAGAGGCCGAGATGATCAGAACAAGTCAGAAGCCCAGTGTTTTAGTTAGGGTATAGCTGGGTATAGCTGCTGTAACAAAAAAACCCAACATAACATGGCTTCCATTATGTAGAATTTTATTCCTCTCTCATGCAACACTGCGAAACAGGAAGGGTACCACAGCTCCACGAGGTTGTCCAGGAACCCAGGAAACCATCCTCTGCTCACGGCTCCCTTCACTGTGTCTGAGGTTATTGTTCCAGCTGTCTTCTCCTCTTGGTTCAGCTGGCTTACCAGCGCCATGTTGGAGTCCAGCCCATGGCAGGGCTGAAAGAGAACAGGGAGGGCAAGAAACTTTATTTGAAACTCAAGAGGCAGAAGTAGCATACATCGCTTTTACCCATTGGCCAAACCTAGTCGTATGGCTACTCCCAGTTGTCAGAGAAACTGGGAAATGTAGTCTCTACAACAGAAATTTATCCTTTTGCAGTTCTGGAGGCCAGAAGTCCAAAATCAGTATCACTGGGCTGAAATCAAGGTGTTGTGAAGGCTGCACTCCCTCCAGAAGCTCTATGGGAGAATCTCTTCCTTGCCTCTTTCAATTCCTGATGGCTGCTGGCATTCTGTGGTTTGTGGCCGCATCACTCCAATCCGTGCCTCCCTGGTCACATCACCTTCCCTTCTGTCAGGATGAAATCGCCCTCTACCTCTGTCTTATAAAGATACATGTGACTGCATTTTTAGGGCCCATCCAGATTATCAAGATCCTTAATCACACCTGCAAAGATGTTTTTTCCAAATAAGGTAACATTTACAGGTTCCAGGGATTAGGACCTGATATTTGGGGAGGGGGGATTATTCAGCCTACTCCAGGGTTACTCAATTACTAAAAGGAAGGAGAAAATGGGCGCTGTAACACCCAGCACTCAGAATTAGGAAACTCTGGTCAATGCAGCAAGCCTCACCCAACGCTGAGCACCAAAGAGTTTGTCTCCAGCTCTTCATAGATTCCCAGCTGGGTTCTAGTTTGGTGTAGAGCCTGAACTGGGCTAGGCCCTAGCTAGGGCCAAGTCAGGCAGGTGGCCCTGGCCATGGGGAAAGAAAGGCTACTAAACAAAGGAAGCAGGCAGGCAGGCAGTGTGTGCCTTGTAAACGGTATCACCCACAGTGAGAAAGCACTGTGAGTGTTACCCAAGGACACACATGAGGTTCTTGGACAAATAAGTAAGTACTGAGACCTTGGCAAAGCCTCATTTGCAGATTACAGCCCCTTAAGACAGAAGGGTGCCTTCCACCTCCACATTCCTTACCTTCCTCACTCTCCTCCCCCCGTCTCGCAAATACCCAAACAGTCCAGATGCTTGAGTGAAATGGCGAAATCCCTTTACCCACTTCCCCAATTCGACTCCCCAGAATTAACCACTCTTAACAGTTTGATACTTCCTGACTTTTCTTCATGTGTTTATAAATACGCACACAGAGAGAAATACAGCGGTTCCTCTTCACATAGATGGGATTGTGCCGTACATGTGCTTTATTTATTCACTTAATAATATATCATCAAGAATTCCCTGGCAGTCCAGTGGTCAAGACTTGGTGCTTTCACTGCGTGGCCTGCATGGCATTGCCAAAAAAAAAAAAAAAATCTATCTATCTATCTATCTATCTATCTATCTATCTATATATCTATATCTCATAGACATCATTGCTTGGCAATAATAATAAATTTAGTGCTCACAATACGCCAGGCAAGATGCTGAACACTTTACATGTTTTTTATTTCTTATCACTCTCATAAGCACCTTATTGGCTAGGTATTATTATTTTCCTCTCTTAAAAATGAAAGTCACAAAAATGACTTGCCCAAGGTCACAGAGTTGGTGAGAGACCAAACTAGGATTTGGATCCATACCTCAATCTTTGCTAGTATCCTCTGCTATCATGCTTCTGCTGTAGACATCCTTGTATGTCTCAACATGCAGCTCTTCCACTTGTCAAGCTCAGCCTTGTCAGCTGTTGCACCAGATAAGCTTAACTTTTGCATCACCACCTCTTAGACTTCCCTGGAAACTAAAGTGGTCTCCCAGGTTACTGGACTGCTGGCTGTCATGTAGGGCACATGGCTTCAGCTGCTCCAGTTGACTTGTGCTGGGAAGGAGCTCCCAATTCCATTCCAGTCGTTGCACCTGCCCTAGTCCCAACCCCTAGGCTAACCTTCTCTCTGCCTCCAATTTCATCCTCTTAAGCACTAGTGGGTCTGGCCAAGCATCTGTCGCCCCTGCTCAGATAAGCTGGCCCTGCCTGGCACCTTCCGCCTAAAAATCTACAGTCATGAATGATGGTTTTTGACTGTTCCCTCCGCTCTGCTGCTACAGCAAATAGAAAGTCTTTGTGATGGTCAGTGGCCAGTGAGACCTCTGCTCTCCTTCTGGGCCATCACCATGGAAACAGATGCCATGCAGGGGTTACATCCCCCTTCTTGTCTGTTCCTGTTCACCTGCTGGGGGCTCTGTCCCTCTCACTTCCCTCTTGACTACCTTCCTACCATTAAAACCTTCTCTCACGCATGTGAAAATGTGGGCCCCAAGCTCATGGTCTTCAGTCTTCCCAGCGGAGAACAGGACTCCGTCGTGAGGGTGAGTGGCCCTGAGGGTGATCAACACAGACACAGATGTTGGTGGTTGCTAATGGGGTAGGGGAAGGTTGCCTTCAGAGAATTCAAGGCTGGTGGCTCTGATCCTGGATCTTTGGAAGCTAAAGGCTCTGCCAGGCGCGGAGCGAGTGGCTCTGAGGTGCCAGGACAAAAGGGTACCTCCACCCCTATACCCGCCCCGCTGCCCCCACCACCCGCCCTTAGCTCTCCCTGGTGCAGCTGCTTCTATGAGCCCTATTCGTGGTTACACCCTTGCTGAAGCTGGCCTCCCCCATCTGTTAGGCTGCAGGCTTCATTCCTTGACCTTCATTCATTCATTCTGCCCCCCCAGCCTGAGGGCAGATAAAGCAGGTAAAGCTCAGGTGTTGCCATGACACCAGCCACAGAGATGTCATGGTCTCAGGGTGAAGTCCGGGCCCAGGTAGTTCCTCACAGGCCCATTGACCCCACCCCTGATCCACCCCCGGTCCTCTGAGTCTGAATCCCTGGGGTGGGACCCACAATGTGTTTTAAGATGCCCCCCACGGAAGTCTGAGGCACACAGAATGAGAACCATTCTCCTGTGGCTTCTTCTGATTCTCTCTCCTGGGAGGAACCAGGTCCACTTCCCTCACAAGACTAAGAGGTTTTCCTGGGTGACTGTGGTTTGTCACTTTAAACAGGGTGGCCAACCCCTGTTAGCCTATGCCCAGTTCTTTCTTGGGGCATGAACCAAACTTTTCTATACTTTGTTATGAGAAGCCAGGTGTCCACGACAGATAAGAGGGAAGTATTGCCCCTCTCAAGGGTACTGTTGTTTCATGAGGCCAAGAAAACTAACAGTGGAGTCATAGGCTTTTGGTAGGGGAAGGATTTGGGGGAGACAGCACGGTTTTCCAAGCTCTCTGGAAACTGTCATGTTGAGAGGGTCCCCATGTTGCAGGACCAGGCTTCATAATCCTTCATGTGTACCGTTTTGTGTCACTCATGCTGAAGTCAGACTTCTAGTAACCAAGACCTTCTAGAGTTCAGACAGGGCTGGAGTGGGAGCCAGGGGCCAGATCATGAAGGGCCTGGAAAACCATTTCTAAAAGTTGGTCTTTATCCTCAGAATGATGGAGGAGCTCAGGCATGCTCCGATTTGAATATGGGGAACAGCTCTGGCTTCCTTGCAAAGAATGGATTGGAGTGGGGCAGGGTGTGGTCAGAAAGAGTGAATGCTCAGAAGCCAGTTAGGGACAGAGGTGAGGAAGAGTGGAAGCTCGAATCAGGGCATTGGCTGTGGTGATGGAGAGAAGCAGACAGATTATAAAGATAATGTATATGGAGAAGAGGAGGAAAAAGAGGAACACACTTACACACCACTTACTCTGTGTGAGGCACTTGACGTTTAAAGCTTACAGTGACAGCCTTATGTGGTCTGTACTATTATAATCCTCCTCTTATAGATACGGAAACTGAGGCACAAAGAAGCTGAATAACATGCCCAGATAGCTTCTGATTGCATGAAGGTACTAGAGAGAGAGAGGGCAGGAGGAAAGAGTAAAGAATGGCATTTTGCTTTCTGCCATGAACACTGGTGGATATTGGTGCCATTTCTTGAAACGGGGAACCTGGGAGGAGAAGCAAGTTTTTTTGGGGGAAGATTATGAGCTCTCCCTTGGACTAGGAGAGATGGTTGGCAATAATAATAAATTTGGAGAAATGGAGCTCTCCAGCCATATAAGCTGCTATCATGCAACTTAAACATTTTCATCAGAAAGGGTTATGATGAAAAAATATTCAGGTGTGTTGGGAGGGGGTGAGTTTCAGTGATGTGGATTAATCTTAGGGCTTTTGGGTTAAGCCTATCTTTGGGATTGTGATCCCTGAGTCATGAAAGGTAAAACCTTTGGTTTTTTCATTAGTAGCCTCTACCTCCGAGCATTGAATTCTCTTGTTTTTCATGTAAAGCTGCTTCTTTGGAAAAGGATTCATCATCCAAGAGATGAGAATGAATCAAGTAAATATGTGTTTAGAGGGTTTCTAAAAATCTATAGTTTAACCCGAGAGACCAGAAAGGTTTCTGTCTCCTAGGTAAACAGCAGTTAAATGGTATATTAAAATGTATATTATGTACGCAATTGGTCCATGGAGTAATTATGTATTTTAGGAATATTTCAAAACATGTGTTCCGCCTCTCTCAGCACTGTTTCAATCCATCAAGTAACTGTATACTTAGAACATGTGTTCTGCATAGTAAGAGTCGTTTTATAAACCTCTCGTTAACAGGAACCAAATGAAAAGGCATCAGCTGCAGCCCATTTTTCAGAAGTGTTTATGCCAACCAAATGTAGACAAAGGAAAACAAAACCATAGAGGCAACTTGCGCACCGCAGACCCTCCATCACTGACTGCAGAAACTCAAGGTGATCCTGGGCCACGAAGAGCAGAGGTTGGGGCTCATCGGGACACCTTCTGGAGTGAGGCTAGATCGATAAATAAAAAAGGGGGAAGGGTTATAGCCCAGGCACAGGTTTTCTTCCCAAGGGGAAACTTCACACTCCCCTGAAGAGAATGAAAAGCAGGTGTTCTCCTGGCTGGTTGGCAAAGGAGAAGCAGTGGGCCAAGGTCCAGCTCTGTCGGGCATGCTGTGTTTGCCAAAGGGCTGGAGCAGAGGCCAGGTGAGCTGGGCACCTGGGGTAGGTGGAGATGGGGGTTACAACAGGAGAAGGAGTGGCGGGATCCCCCTCTGAAACCTGTGGCCTGGGGCTAGTGGGTCACCCACACCAGCCACGGCCTCTGCTGTGGTCTCTTGGCCTCACCATCGCCCTTAAGGACACAGCAACACGCAGAGCACTTTCTTTTTCTGGTATTTCAGTCTCTGCTGAGTATTTGTAAAGCGCTGTTTGCATGTTAACTCTTTCCAGCTGTAAGGGAGGAAGGATGTACTGAACATGCCTTTTTCCTAGTCTGAGAGTCTCTCTAAGCCCTTAGCCATTAAACAGAAGGCACCAGGGCTTCTAAACTCAATGGACTTGGTGGAAAAGTGAAGCTAGGAACTTTCTGAGCCAAGGTGGCATCAACTATAACTTAAAGGCCAAAAGAGCTATTAATATTACACAGGAGGGGAAAGGAGCTTAGGAACTTGGGATCCCACTTGGAAGGACTAGTGGGGGTGAACATAAAGCAACTCACTGAAGACTAAGTACATCAGGCAAAGAAGAGAGAGATGCAAACAGAAAGGGGCGGGGGAGGAGCCAAACAGAAGTAATAATTGGAGGGAAATTTTGAAGTGCAAAAGGAAGAAAAGGAAAAGGAAAATGTTCAGAGGAAAAGTCAGGCCATGTCAAAATATGCGATTTCATGGGATTGATCAAAGATTTGTTTGTTTTTTTTAAGTTCACCAGTGGTAGAGACAACACATTTTTCTCCATATAAAAAGGGGAGAAAAAGAAGAGAAGGTGGCAGCACCCCTCTTGTTTTAATTGTGATATTATAACAGCTCACAGCAGTGGCTATTATCTGGGAACTGGGGAATTCTTTTGACATTATTTTTGGACCCAGTCCTAATCAGTTTTAAAGTATGACACAGATACATTCTTCTAATGTTTAATGTCTAAAGTCATCGATGCTGCTGGATGAGGAAGGAAATGAGCTGCGTGAAATGCCTGAGTGGGTCTTGGCAAGGTCTTGCTTGAAGCCTTAAGAAATAACTGTGTCCTCAGAACCTGCGGCAGGTAAGGCTGCCAAGTGGCCTTGGGCTCTGTAATGAGTCACATATTCATTACCATCAACATTGTCACGGCACTGGATGGTGGGGAGTACTGACCCCATTTCATCATCTAATAGCCCTCATTTACTGGGCACGTGCTAGGTACAAGCATTGCCACGGACGTGTCACATTCATCGTGCCCGATCCTTACAGCATCTCAACAAGGTAGACTTTATCTGCTTCACTTCACAAAGTGGGAAATCTAGTATGATCTTGACCCCGTAAATGACTACTCTTCAGTACTGCCTGTGTAGCTACCCAGGAGTGGTGTCTTTGCTGAACTGCGTTTTATGTGCTCATTCTTCACAGGACCCCAGCTTGTCATCCATCCAGACTGTATTTCTGGCAGGGTGTAAGCAGGTCAGCAAGTTGGTGGTGAATAGGAGATAAAAGGAGCCCTAGGGGGTCAAGTCTAGGACAACTCACTCCCCAGGGTCCACTTGGTCATCTGCCACATGCCCAAAACCTGATAGGTGCTACATGGGTCATGAGAGAATCCTTACATCCAAGGAGCTTATGGCCTTGTCCAAGGAGCTTATGTCCAAGGAGCTTATGACTCAAGTCATGAAAATCCAGTCAGTCAATCCACCACTGTTTATTGAGCATTTGTTCAACTCTGTGCTGGATAAGGCCTGTTCTTAGCCCTGGGATAGAGCAGTGAGCAAAACAGACAAAATCCCTGCCCTCATGGAGCTTACAGTCTAACAGGGCCAACAGAAAAATAACTGAAATACATAGCATGTTAGACAGCATGAGGGAAAAGAACAATGTAAAGGGGGAAGGAGCCTCGGAATTGATGGAGGGTTTTGCTCTTTTAAACAGTGTGGCCTGGAAAGGCCTCAGTGAAGAGGTGTCAATTGAGTAAAGACCCAAAGGAAGCAAGGGCACTAGCTGGGGGAAGGGTTCCAGGCGGAGGGAATGGAGCGTGCAAAGAAACTGGGATGGGAGCGTACGACATGCAGCTGGAGCACAGGATGCAAGGGAGAGGGCAGTGGGAACTGGGTTCCAGTAGGAAAGGAGGCAAGGGGTGGGGCTGGAGCAAGTAGGACCTTATAGACCATTGTGAGAACTATGGTAAGGATCACCAGGAAAGAATTGGAAGGTTTTGAGTGGAAGCAGAAAATAATTCTAATTTTTTAATCAACTCACTGGCCACTGTATTGAAAACAGCCTGTATAGCTCTTAGGAGAGCAAGGACTAATGCCAAAAGACCAGTAAGAAGGCTCTAGAGGTTTCCAGATTTCCAGTCCTCCTTCCCCTCTTCCCCACCATCTAACCCATTGCTCAAGTTTCATGATTCTACCTCCATTCCCTTTTTGCCATTCTCTCTGCTACTGACTTCTTGCAGAACCTCATCGTCTTTCGGTGGGAATGTTGCCAAGCACCTTGGAAGAGTCTCCTTGTCCCTCACCTCTCACTCCCCAAGCCTTCCTCCACATCGCTGCCAGTGGAATTGCCTCAAAACACAGGTCCGATACATACTGTCACTCTTCTAGACAGCTTTAATGTGCCAGATGCTGGGGAGATTGAAAAATGATAGAGAGGTGACCTTTGCCCTTGAGAAACTCACAGTCCAGTGAGAGACACACAACAGCAGCGACCTGCAGCACCAGGTGATGTGCGCCACCCCAGAGCGGGGCACCAACCTCTGCTAATCTCAAGGGGAGTGTGGAAGGAGCCCTTTAGCGATGCCAAGGAGGGAAACAGAAGGACATTACACCATGCCTGGGCCTTAACAGATGAGAAGCAACTCTCTGGAAAAGAAAAGAGCATTGGAGGCTGGGAGAACCACCTGGGTCCATTTATTTGAGTCCAGGAAGATGGGCTGACCCTCCTGGCACACTAGAGGGGACTCCATCCCTCAGCAGCAGACTCACATTAGCCCAACTCACAATGACTGATGTAAACATTTCAATTTGAATTTTTAAAAAACAGATGATTTTTAGAGCAGCAAAACTGAGTAGAAGGTACAGAGTGTCCTCATATATCCTCTGTGTCCATTCGCAGCAAAACTGAGTAGAAGCAAAACTGAGGAGAAGGTACAGAGTGTCCCCATGTATCCTCTGTGTCCACATACATGCTGCCTCCCTTATATCAAAATCCTGCACCAGAGTGATACATTTGTCACAATCTATGAACCCATATTGACACATCATAATCACTCAAAGTAGTCCATAGTTTACCTTAGGGTTCACTCTTGGTGTTGTACATTCTATAGGTTTTGACAAATATGTCATGACATGTATCGTACAGAGTATCATATAATATCATATAGTATAGTATCATACAGAGTAGTTTCACTGCCCTAAAAATCCTCTGTGTTGCACCTATTCATCCCTCCCTCCCACAATCCCTGGCAACCACTGATGTTTTTATTGTCTCCATAGTTTTGCTTTTACTAGAATGTGATAGAGTTGAAATCACACACTGTGTAGCTTTTTCAGGTTGGCTTCTTTCATTTAGTAATATGCTTTTAAGGTTCCTCCATGTCTTTCCATGGCTTGAATGCTCATATCTTTTTAGCACCAGATAATATTCCTCATCTGGATGTAACACAATTTTTTCTTTAATCCATTCACCTACTAAAGGATATCTTGGTTGCTTCCAAGTTTAGGCAATTATGAATAAAGTTGCTGTAAACATTCCTGTGCAAGTTTTTGTGTGGACATAAGTTTTCAGTTCATTTGGGCAAATATCAACATTGCTGGATCATATGGTAAGAATAGTCTTAGCTTCATAAGAAACTGCCAAACTGTGTTCCAAAACAGCCATACTATTTTGCATTCTCACCAGAAATGAATGAGAGTTCCTGTTGCTCCACACCCTCACCACCATTTGGTGTTGTTCAACTTGAATTTGAAACAAGAAATCTGGGGAATTTCCTGGTGGTCCAGTGGTTAGGACTCGGCGCTCTCACTTCGGGAGTCCAGGTTCGATCCCTGGTCGGGGGACTAAGGTCCTGCAAGTCGCGAGGCATGGCTAAAAAAAAAAAAAGAAGAAAGAAAGAAATAAGAACTCTGAATCCCTCACAAGCTGACCGTAGTCTCACGGTTGCTGATTGGATTTCTCTCCCTACGTGCAAACTTGCTTAGGAAACCACATGAAAACCAGCAGGTTGCTTGGCAAACAGGAAGGCTGAGCAAGAGGAATTACCTGGATACTCTTAAAGGCTGGTATCAGTCCTGGTGGCCTGTGTCCTCAAATCAACTCTTTGGCTTTGTGAGCTGGAAAAGAGATGTTATTTTTCTCATTTCTAAGCTTCTTATTGGTTCATCAATTCTCACACTGATTGTGACTTTCTATACAAAATATAATCAGACCGGGGGCCATTCCTTCTCTTTCAGGCAAAGATGTTTAACCATTTTTGTGCCATGGACCTCCTTGACTATCTAGTAAAGCCTACAGGACCCCTTTCCTGGATCCCTTTTTGGAATAATGTTTTTAAATGCATAAAATAAAATGAATGGGATTACGAAAGAGACCAAATACACATAGCAACATATAAATTGTGATATAGTAATGTACACTTCTTCATTAAAATATTAATTAACATGATCTAATGGTGAGTTTAATAGCTACAGTAATTTTGAAAAGATAATAAGTGTTAAAGGTACTCCAAGACATAAGCAACAGCTTTTATATGATTTGAAAATATCTGAGATTTTTACTGCTGACAAAGTCATAGGTACTGCTGATATTACTGTATTTGTTGTTTGCATTCAAAATGGAATGGAATGCTAAATTTCAATTATACGTTAGGAAAAAGAGATATGTTAAATTTTTCCCATTCGTGTTCATTGAGCCCCTGACTTTTACCCTCAGCCCTCCAGATTCAGAACCCCTGCTTTAAGCATATCTTTGCCTGCATCTGTTGTATGTGGTTTTACCATTTAATTTTCTCCTGTTTCCAAGCTCTTATTTGCACAGGAGCTTCTCTTCCAGGAAGCCTTCTCAGACTCATCTGAGCAGGTCCCTTCCCTGTGATTCCTTCCCAAGCACCATGAACTTCTTTTTTCTGATTCTCCCCACAGTTATAATATAGCATTTATTTGTATGTTTTTCCTTTTAAAAAAATATTAAATGTAACTTTTTTCATGATAATATAAATAATATGTGTTCATTGCAACAATTTTGAACATTATATAAAAGCACAAGGGAGACAATAAAAATCACCCAAACCCCAGCTCTCTGAGATAGCCACTGTTCATATTAGATCAGAATAAACTTGCCTTTATCTCTCCATGTGATGTCTTGATACCTGTTGATCTCCCCTGCTAGACTGTAGCCCTACAGGGGCAAGAAACTTGTTGGTATTAAAGGAAAAATAAAATCTAAGGGCCCAGAGGTTGAGCATTGAATGGATTTTTTTTTTTTTCTTCTCTGCCAAGAGTCTGATCCATCACAAAATCTGGACTATGGGGGATGAGGATGGGGGAGGGAAAATGAAGTAAGTCTTTTATTTTTATTTATTTGTTTATTTATTTTACAAGAGTCTTTTAAAAAATTAATTAATTATATATATATTTTTTATTGTTTATTTTTGGCTGCCTTGGGTCTTTGTTGCTGCACACGGGCTTTCTCTAGTTGCAGAGAGCAGGGGCTACTCTTCGTTGCAGTGCGTGGGCTTCTCATTGCAGTGGCTTCTCTTGTTGCAGAGCATGGGCTCTAGGCGCACAGGCTTCAGTAGTTGTGGCTCGCAAGCTCTAGAGCGCAGGCTCAGTAGTTGTGGAGCACGGGCTTAGTTGCTTCACGGCTTGTGGGATCTTCCCGGACCAGGGCTTGAACCCATGTCCCCTGCATTGGCAGGTGGATTCTTAACCACTGCGCCACCAGGGAAGTCCTGAAGTAAGTCTTTTAAAAGCAAAAACCCGCTCTTCATCTCTGTCCCACATTAGCTATCAAATTAGTGCTGGGTTTTTCAGTTGGGCAAATACTGGGCTCTGCAGGGTGCCCACTCTGGGCTTCAGGTGTCCAGCTGCCTTCTCTGGTACTCAGGTCTGACCCCTGTCAGCAGGCTGGGTGGCTGGTTCAGTCTTCATCACTGATGTCTGCTCTCCCACAGTGCCTAGCATGTAGGAGATGCTCAGTAAATACCTGCTGAATTTTTATCCCCTTTATTCCCTACATGTTCCACTTTGTGGTACTCATTGAAAGCCCCTCCTTTATCTCTTTGACACTGCCCACCCTTGGTTATCTCAAGTAACTGACTTTCCCTCTTTCATCTCTGAGATACTTAGAGCGCTCCTCATTAAGTTTTTCTATACTGCTGAATCAGTGGTGATTCCATACCATCCTTCATTCATTTGAAATCTACGAAGCGGTTACTTCATACAGGGCAACAGGCAGAGCTTCTCTCCCTGAAGTCTCCCTGCTAACTAAGGAGGCTGTTTACTGGCTGCTAAGAGCTGAAGAGGGAAATAAAAATTAGAAGTTCTTATTGTCCTCAGGCCTTCCCAGATCACTCTCTCTATAAAGCGTCTCTTCTCCCAAACACACCATGCTCTATTTCAGCCCCTTGTGAGCTTTCTTCATAACACATCTGCACTTGTCAGTATTTTCTATTTACTTGGCTTTTGTCCTTCTCCCCAACTAGAATAACAACTCACTGAGAGCAGAGACAGTGTGCCTGCTGTCATATCTCCACCTCCCAGGACACAATACATGGCATATCACAGGTGCCCAGTAAATATTTATTGATGGAACTTAAAATGAATGAATGATTAAAGTAATTTCTCAGGCAGAGTCCTCATTCTCATCATAGACTAGGAAGCTTCCCTGCTGGGTCTGGGAACTCGTGTGCATGTCCATCCTCATTGCAGAAAACCGATCTGCACTAATGTCTGCCTAACCCCTTCCACTTTCCCCGCTCCTCTCCATCATGGGTGTTCTAATAATTCAGTGTCGTTTTTGTGCTCATGACGTATTTTCAATTCCTGAATATTTGGTTGTGCACTTGAAGAAATTAAAAGATTCAAAACAAGGCTAAAGAAGTGAACAGTGATTACAAAACAATGTCTCACAGTAATTACAAAATTATCTACTGTTCCCATGGTCGTTATCAGCACTTTACTTCCCTGACCATACATCTACACACATCTATCCATATTCTAGCATTAGATGTAACTTCTTTAGTATTTAAGGTATTTCCAGCAAGTGGTGCAGACACAAGTTGTGTCCACACCAAGTTGCAATACTCATTGACTGACACTGTTGTGGTGATTGTATGTTACATTGTAGCAAAAATACATTCTGTTCGTGATTCTGAACTCGCCCACCTGTGCAGGGTTTGCAGCTCACCACTTGCACATCATAGTGCCGGTCTATTGACTACCAGTCTTCTGATGCTTGGCTTGACTCAAATGCAAGAGAGCCACTGTTGACACATATGGGTTCCTCTATTAAATATGTGCCTATAAAGTGAGGGCGTGTAACTCTCTGTACGTGTGGGCAGTGGTTGCACATCCCCTATTGAGTGTATTTCTAACTGTTAGGTAGAGCCGGGTATTTCTTTCCAACTGTGTCAGTAGCAAAGGGTGGATAAAGGGAACTAAGAGTAAGCCAAATTGGCCCCGGTCAAAGCAGGAACTGTACAAAGAACAGGCACGACGGATCTGCCACACACAATAATCAGAGTGAAAGGAGATTAAAAGCCAAGATCAGCCAAGTGTCCAGGAGAGCTCCCTGCAGACTCCACCCACCCACTGTCTCCTAGGAAATCGACCCTTGATGGCCTTCAATTTTAATGAGGTGGTACCAAGACATAAGGAAAGAAATAGTCAACTGAGGCAGGATATTCTGTGGTCAAGATGTGGTGGAGATGAGGGCAGAGCAAAGAGGTGTTTGAGCAGGAGTCTAACATTGGACAGAACAAAGGACACAGAAGACGATGACAGGGTTGTGGTGCGTATGGGTTAGACGGCCCACCGCATGGCTGAGGTCAGCTGACTCCAGTTAGGAGTACCCTGAGAGGAAGGATTGCACAAGGGTTATTTTTTTTTTTTTTTAAAGATTTATTTTTTTTTTATTGATTAATTGATTGATTGATTGATTGCTATGTTGGGTCTTCGTTTCTGTGCTAGGGCTTTCTCTAGTCGTGGCAAGCGGGGGCCACTCTTCATCACGGTGCGCGGGCCTCTCACTGTCACGGCCTCTCTTGTTGCGGAGCACAGGCTCCAGACGCGCAGGCTCAGTAATTGTGGCTCACGGGCCCAGCCGCTCTGCGGCATGTGGGATCTTCCCAGACCAGGGCTCGAACCCGCGTCCCCTGCACTAGCAGGCAGATTCTCAACCACTGCGCCACCAGGGAAGCCCCACAAGGGTTATTAAGTGGCAATAAAACAGAAGTTTTTATATTCGTGGCTCTGACCTTTCACTAGGGGTGATCTTAATCTTTATTTATTTATTTGGCTGCACCGGATCTTAGTTGTGGCACGCGGGACTCTCCTTGTGGCGTGCGGGATATTTAGTTGCGGCATGCAGGATCTATTTCCCTGACCAGGGATTGAACCCCAGGCCCCCTGCATTGGGAGTGCTGAGTTTTAACTGCTGGACCACCAGGGAAGTCCCTCAGTAGAGGTGATCTTGATAGTTGGGTTCCTGCTGGGCTCCAGATGATGATCTTGAGAGTCAGAGCCAGTCATTAGGCACCACTGATATTCCAGGTCTATCCCACATCACCAATGTTTTGTTATTCAAGTGTATTAATATCTCAGTAGTGGCTTAAACAAGCTCCAGCTTCCCCTACCTCTTCTTACTTCTTCTCACTTACCTATGATTTTACATCTTACAAGGTCTTCAACTAAAAAAGGGTGACCTAAAAGAGTCTGTGAAACCCAAAACAGTTTTACTTTTATACATGTAAGCGCTGGTTTAAGATTTTTTTCTGGGGAGATTAAAATGACAGTAATAGCATAAAATGAGATCTCATAATTTTCTGTAGGGTTGGATTTCAATTAATACTATCTCTGAAAGCACCATCGCTCATACCATTAGTTATCAAGAATTAACTCTAGTAGAATGAGAAGAATAAAACACAGTTACAGATATAAATATAGACACATATGCCTGCCTTTCAAATTTAATATTGAGGAGAGGTCATTAAAAGTAAATAGAAAGAGTTATTGTTACCAGATATTCCTGAGTTATTTTACCATGGGAAAAATTGCGAAGTTTTATATATTGAAATTCATAAATGCTAAGAAACCAAAAAAATTTTGTTGAAAGCTAAATATAAGTTATTTTTAATAATACACAGATAGAAGGATGGATTAGAGTAGAAATCAGAAGTGGAGAATTAGATAGCTATAGCTGTTTAAACCAAAAGAAAGAAAAGACTTCACTCACTTATTGCTAACTAGGTAGTGTAGGGAAACTAAGGAATTCAGAGTAGCGACACTGTCATGGAGTCTTTCTAAATTCTTGGTCTTCGTCACGCCAAAGTTACTAATTTCCCTCTCGTGTTCTACTGGGCATAGGAAAAAAGTGGATTCAATTTCAAAACCAAGTCACCACATCAACAGTTTTGAAACCAAGTTTTATAATTTAATGGCTGATTTCCTCACAGTTCACCAAAACACCAGCTTTTGACCTATTTGTTTCTTTCATTTAGGTATAATAAAAGGCTATAAAGAGTCTTGAACCTATTCTACACTTGTGAGTTAAATGAAGTTTCTTCTTTTTTTTTAATCTTTGATTATTCCATACACCTAAACAAGGTTATGAGACATAGCCCAATTTGAACACTATTCATTTATTTTTTTTGTATAAAAGCATAGACATTTAGAGCTAAAGGGATCTTAGAAATAAACTAGTCTGTATCAGTCAGGGGTATGGGGTTTGCAACTGACAGAAAACAAACTTGAACCAGCTTATGCAAAAGGGAAATTTGATTGGAATCAACCTTAGTGTCTCATTTAACCGCAGGCCAGGCAGTATACATGGGTCTCAAAGACACCTGATCCAAATGCCACCAGCATGATCTCTTACCTCTGCTTTTCACTGCATGTTAGCTCTTAAACTTCACGTGGCAGAACCAGGACTGTCAAGTGGTCCTGAGCCCCATTCTACACACTTTACGCAGAGATGTTGACTATTTTCCCAGTTCCAGTTCAACAACAAAAACAAAAATCTCAAGCAAGCTTTCTGATTGGTCCAGGTTTGGTCAGGTGCTGACTCCTGAACTAATCAACTATGGCCAGGGAGGTGGAGTCCTATTAGAAAATGGAGGTCCAATACTTGGGGTGTGGTAGAGAAACAGTTCCCAGAAGAAGAGAGGGAGATGATGGGCAGACCTCCCTCCCCCCCCAAAAAAATCCACTCTGACTCATTTTACAGATGTGGAAATTTAGGCTCAGAGAAATTAAGTGACTTACTCAAAGTTACAACTTGTACTTAAACTTGGCTCATCTGGCAGCCAGTCAAACTCTTGCCTCATTCCCCCACACTGCTGCTCGTTCTGTGGAAGCTTCATTTGCTCTTTCAGCAGGAAGGGTGTGGGCTGGGGGTAAAGGGGGGTGGAATTAAGGGTCTTATATTATGCTTCAGCTTCTTTCCAGTCTTTTGCTAAAGTTCTAACTTCACAAGTCTTTCTGTTGTCTGGTTTTGCTTTATTTTCTTAGCTGGGGAATGTACACCTGAAGCGGGAATCCCCCTGTCGCCTTCCGCCTCCGTCAGTCTCAGGGGGCTCATCCTATGTCAAGTTGAAGTTGAACAGTTATCACAATAACAGCTTACACCAGCGAGAGGACTTACAGTATGCCTCGGACTGTGCTTTTGATCCATTCTCTCATTTAAGCCTCGTAACACCCCTATGAGAGAAGCACTAGTACCATCATCATCCCATTTTGCAGATAAGAAAACTGAGGCAGAGGGGTTAATTGACTTGTCTAAAGTCATAGAGCTGGGAAAGGATGTAGGTAGGATTTGAACCTAGGCAGTTTGACTCCAGAGCCATTGCTAGACAAACATCTCCAGCCTGTGCTGCCCTCATGAAGCCCTGAGTGTGTCTGGTACTCCTCAGATGCCTGCTGACCTAGAGTTGGCTCATCTCTGGAGCTGTTGTCAACCTGTGTAGGCTTTGGAGCTAGACTAGGGTTTGAGTCCTGGTCTACTGCTCACTAGCCTTGTGACTTTGGGCAAATAAGCTCTTAGCTATTACTCTGTGCCTTTCGTATGTGTAAAGGGAGGGTGGTAATATCTGTCCCAAAGTCTTGTGAAGATTAAATGAGATACAGCGTTAGAGCTGATAGCAGAGTGCCTAGCGTAAAGTAAATTTCAATAAGGTCAATTTAGTTTTGAGTCTTAATCCTGGTGGCTGGGCCTGACCTTTGGGCTCCCAAATCCTCACAATTTTTTGAAGGGTATGAGGGTGGCTTATGTGAATAGGCTTGTTCAAGAAGCTTGCTCTTGATCCACTTTCAACCTGCGCCCTGGCTGGAGGAAAGTGGGTTTGCTAAGTCAGAAAGGCAGGCGGAAGTGGTGGCAGGAGGGAGGAGACCCCTGCCCTCCACAGATGGTGCTGAAAAAGACAAAGCTGCCAGTTACCCTCTACTCCCTTCTCATCAGTCAGGGGACGCTTTTTCTCCTTTGGATGTTGTTGGGTTTTGTTTTGTTTTTTTCCCCCCTTTGTCATGGCAGCACCAAGTTTATTTCTGACATTATCTGATTTGTTCTATGTTCAGCCCCCTCCCAACCTGAGGGTCAGCCCTGGCAGAACAAAATGCCTCCTGGATCTGTGTAATGATTGCCCAACTCCAACCTCACCTCCAGCCACTCACATCCATTCTCACCTCCAAATATTTTAGCCACAAAAGGTATGGCTTTTTGTTAAAACTTTAACCAATCTTTTGCCTGGCTTTTTTTCAGGTCCCAAGTCTAGGAGCTGTTTCTGATTAGTGTGGTTGATAAAGGGTTGTACTTTGTACTCCAGACCAGACTCAGAGGAAAGAGGCAAGTGGTCAGCCATTCCACAGATGGGAAAAAGTGCAAAAAGATGACCAAGGAGATGACACTTAATGGGTGAGTGAAAGATGCCAGTGTCCTGACTTTCAAATACGGTATGATCAAAGTTTTGCTTTAAAATAAGTGTGTGTATGTGTGTTTGTGTAGAATCCATATTCAGAGACCTAATTTGAAAATTAAAAAGATACTATTTTTTCCTGCTTTCCCTGCATGCTTTTTTATTGTAAGTTAGCAGCCCAGCACCCAAGACATTACAGAGGTTTGTGATTTCTTCAGCTAAGATGGCTTGACCTATATATAAGAAAAATCCCAGCTACTCAAGAGTCACTGAAAGTGGAACTACAACACATTTCCCTGAGATGAAACGCCGTGGAATCCTCTTGGTTTTTTCCAGGAAACTCTGACTCCTTAATGGGACAGAACTTAAGGTAATGGGAATCAAAAAATCATGCAAATGTAGTTACCTGTGAAAGAAAAACAAAGAAAGAATTGAAGGGAGCAGATTATGAGAAAGATTGAAATAAAATCAACACGTAAGAAAGGGCAGGGGAACCCAGCAGAGGCACCAAACAGAAGGGAGAGGGAACTGCAGGACACGCACACGCGAGCACACACACACAAACACACACACTTTCAAGAAAAGGTACAAAGGGAACAAAACTGTATATTGTGGAAGAGAGGGAGGGAGGGAGAGAAGAAAAAAAAGAAAGATTGAGAGGGAGAGAGGCAGATTGAAATCTCAAGGTCTAGACCAGGTCAAGCTGGAAGAACAGGCAGAGTAAGACCAGAGACTGGGTGGGGAATCCCAGAACGATCTGTTTACAAAAAGATAGGCCTATGGAAATTCCACAAGTGACTTTTGAGATTCAAATCCGAAAGAGAGAAGGACCCAAATCACACGCTGTCTGTGTGTATTTTAACCGCCTGATGAGGTACCATCTAGACTAGCGGAAATTCTCCCCGGCCTTGAACAGACGCTTTCAGATTTTAGATTTCAACAGACCTAAATATCCTCCACGTGGCCTCCGACAGTGCCCGGGTGGGCCGGCCAGCAGCCGCGGTCCTAACCCTCAGGGAGACCCGCGGGAGCGCGCGGCGCGCGGGGGCCGCCCCCTCGGAACTCCCCTCGCATTGTCTGTGCGCCCTGGAGTCTCCGCTTCCTAGGCGCGCTCCAGGTTATTGTTCTCCCTTCGCCCGCAGGGAGTAGGGTGGAAAGAGGGCGGCGGCGGCGCGCGGCTGCCACCCGGGCAGGGGCGCCTCGGTCCTGGGACACCCGGGGTGGGTCCGATGCCACCTGAGGCTGGGGGGATGCGGGGGCCGCCGAACACCTCCCTGGACCCCTTCCCCTTCCCTTCCCGCAGGTCCCCAGATCCTGGGCGCGAGCCGGGCGCGGGCCGGCCGGGCCAGGAGCGGGAAGCCGGGCGGGCGTCCGGTGCCGCGCCGTGGCTCCCGCGGCCGCCCGGGCTCTCGCAGCTCGAGGGAGGGACGCTATGACGCACCCTCTCGGTATTAGAACACTTCACCTTCTATTTATAGACACTCCTCCGACCGCAGACCTAGCTCGCCCTCGCTCTTCTTCCCTCCTTCGTGAAGGAAGGGAGGAAAAATCCTACCTAGAATGGAAGCTTCTAATAGGCAGTGTTAAGGAAGAATTCTATTTTGCACATTCCTTTATAATTCCAACTATTAATTACAGATCTAGGGAGCTCTCTTTGGCACAGGGAATTCCCCGATTTTCTGACGCTTTAACACCTACACGACCTTATTTTACATGTCTCCTAAACATGTCAAATAAATTCGTCTCTTGTGAATTCATGAAAAATATTCGCCAAGAATTTGCTCAAACTGGGTAAGACGCAAACCCACTGAATTCAGAGAAAGGATGTTTCTAGCTGACTTTCTGTATTTGCTAAAACAGCAATTCTAACCATAAAATTTATTTGGGAGGGGAAGCATATAGAGGGAAAACATTGCAGATTTCAAACAAAAGCAAAGTTTGTCTTAGGGTTGTGTTGTTTTTTTTTTTAATTGGGGTTTTTGGATGCTTTTAGATGTACACCACCCATGTAAGTATAGGTGATTAAAAATAATTCTTACCTAGTCATAGTAACATTTGCAGTAATTAAAACAGGGGATTTTTTTAAACTGTAATTTATTTCTCATAATTTGGTTGTTTGTGCTGCAGTCAACACTAAAAAAGAAGACTGATCACTATCTTTCATCTTGGTTTCTATTCAGTTTCACTTTCTAAACTCCAGAGTAGACCAAAGAAATACTGCCCTTTACATTTATTAACAAAAAAGATATATGTATGTAGATATAGGCATTTTTAATATGCCTTTTTAAGAGACTTCTTTTTAGAGCAACAAAATTGAGAGGGATGTACGAGATTTCCCATATAACCTCTGCCCCTACATGGGCATAGCCTCCCCCGTTATCAACATCACTCACCAGAGTGGTACATTTTTTTACCAAGGGTGAGTCTACATTGACGAATCATAGTCACCCAAAGTCCACAGCTTACCTTAAGGTTCATTCTTGGCATTGTACATTCTATGGGTTTGGACAACTGTATAACAACATACATTCATCTTTATAATATCATACAAAGTCTTTTCAATGCTCTAAAAATCCTCTAAGCTCTGTAGAGGCCCATTTTTAAAAGCCTAACTAAACCACAGTTTGGTTACCATGCAGGCAATTCTAAGAACGCAGAATATCCAATGTGCCATTCTTGCTAACACCTAGTGTATAAAGTGAGGGGTATCTGTAAAAACAATATAGTTGGCCCTTGAACAAAGCGAGGGGGTCGGAACACTGACCCTCCCACCCTCTGTGCAGTCAAAAATCCGAGTATAATTTAGAGTGGGCCTTTCATATCCCTATGGGGTTCCTCTGTATCCAAGTTTCTGTATCCGTGGATTCAACCAACCACAATCCTGTAGTACTATTGAAAGAAATCCTCCTATAAGCACACCCACACAATTCAAACCTGTGTTGTTCAAGGGTCAACTGTATTAAACATGATTTTGCTGTGGAAAAATCATGCCCTATTACTGCAGAAGCATTTAATAAAGTTTAAGAATGACCACAGTAGCAATTGTTACAGTGCATTATAAAATACCCATTTGATAGTAGGTCCCCCTGTGAAAGACAATTTGGCAATAGCCATCACATTTTTAAATGTATATCCCTTGAGGGCTTCCCTGGTGGCACAGTGGTTAAGAATCCACCTGCCAATGCAGGGGACACTTGTTCAAGCCCTGGTCCGGGAAGATCCCACATGCCGCGGAGCAACTAAGCCCATGCGCCACAACTACTGAGCCTGTGCTCTAGAGACCGTGAGCCACAACTACTGAAGCCGGCGCGCCTAGAGCCCATGGTCCGCAACAAGAGAAGCCACTGCAATGAGAAGCCCATGCACTGCAACGAAGAGTAGCCCCCGCTCACCGCAACTAGAGAAAGCCTGCGCACAGCAATGAAGACCCAACTCAGCCAAAAATAAAATAAATAAAATAAATAAAATTTTAAAAATGCTTTAAATGTATATACCCTTGGTTCCAGCAATTCCACTCTTGCGAGTATATGCTACAGATGCAGTACACACTTGTGAAGTCATTGGTTGTTGCAGTGTTTGTACTAACAAAAGGTTAGAAACAATATAAATGTCCTACAATTATGGTACTATATCCATATACATCCATATTACGTAGCCTTGAAGAAGATTAAAGCAACCTCTTTTTGTACTGATAGTGAAGTATCTTTAAGATACACTGTTAAGTGAAAAAAGAAAGATGCAGAAACAGTGTAAAATACTATCAGTTACATTACAAAAATAAATGTAATGCATATATTAACTTTTATATATATCAAATGTATATTTATATGGAAATATTTATGAAACTGGTAGCAATGTTTGCCTCCTGGGAGGTAACTGGGAGGCTAGGATGGGAGGGAAACTTATTTTCTATTATCTATCTTTTTGTATCTTTGAATTTTGTTCCATAAGCATGCATCATCTATTAGCAAATGTTAGCCTAAAAATACCTTTAAATTCCTTTCTAAATTTACCCACATATGATAGATCTCTCTTTAATTTGTAGACGTTCCATATTTGGGATTATTATCATTTTAGAGAAGTTTACTCTGATGAAACAACACAAAACAAAACTAAACTAAAGTAAGCTAAGCTTTTATCCTCAGCACCCTTTTATCCTAGCCCTACCTGATCTGTGAATCATCATAGAAATGCTTTGCCCAGAGGCTGCTAGAACTCTATTACTAGCATTTTAAAAAAAGGTGCTCAGTTGTTGATATATTTTTTCTCTATTCTTGTGGCATGTTATGAATGGGAGTAATGGCAGAGTTAAAGGTCTATTGAGTATCTACTATAAAATAATTACTTAAAGAGATTTATAACTCATCCATTTTGTTTTGCACCAGACTGTCACTTAAAACAAGGGCCTGTTTATCAGAATTCATATTTCCTACACTGACTTTCTATACTAGAGATGAAGTGGTTAGATTTCAAACTATTCCAGTGGGGTAATGTGCACAGGGTGCTTCTGCCTCTGTTAAAAACGTGAAAACACAGAGGTTCGGGGTCGGTGAGGGGTGTGCACTACAAGATTATACCAAAAATGAGCCAAATTGTTTATCTTTTCAATTCCATTTTAGGTATTTCTTTTTCTACCCCTTTCCAGCTTTATTAGATGTAATTGACATATAACATTGTGTAAATTTAAGGTGTACAAAGTGTTGACTTGATACCCTTACACATTGCGAAATAATGTTGTAGGTATCTTTTATATAAGTTCAGGTGAGTTTGTGCTGTTACTCTTCAGTGTAACAACAGGAATGGGTACAGGATTGACTTTGCCAGGGTGGATTCCTTCAGAGGCCCCAGCACCAGTGCCTTGTGATGAAGGTGATGATGAAGACACAGAGGAGCCGGAGGAGGGGTATCAAACAGAAATATTGCTCGTTTACATGCATATGAGCTAATGTACGTAGAGCACTTTGCCAGAGACTGGCAGAGAAAAGGAGATCAAAATAGAATTATTATTGGAATGAGGAGAGGTTTACGATAGTCTCTTGGGTCACAAGCTGTGTTTGGGGTCGTAGGATAGGGCTGCCCATATGCCACTTTCTTAAGAACTGCCAAGTCCCTGTGCAATGTTTCCCACCTTCAGGTACCACCAAAGTGAACCATCTTCATGATTTGTACTATCTCTAGGCACCAGTTACAACTATTATATGTAGGGAGTTTTTAAACCATTAATTCAAGTTAACTTGGCTCTCTGCTTTAGCTAAGCTTTGCTCAAAGCAATAATCATTGCTTTTAGGTGTCAGTGACATATGTAATATGCATATACTATTAGAATAAAATATATTATGTATATAATATTAGAATAAAAAGTGCATGTCTGTGAACCTGCTGAAAGTACCTCATGTAGCATGTCAACCCGATCACCATGCAACTGTTTGTCTTCCCATAACCTGAAGTGGACCCTGTGAGACCCTTGGCAGCTACTATACCCCTTCAGCATCCTAAATTTGGTTTGGGGTGGCTGCTGCAGAAGCTGGAAGAGCATGATAATCACCTGCTACTCATCCTGCAAGGCAGATGCTTTCAGAGCAGAAAGCTTTTCCAGCCCCTGGCCATGCATGATTAGACCTGCATATATTCACGTGTCTGTGTATCCATATTCTGGTGGATGCTTGCATTGCTGCTGGTCTCAGCTCAGAAATGACACTTTCCAATAAATATACTCCAGCCAGCTGTTTAAGAACAAGATTACCTTATGTGGGTAGTGAAGAAGACAAAAAGGGTGGGAGTGTTTTGGCAGAAGAGCCCCGGTTTGTGTAACCTGTCCGGCAGAGCCTCATTATACGGAAGAGTGAGGTTGTGGAAAACCTTATCTTTTGGAATTGGCCTAAGATATATTGGCCTAGACTATATCATGCATAGACTTCATTTTTATTGCGCTTCAATTTACTGCACTTCACAGGTATTGTGTTTTTTACAAATTGAAGGTTTGTGGCAACCCTACATCAAACAAGTCTATTGGTGTCATTTTCCCAACAGCATTTACTCACTTCATGTCTTTGTGTCACATTTTGGTAATTCTTGAAATATTTCGAATTTTTTCCTTGTTATTATATTTGTTATGGTGATCTGTGATCAGTGATCTTTGATGTTACTATTGTTTTGGGGCACCACAAGCCACACCCATATGAGATAGCAAACTTAATTGATAACTGTTGTGGTGTTCTGACTGCTTCAACAACAATGTTGAAATTAGACCAGTTAATAACCTTACAATGGTCTCTAAGTGTTCAAGTGAAAGGAAGAGTCACATGTCTCTCACTTTAAATCAAAAGCTAGAAACGATTAAGCTTATTGAGGAAGGCGTGTCAAAAGTTGAGGAGACAGGCTGAAAGCTAAGCCAAGTTGTGAATGCAAAGGAAAAGTTCTTGAAGGAAATTAAAAGTGAACACACAATGATAAGAAAACAAAACAGCCTTATTGCTGATATGGAGAAAGTTTTAGTGGTCTGGATAGAAGAGCAAACCAGCCACAGCATGCCCTTAAGCCAAAGTCTAATCCAGAGCAAGACCTTAACGCTCTTCAATTCTATGAAGGGTGAGAGGAGCGAGGAAGCTGCAGAAGAAAAGTCTGAAGCTATTAGAGTTTGGTTCATGAGGTTTAAGGAAAGAAGCCATTTCCAGAACATAAAAGTGCAGGGTGAAGCAGCAAGTGCTGACATAGAAGCTGCAGCAAGTTATCCAGAAGATCCAGCTAAGATAATTAATGAAGGTGGCTACACTAAACAACAGATTTTCAATGTGGAAGAAACAGCCTTCTATTGGAAGATGTCACTTAGGACTTTCATAGTTAGAGAGGAGAAGTCGATGCCTGGTTTCAAAACTTCAAAGGACAAGCTGACTCTCTTGTTAAAGGCTAATGCAGCTGGTGACTTGAAGTCAAAGCCAGTGCTAATTTACCATTCCAAAAATCCTAGAGCCCTTATGAATTATTCTAAACCTACTCTGGCTGTGCTCTATAAATGGAACAACAAAGCCTGGTTGACAGCACATCTGTTTACTACATGGTTTTCTGAACATTTTAAGCCTACTGTTTAGACCTAGTGTTAAAAAAGAAAGATTCCTTTCAGCTCCTTGACAATGCACCTGGTCACCCAAGAGCTCTGATGGAGAGGTACAATGAGATTAATGTTTTCATGCCTGCTAACACAACATCCATTCTGCAGCCCATGGATCAAGGAATAATTTCTACTTTCAAGTCTTATTATTGAAGAAATATATTTCATAAGGCTATAGCTGCCATAGATAGTGATTCCTCTAATGGATCTGGGCAAAGTCAATTGAAAACCTTCCAGAAAGGATTGACCATTCTAGATACCATTAAGAACATTTGTGATTCATGGGAAGAGGTCAAAATATCAATATTAACAGGAGTTTGGAAGAAGTTGATTCCAACCCTCATGGATGACTTTGAGGGTTCAAGACTTCAGTGGAGGAAGTAACTGCAGACGTGGTAGAAATAGCAAGAGAACTAGAATTAGAAGTGCTGCCTGAAGAGGTGAGTGAATTGCTGCAATCTCATGATAAAACTTTAACAGATGAGGAGTTGCTTTTTATGGATAAGCAAAGAAAGTGGTTTCTTGAGGTGGAATCTACTCCTGGTGAAGATGCTGTGAAGATTGTTGAAATGACAAGAAAGGATTTAGAATATTACATAAACTTAGTTGATAAAGCAGCGGCATGGTTTGAGAGGACTGAGTCCAATTTTGAACGAAGTTCTACTCTGGGTAAAATACTATCAAACAGAATTGCATGCTACAGAGAAATTGTTCATGAAAGGAAGAATCAATCGATGGGCCAAACTTCATTGTTGTCTCATTTTAATAAACTGCCACATCCACCCCAGCCTTCAGCATCCACCACCCTGGTCAGTCAGCAGCATCAACATCGAGGCGAGACCCTCCGCCAGCAAAGAGATCATGACTCTCTAAAGGTGCAGAAGATGTTTAACATTTTTTTTAGCAATAAAGTATTTTTTTAAACTTTTAATTTTATATTGGAGTATAGTTGATTAACAATGTTGTGTTAGTTTCAGGTGTACAGCAAAGTGATTCAGTTACACATATACATGTATCTATTCTTTTTCAAATTATTTTCGCACTTAGTCTGTTACATAATATTGAGCAGAGTTCCCTGTGCTATACAGTAGGTCCTTGTCGGTTATCCATTTTAAATATAGCAGTGTGTACATGTCAATCCCAAACTGCCTAATAAATTATTTTTAAATTAAGGTATGTACGTTGTTTTTTAGACATAATGTTATTGCACACTAAATAGACTACAGTGGAGTGTAAACATAACTTTTACACACACTGAGAAACCAAAAAATTCGTGACTTGCTTTATTGCAATATTTGCTTTACTGTGGTGGTCTGGAACCAAACCAGCAATGTCTCTGAGGTGTGCCTGTATAAGATGAAAGGGTACTGTTCAAAAAATAATTGGCCGCTCACGTGTCTACCACCCAGCCTAAGAAATGGACAATTACCAGCCCCTTAAGAAGCCCCTGTGTGCCCATTTCTGAACACATCTGCCTCCCTGGCTTCTCTCGGGAACTACCTTTCTGAATTTTGTTTTGCTTTATAGTTGTAATGGTTATGTATGTGTTCCTGAATAACACAGTATTTAGTTGTATCTGCCTTTTGAACTAGAAATAGATGGAATCTTTGAGGACTTGCTTTTTTCGCTCCACATTCTATTTTTGAGCCTCATCCAGTCCCTTCCCTTCTCTCCTCTTTGCAGGCCTTCAGCCCAGATCCCCTCTGGGATTCTTGCATTTATCTTCTGACCAGGCTCTCTGTTGACAGACTCTTCCCTCCAGAATTCACTGTGCAAACCACCACCAAATCCTCACCTTAAAATGAGAAGTTATATTCAAAACTTTTCTAGCAGCGTATTCAGTGGCATGAGAAATGTTTACCTTTACAAATTTTGTATAAATATATATTACAAATCACACAAAATTTTAACAGTCGCTCTCTCTGGACGGTAGGATTATAGATAGCTTAATTTTTTTCTGTTTCCCAAGTTTTCATTGGAAGCCTTGGACGCAAGGTTCAGGTCTTCCCTGCTTTTATCTTCCCAGTTCCCAGTGGTTTCTGAGGTCTGACCTGGTGAAGAGGTGGGTGCGTGGGGCAAAAGAGCAGAACACGGAGCCCTCTTTCTCAATGACACGTTTGTAGTCAAAGCCACAGGCTTTCTTTCCCACCCCCAGTCCAGAGCATCATTATCTCATCTGAGGCAGGGCAGACGGGCCCTTCAACCATTCTTTCTTTCTTTCTTTCTTTCTTTCTTTATTTATTTATTTTTGGCTGTGTTGGGTCTTCGTTTCTGTGCGAGGGCTTTCTCTAGTTGCGGCAAGTGGGGGCCACTCTTCATCGCGGTGCACGGGCCTCTCATTATCGCGGCCTCTCTTGTTGCGGAGCACAGGCTCCAGACGCGCAGGCTCAGTAGTTGTGGCTCACGGGCCTAGTTGCTCCGCGGCATGTGGGATCTTCCCAGACCAGGGCTCGAACCCGTGTCCCCTGCATTGGCAGGCAGATTCTCAACCACTGCGCCCCCAGGGAAGCCCCCTTCAACCATTCTTGCAAACAGGGCCAGCATCGTGGATGTGCCACCTCTGCAGTCGCACAGGGGCCCGCACTCAGAAGGGCTTTCTGCTGCTATGCTGTCTCAGAAGTCTTGATTTTATTTTTGAACCTATGTTTTGTATGTGAAATCCGATGGGACAGTGGAGTATAGCAGAGGGCATACGCATGCATTGCACGTCTGCTGTTCTTGCTGCCCCATGAGCACAGAATTCCGGTTGTCCCACATGATTTCGAGTTCAGCAAGATGTAAGTGTATTTCATCTTTGATTGAGTAAGTTGGGGCGCTGACAGCCCTGAGAGGTCATGCTTTGCATTCAAACCAGGACTTGTATTGAAGGTAGAAAAAGGGCAATGGTATTCTAAAGACATGAACAACCAAGGAATCCTATCGTAGCCTTTGTTTCTTTTGATACTCTCTGTATTAGCCAACCACATATCCTGAAAATGAAGACATAGGAGGAAAGGGAAATATTAGGGCACCCCATAGTTCCTTTTCCTTTCAGTCCTTCCTTATTCGACAGTAAGTTGAAGGTAGAGGGTTGGTGGAGTGAGCACATATCAAGAAGTGAAATGAAAACAAGTGAATTAGTTTGTGCAGCGTTTCCACTGTTCTGGTAAGAACGAAATACATAAGCACCTACAAGCTACGAAATATGAATTAGATCTTTTTAGTGATTCTGCTTATAAGTTAAATGCTCTTATAGTTGAATTTAAAACTGATATTTCACAATATAAAAATAAATGATAAAATTCAAGCTAATATTTTCAATTATTGCTTACTTAGAATAACATTAAATAACAATTTAAAAAAAAAAGGCAAGGAAAGTTGAGAGAGAGACTGTGGGAAAACCTTTAACAGCACTTTTTTTGGGCCCCCAAAATTGTAGTTCCAAATCTATGGTTTATGTCGCCTTGCAGCTCATGAAAATCCAGGGTTTTTCTTTAAAACTCTTGTCTCTGCTGTGGTTACTTAAAGGCCATTTTGAGACCTGGAAGTCACGAGAAGACTCTTTTCTCTAAATCTCTGCTGTGCAATATCCATACCCTGAGGGAACAGGCTGGGGTAGAGAAAATGTAGGAAAACCACACTGTTAATATCTCAGAATACTGTCCCCCCTATATTAAAAACAAAAAACAGAACAACACCTAGCAACCATAAATTCATTGAAGGCAAGGACCTTCTTTCTCTTGTGCTTAACCATAGAGCTTTCCTTTAATAGGGACTTAATAGTTGTCCTTTTCCTCAATAAATGTTTGCTCATTTAAATGTAAAATGCTCTTTCATCATGCAGTTCTCAAACACCTTCAAAGCCTCCCTATTGCCTTAACCTACAAATTGAAACTCCTAACCAGGCGTTTCAGGTTCTATAATCTGGGTTCAATCTACTTTTCCAAATTCATCTCCGAAGACTCCCTAGAACTCCGTCAGTAATGGTCGCACAAATACGGAATGACTGGATTACACAGCTCCTAGGAGTTATAGAAACTTCAGATGGATAAATCATTAGCCCTTTTACGGTTAGGTTTAGGTAATACATACGAGCTAACATTAATGTCCCAATATTGGGAGCCAGTGATGAGTGTTATACAGACCCTAAATGGGAGTCATTAAGATATTCAATCCGGAGAAGAGTCGTCTCCTCAGGATCACATCCTGGCTTCTGCAGAAATCAGGGACCCAAAGCTAGCTGGGTCCCTTCTAGCTAGGTTAGAAGCCTGCAGCTGTTGTTTAGTCCACCGGGAAGGGTGTGGGCCTCTGGGTCTCACGTGCTGCCCTGTGGAGCTCCCTACCTGGGCTCAGGCAAGTTCCTGGACTTTAAGGGCCATGAAATCATAGCCATTACTAAGTGTCAGAATTTCACATGCTCGTAATGAGCCATTAAGGAAAGCTTTGGGCAGAGACAAGCTTTTAAGGCAGTGTAACCCAAGCAGGGGCTATTCTCAGTGTACCTTGGTGGGAATCAATTGTGTTTCCAACATGCCTGCGTGGGGGAGATTCGTAACCTGACAGGGCTGGGAGAAACTTGAAGAGCCATTGCATCCATGCCCTTGTCTTTAGTTTAGAAAACTCCTAAATCTTTTTAAAAAATTACCTATCTGTGCCCAAACCTGGTAACTCCTTCACTTGTTTGTCAACCCTGATTTCAGAGAGCTATTTCTGATATCTAACCTAAATCTCCACAGCTAATTATCTTTTTCCATCTCCTCCCTCTCAGTCAACTTTAAAAGACCTTTAAAAAAAAAAAAAGGCCTTTGTGTCTACTGCTTATTGACACAAAGCTAATATTACAGTTACTGTTATTGTTTCATCCTTACCGTTGTTACTAGCATTGACAGCACACTAGGAGGTACAGAAAAAATACATATGCAAACACATTTCTAGATCAGTCTTGAAATAAAGCTTTTTAAAATCTAGTAATGTTTGGGTGTTCCTGACTTGGAAATGGGGAAGTAGGCAGATGTGAGTAGCAGAGTGGCAAGGGTGTATTCTATATCTCTGACTGTGGCCACTCCTCAGGAGCCATCACTTACCGCCCACCCAGCCTGGCAAGGAAACTTAGAACAAGATAAATGTATATTAAACACATATAGGGGAGCAGGGAGGCGATTGGGGATGGCATGGTGGTAGAAACCGTGGGGGCCTGCAGAAGGAGTCCACTCCAGGGCATGGGGGGAAGGCCTACATGAAAACTGCCACAACTTCATGTGAAAACTAGGAGGAAATATTTGAGTTGAAAGTGAGTCATAACAGCACCTTCCTTATCCTTCCCTCAGAGTGCCCAGCTAAGAGCAGAAATGAAAAACATTGATGCATCTTCTAGTGAAAGACATCCCAAGGCCTGGGGCTTACACCATCTTGTTGTATCTTACTGTTTTTTACTTATAAAACATTTAAAAGAATTATCCATGTTGCAAGATGGACACTTAGTGCATTACTTCCAATAGTTGCATGTTATTCCATGATATCTGCTACATTTTATTTAACCTTCCGTAATGCACAGGTGATATATACTGTTTGCCAACAATATGCTGCTACTTCAAGTGCTGCTGTGATGAGTGTCCTCGATTGTGCCCTTTTACGGACTTGTGCAAGAGTTTCTTAGAGGTATGTATTCCCAGGAGTGGAACTGCTGGGCCACAGGAAAACACATACTACATTTTATTACATATTTCCAGATAACTTCAAAACAGCTATACCAGGGACTTAACTTCCCAAAGCAATGCATGACGGTTCATGCTTCCTCCCATCCTAGCCAACACTTGGTGTTACCTAACTTTCACATTTTTGTCTATTTAATGGATGAAAAGAAGTGTGTTGTTGCTTTAATATGCATTTATCTGATTATAAGTGGGATTGTGTATCTCTTCATCTACTTTTTTAAATTGAAGTATAGTTGGCATACAATATTATGTAAGTTACAGGTGTACAATATAGTGATTCACAATTTTTAAAGGTTATATTCCATTTATAGTTATTATAAAATATTTGCTATATTCCCATGTTGTACAATACATCTCTTCATCTACTTGTTAGTCTCTCAAGCTTCCCTTCTGTAAATTTGCCTGTTCATATCCTTTGGCTATTTTTCTATTGTGTTTCCTGTTTTTTTCTTCTCAATGATTTGCAGTAATTCCTATTATATTCTAGACATTAATGTCTTCTTAGTTTGGAAACACCTCTCAGTCTATCAGCTTTCTCTTAGCTGGTCTATGATGTTCTTTGTTAACCAGAAACTTTAATTTTGATATAGTCAAGTTCATCATTCTTTTGGTTTTATAGTTTATGCTTTCAGAGTCTTATTGAAGAAATCTTTTCCTATCCTAAGATTCCAAAGCTACTCTTCTGTTTTTAATTTCTATTAGCTTTATAGTTTTCCCTTTCACTTTTAGGTTTTTTTATTCATTGAAATTTCACCTTTCCAAATGGTATGAGATATGGATGCAGCTTTACTTTTCTCCATGGTGAACCAATTTTTCCAACATTATCTATGAAACAAAACTTGTGTGTTAGGTTGGATTATTATTCCCAATCCTTCATGCTATAGAATTATACTCCCATGCTCTTTGCCATGTGGTTTTGCAGCACCTTCCACCAATTTGTTAGACTTGGCCATGTGACTAATTTGGTCAGTGAAATATTAGGAGATGGCAGCAGACGTGTTAAATGTGTTTGGGTGACGTGACTTCACCTCTTGAGCTCCTGTCATTGCCAGAATGAGACATGTGATAAAGACCTGAACTTAACCTGTGTCATGGAGCAAAGCCCAGCTGAATTCGGCTGAGTCCAGCCAAGTCTTGACCAGACCAGATGAGATCAGTAGAGACCTGTGAGAGAGAAAAAACAATGGCTGCTATAAGCCACTGGTATTTCTGGGTTGTTCATTACATGGTATTATTACTGCAGCAATAGTTGACTATCTCTACATGATTTTCTCATAGATTTGTGATGTTACCATTATCACATACCAAATTCTCACAGGTAAATGTGTTGTTTCTGAGTTCTCTATTCTGTCCCACTGTTCTACATGTCTGCTACTGTGACTTATAATATGTCATGATCTGGAAGGGTAAATTTCCCCTCTGTGATTTTTGTTTTCAAAAATGACCAGATTATAATGGAATTCAATCTTCCATATGTATTTGAGAATGTTTAAATTCTTCAAATCCCGTTAAAAGTTTGAATGGTTTGCACTGAGTTTATGAATACATTTAGAGATCATTGATATCTTAAGAATGTTACTCCTATCCACAGACATTATATATACCCCAATTTAGGTCTTCTTTGAAGTCTGTTAATAGCATTAACATTTTTTCCCATAAAAGTTTTGTGCATTTTTTTCTTAGGTTAATTCCCTAAGACGTTAGAGTTTTGTTGCTATTGTAAGAAGTATCTTATTTTCTAGTTTGTTAGTACTAGTATGTAAGTATACTTTTGGTTTTCATGAATAGATTTTGAATTTGGGAATCTTGCTGTATCAGGATTAGGTTTGGCTATCTGTAACACCAGGCACACACATACACAAACTAAAATAACAGTGGCATGAATGAGATAGATGTTTATTCAAGAAGTTCCAAAAGTTTGGAGGTACATATTTTAGGACTGGTGTTAGTATAGCAGGTGCCTTCTTTCTTGTTCTGCTATGTGTGGCTTCCATATTCAAACTCAGCTCATGGTCTAAGATGACTGCTGAAGCTCCAGCTATTGTATCTTCATTTCAGATGGCAGGAAAGAGGATGAGGCACATTCCCTCCATTTAGGAATGTGTGCACCAGTTCTGCTTTTAACCCATTGCCTGGAACATGGCAATACTTAGCTACAAGGGAGGCTAGCAAATGTTGTCTTTATTCTGGTTGGCCTTGTGCCCCATAAAAAAAAGGTAGTTCTTTGGAAGAAGGGGAGAAAAGCATCTCTGGCACCTTGCTGCATTCTTTTATTATTTCTAATAGCTTATTGTTTCTATAAGGTGTTTTATGTGTTTGATCATATTACTGCAAACAATCCCAATTTTATCTCTTTCCTTCTGATTCTTCTATTTAATTTCTTCTTCCTTTTATTACAAATCTTATTTTGTCAGCCAGGACTTTCAATAACATGTTAAACAGCAGTGGCAACCTTCTCTTGATCCAACACTTAAATGGAATGTGTTTAAAGTTAATCAATTAATAATATTTTGCTGTACATTTTTGGTCCTTCATAAAGTTAAGTAAATTTCTTACTATTCCTAACTTTCCTGAAAGTTTTTATTATTAATAATGATGCACATTCTCGAATGATTTTTCTCTCTTATTCTTTTTTTTTTTTTTAATTTATTTTATTTATTTATTTTTGGCTGTGCTGGGTCTTCGGTTCGTGCGAGGGCTTTCTCTAGTTGCGGCAAGTGGGGGCCACTCTTCATCGCGGTGCGCGGGCCTTTCACTATCGCGGCCCCTCCCGTTGCGGGGCACAGGCTCCAGACGCGCAGGCTCAGCAGCTGTGGCTCACGGGCCCAGCTGCTCCGTGGCATGTGGGATCTTCCCAGACCAGGGCTCGAACCCGTGTCTCCTGCATTAGCAGGCAGATTCTCAACCACTGCGCCACCAGGGAAGCCCCCTCTCTTATTCTTTTTGAGGTGAGTTATTTGGATAGGTTTTCTGATGTTAAATCATACTTGAATTTCTAGAATAAACCCTACTTATTATGTTTTCATGATAAATGGCTAGATAGGTAGCTAGACAGGTATATTCTAAAGAGAGGGAAATGAATCTCAAGGGTTTTCCTAGTTCACTGGAGTAAGAATGTTGAATTTGGTTAGCTAATATTTAGAAATTTTTGCATTTATGTTCATAGCGAAATGGGCCTATGTTTGAACTGTCCATTTTCAGATTTAGGGTCTAATTCTGCTGTTTTTCTTTTTTTCTGTCTCTGCCTCCTCTTGCTCATGGTGGCTTTTTTCTTTTTTCTTTTTTTTTTTTTTTAACATCTTTATTGGAGTATAATTGCTTTACAATGGTGTGTTAGTTTCTGCTTTATAACAAAGTGAATCAGCTATACATAAACATATATTCCCAAATCTCCTCCCTCTTGCATCTCCCTCCCACCCTCCCTAACCCACCCGTCTAGGTGGTCACAAAGCACGGAGCTGCTTTCCCTCTGCTATGCAGCTGCTTCCCACTAGCTATCTATTTTACATTTGGTAGTGTATATATGTCCATGCCACTCTCTCACTTCGTCCCAGCTTACCCTTCCCCCTCCCCGTGTCCTCAAGTCCATTCTCTACGTCTGCGTCTTTATTCCTGTCCTGCCCCTACGTTCTTCAGAACATTTTTTTTTTTTTTAGATTCCATATATATGTGTTAGCATACGGTATTTGTTTTTCTCTTTCTGACTTCCTTCACTCTGTATGACAGACTCTAGGTCCATCCACCTCACGACAAATAACTCAGTTTTGTTTCTTTTTATGGCTGAGTAATATTCCATTGTATATATGTGCCACATCTTCTTTATCCATTCATCTGTCAATGGACACTTAGGTTGCTTCCATGTCCTGGCTATTGTAAATAGAGCTGCAGTGAACATTGTGGTACATGACTCTTTTTGAATTATGGTTTTCTCAGCGTATATGCCCAGTAGTGGGATTGCTGGGTCGTATGGTAGTTCTACTTTTAGCTTTTTAAGGAACCTCCATACTGTTCTCCATAGTGGCTATTATCAATTTACATTCCCACCAACAGTGCAAGAGGGTTCCCTTTTCCCCACATCTTCTCCAGCATTTATTGTTTGTAGATTTTTTGATGATGGCCATTCTGACTGGTGTGAGGTGACCTCATTGTAGTTTTGATTGGCATTTCTCTAATGATTAGTGATGTTGAGCATCCTTTTGTGTGTTTGTTGTCAATCTGTATATCTTCTTTGGAGAAATGTCTGTTTAGGTCTTCTGCCCATTTTTGGATTAGGTTGTTTGTTTTTTTGATATTGAGCTGCATGAGCTGCTTGTAAATTTTGGAGATTAATCCTTTGTCAGTTGCTTCATTTGCAAATATCTTCTCCCATTCTGAGGGTTGTCTTTTCGTATTGTTTATGTTTTCCTTTGCTGTGCAAAAGCTTTTAACTTTCATTAAGTCCCATTTGTTTATTTGTGTTTTTATTTCCATTTCTCTAGGAGGTGGGTCAAAAAGGATCTTGCTGTGATTTATGTCATAGAGTGTTCTGCTTATGTTTTCCTCTAAGAGTTTTATAGTGTCTGGCCTTATATTTACGTCTTTAATCCATTTTGAGTTTATTTTTGTGTATGGTGTTAGGGAGTGTTCTAATTTCATTCTTTCACATGTAGCTGTCCAGTTTTCCCAGCACCACTTATTGAAGAGGCTGTCTTTTCTCCATTGTATATTTTTGCTCCTTTATCAAAAATAAGGTGACCATATGTACGTGGGTTTATCTCTGGGCTTTCTGTCCTGTTCCATTGATCTATATTTCTGTTTTTGTGCCAGTACCATACTGTCTTGATTACTGTAGCTTTGTAGTATCATGTGAAATCCAGGAGCCTGATTCCTCCAGCTCCATTTTTCTTCCTCAAGATTGCTTTGGCTATTCGGGGTCTTTTGTCTTTCCATACAAATTGTGAAATTTTTTGTTCTAGTTCTGTGAAAAATGCCAGTGGTAGTTTGATAGGGATTGCATTGAATCTGTAGATTGCTTTGGGTAGTAGAGTCATTTTCACAATGTTGATCCTTCCAATCCAAGAACATGGTATATCTCTCCATCTGTTTGTACCATCTTTAATTTCTTTCATTGGTGTCTTATAGTTTTCTTCATACAGGTCTTTTGTCTCCTTAGGTAGGTTTATTCCTAGGTATTTTATTCTTTTTGTTGCAGTGGTAAATGGGAGTGTTTCCTTAATTTCTCTTTCAGATTTTTCATCATTAGTGTATAGGAATGCAAGAGATTTCTGTGCATTAATTTTGTATCCTGCTACTTTACCAAACTCATTGATTAGCTCTAGTAGTTTTCTGGTAGCATCTTTAGGATTCACTAAAGACTCTCTAGTATCATGTCATCTGCAAACAGTGACAGCTTTACTTCTTCTTTTCTGATTTGGATTCCTTTTATTTCTTTTTCTTCTCTGATTGCTGTGGCTAAAGCTTACAAAACTATGTTGAATAATAGTGGTGAGTGTGGACAACCTTGTCTTGTTTCTGATCTTAGAGGAAATGGTTTCAGTTTTTCACCATTGAGAACGATGTTGGCTGTGGGTTTGTCATATATGGCCTTTATTATGTTGAGGTAAGTTCCCTCTATGCCTACTTTCTGGAGGGTTTTTATCATAAATGAGTGTTGAATTTTGTCAAAAGCTTTCTCTGCATCTATTGAGATGATCATATTGTTTTTCTCCTTCAGTTTGTTAATACGGTGTATCACATTGATTGATTTGCATATATTGAAGAATCCTTGCATTCCTGGGATAAACCCCACTTGATCATGGTGTATGATCCTTTTAATGTGCTGTTGGATTCTGTTTGCTAGTATTTTGTTGAGGATTTTTGCATCTATGTTCATCAGTGTTATTGGCCTGTAGTTTTCTTTTTTTGTGACATCTTTGTCTGGTTTTGGTATCAGAGTGATGGTGGCCTCGTAGAATGAGTTTGGGAGTGTACCTCCCTCTGATATATTTTGGAAGAGTTTGAGAAGGATAGGTGTTAGCTCGTCTCTAAATGTTTGATAGAATTCTCCTGTGAAGCCATCTGGTCCTGGGCTTTTTTTTGTTGGAATATATATATATATATATATATATATTTTAATTTTATTTATTTATTTATGGCTGTGTTGGGTCTTTGTTGCTGCACGCAGGCTTTCTCTAGCTGCGGCGAGCGGGGGCCGCTCTCCGTTGCGGTGCGCGGGCTTCTCATTGCGGTGGCTTCTCTTGTTGCAGAGCATGGGCTCTAGGCACGCGGGCTTCAGTAGTTGTGGCATGTGGGCTCAGTCGCTGTGGCTTGTAGGCTCTAGAGCGCAGGCTCAGTAGTTGTGGTGCACGGGCTTAGTTGCTCCGTGGCATGTGGGATCCTCCTGGCCCAGGGCTCGAACCCGTGTCCCCTGCATTGGCAGGCGGACTCTCACCCACTGCGCCACCAGGGAAGCCCTGTTGGAATATTTTTAATCACAGTCTCAATTTCAGTGCTTGTGATTGGTCTGTTTATATTTTCTATTTCTTCCTGGTTCAGTCTCGGAAGGTTGTGCTTTTCTAAGAATTTGTCCATTTCTTCCAGGTTGTCCATTTTATTGCCATATAGTTGCTTGTAGTAATCTCTCATGATCCTTTGTGTTTCTGCAGTGTCAGTTGTTACTTCTTTTTCATTTCTAATTCTATTGATTTGAGTCTTCTCCCTTTTTTTCTTGATGAGTCTGGTTAATGGTTTATCAATTTTATCTTCTCAAAGAACCAGCTTTTAGTTTTATTGATCTTTGCTATTGTTTCCTTCATTTCTTTTTCATTTATTTCTGATCTGATCTTTATGATTTCTTTCCTTCTGCTAACTTTGGGGGATTTTTGTTCTTCTTTCTCTAATTGCTTTAGGTGTAAGGTTAGGTTGTTTATTTGAGATGTTTCTTGTTTCTTGAGGTAGGATTGTATTGCTATAAACTTCCCTCTTAGAACTGCTTTTGTTGCATCCCATAGGTTTTGGGGTGTCGTGTTTTCATTGTCATTTGTTTCTAGGTATTTTTTGATTTCCTCTTTGATTTCTTCAGTGATCTCTTTGTTATTTAGTAGCATATTGTTTAGCCTCCATGTGTTTGTATTTTTTAAACTTTTTCCTGTAATTGATATCTGGCCTCATAGCGTTGTGGTCGGAAAAGATACTTGATATAATTTCAATTTTTAAAAATTTACTGAGGCTTGATTTGTGACCCAGGATATGATCTATCCTGGAGAATGTTCCATGAGCACTTGAGAAGAAAGTGTATTCTGTTGTTTTTGGATGGAATGTCCTATAAATATCAATTAAGTCATGGTGGCTTTTTTCTTCATTTGTTTTGTAATTTGGATTGTGAACTAATGTTTGGGCTCTCTCTTTGGGAATGCTAATGAGACCCGCGTTGAAGCCTCTATCTTCAATAAAGGATGTGCTTTTGCTTCCCGGTCCATGTGGGTTGTATATAAGCTCTATGAGATAACAAAAATCTCATATAGTACTTTTTTTTTTTTTTGGTAACCATAATAGTTCTTAGCACATCATTAGTCTCACTCCACTGTTTAGAAAAAAAATGACAGTAACAATATAAATGTATTGATATCATTTGTATATTGAAATTTGCATTTTGAAATGTGACTCCCACATATAAAAAATTCTGTCTTTGTATACTTTGAAATCATAAACTAGTAAGTCTCACACATATTGTAGATTTATACATAACATCAATTACAATGATATTTTTAAGCTTATACATTTATTTGACTTCCCCATATTTTAAGTGTTGTAGTTATAAGGTATGCCTATGGTATTTATGAAAGCCCATTTGCCAACTTCATCTTTTTTTTTAGGGATCACCCTGCCAGTGTATAAGACAGTCCTGTGCACAAGAAATGTAGAAAGGGAAGTGATCACAAAAATGAGAGAAAGAAAATATATAGGAGAAAGGAATATATGTGGAAGACAGGAAATAGATATGCATGAGAAAGGGAAAAAGAAGAAAGGAAGAAATAAATAAGGGTTTTTAAATTTTCAAAAGGAAGGAGTAAACAGGAGTTTTCAAATGAAACATTTGATATTTTAATATTTATTCAAGTCACCAGGGGTCTTTGCTAAAAAAACAGACGTCCAGGACCAGACTACAGAGATAATGAGTCAATAGATCTGAGAGCAGACTCAGGAATCTAGGTTGGCCTTAGACAACCATTTAAGAAATACTGGAATAGGGTGAGCACAGAATTAGAAAATGACACATGGTGGGGACTGGAGACATGCCAATAACAACTGACAAGGGAGCAACTTCTGCCACAGGATGCTAACCCTAGCTATTTGGAGATCCTCTGAAAGATACTAGTGTATGTCTAGACTCAAAATCTCTTTCTGTGTTTTCAGTACCATCCACAGTATGTAAGATAACACTCCGACCAGTGATATTCACCTGAGCCATAAAATGACCTCACAGTGAAAGAAATAAGAAACAGCCTTTCTAAAAAGTATCATCAGCACATTCTTTTTTTTTTTTTTTTTTTTTTTTTTTAATAAATTTATTTATTTTATTTATTTATTTTTGGCTGTGTTGGGTCTTCGTTGCTGTGTGCGGGCTTTCTCTAGTTGCGGCGAGCGGGGGCTACTCTTCATTGCGGTGCGCAGGCTTCTCATTGCGGTGGCTTCTCTTATTGTGGAGCATGGGCTCTAGGCGCATGGGCTTCAGTAGTTGTGGCACTTGGGCTCAGTAGTTGTGGCTCACAGGCTCTAGAGCGCAGGCTCAGTAGTTGTGGCGCACGAGCTTAGTTGCTCTGCGGCATGTGGGATCTTCCCGGACCAGGGCTCGAACCCGTGTCCCCTGCATTGGCAGGCGGATTCTTAACCACTGCGCCACCAGGGAAGCCCAGCACATTCTTAAATGCAGTAAAATAGCCCACACTAGAAACAGAGCTGATTTTTCTCACATGAGGGATTTAGTGTGTTTAAATCATCACAGGGTGACCTGGCTAAGGGAACATGGCCCACCTCCTGCAGACGACTATGTCCTGGGATGAGGATGCTGGCCTCCTTGCACTGCCAAACTCCAAAGAAGTTTCAAAACGCTGAGGGGCAATGGGTACACATCTGGACACTATGAGAAGTCTGCAGCCGGGTTCATTTTCTTAGGTGGGCTTAGGATACAGGCTGAAATCATGGAGTAGGGCTAAAATCAGAAAGAGAAGAGGTAAGTGGTGTCAGGCTGAGTGTCACAATTACAGTTTAGGGGAAGGATCCATACCTTAAAATGACAATAATCAAGGAAAGCGCCAATATGACTGGAATAAGCCTGAAGGCTTATTGTTCACTTATTATCTCTCCTCTGAATTCCAGACCACTGTAGGTTTTAATCTGATAATTATGGGGGGAAAAATGATCTTGCTCACTTCCAGACCGTAAATCAACCCTAGGTCTCTCTGGTTGACTTGTCTATGGAAAATGGACTTTGGGTATTCTAAGTGGTTTTGAAAATCTTTTTTTGTAGGGATGTGATGATGTGATATGTGATTTGTCTTTCCTTGGTTTCTTGGTAGGAAGCAATTGTCGTAAATTTCAAATAACGTGCAGAAATGCACCTTGTGGGAAAGAAGGTGGATTTTTGCCAGTGTATATGCTTTTGTGGGCATCTCTGTTCAGGTTTATTAGTGATTACAATTCCTTTCAAGTACAAGTGCCTGGAAAGTGTTAAGGTCTGTAAAATGATTACGAGACAGTAGGCAAGAAATTGAGAAAAAGCCATAGCTCCTGGGAATGAGCCGCGAGAAGATCTAGTAGTGAGTGCTCCCTAGGATTGCTGTCAGGGTACAAGGTGAGGACGGTGGGCAGAGAAGTGGGAGCGGTGCGGGAGAGAGGGCTGGAGGTAGCTAATACATACATACACGCACAAAGCCCATACGGCTTCACTCATGCCAGGTTAAGAAGTGCCTTTTCCAGAAACTCAACAAAGAAATGGTATGTATTCAGGAGCTGTTTCAACCTGTCCACACCCTACCCTGACTTCCCCAGAAAACAGCCAAGCAAGGAGGCAAATGCCATTGCCAAGCCTCCGGTCTCTGGCGTCCAGCTCCCTCAGCTCCGAGAGCACAGCCCCACAGGACGTCACACCGAGCTGTCTCCAAGAGTGGGCACTGCACCGACCTGAGGCAAAGTTTTGATCTGATTCCTCCAAATCTGCCTGCCACTCGAGAGTGGGGTTTGGCCGCAGGGGCTCCCCGGCAGCACCAGGCAGAGGCTGAGCAGCAGCAGCAGCAGCAGCAGCAATAGCCTGCAGGCTGAGTAAGGAGCCAGCCTCCGCCGCCTCCTCCTCCTGCCGGCGCGGAGTCGGCAGCACAGCCAGTCCCTATCGCTGTCACGCCGCCAGCAGCGCGGCCCCTCCGCCGCCCCCCCACCCCCCAGCCCGCACAGCCCCAGCCCTCTCACTGTTATTTGCTTGACTGACCCGAAATGGGCAGGAGAGAGGACCTGGGTTGGCCCGCCCACTCCTTCCCCTCTGGCTCCCTGAGGCAGCTTCTCCTCCTCATTGGTCATACCCTTGCGTCCATCACCCCCACGCGGCCCCGGGATTGGCAGAAGGCGCACTTCGGAGCGAGGAGGGCAGAGTGACTCCGCCGGTCTCTGGCGCCTCATCTTTCCCTCCACCCCCCCTTTTCAACGTCCACCCACCTCTCCCCAGCCCCCACTCCACTCCCCCCCCACCTCCTCCAGTTCGCGGCAGTGTCCTTAGAAGACTCATTGGGCCAGGGGCGAAGCCAGCCGCCTATCGAGCCCCGCCGTCATTGGCCGACGCCCACGCCCGTCGGAGCGGCAGGCTTCGCCACTGGGTGGCTTCGCTCCGCTCCCCGCCCCCCCCCAACGCCTCGCCTTCTCAGTCGCCTCCTCCCCTCCCGGCTCTTCCAAGGCCCCCTTTCCCCTCCCGTCCCCGCCGCGTCTCCCCTGTCCAGCTGGGCGGGGACTGCTGTACGACTCTGTAAAGTCTGTGAGTCACTGCACAACCTATCAATCCAATTAAATGTCTTGAGCGAGCCGAGCAGGCGGTGCTGCCGCCGCCGCCGCTCGCCCAGCCGCGGCCGCCCCTTCTCGCAGCGCCCCTCTGATCCATGGCTGTCTGTACTTGTTACGGTGTAACCTCCTCCTCCGCCTCCTCCGCCTCCTCCTCAGGAGCCGCTGCAACTTCCCCTCAGCCAGCCTCCTCCTCTGCTTGGGGACTGCAAAGGCATGGGATAGACCTAGAGCCACTTCTGTCTCCCCTCCAGCCCTCGCTCAATCTCACCCCTTTAAATTAAAGTCTGTTCCTCGCTCCTCGTCGTTTTAGGGATTTATTTGTCAGTCTTTTATTTCCCCTGATTTTATTTTCCCTCCCTTGGGCAAGGGGGTCGCAGGGGCCGGTGGGTTTATTTTAGGGAAGGGGCTCTCCCCCCTCCCCCCGTTTCTCCTTGTCCCTTTGCGGCCGTGACTTGATTTTCCTGCCCCTCTCCGCTCCCACCCCTCGAACTCAGCGTCCTGCACTCGAGTGACGCAGCGACACCCTCCGCCCACAGCCCAGACGTCCCCTCCCTCGCTGCCACCCCGACCCGTCTCGGGGCTGGACCCGGTGCCGACTTCAGAGAAGGGTGAGTACCGTGTTGGGTTGGCGGAGGGGTGGGGGAGAATCTAGAAAAATGTTGTAGCCGGTCCACTCTGGGGAGGGCAGGGATCACGTTGTGGGCTGGAGGTTCCCGGTCAGGCGTGGATTTGAGGTGGCGACTGCCTCCCCCTCACTCCCTCTTCCCCCGCCCCTCGACTCCTTATTCACCAGCCTTGCTGTATTTCTAGGTATTGCCAGACTTCCACCATCGGGGCATTATAACGCTTATAAAATGAGCTGTAATGGCATGCTTTCTTAGTGAGTGGTCATAGTCAGCGATGTGATCTGATAGACTGTATGACCTGCAAAAAGTGCAAAACGGCTAATGGGTAGGTTTTCCTCCAAATCAAAGTTAAACTTTTATTCAATAAAGGCAAAGTAAAAGGTATTTCTAATTTGAATGTGTGGAGATAGACCAAGAGAAGACAGGTTGCCTTGTGGCATGGCTTACTATTTTTATTTTAAAATAGTTCTATAGGTTCCCTTTTGAAAAAAAACGTGAATTCAATATTAACGTAAAGGTTATGAAGTCGTTGAACCTGTTGGAGGAAAGCAAGGTAAGATGGAAATCCAGCTTGACACTTCATCTTTAGCTCACCTCTATTCTAGCAAGAAATTAAAACACAGAATTTTTTATTTCTCCGTCACTGGGCACAGTGGGGTGTGCTAAGGACAAAAAGGGCTTTTTTTTTCTTTTGATATCCCTCTTTTGTATACTTGATTGCTCTTGAACAAAATTTTAATTTGGTCTCTTGGTTGTTGGCTGTTCAAAAGTACACATACTTGGCCATATATGCTTTATGAGAATCTTGCCCTATGCATCTTTAATATTTAATTTGAGATAAAACTAAAAATTATGAGAAATAGGTACTCTGAATCACCTTCTGAGGTCGCTTTTGAGAATTCAGCCTATTTAAAATAGTATTCCTCTTTTTGAATCAAGTTCTGGTCTAGTTGTCCACAAGATTCAAATTAGGCCAAACCAAACATGTTTTGAAATATTAAAGTACAGGAAAGGCCTCTTAGTAGTTCATTCTCTCCTTCTCTTTCAGACTAACCAGAATAAGTTGTTGATAAATTTAATTGTAGAGAATAGACTGTTCCTGTACTGAAATCTGCCAAGTTTCTACAGAAAGATTTCTTTTTAAAGAGGAGAAATGTGTTTATGATCAGCCCAAAGTAGTAAAGTTGACTCAAATGTAAGTGCTGTCATAAGGAAATGCTTATCATAAGCCCCAAAACCTTGCAGAGTGTTTCAGGAAGACTTATACAAAGTCTTTTTGAATTGTTTAATAAATTTCATCATGTGGTCTTTTTCTTGAGTGTAAGACTGAATTATTGAGAGGCCTCAGAGCAGAGGGGAGCCATGCTGCCTGAGTTTGAATCTAGCCACTATCCCTGTATGGCTGACTGACCTTAGGCAGGTTTCAAACCTGGCCTGTGAGGGTTTTCTCCTGTAAATGGGAGGGATGACTTTTCCTCTAAGGGTTGCCTTAAGGATAATTGAGAGGGCACAAGGCACAGAGTACTTGCTGTTAGCTGCCCCATCATCATCGTCACCATCATCATCATCCACGGAGAGTATGTGTGGTGTAGTGGTTAAGGGGACCTCCACAACCAGACTGTAGGTTCAAGTGCCAGCATTTCCTCTTGCTATCCTTGTGATCTTGGCCGAGGTAACCTCAGATTCCCCATCTATAAAGCAGGGATAATAGAAAAATGTACTTCATAGGGTTACTGTGAGGTCAGAATGAGTTTGACTAGTATTTGGTACATCTTTTCAAGTTTAATTCTGTTTTGTTCCTGGTATGTCTTGAAACAATGGGTGACTATATTTTTTAGAACTATACTTTTTGTAAAGATAAAGAATTATTTCTGTCAATGAAATAAGCGGAGTTCTTATCCATATGCATGATGATTTATGGGATTTATACTTTTCAATAAAGTTTATATGAGTTTTTATGAAAGTGAGTTATTGGATGAGTTGAGTTGATCACTCTTTCATTTAAACTTGCATAACCAAATATATATACCACTATTATAATGATAACCTATCACATACTTGCTGTTATATGTGATTTTCTCCTCTACTAAACAGAAAGCTCTTTGAGGGTAAGAATAGTGTTTCATTCATAATTTAATCCCAGGTGCCCAGCAGAGTACCTGGTACATAGATAGGCTTAATGAATGCTGTAGAATGAATTAAACAATGTTATTCTCAATTTGTTTATGAGTAGTTGAATGACATTGTAAGTGATATTATGGAGCATACTATTACTTGTGGTGTTGAGTTGAATTTTTATGTTCTCAATTACTATTTTTGGAAATAGAGAGGGAATTATAACATGTTTTATTAGGAAAATATTTTTCATTTTGAAGATTGAACTTAAAATATTCTGAAAAGTACATATCAAATATCTTCTTTTAATACCTGACATGGCCATTTTTTTACGGAAAGACTTTCTGACTCCCAGACTTCCTGTAACTAAGTTGGATGTTATTATAATTAATACAAATTATACAAATTAGATTTTGAATGTCCCAAATGATAATGTGATGTTATTATCGGCTTCAGAATTAATAATAATAAAGAGAATTTATCAAACCAACACTGCGGAAATAAAACGATATCATTTCCTTAAGGACCTAAGCTTTATTTCTCTTTCCATTCAAGAGTGAAATTCTTTCTCTTGAGCAGTCTTAATAAATAATTAGCTTTTCAAATAAGCGTAGTAAATAGTGTAATAGGAATCATAAAGAAGGTATATGTAATTAGTAAATAAAGCACTTTAACTTCACCACACACTTAATAGGCATTACACAATTGGGTAATTTATCTTTTTAAATAAGCAAAATTGATCGTGCCTGTGCCACCCGCTTCATTTTTAGAATCATTCTGCTTTACTTGTCAATAAAACCAGTTTAATTACTGTGCCCTCTGAAATTATAAAAATGCAAGAAATATCTTTCATGAAAGAGATATCCTCAGTAACAAAATCTGAAAACTAATCTACTCAGAAGTGTTACAGAGTTCCATAACATTGTTAAAACTTTTCAAATATGTGAACTATCTAGTACAATGTGGGTAATTTTATATATATAATCCTTTGTCTAACCAAATCATCAGTTATCCAATTTAGTTGAATATATTGTATTTTCACTGGCTAAAACAATTAATTTTTAAAAAGTCGCCCTTTTTTGTTCATACACTTTTAAAGCAGCTAATCTAAAATGAAACTTTAAAAAATTAATTTATAGGCACTTAGAAACTACACTTAAGTGTCTGGTCTGTAAGATGGAAGGTCTGAGTTTTTGCTTAACACATTTCAGCATGACATTATTTCTGTAGCTCATATCTCTTTCATTTAACATTTTTCGTTTTGGTGAAGACATTTGAGTATTTATTGGTATTTTACAGATGTAGATAATGTCTTCAACTTTTAAAAAAGTGAAGTTTCTGATGAAGAATTGTCTGGAAGGAAGAGGAAGAGGAATAGAAATAACCTTTAGGGCCTGTGATTTCTATCCTTGTCTTTTAACATTAGGAAAATGGATAATAATATACTCTGTCAGTGATCAAAAGGAGAGGAAAATTATTTTTGTGTTATCTATTGACATAAACTTAGAATTAAAGTCCCTGGAGTTCTAGACTGAACCATGCTACCGACTGGCACATGACCTTGAGCATTACACTTAACCTCCAGGACTCTCCCTGTTCTTATCCTTTTTTTTTTTTTCCATCGTTATTAGATTATAATTGCTTTACAATGTTGTGTTAGTGTCTGCTGTACAACAAAATGAATCAGCTGTATGTAACCTATATCCCCTCCCTCTTGGGCCTCCCTCCCACCCTCCCCATCCCACCCCTGTGGTCCTCACAAAGCACCAAGCTGATCTCCCTGTGCTATATAGCAGCTTCCCACTAGCTATCTGTTTTACACACGGTAATGTATATATGTCAATGCTACTCTCTCAATTCGTCCCACCCTCCCCTTCCCCCTACGCCCCCGCCGTGTCCACAAGTCTGTTCTCTATGTACTGCCCTGCCACTAGGTTCATCACTACCATTTTTCTAGATGCCATATATATGTATTAGCATACAGTATTTGTTTTTCTCTTTCTGACTTACTTCACTCTGTATGACAGACTCTAGATACATCCACATCACTACAGATGACTCAATTTCGTTCCTTTTTATGGCTGAGTAGTGTTCTTATCCTTTCAGTGGGAAGAGGGAAGGCAGTTACCCTGCCCTCACTCACAGAGGACATTGTAGGGGTAAGTTGTAAGTGCTTTTTTTTTTTTTTTTCACTTTATTTATTTATTTTTTATTTTTTTGACTGTGTTGGGTCTTCGCTTCTGTGCAAGGGCTTCCTCCAGTTGCGGCAAGCGGGGGTCACTCTTCATCGCGGTGCGTGGGCCTCTCACTGTCGCGGCCTCTCTTGTTGGGAGCACAGGCTCCAGACGCGCAGGCTCAGTAGTTGTGGCTCACGGGCCCAGTTGCTCCGCAGCATGTGGGATCTTCCCAGACCAGGGCTCGAACCCGCGTCCCCTGCATTGGCAGGCGGATTCTCAACCACTGCGCCACCAGGGAAGCCCTGTAAGTGCTTTTTAAAAGCATTGGAGAAGGACAGGGTGCAAGCAAATACAAAGTAAACATTTGCATTTAGAAATGGACATTTGTTTGTCATTAAAAAATTGTGACTTTAGATCTTTTGTCTGAAGGGCATTTTTCCTTTTAACTTTATATTTGTAGAGACTTCTTACTGGTATGTTCACAAGAAAGTATAAGGTACCTAAAGAGCCAAGAAACTTTGAAAGGGATTTTAAATGTTAACATTGAGTTTTGGTATATCCTGGATTATAGCAGATGTTGATATTATAAGAACAAACTTTATGTATCTAGGAGATAATACATTTTATTAACTTAAAGCTTGTAAAACTTTCACGTGTGTTGCAGGAAAAAATGTTTAGATGTATCAGTTTCGTCAGCAGTATATTCAAAGAGAAAAATTAGATTATTTACTTTTAAATTTCAAAAGGCTTACTTGGCTAGAGGACCCCTCCTTACCCTCAGTTATTTTTGTACCTTGAATACAGTGAAATGTGCACATTTCAGAATATAGTGGCTTGAAGGATTTTATTTACTCCAGCGAATCTTTTATTTAGGAAGGTGAGTGAAGACAGGTATGTAAAGGCTGTATTTTAAGAAACTAGTTTTTTTTTCCTCTTGTCCCTAAAAATGAGTTCTGAGTCTTTAAAAGTCAAAAAGCCCAGAGTTAGCACATTATGTCAGTTTCTTTGAATTCAGCTTTCCCTCTCTCTGGTTTTTAACAGAAGAGTTGTCACAACCTTTTGATATTATCACTTTTTAAAGTGGAAATGAAATTCTAGTGTACTCAGAGTAAGACCTATTAAAACAAGTGGGACATACAAAGAAATATTTTTTGTTCCAACTAATATTAAGTATAGTGAACAGTCATCCTCAAATGCAGGGTTGCTAAGCAGAAAGCAACTTTTAAAAGTGTATTGTCCTTTTGTCCTTATTGTTCAACATCCAATTGATGAAAACTCAGAACGATCAGATTTCTTTTCTACTTTTGAATGTAAGTCCACACTGATGTTTATAAAGTTTTGTGTGATGTTACGTACAACTCTGTAGTATTGAATGTTTACTTTTAACATATTAAATAAAATGACCAAAACAGTCCACCTTTTATTTAAATTTTATCTGATTTTCACAACCTTCTTCCCTTTATTCTACCATTGTTTTTCAGTTTTCTTAATATTACCACTTGAATTTGTATTTCTTTTAATGTGGCATCTTTCTCATTTTGCTCTTCTTTTCACATTGGTCTTTTTCCTTGATTATGACAGGTTTTTTTCTTTGCCTCTCTTTTGCGTTTGCCTCTGTTTAAGGCATGAAATAGGGGTTTTCATCTATTTCAGTCTGCTTTTATGAGATTGGGGCAAAGGCCTTCCATATAGAAAATTTGCTTTGCCTTATTTCAGAAGATGAGCTCTCTGATCATCTTATCTACACAAAACTTAAGGGGCCATTTTGTAAACCTAAAACCAAGTTTTAACTCATGTGAGGTGGTAAAAAGGGACGATAACGATGTGTTTATTATTTACTGCTTTTCTATTAATCTCTTATTTTGGGGGGTTAACCACAGAATTTTTTCTGTCCACATTACCTTGAAACAGCTCAAACATCCAGGCTTTGTGTTGCTCGGCGCCCAGTGCTGGGCGAGCCCTGGCGGCAGTCTGAACTATGACCATGGCCACCTGACCACGTGGGGGGCGAGTGGGCCTGAGAACAGCACATTAGACATGAAGAGCAGGTCCTTTGTTTTGTTTTTAACTCCGTAAAACCAGACAGAACCTCAGACTCTGTCCACTGTGAGGTTTTCCAGGGTTCGCCATTGTTGAATGACTAATGTTCCTGGTGAAGTAACCATTAGCTTTATTGTCTTCCAGTGGCCTCAGCTCAAATGAAATGTATCCCTTTGAGTTAATTTTGTTTTGATTTTAAGGCTTCTTTTCACTGAGAAGATCAAAGGGTATGAAAATGAATATGTATTTTTAAACAAAAAAGATTTACATAAAAATCCTTTGAGTAAAAAGATTTTCTAAGGACTCAAATCCATTGATTTGGAGAGAATGTTTAGTAGTTTCTTTCTTATTTTTTTAACATCTTTATTGGAGTATAATTGCTTTACAATGGTGTGTTAGTTTCTGCTTTATAACAAAGTGAATCAGTTATATGTTTAATAGTTTCTTAAAATACTTGACATTATTCAGACATTGGTAGTAGAAAACCTTTCAATTTGATTAAATGAAATGAATCCCCTTTTTGATTTACAAAACAAGCAGTCCATTGTTACTTTTTATTTAAACAATTCAAATATAGGGTTAGATAAACTTCATTTTGGAGTTGATTAAATAAGAGACTTTCCAGAAATTGTACTTTGTAAAATCTATGCCTCCTGGAAGAAGCTTGGTCTTTCTTTTTTTCTTTTGTAAACCTATATCCCATTCCTGACTTCATTCATTTATTCATTTCATTCAACAGATTTATTGAGCACTTACTATGTGCCAGCTACTCTTACGAGGCATATACATTATAGCAGTGAAGAAAAGAAACAAATATTATTGTCCTTGTAGAAATTACATTCTAAACTATTCTGATGTGTTTAGAGCTTGTTATCTACTATTTTGAGTAGTGATAACTAAACACTGTGTAATAATGGTTTGAAAAAAAAGTCAAGATTTCTTCATATGGATTTTATACCTTTTAAGTTGGTACAAAAGTCTAAAACTGAATCCTGACACAAAACTGCATTCAAATGGACAATTTCTATTTGAGTTTGAGTTGAAATATTAAAAACCCTATAATGTTGTCGATGTTCCCACCAGAAATCATGAAATCATCCTCGTTTATGAACCCTGGGAAACCTTACATTGGACATGGTCTGAAATTTCTCCTAGCTTTTCTCCTAGCTTTTCTTTACACCTTTGAAGTTGTTTTCTCACTTTGCTTTGTTTTCTTTGTGACAGAGCCTGAAAAAAATGTGTATCACTGAAAATTGCACAATGGAAATGTAGTCATCTCAGCTATATGGCACAATTAACAAGAAAATCTTAAGTTTCCTTTGTCTAGTGTATATAAAGAACTAATCTTTTGTTTCTGTGATTGTAAAAACTATGTAATTTCCTAAACAAATAAAACTCTTAGTGTACATTTCCACCTCAAATATTTAAGAAGATATATGTGTTTTTGCGGTACAAATAGTACGAGTATGATATAATAGAATGATTTTCATTAATTATTTTATTTTTGTTCATAAATATTTAACACATGTCCCAAGTGCTTGGGGGTATCAGAGACTAATAGACATGGCACCTGTCCATAATGGTTTTCACAGTCCAGTTGGGGAGACAAAAGATCCCCACATGAAAATTGTCTCTTGTGTTGGGCAATATGAGATTTAACTTGATGGAAAGTCTGGTGTAGGCCACTACAGTAAGCAAGGTCAAATGGACTTGCCTTCTGGAAGTCCTGAATGGCCTTCATGGGAATCCATCCTTCCTTTTATTGTTTTTGTTTTTAATCCTTTTAAGTTTGGGAAAGATGGCCATCTTTGTGCCTTAGGCACCTAAGGGTAGAACAGTCCCTTTTCTAGCTACTGCAACTGCTCAGCAAGAAGGAAAGGAAATGGAGTACACACCCTAGCCATTTATTATCAATACATTCGCTAGCTATCCCCGAGGGAAGCAGGGACTCTGAACCAAAAATAGAATACAAATGCCCCAACTTACCGTGGTTCAACTTCCAATGGTTCAACTTTACCATGGTGTGAAAGTTCTATACATTCAGTAGAAAATGGAGCTGGAATTTTGAGTTTGGATCTTTTCCTGGGCTGACAGTATGCTACACGATCCTCTCGTGATGATAGTCACGAGGTAAATAACTAATACACTTACAACTATTCTGTACTCGCACAACCATTCTGTTTTTCACTTTCAGTACAATATTCAATAACTTACATGAGATATTCAATACTTTAGTATAAAGTAGCCTTTGTGTTAGATAATTTTGCCTGATTGTAGGCTAATGGAAGTGTTCTGAGCGTGTTTAAGGTAGGCTAGGCTAAGCTATGATGTTTGGTAGGTTAGGTGTATTAAATGCATTTTTGACTTACAGTATTTTCAGTTTACATGGGTTTATCAGGATGTAACCCTGTTGTAAGTTGAGGAAGATCTGTATATGGGCACACAATGGATATGGTTTGGGTTCTTGAGAACAAAAAGTTTTCCAGAGATTTGGGAAGGCTGGTACATCAATGAGGGCCCTGTACACAAGGGGAGTTCCCTGAAAAATGGAAGAAACACTGAAAGGGGAGGAAAGAAGTGGAGATGGAGACTTTTGATAGTTACTGAAGACACACTCTTTTTCCCTGGAGCAGTTTTGCCTGGAGCAGTCCTGCCTGTGAGATGGGCATGCCCTGGGCCTAATATGCCAAACTTAGGAAGTCTATATATTGCTGTAATATGTAGGTACGATCTTTCTAAATTGTTTTGCTTTTCAGTTAGCTGAGATTCCTGATGTGTGTGTGTTTAAATTCTAAAATATAATGCCATGTGACTATGGCTTTTGTTTTCCATTTTCCTGCACGTTTAAAAATATTAAGAATTTCTTTGTTTTTTGAGTATATTTGTTTATTTGGACCTAAATCTAAGGTAGAATAACACAATATATGCTTGTCTGTTAGATTTAAATTAGGGGGAAAAATCTAAAGCCTTAATGTTTATTTTAGCTGTTGATGAAAGTATTTGGACACTTGTATGGAGACAGTTTTTTTTTTTAATTGTTTCTTTTCCAAGAAACTGTATCTGTGCTAGAACCATCACATATCTATTTGATTTAAAGGCCACCTGGGATAGTTATGTTCATTATCTTGATTGCTGATGATTTCAAGGGTATATAGATATGTCATGACTTATCAAATTATATATTTTAAATATATGCATTTATTGGATATCAATGAAACTTTAAGAAAAAGCCACCTAGGTTGTAAGGTATATTTTTCAAGATAAAATCTCTATTGTAAGATTATATTTTTAAAGTTTGTCATTTATTTTTTATTTCTTTTTAAATTTTATCTACTGTTTATTTACCTCTATCCCATACCCCGATCACATAGATTTTAAGAAAGACAAATGGAACTGCAGAGACTCATGTGCCAGCTGAAGTTTAGATATAGGACCTTAGAGAGCTTTCTACTGTATGTAATGCTCACTAGAGTATTTTTAAGTAATTTGCACAAATTTGAATTTGGAGAATTGGAGTTGTGTATTTTTCAAGGAATTCTTCTTTCCTTATAGTTTAACGGATTGTGACTCATCTTTGGCGTGGAGTAAAGAGCATGATTTTAGTAGGACTTTTTTTTTTAAAGAGATTAAATGGCTTAATGCTTCTCCTTAAATATTGTTCCTTTTTTTAAATTGCATTTTTATAAATTAAATTTTGGCATGTTGGACCATAGAGTCTATGGATAGATTTGTTTAGGGAATAACCGAGGCTGCTCCATTCTTCTTGCCCTCGTGGTCTTGAGCACAGCACAGAAGGCTTCGTTATCGATCTGTTAGAGTCCTGGTCTCATTTTAATTGAGTATTCCTTATGTCACCCAATGTGTGTTTCAGAGAAATTTCTACATTGTTGGAATTAATGCTTATGTTAACTTTAAAACGGCAATTGTGTGTGTGTGTGTGTGTGTGTGTGTGTGGCCGCGCTACATAGCTTGCAGTATCTTAATTCCCTGACCAGGGATCAAACCCCCCGCCCCCTGCAGTGGAAGCGTGGAGTCTTAACCACTGGACCGCAGGGAAGTCCCTAAAACGGCAATCTTTTATGAATAAAAAACATTCCAGAAAAAAATTTGAGTTGTGTTTTTGGGATTGGGGCTGTCAGGGTATTAATGAGTTTTGCCTTGCAAGCTCAGGCTCCTTCTACCATACAAGAGGGCCACATTACAATCACCCATCTCCAGGCCACAACCCAGGGAGAGGCCCTGGTTTCAGTATTTTTGAAAGTCCTCAACTTATTCCAATGTACAGCCACACTGTGCTCTGCAGGGCTGTATCTCACACCATATTCCCCCACACCCAAACTTTCTGTTGTAAAACTTTTCAACTATGTAGAAACCTTGAAAGAATAATTCAGTAAAGACCCATATGTCCTCCACCTAGATTCAGTAATTATTAACTTTTTGCTTTATTTTGCTTTATGACTCTCTGTCTCCCTTTCTTTATATGTATAATTTTTTGTACCTGTGAAAGTAAGTTTTAGATATCATGACTCTTTACCATTAAATATTTCAATATGCATCTCCTAAGAATAAGGATATCTTCCTACATAACCACAGTACCATTATCACACCTAAGAATATTAATAATAACTTGGAATGCTTTTCAAGAGCTCAATTCCATTTATTAAAGATGTATGAATTCACATTCTGCTAAAAGTTAAATGCATATGAAGTGAGAAGTTCTGCAGAATATGGAATTCTGGGAATTTTTGCTAAAGATATGTTTCTTATCTGTGTTTGCAAGTAAGGCCACTACTTCAAACATTTTTATAAGGTAAATGCCTTTTCTTATGTATGCCGAGGTAAGATCCTTTCTAGATCTAACGTCGCATGATTGTATCATGAGAAAAAGAATTTATCAAAGTTCATGCCACAGTGTGGTTTAGTGGAAAAAGCCCCATTTTGAGCCAGAACGATGTTGGTTCAAATTCTTGCTCTGCCACTTACTGCAGGTGACCTCGGAGAAGTTGAATTCATGTATCAGGATGCTTTTAGAAACCACCCTCAAGCTTGCTGGAATCATCAGGAAATTTATTATTTCACAACAAATCCAGAGCTACGGCGGGCTCCAGGGTTGGTCAGTTCTGTAGCTCAGGTTCTTAGCGTCTTTTGGCTTTCAGCTGGATTCCTTGCTGGCTCCCACGTCTGTTTTGGCTCCTTCCTCAAGCTGGTTCACATGCTTATGTTATGGCATTCAGAAGAAGTCAGAAACCTCCACAGGTGTGGACTGTCCGTCTTTCTGTCTGATTGGGCATCTCTGCCCACATCTGGACCAGAGGGCTGGGGTTCTCTTAGGGAGAGGAAGGGAGGAATGGATGTCGGGTGTACCACTAACAGTGTTCATTACTCCTCTCCAAGTCTCCGTTTCCTCGCTATAGAATAGGAACAGTGATATCTACCTCTATGATTATTAATTGGTATACAACAGGTAAAGCAACAATACACAGCTGATTTTAATAAATGCTAATTCCTATTTTTTTCTTGTCTCTTTTTTATCTTACGGAAAATTCTCTCTTCCTTTGACACTGCTACACTCCATTCTAGTAAGTATATGTAAGTGATTCTCTCAACTGGTCTTTTACCTGTCCTCTAACCTCAGTATCTAGGGCATAGCATTTTTTTTTAAATAAATTTATTCATTTTATTTATTTATTTTTGGCTGCACCGGGTCCTCACCACTGCGCGTGGGCCCTCTCCAGCCGCGGTGAGCAGGGGCCGCTGCTCGCCGTGGCACGCGGGCCTCTCACTGTGGTGGCCTTTCCCACTGCGGAGCGCGGGCTCCAGGCACGTGGTCCTCAGCAGTTGGGGTGCCCAGGCCCAGCAGTCGTGGCGCATGGACTCAGTAGTTGTGGCACACGGGCCCAGCGGCTCTGCGGCATGTGGGATCATCCCGGACCAGGGCTCGAACCCATGTCCCCTGTATTGGCAGGCGGACTCTGAACCACTGCGCCACCAGGGAAGCTCTAGGGCATAGCATTTTATGTGAATTTTGCACTTTGGTCAGGTACCTTCCATTAATCTATCTTGGCCCTTCTTATTTTTTCTTATGTATTTCAACTTTATATTATTCCAAAGCCAGGGAAGGGAAACTGTCAACAGTGTGCATGTATTCATCAAGAGACAGATCAAATGGGAACAGAAATCTCTTTAATTTCGCTATTCGTAAAACAACAGAGTTGAAATAGACTTTTTTCCTTTATTTAAAAGAAATGCACCATGACCTGTGGAAAAGTCAGCAAAATAAAGCACTGTATTTGAAATACAGTACCTTATTTGTCCAGGATAGACCGGGTCTTTGATATTTTGGGAATATCTAGGCTTATCATGGTAGGTTAGCCAGGTTTATCAAGGCAGTTTAGCCACTCTAGTTTCTCTAGAACGCACTTTCTAAATAGAATTGTGTCTGATTTACAAGTCAGTCTTTTCTGGATTGTTTGATCTTGAGCCCTCTCTCACCCACTGTGAGAAAGTAGTCTTTTAAAGATGCGTTTTCCAGTATGTGTGCACACTGGTGGGTCTTTGTTCACGCATGCCCTTCTCAAAGTATGTAGAGAAGGATTGTCATATTTTCCCCCATTGGAATTTCTAAAGCACTCCTGAATCACCTGCGAAGCCTGCAACATTGTCACAAGCCAATCACGTGGGAAGATCTTCACCTTTTTAAAAAATTTTCTTCCTAAATGATGGGATCACTCTTGAAGGAGAGCTACTGATTCTTCTTGACCCCTCAAGTAGACTATTTGATTCCTGCCAACCTCCATGGAAAGAACAGAAGAAGGGTGAAAGTCTTGTGTCTCTCTTGACTTGGAAGATGCTAAGTCTTGGGTTGTCCCTAAATTTTCAGTTACAGTTTTTTTACTTTGTCTTTCATTTTTAGGTTTAGTGTTGATGAGGTACCTATTGCTCTAGTAAGCTCTGTGAATACTGAAAATACTCAGATTTTGAATGGTTCCATCCATAATTCAAAGCGTCTGCTGGCATGAATTGTTTCGAGCCAGAGGGATACTTTTTAAAAGAACTATTTAAGGGCTTCCCTGGTGGTGCAGTGGTTAAGAATCCGCCTGCCAATGCAGAAGACACGGGTAGCTACTGAAGCCCGTGCGCCTAGAGCCTGTGCTCCCCAACAAGAGAAGCCACCACAATGAGAAGCCCGCGCACCGCAACGAAGAGTAGCCCCCGCTCGCCACAACTAGAGAAAGCCTGCACGCAGCAATGAAGACCCAACGCAGCCAAAAATAAAATAAATAAATTTAAAATAAAAAACTATTTAAGTATGTTTTGATGTTTCTTATACATCTCAAATGAAAGTTCTGTAAACTTTAAATTACGAAGCAGCACAATGAAAGCAGAATTCTGAAATAAATTGTATTTTATTAAAGAAACTAGAGAAGGGACACTGTGGCTATAATTTTAGTTAAAAGTGCTAGAATTTGGGGGGGAAAAAGTTAGAACTTTGTATTGCATTTCCTCAAAGTGCTGTTGGTTACTTTTAAAAAGGGAGACATAAGACTGTAACTTGTGAAGCTTGGTTTTGTTTGGGCAAATTTTAAATTTTAGTACCTTGCAGAAAAGTTTAGTGGACAAGATTCCCTTTGCTGTGTAACAAATGTGTTGCCTTGGGAGCTTCTCATGGGCGGGGTCTAAAGTTGTGTGGAATGGATTCTAAGGGCAAACTGCTTTTGTCCCAGGTCATTTATTGTTTTCATTTTCTGTAAGAAGTTCTTATTTTGGCTGAAAAATTGCAGCATGACCAACAAAAAATTGTTGATCAGCTAAGAAAAGTATATTTACAGTAGCTTTGAAAAACCTATTTGGAAAAGAGATTATACTTAAAGATTATTATTTCTGAAAGACCCATATACCATGGAGAAATGTTCCGGCCATGAATCCATTTTGCTGTATTAACCATTCGTGCCATTCAGTCTGTGCATCTTTAATATATGCTATATATTTGAGCATGAGGCATTTGGGGACACTTACTGGTCAACTTTGAGTTTTGAGAAATTTTTTTTTTAAGTTGCAGCCGGACAAAAACAAACGGTAGTTTGAGGGTATTATTGGAATTGTATTATGGTTGAAAATTTTGATTGTTAGGAAATTTGTCTGTAATTAGCCATAAATTTAGTTTTATTGTGGACCAAGTCATGGACTCTGCTGGAGATGCAGAGTCCTAACTTAGTGTGAAAACGTTCTGGTACAGGGGCCCTCCTGTCTTCTCAGCACCGTTGTCATGTTCCACTTCAACCCATTTCACATGTTGTGGCTAATGTAGTGACTGCTGAGTGGTAAGTGCACTAGATCAACAGGGGTCGTAAGTTTTTGGTTTTGTTTTTTGCAGTACTTATGCATCATAAGAACAACATGGTGAAAACTGAAGCGTTTTCTATTTGGGTTAATTTAGGATCACCAATAGAGATATAAAGCATTTGACCTTTTTTTTTTTTTTCTGTTTTGCTCTCACCTGATTACTGGATGGGGAGATGGGCAAAGAATCGATGTTGAGGGGAGGTGATGGAAGAGAGGTGCTTGTTGCTACCACTTTTTGTCCATCTGTGTAATCTACTAATCATTTCATATGGTCTCTGGCAACTGTTCTGGTGACAAGTTTTACTTCTTTTGGAGAAACTGTGATTTTTATTTTTGAGTAATTGTATGAATAAGAAAATGGGTTTTTAGGGCTTCCCTGGTGGCGCAGTGGTTAAGAATCCACCTGCCAATGCAGGGGACATGGGTTCGAGCTCTGGTCCAGGAAGATCCCACATGCTGTGGCGCAACTAAGCTCGTGCGCCACAACCACTGAGCCTGTGCTCTAGGGCCCACAAGCCACAACTACTGAGCCCGCGTGCCACAACTACTGAAGCCCACGCACCTAGAGCCCGTGCTCCGCAACAAGAGAAGCCACCACAATGCGAAGCCAGCTCACTGCAATGAAGAGTAGCCCCCGCTCGCCACAGCTAGAGAAAGCCTGCGCACAGCAATAAAGACCCAATGCAGTCAAAAATAAATAAATAAATAAATTAATTAATTAATTAAAAAAAAAAAGAAAATGGGTTTTTAAAAACAGATTTCCTATTTCCTAAAATAAAGTGGGAAAGGACTGCTGTGAGGCTGAGAAATCTGGAGGCCAGGAGACAAACAGTGGGTGCTCAAAAAATGCAGCTCTGCGCCCTTGGGGAAAGAAATAAAATGTGGAAGCCTTTTCTTTTGTTCTTCTGCTTCATCTTATATTAGCCATTTGTATGCTTATAAACATTTTTGGTGTGAGAATTCCTGTTTTGAAAGCTTTCAAGTTGTTTTTCGGTCCAAGTTGTTGGCATTCTACCTGGCAGTATCCGTACTTCTTATTTGAGGAATACAAAAGGAGATGCACTTTAGACTACTTATCCTTTAACTTTTGAATACTGGATGCGCAGGTATTAGTGCAAATTCAGTATGCCATTATGTGATGAGGAAAAAAAAAAAGACATGTTTATGACTAGGAAACAGTTCTTGGCAAAGAGAAGTTCTGTTCAGTTACTGAAATAGAGCTGAGTTTTCTTTTATTATGTATGTCTTTGAAGTTGAAATGATTCAGTAGTCATCTGTGAGCACTAGAGTAGTGAGTTCTTGGGAACGTTTGTACTCCCAAGGAGGCAGTTTGTGAAGCAAATGTATAGCGAGTAAGTATATTGTGACTTTTCTGACTAGCGTGCTATAGAGCAGGTGATGTTTTTGGTATCCTGGAGCACAGCAGTTAACACGAGGTGTCAAGTGGAAACTCAGGCACTTGGTCAATCCAGTTATCAGTTTCTACTCTTCATATGCTCTCATTTTCTTGGTGTGTATTTGTAATTGCTTTAAAGTGATCCTGTCAATTTGACAACCAGAAAGGGTGACAGAAATAAAGTCCAAATAGTTGATTTTAGAATTTTAAGTAAGTTGTAATAGGGGAACATATTAAGTGTGAGGATGACCATCAATTTGATTTTTCTTACTGTTCCTCTTGCTTATCTCCTTGACTGACAAGTTGACCGCTTCTCTTTATGTAAAGTTTTATTTCTTTTAAATTAAAAATAAAAGTTCATGAACTTTGTACTGACTCAGGATGTGTGATGCTGTGTTTTAATCACTGCTCTGTTCAGTCAGTAAAATTCCTATACTTTTAAAACATCCCTGACTGTCAGGTTAGCACTGCTACTACGTGCCGCCATTTTGTTATCATTGTTTTGCATCATCATTGACTTGTGTGATCAGGTGTCTTTCACCACATGAAGGAATGAAACTGGCAACAGTCATTTTATAACGGTGTATGTTAATGTATAATGTTTAATCTACTCCACATCTTTCTGCAAGGTTTTCTGGCATCCTTTTTTAGCATTCATGTTAAAGGAGGCGCCCAGGATGGCCCTTCAGGTTTTCTGATGTGTTTAAGAATATGCGGTCAATGTTACTTGCTGGAACCAGCCCTGGAAAAGTTGAACTAGTGCCATATATTTCTTGCTACTGTTATGTCTAACTATAAAATGAAGGAAGTGCTAATAACACTTCCTACTTGTTTAGCACGTTTTCCTCCCCAGCTCTCCAAGGAGTTGGCCAATATCAGGCAAGATTCCCAGCCCATGTTTCTATTATTTTATAATTCTTGTAACAGTGTTGCATAAGGCTTCCACTCAGTATCTTTTTTTCTTAGGTTCTCCTAAAATTTGGAAAGTAATACTTGCTAGTATCATCCCCATTTCTCAGATACTAAGAACAAGGCATATCTTGGCTAAGTATTTGACCTAGGATTATACTATAATCAGCCGCAGTGCCGAAAACAGAACACGGGATTCTTCCTCGACTTCATTTTATTCCTGAGCAATAGTTTCTCTCCTTTACAGATAAATGTACTTACAACAGGACCAAAGAAAATACATTTCCGGGTTCCAAAAATATTTCCCACATCTCTTCTTCAGTGTTCCAGTGTTAGGATTTATATTAGATTTATTGTCTGAAGTAAAGTTTCAGTGCTGGTTATAAACACGATCTGTTCCCATATTATTCCTGATTTGACTACTATCCCAGAAGGTGATGGATAGCTGAAGAAAGAGTATAATGAATGTATCCCATATTTTCTTTTTGCCCTTCTAAATTTGACTTAATATAAGGTTGCTTTCTGCCAGGAAATTTCATGAATGGGCATATGTTAATAAGCCAGACTTTTTTTTCTTTTATAGTAATAAACTTAACAAAATAGCTCCCCAAAGTGGATTCAGTTAGAGTGTGTTAAACTTGAGCGAGTACTTCCTGAACTTACAGGGGGAAGCAACGCCAGCCACTCTGAAAATGAAGTTGTTCCTATAAAACTTAGTTACTGCAGTCTGAATATATTTTGTGCTTTGATGTAGATCTTCAATAATTCTTTTTGTTAGTGAATGTTTGTATAACTTGAGGAGGAGTCTGTAAAAACTAGAAGAATTGATCGTTCTGCTTTAAAAATACTTAAAAAAAACTGAGGATAAAGTTTCTGAGAGTGGCAGGTTTTGTTTTTTTTTTTTTCCTTCAGAGTAACAGAAGTGAAAGCTGCATTTTGATCAGTTTTGCTCAGCCTTCTTAGTGACAACTTCAGGCGCAAAGCGTGTGCTGGTGTGCACACACAAAGCAGTCTTCTTGTTTTGGTGCCCCGCACGTGAACCACTGCATGTCCACACATGCCTCACATAAAGAGTCCATTCTTGCTCACACGCAGCCAAGGAGGCTGGCCGCTGCAGTCTTCTGCTCAGGGGAAATTGGCAGCCTTTCTTCTCCTGTAAACAACAGCCTGACGTCACCCCATGCAGCAGTGATAGCGGACCCACTTTAGAGATTCTCAACTGGCAGATCTGCTGAAGGCCTGTCACTGGCTTTGATCATCTTCACTCACACTTGAATAAATGCAGTAGGGGGAAATTCGTTAATGTCAGGAATACTGGTGTAGCCCTTTAAAATGGTTTGTGAAGTACTTGACCTTGAATTTTCACATATAATCCTAATGAGAAACCTGTGTGACCAGCAGGAGAATTGTAGTTATTTCTATTTTAGAAATGAGGTAACTCGGAGAGATTAACCAAGATGGCGGAGTAGAAGGACGTGCTCTCACTCCCTCTTGCGAGAGCACCAGAATCACAACTGGCTGCTGGACAATCATTGACAGGAAGACCCTGGACTTCACCAAGGAGGACACCCCACGTCCAAGGAAAGAGGAGAAGCCACAGTGAGACGGTAGGAGGGGCGCAATCAGAGTAAAATCAAATCCCATAACTGCTGGGTGGGTGACTCACAGACTGGCGAACACTTATACCACAGAAGTCCACCCACTGGAGTGAAGGTTCTGAGCCCCACCTCAGGCTTCCCAACCTGGGGGTCCGGCAAAGGGAGGAGGAATTCCTAGAGAATCAGACTTTGAAGTCTAGTGGGAATTGATTGCAGGACTGTGACAGGACTGGGGGAAACAGAGACCCCACTCTTGGAGGGCACACACAAAGTAATGTGTGCATCGGGACCCAGGGGAAGGAGCAGTGACCCTGGGGGAGACTGAACCAGACGTACCTGCTGGTGTTGGGGGGGTCTCCTGCAGAGGTGAGTGGTGGCTCTGTTTCACCGTGGGGATAAGGACACTGGCAGCAGAGGTCCTGGGAAGTTCTCCTTGGCGTGAGCCCTCCCAGAGTCTGCCATTAACCCCACCAAAGAGCACGGGTAGGCTCCAGTGTTGGGTTGCCTCAGGCAAAACAACCAACAGGGAGGGAACCCAGCCCCACCCATCAACAGTCAAGTGGATTAAGGTTTTACTGAGCTCTGACCACCACAGCAACAGTCAGCTCTACCCACCACCAGAGCCTCCCATCAAGCCTCTTAGATAGCCTCAACCACCAGAGGGCAGACAACAGAAGCAAGAAAAACTACAATCCTGCAGCCTGTGGACCAAAAACCACAGTTACAGAAAGACAGAGAAGATGAAAAGGCAGAGGGCTATGTACCAGATGAAGGAACAAGAAAAAACCCCAGAAAAACAACTAAATGAAGTGGAGATAGGCAACCTTCCAGAAAAAGAATTCAGAATAATGATGGTGAAGATGATCCAGGACCTCGGAATAAGAATGGAGGCAAAGATTGAGAAGATGCAAGAAATGATTAACAAAGACCTAGAAGAATTAAAGAACAAACAAACAGAGATGACCAATACAATAACTGAAATGAAAACTACACTAGAAGGAATCAATAGCAGAATAACTGAGGCAGAAGAACGGATAAGTGACCTGGAAGACAGAATGGTGGAATTCACTGCTGCGGAACAGACTAAAGAAAAAAGAATAAAAAGAAATGAAGACAGCCTAAGAGACCTCTGGGACAACATTAAACGCAACAACATTCGCATTATAGGGGTCCCAGAAGGAGAAGAGAGAGAGAAAGGACCAGAGAAAATATTTGAAGAGATTATAATCGAAAACTTCCCTAACATGGGAAAGGAAATAGCCACCCAAGTCCAGGAAGCGCAGAGAGTCCCATACAGAATAAACCCAAGGAGAAACACGCCGAGACACATAGTAATCAAAGTGGCAAAAATTAAAGACAAAGAAAAATTATTGAAAGCAGCAAGGGAAAAACGACAAATAACATACAAGGGAACCCCCATAAGGTTAACAGCTGATTTCTCAGCAGAAACTCTGCAAGCCAGAAGGGAGTGGCATGAAATACTTAAAGTGATGAAAGGGAAGAACCTACAACCAAGATTACTCTACCCAGCAAGGATCTCATTTAGATTTGATGGAGAAATCAAAAGCTTTACAGACAAGCAAAAGCTAAGAGAATTCAGCACCACCAAACCAGCTCTACAACAAATGCTAAAGGAACTTCTCTAAGTGGGAAACACAAGAGAAGAAAAGGACCTACAAAAACAAACCCAAAACAATTAAGAAAATGGTCATAGGAACATACATATCGATAATTACCTTAAACGTGAATGGATTAAATGCCCCAACCAAAAGACATAGACTGGCTGAATGGATACAAAAACAAGACCCATATATATGCTGTCTACAAGAGACCCACTTCAGACCTAGGGACACATACAGACTGAAAGTGAGGGGATGGAAAAAGATATTCCATGCAAATGGAAATCAAAAGAAATGAGGTAACTCAAGTCCAGAGAATTAAAAAGTTAGCCAGTGGTGGAATGACTGAAATTCAGGCCTCCTAAACACTGTTTTGTCTCTTTTTACTATGTTAAATAACTTCTTTAGTAATTGTTAATTGTTCTGTTACTTCCTCTCCCATCTAAAATGTGTGGGATGATGATTTATGAGTTTTTTCCCAGTCAAGACATCTGTGCGTTAAAATCAGATACAGTCTTGTTGCATTCGGAAACTCCCAGACAATACATTAACCCACTTCCTTGCCTCGGAGAGAGCCTTTTGAAAAATCTAGCATAAGTCTACACTCACCAGCCTAATTGGAAAGATTTATTAACAAGATCCTGTTCTTCATTTGGCCTCTGAAAGCTACATAAAATCGAGAGGATGGAAAATCGTAATTCTTTTGTGTTGTTAACAGGAAGAGACAAAGCTAACATGAAGGGGCTGTTCTATTAGTTAGAAATCAGAATTTTATTGGGAAGGAGGGGAGAGTTGAGCTACTGGTTAAAATATAACTTATTTGTTGTATAAGTAGTTGTCTTTCTCACATACCCACTTCTAGTTTATTTTCAGGCAGTTACAAAAAGTGAAAAAGAACAATGACCTTTCATGATTTATAGTTGTGTATGTGGTTTGGGAATACTTCAGGTTGTAGATAACTCTTGGTTTTCTCTTTTTGACTCTGAGTCGGTTTTTCAGTGTGACGTTGAAGAATAGGTAGAAGGGTGTTTAGGTGTGTGTGGACTACACACAGTAAATTAGTCGGACCTTAACTTCTCTGCTGAATGCCGCAACTTGAGCCAGCTCCCCTGATTTTGAAGTGTATGTTTAGAGAATGCAAATTAATGTTGATTTTAGCTTACCCCTGACAAAAAAATGTATTATGTTTTAATACATAATCCTATGTATTAAAAAGGCAAATATAATTTAAAAAAAAGAAACTGCTTTCTAAAACTGCACTTTGGTATACAGTAGGCACTCAAAAAGGAATTTTAAATGAAACTGTGATAATCAGAAATTAACTATGTTAGCAACCTCAATAAGCTAGCATCTATTATAGTAGTTGACTAAAGGTATACCCAAGGAAAAAAAGTGCGTTTGGGGTGGAAGAAACATATTTTATTGCATAACTTAAAATGAACCAAAAGAGCTGTTTATTTTGCTTTTTATTTCACTGAATGGAAAAAAAGTAGCTTTGCCTTTAAAAGACAGTACTGCTGGTTTTAAAAATTATAGCAGGTTGAAGGAATAGAAGGGTATTACATCAAATCTACTTTAACAAAGAAAACAAGTCACTGCCTTCTCACCATCTTTTGCTTTCTGTCTGTGGCAAAGAATAAGGAGCAAGTAACAGCTGCCAGTCAGAGCCCCTCATTTCTGTTGGGCAGTGAAGTCTCAAAGTCTGGGTGTGCTGGGGGAGTGGAGTGGCCAGTGCAGTGAGCCGCCCCAGCAGTGGGGGCAGTGCCACCGGTGCAGTGTGCGCACCAGTGCGGGGCTTCCCCAGCGCTGCCCTTGGGGGAAGCCCATGCCCACTTGTTACAGGAAAGGCTGCAGGGGGTCTCCCCAACCCAGCTTTAAGTTAAAAAACTGATGCTTCAAGTGTCCCAGTCTGTCACTTAACAGCGTGGAGTTTCTCATCACTGCAAGCGGCTGTTTGTAATTGTAAGCACATAGTAGTAAGGGCAGAGGACAGATGTTAGATAAGTGAAGTCAGTGGGAGAGCAGTGGGAGAGCCCAGCTGGCCTTAGATTTTAACTTTTAAGTAATTATCTGGCTATGTGTTCCACAGTGGGTAAAATATGAGCAGAAAACAAGGTGGAATTTGAATTTTAGCCTTCCATAAAAGCATTAGCTTTTTATTTTAGCATTTCAGAGTTGGAAAATACCATTTTGGCAGATTTGGTACGAATGATGATACCACCTGGATTTGTATGGTGCCTTGCAGTTCATAATCACTCTCATGAGCATTATTTTATTTAACACCTGCAGCTGTAACCACCTCGTGAGGTACTGCCCTTCGCCTTTATAAGTGAGAAAACACAGTTCTGAGAGGTTATGACTGGTCGAAGGGCACCCAGCTAGTAGGCAGTACTAGGGCTTCGACTGGAATCCCTGTCCTTTGACTCCAGCGTTCCTGTCACCGAGCCGGGAACAAGCACCTTGATAACACCCAGCTTCATGGTCTTCCCACCTCTCGCTCTCGCATCTGCGCAGAAAACCACAGGCAGCAAATCGAGCTTAGTGACCGGTTCCTGTTGCTCCCAGTAAACTGTATCATCAAAGGGCAGCTTCTTGATTGACTTTGAAGTTAATAATCCAATAAAAAAAGAGAAGACTTGTTATTTCTTACGCAGAATTAGAAGAGTAGTGCACAATGAACCATAGGGACCATTTGGTTTTAATACACATTGTTTTACCCAGAGTAAAGCCCTTCATAAGGAAAGTGAAACTCCAGTTAATTGCAGAGGACTAGAGCCCATTTCCCCAGCCTCAGACCAGGTGGCGTTTTCTTTTAAAAAGGACACCTCCTTAAACAGAGGCTAGAGTCCTCATCCCAGGAGCTAATTTGACTTGAGCTTCCAGCAGAAGCAGTTACCCTTTGCGAAGCCTTGTGCTGGAACCAGGCTTGTGGGAGTTTAGGATCTAGTGGGGGAGACTTACTCCAGGGTGAAATGCCCCAGTGCTAAGTGTTCAGTCATTTAAGAGACTAAGAAGGTCACGGATAGATTCATGGATAACTCAGATTTGGTCTCAGTCTTCTGGAAAACATTTATGAAAAAGCCCTTTCTTATATGACCTTCTATTTGTAAGAAAAATGACAACTGTGGCCACTTGGGAGTGTTTCAGAAGAACGAACGCTGCCTATCCCTAAGAAGCTGAAGTATGAAGATTAAAAGCAAATCAAATTTTGATTGTTAGCCCTGGATTTCTCTTTAGGCATTGTCCCTAGAAGTTTTGACTGAGAAAATCGTGTATCACTTGTGCCTTGTTATAAAAGCTCTGCTAATACCTTTTAACTCCTTGGCATACATTTTCAAAGAACTGATGGTGAGCGAGAGCTTGGAGAGCCTTTTTGAACCTCCTGGTAATTTGGGCAGTCTCCAAGTCAGGCTGAGTTGATAGGGGATGCAGAATTGATCAGAATAATTACAAGTTCCATTATATAAAACTTGGCCAACAAAAATGCTCAGGGAATGCCTTTATAGGACCTAACTTGCACCAGAATTAAACTTGTCTTTCTCAGTAGTTACTTCCAAAGCTGAACAAACTTCATTGTGTAAACGGGTCAGTTTGTGCAGTATTCTGCATGACATGTTCAGGTATACACAAAGGCAGTTGGATTATAAATTTCAAGGCCAAACTAGCTTCCAGTAAAGCAGATATATGAGGAAGCTATATTATATTATATTCTTAGAGGAAGAGAAAATTCTCTTTAATTTAAAAGCTGCGTTCAATTTCCCAGTCTCTTGGCTTGGATCGTGCTCACCTCTGTCTGCTCCAGGTTTGGCTCCTCCGTTTATTCTCTCACGTTCCTGCCTCTAGGTCCTTGAATCACACTCGGCAGTACTTGCTTATAATCAGGTGGTCCTGTCCTCACTCCGTTCTCCAGGGCCTAAGAAGTGGATAGAATGATTTGGGGTTAGCTTTAAAAAAATAACCAGATACCCCATTGATTACAGTCTGTGTAGTACCTTTCTACCATGATGTGTCTCACTGGCTTCAAATCAGGCCAAAGACAGAGGTAAAATACTGTAAATGGTACATATGTAAACTTTGCTGAAGAGGCTGTGAGGGTCCTACCTTCACTTACCATGTTTACCCAAAAGTGTCCCTCATTTCATTTTGGTAGTGAAGACCAAAGTTGAATTTCATTAAAAATCTATGTATATTTATAGCTTTTTGTGGGTTTTGCCAGTTTTCCCTCTTAGGTGATAAATGGTGGTGGTGAAGGGGAGTTCCATAAATTTTAGGGCAAGAACCCAACTCATTATTCATTCAATTCATTATTCATTATTTAAATTTTCAGTTCATCACTTCAGCCCCCAAGACTTTAGGAGAAAAACAGGCATTGCCTGTCTATTTGTTTGACGGAAAGTGTCAGAAACCTATCAAACTAACTTAGAAAATGGAGACTTACCGACTTATAGAATTTAAGAAAGGCCTGGGCCACCAGACTGTGGGAGGAGCAGTACCGTAGTCGGCTTGAACGTGGCCAGGACTCTCTCCGTCTTTCATCTCTGTCTCTTTCTGCATTTTTGTTTCATTCCTTCTCATGGCTGGCAACATGGCCACCAACAGTTTTTATTATAGCTTCTGTCACTGAAAAGTTCTCTGAATGCCAAGTTAAGAAAAAATCATAGGCAAGAAACTCAGATCAGTGTGTGTCATGTGTCCATCCCTGGGTCATTCAGCAGGGTTAGGGAGATGGGGGTCATGTAGAAACATGGCGACACGTGTGTGTTTACCCATAGGACTAAAAGTGAGTAGGTGGGTATTGCCCAGGATAAGACATGCTTGTTGGGAAGAAAATTCCCCAGCATGTATGCTCACTACAACATGTCAGACCAGTGCCTTTCAAATGTTTTGACAGAAAACCATAGTAAAAAATACGTTTTACATTTAAGCACACACACACACACACACACACACACACACACATTTAATTGAAAAAAAAAATTGTGAAACAGTATTTACCCTCACTATGTACAAGGCATTCTGATACTTTCTATTACATTCTATTGTGGTTCATTTTAAAGAAATATTGATTATAATTTACCTAGCTGATTTCATGACATTAAGATCGGTAGTTTGAAAAATACTATGCTAGATGTTAAAAGTAGCAGGTAGACAACTTCACATGCAAACAGATACTTGCACGTGGATATTTATTCAGTCTTGTTGAATAATTTATGTTCTAGAAAGATGCTGGGGTCTCATAGGGTGACAAATATGTGACATGAATGCCTTTCCAGTTTCCATGGTGGATGATATGATTGTGCTTTTCCTACCGAGGAATATTGTGGAGGCTTTCCCAGCCCTTTGTAAAGTAAAGTAAGCAAGACAAGTGCCATATGCAATCAGCTGCACTCCACTCTGTTATGGACTTACCTCTTGCTGAGAAATACTGAAATCCTCTGGACCTAGAAAATTTCCCGAAGTGCTTTCACTTCTCTCTTAAAACAAAACATCAGCACCACTTTCTTGAAAACTTTGTTGTGGCAGCATGAAGGACAGCTTTCCTGATCATTGTAATACTGTAAAAGGATGGATGAAATCTTTGCTTATCCAAGAGTCAGCTGAAGAACTAAGGCCTCTTGTTTTTTATTTTCTACTGAAACATTTGAATCCCCAGCCTTCTACCTTTTAAGTTGAATTGAGAAGTTCAGATGGAAACTTAACAGCAGTAGAGCAGAGTGACTCCTGAACGAGACATACGAAAATGCAGAGAAGAGTAGTAGAATTCCTTCCTGCAAAAGCCCATGGAGATCCTAAATAACAACTGATTAGCATATAGTGCCATGAATCTTACTGTGAAATGCACAGCCATAAAATGTTTAGAAGAATATATTGGAGAATATAGAATTAGGAATACAGAGAGATTTCACAGAACAAGATACAAAAAGTACTGACCATCAAGGAAAAGATTGATAAATTTGACTACTGTTGATGAACTTTTAGTCATTAAAAAGATTGGAAAAAGTAGATTGAGAAAAGTATTTAGAACACATATAATAGACAAAGGACTGATATTCAAAATATATAAAGAACTGTTGATGGGAGTGTAAACTGGTATAACCATGTTAGGAAAAAGTTTGGCAGTATCTAGTAAAGCTGAAGATAAGATACCCTGTGATTCAGCAGTTTCACTCCTACTAGATTTATAACCTAGAGCAATAGTTCCTCAAACCTTTTGATCTCACTGTACAGTTTTGAAAATTATTGAGGACCTCAAAGAACTTTTGTTTATATGGATTATATCTGTTGATAGCTACCATATTAGAAAATAAAGAAAAATTTAAAATATTTATGTATTCATAAAAAAACCATTATGTGTTAACACAACTTATTTTTTATGAAAAATAACTAAATTTTTCCAAAGCAAAAAAAATTAGTGGGAAGACTGGCACTGTTTTACAGTTGTGCAGACCTATCTAATGTCTAGCTTAATAGAAGAGAGCTGGATTCTCCTATCTGCTTTTGCATTTATCTGTTGTGGTATGTTGTTTTGGTTGAAGTAGACAAAGAAAATGTAGCCTTCCACAGATACGTAGTTGGAAAAAAGAGGAATATTTTAATAACCTTTTCAAATAATTGTGGATATTCTTTTTTGTAAAATCTGAAACCATATCAATATACTTTAATTTACTTAAAATCTTTTAGTTTACCTTGCATGTTGTTGAGTAGATTTTTCACTCATGCCTGATTTTGTAACATCATACACTGATTGTTTGGAAAATATTGTTTCACTGAGTTATGCAGATATTTTCATTGTTGACACATTTCATTATACAATATTAAAATGTCACATTCTTTAACTTTACTACTGATACCATCAGAAAAGTGTTTAAGTATTGGGAAGCTGTCAAGCACGTAGTGGCAGATAGCAAGTTTTCCAAAATTCTAATTTTCACTTGAAAGCCCGAATTTTATCACTGGCACCAAAACTCTGTTGTTTTTCTCGAACTGATTGGCTCACTTGTCTGCTAGATACTCAAGTCTGAATAACCACAGTTTGTCTGACTGTCATTCCTTCAGTAAGAATGGTGTCCCATGAAGCAAGCAGCTACCGTCAGCTCAAAGGCAAACAATTGCCCAAGCCCTTTCTCCAGGCAACCTTCGTCCCTTGGTATGTGGCAGAAGTGCTTTATGTGTACTCTCCCATTTCGTCACACAGAGCATTAAAAAGACATGTACTTGAGGGTTGAGATTTAATTAAATTAATATTTTTTTCTGCTTTAGTGGGTGAAGGTCAGGAAAACGATGACTGCTAGTACCGTTTGGTGCTACTGCCTTTGTTCGTGTCATCCTGAATCCATCTAAGCGTTTCACTGTTTTTCAACGGTGAAAAATGCAAATAATATCTTAGAATTATTATGAAAATAGTTTTGACTTTGTGGACCCTCTGAAGGGGCCTGGAGATCCCCAGGGGTCCTAGAATCCCCTCGCTGTCCAGGAATTGGACCACACTTGAGAACTGTGCCCTAGAGAAAGCACAACTCTTGTGCACCAGGATACACAGGATCCATCAGGGATACATGAATGTGAGTGCGGGGGGTGGGGGGGGCATATGATCAAGGAGAGGTATATGGTGAGGAGGATGCTTCTGGGATGCTGACAGTGTTCTATTTCTTAGCCTGAGTGGGGGTGTTTGTTCTATGATATGTGTATCTATACATCTTTTATTTACAAGTCTGATTCTCTGACTTTCACTAGCATTGTTAGTGTTAGTCTCTGGTTTAGCAAAATAAAGGGTGTTGAGAAGGGAGGAACCACCCTCCAGTGCTCCCCTCTTTGTATTGTGTATGGGATGTATTTATCCAGCCTTTTCTGCATTTTGGGCTGTGGTTCTTTTGGTTATATTACAGTTGAGGTAGGAATTCAAGTACTTCTAGTGTGTTTTCCCCCTCATAGTTTCTGACGTGGCTAATGCAGTGAAAATTATGAGGAAGCTTTTTTTCTTTTAATTGAAAACTTTATATAGTGCTTAGTTATTTGAGACTTAGGAACCTTACCATAGAAGCTATTCCCATATTCTTATTTTCTGGAAGGGGAACAAAATTAAAAGTAACTCGAGTAAGGACACAAATGCAGAGTAAAACCATTTCTTCTTTTGCTGTTATTAAATCATAAAACTACGGTGACCATACATGAAATATGAAGTCGTAATAAGATTTTGGCATTACTGGATTATCTTACTTATGGTCATGCTTTGAGAACACTTTCACTTTAGTTGTCTAATTTTATCTCCATAACACTGAATTAAGCACAGCAAGTACTGATACTTCCATTTCATAGATAAGAAAACTGAGGCACAGAAAAGATCTGTGAATTAATTCAGTAGCAAAGCCAGGACTACTCTAGATTTCATGACTCCTAAGGAATTCAAGATAGTCATCAAAACCTGGGCATTTTTGTCTTTGCCTCGTTAGCCCTCCTAACAAGCCGAGCTCCTCCACTCTTGGTCAGGAACGTCAGTCAGTGCTCTGCATGTACGTCAGCACCACCTACCATGCTTCCTTATGCTCTGACACTTGGAATGAGAACATTTAGAAAACCACAGTTTTGTCTGTTAGAAACTGAGTCCATTGAGGTGTGTGTCCTGTGCTACTAATCACGGCCTTCAACCTGAACCCTCATGCCGTAAGTGAGAGGAGTGTTTATGCTCCTTTTGTTAGCTGTCAGGGTGACTGGAAGGTGGTGGAGCTGGACTGCAGATAAAACCAGTTCCCCTTCAGATGTACCTGATCTCCCAGCAGTGCTGTCTTCTTGCTCCTTGGCCGAGGTCCACACACGTGGGATTTGTGTGTGCAAGAGTGTATGCACTAACAGAAAAGAATGATCCCAGCTTGGCTGCAACAGACTAGGCAGAGAGCCTAGGCAAAGAGCTCCTGGGCTCTGGAGGATATGGGGAATGGCCCATAGAACCAACTCTGACTTAAATGGACATGTGAAGTCTTCCCGCAAGTGGCAGCAGAATCTCTGGCAACAGAGTGAGGCAATTAGAAAAAAATTAAGTCTCTTTTTATGGTTTGTCCAGGTTAATCTTTTTTCTTTTTTGAAAGTAATGTTTACGTTTGTTTAATGTTAGAGTCCCAGGATAAATAGATATTATATATAAATGGATATTATGGGCCCTGTATTTCACAACCAGGACCTACATTTAGTAAATATTTTTCTCATTAGCTCCTACCAGGATGTTATTTTTGAGATATAGGTCTTAATCGAGTCTTTCACAAGTGAAATATAACAGAAATCTTAGAAATGAATCTACTAACTGCATTTTTCCGGATGCATTTCAAATACGGTAGTCTAATTATAAGCAACCCCTACACACAAATGGCTGCTGCTCTTGCCCCACGGTTCCCCTTCTGACCAGGCCCAGGTGCGGCTGCCACGGAAGGCGCTGTCAGTGCTCAGAGGATCTGTGGGTCGGAGTGGAGGAAGGAGGGACAGTTAAAGAAACAGTGCCGGGGGAGCAGACCCCAGGAACAGAGCCTGTGCCGTCATACTGTGGCAGTTTCCTGTCCCCTTGTCCACAACCAGACTTCTTTGTTTTACTTATGCTCATCAAGTGCCATTGGACAGAGTAACAAGTGTGGATTAGCAGGAGTCTTCTTTTTTTTTAAATTAATTAATTACTCTATTTATTTTTGGCTACGTTGGGTCTTTTGCTGTGCGCGGGCTTTCTCTAGTTGCAGCGAGCGGGGGCTACTCTTTGTTGCATGGGCTTCTCACTGCGGTGGCTTCTCGTTGCCGAGGATGGGCTCTAGGCACGCGGGCTTCAGTAGTTGTGGCACATGGGCTCAGTAGTTGTGGCTCGCGGGCTCTAGAGTGCAGGTTCAATAGTTGTGGCACACGGGCTTAGTTGCTCTGCGACATGTGGGATCTTCCCGGACCAGGGCTCGAACCCGTGTCCCCTGCATTGGCAGGCGGATTCTTTTTTTTTCATTTTTTTAAAGTTATTTATTTATTTATTTTTTGGCAGGCGGATTCTTAACCGCTGCGCCACCAGTGAAGTCCAGCAGCAGTCTTCTTTAACCTATAGCAAGGAGAATAAGAGCATGAGTCTGGAGTCTGACACTGTAGACTTGAAATTGGCTGTTATCACCTCCCAGCTGTGTGACCTTTGAGCAGGTTGCTTTACCCCACCTAGTGAGTCTGTTTTGTCTTCTGTGAATGGGGATAATTGTACCTACCTCCCAGGGTTACTCTAGGATTATATTATGACCTGTATGCATATGGTATACATGACCCCATGCCTAAGCTGTATTGATAGTAAGCACTCAGTAGATGGTAGCTCTTTTCATATATGCAGACAATTAAAAGGTTCATTCATGATCCCTACAGTATAAATTATTTTTAAGACAAGGCTTTATTCCACATATCTATCTGAACTCTACTCCCCGGAGGAGCTGACTTTTTTGTTTTTTTTTAATGAAATAATTTTTAAATTTAATTCATCATTTTCAAGGTATATTTATTTTTCACACTGGACTTATAACCACACATCCACTAAATGTGGATCTTTTTTTTTTAATTTTTGAATTTTATTTAATTTATTTTTTTTATACAGCATGTCCTTATTAGTCATCCATTTTACACACATCAGTGTATACATGTCAATCCCAGTCTGCCAATTCATCACACCATCACCCCTACCTCCCACTGCTTTCCCCCCTTGGTGTCCCTACGTTTTTTCTCTACTTCTGTGTCTCAATTTCTGCCCTGCAAACCTGTTCATCTGTACCATTTTTCTAGGTTCCACATATATGTGTTAATATATGATATTTGTTTTTCTCTTTCTGACTTACTTCACTCTGTATGACAGTCTCTAGATCCATTCACATCTCTACAAATGACCCAATTTCGTTCCTTTTTATGGCTGAGTAATATTCCATTGTGGATATGTACCACATCTTCTTTATCCATTCGTCTGTCGATGGGCATTTAGGTTGCTTCCATGACCTGGCTAAATAGTGCTGCAGTGAACATTGGGGTGCATGTGTCTTTTTGAATTACGGTTTTCTCTGGATATATGCCCAGTAGTGGGATTGCTGGATCATATGGTAATTCTATTTTTATTTTTTTAAGGAACCTCCATACTGTTCTCCACAGTGGCTGTATCAATTTACATTCCCACCAACAGTGCAAGAGGGTTCCCTTTTCTCCACACCCTCTTCAGCATCTGTTGTTTGTAGATTTTCTGATGATGCCCATTCTAACTGGTGTGGGTTGATACCTCACTGTAGTTTTGATTTGCATTTCTCTAATAATTAGTGATGTTGAGCAGCTTTTCATGTGCCTCTTGGCCATCTGTATGTCTTCTTTGGAGAAATGTCTATTTAGGTCTTATGCCCATTTTTTGATTGGGTTGTTTGTTTTTTTAATATTGAGCTGCATGAGCTGTTTATTTATTTTGCAGATTAATCCTTTGTCCGTTGATTCATTTGCAAATATTTTCTCCTATTCTGAGGGTTGTCTTTTTGTCTTGTTTATGGTTTCCTTTGCTGCAAAAGCTTTGAAGTTTCATTAGGTCCCATTTGTTTATTTTTGTTTTTATTTCTATTACTCCAAGAGGTGGATCAAAAAAGATCTTGCTGTGATTTATGTCAAAGAGTGTTCTTCCCATGTTTTCCTCTAAGAGTTTTATAGTGTCCTGTCTTACATTTAGGTCTCTAATCCATTTTGAGTTTATTTTTGTGTATGGTGTTAGGGAGTGTTCTAATTTCATTCTTTTACATGTAGCTGTCCGGAGCTGACATTTTGAGAGGGGTAGGACAGTAGGGCACTGTTAGCGTGGAGATGCTAGGGAAAAGGGCAGGCCAAGGTGAGAAAGTCAGGAGATGTGGAACATCATAAGGCCCTGGGAAGTGGGGAAAGGAAGACTAAAAGGTGAGACTGGGTACATTGTTCCCCCAGAAAAGGGGTGAATTCTTCCTCTTCTTCCTTCCTATTGAACCTCATACACATTGCTGCTAGGACCCCAAACTCAGGCTGAGACTGTTAATACTGTATCTGCCCTCTGGCTGTACATTCAGTCACCTGCAGAGCTTATAAAAAAGGACCCATGCTTGGGCCCTGCCCCAGTCCCTCAAATCTGAATTTCTTAGGGGGTGAGACCCAGCAGCACCTCAGGTAACCAGTGTGCATCCAGCGTGGGGAAGCATTTTAGCTACGTATGGGTTAAGTATACTTGTGAAGGCTAGCCTGGAAACCTGCCCATTCCAAGTTCTAAACAAGTGGGAACATTCCACACACACAAACACGTGCACACATACATACACACCCACACACACAAATGTACATATGCAGTCTTAACTTCAGCAAAAAAACTTTGTCCTTCATTGATTCAACAATCATAAGGAGTGTAGAAGAGATGCTGTTGTCAATACTTTTAAGTGGAGAAATAAGCTTTATTCATGAATAACTATAAAAATTCCAAGATATCATGAATGCTGTAACAGAGGCCTAAATTAGGATGACAGTCCAGAGGAAGGACAGAGTATCTCATTAGTGCTAACAGGGACAATCTGGAGCATTGAGGATAAAAAGGGGAACAGCATTTCAGAGAGAGGGAATGTTGTGAGCAAAGACTTGGAGATGGAAAAGCCCAAGGTATATAGAGGAACAATAGGTGGACCAGCTGGGGAGAAAGTTGAAGCTTGTGCTAAGGAATTTGCCAAGTTAGTGCAGGTTTTGAAGAGGAGGGTGGTGTGGATGGAGCTGTCTGTAGGAAGCTGGATCTGATGGTGATGGTACCCTGAGGGGAGAGGACTGGAAGTGGATGTATTTTCAAAGACCTATAGAATTGAACACAGACATAGAGTTGAACAGTGAGCAGTAGGGGAGGGGTGACACGGAGAGAATGGGAAAGGGGAGGGGAGGGTCGGCAGCTGGAATGAGAGAGGAAACTCATTCTTTCACCTTGCCCTGCTGTTGCCCAACGTCTGTCTATTATTCTGCGAGATCTATGTCAGTCCATCTCTAACCACTCTTTGGATTTTACCTAGGGATACAAAGGCACAGAAAAAAGCTGGAAAAAAATTTTTTGAAAGCTACCCTTTTTTGCAGAGATGTTTTTTTTTTTTTAAATTGAATGTAGAATATTGGAGAAATTGTTTAAACTAAGGTGTTTCTGTTTCAACCTGCTCATAACTGCTGATTCTTCCCAAATTATTTCTAAAAACCTGGCAGTAGAAAGACTTTTCTGAAAAACCATCTGCAGCTCTCACTTCCCTGAATCCCATTCTCCCTTTGTCAGGCATTCTTTATCTAATGGCCCAGATAAAATGAACTCTTTGGGAGAATCTGAGTGCATTTCCACTTATGAGCACAGAGAAATACTTTATTTAGAAATAGGAAGGATTCTGTTGCAAGCCTGTTGCAAGGCTGCAGAGAGCTCCTATCCAAAAATTAAGGAAGGAGTGTGGGTGTGGGAGCACCTGCCCTGTATTTGCCTGGATTAGCCCTGGACTCAGAATCCTGAGAAGGGACAGTGATTTATGTTATTTCCAGTTAATATAAATATTAAGAATGAGAAGAAAGGCTATTGTTCTGCCTTAGAAATCAGATTAATTAGGCAAAACCATACATGAGAGAAGTTTTAATCAGTGAGATTGCGGGTGGGAGGTGGCTTCTCTTATGAAGTTTACTTCACTATAAAGAAACTGAAAAATTGATACAGATATAAAGACGATAAAAAGACAAAAGAATAATATGAGAAGTTTTTATTTTAAGAAAGACACCTAATCGCAAACATTGAACTACAGTTTTGACTTTTGACATTTTCCTTATTCCATGTATGTGTGCTTTATATATAGGTATATATAAATAATATCTATGCAATGATGTGGTCGGGAATATGTACTTAAAATATAACAATCATTTTCTTGTATTTCTGTAGCATTTTTATCATTGAAATTTACTTAGTATTATAAATATTCTATTATGTTTATAAATCATAATTTATCAAGCAGTTCTCTAATGCTGGATCATTAGATTGTTTCTTGTTTTTAGGTACTAGAGAAACACTGTGTTGTGTAGCTCCTTTTTGCTCTTATTCAATTATTTCCCTACAATCAGAGTCCTAAGAGTAGATTTATTTAGTCAAAGAGTATATCTTGATGGTGCTTGTCTCAGTTCCTTTCTGAAAATGAGTACTTTCTATATCTGCTTAACACTCTAATGATAATAAACCTAGAAACTATAAAACCTTCTTTATTACCACAATTTTGATTTCAGTTTTTAAATCTCAAATTGAAAAAAACTATTATTCCTTTAAATTTAGCATCTCGGGCTTCCCTGGTGGCGCAGTGGTTGAGAATCTGCCTGCTAATGCAGGGGACACGGGTTCGAGCCCTGGTCTGGGAAGATCCCACATGCCACGGAGCAACTGGGCCCGTGAGCCACAGCTACTGAGCCTGCGCGTCTGGAGCCTGTGCCCCCAACGGGAGGGGCCGCGATAGTGAAAGGCCCGCGCACCGCGATGAAGAGCGGTCCCCGCACCGCGATGAAGAGTGGCCCCCACTTGCCGTAACCAGAGAAAGCCCTCGCACGAACCGAAGACCCAACACAGCCAAAAATAAATAAATAAATAAATAAAGTAGCTATAAATTTAGCATCTCATAAATACATTTACATCTGTAATATAAATTAAAAACAAATGCAGTTCATGAATTTATAATTATCTAAATAAGCTATATCCTTTATTATATAAAATAAATCCCACATACTATCTTCTCTTTCCTTCAGTATTTCCAGAAAGTTTATATCACTGGTTTTTTAAAACTATAAATCCCTATAAAATCCTAATTTTTCTTTTTTTCATAATATGCTAGGTCAGTTCAATCATATTTATACACCTAGTAGGTACCAGAGTTTGCTTTAAAAAAATCGATGTTTGTGTATGCACACGTTTCTTTTGTTAATTTTAAAAAAGAAAAACCCAATTTTTGAGTTATTAGATATCAGTCTGGAATATTAAAATATCTTTCTCTGCAAGCTGCAAGTCATCTGCGTTCAGGTAGGTCTTTTTCCAAGGACTTGTTTTCTGTGTGCTGATATATAGCTGTGTTAAGACTAAAATAAGCTTTGTGGCTTAGAATAGTCTCCTTGCCAGTCGGTCCCTGCCACACTTTTTTTTTCCCCTTCAGTCCATCCTATTCATTACTCCTGGATTAATTTTCCTAAAACACTGCTTACTGAAAAACCTCACTGGAAAACCTTAATTGACTCCCCATTTCTAGATGAATTGAGTATAAACTTTTCACCTTGGCATTTAAGACCCATGACAAAACGTGCCTTTGCAGGTTCATGAGAACCACTGGCCAGATTAGTGTGCTGCCGCGGTTCCCCACCCAAGATTTACCTCATCAGAAACTTCTAGGAGTGGGACTTTCCGAAATCTCTCTCTCTTTTCAAAGCCCCCCAGTTGAATGAAGCACCACTGGGCAGGGGGGGATGCACTCTGGCACCAGCAAAGGGCAGACACAGGCTTACATCGTGGCTCTGCCACTTAGCAGCCCAGGGATTTCCAGCATGGGTGCCGGCCTCTACACCTAGGCTTTCTTCTTTTTTTTCTGTAAAGTGGGGTCAAATAGTATTTTGTGAGAATAATCACAATTATGCATACCACGATTGGTATAGAGTAAGTACTAAAGAAATACTGGCCACTACTGTTTTATAGTGACAGTAGTAGTAATAAAAATCGTAAGCTTTGTGTTCAGGCAGATGTGGGCTCAACTTACAACTCTGTTCTTCCTCTCTCTAGATCTTATCCAAATTACCTAATTCTCTGACCCTCAGTTTCCTCATCTACAAATACGGCTAATAATGCCTCCCTTATTTAATATGAGATATAAAATATCAGCACATTGCTACATAGTAGGCACAAAATGATAGCAAATGTTTTATTATATGCCAGTTACTGTTCTAAGCTCTTTATGTTTTGTTTGTTTGTTTGTTTTTAGCATACCTCAGTTTTTATTTTCAAAACAGGGACACATATTCTTGAAGAAACTTAACAATCATGAATCAACTGAACCATTTGACAAGAAGTTCACAAGCCAATGTGAAGAAAGGGAGAGAGTATGAGAGCATGTAAGCTCTTTATGTTTTAACTACTCTTCCTATGAACCTTATGAGGTGATACCAGTATTGTCATTATTTCACAGATGAAGAAACTAAGACACAGAGAAGTTAAGTAATTTGCTCAAGGTCACACAGCTAGGAAGCTATGGATTTGGACTCACTCCCCTGACTCCAGAGCCCACTCTCACCCACTATGCAGTGTTTCTTCTCATTATTATATTGCATTGTTATTGACTTATTTTATTTTTCCTCCACCCCCTCCTCTATCTACACTAGCTCCCTTAGGACGGTGAGTAATTTTTCTTTATATCCCCTACAGCACCTAGCAAGTACCTCATCTGTAGAAGATATTTAACAAACATGTGTTCAATTGAGCATAATAAACATTTCTCACATCTGGTCACAAGTAAACTGCTCTTGGTTTTAGGCGGTTGTCTTCTGGCAGACCGTCTTCCAGCCACAAGTCAGAGGACTCTAATTTGTCCACTTAGCTGCTTTCCCAGCTTCTTCCCTCTTCAAAAGTTTGTGTTCTGAGGAGGGGAGGATGTGTCATGGGTCATGGGATTTTGGTAGGGACTCTCCGGAAGGACTAGGCACCTGGAAGGCAGCCTCGTCAGGGTGCTGGGAGGTAAGAGGCCAGGCTCGAAACAGCTATCTCAGGGGAAGGCAGGTTCAGCTGCCCCCCATGACTCCCCTCCCCGGAGACTGCGCCAAGGGAGAAGCTCCCTCCTGCAGTTAACCCTACACCTCATCGGTTTCTGAGAGATGTTGCATTCATTTCCCCAAAGTATGACCCTGTTTTCACTTGCTGTTTCAAAGGGGACATTTCTGAGGTGACTGTCTCCTCTGACCTCTTTCCCATTGTATGACATAATGAGAGTATCAATTACGTTCTCTTTTCATGCTGCTACACTTACTTCTATGGATCTCACACTTACTCCTTAGGACCCTTTTTTTTCGCTTTCTCCAAAGGAGAAGTTTAGGTGTACATCTTCCTTTATTTTGTTACGTTTATTCTGATTGGAGATTTAATCAGAATTGCTATTTCTTGAGTAATCTGAAATCCTGTATTACAGTTGTGATTGTTTTTCTTTGATATTAAAATTTTATCAGGATCTTTGATTTCTGTTTTTCATAACACCTCCTGTTGTATTTTTCTTATTACAAAATCAGTAAGTATTCATTGTAGAAAACTGTAAAAGTGCAGAAAAGAATAAGTTAAAACATACAAATGATGTTGCATTCTGGTATTGAGTGATATTTACTTTTAACAGTTTGGCACATGTTCTTCATAAAATTAGCATGTGGCTCTACATACTATATCTTAATTTTCTTTTATTGTATGATTTAGAAGTATCATTCTTTGACTTGTTTAGGAAAATAATGGCAATGAATGAAAGGCAGACTTTGTGTACATTGCTGACAATCAGCATTAGGCATTTTTTACTAATGCATTTCTTGGGATCTAGGCAGCCTTTTGTCCGAGCTCCATTTGGAAGTCTGTCTCCGTAGTACGAGTGGCTAACAGAAAATGAGCTCGATAGGGAATTTTGAGTTGGTTCCCTCTGTGGATCGCAGGCACCGGCCTTCACCCTGCCGTTTGAGCCCCATTACTGAAAACAAAGCTGGCTTTGGACTGTGCACTACTGTATGTGGTACTCGATTCTGTATGCCTTGGTTTTCCACGTGCCTTGCCAAATTGGTTTCCTGACCATGACCTTGTAGTTCAGCATTTCCCTTTCCCTCCACCCGTTTCCTGCCTTTACTTTTGATCATCAGGATTCTTTTTCACATGAATCCCACGGTAGTAATGTAGTAGTCAGACCCACAGTCAGGAGACCCCACCCCTTGGTCTCCTGAAATTCTTTCTGGAAAAGTACATTTTCCAGGTCTATACTCAATAATTGTAATATCAAAGTACCACACAATTTTTTTTTTTTTTTTTTTTTTTTTTTTTTTTTAAGGATTTTCTTATTTATTTATTTATTTATTTATTTATTTTTGGCTGTGTTGGGTCTTCGGTTCGTGCGAGGGCTTTCTCCAGTTGCGGCAAGCGGGGGCCACTCTTCATCGCGGTGCGGGGACCGCTCTTCATCGCGGTGCGCGGGCCTTTCTCTATCGCGGCCCCTCCCGTCGCGGGGCACAGGCTCCAGACGCGCAGGCTCAGCAATTGTGGCTCACGGGCCCAGCTGCTCCGTGGCATGTGGGATCTTCCCAGACCAGGGCTCGAACCCGTGTCCCCTGCATTAGCAGGCAGATTCTCAACCACTGCGCCACCAGGGAAGCCCACCACACAATTTTTAAAATGTCTTTTTTTTTGTTTTTAGTAGCAAATTTTGGAATAGACAAACCTTTTTTTTTCTTCATCAACCCTGACATTGACATTGCTCTTAAGGAGCATTTTCAACTCTTACCTGTATGCACGTGTTGACTTCTACAGCTTGTTCAGTCCTCATGTCTTCCCACTGCTCCAGTCCTGTATTTCTGTATGCTTTTATTAGGACATCTCCAGTTAAGTATAACATTGTCACTTTAAGATCAACCTGTCTCATTTGGACCTCATTATCTTGCATACAAACCTGCTTCAACTACCTTTTTTCTTTCCTGTGGAACCTAATATTCATTTGCTCTCCCAGAGTACTAACTATTAGAACTAGCAAGAGAAAACAATAAGGTGGCCAGATGCAAAGTGAAGTACACAGAATTGAGTAGCTCTCCTATACATCATCAATGATCACGATGAAATAAGGTAAATATAATGATGAAAAAACATATATATTTGAAAATATAATGAAATAAAGTCCCAATCACCATAGCAATTAAAACTATAAAATACCTTAGGAACAATTTGTTTTAAATAATTTTTTTTATAGATTTATTTATTTTTGGCTGCGTTGGGTCTTTGTTGCTGCGCGCGGGCCTTCTCTAGTTGCAGCGAGCTGGGGCTACTCCTTGTTGCGGTGCATGTGCTTCTCATTGCAGTGGCTTCTCTTGTCGTGGAGCATGGGCTCTAGGTGCGTGGGCTTCAGTAGTTGTGGCACACGGGCTCAATGGTTGTGGCTCGCAGGCTCTAGGCTCAGTAGTTGTGGCGCGCGGGCTTAGTTGCTCTGCAGCATGTGGGATCCTCCTGGACCAGGGCTCGAACCTATGTCCCCTGCATTGACAGGCGGATTCCCAACCACTGTGCCACCAGGGAAGTCCCTAGGAACAGTTTTTAATAATAATTCTGTAAGACTTTAAAATTTTTCTTTTGCTGAAGGACTAAATATGTAGAGAAACATATTCCTAGGTGAGAAGATGCCAGTTCTCCCCAAGGCGATCTATAGATTCAGTGCAGTTACAACCAAAGTCCTAATGGAATTTTTAATAGAATTTGATAAGCTAATTCCAGCGTTTCTCAAAATTTGAATAAAGAATGAAAAGCATAATCCTACCAGATACAGACATCTACCTCAAATCTAGAGTAATTAAAACATTATGACCATAATTCAAAAAGAGTCATGTACCACAATGTTCATTGCAGCTCTGTTTACAATAGCCAGGACGTGGAAGCAACCTAAGTGTCCATCGACAGATGAATGGATAAAGAAGATGTGGCACATATATACAATGGAATATTACTCAGCCATAAAAAGAAACGAAATTGAGTTATTTGTAGTGAGGTGGATGGACGTAGAGTCTGTCATACAGAGTGAAGGAAGTCAGAAAGAGAAATACAAATACCGTATGCTAACACATATATGGAATCTAAAAAAAAAAAAGGTTATGAAGAACCTAGGGGCAGGACAGAAATAAAGACGCAGACGTAGAGAATGGACTTGAGGACACGGGGAGGGGGAAGGGTAAGCTGGGACGAAGTGAGAGAGTGGCATGGACACATATACACTACCAAATGTAAAATAGATAGCTAGTGGGAAGCAGCTGCATAGCACAGGGAGATCAGCTCAGTGCCTTGTGGCCACCTAGAGGGGTGGGGTAGGGAGGACGGGAGGGAGACGCAAGAGGGAGGAGATATGGGGATATATGTATATGTATAGCTGATTCACTTTGTTATAAAGCAGAAACTAACACACCATTTTAAAGCAATTATACCCCAATAAAGATGTTAAAAAAAAAAACTTTATGGCATTGGCATAGGAAAAGATCAACAGATCAATAGAACAGAATAGAATCCAGAAAAAAGACATAGAACCAAACTGAGTATATGATAAATACAGCTTTTATAATCAAAGGGAAGAGGATGGACTGTTCAGTAAATTAGAGAGAGAGAACAAAGAACACAGCAGAGGCCCTCAGATGAGAGACATGTATGGTGCATCTTTTCCAGCAAGAGATGCCCTTTACTGGAGAGGAGTAACAGGGGCAGTAGAGAGAAATGATGTTAAGGAGGTAAGCAAGGGTCCTCATATATCCTTCTAAAGAATTTAGACCTTTTATTCAAGTACCTTATTCATCCCCAGATTACTACAAATTTTCTCATATATTCTACGTTCTTTTATGGTTTATTTTATTACATTTAGATCTTTATCTCAAATTTATACCCATTCATTACATGAGGTAAGGATACCATTTTCATTTTTCCTAACTAAATAGCCAGTTATCCCAGTTCCATTAATTGAATCTTCTTCCAGTGTTTTAAGTGCTGCTTTAAATGTCATCATATATAAAATTATTTTTCTGGGTTTGTTTCTGAACTCTATTTCAGCCCATAAATCTGTTTGTCTATTCCCTTGCTTATATAAAATGCACCACCTTGAATAGTCTTAAGCAGCAGAATGACATGATCAGATTTGTAAAGAGGTCACGCTGGCCAGTTAGGATTCTGTTCCAGTAAAATTCAAGCAAGAGATAGTCTCAGCCTGAACTGAACTGAAACAGTTGGGGTGGAATGGGCAGAACTTGGTACTTGCTGGAATGTGGTAGGTTTACAAAGAGGAGGAGGTAAGGAAGATGCCCAGGTTTCTTGCTTGGGAAACTGGATGGATAATGATGATGCCTTTCACCAAGAAAAAGAAAGAGCAGCAGGTTTGAGGAGAGGCATGAGAAGAGGGTGAGTTCAGTTTTGGACATGTTGTATTTAAAAAACCCATAAGACTTCTCAGAGAGGAAGTAGAGTTAGGCATTTGAATTTTTAAATCTGAATCTCATGAAAGATCTGGGTGGAGAAATACTTGTGAGGCAGATAGCCCACAATTGATGTTTGGGAGTAGATGAGAGTGTACAGGGAGAGTATATAAGAGAGCAAATGAGGACACATCCTCAGGAATAGCTTGAGGGAGAGAATCCTCCAAAGAGACAGATTGAGTGGCCAGAGAAGTAGGAGGAGATTGACAGTGAAGTGTTTTGGAAGCCAGGGGAAAAGAGCATTTAAAAAGGAGAGAACGGTTAGTAGTGTACAGTACTGCAAAGAGATCAGGAAAGCTAAGTTCTGAAAGGTTTCCGTGGACTTAGTAACAAGGAGCCCCTTGCTGACTATGACAAGTACCGATTGAATGGAGTGGTAGTGTGGAAGCTTGTTGTAGTGAGTTGAGCGGCAAATGGGAAGGAGAAAAGGTGAATGTAGACAACTGGTTAAGAATTTTGACTGCAAAGAGGAGAGAAGTGGTGGTACCTAAGAGACTATGAAGCTGAATAGTTTTCTGAGTTCCTTTTTTGAAAATGGGCAAGACTTCATCTAAGTGAAGATGCTTACTTAGATGCTGATGAGAAGGATCCAGAAGAGGGAAAAGGAAATAATTGATAAGTCCTGGTCTCCAGGGTGCCTGAGAACAAGAGACCCGGAGGGGTTGGAGTGCAGAGAAAGAGTGCATATGTAGGTGACTTTGTCAGATCAGGGTCAAGTTAAGAGATTGTGAAGGCTTCTATTTTCTCTGTGAAGTAGGAGCAAGCTTTTCTGCTATGAATAAGGAGAGATGTGGTGGAATGACAGGTTTGAGAAAAATGCAGAAAGTTTGAAACAGCTACTATGTGGAATGGAGAGCAAGGCAACTAAAACTGTAGGATTTTGGCCACGTGGAGTCTGAATTCAGAGGGACGGTTTCTGTGTGAGGCGAGGGTCTGGAGCTGAGGCTTGAGTTCAAGATTAGATATGGAGATTTGAGATTTGGGATTGTTAGAAACTTTAAATTAAGGGTTGAGAGGAAAAGGGACAGTTGGCAGAGCAAATGCAATCAGAGAAAGAGACTCCAGACAAGGATATTGAAGAACATTAGGAGCAAGTAGAAATACCCAGTGAGTATGATATTGTGGCAACCAAGAGTTTCAAATAGAAGGGGTGAGTTAATGAATGGAGTCAATGCTGTAGATGTGTGGTTCTTAACCCTGTAGAATCACCTGGGGAGCTTTAAGCAAGTACCCAGCCCTCTGCCAACCCCAGACCAATTAAATTGGAATCTGTGGGTGGGGCTCTGGCATCAGTATTTTCTTTGTACTTCTGATTTGTAGCCAGGTTGAGAATCACTGCTATAGAGAGAGTATATGATGAGGACTGAGACGTGACTGGACTTGGCAACCAAGTCATCAGTGGCTTTTGAGAGAGCAGTTTCAGTAAAATGACGAGACTAAATTCCAAATTGTAGCAGGAGGGGCTGGATGAGGATACAGAGTTTTGTGGTAAAAGTAAAGTAAATGGAGGGAATTGATGCTGCATGGCCTCCATCTTCTTATAAAGTAAGTGTTGTTGTCAGCTACTAACTATGAGTGGGGTGTGGATCTATTTGAGATTTTGTGCAGAGTAGGGAAAAAAACTGAACAGATGCTCTGAGGAATATAAGAGACTGCAAAGCCACAGTAATGGCCTAGATGAGCGTGAATTGCATTCTGTAATTATCTGGCCTCTATTACTCACGGTTATTGAAGTAACACATGCAGCAAAAATTGCATTTGGTCAAAATGGGTCTTGTAAATCCCTTAGGAAGGTGCACAGTGGGGACTGACATTCCATCTCCCCAGAGAGCCAGTTTTCCCTAGGATCAGTGGAATAATCACTGTTTCTTCCACTGAGCACCAGATGAAATAGTTGACTTGTATATAACTAACGGTATATAAAAAAAATGTCTCTTTACTCTAAAACCACCCTCAGCTTAATTAAATATTCTCATTAAGGAGAAGTCCTTGGGTCATTAAGGAGGAGTAACTTAAGGGACTTCCCTGTCGTCCAGTGGTAAAGAATCCGCCTTCCAATGCAGGGGACGCAGGTTTGATCCCTGGTCGGGGAACTAAGATCCCACGTGCTGTGGGGAAACTAAACCCGTGTGCCACAACTACTGAGCTTGCATGCCTCAACGAGAGAGCCTGCATGCCGCAAACTACAGAGCCCACGTGCCCTGGAGCCTGCGCGCCACAACTAGAGAGAAGCCCGCGCCACAATGAAAGATCCTGCGTGCTGCAACTAAGACCCGATGCAGCCAAAATAAAATAAAATAAAATAAATATTTTAAAAAAGTAGAAAAGAAACATAAAAATTTAAAAATAAAACAGGAAAATTAAAAAAAAAGAAAAGAAAAAAAAAAGAAAAGAAAAGAAAAGGAGGAGTACTTAAGTACTAAAAGGGACTAAAGGTACAAAACAATTAGCTTTCCATCTCTGTCCTGGGCATACAATGAGTAGAATAGGTGGAATTGCCTATACTACCTAAATTGTTATTTTCCAGTTTTCTTTTTTTAATTGAGCACATATAGTTGATTTTGTATAAATTAAATATGATGATGCAACTCACATCACTATTTTTACTTCTCGCTTGTCCAAAATCATCTTGAGGGAGTATAATACAGTGGTTAAGAACGTGGACCCTGGTTCAGACCATGTCAAACCATGGGTTCAAACCATGTCACTGTCACTCACAACGTGTGTGACTTTGGTCATGTTGCTTAATCTTTCTTCTCAGATTTCTCATTCATAAAGTCAGCATGAAAATAATATCTACCTCATAGGTTTATTGTGAGGACTGATAAGTAAGTCGATCCATGGAAAGCACCCAGTACTGTTAGAAATTATTATTGTGAGTCATAATAACAATGGCGTATGCTGATTCATAAGTGTGATTTGGACTACAACTTACATCACAAGGTCAGACTTTTACTAGACCTTAGACTGTGGCCCAGGAGATGATCTTTGCCTTTCAAGTCAAGGACCAGGTGAAAAAGCTGCTGGCAAAGTTCAGATGTCTACTACCAAGAAAGGGGGCTGTATTTATGACTTTTAAATAATCAGACCTGCTACAAACGGGTCTCTCTCAAATCTCACAGTTAAAGAAATACAGGGCTTCCCTGGTGGCGCAGTGGTTGAGAATCTGCCTGCCAATGCAGGGGACACGGGTTCGAGCCCTGGTCTGGGAAGATCCCACATGCCACGGAGCGACTAGGCCCGTGAGCCACAATTACTGAGCCTGCGCATCTGGAGTCTGTGCTCCGCAACAAGAGAGGCCACGATAATAAGAGGCCCGCGCACCGCAATGAAGAGTGGCCCCCACTTGCCGCAACTAGAGAAAGCCCTCGCACAGAAATGAAGATCCAACACAGCCATAAGTAAATAAATAAATAAATAAAATTAAAAAAAAAAAAAAAAGAAATACAGATCTTCCTCGACTTACAATGGGGTTACATCCTGATAAACCCATTGTAAGTTGAAAATATCGGAAGTCAAATTTGCATTTAATACGCCTAACCTACCAAACATCATAGCTTAGCCTAGCCTGCCTTATATGTGCTCAGAGCACTTCCATTAGCCTACCATTGGGCAGAATCATCTAACACAAAGCCCCTTTTATAATGAAGTGTTGAGTATGTCCTGTAATTTATTGAATACTGTACTGAAATACACAAAATGGTTACAGGGTCCTGGGGTGGTTGTAACTGTATTGGTTGTTTCCCCTTGTGATCACGTGGCTGTCTGGGAGCTGCGGCTACCCCTGCCCAGCATCACGAGAGAGCATTGTGCAGCATATCATTAGCCCAGGAAAAGGTGCAAATTCAAAATTCGAAGTCCAGTTTTCTACTGAATGTATATTACTTTCGCACCATCATAAGATTGATGAACCATTAATTCGTTAAGCTGAACCATTAGAAGTCAGAGACGGTCTGTACGCTGATGAACACACAAAATCTTGGTCTTTGCACTAAGATAAGTGGCAACTATGTTGGGATGGAGTAGATTTCTAGAAATGTAAATTTTATAGATCATCTCTGTCAAAACCAACAGTGCTATGTGTTAAAAGGCAGACTCTTTTACATGAAATAATATGATGAGTTGGCCAAATTTTAGCCTTATGATTTTTTGCAAAGTTGGAGAAACATTTATTTTAAAAGAGCATCCCTGTTGAAAAGAGACAATGAAATGAAGTCTGATGATGTGTTAATGAAATTAAAGAATGGCTAAAAGTGGAATGATAAAGAAGTAAAAAGAAAGAAGCATCATTTTGATAGAATGGAGGGGCGAAATGTACATCTAAGATTAGAGCATTTCTTAGTACTAGGTTTTTCCTGTAGTTGGATTTTGCAATGATCCCTTTCAAATTTGTGGTAATTACTGGCATAAAACTCCTCATTACCACTTCTTTGAAGTATATGTGTCATGTTTGCAGAGATTTTTTTTTCAGAATAAGACCTGCAACTCATAAACATAACCACTTTCAGAAATCGTTTATTTGAAAAAAATAATACCATATTTTGGCTTAAAATAAATAACTAGATTAAGCCTCTGAGCTCTTTTAAACAATTGTAATACTATATAACCTTATAAATAACATTTAGTTAATGCAGAGTGTTAAAGCACCTCAAAGAATTTAATTATTCACCACTTTTTAAAAAAGAACCATAATAAGTTGAATTATAAATGCCTTAGAACTTAAATTTACCTTGGATAGTTCCATGGCTACCCCACAATATTAGAGTACTAGAATCATTTATGCCTCAGTCATATAATAGCTATTATTTACTGAGCATTCTCTGTGTCAGGAACTGCTCTAAGTGCTTTATATGTTATAAGTGCTCAGTTAATCCTTACAGCTTTAAAACAGGTCTCATTTTGCCCAAGTTTCACAGCTAGTATGTGGCAAAGCCGAGACTTGTACTCATACTATCCACCTCTGGGACCTTAACCACTATGCTAGACTGCCTATATTTGAATAAACAAATTCTGAGAGGGAGTTTAACATGCTTGAATTCCCCATGTATCTTCATTTTTAAAGAAGTGGAGAGAGTTCACAATATTAACTTGAATTTATTGTACAAGTTATGGTACCTGTAGAGAGCTTTCTGTTTCAAAGGGGGAATTCTTGAGAATTTAAGTACTTCAGAATATTACAGAAACAAAAATATTATTAAAAAAAGACTTTCAGATACGCTGGTTGTACTGTTTACTGTACTAGACTGACAGTTTGTATTACATTACCTCTTCCTGGTATCAATCTTGCCTTCCATATTACATGCCAGGCATTTGCCTTAACTACTTTTAAAATTGATTATATGTCTGAGGAGTTGGAGATAAGTAGTGGGTGAATATCTTTGAATTTGCAGCAAAATAAGAGACATTCTGGTGGTGCTGAACAAAGGAATTCCATTGCATTTTGGACGTGTTTTCTAGTGTAGGTTTTCTGACTGGTCAGAACTGATGGAGTGCCATCTGGACAACTGATGGCCTTGTTTCCTTCCCTCATAGTTCCTCAGTTTCCTTGCTTTTTGTGTTAATTCAGAAGAGCATCATTTACAAGATAAAACAAATTCTTTTCTTGGGATGCTTTACCTGGGTAACTGCTCTAGCCTCTGTCTTTCCCTTGGATTTTACACCTCTAGAATGAAAAGGGGGGATTTTATTCCCTATGAGGCTAGTTTGGTATATTTTTAAGTTTACATTGCCATAATGAAAAAATTAAGATTCTCTCATGTCTTATCTGACTACATATTAAATTTAATTCCTTTGGAAATTATACTAATTCTGTATATGTACATGTATATGTTGTTTTTATTATTTTGTATGTTTATAAAGAGAATAGATGTTTGTTCAAGCGATCCAAACCGTAAAAATATAACCACCCCCCAATCCCTCTACTCAGAATCCACTGACATCATTTTTTTAAAATAAATTTGTTTATTTATTTATTTGTTTGTTTATTTATTTATTTATTTTTGGCTGCGTTGGGTCTTTGTCGCTGTGCGTGGGCTTTCTCTAGTTGCGGCGAGCGGGGGCTACTCTTCCGTTGCGGTGTGCAGGCTTCTCATTGTGGTGGCTTCTCTTGTTGCGGAGCACGGGCTGTAGGCGCGTGGGCTTAGTAATTGTGGCTCACGGGCTCTAGAGTGCAGGCTTAGTAGTTGTGGCTCACGGGCTTAGTTGCTCCACGGCATGCGGGATCTTCCTGGACCAGGGCTTGAACCCAAGTCCCCTGCATTGGCAGGTGGATTCTTAGCCACTGTGCCACCGGGGAAGCCCCACTGACATCATTTTAATGAACAAGCTTTTAATCCCTCCCCCAGGAAATAAATAGAAATAAATAACTTTATTAGATAAAGCCATACTATAGATGCTGTTTTGCTTTTTGTTATTTTCAGTCATGGAACTCTTTCCATGTCAATATAGATTATATTTTTAAATAGCAGCATAGTATTCCAATGTGAATGGATATGTAATAATTTATTCAGTAAACCACCATTGCCAGACATTTGTATTGTTTTTCTTTTGTTCTCTTGGAAGCAATGTACTCCTGGGAACATCACTTATACTTACATCTTTGCACACTTTTGCATTTTTCTCAATAAGATAAATTCGTAGGTATGGGTTTGCTGAGTCTAGCAGCACATTAAAACATTTGATAATATTGCCGATTTGCTCTCCAATGTTTGTGCCGGTGTGTGCTCCTACTAACAGGGCAATGAGAAGGTCTGTTTTGTTATACCCATTTGCTTCTTTCCTAACTGATTCATTTATTTAATAAAATCTGAGTGCTTACTACATGCCAAGGTATACTAAAGTTTCAATAATAAACAATACAGGGGCTTCCCTGGTGCCGCAGTGGTTAAGAATCCACCTGCCAGTGCAGGGGACAAGGGTTCAAGCCCTGGTCCGAGAAGTTCCCACATGCCGCGGAGCAACTAAGCCCGTGCACCACAACTACTGAGCCTGCGCGCCACAACTACTGAGCCTGCGTGCCTAGAGCCCATGCCCCGCAACAAGAAAAGTCAACGCAATGAGAAGCCCACGCACCGCAACGAAGAGTAGCCCCCGCTTGCCGCAACTAGAGAAAGCACGCACGCAGCAAGGAAGACCCAACGCAGCCAAAAATAAATAAATAAAATTTTAAAAAAATTTAAAAAGTAAAAAAACAATACAGAAACGGTACAGGGTTTGTTTGGGGATACTAGCATCTGTTTTTTTTTTTTTTTTTTTTTTTAAAGGATTTTCTTATTTATTTATTTATTTATTTATTTATTATTTTTGTCTGTATTGGGTCTTCGGTTCGTGCGAGGGCTTTCTCCAGTTGCGGCAAGCGGGGGCCACTCTTCATCGCGGTGCGGGGACCGCTCTTCATCGCGGTGCGCGGGCCTTTCTCTATCGCGGCCCCTCCCGTTGCGGGGCACAGGCTCCAGACGCGCAGGCTCAGCAATTGTGGCTCACGGGCCCAGCTGCTCCGCGGCATGTGGGATCCTCCCAGACCAGGGCTCGAACCCGTGTCCCCTGCATTAGCAGGCAGACTCCCAACCACTGCGCCACCAGGGAAGCCCTAGCATCTGTTTTGTTTTTGCTTTTTTTTAATCTTCATTTCTTTTCTTCTCATTAATTTGAATATTTAAAATAAATATTGACTAGTATTCTTTCTTTGTGAATTGCATATTTACAAACTTATTTTTTCTGTAAATTTTTCTTATTTTATTACTATTTTTAGATTGTTATGTAGTCAGATCTATCTTTCTAGGCAGGCCTTCTCTACCCTAAGGTCATAAAATTGTTTGCTCATTGGACTAGCTAGGGTTCTTGGTTGCAAAAACAGAAACTGACTCTGTTTTACTTAAGCCAAAAATGGTATCAGGTGCTCACGGAATTGCCAGGAAAGCTGGAAACAAGGAGTCAAGAGGAGGTGGGTGGCCTGCAGCAGAGTAAGGCCACATGACAAGGATAGATTGGTAAGACCAACCTTCTCATCCTGAACCTGCTACTGCTAAAATAATAGCGTCAGGAATATGTAATCTTTTCTTACTTTTCTTCATTCCTCATTCCCCCCCACCTCCCGCCTGTGGTGGCTTCATTCGTAGGTATATTGTCCCCAGTGGTAGTAAAGACAGCCAGAAGTGACAGTCTTACCTTTTTAACATCCTTAGCAGAAAGAGGGCACTTCTTTTTTTTTTTTTAATAGATTTTATTTATTTATTTATTTATTTATGGCTGCATTGGGTCTTCGTTGCTGTACGCAGGCTTTCTCTAGTTGCAGCAAGTGGGAGCTACTCTAACTTACGGTGCGCGGGCTTCTCATTACGGTGGCTTCTCTTGTTGCGGAGCACAGGCTCTAGGCGCGCAGGCTTCAGTCGTTGTGGCATGCGGGCTTCAGTCGTGGCTCGCGGGCTCTAGAGCGCAGGCTCAGTAGTTGTGGCGTATGGGCTTAGTTGCTCCACGGTGTATGGGATCTTCCTGGACCAGGGCTTGAACCCGTGTCCCCTGCGTTGGCAGGCGGATTCTTAACCACTGTGCCACCAGGGAAGCCCAAGGGCACTTCTTTACCAGTTGTTTGTGCAGAAGTCTTGGCATTGAATCTCATTGGCCTGTCTTGGGACACATATGTATCTGTGAACCAGTCACTGTGGCAAGAGGGGTGGAATGTTTTGATTGGCCAGGCATAGGTCAGGTGCCTGTCCCTGGTACTGATAGTAGAATCAGCTGGATTGAGAAAAAAGAGAGGGGTGGTTCGCAAAGAAAAGCGGGGTGCTGTTACGGAAAAAGAGGAACAGATGCAACAAAGCAAACAGATGTCCTCCGTAATCATGGTATTTGACATTTTCAATAATACTGCATTCTGCATTCTTTCAGTAGAGCAAAATTCCACTTGGTAACTTATTGTTTCAGAAAATTAAAATGTTTTTTATTAAATTAGTTATTTCTCATTGTACATCAGTCACTAGGAAGAGGAAATATTAAAATCCTAATAAGGAAAGTAACGTGTATCCTTCATTTTTGAGTCAATTATATTGAATAAAAGACAGCTGTATAGGGCTTCCCTGGTGGCACAGTGGTTAAGAATCCGCCTGCCAATGCAGGGGACATGGGTTCGAGCCCTGGTCCAGGAAGATCCCATACGCTGCAGAGCAACTAAGCCCGTGTACCACAACTATTGAGCCTGCGCTCTAGAGCCCACGAGCCACAACTACTGAGCCCGCATACCACAACTACTGAAGCCCACACGCCTAGAGCCCGTGCTCGGCAACAAGAGAAGCCACCGCAATGAGAAGCCCGCACACCGCAACGAAGAGTAGCCCCCACTTGCCACAACTAGAGAAAGCCCACGCACAGCAACGAAGACCCAACACAGCCAAAAATAAATAAATAAAATAAATAAATTTATTAAAAAGAAAAAGACAGCTGTACAGAGGAGTAAAGAATTGCTCCTTTTTTATTGTATACATAGAACATGGATTCTTAAAGATGCAAGATTCATACATGGTGGAGATGTACATTTTAATAAAAATCCATGTTACTGAAATCTGATATAGTGTTATAAATATGTTTAGAGGTCCAGATAGTAGCATATACAAGGAAAGCCAAAAATATAAAACAGAAAAGAAAAATACATATACAGTACCCTCAATCACATTGCATGAAAAGTCACTGCTGTGTGTTACAAGACATTTTTGCAGTCATTCAAAACTGTTTCCCCATTTGAGTCAGTACTTGCTTAATGTATTGTCTCCCATGAGTGCCAGTAACAAACAGAAAAATATCAAAAAACAGTGAAGGGTAGTGAAGCAAAGAAGGGTTTTGGAGTCAGCCGAACTTGAGTTTCAATCTCATCTTAAATGATGTGACTTTAAGCGTGCCTCCCCATCTGAAAAATGATGTAAGATGTATCTCATGAATTTAAAGATTAAATGACACAGTTTATATAACAAGAGTAACTATTACCATTATTATTGCAATTTAGAATTATTTTGTAGGGAAAAGGTAACATTCTTTTGGAAAATCCATTGTGTCAGTTAGCAAATTCAGAGACAGTTGTGTATATGAAAGAAATATGATGCATTTCCACATGTGTACTGGGGTTTTCTTTTGATACCTACAGTTTAGGTATAGTTGTGGTAAGCCTTTGGGGTGAAAAGATCGGTTTGTCAAAGGTAGGCTGTGATGTGCCTACTTGGCTTTTTCTAGTGTTCCGAGATCTGTGGGAAACGTCCTGTGCATTTTCAGGTCTAGGGACCAACAGCAGCAGCTCCAAGTGCCTGGTTACTGCACTGTGGTCCAGCGCCCTCGGAATTGAATGAGTTGTCTGTGGAGTTAGCCCAGTCTGGCCCAGCAGCATTTGAAGTCCGGGCCATATTTTAATTTGATTAACACTTTCACTTAATGATGACCTTGTTGTTTCGGCACTTTGCAATTGAATGATTTATGCAAAGCCTTTATCCTTTATTTGCTGTCTTAACTACAGAGTTTAGCATCAAATAATTTCATGACGGACCACATTTGGCATGCCTAGTTATTCAGGGAATTTTCAAAGAACTGTAGTGGGACTTTTTAGTCACACATCCTCTCTGTTCTTAGTCATCCACTCCTTTTATGGTAGTCATTAGCAAATATCTCCCAACCACTTCTATAATGGTTAGCAGTGTAAGCTCTCTGTAGTGTTGGCTGTTTTGAGCTCTGTGTACTTAATTATGAGACAGTCAGCATATACTTGTGAAAACATAAACTAAATGTTGGTATATTCTCCACATGGTTTCTTTTTACAGAACAACAGTTGTTAATACACACATTAAACTGTTTCAAAATCATTAATTGAAAGATTTTTGTCATATATACTTTTTTGGGTATTATCTTTTCTCTCCTTCAGTTGTACCACTTATTAAAGTGTGATTAATTATTTTTAGAATTAAGGAAAAAGAGAACTGAAAATCAGGGTGATTAGAAGTTTTGTTTTAATGACTAGGAAAACAGACATTTTGATGTTCCAGGCAATCAGAAGCACCTTTTACATTTAACTACTTGACCCTAATGGCCTGGTCAAATTCCAGTGTTGCACAATTGCGTTCTACCTTCCCTAATACCTAGTAAATCTAATTGTTTGGCTGCTACCTATTTCCTTAACTTTAAAAACTGTTTATAGGCTGTGTTCTTATTGTAAGAGTACACCAGAAGGTGAACTTGGCACCTTTTCTAAAAATTTGATAATTTTCACTCCAACTCCTTCTTCTAACCCTTCTACTTTCTCCCCAAACTCACAGACACATTTCTCCAAACATACTCAATAATGTTCTTTTTCGTACATCCAAAAGACATTGGACGTGTGGTCTGAAAACAGCACCAAGGATAATTAATTAAGGTGAGAAAAGGAGATAATGGGTAGGACCTTGCTCCTGATCTCCATAACGTGTTACAAAGTGCTCTTCTAGATGTCTTGCAGGCCCCTGATTCAGCATACCCTGAGTCAAACTTGTTATCTCTCCCCAGCCTCTAGCTTACCCTCTTAAATTCTGTCTCCTATTATGGCATCTGTCTCCATCCTTTTATCATCTTAACTGCACCCCAGCTCTTCCTCACACTCCATGTCCAATGCCCTCAGCTCTTGGCGGTGTGGGCGTGGCCCGAAGCCCCAGTCCCCAGTGAACTCATCCAGCAACCAGCAGGGGCATCCCTTCATGTATATTTGCTCTACACATATTTTCTTTGTGTGCATGATTTGAAAAAGTTTGGAAAGTATTGCTCTACAGGATAAAATATGCACTCCCATAAAGACTGTGCCAAAGATGACCCCAACTGACTTCTGGCTTCAGCTCCTCTCATTCCCCACAAGTGCATTTTATGTTATAATCTCATCAAACAAGTCTCAGTACTCTAAATACACTTAGCTGTTTCATTCCCCTGTCAAAATTGGCTCATTTTGTGGTTGCTTTTCCCTGTTTCTGCCAGGTGAAATTGTGTTCATCCTTTAAGCACAACCCAAATGTTATCTCTTCCTTGGCCCCACTAGGCAGAATTAATAGTGCTTCTTTCTGTGACTCCAGAGCTTATGCTTTTAACCACTGGCTGTGGTGAGCCAATAAATCTCTATTGCTTGGAGTTAGACTACCTGAGTTCAGATCCCAGCTGCATAGCAGCTGAGTGACCTTGGGTTATTACATAAACCTTCAAGTACTTGGTTTTCTTCTTTGTAAAGGTACATAATAATAATCTGTAACTCATGGAGTTGCTATGAGGATTAAGTGATAGAAAAAGCTATTTAGTGCTCAGTAAATGTTTTCTTACAATGATTATTTGAACTCCTGACATATTATTGCATTGCTTCTTGTTGTGTGCCCTTTGCTGGGTTTAAACTCCTTGGAGGAAAGGGGAGGTACGTCTTACTCACTTCTGTCCAACATCTGCGCTAACGCTTGGCACTATGAGTAGTAGCAGTGGTGCTGGTGGTAGTAAGGGCTCTATCGATCTTCCTTTGTGTCAGGCACTATTCTAAGAAGTTTTGACAGTATCTCCTTCAGAGGGTTGTTGAGAAGGTCAAATGCCCTCATAACAACCCTATGAGGGAAATACTATTGTATCTGTTTAACTGATGAGGAAACTGAGGAACAGAGAATTTAAGCACCTTGTCTAAGGTTACAAAGCTAGTAAGAATAACAACCAGAATTTGGACTCAGGCAACCTGGTTACAGATCCTCTGCTCTTAACCATTATACTAGGCTCCCTAAGAGTAGGTGCTTAATACATATCTGTTGAAACAAGTAAATGAATGAGATTCCAATAAACAGGCATGTGGGACAGAGTGGCTAGGAGATGGTCTTATTCAATGAGATATGGGTAAAAAGCCAAAAAAATTATCAAGAGATAGACTAAATGAATAAAAGAAAGCATTGGTAAATAATGGTAACACAAGGGGATAATCAGTATTAGTGACCATGGATAGCTGGTCCTTTGCAGATACATAACTATTCAACAGGCAGATCAACTTGATCCTTTCTAGGCTTGTTTTTAAGTTGTTAGATGGGTCTAGAGCCGGGTTTCTCAACCTTTGCACTACTGACATTTTGGGCCATAGAATTCATGGTTGTAGGGGGGCTGTTCTGTGGATTGCAGGGTGCCTAGTGGCATTCCTGGCTGTTACCTGTTAGATGCCAGTAGCATCTCCCATCTTTAAGATGCTGAAGGAAAAAGGAGCCAATATAAAATTATGTACAAGGTGAAAAATCCTTCAGAAGTGAAGACAAAATAAAGACCTTTTAAACCAACAAAAGGTAACTGAATTTATGGCCAGCAGACCTGCACACCAAGAAATGTAATGGAAAAATTTTCAGGCTGAATGAAAAAGATCCCAGATGGAAACTTAGATGTTCATAAAAGAATAAAGAGCAGTGAAAGTGGTAAATGTGTGGGTAAAGAGGAAAGACATTTCTCCATTAACATTAAAAAAAAACCTCTTTAAGTGACAATTGACTATTTAAAACAAATAGATTGTATTTTGGGGCTTATAACTTACGTAGATGTAAAATGAATGACATCAATAGTACCAAGAATAGTTCTTACAATGTATGTGAAGTTGTATAATATTAGTTGAAGGTATAATGTGTAAAGTTTAAAATGCATATTGCAAATGCTAATAAAGAAATTAAGTGAAGAGGAATAGCTAATACACAAATGGAAGAGATAAAATGAAATACCAAAAAATAGCCAGCCCAAAAGAAGAGAGGAAAAGAGGAAAAATGTAACAAAGAACAAATGACATAAATAGAAAACAAATAATGAGATGCTAGACTTAGAGCCCACCTATTTCAGTAATTACATTAAGTGTAAATGGTAAACAATCCAATGTAAAGGAGTCAGACTGGATTAAAAGACTCAACTCTGTATATGCTATCTACAAACAAGGCCCAACTATATGCCATATACAATTATATATTATCTATACACTTAGAATATAAAGACAGAGATTCAAAGTAAAAGAATAGAGAAAAATAAACTATACAAACACTAATTAAAAGAAAACTGTAGTGGTTGTATCATCAGACAGGTAGACTTAAGACTAAGAAATAGTACTAGGGATAAAATCATTTCATAAAGATTGTAGTAGTTTTAAAATGTGTCCTCAAATTGTTTAACCCTCCTTTCTTTAAGAAGTGGAGCCTAATTCTTCTCCCTTTGAATGGGGGTTGGACTTTGTGACTCATGAATAGAATATGGTGGAAGCAGTAAAAGACAGTATGGCTTTCAGCTTGGTTGCACTCTATTTAATCACTCGCTGTGGGAAGTCAGCTGCCACATCATGAAGAGAAGTCCATATGGTTGGTTGGCCTCCAACCAAGAGCTACGTGAGGAATCATCTTGAAAGCAGATCCTACAGCTGCAGTCAAGCCTTCAGGTGACTGCAGCCCCAGCTAACATCTTAGCTGCCGCCTCCTAAGGGACCCTGAGCCAGAACCACCCAGCTAAGCTGCCTCTGGATTTCTGATCCTCAGAACCTGTATGAGAATCAAAAATAAATGTTTGTTGTTTTAAGCTGCTGTTTTAAAGTAATTTGTTACACAGTAATAGAGCTAATAGAATGATAAAAGGGGTTGACTTATCAAGGAGATATTCAGATCTTAATCTGTATGTACTTAATAATAGAGCTTCAAAATATATAATGTAAAACCTGTCAGAACTAAAAGCAGAAATAGGCAAATCCATAATAATTTCCTTCAGCTGGAGATTTCAACACTCCAAGCTTATTTTTTGTTTTATTTTTTTATTTGTTTGTTTTTGGATGCGTTGGATCTTCATTGCTGTGCACGGGCTTTCTCTAGTTGCGAGCAAGGTCTACTCTTCATTGCAGTGCACGGGCTTCTCATTGCAGTGGCTTCTCTTGTTGTGGGTCACGGGCTCTAGGCGCGTGGGCTTCAGTAGTTGTGGCGCACAGATTAGTTGCTCCGCAGCATGTGGGATCTTCCCGGACCGGGGCTCGAGCCTGTGTCCCCTGCATTGGCAGGCAGATTCTTAGCCACTGCACCACCAGGGAAGCCCTCAACACTCCACACTTATTAATTGATAGAATAAATACACACGCACACAAAATCAGAGAGGAATTGGAAAACTTGAAAAGCACCATCAACCAACCTAACTTAATTGATTTTTATAGAATACTCCACCTAGGAGTAGCAGAATGCACATTCTTTTCAAGTGCACATAGAACATTCACCAAGATAGACTATGTTCATGGCTATAAAAAAAAAGTCTCGGGCTTCCCTGGTGGCGCAGTGGTTGAGAATCTGCCTGCCAATGCAGGGGACACGGGTTCGAGCCCTGGTCTGGGAAGATCCCACATGCCGCGGAGCAGCTGGGCCCGTGAGCCACAACTACTGAGCGTGCGCATATGGAGCCTGTGCTCCGCAACAAGAGAGGCCGCGATAGTGAGAGGCCACGCACTGCGATGAAGAGTGGCCCTCACTTGCCGCAACTAGAGAAAGCCCTCGCACAGAAACGAAGACCCAACACAGCCAAAAAAAAAAAGTCTCAGTAAATTTTAAAAGACTGAAATCATGGAGAATATGTTCTCTGACCACAATGGAATCAAACTAGAAATCAATAACAGAAATATATCTGGGAAATCTCCCAAATATTTGGAAATTAAACTTCACACTTTAAAAATAACACATGGCTTAAAGAAGAAATCAGAAGGGAAAACAGAAAATATTTTGAACTGAATGAAAATGAAATCACAACATATCAAAATTTGTGAGATGCAGTTAAAGCAGTGCTTGAGGGAAATTTATAGTTTTAAATGCTTATGCTAGAAAAGAAGAAAGGTGCAAAATCATTGACTTAACATTTCTACCTGGATAAAGTAGAAAAAGAGCAAATTAGACCCAAAGTAAGTAGAAGGAAAGTAATAACAAAGAGAAATCAATCAACAAAACAGAAAAAGGGCAAAGACTATTAAAAATCTATGAAACAAAAATTGGTTCTTTGCAAAGAACAATTAAATTTATTATTAAATATATTATGAGTGATTCCTTTTTGCAGTCTTAAAACATGATATAGTACACTGTTAAAATGAATTTTTAAAAACTAAAAAGCTGTCTCCTTAATTGTTTTTTATTTGAGATACATGGCCTTTTTTTGAGATCTCTAGGTATTGAGCTATAATAAAACATATTTGTCAGTTACAAGTTTAGTTATGATTGATTGTATTTATTTCAGAAAGATTTCTTTGAAAGATAATTAGTTATACTCAGGGAGAAATAGTATTTTGGGGGGAACCTCCACAATTTCTTTGTTAAATTCTGTATTTTGTTTTCAGTTTTGAACAAAAAAGTATATAAAGCAGGTGATGAAAAGTTTGAGTAATAATATAAGTTCCAGGAAAATTCAGTTAAAGATATTGAAAAACACACATCGGGTGTTTGTAGATTTCATTTGTCAGAAACATGCTTTCACAGTACACGTTTACTGTGCGTGTTATTCAGTACTATAGATTAACCAATACCTGCCAAAAGAAATAAAAGTGTACACAGACTAAACCACCAGCATGGCAAATGATGTACAATTTTGAACAGTTGACTGCTTCAGTTATCAAACCCATTCATACATAATCTGTACCACTATTTGCAGTGTTACTCAGTGACAGAATTTTGCTGAAACAAAAGATGAAGCAAGGTAAAAATGTATAAGGACTAATTTTGTCCTTAGTGAAAGTGATCTTAAATATTCAATTTTATCCAAATTGTAAGATAATAAACCACTTTACTGTTCAGCAAATACTAAATACAAGCCCAAAGAAAAAATAAAATCAAGTAAAATTCTCTTAATCACTAGGATATTTGGTAAATTTATATTCTTTCTTGATTATTCATTATCTGATAGTTTTATTCATGGATTATACAGCTTTTCTCTTTTGCTTATAAAATCTTAGAATCAAGTGACATAATCCAGCTCCCTCCTTCGGTTTCATTTTGCTCTTCATCTTTTGAAACACCTCACTGATTATGAGCCTCCCAGATACAGGAAGAAATACTTAAAACCAAACCAGTCAGTTCTGCTACATTCTAATAGTGTTTTTAAAAAGTTTCTTCATGTGGGGTGGGGGTGGAGGAAGGATACACAATGATAAAACAACCAAGACTGGGATTTCAGGATCGTAGGTGGAATTCAATTTCAAACTCTAATTTTTAGCTTCATTTAATCATCTCAGTTTGTAATATGCTGTCCACCTGCTTCTCAAGAATAGTTTCTTTCTGTTTTTGAGAATCTTCCTTCTAAAGTATGAATTTTCACCCCAGGCAAAAGATTTATAGTTAACAGACTGATAGGGCAGACTCAAGGAAAACTTTATAAGGATTCCTTTTCTGAGGGAATTTTGATGGTTTGATTAGATAGGGTACAATGCTCAGAATTAGAAGGAGACTTTTGACTGGCCCAGAGAAGAGCCAGTTTTAAGGACAGGAGTATCATTCTTCCTGCCTGTTGTACAGTTTCAGCTACCAGGAATTCTTTAAATGCTGTGAATCCCAGGGGTTAAGTGTGACAGAGTAATAGTTGTACCCATTATTGTTGAGAATTGTTTGCACTCATGTTTCCTATATGCATGTCCTCCTACATTTTTTGAGATTGCTGTATTTGACAGCTGTACATCAGTGGTGGGTTTTTTTGTTGTTTTTTTTCCTTAAATATTTAGGCACAGTATCTGTCATTTAATAAATACCTGTGAAATTATTTTCTCTTTCCTTTCTATTTCTATTGTTAACTTTAACTCAAGACCTCAAAATTTCTTAACACAATCATTTTGATCATCTTGCAATTGGTCTCATTTGTCTTGTGCTGTATCTCTCCTACATTTGCCATACTTCTTTTTTTTTTTTTAAATTTTTTTTAATGCTATTCTTGTCTACTTACATTCTTTTTTTATGTATGTATGTATGTATGTATGGCTTTGTTGGGTCTTCGTTTCTGTGCGAGGGCTTTCTCTAGTTGCAGCAAGTGGGGGCCACTCTTCATCGCGGTGCGCGGGCCTGTCACTATCACGGCCTCTCTTGTTGCGGAGCACAGGCTCCAGACGCGCAGGCTCAGGAATTGTGACTCATGGGCCTAGTTGCTCCGTGGCATGTGGGATCTTCCCAGACCAGGGCTCGAACCCGTGTCCCCTGCATTGGCAGGCAGATTCTCAACCACTGCGCCACCAGGGAAGCCCCCAGTGGTGATTTTATAGTTCAAAATAAATAGTAGAATGTGCTATAGCTGTAACTTTGTATTTTCTATAATTTTCTCTCTTTTTTACTCCCTAATAGGAGGGTTTGTTTTTGTTCGTGTGGAGCTGTATTTTTTTTTTTTAAAAGGTGGGAAATAAACACCAAGCAACTTTGAATTCTAAGATTTATTTATTGAGTACGAAGTCTAAATCCATCATAGATTACAAAAGAGAGATAAAATGAATGTGACCATCCGCACTCAGTTTTTCTTTTTGATTTGTTTTAATGAGTGTTTCCTTGTTCTGAGTTCAAATTCTCCACTTATGCTTTCACTCTTTCTTATTATTCTTAGGTGTCGCCTCCTGGGTGAGGCAGTTCTTGATTATTTCTTCTCAAAACTTCTTCTGTACATTAAACAAAAGCAAAAACAAAGAAGGCATGCCCTTCCTAGAACCTAGCTTTTCTTACCAAGGTGTATTTGGCAGATAGTGTTTTTTAAAAATGAGTATTGTGAAATCTGTAAATTTTCCAGTAAGATGATGGCTTTCTATCATAGCGGCCACTCATTATTTGTTAAATTAAATGAATTCTTATGCATACATTTAATGCAGAATTGAGAAATACCAGATCGTAGAAGTCCCCAGAAAAGGATCAATTAATCCCAGGAGACTAAAGACAAAGATTGCATGTTCCATTGGTTTTGTAATTCTGCAGAGTCTGACAAAAGTGAACCCTTAGTTATTGGGTCACATTGCATAAGAAGACGAGTGTGAGTTCTAGTCATTCAGCCACGTTGTCTACCACCTGGAATAAGCCAGGCATGGTGCTGGTCTTGGGATGTGGTGACAAACAAGGTAAAGAAGGTGGCACTTACCTTCCAGGTTCCCTGAGGAGGTGGTAGACTGAAAAGGAATCTAGGAATTTTAGGCAGTTGTCTGACAGAGAACAAGCTTTGGAAAAATGCCTGCAGGTTAACATTGAAAGATGGGACTTTAGCCTTTGAAAAAGGTGCTTGTTTCTGTAAAAGTCCTTTCTTTCTACTTTCTTTCCATCCTGCTCTCTTAAAACACCAAGTGCAAAAAGCACTTGGTATACAACTCTATGAATATACTAAAAGCCATTGAATTAGACATTTTGTATGGATGGGTTGTATGATATGTGAATTCTATCTCAATAAAACTGTTAAAAAAGTTATCTGCTGTATTTGAGTTTTTTAAAAACTGAATCTGGAGAAAAAGTTGGTTACTGTCTGTGCAAGAGACAGTTTACTTAGGAAGTTGGAATTACCAAGAAATGAATATTTATGTTACCAATACTTAAAACATTTCCAAATCTGAACATTTAGAAGTTTGCTTGTTATTATTGATATCTCTCATGAATTTTATAATTTTTTATAAGTGTCACAATTAGAATTCAATCCTAAATTATGTTATAATCAAGGTACTCTTTTATTTTGGTAGAAAAGAGTAAGAAATCATTATGGCTATGTAATATGGATCATTGCTGTGATATTAAATCATTAGTCCTAAAAGATTTAATAAAGTTAATTATTTGGTCATCTTCAAAGACTGATTTGCTAGTGTTCAAATTGTATAGCTATGAACAAAGTTATTTTCATACTCTGGATAATGTATTTCTTTCATTTTCACATAAGCACTACCTACAAATTTCTGGTATGTATAAAAGCAGCAAAACCATGAAACGAAATTTATGTGTGACGTTTTGAAATTATGATCTCTTATCATTGATATTTATATTTTGGAACAGCTCTGTTTGTTACCAGTTGCTGCATAACAAATTACCGCCAAACTTAACAGCTTAAAACAACACACATTTATCATCTTAGTTTCTGTGAGTAAAGAATCTGGTTTCAGCTTGGTTGAGTGCCTCTGCCTCAGGGTTTCTCAGCGTCAGGCAGGGCTGCCGCTTCATTCGAAGACTTGATGGACAGAGGATCTACTTCTAAGCTCACTCAAATGGTTGTGGGCAGGACTCAGCTCCTCACAGGCTGTTGGGATGGAGGCCTTAGTCCCTCATGGGTTGCTGGAAGGAGTTCCTTGATTCGTGGGCCTTCGTCTAGAGTAGCTCACGGCATGGCATCTGGCTTCCATCAGAATAGTCGAGCAAGAGGGTGAGCAAGATGGAAGCCACAGTCTTTTTGTAAACCTAATCTTGAAAGCCACATCCCATCACGTTTGCTGTATCATCTGTTAGCAGTGAATCACTAGCTCAGTCTATACTCAGGAGAAGGGAATTTCACAAGAACATGAATACCAGGAAGCAGGAATCGGGGCGGGGGGTGGGGCACGCGTTAGAGGCTGCCTACCACAACATTCCTCTCAGAAGGGTCTACATAATATGTATTATGGCTTAGAATTCATTTTTTGCTAAGAATATTATGGCATCTCTTGAAATATTAGTGATGCTCAAAGGTGTAATGGATAAAGGACTGGGGAACAGTACACTAGAACTGTTATCATATCACTTTCTATCTTATTGCTCCACTATGCCTGGAGCATTAACCTTTGTCCAGGATGGCTCCACACTCACTAAAACAGCCATTGGAAAGGGGAAATAGAGTGAGGGGGATGATGGGTACAGCCCAGAAGTAGCAGCTCTCATTTCAGCTCATATCCCATTTGCCAGAACATAGTCACATGGCCACACCCAGCTACAAAAGAGGCTAGGAAACTTAGTCTTTGGTTGGGCAGTCATGGGCTCAACTAAAAATTATGCTATTATAATTTTTATAAGAATAAAAATCCCTGAAGAAAGGGAGAATATTTGGGAGAAGCCTCTGGCCAAAGCTTTCAACAGCATTCAAAGGGCTATCACCTGGCCATGCACTAATGCATTTTACTCTGAGGTGAGTAAATGTCCTCTTTCAGAGCCTATTACTCTTAATTCAGACAGAATTCTTATTAGCTTAGTTATGGGACTTCTCAAACCACTGCAGATTAGGAGGAAATATAGTGAGAAGCAGGCAAAAATTGAGAGTAGAATGTCCAGTAACAAATATGGACATACAAAAGGCTGAGGCAAAGACTAAGCTGGCGGTTCAGAGAGATTTCATAGAGGGGCAGCCAGTCCTCGGAACTTTAGTAGCCTGAGGCAGTGCTCATTTAACATCACCACCGACTAAAATACTTAGATTTAGTTGTGATGATCCAGAGTCTTCCATTGTTTTTCAAAGAAGAAAAAACATTTTGGCACTCTGAAAGAGGTAAGCTTCATCAATTATCTGGAAAATTCATTTATGTAGAACATTCTGTAAAAATGATCCTGGCAAATAAAGGAGAGGCCCTTCTACTCACCATACTCCTCATCTTATCTAATTACCACCACATTATTTGTATAGGAAAATTCTTTCTGAGTTACATTTCTGGTATCTAGAATTGTATATTGTCTCAAAGTGGTTGACATTAGTGATTTCTTTGTTTTTAAAGAAAGTATATGTATTAGCCAATCGCCATATATTTCAAATTGTAAACATAAAGCAATTACTCCCCATCCCCACTATCCTGTAAAGAGTGCAGAACTTTCTGGTTACACATAGAGTATTATTGTAAGTGTAGGATTGTTAAAGAGTTCTCCAGTTCTCATATTTTTAAAGCCAATTGGCATCATAGCTACTATTGCCATTCTGATACATTAGCCTTGAATGTTCTTTCCCATTTCTCAATCTGGCAAACTCTTACTCATTTAAGACCCAGGTCCATTACAAAATAAAATGTATTACACATGAAAAGCATGATCCATAAAAGGAATAACCGACAAATTAGACCATCAAAATTTACAAGTTTGCTCTATGAAAAGCCCATGTTAAAAGGATGCAAAGACAAGCCACAGACTTTGAGAAAATACTTGCAAACAATGTATCTGACAAAGGACTAGTATCTAGACTTTATAAAGAACTCTCAAAGCTCAAGAGTAAAAATAACAAACAATCCAATTAAAAATTAGGCAAAACACATGAAGAGACACATTTTTCAGATGTTCAACATCATTAGATTAGGGAAATGCCAACTAAATCAGTGAGATATGTATACACCTATTGGAATGGCTAAAATAAAAAATAGTGACAACACCAAATGCTGGTGAGGATGCCAAGAAACTGGGTCACCGATCCATTGCTGGTAAGAATGTAAATGTTGCAGGCACTTTGGAAAATAGCTTGGCAGATTCTTTTAAAAAGAAACATGTCACTGTCACACGACCCAGCAATTACACACCTGGGCATTTATCCCAGAAAAATGAAAACTTAAGTTCATACAAAAACACAAACACAAATGTTTGTAGCAGCTTTATTCGTAGCAGCACCAAGCTGGAAACAACTCAGATCCATCGATAAGTAAATGGCTAAACTCACTATGGTATGTTCAGCACTACTCAGCAACAAAAAGGAACCAAGTAATGATGCATACTGCAACCTGGATGGACTATGCTGAGTGAAGAAAGCCAATCCCAAAAGGTTGCATACCATATGATTCCATGTCTATAGAAATGGAGAACAGATTAGTGATTTCCAGGGGTTAAGGAAGGTGGGGAGGAGTATGAGGGAAGTGGGTGTGGCTATAAAAAGGCAACACAAGGGATCTGTGTGGTGATGGAAGAGTTCTATATCTTGACTATATCAATGTCGATACCCTGTGCTGTGGTTTCGTAAGATGTTACCTTTGGGGGAAACTGAGTAAAGGGTACACAGTATCTCTCCATATTGGTTTTTACAAATACATGTGAAAATACAATTATCTCAAAAGTTTAACTGAAAAATTATGAAGTCCTCAGAATTCCATTGGACTGTGAGCTCCATGAGGGAAGGAATATCTGTATTTCACCAGCATCTAGTACAGTGCCTGCCTCATGAAAGATGCTTTGAAAATGTTTTATGGGTACCCTTAAGGGAGAGAGGCTGAACACATGAATGTAATTATATTAAGCACCCATAACTGACAGCACACCCCCAAATGAAGGGTATTTCTCTGCTGAACTATTCATTTAAAAACTATTGAGCGTCTACCTTACCTCATCTTCTAAGTGCTGGAAATACAACAGGGAACAAAATTGAGGAGTGGGGAAGGAATCCCTGCTTTCATGGAGCTTACAGTTTAACTGGGGCAGAAGACAGTAAACAGAATACAGAAATTATGTACGTTAGGAAGTGGTAAGTGCTAAGAAAAAAGCAGTTTTAAGCAACGTTTAGGGGCTGAGGATATGGAAACGACTGCAGAAGTGAGTGGGTTGCAATTTGTAATTTTAACCAGGGTTTAAAGACCAAGAGACAGTGTCATTTGAGCAAAGTCTTGAAAGAAGTAAGGGGAAAACCATGCAGGTATATGGAGGAGCAGACAGTGCAAAGGCTCGGAGGTAGAAAGGTGTCTAACATGTTCAGGACTAGCAAGGAAGTGAAACCAGTGTTGGAGGAACAAGAATGAGAGAGGGAGAGTAGTTTGGCGATGAAGTTAGAGAGACAGCAAGAGTGCAGGACATGTAGAGCCGTGTAGGGTGCTGCAAAGTCTTTGGGTCCTACTTTGAATGAAATGGGGAAGCATTGGAGGGTTTTGAGTGGAGGAGTGACATGACCTGACTTAACAGCTGTTGTGTTGAGAATGAACGGTAGCAGAACAAGGTAAAAGCAAGGAAGAGAACTTCAGAAGCTACTTCAGTACTCCAGGCAGGAAGCTACGGTGATTTGGCTGGGGGTAGTAGCAGTGGAGTCCTGAGAAATAATCCATTTGTGTTTAGATTTTGAAGGCAGAGACAACAGGATTTGCTGCCAGGTTAAATGTGCATGAGGAAACTGATGACCTCTGTACATTAAAGAAGAATTTTAGTCATTAAACTAATCTATGGTTCACTTCAAGGACAAAATTAGGTTTTAGAAGATTTGTTTTAAAAAGCTAGTTTTGGTTCCTCAAAAAGTTAAGAATTACCATATGATCCAGCAATTCCACTTCTAGGTATATACCCCAAAGAATTGAAAGCAGGAACTCAAACAAACACTTGTATGCCAATGTTCATGAGCAGCATTATTCAGAGTAACCTAAAGGTAGAAGCAGCCCAAATGTCCATCAACAGACGAATGGATAAACAAAATGTGTTATACACATACCATAGGATGTTATTCATCCTTAGAAAGAAATGAAATTCGAATACATGCTACAACATAGGTGGACCTGGGAAACATACTAAGTGAAATAAGCCAGACACAAAAGAACAAATATTGTATGACTCCACTTATATAAGGTACCTAAAATAGTCAAATTCATGTAGATAGAATGTAGAATAGAGGTTATCAGAAGATGAGGGCAGGAAGGAATGGAGAGTTATTGTTTAATGGGTACCGAGTTTCTGTCTGGGATGATGAAAAAATTCTGGCAAAGGATAGTGGTGATGGTTGTACAGCAATATGAATATACTTAATGCCACTGAATTATACACTTTAAAAAGGTTGGAGTGGTAAATGTAAATACCACAATAAAAAGAAAGTATAGGATGCAGATAAAACACTGTCTAAAGGGAAACTGATTATATATATAGGTGAATAAAATCAATGAATGAGGAAAAAAAAAAAAGGCTATTTTTTAACTTATTTCTTCCGATCTAAGAACTAAGCTTGCTTTAAGCATCGTCTGTGACTTGACTTTCTTTTGAGATCCTTTAGTACATGTTTGTTACAGTCCTTTCTTAATGGCTCAAGCCTTAGCCATTGCAGTTAAAGAAACTAGTGTCCCCTTAGAAAGGTCATTATCATCAGAAGGGCAGGGGAAGGGTCAATTGCTACAGAGTGATCTAACTAATTACAATTTTTGGAAAAAGATTTCGTCTAAAAGAAATATAGATATATATGTATATGTGTGTGTGTGTGTATATATATATCCCCCTCATACAGTAAAACCTTTTTCTTTCTCTCACATAATGGTTCTTGAAAACAATGTTCCTTGAATGCACATGTAAATAATTTTCCTGCTAAAACCAGCATTTTTGATAATTTAGCAGAGGTGATACGGAGAAAACCTTGAGTACGGGAAGGTTTTGTGGCACAGCATATTTAATAACCGTGACAGCTCAAGAATTTTAAGCAGACTCGCCTCCCTGTCTGGGATCTGTCGGCACCAGTGTGTCTCTCCTGGCAAGCCCTTAAATGTACTATTTCAAGCCAAAACTGCACTAATGATGGTCTACCAAATTTTAACAGGATATTTTTAAGACTTGATATACTCATGATTAAAAAGAAAAAAAAAAAAACTTTCCCCTATTTCTTTCAAAAGCTGCCACTCTAAAATATGTGGCAAATTAAAAAAAATAAAAAAAACAGTCTGAAATTGCTTTACAGCCTTGATGAAACAAAGACTGGTGTGTTGGTGTGGCTGCAGGGAGCTCTGCGCTGCTTTTGTATGATTTCAGAGGTGAATTTAGATGGCTGGAAGATAGATGGGTGCCAGATGCAGTTTGACATAGATTCAGGCAGCTGCTCCTGGGCTAGGTTTCATTAGCTGGTAAGTGCGCCAGCAGAAGCAGCAGAGCGAGGCCCCAAATGCCAAAATGACAGTGAGAAGAGTGGAACAGTACAATATTCACTAAGTGATTTTAATCTCGGAGATTAAATGTCACCCAATCAGTTTCCAGGTTTTAAAAACCAACTCGTATGAAGCCATTAGAGGGCCCAAGTCTTTGTCCACCGGGGTAAAAAGTTTTACTTAAAATTTTTTTTTTTTTCTTAGTTTTAAAACAGACACAAAGTGTTGTAAACCCATTTTGGTAATATTCCAAAATTAATTTTGGTAAAATCATGTCAACCTCTTCAACACACACACCGCAGTAAAAGAAATGTATTCATTTTTGCAACCAGGCAAATATTCCTCAATCATGGACCCAATGTTGGTTTGTTATCTATCTTTCTTAAAATGAAAGTCTTGGAAGAACTTCCTAGGCCAGTTCCAGCTTAGGGGCCCTCCCCCACCACTGCCACACCCATTCTTCTTCAAAGAAAGACCAAGATCTCAAAACAGAGAGCGTATATTAATTTGCTTTTGAGACGTTATGATATGTATAGCTAGTGGTGAATATGTACCCAACCACATAATTAATTGTGAATTAAAACCATTTTTTTTCCTATTAAGAACTTCTGCTCTTACTACTTGTGGGGTCATAAGTGATTATGAAACTGACTCCAGAACTCCCCATGCTTGATTTCAACTCACATGTTTTCTCGGCTGAGAAAAGGAACCTTTATTTAGTATATTAAACTTACTAAACTTATCTTTGCTTTCCTGTAAAGAGTGTTATGATCTAATACATCAGTGATGCAACCATTTTATGTGGGGTAATTTTTAAAATTAAATTAACATGAAATAAATAATTGATTGGACATGTACATATTTGAAAACTGTAAATCTAACCAGTCTCTGCTTTTCTTATTTAGTCTTAGGAAGCTAATGCATCACTTATAATAGCCCTGAGGCATTACGGTGTATTTCTTTTTTTTTTTTCCTCCAAACGCATGTGCACTCAGCTCTCTTAATAACAATGGGAGTTGTGTATGTGCTCAGCAGAGAATAGCTTCCATTGTGTTTTAGTATTTTTAGTATTTTGCTTATTAATAGTGTTGTAATACTACTCTTTTTTTAGTCTACAGCATGGTTAAAAATTTAGAAATATGCTCTGATTGAGTCAAACTCTGTATGTTCAGGAGCAATTATATTAATTAATGGCTATATGATACCCTTCCAAGTTTTAATATATTCTGGACTTGAATATGTTGCATACATGTTCTCTGAAAGTTTAATTTCCTTGGGACAATGCTCCCATCTGTGAACTTACATTTGAATTTAAGGGAATCATATCTTAAGTGACATGGCTTTAGTTCATCTAAATCCTTGGGAGTTGTTTCATAGTAATCTAAGCTCCACCTTTCACCCCCTTCCCTCTTTTTTCCCTCCCTTCCTCTTTTGGTCTAGCACTGACAACTTGACTACGTTGACCTAAATATCGAGACCTCTTTTAGTTTCACTGTACATGCTACTCACGAGGGCTGTGCTTGCAAATCTCTTTGATAAGGGGTGAATCTTGGGTTCATGAAAAGTCTGTTTGGTTCAGCACATTCAGTTTTGGTGAACCTAACTAGACTCAGATTGCATTTCTCATGGATAGCCCTTAAAAGCCTACCTAACCTTTCTGAATCTCCTCTGGGAGGAGAAAATGAGGCAGCATGTGTAACACATTTAGCAGAGTACTTGGCACAAGGACTCATTCTATAGTTCTATATTCTGTTTCTTTCCTTTACCTTTTGCAGATATTCCCTGGAAAATTTCTCACTTAACCTTGTGAGAAAAGTTAATATGTATAGAAAACATGTGGAGATCCTCAGAGAAAAATGCTATGTGAATAAGTCCAAGATGTTATTGGGGTTATTACTGTTAATTACCAACCAGTACAAAGCCGTTTTAATTGTTAATAATCATTTGACATTTTAATTTATTTTCCCCCAATGAAGTCATAAATTTAAGCCACAGTCTCTTACCACTTATGGCAAATTCTATTAATTATCTATGCTATAGCTATTCCCCTGTTCCCTCATTTTGGTTTTGTTTGCTTGTTTTTGTGGTAAAATATATAAAAGCTAGCATTTAACATCTCAGCCATTTTTAAGTGTACAGGTCAGTGGTATTAAATACATTCGTATTGTGTGCAACCATCACCACCATCCATCCCCATAACTCTTTCCATCTTGTAAAACTGAAACTCTGTACTCATTAAATAATAGCTTTCCATTCTCCCCTAGCTCCAGCCCCTGGCAGCCACCATTATACTTTGTTTTTATGATTTTGGCTGTGTGTTTTTTTTTTTTTTAATTTGGCTGTGTCGGGTCTTAGTTGCAGTATATGGGATCATCGTTGTAGCATGCAGGATCTTTTGTTGTGGCACGGGCGTCTCTCAAGTTGTGTCACATGGGCTCAGTAGTTGTGGTGCACAGGCTCTCTAGTTGTGGCACGTGGCTCTAGAGTGCGTGGGCTTAGTAGTTGCGGCGTGCAGGCCTAGTTGCCCCGTGGCATGTGGGATCTTAGTTCCCTGACCAGGGATCGAACTCACGTTCCCTGCATTGGAAGGTGGATTCTTCACCACTGGACCTCCAGAGAAGTCCCGATTTTAGCTATTTTAAGTACTTCATATGAATGGAAGCATATAGTATTTGTCTTTTTGCAGTTGGTTCATTTCAGTAAGCATAATGTGATCATCCATGGGTGAGGTTTGTCCAGTTGTAGCATATTGCAGAATTTCCTCCCTTTTTAAGGTTGAATAATATTCCATTGTATGTATAGACCACATTTTGCTTATCCATTCATCTGTTGATGGACACTTGGTTGTTTCCACATTTTAGCTATTGTGAAAAATGCTGCTATGAACATGGGTGTACAGATACCTCTTTGAGACCTTGACTTTCAATTCTTTGGGTATATACCCGGAAGTGGAACCGTTGGATCATAAGGTAGTTATATTTAAAAATTTTCAGAAACCACCATACTGTTTTCCACAGTGGCTATACTATTTTATGTTCCCACCAGCAGGGCACAGGATTCTAACTTCTCCACATCCTTGCTGGCGCTTGTTGCTTTCTGGGTTTTGTTTGTTTGTCTGTTTTTTGATAGTAGCCATCCAGATGGGTGTAAGATGGTATCTCCTTGCAGTTTTGATTTGGATTGCCCTAATGATTAGTGAAGCTGAGCATTTTTTCATGTGCCTATTGGCCATTCATATATCTTCTTTGGAGTAATGTCTGTTCAAGTCCTTTACCCATTTTTGAATTGGGTTGTTTGTTTTTGTTGTTGAGTTTTAGAAGTTCTCTATGTGTTCTGGATATTAATCCCTCGTCAGATATATGATTTACAAATATTTTGTCTCATTCTGTGAATTGCCTTTTTACTCTCTTGATAGTGTCTTTTGATGCACAATATTTTAAAATTTTCATAAAGTCCAATTTGTCTTTTATTTATTTGCCTGTACTTTTGGTGTTATATCCAAGAAATCAATGCCAGATCCAATGTTGTGAAGCTTTTGTCCTATGTTTTCATCTAAGATTTTTATTGTTTTGGCTCTTACTTTTAGGTTCTTGATTCATCTTGAATTAATTTTTGTATGTGGTGTTAGATAAGAGTTCAACTTCACCCTTTTGCATATGGATATCCAGTTTTCCCAGCACCATTTGTTGAAAGATTGAATGGTCTTGCCACCCTTGTCAAAAATCATTTGACTCTGTATGTGAATGTTTATTTCTGAGCTCTCTATTCTATGCCATTGGCCTATATGCCTGTCTCTATGCCAATACTACACTGTTTTGATTATTGTAGCTTTGTAGTAAAATTTGAAATTAGGAGGTGCAAGTTCCTCCAGTTTTGTTCTTTCTCAAGATCACTTTGGCTATTCAGCATCTCTTAAGATTCCATATGAATTTTAGGATGATTTTTCTGTATCTGCAGAAAACATCATTGGGGTTTTGATAGGGATTTCATTGAATCTGTAGGTTACTTTGGGTAGTATTGACATTTTAACAATATTAAGTCTTTCAATCCATGAACATGGGATGTATTTCCATTTATTTATGCCTTCTTTAATTTCTTTCAGCAATGTTTTGTAGTTTCCATTGTGCAAGTCTTTTTCACCTCCTTGATTAAGTTAATTCCTAAGTATTTTATTCTTGTTGATACTACTATAAATGGAATTGTTTTTGTAATTTCTTTTTCAGATTGTTCATTGTTTGTTTATAGAAATGCAACCAGTTTAGAGTAATTATTGATAAGGGAGGGACTTCTGTCATTGTGGTATTTGTTTTCTATATGACTTACAGATTTTGTCCCTCATACCCTGTATTACTGTCTTCTTTTGTGTTGAGTTGATTTTTTTTTATAGTGAAATGTTTAAATTCCCTTCTCATTTCTTTTTGTGCATTTTCTATAGCTATTTTCTCTGTGGTTACCATGGGGATTACATTTAACATCCTGAAGTTATAACATTCTAATTTGAATTTATAGCAACCTAGCTTCAATAACATACAAAAACTCTGCTCCTTTATAGCTCTTTCCCAACCCCTTTCAGTTATTGATGTCACAAAATTATACCTTTATACATTGTGCGCCCCAAACATGAACTAATAATTCTTTTAAATGCACCAGTCTCTTAAATTGTAGAGAAAACAAGATTTGGAGTTACAAACCAAAGTTACAGTAATACTAGCTTTTACACTAATAATTGGGTTTTTTTTCCTTAAATCTATTAGTCTCTTAAATCATGTAGAAAACCAAAAGTTCAATTAAAAACCATTTTTACAATAACACTAGCTTTTATATTTGCCCATGTGTTCACCTGGATTGAGATCTTTATTTCTCCATATGACTTTGAGTTACTGTCTCGTGTTCTTCCATTTCACCTTGCAGGGCCCCCTTGATCAGTTGTTCCAAGACAGTCCTAGTCATCATGAACTCCCTCAGCTTTTGTTTATCCAGGAAGGTCTTAATTTCTCCTCACTTTTGAAGGACAGTTTTGCCAGATATAGGATTCCTGGTTGACAGTTTTTTTTTTTTTCCTTTTAGCACTTTGAATATATCAGCCCACTGTCTTCTGACCTCCAAAGTTTCTGATGAGAAATGTGCTGATAATCTTATTGAGGATCCCTTGTATGTAATGATTTGCTTATCTCTTGCTGCCTTCAAGACTCTTTGTCTTTGTCTTTTGAAAGTTTTATTATAATAAGTAGGTCTCTTTGAGTTCATCTTACCTGGAGTTTCTTGAGCTTCTTGGATGTTTATATCCATGGCTTTCATCAAAGTGGGAAATTTTCAGCATTATTTCATCAAATATTCTCTCTTACCTTTTCTCTGTCTCTTCTTCTGTGACTCCCACGATGCACATGTTGGTCCACTTGATGGTGCTCCACAGGTCCCTTAGGTTCTGTTCACTTTTCTTCAATGTTTTTTTTCTTTCTGTTCTCAGATTTGATCATTTCCATTGTCCCGTCTTCAAGTTTGCTGATTCTTCCTTCTACACAAATCTGCCTTTGAATCTTTCTAGTGAGTTTTTTATTTAAGTTATATTACTTTTCGGCTCTAGAAGTTCTTTCTGGTTTCCTTTTTAGGTTTTCTTTCTCATTATTGAAATTTCCATTTTGTTCACACATCATTTTCTTGACTTTCTCCACATCTTCCTTTAGTTCTTTGAACATTTAAAAAACACTGTTTTAAAGTCTTTGTCTAGTATATCTCCATTAGGTCTTTTTCAAGGACAGTTTCTGTTGATTATTTTTTTCCTTTGAATGGGTCATATTTTTCCATTTCATTGAATGCCTTGTGATTTTTTTGTCAAACACTGGACATTTGAATCCAATAATGTGATGACTCTGGAAATCAGATTCTCCCTCTTCCTCAAGGTTTCCTTTATTTTTCTTTTTTTTTAAATTTATTTATTTATTTTTATTTATGGCTGTGTTGGGTCTTCGTTTCTGTGCGAGGGCTTTCTCTAGTTGTGGCAAGCGGGGGCCACTCTTCATCGCGGTGCACGGGCCTCTCACTGTCGCGGCCTCTCCCGTTGCGGAGCACAGGCTCCAGACGCGCAGGCTCAGTAATTGTGGCTCACGGGCTCAGTTGCTCCGCGGCATGTGGGATCTTCCCAGACCAGGGCTCGAACCTGTGTCCCCTGCATTGGCAGGCAGATTCTCAACCACTGCACCACCAGGGAAGCCCCTCCTGTATTTTTCTTTATCATTTTTGTTTTTTAGAATATGGTAGGCTGTCTCTGTGCCAAGATCAGCCTGAGGTATAAATTTAAGGTCTTCTCAGGTCTTTTCTGAGCCTTTCTCTGGGCGTACACGGTTATGTTCTTATTTTCCCTGTATATTACAGTTTTTTAATGTCCTAGTCTTTAATGTCTAGGGTAAGTGAAAAATGAAGGTGGGGAGGGGTAGGTTCTGGCCCTTTAAATCCCCTGGAAAGTCACTTCAGGGGGAGAGGCTTGTGACAATGTGGTGGGGATGGGGAGGAGCAGGTGCAGCAACAATGGTTGCCACCTCTTTGTCTGCACTAATGTCATCAGAAGCAACAATAAGAGCGCAGACCCCTAATATTCAGAGGACAGGGTTCTTTTTGCTCCCCTAGCTCTTGTAAGCTGCTTGCAAGCTGCTCCAGGAGCATGTGCATAGCTGGGGGTAGGAGGGTGGCTAGCTGCTACTGTGCTAAGAGCTGTAATTGACTGAAAGTAACCAGAATTTACTGCAATTTACCATATAAGTCTTTCCCTGGAACTTGCAAGCCTTCAACAGACTTCTCAGTCCCAAAATAGTTACATCATTCAGATTCTGCCAGCCCATTTGTTGTCTAGGTGGAAAGATAGATTCCTGGTCCTTCCTACTCTACCATCTTCCCAGAATCCTCTCCTCCTCATTCTGTTTTAAGAGAACTCTGAATTTATTTGGGGTAGCTCTGTGCTAAGCTCAAATACTTGATGTTCTGACACCCTTTTAGATGAGATGGCTACGTTCTGCTCTGTTCTGGTCCGTGAGATGTGGGTAGAGGTCCCTGGGGAGAACATGCCTTGAATAAAAAGACAAAGCCTCATGAAGACAAGACTTTTGACTTTATTCTTACATAGAATGTAGATGAAATAGCTGGTGGATAGCAGCCTTCTTATGACCCTCAGCACCATGAGGACGGTGGAACAGGTACCTTTGAGCCATATGTCCAGTCCTGAGCTGCCCAACCCGAGACTTCTAATTTCATGAGAACAAAGAATAAACTCTAAGTCATTTCACACTGTTAGCATTTCTTTACTTACAGCCAAGTGTAAGTCCTAATATACCATTTAAGCCCATAATCCATGAAACAGAATAGAAGCGTGGCCAATGGAGATATTTGTGTCTGTGATGAGCACCAGCATTTTTCAGAGCAACTCAAGAGATTGAGATTTGAGATCTGAGTTTCAGTTGCATAGAGGTATAATGGGTATTAAAGAAAGATGGGTACCTCTACTCCTAATGAGACTTAAAGCTTTCTACATTTTTTGTGTACATTCTCCATTTCTTTGGGTTCACTTGCCAAGCATTAATGGCATTTTTTTTAGGTGGAAAAAGAAAGTATTATAGCCTAGTAATAGCAATGAAAGTAGGAAGAGACATGCTGGTTGCTTCTGTTACTTATATTTTAAAGCCATTGAAGAAAGTAGCTGATCTTTCTTAGTCTTTATTATGCTTTGTTATATACACATCTTCCCATCAGAATATAATTAAAGCAACGTGACAAGGAGGAGGAAATTACAAATAATTAACAATCCAGAGATCTTACATTCTCCCAGTTCTTTTCTTAAACTTTGCCTGGGACCTGACACAGTGGACAGTCAGTAAATGTTTGTTAGACAAAGAAAAAAAAAGGTGGGGTTGGTTTTAGATTGAATTGCAGGGACCGAGGTGCATTTTGAATGCTAGTCAGATGATGAGATTTATTCAATAAAAATGTCTTTTTCCTGTACTCCAGTCTTACCTAATGCCTGAAGTGAGTGGAACTCCATCTAATCTCCAGTGTGTATCCCAAACCTGTACATAAGATTCACCATACTTGGCAGCGATACTGGGGAGGAACAAGGGAGCTCTCCTTGCAACACCAGTGATTGCTGGCCCAGTATTGAATTTAATGAGCATTAACTAAGTAATTATTAATAACAAAAAGAGCTACCTTTCTTTATCATTTTCAGAGGCTGTGCTAACATCTTTACATACATAATCTCACTTAACCCCCATGATAACACCATGCCTCAGGTCCTGATTCGGTCTCCTTTTTACAGTTGAGAAAACTGAGGCTTAAGCAAGTTGCCTAAGGTCAGATCGCCAGCACATGGTCAAGCTGGAACTTGAAACCCTGTCTGTCTCAGGACTATTTGACTCCAAAGTTAGTGTTCTTAGGCATGTCAGAAAATCTTGACTATAGTTTGCTTAATTATATGTTAAATAATCTCAAAATACTCTGTATTTTGTACTATGGTTTCTCTGCAAAGAGCCAAAAGGTAATGGTATAAAAGTGGCCTAACTCATAGTGAAGACTTTTTTACTGTTATTGTGGAAAAGATGACTTCTCACAAAGGGTGCTTTACATAATCTTTTTCTATTTACTTCAATTTCACAGCATGCGCTCTCCTTCAAGTGGGAGGGTGGGTTGGAGGTAGATGAATATGCTTTGCTGGAGTTACAGCAACGCTTGGTGCGGGCAGAAGAGCGTGAATGTACATTACGCAGAGTTCAGCTTCACATCCGATGGGTATATCACTGAGCTGCATGACTGTGGCCGCCTGAGGTATCATGGTATTTTAAGCTCCGTGTGTGTCATCAACATATGTGGGTTGAAATTGCGTGGAAGCATAGTAGTCCACAAGAAATATAAACAAAAGTAAAATACACCTTTGGAATAACTGCAGCATTTCATATAGCAACGAAATATTTGTGAAATCTGTACATTTTGAGCTGTTTGTTTTTAGAGCTAATGATTTCATTTATTAACTTAGACCGTCTTAGTATTTTCTATTTACTTTAACGTTTAAGATTCAGTCATAAAATCTCACTCTGAACTAAAGCTGTTTATAGAAACTTAGCCAGTGTGTGGGCATATTGAAAAGAAAAAGATAAGATGTATTTTTAAAAGATATGTTAAAAATTTGCTGCTTTATAAATAGGTAGGTAGATAAATAAATGGATAGATAGATCACCATGCTTAAAGTTCCCATCTGAATCTATTTTCAGGAGTGTGCTTTGGCAGAGAGTCTTCATTAGATGGTTAAGTGTAGTGGTATTTGCAGTAATGTAAATTTGAAAATAAAAACTGGATCTGGAATCTAGGCTTTGCTGCTTGGTCATTGTGGCATCCTGAGGAAGTTTTCTTTGAACCTCAGTTCCTCAAGTGTAAAATAGAATAGTAGTAGCTGGGGCTACTTGGGGCTTTAGGATGTGGGGAGCAACTAAGATGGTGATGTCAATGTGCTTTATCATGTGTATAAATAAGTAATTATACAGATTCAGAGGTGCGGTATTGTTATTGTATACTCCACAGCCAGCAGATGGACCAATCTAACACCATCCTTCATCCAGGCAGGTGACAACGTCTATTTTAGTCTCTCGGACAACACAGATTTATTGAGCTCTTATGCTGTGTGAGGACTTCCTTCACATCAGCAGAGCTTATGTTTAGATTTACAGCAGCTATGGTTTATGCAGTGGCATATTTTTATATAGCATACAGGCATTCTATACATGTACATTTTTTATACAGATGTTTGAAGTTTCTCTTTAAGTACCCAAATTTGTTTAATGTAAGCTTGTTCAATAAAAATCTTTCCCTGTATCATTTCCCTATACTGCTGTTTTATTATTACATTTTTCCCACAGAAAACATTGAGCATAATGGTACCTTTTCTTCATGATTCAGGATCATTTAGATTGCTTAGGTATTCTTTTGGAATACAGAGCCCTTTAGGGCAGGGCTAGTGAGGGGCATAGTGCTATTTGCCTCTAAATGATCTCCCACACTAAACTTTTTGAGCTCTTGTATCAACATTTTTTAATCCCCCCAACCCTGATTTCTAATTGTTAGCTGCCTTTTTCTTTTTCTTTTTTTTTTGTGCTAGTATCAATTTGCTTCTTTTTAAATCCATTCTCCCCTCTAATTCCCATTTACAGTCTATGGTTTGGGGGAACAAATAAATAAAATCATCTTAAGATTAAATAGACACTCAGGAAGTACATGATAATGCATGAGGTTGGTGCATGGGCTTTGTGATTTCTTCTTTTTTTTCTTGAGGATTTATTTCTGCTTGCTTTGTTGGTTCTGAGTAACTGGAGTCTCTCTGAATGAATTGTTTTGCCCAACACCACCATTTACAGTCTGCATCAGTTTCCTCTAATAATCACCAGTGGTACTTATCTAGCTCGTTACCAATTATAAAATTCTTCAAGGGACTTCCCTGGTGGTCCAGTGGTTAAGACTCCGCACTGCAGGGGGCGCACGGGTTCGATCCCTGGTTGGGGGAACTAAGATCCCACATGCCACGCGGCCAAAAGAAAAAAAAATTCTTCAACATCCCTTCAACGTGATCATGAGAGATAGGCAGGGTGTGTGTGTGTGTGTGTGTGTGTGTGTGTGTGTGTGTGTATTTTTTTTTTTTTTAATATTTTACAGATGAGAAAACTACGGCATAGTTGGAGGTTATTTTAGCCGGGGGTTGTAGCTGAATGTCCTAGGGAGGCTCGTTCACCCAGACTTGCATTTCCCTTTACCTGGATATCCCATTTCCATAGGTCTGGGCAGGACCCAGGTTATATTTTGGAAAAAGATCCCAAATAATTCTAACATGCATAGCTTTCCCCAACCCTTTTCCCCATCTTCCACACCCTTCCACCACCTCTGCTCCCATTCAGAACCACTGGCTCAAGTTTTTATGACCAGTAAGTGATTTATTTAGATGCTTTCACATGCAGGTCAACAAATAGTGGCTTAAATTTATGATTTTTAATGGCCCTGTAGTCAACTGATGTGGTGGTCAGAATAGTGCCCTCTTTCCCCACCTACGTTACTTTACATGGTAAAAGAGACTTTGCAAATGTTTCTAAATTAAGGATCTTGAGATCCTTGTTGTTCAGGTTATCCTGGATTATTTGGCTGCGCTCCATATAATTACAAGGGTCCTTATTAGACAGAGGCAAGAAGGTCAAAGGCAGAAGAAGGAGATGGGACGACAGAAGCAGAGGTTGGAATGGTATATTTTGAAGATGGAAGAAGAGGCCACAAACCAAGGGGTGCAGGTAGCCTCTAGAAGCTGGAAAAGACAGGAAAACAGATTCTGCCTTGAAGCCTCCAGAGGGGATGCAGAGCTGTCAACACTGCAATTTTAGACTTCTGAACCTCCAGAACTGTAAGAGAATAAATTTGAGTCATTTTAAGCCACTAAGTTTATGGTAATAGGAAATAGCAGCAATGGGAAACCAGTACAACTGGGAAATATAAAATACAGATTCTTAAGCCCTCCCACAAATATACTGTTTTAGCAGAGCTGGGCGGGGTCTAAGGATGTGGGGTTAAACCATTCCCTTGGTGATTGAGTGGCCTGTGTCCTCGGACCTCACCTGTGGTTACAAACAGACTCATAAGGCCATCTGTTGTTTCCCTCGGAAGTCTGGTGGTGAGTAGCCCTAGAGCCAGTTGTTCTCATCGGCTCAGTGATGTCCTCGAAGACCCAGGCTCCACCTTGACTTCTACCCCGTCACCCTCAGTCCTTACCCTTCTAACATGCACACAGGATAGCTACCATAGCTCCAGGGACCACATCCTCACACAGCCATGAGGGAGAAAGAGCTCTTCCTGCATGCTTGTGTGTCCCTCATTTTTTAATCAGAGAGGAAAAATTCTTTCCCAGGGCTCCCAGCAGACTTTCCCCTTCTACCCAATTAGCTGGAACTGCATCACCCATCAAGGGAGGCCAGATGGCAGGAAACCTCGAGTACTGTCTCAAAACGCTCTCCCCTTCTCCTCCTCCTGGGAAACTTTCGCATCCCTCAAACATCACTTACCTCTCATCTAGCTGGTGCCTCCCCGCTCCAAAGATGATCCTTTAGTGCCAGTTCTCTTGGTATGGATACCTTTTGAAATCACCTCATGTGCCACCAGTGGGCACCCTTCACTTTGGAAAAAAAAGCATTTTCTTAATCTTTATAACACTGTGGAGTGGGTAATATTTCCCCTTTTTTACAGTTAAGAATCAGAGATTGAGAAACATGCCCAAGGTTCACAAGTGAAAAGCTCATAAGTGGCAGATCTGCCTTAACTGTAAAGCTCAGGCTCTTAACCATTACACTGACCCAGACGGTGATTCTCTGTCGTGTAGTGTTAGTAGCACATTTTCAAATATTAGAGTTTTGGGCACACTTGAAGAGATTAAAAACTCAAAGCAACACTAAACAAGTCAATCATTACAACATAGTCACCACCACCGGAGGGTTTTAAGAGAGGAGTGACGTGACCTGACTTTTGTTTTAAAAGGATCACTGGCCACTATCTTGAGATACACGGTTAGGGGCCAAGAGTACTGCAGTAATTGCTTCCCATCTGACTTAAGGTCAAAGTCAAAGTCATTGCATTGGCATATAAGGCCATCTACACCCTGCCCCTCCTCCCTGTACCTTCTCTCCTCCCACTGCCCCCCCCCACTCCTCCCCTCTGTCTTGATGTCTTTGAACCCTTAGGCACATGCCCGACTCCAGCCCTGCTCACATTTTCTGTTCCCTCTGCTAGGAAAACTGTGCTTGGCTTGAGTCTTCACCTCCTTCAGATCTTTACTCAAATGTCATCCTCTCTGCAAGGCTTTTCTAAACCACTTCTTCAAAATTGCCCCCACCCCACACATACACACCCAAGCACACATTCCCCATCCTTCTTCCCTGTTTTACTTTTCCCTAGAGCACCTAATTTCTAATATGCCATATAATTTACTAATTTATCTTATTTTCTCTCTTTCCCCTCACTGGAATGTAAGAGCCGTGAGAACAGGGATTTTGGTGTGTTTCGTTTGCTGCCACATTCCCAACTCCTAGAACCTAGGACACAGTGGGCATTCAATAAATATTTGTTGAATGAATATATTCTTTATACACAGCTCTGATTAGTTCTATGGGGTAAATTCCTAGAAATGAAATGACCACAGTACAAGATATGGACATTTTAAAAGGTTCTTGATACAGATGTCCAAACCCTGCCTTCCCAAGGTTGAAATCATTGACACTCCCATCAGTGGCTATGACCGAGCCTGTCCACTGTGCCCTCACATTGTTATCAGTTTTAACACACCTGTAGCCAGCTTGGTGTGTAGCAGTTATATTTCTAATTCGTACTGCTTTGATTAGGTGCATTTGTCTTTGTTTTTTCATGCATGTCTTCCTTTGGTGATCATCAGCTTTTGTCCTTTGCCCGTTTTGCTAATTTAATTTCGGTGTTTCCTATTGTAGTATTGGTTTTTCTAATTGATTCATAAAATTAGGTTAGGTTAGGTTGCTAAGTCTTTGTTATCTGGTTTGCAGATATTTTTCCAAGTTTGTCATTTTTCCTTTAATTTTGCTTATGGTGTTTCTTGATGTATAGTTTTTTAATCCATTTTAATTTTATAGTTCTTTTTTTGCTTTGTGTTTGGAAAAATCTTGTCTCCTTCTAAGATCAATTATTCATCTGTAATTGTTTTAGTTCTCTTACATTTTAAAAAATATATTTTATTATTTAGTTAATCTCTTGTGTTTTTTCATATCGTCACACAATACGAGAATCTAACATCCATTTTTCCCCTTAAATCGTAAACTATTGCACTGACAACGCTATCTTTAGAATATACTAAATCTTTATACTAAGGTCTGTTTCAAGTTTGTCAACGTACATACATTTATATTTTTCTTTTGCCAGAACCCAACTCTGTTAATTATTACAGCTTTTTAATACCTTCTTAAATTTTATTTTATTTTTTCATTTGTTGGTTATTCTTAATAAATTTTAGGATCATTCTGTCAAGTTCAGGAATAGATGTGGAACTAACGTCCTAAAATAAAAATCATATTGTGCGTCTCCCCCACGGGAAGTCTTTTTTTTTTTTTTTCGGCTGCGCCATGTGGCATGTGGGATCTTAGTCCCCGACAAGGGATCAAACCCGTGCCCCCTGCAGTGGAAGCGTGGAGTCTTAACCACTGGACCCCCAGGGAAGTCTCCGGAAAATCTTTTAATGACTCCTCACCACCTTCAGAACATAAAGGCCAGACACTTTAATGTGGTATCCAAGGTCTTCCTAGACGTGCCCAGTCAGACTCTCTGGGCCTGTTTATTGTTATTCCCTGCTTGCGATTTACGCTTCAGATCCGCACCCACATCCTCTGCTTTTTCTCACCTCCCCATCTCTGCAGCTCCATCTGCCTTTAATGACCTTGACTCACTCCCATTTACCCTAAAATCCATCACTACCTCCCTGTTTTCACACTGGCCAGGCTCTGTGGCCACTCATGTGTGTCTGTTGTCACCCTGCGCATGTCTCTGTTGCCACGTAACCCACTGTGTCACAATGATGAGTTAGTCTACCCTGTGAACTCAGTGGGAGCATCTCTTGTTCATTTTGTATTTCTTGTACCTAGCATGCTACCTGTAACAGAGTAGGTGGTGTAGATGGATTAGAGGAGAATATCTAGGACTGAAAGTCAGGAGATGGATTGTTGCAATAATCAAAGTGAAAGATATGAGGGCCTTGACTAGGGCAGTGGTGGTAAAAATGGAGAGAAGGGGACATATTTGAAAAATATTTAAGAGAGAAAATTGACAGGATTTTGTCTCATTAAATATGAGAGAAGATACTTTGAATCTTAAATTTCCTACTTAGACATCAGGGGTACCTTGTTGGTACCTTAACCATATTTAGGCATTCAGGAGGAGGAGCAGATTTAAGGAGGATAAAATTAGGACAATTTTAGATGTGCTGTGAGTTGGAGATGCCTTTATGATACCCAGTGGAGATGTCTAATAGGCAATGGGATAGAAATAGGCTAATTATATACTTTTATTGTTCAACCCAGGACCATTTTGAGATTGAAGCAGGGTGTTATTACTAATTATGCCAGGACAAGCATAAACTAGGAATGACCCTGACAAATGATAATATGTATGGTCTCTCATATATATAAAGGTCAGATGTGAACCTCAAAGAGAAAGGTCTGGAATGTGATTATTGATTTATGAATCTTTAGCATACAGATCCCCTGAGAGTGGGTGAGGTTGCCCAGGGAGAACTTACAGGATGAGAAAAGAGAAGAGGGAGCAAAACAAAACCATAGGGAATACAAACATTTAGATAGTGATTATCAACTGGTAAAATCTTTTCAAAACACCCATGTCTCCAAATTTTCCTGAAGATTCTGATATCCTAACTAACCATCCCCATTCCCCACTCACCTTTGTAATTTTCTCTGGTCCCAAATTGCAATGGGGGGTGATTTTTTTTTTTAAGTGCAGAACTGTAGGTTTATAGGGTGGTCAGAAGAAGAGGAGCCAGCCAAGGAAACTGCAAGTGGACGGAGAGATAGGAACCAGGAGACTGACTATAGTTCAGCTAGAGTTTCTGAAAGAAATGGTTGGAGGTGGTCATTAATGTCAAATGCTGTATAGAGAGAGGCTCAGTCATAAGAGGAACTCAGAAATGTCCATTGGCTTGGCACTTAGGGGGCACTGGTGCTCTTTTCTGGGGGTGATCAATATAGTTTTTCTGCAGAAGCCAGAGGAAGTAGGTGGGACTAAAGCTGTGAAGGGTAAAGTCAGAAGTAGCCACCAACATTCCTGCAACATTGAAGCAGGGGAGGATTGTTTCTTGTTTTATAAGTGAAGAGAGAGAACACTGAGTCTGTAATTTATTGACTGCAGGAAGGAGCCAGTAGAGAGGGCAAGGCTGAGTGTATAGGAGAGGAAGAAATACCAGTCTGCAGTCGTATTTAAGCTGTTTTACTCAGCCCCATTTTCTTGTCTGGAGTACCTATGCTGTACTATAGTTGAATGCCACCATTCTGTCCCAGTAGGAGTCACTGAGACTTTAAAAACCATCCTTCAGATGTCTTTCTATTTGGTTGGCTTGGGACCTAGATTTTTCTCCCTCTTTTTCACTGAAGATTCAAGATGGGAGCCTTTGAATAGAATATAAATGTATCTTCTAGATGCATTGATTTGCTGAAATGTCACTAGCAAAGTGTTGATAACCCATCACTAGATTTATGGGTTGATATGATTATGTCTTCGTTGATAGATTTAGAAACATACACTGCAGATGAACATATTCCTTTGGGACATATATATGTGTGTTTACGTGGTATTCTATGTATTAGAAGGAAAAGTGAGTTTTACACTGAGAGTTGATTTTTTTTTTTCCCCTTGAGAAGCTCCATTAAGAAAAAAATGTTAAGTTTCAGAATAGAAACTGTTCCATTTTCTGATCTGCTACCTCATAGTAAGAAGTCAGTTGTAAGGTTAACTTTCTCGGAGAGAAGAAGGCAAGGACACCAGCGAAAGGAAAAGGAAGGTTTAATTGCTCTGCAAAGGCCCAAACATGCTCTGAAAAGTAAAGATTTCAGGCTTAATGTGCATGGAACAAAAGGCCGTTGTGAACTGTGTACAAGAGTTGGTGAGAGTTTGTATTCTGCCCCTTTTTTCTGTGGGAGTTATTTCCTGTTGTTGACTAGAGTTCTTTATTTAGAACCACCTAGCTTCAGAATGCCTGCTAGCAAGCAGAAAAGTGTGTATTTAAAACATAGGCTTATTTCAATACAATCTCTGAAAAAAAGTAACACTACCCATGCACTGAGACAGCATCACATTGCCGAAGGTCAAGAGAGTGTGTGGGCTTTATTCCTATAACCCCGTATCGAGGGACACAAATAAGAGGGAAGCAGAATGCATTTCGTGTAGCAGTAAGTGGTCACCTGAACACCAAGTGAAAGATAGTTCACGGGGAAAGTGTGTTTCCATTGTTTTTTTTTTTTTTTTTTTTTTTAAAGGTTTTTTTATTTTTTTTTTATTTTTTTTAAAGGATTTTTTTTTTCTTTTTTATTTATTTATTTATTTATTTATTTATTTATCTATTTTTGGCTGTGTTGGGTCTTCGGTTCGTGCGAGGGCTTTCTCCAGTTGCGGCAAGCGGGGGCCACTCTTCATCGCGGTGCGGGGACCGCTCTTCATCGCGGTGCGCGGGCCTTTCTCTATCGCGGCCCCTCCCGTCGCGGGGCACAGGCTCCAGACGCGCAGGCTCAGCAATTGTGGCTCACGGGCCCAGCTGCTCCGCGGCATGTGGGATCCTCCCAGACCAGGGCTCGAACCCGTGTCCCCTGCATTAGCAGGCAGACTCTCAACCACTGCGCCACCAGGGAAGCCCTCCATTGTTTTTTAAAACAAAAGGAAACAAGATTTCACTTTTTAGTGCTAAATGCATTATTTGGTATATTAAGGAAGTAACAGGAAGCCTTACATATTCTGTAAGGAAGGTTTTATCCTTTCTAGTATGATAGAAGTTAGCCTGGCAGGTGAGAAATATACCCCAAATACTGGCTTTAAACCAATCATTCTCTTATACCTGCCTTGTCAGCTGGGCTTCCTATTAAAAACTTTAGGTTACGCTAGCATCGTCATTGAATTTTGCAGTCTATTATTAAGAGACAGAGAAGACGGACAATATATCAAATGAGTAAAAGGAATTAAGTTATTACTGAAATAATGGGGGATAAATAAATGCATGAAATATAAATATTACCCAGTGCTTTATTAATAGATATTAGAAATTGTGGGAAAAAACCTTACGAAGTTCTACTTCATGGGAACCATATGGAAGAAAGGGAAAAAGTGTATTTTTTTAATGTGATGAAATCTAAAACAATAAATTTAAATTGTTTATTACAACATATTTGTTTGCTTTACATGTTTTTAAAAAGAAATTAAACTTTATAGTGTCTCTCCCTGATTCCAGTATTCTCCTCCATTTACGAAAGTCAACCACTTTCCTGAATGCTTTTGTCTGTAATTTTTTTTTTTAATATTAATTAATTAATTTATTTATTTTGGCTGTGTTGGGTCTTCATTTCTGTGCGAGGGCTTTCTCTAGTTGCGGCAAGCGGGGGCCACTCTTCATCGCGGTGCGCGGGCCTCTCACTATCGCGGCCTCTCTTGTTGCGGAGCGCAGGCTCCAGACGCGCAGGCTCAGTAACTGGCTCACGGGCCTAGTTGCTCCGCGGCATGTGGGATCTTCCCAGACCAGGGCTCGAACCCGTGTCCCCTGCATTGGCAGGCAGATTCTCAACCACTGCGCCACCAGGGAAGCCCTGTAATGTTTTTATTCTATAATTGCATACGTCTGTATTGGTAAACAATATATAGCATTGTTTTGCATGTATTAAAATATTTTATATAAATGATATTATACTGTACATACTTTACAGCTTGCTTTATTTTACTCAGCATTATGTTTTTGAGATTTAACCATGTTGATATTTGGTATCTTTAGTACTTCTTATCCACCATAGTTTTCAAGTATATCAATTTATTCTCATCTTAATGAACATTAAGATTGTTTCTGATTTTTAGCTATTACAAGCAAAGCTACAATAAACATTCTTCTATGTCTCCATGGGGAATAAAAACAAGAGTTTCTCTAGATTCTAGATTTAGCCCTTCTCATCCAGAATTCTTCCAGAGAATTAAACCCGAGTACCCTAAGGCATCTATTGTATGTAATGAATTATCTTCTGTCCTCTAAGTCTAGAATGGTTCACGTGTTGGGCTGGAGCTGGAGACTGATACCTGCTCCTAAGAGCGAGCGATTATGCCAGTCTTTCTAATTCTTCAGTTCAGTTGGGAGGCTTGAAATCAGCCATGGTGGGTTATTTACACCACAGAAATCAGCAAATTCTACAAATAAGGGCTTCTTTCCTTCTTTCCCCATTCCCCACCCACACACCAGCCAGTTGTTAAACATTTACCAGCACACCACTGATTTTTACCTTTATACCACCCTTGGGAGATCTGAGGAAATAGTCACTTGAATTCTTTTCTGTAGGGCTTATTTTCTCATGGAACCCTAACTGAGAAAGACTGCATGTATGTGGACAGGGTGTGTGCATCTCCAACTCCACTAGATAATGCCACATTATCTCCAAAATGGTCAATCTGATAGCTGCGAACTAACCTTTTATAATTTGCATTTTTCTTATTGCTGATGAGACTGAATATCTTTTCACGTATTTGTTGGATATTTGAGCTTCCTCTTTTACCCATTTTTCTATTGGGTTTATATGACTTTTTAAAAATTGATTCAGTTCTTTATTAATTCTGAATATTAATCTTTTGTTGATTATATGAATCACATATATCACTCAACAGTCTTTAGCTTGCCTTTATCTTGTTTATAGTATATTTTGTTTAATAGATGTTTAATTTTTAATATAATCAAAGTTATTGGTCTTTTTCTTTATAGTTTGTGCATTGGCTGTCTTGTTTCTTAATAATCAGAGTCTCGGCAGGAAACAGTATTCCACTCAAGTGATTCAACTAAAGAGACTTTAATGAAAAAGGACTTTTGACAGAGAGACAAAAGTTGAAGCATGGGAGACCAAGAATTGTAGGAAGGTGTTATTATCTTTAGGTCTAAAGGGGAAAAGGGAGGAAATGGTGTTGCTAGAATCTGTGAGAGTTGGCACCCTGGACAAGGGGCTGCCTGCAGAAGCTGTGGTCTTGGAGGGATGGGTGATGCCATAACAGGGGCCCAAAGCAGAAAGGAGCAGGGAAGAAATACCCCAGCCTCTCTCCCCTCTGACCCACTGGTCTCTTTCTGGTGCCTTCCTGTTGAAGAATCCAGCTGGAAGCTAGTTGGCAAAGAAGCTTAGTCCATAGGGGTCAACATTTCAAGGTACAGGGCAAAGCAGAGGCAAGTAGAGAATGAATCTTAGGAGACAGACAGTAATCACACATTCCTTATCCTGAGTCTATAAACATATTTTCCTATATTCTCTCCTAAAAGTTTTAATGTTTTGTTTCACATATTTTGATGTTAGTCCACCTGAAATGTATTTTTTCTAAAAATGTCAGGTACCTCATTTAATTTTATTTTTCCATGCAGGTAAACCGGGTGACCTTTAGTCATTTATTGAATAGCCTATTCTTTCCCACTGATCTGTAACCTCACCTCTGTCATATTTTATGCGTCCATATATGTGTGGGTCTGTTTCTGCACACTCGATTCTATTCTACTGATCTATATATCCCTTGCCAGCACCACTCTGTTTTAATTACTAGAGCTTTATAATAAGCCTTGATATCTGGTGGGACACATCCCCCATCTTGTTCTTTAAACTTACTACAGCTATCTTTTGCCCTTTGCTATTCCAGATGATTTCTGGATTTGCTCTTAAAGTTCCATGGGTGGGGGGAGGGGAGCATTGGGATTTAAGTTGAAATCATATTTAATTTATTGATGAGTTTTGGGGAGAATTGATATTTATATAGTATTAAGTATTCTTGTCCCTAAATGGTGTATCTCCCCATTAATTCTGTTCTTTTCATCTGATGAACTTTTGGAAAGGTTTCTATTTTCTCACTTTTCATTTTTGGCTATAATGTGAAAATAGTAATTCTGGAGTCTTCATCTTTATAGCTGTTTTTTTTTTCATCACTAAAACTAAGAGCATGTTGTCTAACAGTTCTAAAGTGATAACAAATCAGGATTGATTAAAAATGAATGTCTGATTCATTAAAATTCTTTTCAACCTTTATAATTTGGGCTTTGATATCTTAAAGGAAAGTAAAAGGAAATATAAATGGTGTTGAAATTACCAATACTACTCCCACAAAAGCTATTTATCAGCCGTCCCAGTATGGACTATGCTGCCCTCTGTGTAATGAGGCCAAATGAATCACTGTAGTCAAAGTCAGGGAATCTGGCACTTTTTAAATGAGTCTTTTAAATTTGATGTGACTCATATGTATGTTTTCTTTGAAAAGAATCATCTTTAGGGACAATTAAATACATGCATTGTTTGAGCAAACTCGAGTTTGTAGAGCATACATTTATTTGTAACAGAACAGAACGGCAGTGGGCGTCTATGCTATAGATGATATTCTCGTGGTATTTGCTGCCATCCACTCTCCTTTCTAAATTTGGTGTTACAGATTCAACTTCTGTTTTTAAAAAGGGAAGTTACATATAGCTCATTCACACTATTATTTTCTCCTTAAAAGCCAGTTTCTCTGATAATTGCCCATTTAAGGAGTTTCATATACCTCAAACAAGAGTTCTCTAAGAAAGCAGTTTTGAAACAAATATTACTCAGCAAGATAAAATCTTTTGTTCAATATTTAGAGCATGTTTAGGAAAACAATTGACTAGTTACACAAGTGTATCTAATACAGCATTGGTGTTTATCTGAGATGTTTGCCTTAGTTTCTTCCTACTTGACTTTCACTCTGCATTTCTGAAATTTTAAATATAGAAATTTTTTAATTTAAAAATACGTTATTTTCAATTTAAAGCAAGTACTATTGGACAGTTGGATAATTTTGAAAAAGTCTTGTTTATTCTGGCAACAAGTCTTTAAAGAACAGTTCTGCATTGGTGACTAAAAGAAAAGATAAAGTCTTACCTAAGTGTTCCGTCTCCTCCGAAAACCAATAAAAATTCACAGTGGCAAAGAGCTGATTCATTTTTTGTTGTATGCGCTGTTTCCATTTAAACTGTGTTCTCTGTCCACATGTTTATTTTTATTTTTTTTTTTTTTTTTTAATGAGGATCTTGAATCAGATGCGTATGTTTGATTGATTGATTGATTGATTGATTTTTGGCTGTGTTGGGTCTTCGTTTCTGTGCGAGGGCTTTCTCCAGTTGTGGCAAGCGGGGGCCACTCTTCATCGCGATGCACGGGCCTCTCACTATCGCGGCCTCTCTCGTTGCGGAGCACAGGCTCCAGACGCGCAGGCTCAGCAGTTGTGGCTCACGGGCCCAGCCGCTCTGCGGCATGTGGGATCTTCCCAGGCCAGGGCTCGAACCCGTGTCCCCTGCATTAGCAGGCAGATTCTCAACCACTGCGCCACCAGGGAAGCCCCCCACATGTTTATTTTTAATGATACTTCATAGCCTGAACTTAGAGGTATTTCCTGGGCATCTATACACATTAAAGCTTTGACTTTTTTTAACTCCTCAAAGTAGAATTTCTATAGCTGAGACTTCAAAAAGTGGTTTAAATACATTATTTACATTCCCGACATCACCATACTTCTCTTAAATGACCTCTTTACTCACAGGTGATTTAAAGGTACACAATCTTAGATCGTTTCTGCAATAGATATGAGAATGTATATCACAGAAAATAGGACGTGAAGTTGGTTTTATATTCTTCTAAACTCCTCCGTGAAGGCAGTCCCCATTGTAGTCACCTTTTCATAGACTCTGAGTTCTGGGAAGAGGCTACAGAAACCCTTGAGCCCTAGTGCCTCATTTTGTGGGGTGTGGATGCGGGCCCCATGATGTCAAGGCCCTGATTCAGCTTCACTGCTGACTGGCTGAGGAACTAGACCCGAGATCTTCTGACCAACCACCTGTGTTGTTTTCACCGGAACCAGTGCTTATCCTAAATCTGTGACATAGCAGATTAAGAAACTAAAAAGTCAATGATTAATCATAGCTAAGAGATTTATTTGTACAAGATCTTCAAACTCCTACTCCAGGACTCTTCCTCTCACCAAGCTGGTTCCCAGGGACAAGGATGGTCTGGAGGCTGCATGATTTCTAACATTCACTGAAGTTTTCTAGCGAAGCCCGGAGTGCTGAGTACCTTGAGAAGAGTGTGAACTGCTCAAGACGGGAGAATGGTTTATAGACAGGAAGTACAGGGTCAACCTGCAGAGGCCACCAGGAGAGTAGTGCCGTGTGGGGAACTGGGGACAAGGAGAGAGGTTTCTGAGACGCACCCACCAAGTCTTGGCGGAGTGGCATCTGGCAGGAAGGGAGCACTGGAGTTGTCACCAGGCAAGGGCTTCGCTTTCCAGCTGAGAGAGGATGAAAGCAAGAGCTGGAGTCTCTAAGGAGGGCCGCTCTGAAGTGGACCTCACCATTTATCTGAGGATTTTACCGGAAAATAGTGGCAAGTGAAGTAGGGAGGAAGCTCTTGCTCAGCAGATGCCATCTCCTCTAGAAATGGTTCGAAGGGACTAATCAAAAATGCCAGAAAAGGGGCTTCCCTGGTGGCACAGTGGTTGGGAATCTGCCTGCCAATGCAGGGGACACGGGTTCGAGCCCTGGTCTGGGAGGATCCCACATGCCGCAGAGCAACTGGGCCCGTGCGCCACAACTACTGAGCCTGGGCGTCTGGAGCCTGTGCTCCGCAACAAGAGAGGCCGCGATAGTGAGAGGCCCGTGCACCGCGATGAAGAGTGGCCCCCGCTTGCCGCAGCTGGGAGAAGCCCTCGCACAGAAACGAGGACCCAACACAGCCAAACATAAATAAATAAATAAAATAGGCTGCAGTTTCTTTAAAAAAAAAAAAAGCCAGAAAAAAGAAAATGGTTTTAAGAGCATTTTCTTCCAATATTATCATTAAGATTTTGTTCCAAATTAGGATTTAAATACTATCAGATTTTTAAGAGAGAAAAAGGCGTGTATTGCTAACAGAAAAATGACCCTCTCCCAGAACTTAAGGGGCAGTCATTGCAAAGCAGTCCAATAACAATGAGGGAAGCTTTGCAAGAGCAGCCCTTCACTGGAGTTGAAGCTCTCTTCCTGTGAAGCGTGACTTCAGGGAGAGGCAGGAAAAAACCTGACACAAGTAGGGCGAAGAGATGGAGAAGAATTTGCAGTAGTAGAGAAGTTAACTGGCTCCTTTGGTACCGTGAAGTTTTAACTTGCTAGTGGCTGAAAAGTACTGAACCTGTCCGTGCCATCTTTGTGAGAGTGTTTAGTTTAACAAATCATCGTATCCTGTATCAACTCTTTGATAATCAGTTAGGTGATGTGGGACTTCCAGACTTTATTTTGAAGATTTATTAATAGATTTCAGTGATCAGTGAATGGGAAGTCCACATTCAGTTAGGATCTCTGTATTTTCCATGAAAAGATTATTTAGCCCAGCTGGCTGTATATAATGTGTTTAATAACTGAAACGTTTATTGAGGGGGTAGGGGCATAAGACCAATATTTCCAAGGTATATAGATGGATGATTATTACCAGTATTTCATGTGGAACTTGAAAGATAAAATGTAATAAAGGAGAAAGAATGAGCTTGAAAACTGTCGTAAAGTCTTTCTCAGTTTATGTAGGCAGCTTGTCCTTGTGTCAATTCTTTGGTGCATGCTAATTAAGTGCTAAAAGTGGCCTTCAGTTAGTGCAGTAGTCTGGTTGTTTGCAAGATGTGAGGGCACAGAAACTTTCAAGAGAAGCAGTGAAGTGCAAACTAGTACCCAGAACTACAAAGCAATGTTGAGAAGTACCTCTCTGAAATTAAACTCATGAGTATTTTTAAAAATTACCATCACAGTTCTATACTTCCAAAAGCAATATTTCTTTTCTCCCTAAACAGATATGTTCCTGATAGTTAAATGTGGATGACTGGCCTAATTTCTTGTATGTGAAAGTGAGAGGGAGAAGCTCTAAACTCTAAATCCTGAGGGTAGGATTATTTTAAATGGACTTTTAAATGTTCCAGAGAGTGAAAGTGTGAAAACCACACTTATGTGTTCACTAAGCACTCCTTGTTCATTTGCTAGGAATAAACTATATATATATATATTTCATTTGCTAGGAATAAACTATATATATATATGTGTGTGTGTGTATATATGTATGTTATATATGTGTGTGTGTGTGTATATATATATATATATATATATATATATACACACATACTTTTTTTTTTTTTTTTAAATCATGCATACTGAAGGGAGTTGACTTCAAAAGCTCAAGGAGGGCCTTTCCTTAGCTTCATGGTGTTGGATCCCAGGACCAGGCAGAAATTGCTCTGCTGGCCTGTGGGGGACTTGGCCCCAGGGGAGGGGGCCATGAACCACCTGGTGTGGGACTACATCAGCAGCTGTTGAAGCTGCCACTTCGTCCTTTGACTTCTTGGTACAAGATGCCAGAATTTAGAAGTGGGGGAAGTGGGACTTATATATAACATGTGCACTGATAAGACATTTACCTTCAAAAGTGTGGAAAGGTGAAAACCATTTTCCCCCAGAACTTAGATTGCTTTCCTAAGAACTCAAACCTTTACTGAGCACACACAGAATACGTACTTTAGCAGAATCAAGCGTCCACTCTGAAGACTTAAAAATTGTCACTTTGATCTTAGTTCTTTTGGTAATTCATTTGCTAGAAAATACCCAAGCATCACAAAAATTGTGCAAGTCTAACTTGCTGCTCACTTCAATTCATGAATAACAGTTTCAATTTATTTTAAATTCAACAGAGCCTCTGGCCTCTGCTACAGAGATATCACAGGAGGAGATTACTGCAGCTTCTATTTCAATGGCTTCTCCTTAAACTGAGTGCTGAAAGTATAAGCTAGTGGGTTGTTAGAAAACTGTTGGTAGTGTCCTCTCTGAAAGGCAGAACTCTAGAAATGAAAAATATCTTGGCTTCATGGCAAAATGTTTGAATATTATGCCACCCAGGCACAAACTGAACAGGACTTGCTGAGGGCCCTGAGCACTACTTCCACGATGTGTAATTTGGAATGCCACTGTAATGAAACTTTCCAAAGATATCCACAAATAATTAGCTTTTGGCATTGGTTATGCTTAAAGAAAAATCTGTGTAAGCTTTTAATTATACTGAGGGGCCAGTAAAAACCTTTTTCATTCCCTTGAAAGATAAAACAAGAAACATTGTTCCGTCTACCAACATTTTAGCCAAGGTTTAATTTCAATAATATCATCGATTTGATTGATAACAAATCATTACTGAACAGTTCCAATAGGTCTAAACTTGTCTTGATGTTAACGACTTATAATCACCTTTATGTTAGGTCTTAAAGCTTTATTATCCTTAAATATAACTAGTATTAGTGGATCATTAAGCTCCAAAGAGATCTGAGACGATATTGATTGGGGTGGCAGCCAAAGTTTTAAGGTGCCTGAATTACTTTTTGTAACATCTTTACATTGAACGCGCACGTAATTTTTAAAATAATTATTAATTTTCCAGGGGAGCTCTCCTTTCCTAGGGCTTTTAAATTCGCATCATACACACAATCTCTCCCAACTAGTATAAATTTCCCTGCTAAATGTAAGTAGTTCAAGGCAGAAGCTTTCTTAAGGAGAGAGAAAAGGCTGTCAATGTGAAACTGCGCCTCGGTATCCCCTGCGTATCCAAGCCTGGCTTGCCCACCTGCGTGGGCTCTGCCAGGGTAGGCGGCCGGCTGCCGGGTCTGCACCACGGCCGCGGCCTGCCACGAAGGATGCAACTCGGTTCCGTCCTGTTCCGAAGGTACTCTTGACTTGGTGACCCATTTCAAGTGTTGGGCTGAGGCCACTGCACGCAAAGGGAATTTTCTGTCCCCAGCTCCAGCTGGAGCCCCCACCCATCCTGTCATTCGGACGTCTCTGCGGGCCACTCGTGCGTCCTGAGACTGGGGCATCGGAGAGGGTCTCAGCTGCGGGCGCGCCGCCCCCGCCCTCCCGGAACGCCTGTCTCGAAAGCCCCGCTGGCAGCGTGGACGCCGCGCCTTGGGGTCTGATTTTCTCTCCCCCCATTTCCCCCCGGGACCCTGCCTGCCCGGCTAACCGGCCCCAAGTTGCAGAATAGCTCAGATGCTTGTCATATTTGCGGTCGCGCGACTCAGCGGGCTGTGCGCGCGCGGCTCTCGCTGCCGCCTTTGTCACTAGCGGCTCCGTCATTTGCATGAGTGGTGTGAGGGGATTCTTGGTGGTTAGTTGTGGTCCCCTGGCCGGAGTGTCTCTTTTCTTCTCCCCTGCTCCTTAAGCCTTCCCTTAAGAGAAAATCAAGGGCGCGCCGGCTGGGAAGGGAGCCATGGGCGGCGCTGCCACCCGGCGTCTCGCGTGCTCCGCCTGCCCCTTCCTGCTCCTGGGGCGGCCGGGGCCCCGCTAGGCATTTATCGCGCCTCCCGGGACCTCCGGGGGAGGGGGTGGGACCCGGCAAGAGGCGGGGCCTGGTGGCCGAGGGGCGGGGCGGGCCGAGGGGCGGGGCCTGCTGAGCCCAGGGCCCGGAGCTCGCGGGAGGCTCGCTGGCCGCACGTCACTCCTGCACAGCGAGTGCTGGAGCACTAGCTGCCGCTAGCTCGGTCAGGGCGCCCCCTCCGCCCGCCTCCCGCTTCCTCCTCCGCTGCCTGCCGCCGCCGCCGCCTCCTCCTCCACCATTGTATAATGCTCCGAGCGCGCAGGCAGAGGACGGCGGAGTCTTAGCTTCGGTCTCGCCTCCAGCCCGCTCCTCGGAGCCACCCTCGGGCCCCCGGAGCGGGGGATTCCGCATGGAGCGGGAGTAGCTTGAGGAGTGGGCAGAAACCCCTCCTGATGTGTTAGTTCCCAGGTGGAGCTGCATGTGGTAAGTTCTCCCGGCGCCGGGTTGGAGGGGATTCTTGGATGCGCTGGGCTCCCGGTGGGTGGGGGCGGCGTTGGGACCTCGCCAGGGCCGGCTGAGCCGGGAGGGCGGAGGAGGGGCCCGGGCGGCCGCGGGGGTCGCGGGCGCCTCGGCGAGAGGGACCTGGGCTGGAGCAGGTACCGGGAGAAGCGCTCCCTCCGGCTGCTTCCCGGCCCCGCTCCCTTGGACCCCCGGGCCAGCGCCGGGGACCCCCAGCGTTCGCGGGCAGATCTGCTGGGGGAAGGGCAGGGGACGGGCAGTCACGGACCGGGGTCAGGAGGGGGTCGGGAGCTAACCAGAGCCCAGCGGCGGGGCGGAGGGAGCTTGGAGCTGTCGCTTTTACAGCTGGGATATGTGTGCGTGTTGTGGCGGTTGTGTTGTTGTGAACGTGCGAGACTTTTTTTTTTTTTTTAAGGCTCGTATTGCTGGCGCGAAGGCTGCTTCACTTTTGAGTTCTGTGGCCGGGTTTGCATCCAACTTGCTTTAGTGTGTTTCTGTTAGTTTCCCTGTGTTTTAGCTTAAAAACATACCTCTCCACCCTCTTTTCGCCCATGCCCAAGTGAATTGATTTTGAATGTGTATGTATGTTAAACTTGATGTCTCATTGGTTTTTAAGTTAGAAATCTACAAGTCATCTTGGTCGTGACCGCCTATGACTGAAAGGGAGGGGGCTGAGGGGAGCCAGCTGTCCCAAGCCCTGGACTTTGTACCATTAAGACAGGGTGCCGTCAGAGGGCCACTGCATCGAGAGAAAGATCATAAATTGTTTTTTTCCCCCCTTGGCCACGAGTTACCTTACTTTTAGCAGAAGTAATAGTAATAGATTGAGATAGGAGTAGAGTTCTGTGTTTATCCTTAAATTTCTCAAAAAGATTAGATACAATTTGTTTTAGAATAACTTTTTGCTTTCAAGCTGGTTAATTTCAGGATGTTTCAGGAGGTGGAAAGTAAGTTTTTACAGGCACTGAGTGGGGAAGGACATTCAGCAGGGCGAGACATCCAGCCTCAAACTATACCAGTTTTAATTGTAATCAAGTTGGGCAGCCTCATTTGGTCTTAAGGAAGACAGTATATGTTTTCAAGCTTTGTTCATGAAATATACTGTTTGATTTCCCAATATATGTTAAGAAATGTCCATAATGTGTGTAAAGAGCCTAGAAGTTGTAGTAGCCAATAGGATCCCTGAGGCCTTAAGTGTTCAAAGTAGCCTTTTATAATTAGGGACTAGTCTCTGACAAGAGTGAAGTGGGCTCTTGGCTCCACTCAACCCCTGGAGGACAGTCCACCTGATTGCCTCTGAGTTGTTTTGCTGATGGGGGGGGGGGGATAGTTGTTCAGCTACTCAGAAGGCGTGTCTCACCCCTAGAACTCCTCCCAGTCCTCCCCCTTTTTATAGCAGTCTATTCTGATTTGAGTGTAGTAGGGTGTGCTCTGAGGATGAAAATACCCATCCTAAGATCCCAGCTTCTGGCACGAGCAAGAAGAGCTTGTTCATGCATCTCCGCTTTCCTGTTCATTTTAGCAGTTTCTTCGTGGAAAAACAACAAAAACAGAGATAAATGTTAGAAATTTTCCTTTAGCTTTATTGATTTACTTAGAAATATCATATGTTAATGTAAAGTTGTCTATGTTGTTCATCAGGTTTGGAACCCTTTAAAATAATTTTTATTTCTTTCCTCTCCCCTAATTAAAATGTGCTTAACCATGTTGCTGTCAGGTGAGAAATCTTATGAAATGGATTTGACAGCCTTTCTTTTTTTTAAACATTCAGCTCTGTTCCTGGCGTTATTACAATAGGTGGGAGAGAAGACTCACATTTTAGAATACCAACCAAGTGTACGACACGAGTGTCCTAGGGAACAGTTTTATTGTCAGACGAGTGTCACAGCTTCTTAGGTAACAGCTGCTCCGGCCTGTTTCCCTTAAAAAAATTAGAAAGGGATATTAACTCAGATTTAGAAAACCTTTAGACTTCTATTTGCTGAATTGTCCCCTTGAAAGCTTTTTTATTTAATTGAGAAGCTGAAATATAAATTTTACCCAGTTGCCATGCACTGAATTATTAATAATGAGATAGTTAGTGTATATTTTGATATTTTAAAACTCACTCAAATTTGTGTAGCAGCTGATAGCTTTTGGCATATGCTATTTTAAACAGTGTTCCAATGACAGAATAAAAGTTACAACGCTACTTAGAAAGGCGCACACACACAAACCAGATAAAAAACATATAAGGAGAGGTTGACGATATATACATATATACAGACATACAAATACATAAAGATTTTTTTCTGTCAAAAATTAAACTGACAGAAAATAATAAATAAAAATAAAAGCATACTTCAAATTATCAGTAGCAAATTGTACTAAAAGTTTGCCCTTGGTCAAAATATTTTACACTTTAGCTATTAAGAAAGATAAAAGTTACAACAGAAACCCTTAGAGGTTTCTTTTGCTGTGGTTCCTTGTTAGAGGACACTAGTAAAAGCATGCAGCTTTATTTTATATTTTGTTTATATCAAAAAAAAACCAAGACGACTTTGTCAATATTACAACAGAGATTTTTAAAATGTATAGATAAATATGGTATTTAGGAGTGTGAACTTTAATTCACTTGTAGAATTTTTTTAGATTTTGTTGCTATAGAAATTTCATCCTTACCGTTACGGCCTATCCTATAGGAGATAGCTGTAGTTGCAGTAGTTTCTTGCCAAAGGAGAGAGGGAGAGGGGGCAGAGAGACAAGAGAGAGGCGTCTCTGATTGCTGAGTGCAAAGATCAGGTGTATGCTCAAGGCACCAGAGGGCAAGCTCCAATTTTAAGTGAAAATGGCCTCGAAATAAGGGTAACACCTACTTTCATAGGTCTTTCCATTAATCAACACTGACCAGCAGAACACGAACATCAAAAAATGCAGTGGCCACTGCATATGCACAGATCATATATTTTCCACTGACTGTTAATAATTATTCCTTAAACAATTGACCGAAACCCCCAAGCTAGGACTCCTGCTTAAGAAATGTGTGGATATTTAATTTAGTTTCAGTATTCTTGAAGGAAAGAGCAACTAACCAAAGTTAGCGTATCTTTTAAACGAAATTATTGTCTCCAGTGGCGAGTGCGGTTGGTGTTAAAGGCAAACTTGTGCCCTCCGTGCAGATGCTGGGAAACCCTGTGAGCAGTGCTGTCCCCTGGAGCGCCCGTCACTCATTGTGCGGAGCGGTGTCTTTCTCCATGAGCACTGTGTGGCAGTTCATTCTTTGTATGAATCTGTGAATGGCATATGTCAGGCCAATAAGACGACATTCCTATTCTGGGTAATAAATAGACGCCTTGTTTTTTTTTTTTTTCCTTGAAGATCATGAGACAAACAAAACATGCTTGGCTGTCTAAAAATTTTCTTTGAAATACAAATAAAAATTTCAAAATAAAAACATCGCAATATCTTTGAAAACATATGATTCCTAATAGGACAAAACAGATGCTTATCATTTAAACAAGCGCCACATACAGACAATGAAAACTCCCTTTTGGAAGGAAATTCTGCTGTCTTTGTGGTCTGAGGGCTCCTGAAGCTGGAAAGCCTCCTTCGTCTCCTCTCAAGATCTCCCGTCCCTCCTCTCTCAACTTAATTGGGAATCCCTGCCAGGATTCACTGAAGCAAACCCCACAATTTGATGTATCTATCTTAGCAACCTGGGAACACAGAAGCTGTATTCCGCACCAACTGCAGCTTTCAGTTCAGAATGGAGTCGGCATCTGCTCTCTTGTCTGGCCTCCTCTTACACTTGCACGCCGTGTGTCCAGAGCTGGCCCTGCCCCTGAGCAGGGACGGCAGAGGAGGGCTGAGTGTGCCCTGCTCGGCGCCGCCCCGTGTGGAGTGAGCAATGCGGATGCGCGGGGTGGGGGCTGGAGGGAGGAGAGTGGAGGACAGCTCTGGAGCCGACCGTGCAGCTGCTACAGCAGGTCTGACTAGTTTTAGGTGCCCAAAGGCAGCTTTGTTTCTCTAGTAACTCCAGGTAGCAGCAAACCTCAGCTCTTAAAACGAATTCATGTCTGAATTACTATCTTTCTGTCCCTTTGCAAAAACCTGTAGCTTTGCAGAGTTGCTATTTAATTCTAAGCTTTTTTTTCCTTTAAAAACCTTCATAGGTGGTTCACTGAAAGCAAGACGCTAAACCAGGCATTTTTGTGCTTCTAAGGAGTTTCATGTAGAATAGTGAAGGGGAAGGAATTCTGGCTCTTCAGGACACACACACACACACACACACACTCACTCACTCGTGTTTCTAGCTGTCTGTGTGAACCTGTTGAACAAAAGTAAAAAGTATTACTTGATCATGCCATGGTAAGAAAATTAAATAATGAAGCGTTACTTGCTGCAGATCAACCTTTAGCCCCTTGCTCTGCTCTCCTGGCTGACTGCTTATCATTCCACGCCAGCCGCAGCTCCCGGGCTTCAGGCAGGCCTGCTGGCGTACCCCACCCTGGTGTTTAGAAGTGTTGAGTTAAACTCAGGGAATCTGAAAGTCCCAAGGTCATCTCTGCACCAGAACAGGTTTGCATAAAATTCTAGCCACACCAGTGAGATAACGAGGTGGTGACTGTTTTAATCTGATCCTCCCTTAGTGGTTACCCATTTTACAATAATACACGATACAGATTTGCTTTTCAGATTTCTTTCCTTTTTTGAGGAGGGAATCTCCATGTATGTGTGTACTTCTCTGTCTTCTCTGCTGTCGTAGAAAACCCACCTGGCAGAGGAATTTGAGCACAGTGCGTGGTCTGTAGCTGATGAAGAAATTTTTGCGCTGCCTCTGTGCTTGTCACAAACCTGGTGATGGTCTTTTCTGAACAGTTTTTTAAACAGACTGCTTTTTAGAATATTTTTATTATGGCCAGAAATATAAAATAAAATAGATTTTACCTGGTGTTGGTTGTTAGCTGTCTAACAGTAAGTAGTTGGTTAACAAATTCAAAGCATGGATTCCTCCAGTGGCACCTGCCTTCTTGCTTCTGAAGCCCCTAAAGATAGGCAGGATGTTCAGGGGTGGCAGTGGGGTGGGTGGGAGGCAGGTCTCCTTCAAGGTCCTTGAAGATCATAGAAGTTGAAGTTCTGACAGGTAGTTTCCTTAGAAAATAAATATTTATTACATTCAGTGTGGTGCTCTGATTAATTTTATTGTATTTGACTAAATGACTGTGTAAATAAAGCTCTGTGGGTCATTAATTATCAATACCCAGAAGTCCTTGGGAAGAAATACCTGTTATCTCAAAATAGCCCCAAAGTAATTTTTTTTTTTTAAGATTTATTTTTTATTGATTGATTGATTGATTGATTGCTATGTTGGGTCTTCGTTTCTGTGCTAGGGCTTTCTCTAGTTGCGGCAAGCGGGGGCCACTCTTCATCGAGGTGCGCGGGCCTCTCACTATCGTGGCCTCTCTTGTTGCGGAGCACAGGCACCAGTCGCGCAGGCTCAGTAGTTGTGGCTCACGGGCCTAGTTGCTCCACAGCATGTGGGATCTTCCCAGACCAGGGCTCGAACCCGTGTCCCCTGCATTAGCAGGCAGATTCTCAACCACTGCGCCACCAGGGAAGCCCAAGTAATTATTTTTAAAAATGAATGGCTGCCATCTTTACTAAGTATCATTCACTGCCCTCAAGCATAGTTTGTATCCTCATTTCCGTCTTCTACTTTGTGAAGTATTCAAGTATATGATATAAAGTTTAAATTGTCTTTGTAAAAACCTTATCAGGAGCCTGCCTAATTCTTAGAATTAACTGAAGTAAACATTCTGAATATGTATGTTGCTTATATGAAACAGATATTTACATAGTAGAATAGTTATCTCCTCCCCTTTACGCATCTCTAAGTATATGTCTTTTATCATGTACCTAAAATTTTTATACCCATATGTCCTATTGTAAAAATGTGATCGTTTTCTTTTAAGGAACCCAGATTTAGACCATACAGTACAGTGTTTAGATTTACTCAGTGAGTAAATAAGTAAATAAAGAATATTTATCTGGTTTTCTTCTTTAGATTGCATGTGGAAGTTAAAAGATGAAATATGTTCTGTATTTGTGAGGAATATAAAGCATGTCTTCTTTTAAGTGATTTTTCAATTTGAAAACAAAGAAGATTAAAAACTAATAATAACCTGTAAGAAACACTTTCATAAAAACACTTCCCGATGTAGCATACTTAGTTTTTGTTAGTTTTATTCAGTGGCAAGTTAGTTGGCTAACAAAACCTAGACGGTAATCTTTTGTTTTAATTAAGATGCAATTTTATTTTTCACAGATTTGTTCTAGCAAATTATATCTACCTGTTTTAGTATGACTGTTTTATGTATCTGAAAGCGCTCTTTAAAACAACAACAACAAAAAACCAAAACACTGCCACATACTTTTGGCAAAGCATTTGTTTCTACCCTAAGCTTTTTCCCCCTGACCTTGTTTCTTAAGGGTCTCTAGTGTGAGGGGAAAAACAAGGTATCTTTGGGGAAAAGATGGTTCAGGAGGGTTGACACCAGAATCCCGTCCAAGCAATGATAAGTACTGGAGAAAGAAATATTTTCATTATGCATGGGAACGGGGGGTGGGGCGAGGCTGGCTAGCCTTTACTGGCACATCACCTTAAGGGAAAGAAATGAAAATCTAAGAATTCCTTCCCTTAATGATAACGAGGCTTTAGATTCAGCATGCTAAAGATGTGTTCCTGACACCAAACTAGTGTGGTAATAGCATCATAATTTTAATGACTACAATAATATTTCTAAATAGAACATTATAATAGTTCATGTTTGCCAAGTTTCATATGGAAGGATTGGTGGTAATAGTTCGTGTCTTATGAACACTATTATTGAACATACAATATCATAGAACTTCAACTTGTAATTGGAATAGGAAGAATTCCAGCAAGTTATACAATCAACTTGCTTCATTATCTCTTTAAGGTTACCTGAGTTACATTTTACGATTAAATGGCTCCTCCCCAATATTCTTTAAGAAGTTTTTCCCAAATAACTGCCTGAAGCCATTTCTGTTCAGTGTGGAGGTAATTTCCTGTTATTAAGAAGCAATAGGATTATTGAAGGCTTTTCTATCCTAGTAAAATTCCTACTGCTAACCTTGAGACTCTCTGTGTGGTTGGGAGATCACCTTAGGACGCCCCCACTGGAAATTCTGAACTGCTGGCTTCTCCCAGTCCACATCTTATCACTCAGGTTGTATGTTTGTTGTTGGGTGTTTGTTCTCACTTCAGGAGTCCTCCATGGATTTTTTTAACCATGGTTTTTGAAACATCAGTGTTACTTATATACAGACAACAACCTTTTTTACATGTAGTATTTCCAGATTCTGAACCATAGCATAAAATAATTTAGTTTGGTCTTTGCAGGGCTCTTGGCTTGCTTAGCAGTGTCCTATGGAGACCTGAATTTGGGAATAATCTTGGAAATGTGTATACTTTGAGTGATCTCTAGTTAGAAATTGCAGTGAATAACCAGACTTCAGGCGTGCCTGTTGCTCTGCTGCGCCCCCTCGTGGTTAGATGTGATATGCTCTTTCAAAGCTTAAGAGGAGTCTCCACTTGTACTGGGCGTGCTTGTTTACATAGAGCATTTATAGCTTTCTTCTATGTAAAATAACCTATCAAGTTAATATAATAGTTCTCGCTAAGGATGTAAATAGTTTATTGTGCTTATTTGATTTTTTAATTTGTAGAATTTTAAAAATATGTATTGGTGTTGTGTGTGTGTGTGTTTTACCTTTTTCTTATGGAAAATTCCCAACACACTCAAAAGTAAAGAGAAGAGTACAATGCATCCCTTGTGCTTATCACCCGGCTTCAACAGTTATCAACATTTTGTCAGTTTTGTTTCATCTTCACGGCCGTTTTCTTCTAGAACATTTTAAAGCAAATTCCAGGCATCGTATCATGTTATGTTTTTGTTAAACTTAAGTTTAGAAACTGTATAATTCGGCTCAATCTTTTACTTTAGGTGTGCAGTGCTTTTAGCCAGAATTGTTACATAAAATAAGAGAATTGTTGGCATTCTCAGTATCTTTGGAAGAGGTGACTGGTGTCCCTAGCTTCCTGAGTTAGGTTTAAAACCTAAAATTCCCAGCTGGCGGAGGAACCAGTAAGACAGGATATTAGAAACATTTTCTAGTACTTAACAGTTACATTCTAAGAAGCCCATGTTTCTTTCCAGATGTTTATTAACAAGGCCGTAATTTATTCCAAAGAAATATTCACTTGAAACACTCTCTCCCAGAATTTGCCTACTAAATGAAGTTAGTTGTCAACATTTTTAAACGTTCTTTTCTTTTTCCGAGAGAAAATATGATGTTTGACAAACCAGCAGCGTCAGAAACCGTCTTCAATCCAATAGAAGTGTGTAAAAATCCTGAGAGGGAAAGCTAGAGTTGCTTAAAATGTAGACTTGAGGAAGACATCCCCAAGCAGTAAAAGTTGTTTTAATTGACTTCGAGGTTGCCTTCCTGGCTTAATTTCTGTTTGTCTCCCAGGCTTTAAGACGCTGTCAAGAAAGCAAGGAGGATTGTTCGCGGCGGTCCGGGTCCAAGTGCAGAGCCTGATCGCGGCTACGCGGCCGTGCAGTGCCTGCGGCCGAGCCCGAGTCCCCCGCGCCGCCCGGAGAGCCCGGGGAGGCGCCGCGGCAAACAGTGGTGTCGGGTTACAGCTTCGGAGCCGCGCCGAGCGCGCCTAACTGGCTTGATCTAGTGACTGGCTTCATAATTACATTGCTGATTTGTTAGGGAAGGCTTTGTCTTACTTACCAATTAGCATGGATGTTACTGCAGGGACCTCATCCTGGATGAGCTTGGGTTTAAAAAAAAAAAAAAAGCTTCCCCGTTCCGGGCAGCTTTAGGTGTTCAGTTACTCACCCTTGTCTTCTGGGAGTCCTCACCCTGTCTGTAAACACGCAGAGGCTTTCTCCCTGTTGGAATTTTTTTGTTTGTTTATTTTATTTTATTTATCTTTGGCTGCGTTGGGTCTTCGTTGCTGTAGTTGCGGCGAGTGGAGGCTACTCTTGGTTGCGGTGCGTGTGCTTCTCATTGCGGTGGCTTCTCTTGTTGCGGAGCATGGGCTCTAGGAGCGCGGGCTTCAGTACTTGTGGCACACGGGCTTAGTTGCTCAGCGGCATGTGGGATCTTCACGGACCAGGGCTCGAACCCGTGTCCCCTGCATTGGCAGGCGGATTCTCAACCACTGCGCCAGCAGGGAAGCCCTCCCTTTTGGAATTTTGCCCGTGTTTCTGCCATTCCCTAAGGCCAGAGGCAATCACTTTGGGGTCTGCAGGAGTGCTGACCCACAGCGCCTCCTGGAGGCTCACCACCCCGGTTTTGGGGGAACTGCACCGGCCACAGCGCATGACACACCCCTGCTGGGAGATCCTTGCAGGCTGACCCCCCTTTCTGTCACCTCTCTCCCCGATCTGCCAGCACCACCACCTAGCATGTCCCTTCAGGGTGGCCTTTCTGTTCTCCTGGTGGGTTCTGTTGTTACTTGGGGGAGGAGGGGTGTTAAAAGCATAGGTGTTATCAGATTTCTGAGTCCTGGGTGTTTTTGGGGGGGGGGGTGTTTTTTAAGGTGTAATATTTTAACAGTGTGGAAAGTTGTCTAAGCAAACCTGGCTTCTCCCCGTAGAAGGGGGATGGGGCCTCTCCTTCCTTCCTGGGAGCTGCTGTGTGACTGTCTGACAGAAGAGCCTTTTCCCAGAGTTCACCCACAGCTGGTGGAAGGTGTCCTGGTTAGGAGCAGAGGCTCTCCATTTGGACCACCTCAGAAGCAGGATCCAGAGCGCATTGTAAGGCAGGTGTTTGGGGTGAGGAGAGGAGAGATGAGAAAGGTTCTGTTTCAGAAGTTGTCTCACCAGCATTTCTGGCCAGCCTCTCTTCTGCTCTTGGAAGACTGTCGCACACTCAGTACTTTTGCCAGGGGCACTCCTTTCTTCTTCCACTGCCCCCAAAAGAAACTGAAAGAATGTGTGTGTTTCCACTTACAGGACTTTGGGTTTGGTGGCTCAGGATGTCAGAGTGAGGAAATAGCCTCTGCTAGCCTGTTTGAAGACACTCGTCACATGTCTTGTCTTAGCTTCTTTTTTCTTCAAATTGGCTAGATCCATGAGGAAAAGTCATCATTCTGAATCATTGGCATTACCATAAATGCCTCGCTTTTATGATTTTTAGTGTCAGCATGGGCACTTCTGGACTGCTCAGCAAGCAGTAATCACACCAGTGGCCACACAGGATGGTGTAGTTCAGGAGATTGGGGACCCTCTGGATTAGGAGCCTTTCACTTGAGAGATGTTAACTTAGTGACACAGGCATAAGTGTGCAGACCAGTGACTCATCCCAAAGCAGGCACCAGGGTCTTCACCCTGGTGAGGACGTAGAACGAGACCAGTTCTCTGGGAGCCGAGGGCCCCACTAGTAAATACCCTTCCCCGATAGCAGACACCAGGGCTAAGTTCTGCCTCGTTAACTGACTGTTGAGACAGTATGTCACTTAATCATGAAGCCTGCTACACTCAGAAGCCGTGGATTTCTAGTTGTCACTTAACTATTCCAAAAGGAAATTGGAACAAGCTTTTGAAAATGTACACAAAGTACAAACCATCCGGCCTTGAGGTGTTTTGGAGTAATGTCTTTTGGGATCTCCCCTGTCTGCCCCACCTCTGTGTGTGGACCAGCGTCCCTCCGCCTGGATGGATGAGCTGAGCTGGGAGCCATTTCCACTCCCTCCCCGGCTGCTTGCCTCCGCTCTCAGCTGCCTCTTTGATCATGTGGTCGGTCATACCTTCCCCAATCATTTCCTCCCTTCAGAAATTGGAAATAAGCTATCAATTTTGACCTTCTTTTAAATGCCTTTTGTAGCATTAATTCCCTTGGATACTGAGTAGGATGAGGTGGAGGGTTTTCCTTCTATCTGGGGTGATCACTATTTGGGGGGATGAATTGAGTTAAAGCATAATGCAGTCTTTTGCATCTTTTTTTGACCCGCAGCGAGTCAGAAAGACAGCCCTAGTGGTGCGCAGAGGAGGGTTCCCAGTTTGGGCCTCTCACAAGCCCGAGCAGTGATGCTGCCCGCAGGGGCCACACAGCCCCCTCCGTGCACCTGTCAATCAGCGGCCACCAGGCTCTGGGCCTCTAGGAAGCACTGGTGGCCACAGAGGGCTGCAGGTTAAAGCAGTGGATTTTGTTGTTGTTAGTGGGGATGACAGAAGTGGTGGTTTGCAAAAGTAGATTTAATATTCTTAATTTAAAAATTATAACATTTATTTTGACAGTTCAAATAACATTAAAGGAGAGTGATTTAAAAATTTTTTCCAAGACATAGCTTTTAAACAATTGAAAAACATTGAGTTTAAAAGAAGTTTTGTGATTGCTTGTGGTTTTTTTTTAATGTTTGCATTTTTTTCCCATAATGCCTTAAAAAATATAAAAGCCATGAAATGCTCCCTTTTAACACATAGGTACTATTCCAGTTTCTCTTTGGACGTTGGGCATAAGGCCTCACTGCCATTCACTCTGTGATCACAGCAAGAAGAATCTAGGCCCCAGTGAGCAGGTGGGATCTGATATATCAATCTGAGAAGCTGAGCTTTATCATTAAAATTGAGCTGAAGACATCTTAATTCTGCATGTAGTCTTTCTTTTTTAATGTCAGTTGCCATCACAGAAACACTGCTCATTCTTTTTTTCCTTACCTGCTTAGGCACAAGTAGGGAAGCCCTTTAGACTCAAGTTTAATTGAGTAAAGATATTCTCAGGCTTACATATGAAATAGCCGGATGGGGAAAAAAGGAAGTCATAGTTCTCAAAATGAGGTCCGCAGACCAGCATCACCTGGAAACTTGATGGAAATGCACATCTTGGGCCTCCACACCAGACGGACTGAATGAGAATCTGGGATAGTGTGTGTGTGGGGGGGGGGGGCGGGCAGCATTCTGTGTTAACTAGCCCCCTCGGTGAGTCTGATGCTCACCCAAGTTTGAGAACTAAAGATCGAGAGAGGCATCCCTGCCCACCCGCTGTGCCTCGGGTACTGACAAATCTCCTTACCCAGGGCCTGCCCTGTACAGCTGTGCCCTCCGAGATTCGTTCAACCTTCCCCTGTGTCATACCCTCCCTCCCATGCCAAGTTTACAGTCAGAGCCAAAGACACACATCTCTGTCTTTGTTTTACAGTCCTTCTCTGGCTGTCCCTCAGTGTCTTTTCTCATTCTTTCCATTTACTATTTATCCAGTGACTATTTCTGGAGCATCTTCTGTGTATCAGGGACTGCCCTAACCTGAGGACACAGAGACGAACGGAACAGTCTGAAACCCTCAGAGGGCTTACCGTCTGGGGTGGGAAACCGACATTGAGAGACAATCCTGCCTTAAACAGAAACCTCAGATCCTATCCCCAGAAGTCCCCTGGTCACCTCAGTCTGTACTCATCTCTCAGACTCCTTGCTGTGAGAGTCATTCAGAATCTGGAATTGCAGACTCCCCAATAGGTAATATCTTCTCCTGTTTCTCTGGTTCTTTCTCTTCTGAGGAATCTCCCAGTGACATGTTACTTTTGATTATCTGTCCAAGCGGATTGTAGCTTTTGAGGGCAGAGTCCTTCCTAATGAAAGCGGCACAACTGAAAGCCAGGTTTAGTATCTGGAGATTTTTATTCACTATTAAACTTCCTGGAAAACTCCGGCAGAGAAGTGTTCATTTGTATTGCTACCCTTGAGTTTTGGTCTCTATTTTCAAAACTTAGATTGCTGCAGTTACTACTTGCCAAAATTTACGTTAAGCAAATCAGAATGCTAGGAGTTTGTTTCTAACAAGCTTACTGGGGAGGGAGGGTGTTTTATCTGGAACCTTATATTAAGAGCCAGTGAATATTCAATAGAAGAGTGGCTGTGGTTAGTTTTAGGCCCCTCTGGGTGGGCAGGAAAGGGAGGGAGCACCCACCTCACTCCCCCATGTGGGGATCTCTAACCAGCCCTGAAGCTCAGGGCCCCTTCTGGGCCTTTGACTGAAAGATTGGGTAGAAGACATGAGCTTTGGGCCTGGGTCTTCTCAAGCCAAGGGAGGAGGCAAAGTGGGGCGCCAAGCCTCGGGGTGGCCTGGAAAACCGACTTATCACAGGCCCCCTTTGGTGAACTACAGGCTACCACCCCGGTGTCCAGGTCCACCGCCAAGGGGCCTCTCGGGCAGGGACAGCAGACACCCCCTTCCCTCTTGTTAGCTTGAAGCCCCTAATGAGCTCCAGCCACTGCTCCATCCTCAGGCTGCAGCCAAGTGAGGCCTTTTAAAACCTCTCGTGCCTCTCCAATGGCTAGAAGAGCTATTGCTGTTGTCTTAGCGCACCGAGGAGAAGGCTTCAGGCAGCCTGGCCCTCGGGTTCTTGCAAAGCTTGTCTTTTCTTTGAATTGTGTCTGCTCCAAGGTGTGGCATTCACACAGCACCGAGTGAGGGTCCTTCTCACCGCCCTCCCACTTCCAGGAGCTGGAGGCCTCTTCTGAACGTGGGCCAGCGGGACTCTCAACAGTATGTTAAGCAAACTTTGGGAAAACTTTAATTTTTTACAAATTTTAAATTAAAAAAAATTTTTTTAACGTTAACGTTCTAAGTAGGAATGTGGATTAGATTTTACTATGTTGTTTTTCACTCCTTTCTGTAAAAATGTAGATAGACTTCAGATTACAAGTCAGGATTGTGTGCATTTTGCAATCTTACTGGGTGTGTAGAGCAGTCTTGCCTCATAAAATGAAATAGAAAAATGAAGGCAAACCTGCTTTGAGCCATACTCTATCATGAGTCCTTATTTACACATTTGAGAAACATCCAAGATTCGATTCGTCTTGCCTATTCCCGCTCACGGATTTTGCTTACACGGGCTCTCCTCTGTCCCCTTCCAGAGAGCATTACGAATGTCTTATCAGGCTTTCCTTAAATCATTAAGATTATCACACAGCTATGACCAGCTAGATCATTCTAATTGGAAATTAGGCGCTTCTCATGTTGAAATCTCTCTGAAAAGTATCTCCATAGATCTCCCTCAGCAATGGAAATTCTGCTAAATGCCTATAGTACCACGTGCTTTTTAAATATTTAAGTTCTGTGTGCTCGGTGATTATTTCTAGAGAAGTATGAGTTATTGAAAAAGTCCTGTTGTTTTTTCCTGGCAACAAGTCTTTAAAAGACAGCTCTGCATGAATGACTAAAAGAAAGGAAGAGTCTACGTTGTCTTTTCTAAGTGTTACTTCTCCAGAAAACCAGTAAAAATTTAAAGTGGCGACGAGCTTACTAATTTGTTTTGAGGTGTGTATTTGGTTTACATTTTGGGACAGTGCTTCTCAGACTTTTTGTGATGAAGGACCATCTTGTTTGTGTTCTCCTCCTTATAGACTGATACTTTAGTAAAACATGATAAAAATAATTACTAGAAAAATGAAATAAGAGTACAAAGATGTAAAAATAGAAGCCTCGTTTTAAAAAATTGTATTTACAGAGATATAATTACTCTGTAAATCTGCTATAAAAGTTTCTAAACAATACAGTATCTCTACTTACCTCATCATGAACTAGTAACAGTTTACAGACTGGTTCCATCTATGGACCACACTTTGAGAAAGACTGTTTTAGAGTGTGTGTGTGTGTGTGTGTGTGTGTGTGTGTGCACTTGTGTACTCTGGCACACGTTTGGATGTATTGGGTACTTTCAAATTATAGCATATAATGTAGATTATATAACAGCTTTATATGATAATTAAATGCATTTGGTGAGCTCTTTGGTAAAAATGGAGTTTTTCTAGAAGTGACATTAAATGCTTGAATTGTAAACAAATACAAATGGCATATATGTGAATACAGTTATCTGTTTCAAAACACAGTTGTCCGGTAATACTTCTAATGCATAAAGTAGAAAGTGTTTTGTAATGTGAAATGAAGTCACCTCCTCTCTGATTCACACTCAAGTTTACATGGGCACATATACTTCAGATAGGAAATGTTCTGTGCAAAGTGTATATACAAATGAGACTTTTAGCACTGAACAGTAGGAAATGTTTCTGTCATGTGAAGCATTAGATAAGGGAGTTGTTACTATCATACCTTCCTTGCCTCAGAGAACAGTTAATTATGGGACTGGTCTTTGGTCCTAGTGATAGACAGCCATTTTCTTAATGTTTACAAAGTGAGGGAAAGTGTTTCCTGCAAGCAACTCCACATTCTTTATGAGTGTTAACAAATTCTCAAGCTGATTCTGACTTGATGGCTTGCAGCTGTCTTCATCCTTCTCTCCTGGAGACTGAGGCACATGAAGGCGGTCACCCGGAGTGGGACTTGTGCGCCAGGCTCTGTGTCCACCTGCATGTCTGTCTGCCTGGAAGGGCAGCGTGGCCTTCTTTCACAAAGCCTTGGGAGGAAGTTCTGAGAAGTTTTATTATGGTTAGCCTGATTCCTTTAGGATGAGACTCCTAATTGAAAATGATAATGGTGTGTCCGCAAAGATGTTCAGCCCCTTGAAGACCAGGCTTTATTCCTGTGCAGGACTACCCATTTTCTGGCAGAGTGCCCAAGACAGCGTAGATGCGGGATGAGTTAAAGGATTGAAGGAGGCCATTCAGTAAAAGGCAAGTCGCCTTTAGAAGAAAAACTGGATAACTACAAAGCACTTTCTTGTATGTGACAATACCAGAAAGAGTGAGTGGCCTTGAGGAGAGCATTAACACGTGCCTGTGGGTAAGTGGTGTAGAGGGGATAGGGAGCAAGCATGGGCCTGGCTTGATTAGAAGCATGTCTGCTGGTCTGAACAACGGCGTAAGGACAGCTTTCTTGATTCATTGGTTGGAAAGTGAGGTCTCTGAGTCAAAGGCTGGTGGACTTGTGATTGCTGTTTAGCTGGTAGAAGTTCTGAGACGAAGGACCACTCTCCTGAAGGCACAGACAGCTGAGGGTGTCTTCACTCAGGCCAGAGCACACAAGCAGACCTCCGAGGCTGTGCGTGTCAGGCGAGGTAGGCAGGAATTAAAATCCAACCCATTAAAAAAAAAAAAAAAAAAATCCAACCCATTCCCCAATGCTCAAGGTCTGAGATAGGAGGTCATTGTTTCTTTGAAATCCCGGCTGGAATCACAGTAGGTATTGTTTTAAGAAATGTGTTGAGTACCCAAACAGCAATGCTTATAATCAGAGCAAATTTCTTTTAAATTAGTCCAGTTGCACTCAGGCATGGCTGCATGCGATGAAATTGAGCCACGGGAAGACTCGGGCTGGGCAATCCACCTTCCTCCACTTGATTCTAGACGGAAAAGCAGTGGCAGCTCAATCACTGTGGTCATTTAACACAGTCCATGCCCTTCGCCACATGTCACCAAACAGGCAGAAAGGCTCTATGTGTGATGAGGAAGGAAACGGCGTTTTGAAAGCACACGCAGTTCTACCAAAACTGTACATGTACTGGGTTCTTTTCATCGTTCTAGGTGTGTTCAAGCTGTAATCTATGATACCTTTACCTGTTTAGGTCATAGTACTGTCAGTGTTTTCTTGGGCTTTAAAAATAGATCTGTTTGGGGGAGGGAAGTTGAACCTGCATGGTAACGCCATAGGCATGCGAACGCAAGCCCATGAGCACAAAGTCAAAATCACGGTTTCCATGGTAACGTTTAACTTGTCTGTGTTGTACACATTTCTCAAGAAATACATTCAACAGACTACCCAGTGATAAAAATTGCTCCACCGGCACACAAAGGTAGATTTCCCAATGATTCCTCTGTTGTAACCAACCCTGGGCAGGGAACTCAAGTCCCAGCCCTGACCTCTGAATCCGCGTCTTTTTTTACAGTGGAAATTCTTTTTTGTGGGATTGATTCCATCTCCTTCCTTTCTCCTTGGCAGATATATGTTGGGGAAAGGAGGAAAACGGAAGTTTGACGAGCATGAAGATGGGCTGGAAGGCAAAATCGTGTCCCCCTCCGACGGTCCGTCCAAGGTGTCTTACACCTTACAGCGCCAGACTATCTTCAACATTTCCCTTATGAAACTCTACAACCACAGGCCCCTCACAGAGCCCAGCTTGCAAAAGACCGTGCTCATCAACAACATGTTGAGGCGGATCCAGGAGGAGCTGAAGCAGGAGGGCAGCCTGAGGCCCGCGTTCCCCGCCTCCTCGCCGCCCGCCGACCCGCTGGGCTCCAGCTACCGGGAGGCGCCGCCTGCCTTCAGCCACCCCGCGCCCGCGCCCTGCGAGCTGGGCGGCGCTGCGCCCCTGGAGGCCTGCCTCACCCCCGCCTCACTGCTCGAGGACGACCAGGACACGTTTTGCACTTCCCCGGCCGCGCAGCCTGCGGCCCCCGCCAGACTCTCACCTCCTGCCCTCCCGCCGGAAAAGGACAGCTTCTCCTCCGCCCTGGACGAGATCGAGGAGCTCTGTCCCACATCTACCTCCACGGAGGCCGCGGAGGCCACCACCGACGACCCGAAAGGGGACTCCGGCGGGCCCGGCGCGCAGAGACCCGAGGGGCTCCAGGACGGCCGGCCCGACGACCCGAAACTGATGGACTCCCTGCCCGGCAACTTTGAGATCACCACGTCCACGGGCTTCCTGACAGACTTGACCCTGGACGACATCCTGTTTGCCGACATTGACACGTCCATGTACGACTTTGACCCCTGCACGTCCGCGTCGGGGACATCCTCAAAAATGTCCCCCGTGTCGGCCGACGACCTCCTCAAGACTCTGGCCCCCTACAGCAGCCAGCCCGTCGCCCCGAGCCAGCCTTTCAAGATGGACCTCACGGAGCTGGACCACATCATGGAGGTGCTGGTCGGGTCCTGAGCCTCGGGGCCCGTCGCCTGCACCCCGCACCCCGACAGCTCTCCGCACTGTGCATGTACCCTTGCTTGCCTTTTTCTGAGAAAAAGAACATTCTACAAAAGGATCACACTAGTTTTTGCTTTGAGCAGAGTTGGAGTGCCTTCATCCAAGTATGACCACTTTTAATATGCTTTTTTTGAGTGGTTCCTCAGAGACCTAGTCCCCGGGAATAGGAAAGAATACATTTGAAGACAATGTCGCTATGTGGAATGACAAAAATAAACAGTTCAAGTGAAGCACAAGGAATAAGTTGGAAAAGCTGTAAATTGCATGTGCATATTTGTCTATTTTTTCTATAAGTTTTATTGCAAGAGGTAAAAAAAGAAAATATATATATATATTATTTAGATAATCTCAGTACCTTTTCCGGCATTTTCGCCCTGTATAGGTTGACTTGGCAATTCAGCCTTTTTAGAGGCATTAACTACTCCTCGTAAGTGTTGCATTTACATGGCTGTTTAGAAACTGCTGCCCAAATTTATTTTATATTTTTGTACAGATTCCGCAGTTTATGATATTGTTTTTCTAAAAACAAATGCTGTTTATACATATGAGATAGCTATTTTGATAGGATTTGCTCACATAGTTCCTGCAAACTTCAGATGTACAAGTTGCACTTGTACTTTTATAGAGTTGTAATGTTTTATATGTGTTTGGTGCAAAGAGAAAATTGGATCAAATCAATCCGCAGTTGATGTCCCCAGATGTGCACACACACACACACACACACACACAGACACACACAGCGCTTTAAGAAGGGCCAGGAGATATCACACCCAGATTTCACAAGCACCGACCCCCTGGCATGAACACCCGCCAGCACTGTGACTTCCAAAGCCAGAGCCACGTCTGCTCATCAAACTTGCATTAAGCAGTTGGCGGGAGGTGGCCATGGAGCTCGGGGTTTAAGTGATGGTTCTCTTTAGCTCTCTCTCTGGAGGGGAAGGCTACCAAGTACTCATTGTATTTATGCCAAGTCTGCGCTTTTAATTGTTTTTATTTTTTTAAACAAAACCCCAGATCTTTCCCTTTTGGGCATAATTTTTATGAAGACCTGGAATTTTACACACGAACAAAATTTTATGAAAAGCAACCGACCTCTTCATGGAACTAAACCCTGTTGCGACGCTTAGGGCTCGTCAGGAAGGAACTCTCCCCCAGAAGGCATCCATCATGTCGCTCTGTTGTCTTTTCCTGCTTCCCTTCCTTAGAGCTTTCTTTCCCTCTGTTGCTAAGTGCTGAAAATGGCATCTTCACGATCACCACAGTGAGCCCAGCTCTCCTCGGCCCAGCCTAGGATGCACTCTTGTAACACGCATGGCTCCTGAACCTGGAGTTGGTCCCATTACGTCACGGCCTCCGATCTGGTTGCTTTCTTAAATCAACTGCTTTAACTACACTTTACAAGGCTGTTTTACCCAAATACACAGATAGGACTTTCTATGCATGTTCCCCTCCTCCCCCATTGCCATCCTCTCTCTGCCAGGAGAACTTGAGAACTAGCTTTTTATTCCTAGCGGTGTACATTTAATTTTAAAACGTTTGCAATGTATCATGCTTGTTGCCGAAATTATTAATGGCCTTTCCGTTTCAGTTTTTTCTTTCTTCCAATGGTACTTTAGCTGGTTACAACCTATATTGTTGAAATGCAGGTGGCTTCTTTAGGAATAACTTTTATATTTATTTAAGAATTTTTAAATTATGGGATTTGTGTTGTTGTTGTTGTCTTTGTTGTTGGTCATTTGTCAATATTCAGTCACCAATTCTGCTCACTTCTTGCCATGGATAAAATTGAGTCTTTCTGGCCAATTAAAAAAGACAGCTTTATAAAATGGCACTTTAAACAAGCCATAGATAGTTTTATTTTTATAATACACATGGCAAAGCAAATACATTTTGATGAAGGAACTGCTCATCTAAGCAAAAGATTCGTGTATGATATGATTAAATCTTTCTAAGTTCTGATTTACTCCCCACCCCCGCCAATTTGAATGTGTTTTTAAAGGCTAATTATCAACTCAGACGAGCAGTGAGAAACCGATCAAACTGCACTGTTCTCCAGCAAGCACCCTCCACCGGACACCTCTTACTACTGCAGATGTGTCATTCCCTTTGATAGGACCAGGGACCATGTAGTTAAGGTGAGGGTTGTTGTAGATGCTTCCGGTGTCACCGTGCCTGTCCGTTTGAAGGGCTTCCTTTTCCTGTAGAGAACAAGTCCGCCCAGACTTCATGCTTCTGCTAACTCAAGGACCTGGCAGACCCTCCACATGCCGCCCGCATACACATACGTGTACATGCACAATAGCGTTGATTATTCCGGACAATAACAGGGTAAGGCGGCTGATTTGCCATTGTTAAAAACTGATTGATAGTAACTTAGAACAACTGTACTTCGGTTGGATTAGCAAATCGTGTGTTTAAACAAATCCCATATGTTGGGCAGCAGTTCAAATAAGCACAGCGAAGTGTTGCCCACACGTGGTTCTCTGACTCTCCCGCATTTGTAAGGCTGGGCTTCAGGATCAAAAACAAAAACCCCCAACAGCAGCACGCAAATGCTTTTTAATTCTCTGGACACCCTCACCGTAAATTCTTGATATTCAAGGTCTAATGAGGAAGACGTGGGGAATTAGTGGCCCTTTTTCAAAAGAACAAAACCATCAAGTGTTCCAGTTATCTTTGTGTCTTATTTTTACAAAGTGATGTCCCGACAGGGAAGAACGTGAGCCTGTGTGTGATCTCCAAGTCCCAGTTTGAGTGTGGGACGTGCTTCCAGATGCCACCCGGCAGCAGTGCCTTCCCGTTTCTAAAGGACATCCTGTGGCATTCAAGAGTCAGGCAGGCAGTTTGAGGTGCCTTTACGAGAGAGACAGAGAGACATGCTGGGTGGGGCTGGGAGAGGACAATTATTGACAGTGATGTGCAATGAAGTGACAAGATGAGAGCAGAATAATAAGAGCTTTGAATTTGAAGTGATTTTTTTTTTTCATAAGTTATTTATTCCTTTTTTTCTGTGTAAATATATTTATTTTACTGTGGCGCTCTAACAACATCTGGATCGTAACATGTGCAGAATGTATGTAGGAATTTATTCTCCTGTAGGAATGTCAATCTGTATTAAAAGGGGGTCCGAGCCAGACCCCTGGGTCTTCTCATCGTATGCACAGTCGACGTTCATTTTTACTCTCTCCTCTAATATGGGTCGATTTGAAATATGCAAAAGGTATGGATGAGGAATGTTTTAATACCTCCAAATTTTTAAGAAAAATCAAGCATCAAAGGGTTGATATTTTTAAAAGTTTTTTTAGTCGCACTTTCTCTCTTTATGACAGAAGGAGCATCCACACCGACGCCCTCGCTCACACCAAAGGGTGAGAACTAGCCAGAGCCGCCTCCACCGGAGTGTCTTTCTCAATTGTGCTGTTTATTGCCATAGCCCCTTGGAGTGTCCCAGCTGCCCTGAGATCGATCAAGGAAATTTCTTAAATAAATAAACTCCAAAGAGCCAAAGTGTCAACTTACGGATCATTTTTAAAGCTTAAATTTATTAACCACCTTTGTGGTAAACAATGAATTATGAATCCGCAGGGCAGCCTTCTCAAATGACAGGTGCAAAAAAAAAAATAAGAGAGAGAGAGAGAGACTCTACTTTGTGCAGCGATTGTTATTCTCTGTATGAATTGTCTTAATTTCAAAATCTTGCTGTTACAAATTGGACCTTTATATGCTTTCTGAAAATAATTGAAAAGAGCATATTTAACCTGTTTCGGCTGGAAATGGTTAACTTCCAGTAACTGCCAATGGCAGTGAGGTGTGTGCGTCCTGCTTCTGTACAGTTGTTTTCAGGGCTTCTAAGAATGAGTCTAAATGGTTCTCGAAAATTAGCCAGGATCAAATGCTATTGCAAACAAAGCCAATAAAAATTTTGGACGTCTTTTGGGGATAACAAGTTTGGAAGGGAAGTTGGTCCATACGAGCAAACAACCAAGATTTGGAAAAGATGTACATAGTGACATGTTTGGTGCATGGTTTTTGAGGAGGGCTTTTGTCAAACAGGAGGTGTAACCTTTCCCCCACAGACCTGAGAGCTGTGCCTTTTCTATGCAATATTACTAGACGTTACATCGGAACCCAGATGGTTGTATTCACATGTAGGTTTGGGCTGTAATCTAAACAATTGGACAGATTAAATGTACATGGAAATGAGCAGTCTTACTTTTGTAGTTTTATATTATACAATAAACAGTTAAAAGATGAGAGAGCCGTGTTTGCAGTTTCCTTCCGCCCGGAGCACAACCAGCTCATGTGTCACCGCCTGCCCGCGTCAGGGAACCGGTCTGCTCGCGGCTTGTGCTGGAGTTGGTGCTGTCGCCCTCTCTCCCTGTCTCTCGGTTCTCCCCCTGCCTCTTGGGCCCTTCTCGAGCCTCCTCCCCCAACTCTCACTAAACATTGGGGTTTTTTTTTCCAGCTCTTTGCTGAGCCTCCACTCCTGCTTGCTTTCCCGAGGGTTCCTAATCCACTCAGGACTCTGGAAACGTATTTCCAGCTCCTACCTCTCTCCCGGGCTCTGGACTTGGTATCTGCCAAGCTTTGCCATCTCACGCTCAGTGGGTCTAAACCAGCCTCTTCCCCCCCACGGGGCTGGTCCTTCCCCTTTGGGCCTCTCTTTGGCCTCATCACCCTTCTCCCAGGTGTGATTCCGCCGCCTCCTTTCCGAACTTACTACAGCTTCCCCAGCTCAGACCCTCTTCCCCCCTCACCTCGTTATTGCATCTGCTTCCTATCTGCTCTTCACTGCCACCTGCTTGTTTCTCTAACATCCTTGTTGCCCCCCACTGGTATTCCACAGCACCGGAGGTTCACGAATTAGTTGCACATCCTCCAGCAGCCCGCCCCCCATTCCCACAGTCCGGCTCCCCACCCCTCCCACCATCTTCCACAGGGTCGTGGAGGAGATCCTGTGGCGTCTCCCTGACAGCGGGGCCGTCTCTGAGGGCATCGTGTGATCTAGCCTCACCTGCTCCAGGCAGTTCTGGGCCACGAGACTAGCTGGTGAGGGAATGGGGCTGGAAAATGAGGTTACTCGGGTGGGTCTCAATCCAATGACTAGTGTCCTTATAAAAAAAAAGGGGGGGGCTTCCCTGGTGGCGCAGTGGTTGAGAGTCTGCCTGCCAATGCAGGGGACACGGGTTCGAGCCCTGGTCTGGGAAGATCCCACATGCCGCGGAGCAGCTGGGCCCGTGAGCCACAATTACTGAGCCTGCGCGTCTGGACACTGTGCTCCGCAACAAGAGAGGCCGCGATAGTGAGAGGCCCGCGCACCGCGATGAAGAGTGGCCCCTGCTTGCCGCAACTAGAGCAAGCCCTCGCACAGAAACGAAGACCCAACACAGCCATAAATAAGTAAATAAAAATTAAAAAAAAAAAAAAAGGTTGGGGGTAGATTTTGACACATACAAGCACAGAGAACACCATGTGAAGATGAAGGCAGAGATCAGGGTAATATGTCTACGTGCCAAGGAACACCAGAGACTGCCGGCAAACCACCAGAAGCTGGGGGAGCAGCATGAACAGATTTCTTCCTCACAGCCCTCAGAAGGCACCAACCCTGCTGACACCTCTGTTTCCGACTTTTGGCCTCCAGAACAATCGATTTCTATAGCTTAAGTCGCTCTGTGGTACTTTGTTACGGCAGCCCTAGCAGACTAACACGGGGGAGAACAGGGTGAGCTCAGTCCAGACATCCCGATGGAGATGCTCATTAGGCCGCTAGAAATAAGAGGCTGTTACTCAGTGGAGAGGTTTGTCTCTGGAATATGAGCATCTGCTATTAATTACAGATAGAGCTTTGGCGACTCGTTCAATCTCTCTGTGCTTCTGAGGACGAGATAAAGTCATGGCTCCTAAATCTCTTTGAACATGTTGACGGTGCAATAAAAGCGCAAGCTGTGGATGTTATCTCTCCTCACATGCCTCCAACTGCACCTAGTGCATAGTAGGCACTCAAAACATTTGTTTAATTAAAAAAAAAAACCAAACAAACCCTGTGGTTCCTCCTTCTCTACAGCAGGAGAGAAGCACAGAGTGTGGTCTTCCTTGTTTGGGTCCCAGGCCCACTCCTGTCCGGCCCTCTGGACGCTCCCATTGCCAGCACACTGCATGCCCTTGCTTGTGCCCCCAGTTCTGCTTGTGGATATTCCACCCATCACTCCCAGGCCGAGCTCGAGTGTCTGTCCATGAAGCCTCCTCCTCTTCCGGAGGGCTCTGCCTCTGCAAAGGCACTTAGCAAGCCTTGCCATGTCTCTGGCTAGCTGTACAACTTTGTCTCCTGTGCTAACCCCTGCTGCTGCTCTTCTGAGAGCAGTTCAAAGAGATGTAGGAGCCATGACTTTATCTCGTGATGTTCATCTTTGTCAGAGGTCAGCAAACTTCGGCCCTTGGGCCAAATCCTGCCCACTGCCTGTTTGTGTGAATTTTATTGGAAAACGGCCGCATTCATTTATGTGTGTATTATCTATGGCTGCTGTCCTACTACAGTGACACAGAGACCATAAGGCCCTCAAAGTCTAAAATGTTTGCTCTTTGGCCTTTAACAGAAGCAGTTTACCAAACCTTGACCTTTGCAAACCATACAATGCTTAGAACAGGGTCTGACCATAGTTGAGACCAGGCCAGACTTGCTGTGCTCAGGGGCTTACACAGACTGGGACGTCTGGAGAGGGGTCTGGAAAGTGAGTACAGTACAGAGGTGAGGGCAGGGATCCCAAGGACAAAGAGTGCGAGGTGGGGATGCGAGGGTCAGAGAGGGCGGAGGAGCCAGAAAAGCCCCGCAAGGATGGACATCTTCAGAGCGCTTAACACCTAGGAAGGCAAAGGGCCCCGTTTTACAGATGTGAAAACTGAAACACAGAGGGGGGAAGTGATTCTTGTTTAAGGCAAGAGAGCATAGCATGGAGGTTCAGAGTTTGGCTCTGTAACTGGACCACCTGAGTTTGAATCCTGGCTCCATCATTGATAGCCTGTAACCTTGGGCAAGTTCCCAAACCTCTCTATGCCTCAGCTTTCTCATCTATTAGATGAGGGTAGTAATTGAGCTTATGTCATGCAATGATAGGGATTAAAGGAGTCCATACATGTAAAGCACTTACAACAGTTCTAGGGAATTAAAAAAAGAAGTCCACAAATGTTGGCTGTAGCTAACCTGAGAGTGGCAAGGCTAAAATCCAGGCCTCCACTTGGTGTGGGGTTTTAGGTTGGGCCATTAAGCAAACCTGGGCCATCTTAATGCTGAAGGCACGTTTTGTGGGACCACCACCATTTCCTAACACCAAGCCTGTGGTCATGATGCTCAGCTATGTATTTACTGAGGACACTGTGCTCCAAGCTTGTGTGGCAATCGGGGGTCCCAGAGTCCCTATTGTCTCCTCTGTCTTTGCTTTTAATGTATGTTTGCTCCTCCTGGAAAGGAATCTTAACTGAACGAGGAGAGTCAGGATTACCACTTCCCGAGCACTCACACGAGCCAGACACCACTAAGTACCATGTACGCGGACTCTGCCCGAGCCCTTTGAGGTTTATCTTACCACCTCTGCTTTACAGAGGAGGGAGTCCAGACTCAGAGAGGCTAAGCAACCGCCCAAAGGTCACACAGCTGGCACGTGGCAGAGCTGGGATTGCAGGCCAGGCCCCTCTGACCCTTATAACCCCTTCAGCACACTCTCCCGTCACCCATCCTCACTCCTGGTGTCATCGAGTCCACCTGCAGGCTGCCGGCTGGAGGCTGAGCAGGCGTCCCAATCCAAGCTTCACCTCTGTCACTTGCCTGACCTTGGACAAGCCACTTCACCCCTCTTCTTCCCCACGGGGGTATGGCTCCCTCCTGACACGCTGAGGCATTAGCCAGAGGGACAAGAGAGGAAGATGTCCCAGTGGGGCCAGCAGTGAACCAGGAGCTGGAACTGCTCTTACAGGGCTGAAGTCTCTGTGTGACCTTGGGTCGGCTACTTCCCTTCTCAGGGACTCAGTTGGCTGGGTGGCAAAGGAAGGAGGCACACGCATGCCACATGCTTCGGGCCATGGTTCTTCTTGGCTGCAAGCTGGAAGCATGGGGGCCTCCGCCAGCACCTCTGGGCACGGAGCCCTAGGCCTTGGGATCTTACAGAATCGCTCAGGTGGGAGGAGAGCTGCTGCTCTAAGTCCCCCAGTGCCAGCCTTCCCGGCTGCTGGTGTGCAAGACCGGGAAGGCACACACACCGTCCCTGGAGCTGGGAATCCCCTTGTGGCAGGCTGGCTGCCCCAGCCCCACAGCCCGCCCCTGCTTCCCTCCCTCCCTCCCTCCCTCCCCGCAGGCGGGGAAGCCAAGCTGCCAGCTGCTAGCAAGGCCTATTGTTCAGCAGTGACAAGAAATGGCTGCAGGGGCCCAGACCCAGGAAGGGCTGGAGACAGAAAGGGGGAGGGGCGGGCCGAGCTGGGGAAATGTCTTCGAGGGAGCTTGGCCCCGCTGCCTGGAGAAGCCGGAGCACAAACACCCCCAGCAGACTTTTTCACACTTGTCTTCCCGGGATGTTATCCCTGGAGGACGTGCGTGTCACTGTTTTTGTGTGTTAGTGTTACCGCGTCAGGCTGCCTCTAGAAAAGGATTTATGGTCACTTGTCTCCCAGCTGAGTGCTGAAAACAGTGCCAGGTGGCCAAGTGCTTTGAAAATGGTGTTGTTCGAAGTCAGTCCAATCCACGCGCTCATGGGAAATACCGCCTTCTTGGGCCTGGAGACATTCCAGGGATCCTGGACATTTGTGTATAGCTTAATGGTGTAGGAAGCATTTCACATACATTCGTGCTGTTTGATTCTCAGGACGACTCTGGAGGGGGTGGCGATGGAGGGAGGCTGAGCTTGCTTGGGGAAACTGAGGCACACAGAGGGGCAGGGCTGCAGACCCAGGCTCTGGACTCCTACATTTATTACCTTCTGGTGCTTCAGAGCTTAAAGAAACTGGCCAGAAACTTAGTTATGAAAAATAATGGTCAACAGCCAGCCATGGAGCTAGAAGTTACAACCCTTGGAGCTTTGTAACAGATTCATTGGGAACTGAAGTTATTCAGAGCTTCTGTTCTGTCCTTTCTAGTGCAATAGCAGGGCCCTGAGCTGGGGAGAGCTTAGGAAAAATGAGGTTGTAGGGCAGGACTGGTCGGAGAAGGAGGTGGGAGTTTAAGTTCAATAGGAAGTTGCTGGAGGGCCAGGAAGTGGCCTGATTCATGTTTAGAATGAATTTGAAATTTGAAATTAAAAACGTGAAACCATTCACATTAGCACTATATACTTAGGTATGAATCTAACAAAATATGTACAAAACTGATATGAGGAAAACTACAAAGCACTGATGAAACAAATCACAGAAGAGCTAAATAAATGGAGAGATATTCCATGTTCATGGAGAGGAAGAGTCAATATTGTTTAGAGGTCAGCTCTTCCCAACTTGACCTATAGATTCAACACAGTCCCAGTCAAAATCCCAGCAACTTAGTTTGTGGACATTGACAAACTGATCCTAGAGTTTACATAGAGAGGCAAAAGACCCAGAACAGCCAACACAATATTAAAGGAGAAAAACAAAGTTGGAGGACTAACTACCCAACTTCCAGACTTACTATAAAGCTACAGCAATCAAGACAGAAAGCACAGTATAGGAAAAAGAATAAACAAATACATAAACAGAATAGAATAGAGTGCCCAGAAGTAGACACACACAAATACAGTCAACTAATCTTTGACAAAGGAGCAAAGGCAATTCAGTGGAGACAGGATAGTATTTTCAACAAATGGTGCTGGAACAACTGGCCATTCACATACACACGCACACACACTAAAAGAATCTAGACAAAGGCCTTATACTCTTCATCAAAATTAACTCAAAAGAGATCGTAGACTTGCATGTAACATGCGAAACTGTTTAAAACTTCTACAAGATAACACAGGAGATAATCTAGGTGATCTTGGTTTTGGTGATGACTTTTTAGATAAAACACCAAGAGTATGACCCATGAAAATTATAAATTGGACCTTATTAAAACTTAACATCTCTGCTCTGCGAAAGACACTATTAGGAGAATGAAAAGAAGCCACAGACTGGGAGAAAATCTTAGCAAAACAAAGTAAACAGTCCAAGTCCAATTAAAAACGAGCAAAAGATCTGAACAGACACCTCACCAAAGAAGATATACAGATAACAAGTAAGCATATGAAAAGATGGTCAACATCATATGTAATTAGGGAATTGTAAATTAAAACAATAATGAGATACCACCACACACCCCAAAACACTGACAACACCAAATGTTGGTGAAGATGAGGAGCAACAGGAACTCTCATTCATTCTTGGTGAGAACGCAAAACGGTACACTTTGGAAGACAGTTTGGCAGTTTCTTACAAAGCTAAGAATACTCTTACCATATGATCCAGCAATCATGCTCATAGATATTTATCCAAACAAGTTGAAATATAATGTCCACACAAAAATTCGGCACACAAATATTTATAGCAGCTTGATTCATAACTGCCAGAAACTGGAAGCAACCAAGATGTCCTTCAATAGGTGAATGGATAAACAAATGCCGAAAAGCTCAGCCTCTCTGTACATCAGTGCCGAATCAACTCTCTGAGACAGAGTTTTGGGTGAAGCACCCCAAGCTCTGGTCTGCCTCAGGACCTTTGCATTTACTGTTCCCTTCCCCTCTATCTTTGTATTTCATTGAACCCTATGAAATGACTATTTTTGTAGATTAAAAAAAGGTTAAATATCAGGATTCCTAATATATCCTATTCCTTCTCATCCTCCAAATCTCAGCTCAGATGCCACCTCCTCAGAGTGGCGCTCCCTGACCATCCCACTCCCAAGTAGGCATATCACTCTGTTTTATTTTCTCGGTAGCATTTACTACCATGTGAGGTTATCTCATTTATTGTTTGCTCTCTTCTTCTTCTTCTTTTTCTTCTTCTTTTTTTCTCTCCTGTAGTATATAAACCTCCTGACAGTAGGGAACTTTTCTTGGTCAATAAGCTTCTCAGAGAACAGATGGTCTGGGGACCCCAGATAATTGTACCACCCTAGGGAGGGGGAAGCTACCCCACTGCCCCTGAAATTTGACTGATGTCATATTTCCAGCCAGCTCTCTGGTTGGGAACAGAGCCTGATTTACCTGACAGAACAATAGGGAAACATGATATTTTCCCCTTATGTGTTGAGGGCCAAGTTCAAAGCCTCCTCCGTTGGTATAGTGGAACAGCAACATGGGCTGGAGGCAGAGAGGACTGGGTGGGAACCAGCTTTGCCCCAGCTACCACCTCCTCCAGCCTGTCCCCCCATAACAATAGAATAGCTTTCCTTACACTTACTGTGTTCCCTCAGCTCCTACTCTGATGCACAACCTTTAGTGGCTCCCTATTGCCATGAGGAAATATGCAAACCCCTTTTCAGGCTTTCCGAGGCCCTGCTTTCTCGCATCCCACTGACTCTTCCAAAAGTCCCCTGCCTAGGACGCCCTCTTCCCCTCCCTACCTCCCAGGCCCTTCCCATCCTCTGGAGTTCAGGCACACCTCCTCTGGGAACTTTCCCTGACTGCCTGCGCTCACAGGCTCCTGTGGGCGCCCCCCCCCAACCCCCCGCCATTAGTTTGCTCAGCTCATGGGGTTTTGAGGATTGCTGGGGCCTGTTTCAGAGCTCGGGCTCCAGAAGAACAGGGACTGAGTCCAGGGAGTGTGAGCGCCAGCTGGCTGCTGAGTGTGACTTGTTGGAAGGGGAAGGAGGGGAGACTGAGGGGCCTCCCAGTGGGAGAGGACCTTTGTCTCCTCCTTGGTGGGTCCAGACCCCTAAGAGCACACCAGCTCAGGAAGCTGGGGCACAGCGCCCTGGAGAGGGGTCCATGCAGCCGTCCCTCGTTCCTCTCCCTCCCCCAGTGTGGAGCCAGCCGAGTTGACTCAAGTGGCAGGAAAAATGTCCCCCCACCCTTCCAAGCTGCTGCACATCTGTGCCCAGACAAAGCCAGCTATTAATCCTAGCTTTTGTGTGAGTGTTTGGGTGTTGAATTCCATTTGGATCTGCCAGCTTTTGGAAGGGGAGATTGGAGGGGATTTAGTGACAACAAAAGGAACCCACTGAGGGGAATGGGAGGGGGCCAGGGGAGCTAAGAAACCCAAGTGCATTCACTCTGAGCCTGGTGAGGGCTCCTGGGAGCCCAACTTCAGCCAGAGCCTAACAGGGCTCCCAAATTCCCAGGGTCTGAGTCACAAAAAGAGGCCACTCCCCAGGAGAAAAACACCAGCTTCACGGGCCTGCTGTCCACTCCAGATGCTGTCTGGGCCTCGGCCGCAGCCTGACAGGGCCTGTGCCCTGCCCTGGTACCGCCTCTTGCAGACTGGGGCAGCCCACTACCCAGGGAAGACCAGGATGGGGGGAGACAGGAAATAGGGAGCAGGCAGAAGGCTGAAGCACCAGGGACTGAGTCCAGATCAGGGAGAGCCTCAAAGTCACCAGGAGTCCCCAGCCAAGTCAACCACACAGCAATAAGGGCAGAGGGCCTGAGGCACTGGGCTGCCTAGTGGCCTGGATCTGGCTCTCCCGAGCAGTCCTTGGGCACCTGGTCCCAGCCAGACGCTCAACCTCCGGGGACTCCATTCCCCACAAACCCTAACTCTGGCTGAGGCATCAAACACTCAGAATAGCCCAGGACAGGGTCATGGTGTGTGTGTGTGTGTGTCTTAGAATGTCCAGTAATTCTGAGGGGGAAGACCTGCCGCCCCAGGCAGGTGTTATTTGACTAGTTTATGTAGCAGAAACTCTGCTCTCATTACTAGATTAATAAGCGGCCTGAGGTGTGAACTGAACCCCACCCCCCAATCTGCCCTTGCCCTTCCTGCTTTGTGAATTTCACTTTTTAAATGCGCTCCCCATCTGTGGCTGTTTGACCCCAAAGGCTCACCGAGCTGTGGAGCTGTTGGGTGACACAGTGAAGTACAAGTTGTTTTAACTCTATGTGGTGCGGAGACATACCCCGAGCTTCCTCCGCATTTCTCTACCTTATCTGAGATGTCTCGTAATATTCATTCATTCATTCATTCAGTAGTTGACTGAAGTATTGCTCTGCAGGCCAAGTTCTGCTTTAGCTGCTGGGCAGGAGATGCAAAATGTGGTTGCCTGCTACAACGAAGTTTCCAGGCTTAACGAACGATTTTCTAGTGGCTGTTAGCACATCCACAGATGTTTCAGTCTACCTTAATTAACTCTAGAAATAAAAGGGTGAACTTGAATCATTCGTTCATTCATTCCCTCACTCATTCAGGAGAGGTGAAGTCAGGCTGGCCCACCAGGTCCTCTGTACTAAAAACCCCAAATGTTCTCCCAACTCTTTCCTGGTCTTTGGGGAAGGGGATTTCACAGGTGCTCTAAAGGCTCTCTCCTCCCGGTACTGTTTCTGGTGGACCTGGTCTCCGGCAGCCCCCCTCCAGAGGCGAGTGGACAATAGGTGGGCCACTTGCTGCCTCCAGGACGATGGCCTCCTCTGGATCAGGGAGAGGGCGCAGCTCCTCCAACTCCGGGATGGAACCTTCTGGAAGCCAGAAAGCCACCCTGTTCCCAGTTTTGTCAGAGGGCACCTGCACTGTTGCTGAGGAGGCTCCCCGAGGCTGGGTGACAGACGCCGGCTGCTGCACTGACTGGGGAACCCCGGGCCCGGCGACACTGCGCTCTGCACTGGGTCACGTCCACAGGAGCGTCCCGCCAGGTTGACAGTGAGGGGCTTGGAGGCACAGAGATGGTCATGGGGGTTGAGAGGATCGGTGACTGGAGGTGGTTTTTAATCCCTTTGTCCTACATTGTAAGGGATGGGGGTTAGGGGCGGCAAGATGAGTCCACAGGCCTTGGGCGGCACTGACGCATCCGCACGTGGACTGAGATAAATGGGGTTACTACTGTGGGGGTAAGGTCAAGACGGGCACCAGTCTGCAGGCATCTAAGGACGGAGCGTGGAGAAGGGCTGGGGTCGGGAGACCTCACCAAGTGTGGCTCGCGGGTTATCGGTCCTGGCGCAGAGACTAGGCAGGCCCTTCTGCATTCTGTAGCTCTGGGGCTTGGCTTCTCTCTCCAGTTTCCCTCCCAAGATGGTCACAGGACCTCAATGAGGGTCACGACCATCAGAGGCTCCCTGTGTGTATCTGCCCACCCCTGGGGCAGGAAGGGTCTGGCTGCCCAAATCAGTAATGATCAAAAGTGCCATTTATTGAGTGCCACATGCCAGGTGACATGCTAAGCTCTTTACGTTGCACTAGCTCAGTGAAGACTTGTAACCACCCATGAGGTCAGCACTATTATTATTCCCATTTTATAGCTGTGCACACCGAGGCTTAGAGAAGTTAAGGGCTTGACCCAAGATCAAATTGCTAAATGGAAGTGGAGCCAGGACTTCAAAACCTGGGCTCTACTCTATTCTGATGGGGATCCCTAAGACCTCTGGATCTTCTACTTCCCCAGGGCCACCTCCCTCAGCCATTTCGCAGCCCAGCAATGTGGAAAAGGCCTGGAAGAGGAGGAAAAATCCAGTTTGAGCCTCTAGTTTGGCCTCTTGGTCAAAGGTGAGATGCAGTGAAGAAGATGAGTGGTCAGGAGATTATCTGGAGATTTTATTGCTCCAGGATGACCCCTCTCCTCTCAGAAGAAAACAGATTAGCAAATTTTGCTCTTGAAAGTAAAATTTTAAAATGAAAAGGTTTTTTTTCCTTTTAACAAAAGCAAAGCCAGAAAATACAGAGACACAAAAATAAAAATGTAAAATACCTTTCTATTACTCAGAGGTGATGACTGCTAAAACCTTGCATATATTTTTGTCAATATGCAAATATTTTGTCAGTATGCACTTTCTAAGTGCAGACACATATACACACATGCTTTTTCACACTGTATTTCTAACAGAGCAAAAATATTATTATTTGGAAACTGCTTATTTTTTTCACTCAGTAATTTATCTAAACATCTTCCTAAGTAGGGACATATTTATTCACCCACTATATCATATTCAACAGCTGTGTGGCATTCTATTCTACGGCTGTACCGTAATTCATTGAACTAATCTCCTAATGGTAAATATTTAGGAATTTCTACTTTGTTCCTGCTGTGATCAGCAGCTCGAGTTAAAATCTCAGTACATCCTTATGTAGAACCTTGAAGTGAAATTAATGAGTCAAAAGGTGTGTGTGTGTTGCCCAAGAGCCCTCAGGAAAGGTTGTAGCCATTTATTCTCATAAACTGAGACCCCCGCCCCTGCCCCACCCCAGTGCCCACGAGCGCACGCGCACACACACACACACACACACACTGTTGCTATTCCTGGAATATTCTTTCATTTAAAAAAAAGGTTGACAATTTGATACATGAAATACTATCTCATTATTGTTTTATTTAGCATTTCTTTCATTATTAATCGGGGTCAACAGTTTTCATGTGCCTATTAGCCACTTTTATTTCTTCTCTCAGTTGCCCGTCCATGTCCTTTGTCCATTTTTCTATTGGATAGTCTTCTTTTAAGCACAGTTTTCTTTAGGTGAGTAGTTCTCAACCCTGGCATATTAGAATCACCCGGAGGACTTCAAACAAAGAAAGAAAAAGGAGAGGGAGGGAGGAGTGAGGAGGGAAGAATGACAAGGGAAGGAAGGAAGGGAAAAGGCCCCATCCCAGAGTAAATATTTGGTGGAGCCTGGGTTTCAATATTTTTTAAAGTGTTCTCGTGCTTCTAATTTGCAGCCATGGCTGAGACCCTTGTTATAAATTAGAGTTCTCCCACTGTCTGGCTCCAAATGCTTTCATCGCAGAATCTATTTTCATTTCTTTGACACCCAGTTTTCTCTTGTGAAAAAATTTGGGCAGCAGAACTGGGAAGCAACACAGCACCCCGTCCCAAATTCTATAAATCCCATCGAGGAGGCTGGAGTTTCAGGAAAGAGGGTGAGGCAGACACTGTGGTCAGGCTCTCTGCCAGGTGGATTGGAAAAAATTAAAAATGCTCACTCAGGCAATTAGACTTTCCCTGAAGACAGCCTGAGCCCTAAATGGAGGGGACAAAGCTGGTATTCTTCACAACACGTTTGCTTCTCTACTGCACCCACCTTCAGATGCACAGCAATCTTGCCCTCTCTGGGGCTTCAAGGTGTAGAGTTAAAGTCTAATCTGAGGCATTTCATCTCCTTTCAGATGTCAGCAGGAGACAGGAGGAGTGCAGCCGAGGAATCAGGTCCTTCAGGAGGCAGCCATCCCCCTGGCGCCCCGGCCTGCCCTGGGGATGGGACGGATCCCCGGGCCGGTGCAGGGGCTGCCTCCACCACCTCTAGTCCTCTCAAGGGGGTTATGACATTCTCAAAACAAACTTGAGTACCGTTAAAACTCAAAGGCTCTGTCCCCTTCCCCCCACCATAGTGCAGGCCTCGCAGGTCCCACCTGGGGGACAGGATGGGATGAAAGGGTCTTTCTGGTGACTCAGGCAGGAAGGTCCCTGGAAACCCCCAGGCTGGCTTGGTGCCACTCCAGGTCGGGCACACGGAGCACAGCAAACGCGAGCCTTCCCGCCACCGCGGCCGCCGCTGGGCCCGAAGGTGGTAGAACACGTGCCTCTGCTTGAACCCTGGCCCACCTGGTGCCTGTGTGTGAACCCGAGCCTCTGTTTCTTCATCTGTAAAATGGAGTTGGATGTTGATGTTCAGGGCTGCCGAGAGGACTAAAAAAAGCGGTATGTGGCACATTGCAGTCCTCAGTACACGCCAGGCGCTCTCTGTGCCTGCCCCTCCACGCCCTTTCCCTACCCTCGCCTGTCAGAGCTGAGCGCTCCAGTCGAGCTCAGGAATCTCCATCCCCTTTTTCATCCCCACAGCCCCCACTTATTCCATTTCTTAGGGACACGGAAGGTGGCCCTGCCTACACGGTCTCTGGGCTCCCAGCGCTGAGCGGAGCTTACCCCAGAAGCTGCACCCCTCCGCCTGTGCCCAGGCCGCGCCCAACCTCCCTGCCTTCTCTCCTACCATCTCCTTGCGAACCCCACGCCTTTGCACTTTCCTACCCAGACTTAACTAAAACACGTACTGTAAACCTAATATTTATTGAGCACTTACTTTGTGCCAGGGACCAAGCTTCATCTCCATTACCTTATTAATTGTTCACAGGAAGGTTTTTGTTACCCCATTTTACAGATGAGGAAAGTCAGACTAGTTCTTCGTAAAATCACAGGGCATTAGGGAACAGAACTGGATTCTGATGCCACCATGCTGTGTTTGGTATCATATACACTGACTGCCTATGTGCCTGCCCCAAGGAGCTTAAATTCCAGTAGATGTTCTCTCTCCCTCCCCTCGGCTCCCACTGCATCTTGCTCTGCTCCCTCTGCACCATTTATCCCACCCTGCCTTGCATTGCTATTTTCTGGGTACCTCTCATCTCCTTTGACCATGAGTTCCCCCAGGGCAGAAAATGTGTCTTTGTATCTTCATCTTTGAGTCTGGCACAAAACTTAGAACACTGTAGGTTCTTAAATTATGTTTCTAATTCTAAAGTAATGTGTTCATTATAGAAAAAAAAATAAAAAAGGAAAACACAGAAAAAGTAAAGCAGAAAACAAATATCACCTATGATCCCACTACCCAGAGAAAACCATTGTTAATATTTAGGCATATTTCCTTCCAGTCTCTCTCTCTCTATATAGTATTTATAGATATATAGTTTTTATATTATATATATTTTTTACTTAGACAAATAATATATATTCTGCATAAAGTAGACATCTTACAATACCATTTTCTATGATGCTTTTTTTTAAAGTACTCTTTGCTTCTGACTTTTTTTTTTAATATTTATTTTATTAATTTATTTGGTTGCAGCAGGTCTTAGTTGTGTCAGGCGGGCTCCTTAGTTGTGACATGGGAACTTTTAGTTGAGGCATGAATGTGGGATCCATCTAGTTCCTTGACCAGGGATCGAACCCGGGCCCCCTGCTTTGGGAGCGCGGAGTTCTAACCTCTGCGCCACCAGAGAAGTCCCTATGATGCTTTTTTACCTTATAACATGAGCAATTCCCACATCATTAGAAATTCTTTGAAAATGCTGTTTTCTGATGGTTGTAGATTGTTCTCTCCTGTGACGGTGCCCCTCCTGTTTAAACCACTCCCATATTGTTGTGGTTCATTTAAGGCCTCTCTGATTATTCCCAGAGGAGAAATACCTGAAGTGGAATTGCTGAGACAAAGAGAAAGGATATTTCCAAGGCTCTTGACACATTACAGTTGGCTCTGAACAAAGCCCTGCTCTATCAAACCCTCTTCCATCCCCACCCACCCAGATGTACTCAGCTACCAGCTGGAAGGCCCAGTGCCCTAGGGCCCCCTCTCTCATTTCAACTTCCCCTACCTTTTCAAATGGTCAGAAGCAGGTGGGAGGGTCCTGGGAGATGGGACTTGAGAGACTTGGCCAACCGATGCCCAAATGTACCCCTCTCTGATCTGCACTCCATCATCAGAATTACTCCTTTGGGTTAAGGGCAGTGTGACTCAAAAAGTTGCTGTTTGTAAAATGGACTTCTAGTTGGAGACATTCCCACTAAGCCATGGCCACTAGGCAGATCTTCTTTGTCACTAGATTAACAGCCGAGACTTGGGCCTCAGGGATTGGGACATTACAAAGCTTTGCATGTTTTTAATTTTATTGAAGATATTATGTAAAAATATTAAAGATTAATCTGGGGAAAAAAGACAAAATATCATGCCTATATCTTTTCCCTTTTTCCACATTTTTGTAGGTCAGGGAAGTAGTCTCTATGAAAGGGAAATAACCTTTAGTGAACCTTTAGATCAGTATCTTCAAAAGTATCCCACACTTTCTTGGATAGATTTTCATTCAGCCTATAAATTCATCCATAAAGCAATGGCCATGGGTCTCTAGCACAGGGCTGGATATATGAGCCACCAGGTGCTGTGAGCCCCTCAGAGGCCATGGCCAACACAGCCAGAGTGCTTTTCCAGCTCCATTGTAAACAATTTGGGATTTAATCTAAAGAGATTCTAAGTGGGTCAATTCTTTGAGGTAATTTGTGTCAATTTCCAAGTCACTCCTGGTCATCGTCCAGGAAAGACAATTTTTATTAAAGAACCCCAGGGCTGCCTGTAAGAACAGCCTCCCCGCTCCCTCACCAGTCGACACTCAGCAGAGGCGGATGGCTGCGCAGAACAGCCCGCTAACTGAGGGAACCCGGGCAGGATCGTCGTCCTCAAGGAGCTCAGCCTGCGCTCCCACCGAGCTGGGCTGGGCGGTGTCCGTGCTCCAGAGCGGCGGTTCTCAAACTTCGCGAACGTGCGGGTCTCCGGCAGGGCCTGGGAACACAGCCTGCTGGGTCCAGAGACCAGGGCTGGCCCGAGAGTCTGCATTTTTCTGAGTTCAAGTTCCGGGGGGATGCCGAGGCTGCTGGTCCCAGGGTCACACTTCGAGGACGCTGGCCCGGGAGCTCGGAGAGAGGGAACCAGGGGCGCGCCCCAGGAGGGCGCCGGGCTCACACCCCGGGGCGGAGCGGCGCGGACGCCGGGCCCGGGGCCTCCCGAGAGGGAAGCGGCGGAGGCCGGAACCGCGGGCGGCGGCGCGGTGACTTGGTCCGGGTGACACGGGGGCGGCGGGCGCCTCGGCGGCGGCTGCGGTGGGAGGCCCCTCCGGCCACCCAGGGCGCGGCGGCCCGGCCTCCCTCCCCGACCCCGCGGCAGCTCCGGGGCGCACCGCGTGGCTTCCCGGGCCTCTGCGCCCACCGCCCGGAAGGGAGACAAAGGCACCACGGGGGACGGAACTGGAGCGTCCCTCCTGAATGTCCAGACTGTCTGGGCCCCTGCTTCTCAAACCCTTCCTCCTTCATGGCTGTCATTGGCGCTGGGCTCTCCTCCCTGCCCACGGGGTGGGGGGCGGGGGGAGGAGAGCGCGCTCCACATGCAGTCCCTACTCCCACTACCCGCCCCGCACCAGGGGCCGCCGTCTAGAGCCCCAGATTCCATCCCCAGAGCGGCTCCTCACAGCCATGTGGCCTTTACAGCGCACCTCAGCTCCCTGGCCTCAGTTTGTCCTCCTGTAAAGCAACTGGGTTGGAGGGGGGTGTTTCTGAACTTCCTATCCTATCCACCTTGACCTGTGAGTGGCAGGTGGTGGGATGGGGTCTGGTGCAGGAGAACAGGGTTGAAGCCGGGTAGGGGCTGTGAGGTGGTGGAGGAAAGGAAGAGGAGAAGCAGGAGGGGGCCTCCCAGGTACCTTTGCCAGCTCTGCCCACCCTCGGTCCTGGCCTCCAAACGCGGGCTGGCAGAGCCCCAACCCAGGGAAGGCGCCCATGGGAATCCCCTCGCTATCTGGGTGCCTGGTATGCGGTCACTGTTTGCCAGAGGATGAGGGAAGGGACAGAAAGGAACGTGCAGGCTGGACTGGAAAATCCAGCTGGGCAGGAGGAGCCCTGACTGTACCTCACACTGGAGGCTGAAGCCTTGCTCGGCCCTGTCTCCGCGGCACATGCCCTGCTGGACCCTGGGGAGCCCCGTCCAGGGGCACAGCTGCCACTGGGCTGAGAGCTCCTGAGCCAAAAGGCTAGTAGCTTTTAGCTTTGAGGCTGCACACATGTGCTCCCAAGACTGTGTGGAAATATTATTTTCAACTTAAATCCATCTTCCTACAGATTTACTCAATGAGTTCAAAGATGTTCAAAATTAAGAGCTCTTAATTTACAGGCTTGGCGGCAGCTTCCAACACATTAACCCGAAGGCCTCATATCCTCCTCAGCCCACCCCTGCTCCCCTCTGCAGGAAGGGAAGCGCCCACAAAATGTCCAGATGGTTCAGAGAAGTATGTAAGACAGTCTGTTTGCAAGTGGCAGAAATGCCTCTCCAAGTAGCTTAAAGATATATGTACCTATAAAATATATAAATATAGACAGTATTTTATATGTGTATTTGGCTCACAGAGTCTAAATAAAGGTTAAAAACTGGTAGGAAGGACAGGGATATCGTTGGGCCCTGAATGTGACAGGACTCTCTGATGGCAGCTCCCAAGCTTAACAACTTAAAGTCTCACTGCAAATTTTCTCCAAAAATCTTAGAGTGAGGGGATCCTTAGCAAACCTATTTGAGAAGGGTCTGCCAGAGGACCAGACCACTTCACTAGGCTCTGGGTCTGGGGAGAGGCTCCTTTAGACCTGAGCCTGCACGGGGCATGGGGAGCTTACTTCCTGGTAATGGCTCCAAAATACAAAGACCTCCACTGCCCAGGACTGATGAAGCCCACACAATTCTCAGGCTGGGATCCACCAGCCAGTTCTGCCAGAGAGCTGGGACCAGGAGGGTGAAGCCAGTCTCCCCAAAGGGGTGGCCACGTGAGAATTTGACCTGTTCAGCAGAAGTGGTCAAAGCCACTGTGTGCAGTGGTGCGGGTTGTGCACTGCAGCTCCAGAGGTGCTATTTGTGCTGTTGACTCCGTGAAGGTGCCCCCTGGAGTTGTGCAGCGCACAGTGCGTGTGGCTCTGGAGGCATTCCTGTTATTCAGGACAACCAGGTGATCTTCAGAAACAGATTAGAAACAGCTTCCCGAGGTACCTGCACACACATGGCCTCGTGGAAGCCATCCAGCCATGGTACAGTGACTTGATTTCTCTGTGGGTCATGCTGCATTCTCAAGGTGGGGTGCACTGGTCATTGCGGTAAACACAGATGGAAGCCCTGTGAACCACTGGGGCCTGCCTTGCAGCGGTAGGGAACGTCCCCAGAGTGGCCCAAACACTGGATTTGTAGTTAGAAGCCCCGGACCTCCATGAAAGAGGAGCCATGTGACCTTGGTCAAGTGTCATTCTATGTGGTAGCTTCCTAGGACTGAGTAACAAATGACCACAAACTGGGGGGCATGAAACAACAGAAATTTGTCCTCTCACAGTTCTGGAGGCCTCAAATCCAAATCAGGGAGTCAGCAGGGTTGGTTCCTTCTAGAGGCTCTGAGGGAAAAACAGTCCTATGCCTTTCTCCCGGCTTCTGCTGGTTGTTGGCGATCCACACGTTCCTTGGCTTGAAGACACATCACTGCAGTCTCCGTCTCCATCTTCACATCTCCTTCTCGCAGTGCGTCACTTCTCCCTTCCTCTTCTCCCTCTTTTTAAAAAACTAAATTAGGGAATTCCCTGGTGGTCCAGCGGTTAAGACCCTGTGCTTCTACTGCAGCGGGTGCGGGTTTGATCCCTGGTCGGGGACCCGCACGCAGCGCGGCCAAAAAGTAAAAAAAAAAAAAAAAAACAAGAAAACTGAATTTAATTTTTTATTGTGGTAAAATATGCATAGCATAAAATTTACCATTTTAACCACTTTTAAGCATATAGTTCAATGGCATTAAGTACGTTCACATCCTTTCCTCTTTTACAGAGACAGCTGTCATTGGGTATAGAGCCTACCCTGATCCAGGATGTCTCATTTTGAGCTCCTTAATTACATCTGCAAAGACTTTTTTTTTTTTCCCCAAATAAGATCATAGTCAAAAATTTTGGAGAGATGTCTCTTTTGAGGGGGCTGCCAGTCAACCTAGCCCCTATGGCCTCCAACCCTCACTTTCCTCATCTATGAAGTGGGAATCATCACACTTCCACCTCTACCTGGTTGGTTGTGGGCACTTAGGTGCCATCTGTGCTGAGGGGTCAGGGGCGGCAGGCCTGGCTTGTCTTGTAGTTGCCCTGCGTGTGGCCCTGATAAGCCCGGTCTCCATGTGGCCTGAGTTCTGGCACCACGGGGACTCCCCATGAGAGCGAGAGCTCTGCTGCAGAAGGGCAAACAGGCACCAGGTCAAGGCCCAAGGAGGAGGCCGGGGTGGGCACAGGCTGGACAAGCTGCCTCGTTAACCTCTCTCTACCCGTAGAAAGCACTCCTTGGACGACCCCTGTGACTTTGATGCAGAACGGGGAACGAGAGTGAGTGTTAACCTGGAGATCATCCCCACTTCCACAAGCCACCACTCCGGGCTGGGGCTCTAGAGGGGAGGCAGTGCGATGGGGCCGGACTGTTGGCCGCCACGAGCTCTCCCTCAGGAACATGCTTCTGAGCTGAGTGGCCTTCTAGATTCCCACTGCCCCTGCCCAGCGTGACCTCTCGCCCCTCTCAGTTCCCCTGATTCTTCCTTGGCTCTCAGCCTTCACAGCAGGAGGTGTGTGACACCCAGGGTGACCTTGGGCCACTTGCCCAACCTCAGTGTCATCACCTGCAGAATGGAGGTAACACAGGAGATCCTTCAGGGGGTGGCTGTGAGGCTCAAATGCGATAGCAGAGCTTGGGGGCGTTGCAGGGACACACGGACAGGCAACCAGCTCCTCCGGGTTTAGATCTGGTCTGCTGTGGGCTTTTGGGCAACTTATTTAACCTCTCTGGGCCTCAGTTTTATCATGTGTAAGATGAGATAAGAATAATAGTGCCTATTTCATAGGACTTTTGGGGGGATTAAACAAGCTAATACACGGAAAGCTCTTTGAATAGTGTCTGCCACTTACCACGTGCTAGGTAAGAGCCAGCCATTATTATAATTGTTGTTATAGGGTTTAACACCGTACTGTGCATATAGGAAGTCCTCAAGAAATAACTTAAAAAAAAAAACCCAAACCCAAACCAAAACACCCCAATCTGCCTTCTCCCTTTGGGCCTCATCTTCCCAATCAGCCTGAGCTCCTGGATGGGATGGGGAAGCAGCAGGAGTTTGACACAACTTGGTTGATTCATGTCTCCAAAAAGCTGCCAGGTGCCATCTCTGTGTTTTTCTTACCCTTTTGTTTTTTTGTTTTTTGTTTTGGTGGCTGTGAAAACTGATGGAAACTACGGACCCTCTCCCCAGAAAGGTGCTCAGAAGCAAACATCACAATGTGTTGCACAGACTTTCAGGGGATCCCTGACCCCCGCTGAGGACCAGGGCAAGAAGCCCCTCTCTAGGTGACACCCTCTCCCATGTCTCATTTGTTGGTTTTACTCCAACAAAACGAAAGCTGGTCCTCCTCCCTCACCCTTCAGTAGGCGGTACCCCAGCTTCTACCCCAGCTCCCAGCCACCTTCACCCCCGCCCCAGGCCCCCTGGCTCAGCGCCCATTCCAAGCCGCAAACCTTGGAGAGGAGTTGAATACAGCACCTGTTCGGCATTTGAGGGCTAAAAAAGAAAAAGAAAAAAACAGACTCAACTTTTAAAAAAATCAGACAGAAGGAATCATCCTCCAGGCCAAACACCGTACTTCATGGGGCTCTTATTCACTGAGTGGGACTAAATGATATTTACAGCCAAGAGGCCCTGGACTCACCTAGATGAGCCATCCAGGAGTTGCCCAAACGCTGGCAGCAGAGTGGAGAGGGCAGGGACGACCCAGACAACTGGCAGGGGGAGATTTTATTGTTGTTGTTCACAGATGATGGGATTTTTTTCCCCCCCGCTTAATGTTGTGTAATTTCGGAATTATAGTACATGTTCCTGGGAAAATGATAACTTCAAACAATTGTTTCCTTGAGGCCAATTATGTGCTTGGAATTGGGCTATTTGTTGTGGGTGGTGCCCATTCATTCATTCATTCATTCAAGGTTTATTAGGTGCCTTCTTTATATGAGAAGCTGTTCCGGACACCCAAGATACAGCCACGAACAAGGCAACAGAGTTTCCTGTCTTAATGAAGTTTATAGTCTTGGCAGGAGAGACAGATAACACAGAATAAACAATAAATAGATGTTGGGTGGTAATGTGTGCTGAGAAGAAAGTCAAAGCAGGTGGGGGCTGGAGAGGGCTGGACACTCTTTTAGTGAGTGTTCAGAGCAGAGGCCTGAAGGAGTGAGGTTTGGGGAGGGTCCCAGGAAGGAAGGAGGGCCATCCACCAGGTGGTCAGTCTTGTTTGGGTTGGGACAGCCCTGCAGGACTAATGACCCACAGGGCCAGTTCCCACAGCTGGGGGTTTCTGGATGATAAGTTTGCTGAAGGCCCCCAGTCCTCTGCTGGAACTTTTCCTGGGGCACATAGGTCCCTCCTGGCCGTGGCCTTGGGCCTCCCTGCCAAGCCAAAAGCACCCTCAGGGCTGTTTCTTCCTCATCCTTACCCCTCCCTATTGTACCTATGCTTTGCAGTGCCCAAAAACTGCTGAAATCTGGATGAAGTTGGCAATATTTCAAGACATTGACTTTTAGGAAGGTTATACTATTTGCTATAGACTGAATGTTTGTGTTCCCCTAAATTCATATGTTGAAATCCTAACACCCAGTGTGATGGTATGAGGAGGTGGGGCCTTTGGGATGTAATTAGGTCATGAGGGTGGAGTCCTAATGAATGGAATTAGTGCCTTTATAAGAGAGCCAGAGAGCTCCCTCACCCCTTCTGCCATGTGAGGACACAACAAGAAGACAGTTTTCTATGAACCAGGAATCAGGCTCTTACCAGAACCTAGCCAAGCTGCATCTTTGATCTCTTACTTCCCAGGCTCCAGAACTGTGAGAAGTAAATTTCTGTTGTTTGTAAGCAACCCAGTCTACAGTATTTTTGTTAAAACAACTTGAAGGGACTAAGACACTCTTAGAAGAAATATAGGGCATAGAGGGACAAAGCTAAATGACACCAGGAGGAAACAATCAGATAAATCCAGAATGTGGGACACTTTACAAGACAACTGGCTTGGTCTCTTCAAAAATATCAATGCAATGAAAAATAAAAGGATGGGAGAAGTGTTCTAGATTAAAAGGAACATACAACCAAATGGATGTGTACTCCATGAGCAGACCCTGCTTTGAACAGGTGAACTGTAAAAGATACTTTAGGGACCTTTGGGGGAATTTCAATAGACTGGGTTTCAAATGGTATGCAGAAATTATTGTTAATTTTCTTAGGTGTGATAACAATATTTGCAGTTAGGAGAATATTCCTTTATTTTGGACATGATGTTGGTGTGTGGAGATGACAGGTGATGATGTCCATAATTTATTCTGAAATTCTTCACAAAGTAAATAAGTAAGTAAATAAAACCTAAGCTTTCTAAGGTTCAGAATGGCTCAAGGGAAGAGAATGAGATGCCCCAGGGGACACGGCTCACCTTCCTGGGCTTGGCTGGGCCCCAAATGCTTGACAAACCCCAGGGTGTGCACTTCCTGTGGGTTTAGGAAGGAAATGTGCAGCAGCATCTGGCACATAGTAGGTGCTTAACCGAAGTTGAATGAATGAATGGATAGTCTTTGTGGGATTCATCTCCTAGGATGGGTTCTGGCTGATCACCGCTCCCCTCCCACGTTTACATCCACTGTCCTTCAAACTCATCACAAGACAATTAAAAACATGGGCAGACTGTCAAGGATCACCTTTGAGGGAAGTGCCTGGGAGGGTCCTCTGAGGTCTCCCTGGATGATTCCAAGCACCGCCACCATCACCTCTCCCCAAGCCCCTTCAGCACCTCCTGGAGGCCTCCTTGTGGAGCTCAGCTACTTCTGTAGCCCCACCGTTCAGGTCAGAAGTCAGTTGCTCAGAATCATTTAATCATGAACGGCTGGCCTGCTGGTCCCTAATTATGTCATCGAATCAGGTGCCACATGGTAAACAGCCCTGTTGCCCGTAAGGCTCCCAAGTCAGGTGAGACACATTGTAGGTACCCAATAAGAACTTGGTATCCTAAATGATAATAATAATAACAATAATAATTAATAAAAATAATAATATGTAACATTTATTCAGCACTTACTATTTCCAAGTGTCATGCTAACTGTATAACAAAAGTTCTTTCTTTTTTTTTTTTTTTTTTTTTTTAATTAATTAATTTATTTATTTATTTTTGGCTGTGTTGGGTCTTCGCCTCTGTGCGAGGGCCCTCCCCAGTTGCGGCAAGCGGGGACCACCCCCCACCGCGGTGCATGGGCCCCTCACTATCGCGGCCCCTCCTGCCGCGGAGCGCAGGCTCCAGACGCGCAGGCTCAGCAGCTGTGGCTCACGGGCCCATTTGCTCCGCGGCATGCGGGATCCTCCCAGACCAGGGCCCGAACCCGCGTCCCCCGCATTGACAGGCAGACTCTCAACCACTGCGCCATGAGGGAAGCCCCAAAAGTTCTTTCTTTAATTCTCCTAAGAAGCCTGTTCTGGTATTTTTTACTTTAATTCTGACCCCCATTTTGCAGACCGGTTCCTAGTTTCACAATTAGGAAGTGGCAGTGCCAGGATTCAAACTCCGGTTGCCTCACTCCTGCTTCTCCCCCAGGAACAATGTTTAGGCCGCATCTTCTGTGGTCCTCGAAGGCTCAGGATTCCTTAGTCGTGGGGCTGGTGAACGCTTGAGGACAGCTGGGAAAGCCATGAGCCCCCAGGGCCCAAGAGCTGCAACCCCTGTTATATTGTTTGTTCCCAACCAAGCTCCATGTTGAAATGATTATCCAGAATAATATCTCATGCCCCTTCTTTCACAGTCCTCAGAGGCAACCCACAGGATGGTTGAAAGTCAGACAGGTTGATGTGTCACCTTTTATGGAAGTGCCTGGGAGGACCCTTTCCCAGAGGCCAGCCTGCAGAGGTAAGTACCCTGGTTGCAGACACTCCCCTTCAGCCGGGAAAATGTTCAGGTCCCCTGGCTTTCTTGTCAGTCATTTGGGGAAGGGGTTCCTGGCGGGTCCCCACTAGCATCTGAGCTAGGTTAGACCATTTCTCATCTTTGCTCCTCTCTCAGGGCCGATTGCCCATCCATCTCCCCGTCAGCGGAGGTTGATATTAGATAAAGACCAGTTGTCACTGGTGGGCTCTGCCCCGATTTTCTTCCCCTGAATGCATCCTCTCAACAGGTGTCTGGTGACACAGGACCTGTGAGGTCCTGCCTGCCTCACAGATGTTAGGTTCCAGCCACAAAACCAAAAAAAAAACTGGGGTGGGAAAGAAGGATCCAGATTTCACTGAAAATGAGGCTTTTCAGGGTTGCTGACTAAGGAGTTTTCTTTCCAAACATCTGAAAGTGCAAACAGATTGTAAATTAAGAGGGAGTTACAAGATAGTAGCTGAAGGGAAACAACGCCTCCCTGCTCTCTGGTTGTGGCTGGTGTGGCACTGATGGGACCCAGGCAGCCAAGAGAGGTGATTAGCCCGGCAGGTGGGTGGGATGGGGCCAGGGTGCTGGGGACAGCGTTCAGGCCTCTTCCTTGAGCCAAGGGGGAGTAGCTTGTTCTGACAGGAGGTAGAACACTGGTCTGTGTCTTCTCTTGCACCAATGAATTAGTGATTGCCACCCAGATCAAAGTTCAGGCTCCCAAGGCAACTCAGCAAAAATAAAGTGAAACAAATTATAACCCATTCAAACCAAGCTTCTCATGACCAAAGCATGAAGCCAGGAGTTGGACGGCCCTTGAGTCACACTTCTCTGCTCCTTCTGAGTAAAAATACTGATTTCAGTGAAATGTCTTCATTCAGCTGAGGCTTGAATTTATAATGGGAGGAGAGCCCCTGGCATAGCTGTCTCTGGCAGTAATCCTGCTGGGTTTGGGGTGCTGGGGCCGTGATGGGGAGCCTGGGCCCAGAGCGGAAAAGTCAAGAGCATTTCCCCCTGCCATGACCACACCACCTCCAGACGCAACGCGGAAGCACTGCTTTAGAGAACAGAACAGAAAAAGAGGTGTGGAGAGTGGGAGGACTGTTGAAAACCCAGAGCTGGCTGGGCAGGTTTCAACATGGAGCATGCCTTCAGGTTCCCTTGTCGTGTCACTGAGTTCAGTAACTATCAGCGTGACACCCCCTTTCAGGGATATCAAGCTTTGTCTGACGACCCCTGAGTGTGGTCCTCTGAGCCCCTCTGAGTACACCCAGGCCTTGCTCAGAGGCTGACTGTCCAGCACCATCCACCGAGGGCCCCCTCTGGGGAAAGGTCGGGATTCTGGGTTTGGGAATCTCCTACAGAGCTGTGTGCTTTCCAAACGGGGCTTGCCTGGCGGTGTGAGCTGTGCCCCAGGGGCGGCCGAGATACCCCCATGTCCAGTCCCTACTTGCTGCTTACACAAGGCAGGAATCGAGGCCAAACCAAAACAAAACAGACAGCTTTGGGCAAAATGGAAACCCCACGGGGTTGGTGTTGGCATTGGGGGGTGGCTTCAGAGCTTGGAGAATCGAGTTGGTGATTAATGGCATAGGGTATCTTGGAAAAATTCAGACAGGACTTGAGGTAGGGCTCATAATATTTGCAGGCAAAGGCACACACAGCACAGGTTCTGGAAGGATCCCTCCATTTCACCGAGGGGTTCAGCGTTAACAGGTTCAGGAAGAAAACAAGGTGAAAGTCCGTCCACCTGCCAGGCCCTGTGCCAGAGACCACGGGCCCAACCGGAGCCAGACACGGTCCTACCCTCAAGAAGCTCACGGCCTGAGGGAGAAATGAGCAAACCGGTCCTCATGAAGCAAGGTCACAGGTGCCTTGACAGCCCTCATCACGCTGTGAAGCGTTCAGCCTCTGGCGTCAGACGGACCTGGCTTCTAGACTCTTCTGCTTCCTGGCTGAGTGATCTTGGGGAAGTTGCACAATGGTCCAGGTGTTGGTTTCCTCCGCAGCAAACTGGAGGTGAGTACAGTTCAGGTACCTCCTAGGGTTCCGGGGAGGGTGCAGAGAGTGAGTCAGTGCAAAGCACGTGCCTGGCCCACGGTGGTGCTCCTAATAATGCAGAGAAGCTCGTTTGATGATAATAATGTAAACCTAGTATTATCAGAGAAGCTTGCCAAGCACCCAGGGTGGCTGGAGACCAGTCGTCTGCTGTTCGGGGCGGGCCGGGGGGGGCGGTCCAGAGAGGCTCCCAGAGGGTGATGCCGCACGGTGAGGAAGAGCGACCCTGGGAGGGGGCGTTTGGGTCCCGGAGAGCAGCCGGCAGTCCCGGCAGAGCCCACTGCGCAGGGGGACAGAGCCCCCAGGTGCTCTGCGACGTGTCAAGGAGTTAAGACTTTGTCGGGAGGGTGAAGGGGTACTGGGAAGGCTTTCTGAAAGGAGAAGAGCACTCTGCCATCAGCAGAAGATTAGACGGGAAGGGAGGCAAGGCGGGGAGGGTCAGCGTGGGCTGTAACAGTGGGCACGTAAGAGACTCTGGGGGCCTGAAGACGGAGGAGATGGGGATGTAGGAGGCATCGCTGGTAGGACTCCAGAACCGACAGGATCAGGGATGAGGCAGGGGAGCAGGCCAAGAGCGAGCGTGGAGTTTGGCCACCAAGGCCGGGGCGGGGGTGTGGAGGCAGGGGAGCGCAGGGCTGTGTGGCACACGGGCTTCAGTGCAGGGGTCTGGGGGCCGTCTGGGTGGGGGCGATGGGGCCATCAAATCCTGGTGCAGAGCTGGGGGAGGGGCAAGGGTAAGGATCTCCAGCAAGACTCTTGGTTACCTGTTTGGGCTGAGGAGCCATATGGGAAACACTATGTAGGTGACCAGAGTGGCCCCTTTCCTGAGGCAGACGCAGCACTGATGACATTCTCACCCGCTGACCCTTGTGAGTTTTCATGACCCTCGTCACTGACCCCCAGGAGAGAGATGACAACACCGGAGAGGCGCGTGAGCGTGGTCAAAAGGTGAGTCCAGAGGTGAAAGCCAAAGGAGCCAATGTCACCGTTCACAGTCAAGTTCAGGGTATAGATAAGGGGTCTGTCGTCCTTAAATCCTGATTTTGGAAAACTGAAGGAAGGGAACAGTTCTTGAAAGAGGTAAATTTAAAATAAAATGAAATATTATTATATGAAGTGATATGAATGCTATCCTCAGAGATAGTCCCCCTGAAAAGATGAGGTCAAGTGACGGACAACTGAGGCATGAGATACTTGGAGGGCAACCTGAGGTTTGTGGACGTTGGGTGGACTTTCTGACTTTATTGTCAGGAACACAATCGTTTTTCCCACCATCAGCCTTTTATCTGCATCATCAGCGATGGAGTACTGACCTGGATGAGTGATGATAATACAAAAGTATTTATTGAGTTCTTACTATGTGCCAGTGACTCTATGGATTATCCTCATTTAACCTCGCATCCTGAGTAGAAGTCATTTTATCTCCTACTAGTTTTATCACCCTTATGCTTCTTTGGGAGCACTAGGGCACAGACATTATCAAGCTGGATGAGGGATTGGAGATCATGTGTAGAAATGCTCAGGATACCCACAAATTGCCACAGGCAGAGTGTGAGGGATTCGGCAAGGCTTTGCCTGTTCTTAGGATCCGTGGGCACGATAGAGAAACGTGGGTGTCGCTGTGCTGGGAAGATGTGTGCTGAGTCTTCCTGGCTGTCTGCGAGGGGAGTTGCAGGGATTTGTACTGGTCAACATCTGGGTCGGTGATCTGGATCATAAAGGTTATTTATCAATCTGCAGATGACAAAACTGAGGAAGGAGGGAGAGACTACATGCTAGATGGTACAATAAAGATTTGATGAGAGGGACAGGTTGAAGTGATCATCCAAAGCTAACAAAATAAAGTTGTAAAAGGACAAATGTAGAACTCTGTTTTCAAATCTAAAAACTCAAGTACACAAGTAGATGATAGAGAAAATCTGGCTTGATGGCAGTTATGGGGGAAAAGGCCGTTTACACAATTTAAAGAGGCAACATTGTTGCCCTATACAATAATGTAATTGTAGGCTACATTTTAAAAAAGTGTCTGAAATAAAATAAATATGAGTCCCTTTCTAGTGATGAAGCAACATCTGGCCCAGTCTCAGGAGCACATTTTAAGAGGAACTTTGGTAAACTGGAACAATGTCCAGGGAAGGATGACATATATGGGAAAGGCCTGGAAACCATGTCATCCTGGGAAACTTTGTAGAAGAAGGGGACAGGGAACATGATAGTGGTCTTCAGTATTTATGGTAAAGGGATTAGGTTTATCCCGTGAAGCTTGAGAGGGGATGGCTTGAACCAACAGGAGGTTATGGGGAACCAGGCTTCCACTCAGTAGAAGTCCTAAGAATCAGTTCTGGCCAACAAAGCACGTGTCTTGGGGGGCAAGCGACCTTGTGAGATTCTGAGCACATGAGAGGTCCCTGCAAATGTTCAGGCAAAGGCTGGACTGGCTGCCCATTCAGAGGGGAGATGCAGGAGGGTGTAAATGAAAAGACCGAGAATCGGGAAGCTGGGTTCATGTCCTGCCTCTGGTTATAGATGAGTAATGTTGTGAAAGCCCATTTCCTTTTCCAGGCTTCAATTTCTTCAGCTCTGGAAGTTTAATCATCATTGGCTTTCGACGTTTGGTGGCAATGGAACCCTCTTATCAAATGAAATCTTCTGCAAATCGCCCTGCTCCCCGTATAAGCCCAGTGTGTTACTAGCGGACACGCCCGTGACTGCAGGGCTGAGCTCTCCTGCAGTGCTCCTCCTGGAGTGGTTTGCAAAGCACTGGGCCAGCTGAACTTTCAGTCCTAAAATTCTGATTCTCTAAGGTTTCTTCCTACTTTAGCTTTTGATTCTATAGATTCCACTCCCTCATTTTATGCATCAAGTACCTGTGACTCAGAAAAGGGGTTTATCCAAGATCTTACAGGTGACTGGTGGCAGAGCTATACGTAGAACACACAACTCCTAGCTTAATCCGCTGCCCCTTCTACCTCACCAGGAGGCTCCCTACTTTCACCCATGATTTGTCTTAGCATCTGTGCCCCCAGAAGGTACCGGTAAACCTGAGCTGCCCCCTATTGATTCTTTACCCCCTTGGAAAAGCACCAGGAAGGCAACAGATCCTGTTTGAGGCATTGCTGCAGCGTGAGACAACGATCCCAGATTTCATTTCACTGTGTTATTACTTTAGTTCCATGAAATACTGTTTGTGTGGACTGAGAAGTGAAAAACAGGAGTGACTCAGGCTTCCGGTTGTCCTACATGATCTGTTCTCTCCTTCCTTACTACTAGAGTCCCTTTTAGATGGCCACCCAGAATAAAGGTATTCCCCAGTCTCTTTTGCAGCTAGATATGGCATTGCAACTAAGTTCTGGCCAATAGGTTGGAATTAGAGAGACTTATGCAAAGTGTCCTTAGCAGGAAGGAGCATGCCCTTCGCCCATGATGGATGGAATGCAGACTTGGTGGCTGGACCCCCAGCAGCCACCGTGGACCATAAGCTAGAAACCATGTGTTGATAAGGGTGGAACAGGATGGTAAGAGCTTGTATCTCTGATGAGCTTATGAAGCCTCTTTACCAGCCCCAGACTGTTTCCTCATGTTTTACAGGCAAGAGAAATAAACTCCTAACGTTGAAGCCACCGTTACCATTTTCCATCAACTGTCATTGAATATAAGAGCAGCGTTATTTCATACATCACTAAGAAAAAGAAACTACTGCCAATTAAACAGCTACCCCATCCAGCTAACCCATTCCAACTTCAGAGAAGTTCGAATGTAGCAAAAGGATGAGTCTTATTACATGAAACGCAGTATTTTTGGTTTTTGTTACTCATAGCCAAGCCTAATCCTGATTCAAGAAACATGAGGGAGCAAAAAGACAAGTTCTAAATAAAGAGCATGACAATCATGTAGAGGGAAGAACAAGTCTCTATAAAAGAATGACTCATAAAAATAGTAGTGACACATGACTCAATTTAGGGAAGTTTCTCCTATAACTTCCCAGTCTGGCTTGAATTAACTGGGGAATTATGTATGGCTATTTGGATTTGGCCATCAAGTGAGATGAGACTCTAGGGGATGAGTGGGCTGGTTTTAAGATGTCAAAGACCCAAAGGGGATTGCTAAGCCAGTCTCCATTGTGTGTGATTTGGTTTTAGGGTCTCTGACTCCTTGGTTTCTTCTCCCCAACTCTGCAGGGTCCTCCTGGCTGACTTTGAGAAGGACAAATGGGCAGCTGCTGCCAGAAGCAGCTGATGACCAAGACAAGCTTGCAGCCAACAGGCTCTCCCTTAGCTGAGATTCGCATGGAGATGCTCACGGCTTTTCCAGCACCAGCCCTGCTACTGCTTTCCAGTGTAATTTGAGCCTTGATCTGGTGCAAAGCTGAGCACTTTTGGTCCTCAGGACTACAGCCCTGACCTTAAGCTATGGCAACCCAGTATTAATGTACCTGAGTGATTAAAACATTAAAGGCCAATATGACACACGAAAGGGAAAGGGAAATCTGGCTTATTGAAGATTGGTTATAAGATGGACTACCCACTTTGTGTGTCATTAAAGCAGGGGCACTTTCATGAGAAATGCCCACTTGATCACTTTTAAATTATAACACAATAACTTATTTTAAGTGATCCTGTCTCCTGCGACTGCATCTTCAATCTACCGGAACACCAGGGGCCTTTATAGATTTTGTGGACTCTATGCTCTGGCTATCGTTTATTGACGGTCTCCTGTGATAAATGTTTTACATCTATTGTTTAACACATCAACCCCACAGGTAGGTGGTTTCATTCCCATTTTTAAAGATAACTAACTGTGGCTCAGAGAAGTTGATTAACTTTCTCATGGTATCACACACAGCTAATAAATGGGCTCTGAACCTAGGTTGATGAAGGCTACCATTATCATTTAGTTGTAATGGACTGTAGAAGCAGCCCTTTAAGCTTCAGTTACTGAAACATGTAAAGGTCTGCTGAGGAATACTTTTATCCTTCCATTCAGAAGGTCCACTGGGCACTGAAGACTTGTAACTATTCTGAAGGAAAGCCTTCTTTGAAAAAAAAAAAAAAAAAAAAAAAGTTGGGGAAACGGCAGGAGATGGGATAAGCATTCTTGCTCCAGGCCTTACTTAAATTACACTCAGGCAACTGTTCCAATGGCCCGTGTAATAACCTGGCAACACAGGAACCTCTGTCAATGACAGAGGTGCAGAAGAGTTCCAATGGAACATTCCCATGGCTGATGAGGTGGGCTACTGTTGGGCTGATTGCCTGTTTTTACTGAAATACGTCATGTGACTTTTTGCTGAGGCAACATCTAATCTAATAACAATATTTTAAAAGTGCTTTTAAGAAATTTTCTGCTCACCTTAATTTCATGCATATATTTCCTTGGGAAGAAAAAAGTTCCCTACAAATCCCTATTTAACTTTGCCAATTCTGATGAAGATACATTACAATGATCATGGGAATTTCTTGTATGATCTAATGTTCTACATAAAAACAGCTCAGCTACTTAAAGGGTTGATACAAATTCTTATGGGTGAGAATCTAATTCTTCTTGGTTTTAATAAACTGGAAGCCCTACCAAATGATTTCCTCTGGATTGAAACACATTAAGATGAAATAAAACTTAACGTTCAAATTCATTACATTTTCCCTCAGATACCAAAGTACAGACACCAGGCTAAATTTCTTTTAAATTATTTTATTTTTGTGTAAGCTAAAAGGAAATTTACACACTGAAATCTCAAAAGACCTTGGGCATGCACATTAACCTTGTTAGAGGTTCCTCTACATGTCTCTTTTTTTCCATAGGAATTTCCCCAAACATTTAAAACCCATAGTTTTTACTGTATATACAGCCTAAACCATAGCAATCTATGATTATGTCATTTTACACTGTGCAAAATCCTCAAAAAATAGTGGTATGATAGAACAAAAAAATCAGTAACAAGTAAATTTCATGGTAAGACATTCATGTAATTTGGTCCTTCTCTAAACCAAACTGATTTAAAACAGACAGACACAATCTCTTTAAACCCCTTCAATCAAGTTCTGACAATGATCCATACCCTAGAACAAAAGAGCAATCGATGAAAGTACCTTGCAAAAGGTCAAACAGCAACAGGCCAGACTGTAAAGATTAAAAAAGAGCACAAAAATGGTAACAAAAGCCAGATCTGAAACAAACCCACCACACATAAAATTAAAAAAAAAAAAATTTAAACAGGGACTTGGAGCTTATTTATGAGAGCAAAAGTAATTCAGTGTATGATGTGAAAAATTAATAGGACAGTCAATGCAATCTGAAAAGACTGAAGGGGATTTCACAGACAGTGGAGATTTGACTTTTTAGTTTTCATTTTTTTATTTCAAAAGTTTTGTAAGAAGGACACCACCAGTGTATTTCACAAAGACATAAATGTATACACCCCAGCAACACAAAAAGAATAAATCTTCAAAAATGTTCACCCCGATTATTTACATTTGTTTCTAATATAAATTTAGGACTTCAGTATGTAAATAAATATACATTACTATGTATACCTTTCTAGTGCGGCTTACCAACAAATCAGCTGAACTTTAATTTTTTTTTTTTTTTTTTAAATTAGAGCAGGTATGCTTTTGATGGTGGGGAAGGGCTGGAGGGAAGGAAAAGCAATTGAAACCGTCCAGTTCACGTCAGTCATCAGTCTGCCTTCTCTTGGGAGCTTGTGGAAGGTGTCAAGGTGGTTGGGAACATCAACACCTTGGCATGCATGAACGTCAGGTCAGGAAGGCTGGCGATCACCTTGATGGCTTCTTCACTCAGGTGCTCTTCTCTTTTCGGTTTCCTGTTGACAAATGAAAAAAGAGAAGTGTGTTAAAGTGACTTTTGCTGTAGGTCAAACGGGAGAAAATCTACTCTCAAGGTGGACAGCAATCTGTGGGGACTTGAGTTATCTTTCCCTCTGCCAGTCCCTGAACCTCGTAATACCTTTGTGTTGAGTGCTTCCTGTGCCAGAGGCCAAATCTCTTACAAAGATTCACACTGAATTTATGTATGTTCATTACAGTTAGGCATGTACATAGACATTCACATGTACCTATGCACAGCTCACAGCTCTATTTAAGCTTAGAAGCATCTACCTAGGCATACTTTTAAAATGTTACTAGGGAACTCCCTGGTGGTCCAGTGGTTAGGATTCCGTGCTTCCACTGCGGGGGTCACGTGTTCGATCCCTGGTCGGGGAACGAAGATCCTGCATGCTGTGTGGCGCAGCCAAAAAAAAGTTACGAAGCAGAAATATAATGCTGAAGCCCTAGTTAATAACACTCTGCCCAACTGGATTTCCCCCTCCCCCCCGAGAAACTACCAAAGTTGCCTCAACATAAAGCAAAGTGTCTGGCACGGTCCTTGTAAGTCATTTTAACCTCAGGCTTTCTTCAACCCCAAAGGGGAATTCCAGGACAGAAAGCCCTCAGCTCAAAAACACCCAGCCTCTGCCCCACTGGGATGCAGCTAGATGGTTAGGTCCAAAGGCCGCAGCACTAGGGCCAGCTACTCATGCCGAGAATGCACCCGGGCAGGAAAGACTCAGGTAGAGGGGAAATCTCGAAATCTGTTGGGTCCTATAGATGAAATGCCCCTAATATAAGAAGTGAGCAGCGTGTCGACACAGGGAAGAAGAGCTCCTGCTGACCTGGGTCTTCCCAGCAGGTGAGCCACAGAAAATGCCAATTGAGCCTCGAATGTGGCTCAAATTGAGCACATGATTGTAATCCAATCTTTATTTTTTCTAGGATGTTAAATATACTGAAAGATAGCTGCAGTCATAAAGATATTAATTTTAGATCAAAGTAATTTAAAATTGTTGACTCTAAAAGGCCCAATTCTCTTTTATGGTAAATGATAGTTGGTACTCTATTAGGTGTGACACAAGTTATTTCTTCCACCTAAGTATTTTCTTTGTCCTTGGGATGAGGTGCAGGAGGTCAGGAGGTGAAACAAGAAAAGAAAAGATAGATGCAGGTCTTTGTTTTATACCTGAACTTTTCTGTTGTTACCACATTTAAGTTCAGGCTGAAATAAAAAGATTTTACGGAACGACTGAAAAATCAAACATCAGACTTTTAGGACCAAAGTTCTTCAATATGGGGGTCAGCTTCAGGCACACTGAAACCATCAGTAGATCAACCAATACTGAACTCAGTTCCAGGGTTTCTCAGAAGAATGGAATAGCACTCCAAATTTTTTCCAATTAAAATCTACATTTTTAATTGCACTTAAATCCTGGTAAAACTATTAAGTGGATGGTTGATAGGAAGTTGCCTATCTGCATCATTCCAAAATAAAACCAGATAGTTCACTTTTTTTTTTTTTTTTAAAAATGTGTTTGCCTTTATTCTTTTTTTTACTTTATTTTTTTGGCTGTGTTGGGTCTTCGTTTCTATGAGAGGGCTTTCTCTCGTTGTGGCAAGTGGGGGCCACTCTTCATCGCGGTGCGTGGGCCTTTCACTGTCGCGGCCTCTCATTGCGGGGCACAGGCTCCAGACGCGCAGGCTCAGTAGTTGTGGCTCACGGGTCCAGTTGCTCCGCGGCATGTGGGATCCTCCCACACCAGGGCTCGAACCCGTGTGTCCTGCATTGGCAGGCAGATTCTCAACCACTGCGCCACCAGGGAAGCCCCACTTTTTAGTCTCAAAGTGAAAAACTGGAAGACTACGTGGGAAAGGGCAGCATCTCACCATGGTCAGTCTTAGCATCACTCACGATGGGGTCAACCAGACATTATGTGTCTTCTGATGCGATACAACACCTATGATGTATTCCAGCCAAAAGGTTTTACCTGAATCCATCAAACCTTTAGATATAATGTCCAGTTTACAGGAAATAAGGGGAATAGAGAAATATTTGAAAACTACTTGAAGGAAGCAAATGGACAAATCCACAGATTGGGACCTTCTGCAGGACAAGTGGACCAATCTTTCCAACAAGCTAGTGTTACTAAACTGAAAAGCAAACAGAAGGGATGGGGGTAGATATACTAGGTTAAAAGTGACTTAGCCATAGCAGCTAGGTACAATAATCCTAGATTGGATGTTGATTTGGAGAAAGCAGAGAGAAAGGACATTGTTGGGGAATTTGAATACATATAGCCTGGGTATTAGATGAAATGAAAATTTACTGAAATCAATAGATGGAGACCACTGACTGCAAGGGAAGGCTCAATTCCGTATAGACTATAAAATCTCCTTTTTGGTTAAAACAACACCCATATGTGTATATTTGCAAAGATAAATACCTGAAAGAATATGCACTAAGGAGTTATAGTGATCTGACTGGTAAGAATGTGATACTTTCATTAAAAAATTTTTGTCTATTTTCTAACTTTCTACTCTTACTGCTTCTGTAAAGATAAAAATTAAAAACAGTAACTAGTAAAATTGCACCTAAATGGACTTCCTCATTTGTGGAGTGCAGCTGGGGTGTGGGGAAGGAGAACAAAGAAGAAGTTTTCACCCAGGGAATGGTTGGTAAATATTATTCTAGAGTTTCTACCAATTGCCTTATTTCAGAGACACTACTTGAAGGCTGTCTGAAGTTGTATTTAAAAATACGAAAAAGTTTACATAGTTCATAGTTTGTGCATTTATCTGTAGTCGCTATGCGTTGATGTGATCTAGTTTTCTTAGAATATAAGAAAGAAGAAAATGCTTGAGGGGAATTTGAAAATAAAAAGTTACATCATGACCTTTCCTCGAAGCCAAAGGCAGTGACCTAATTTTGATTTATACTCTCCCTAGTTAAGATTTATCCTTTTGGCCAATGCAGTACAATTAAGAGTTCAGAAATAAACCCATACATTTATGGTTAAACTGATTTTCAACAAGAGGGAAATGGGGCAAGAACAGTCTTTTCAACAACCAGTGCTGGTACAACTGGATATCCACGTGCAAAAGAATGAAGTTGGACCCCTACCTTACACCATATTCAAAAATTAATTCAAAATACATCAAAGGTCTAAATATAAGAGTTGAAACTTTAAAACTCTTAAAAGAAAACCTAGGTGTAACCCTTCCTGACCTTGAAGTAGGCAATGGTTTCTTACATATGACACCTAAGGCACAAGCAATGAAATATATATATGTACATATTTATGTACACATATATGTATATCTATATATAGATATATATACACATATACGCATATATATAGGGCTTCATCAAAATTAAGAAATGTTTGTGTTTCACAGGACACTACCAAGAAAGTGAAAAAACAGCCTGCAGAATGAGATAAAATATTTGCAAATCCTGTGTCTGATAAAGGTCTAGTATGCAGAATATGTAAAGAGTTCTTAACAACAACAACAACTTCCCTAAAGAAGAGATACAACTGGTCAATAAGCACCTGAAAAACTGCTCAATATCACTGGCCATCAGGGAAATGTAAACCAAAATGACAATGAGATATCACTTCATACCCATTGGGTTGACTATAATCAAAAGACAGTAACAAGCCTGGTGAGAATGTGGCGACATTGGAACCCTCAAACTTTATTGGTGGAAATGCAAAATGGGGCCACTGCTTTGGAAAACAGTTTGGTAGTTCTTCAAAAAATTAAACATAGTGTTACCATATGACCCAGAAGTTCCACTCCCAAGAAAATTGAAAGCATTTGTTCACACAAAAACTTGTACATGAATGTTCATGGCAGCATTACTCATAACAGTCAAAAAGTGAAAACAACCCAAATGTCCATTAATTGATTAATGGGATAAGCAAAATGTGGTATAGCCACACAATGGAATATTATGCAGCCATAAAAAGGAATAGAAAGTGCCAATACATGCAACAACTTGGCTGAGCCTGAAAACATTATGCTAAGTGAAAGAAGCCAGACATAAAAGGCTATATAATGTATTATTCTGTTAGTATGAAATAACCAGAATATGCAAATCCATAGAGATAGAAGGCAGATTAATAGCTGCCAGGGGCTGGGAAAACTGGCATACAGGGAGTGACTGCTAATGGGTACGGGGTTTCTTTCAGGGATGATAGAAATCTTCTGGAATTAGATAGTGATGTTCTGGAATTAGATAGTAATGTTCTGGAATTAGCAGTAATGGTTGTACAACCTTGTGAATATACTAAAAGCCACTGAATTGTACACTTGACAAGGGTGAATTTCATGGCATGTGAATTATATCTCAATTAAAAGGTCAAAAAAAAGAAAAGAAAAAACCATGCATGCCTTTTGGCAACTGGTCCTCTGGCCTGTATAATCTTCAGTTGGAGGTCTGTGCCTACTAACTAGCTGGCTACCCACTGATTAAGATTAGGAAGTAATTTTTCTCTGTATTAGAAAAGGTAAGCAAGAAGATGGAGCTATTTTAAAACTGAGAACTTGCATTTCTTTAAAATAAGAAGTCACTTTCACAACCTATGTTTAGAAAGTGAAGAGCACACGTACTTTCTCTTACATACGCAAAGGCATTTGGAAGAGTATGGGATGTTGTTTGCTACATGGCAAATTTCCTCTACCTAGACCACTGTTTCTTAACCTTTTCTTACCCCACAGTTCTTCAGTGCTTTTTCACTCTATCTTCTGTGTATTGACAAAAGCCAAGATTTTGCTGATGTGTACACTTTAAATTTTATTTTATTCAAAAACAAAAACAAAAAATGAAGCAAAACCGAAAAACAACAAAGATGCTTAAAATTCCTTTGGAATTATGCCACCCTGCCTTTCTCTTCCCTGTACAACTGAGAATCACTCATGGGGGCATTTTACAGTATTACCTTCTAATTATAAGACTTGTGAATATTTGCACTTCTCACCACTTTCAAATAGTTAATTCCTCCAAAGAGAAAACACAAAGTTGACAACATGTTTTCTTTGCAATTTATTTTGTTTTAAATGTGAAGCTGGACAGGTACCAGAGACTAATTCAATACAGTTACAACACTGACCCCAGGATACACACTATAGTTTCAGTTCATTCCAGAATAGTACAGAATAAGAGAAAAAATGAAAATAACTTAAAGTGGTAGGAGTTCGAAGAGTGCCCTAGTGTACAGAATGTTTTAAGGGTGAGTTGAAAAGTTAGGAGAGCAAGCAAGTTAACAATGTGGCTTAGAGCTCCTCCTACTGGCACAAAGAATGAATTCTCACCACCGGGACTTTCAACACTACTACAGTTCACTCAGTGAGACTGCAGAGGGAAAAAGGTGAGGAAACACTAGGACTGTCCTTAGAAACGGTTGTCCAAAAAGTAGCAGGAGAAAGCCCAAATGATAAAAGCATCAGTTTTTTGTTTGTCTGTTTTAAAAGCCATTAGCTTTTGGTTAACATATATAGAAAAAATGGATGAGAAATTTGTATAAGGAGAACATTAATTTGAAAATATGATTTATTTGGAAAGAGAAACTAGAAAGCAAGCAAAAAATCCACACTAGCTTCATTTACAAGCAAGTTCACTTAATAGGAGGCTTTAACAGTGCCAGGTAGTGTTACTACAAAGAAATAGGGGTGATAAGAACAAGGGAGAGAATCTGTGGCTAAACAAGAACGTGCAGACTACAAATCCATTCCCGGGAAAAGTTCAGGGTAGCCTTAATTATAAAACAAATAATAATGGATTTTCATGATTATAAATATTAATTGTATTAGTAATAATAAATATCTGTTGAATAGATACTTAGGCACACAACGCAGTTTTAAAGGTGATGTGATAATTCAAGCCAAAGTTTTAAGACAGGTAAGCATTTATTATTTGCAAGGAAAACACGGCTTTATTAAATGGATGTTTTTCTACAGAAGAATTGATTTAAAAGATAAATCTGAATTTGATGTGTGAGTGGAATGTATTTAAACAGGGGAAAGAGCTATAATATCTCTGCCTAACTGGGCAAAAACAGGTAAATATTTTCACTTTAAAGTGCTGATGAATCATAGATTTGGTACAGCAGAGTTGGTATGCCAATCAACCAGTATTTGGTCCTGCAGTAGTGATTTCCTGGTTCATAATGATTACCTTCTTATTAGAAACTGCCTTATTCTTATGGCTAACATGGCAAAGCAATGGATTATTCCAGTGCTTAATTATGTAAAACAAAAGGTTTCCTGAATCCTGCACACAACGCCCACATGACATTCCTGTATCTGAGATAACTGCTTTTCTAAAGGCCCTGCCCCTGAGGGGCTCCCAGAAAGCTTGTTAAAAGCAAGGCTTCACGACCCAAATCAGAGGTGCTACACATCAGCGAAAACTCAGAAAATAAAACAGTGGCCATTCCCTACTCTCTCTTAGCCCAGAGGTGAAAGGATCAGCCTAGGTGACTCTGGGAGTGTGAAACTGGGTTCCCAAAGATGATCATCTCAGTAGTTATGAAAGAAAAGGGGGAGCATTTCTGTAATGGCTTTATGATCTCCATTCTTTTATCAGATTCTGCTCTACAAAGTTGGGTGTAGGGGTAGGGAAGGAGAGAAAACATCTGTCAGCCCTTTCCAGTCTCTCATGAAATAGCTCCGCTCTAGTAAATCCATAATTAAACATAATTTGATACTATTTTCTGGAATTAGGCATCTATTGGTTTTATAAATGTAAAGTGAATTTTAATATAATATATTGAAATACTGCCAACTTATGTGCTTTCCCATCTGGGCTACTTTAACACAGAATTCAAAATTAGGGTGTAATGAGCACTAGCTTTTACCTGGTAGATGTGCTTGTCTTCTCTACTGTGGACATGAGTCTCGCAAATGCATCAGTCACTTTGAGGCTTGAGGTGGAGATTTCCAGCTTAGAAGTTGTTAACTCATACAACTCTGGATCCACACCTTATAGTATAAAATGATAGTCAGTGAGGGCACGCTGCAATGGGTACTCAGCCACAATCCAAGATGCAAAAGGCAATTACTCTGTAAACATCTGAGTCTTTATAAGCACAACACATCATTAGAACACTGTAATATTGCATTTATTTTTTAAATTATAAATTCCACTCTTCAGAGTTTTTATAAAGTAGGAAAATACTCTTAAAATTCCACTTTGGTGTAAATATAGCCTTAATTAATCTAACGTTTATGTATAAGATACCATCAAAATACTTCTCAAAAATTCTATCTGCTATAGAAAACTCCCTAAATTTTGTATTTGTGATATGAAGGTTATCAATGCTTTATAAATAGAATGCACATGATTTGTTACATAATATGACACTTCAATTTTTAAATTGACTGATTTAACCTCATTTTTTGAACCTCCCTTTTCCCTTACCTCCCTGACCATTTGTCCTCCATTATTTTCGTCCATACCCCCAAATTTGTAAGTTAATATAAAGTCTCAGATACAGTAAATGATTTGGTTTAAATATATTCTGACTATCTGAGGACATGAAATACTACCCAAAGTATCAAACTATTACTAAAGAAAAGTTATATACCACACTGTTCTTTCTTCAGGTAAGAAGTGGGGAGGGTAAAATATTTTCAGAAAAAGTGAAAAAAAGCACTACTTTTGAACAAAATGAAAACTGTCTCAAGGGTTATACTTCTATTGTCTCATAGCTGAACCTAGTGGCTAACAGTTCAAATATCTTGTTAGAAAAATTCAAAACAAAGCTGAGTTAGAGGATTAGATTTATTGTAAAATCTATTAAAATCCTTCCCATCTGACTTCATTAAAATATACATACATATTTAAAAACTTCCCTTGAACATTAATTTATATCAAATATGATGACTACAAAAAACAAGGAACAATTAAATATTTTCAACTCAAGCTAAGCTTTGGAAAATAAAGATAATCAGATAAAAAATTTTTAATCCTACACTCTCTTTGGTTTTAGCAAATTCAGTAGTTTCAGGGTATAATAGAAAAGCAGACTGTAAGTACAAATGTCTTACAGCTTCATCAATTTCTACTTATTATTTCTAAAAACGCCCTAAGATCTGTAGATAAAATTGTATATACATGTACCATATCGATATTAACAAACAAGTTTCCTCCTTTAGGATATTTCTAGGTTAAGAAAAAAAAATCAGGAACTGCCTTCTATTAACCAACTTTGTAGCTGACTAGCAGATGTAAACACAGATCTCAGATGTTTACAGAAATCATACTAGCAAAAGCGGCTTCCACAGTTACCATGTCCAACAAGGGAGGAAGGCTATAGAAAATGTTTGTTGACTCTCCCAAGTTTTTAGTATTTCATTAAGGTACAGTTTCAAAATATAATTTAAAAGGCCCTCTCTTTGTATTTCTATAATAAGTATTAAGGTTGCAATTAAAATGTAAAAATTTACAGATGCCTGTAAAGGGACCAGATGTACCCAAAGCACCTCCTTCCTCCACTATGAAAGGTTAGATTTCAAGTAACCACAAAATTTAAGCAGATGGTGAATGCACAATGCAGAGTAAACAATTGCATTCTGACTGGCAACAGAAAAGTGCTAGTAAAAATTTAGTTGGGTTTATACAATACTGACAACTTGGCTGTCAAACAGTGAAGTGGGAGATTTAAAAAAAAACCCTTCAACCTCCTCCAACCTCCCAAAACCATTATCACCAAAAAAAGTACTATGGCTATATTTTATACTTTTCAAAAACAAGACAAATATTTACTCTACACAAAAAACTGGAGAGTAATTTTTTTAATGGAAGAGTTTTTTTTTTTTTAACAGAACCTTAATGAGGCATAGTTTAGTTACATAAATAAAGCTAGCCAACCAAGTTCTATGCCAACCTCCTAAGTCTCAAACACAAAATAATTAAATAACCGCAAGCTAAGACAAAATGACTTTCCCAGAAACAAGTCAGAAAAAGTGCAAGCAAGTGGTGAAATGGAATACTCAGGAAAGTGTTGACACCTGTAGCTTGATGGTAAGTTTTAACAAAACCCAATAGCAATAAAACAAGCAAAAGCAAATTTATAGTAATCAGGTTTACACAGCAGCTAGAGTATATTAATGAAAATATGGAAGGAAAATATTTAAAAGGTTCCAAAGTAATGAGGACCGCCATTGACCATGCTAATTTCATTTCCATTACAGCTCTAAGCTTCTGAAACTGCTTGCTCTTCTCAAAGCTGTGTATGTATACTGAGCCTGGTTTATCAGGTCATTTCTGTACTTCTTTATACGGTCAGATGATTTGTGCTCTTATGGGTGACTTTTAACTGAGTTTGAAATGTAACCAAAAATTAAATTTAAACCAGACACCCAAAAATAGTGACCTCATTTAAATTATGATACAGTCCATGACAAAACAAAGCTGAGAGCAAATTAAAAATAGGAGCTTGGTAATTCATTCTTGGGATTACAGTAATAAGGAAACTGATACACAAGTTTTTGGGTTTCTTCCCCCCATTAAGTATTAAAAACTAATTAGCTCACCCAGGTCATTCCATAGCTCACATGTATTTAGAAGTAATTTAAATAGTGAAATATCATTTTGAAGTCAAAACCAGACACATTAGTTTTTCATATGCTTGTAAAATCTTGGAAACAATGAAAATGATAACCAGGGGATTAGATATGCGGAATCCAGTCATTCTACAAAACGGCCTTGGAATGTCTTTATAGCACAATCAGATTTCCATAACCAGCTCTTGGAGAAGGGCATTCTGGGTCCCAGGTTCACCCTTAGCTGATTGTCTTAGTCTCCCCCATTTCCCATCATGGCTCCTAAATTGCTAGAAGTGGGTGGCAGGGTTATCTAGCTGAACAAAACCAGCAGATTCTCAGGAACCAGGCTGGCTGTCTAACTGATCCTAGTGGAGACTGAGAGGGACCCTCCCTATGCATTCTGGGCATTGGCATCTACATAGCACCTCAACAGCCGTCTGGTATCAATGGGCATGATTACCAGATCACAAGTTGGGATGACAGGGAGTCATTAAAATCATATTAAATAAAATGTAAACATAAAAATGCCATTATATTTTAATCGTTTATTCAGTTAGAAAGTACATTAGGCCTTTGGTCAATGAACTGAACTTTTGCCATTTGGCTGAACATTAATTTAACAGGCACTCCAGTAAGTTTTAATTTCTAGCTTTTAGTATCTCATAGCAATTATTTTCTATTATTACCTTTAACATTTTTTTTTTCTCCATGGAAAACAGTAAACTTTCTATTCAAGAGCTACATAAAAACAGTAATAATTCTACGTGGGACTATATAACTAAGTGTTAGACTCCAACATTTTGGAACCTAATTATACATTTAGCAGCACTAATGAACAACTAATTGAATGCTAGAATTTGTAAAAGGTTCTATTATCACGGACACTATAATGTAAAGTCATCTTTGTGTACTAAAATATTCTTATATCTCTAAATTTGTATTTTTTCAAATGGCTTTGTAGAATATGCTTTAAAAAATAAGCATATAAAATATCACATTTTCTATTTACAGGGGGAAAAAAAACCTCTGCCTTTAACTGTGTAAGGACATTAGGGCTGTTTTATATCTAGAAACTACTTTCAGCTCTGAATATCACACTCTGACAAAGCTTTCCTTAAAATACATTTCACATAAGTCATTTGTTTTAGTTATACTACTAGAAAATAACAGTAGATAGATGAAAGAAAAGTAGTAGACATTATAGAGAATACAATCTACTTGTTTCCTTGTTTATAGGAAAGTCAAGTGATGTGGTCATGCTTTTAGTAAATAAACTAGAATTATGGTTTTAACACTCTGCTGACCTGGGATTGTGGTGCTGCTGCTAGAGCTACTGTCATCCACGGGCCCAAAGAAATCAAGGTTCAGAAGAGTGGAACCTCCACTAGCTTGAAATTCAGTGACCGTGTTGGTAGGCAGCCACACAGAAGGTAAGCCAAGGGAGGAGGGGTTATGTGTAAAAAGGGGTAAGACACACACTTGAACATGCAGGTTATAATTAGTAGTCATTACATATTTTAAAATCAACATTAAAACAATGTGTACAGTATTAGTTTTTCACTGCTAAAAGGACATTTCTAAAGTAACAATTTAATTCAATGTACATTTTCTCATGTACAATGTAAATAATTTGACACTTAGTAAGGTTTTAGTTAGGAGTTCGGTTCTTTCAATCGAAACTCGAAGCCATACCAGAAAGACCAAGGGGAAAGTGTACCCGTTAAAGGGAAACAATACTTTAATCTCAACCCAACATTAAATCACTGTACATGCCCAAATAAATCTTTTATGTTAGTAGTTTGGTTTCTAATTAATGCTTTTTAAAAGTGACAAAGTTGTCAGTTTCAGGACAGGCACCAATACATTAACTTAGCTTAAAATAAAATAACGTAATAAGGAATGTCATAACTGCCCTACCCTGATGTGCAACCTCAAGCTGTACTGTTCCCCTTTAACTCTGAAACAGTAATCAGAAATAGTATACATTTTTAAAGAAGTTGTTTGTTAATAAAAAGCATGATGATTTGACTGAATAAGACACCAGACAACAGCAGAAGGTGCATCCAGGCTTTCCTTCAGCACGGATGTTCAATTGGATGCTTTCCAGATATCCTGGGATCCCCCACTCTAAGGTAAAGCTGATAGAATAACAGGTGTTTTAGACCACGGCTCAAACAACTTATGAAGTATAAGGAGTAAGAGTAATTATACCTTAGAGTCCAATTAAAACTTGTGATGTCAACACACAGGAAAACTAGCATTTTGTATTATTTAAAAACCCCACCTTATTGGATTAAGTTAATCCTTTTTCAGGATTTTCTTTTAAAGCCATAAGTGAAACCAATTATTTCTGGAACTACCTACTAGTATTTTGAGGTAAGTTTTAGAAAAGGATCATGAAAATCATTCGTTTTTCATTTGCACATAAGTGCGCTACAAAATATTATTAAATCTGAAAACTACTTTGAGTCAATAAATATGGATCTATTTGCACATTGTTTTCGGTTAAATAATTGTGCTTTGTGCTTTAAAGCAGCCTCTACACACAAGACTTTGCATCCAAGAAAATTCCATAAACTAAAACTACAGAAAAAATTTTCAAGTAAATTGGTCTTACCTAAAATATCATTTAAACTGCCTAGATATTTGTGAAAAATAAAGAAGCTTGTTTTTGACTTGCGATAAAGAAACTAAAATTTTATCTGGCTACTACTACCTATATATGGACATTAATACTGTTAATAATAGTAACAGCTGGTTTCTTGAGCAATCACTATTCAGAAAGAAAGCCTGAATTTCCAAAGATAAGAAGTTATGTTCAAACAAAAAAGGAAGTCAGCAGAGAGAAGTCTGTCTGAACTTTGTAGCTTTCTTAACTCTAGCTCTGGTGCTAGAGGCTCTACGGAGAGACGTACCATCTAAAGGGTTAGTAAGGCCACTGCTACTCCAGTCAAACTGGACGGGTGGTAGAGACTCCTAGAGTTGAAAACCAAAAAATCAAAATTAATCAGTACAGGTTGTAGCAACATAAAGAATCCTTAAAAATAAAACGAAACACTATTATAGCAAGATCATTAGGCAATAAGATACCTAAAGACAAAACTGGGATAATTTACAATTTCAGAAGGTTATCTACAAATATTAACACAAACTGAAATTGCAAAATTTATAAACAGTACAGCTTGTTGACATTAAAAATGTTGTACCTGAGAAATGGAATTATCTTTACATTTTCAAACAGAAATTTATGGACTGATCCTATGTCAAGATTTCAATCTATTCTCAAATCATGATTTAAACTACTGGCTTGATTACAATAAAAATATTTAAAAACATCACTGATTTTTTTTCACTAAAGAGTTATCCACTTTATTTTAAATGACTATCCACTTAAAATTTCTTAATAGATGATATAATGCAATAGAGAAGGTACCACTGAAAGTGAGGCAATTTGGGTTATTAAAGACTAAGTTAACTAGTTGTATAAACATGTATGGTTAATTTAGTTGGTTTCCTTATATATAAAAATTTTTTTAAAATTAATCATCTTCTTTAATTTAGAAATTACTTACAATCAGTATTAGAATTTAATTTTTAAAATAATGTACTGAAAAGTATACTCAGAACTCATTTGAGTATTCTAGGTTTTAAAATTCTGTTAACTACTGAACACATAAAGATAAAATGAGCAAATGATACATAGAAGATGGAAGGTAGTACAAAACATTTAAAAATGATCACTGCTTTATTTTAAGAATATTCTTGACAAGAAAAAAAATGCCTTTTTTTCATTTTCTTCTTTTATTTTGAGGGTGGTGTTGGCAACAATTATTGAAATAACCTGTGTTTTATTAGACTCTTACTATCAACATGTTGCCATCTTTTTTTTTTTCTGTATTGCTCACCACCATGCTTTACTGTAAGGTAGGCACTTATTAAAACTTTATAATCGGGGCTTCCCTGGTGGTGCAGTGGTTAGGAACCTGCCTGCCAATGCAGGGGACACGGGTTCGAGCCCTGGCCCGGGAGGATCCCACATGCCACAGAGCAACACGCACACCTCAGCAATGAGTAGCCCCTGCTCACCGCAACGAGAGAGAGCCCGCGCACAGCAACAAAGACCCAACACAGCCAAAAATAAATGAATAAAATAATAAATTAAAAAAAAAACAACTTTATAATCATTTTTTCTGTGTAGACAAAGACATTGTTCCCTGTAGGAAGGGAATATGAATTGGCTATTTTTGAAAGTCCAATCCCATGACATTATAATACAATTGCTTTGATAACCAATTATAGGAATGTTACTATAAGCACTTAGTCTCCCCCATATAAGTCGGGCCTGGAGGTGGAGGGGCTAGGTATAAACAAAATAAAACACTAACATTAGTGGTTGCCAGGGGTGAGAGAGAGTTGTGGGAGCTGGAGTGGGGTGGGGCGGGGGCTTGGCTGTGGCAATGGAAGAAATGCTGTATGCTGACTGTGGAGGTGGTCACATGGAAAGATGACATAGAACTACACACACATATTGCACAAATGTCAGATTCTTGGTTTTGATCTTGTACTATGATTATGTAAGATGTAATCACGGGGAAAACTGGTGAAGACACAAGGCACCTCTTCTATACTACCTTTGGAACTTCCTGTGAATCTATAATTATTTCAAATAAAATTTTAAAAAATCCTGGTAAAAATCTAGTTTATAACCTACCTGCAAGACCGATAAATAACATTTAGAAAAGATCTTCTTTAGCTGATCTCAAAAACAAACAAAAAGCTCTAGGCATTCCAACAGATTCAACTTATATTATTCTGCTTCTAGATCAGAAACACCTTTAGAACTATTCAACACTGACTGGATGGACCAAACCCAGATTTACATAATAACAAAGTTTCTGGGTAAATGGAGCAAAGGTCTTTCATTAACATGTTTTACCTAAATGAAGTCAAGTAGCTGGATGTTTTGAAATATTTCAGTGATTTTCTGGAATTTTAGCTTCTCACAGAGGCTTATGGCCTTTTGAAGACACAGCCAATATTGTAATAATGAGGTGCTAAATCATGAATCAAAATTCAGTGGAAAAGAGATAGATGAAAAACAGATACCTAAATAATTATAGGCTAACTAACGGCACAGACAAGTAGGCAACTTAAAGAGAAAGCACTGGAATGAAACATTTTCAAACAACTTTAAGTAATGCGGCATGAATGATTACTGCAGAGACAAAAGAAAGGAGACAAGGTCATAATAAAAAGAGGGGGAAAGAAAAGACTAGAGACAGGAGACTCTGGTTCTAGTCCTAGCTATAGCACTGATGTGTGCTTTTGGGTAAATCACTTAGTCTTTCCTAATATGTTTTCTAAGTGTAAAAAGAGAGTACAGTGTTAGATAGTCATTTTTTCTTTCTTCTAACTCTAAAATTCTGATTCACAACTGAAATAGCAACATAAAGTAGCCTAAGAAAAGAAGTTTGCTAGTGGTGACTAGTTGGATAACTGCTAGCCAGAGAGCTGACTTTACTCAGCAGTGAACAGAGTGTGGTTAAAGTACTGATCTTAGAGGGGAATCAATAATGGCACCCTGAATGGTGTGACCTTGAAATTCAGTGGATAAAGAGGCAAACAACAAGAAGAAAAAGTATCACTACTGCTTTTTACCTATAAACTGTTTTTTCAGGTAAAAGCATCTTTTAAAAAAACATTAACAGTTGTTAGTAAAATATTAAATTCCTAAACAAGAGATGCAATGGCTATAAGACTGATGAGTACAAACTGATGCGGAAGATAAAAATTCAATGGGTACCAAACTGAAATAGAAAAGACAGACCAAAAAGAATGCAGTCATAATGAGAATTATACAACTATGCTAAGTTTGAAAGTCACTGTTCAATGATGCCAAAACATAAGAGGAAGGTCTGCTATATGTTTTGGGTGGGGGGGTGGGGGGGGGCGGGGGAAATTTAGGTATTGAACAGGTCTTTCCTGACACATTTTGCTAAGCTTCTAGCACTAATGGCTATGGCTGTTTCATCTGAAAATTATCACCAGGAGAAAGACTGCATGGCCAAAATGTTAAGTGAAAAATATATACATGTTTATATAATGTATATATAATATATACATTGCATGCCAAAGAATAGTGGTAAGAAATATCACTTTATATAGAGCATCTTTACAATGCATTTCAGATGTTTGTTAAGTATCTTCACCTGAATCAGAAGTATGGAGCCAAGCACAGGTCATGCAATCTAGTGATGGAGGTTAGGCATCTCAGCACAAAATTCTGATATGCATGCTGAACTCTTCAATTTGAATGTTAGAATGCAGACCTACACAGGCTCAAGCCAATTCAGAAATAAGTTTGAATTTCCACTGGGAAATATTGTTTTCACTGGTTTCCCAAAAGCCTAAAAGCTAAAGCCTGTGAGGATCACAAACTACCATAAAAAAGTACAGAATAAACTTGTTAATTCATTATTTATATGTGTATTTTTTAAAAAGAGAAATGTGTGCATGAAACAGAATAAAAGGACATATTTGCTTAAAAAGAGCTTTTAAAAAATATAAGTAGGGCTTCCCTGGTGGCGCAGTGGTTGAGAATCTGCCTGCTAATGCAGGGGACACGGGTTCGAGCCCTGGTCTGGGAAGATCCCACATGCCACGGAGCAGCTGGGCCCGTGAGCCACAATTGCTGAGCCTGCGCGTCTGGAGCCTGTGCCCCGTGACGGGAGGGGCCGCGATAGAGAAAGGCCCGCGCACCGCGATGAAGAGCGGTCCCCGCACCGCGATGAAGAGTGGCCCCCGCTTGCCGCAACTGGAGAAAGCCCTCGCACGAACCGAAGACCCAACACAGCCAAAAATAAATAAAATAAATAAATAAATAAATAAGAAAATCCTTTAAAAAAAAAAAAAATATATAAGTAGCAAGAGACCAAGTTCCATCTTCCAGCAAAAATGTTAGATATGCTTAAATGTTGCTGAAAATTCCTACACTTGCTTATAAATAGGGAGAGAGTCCCTTGATTACAAGTACATAGAGGTGTATATGTATGCATAGAGGTGGCAGCAGCTGAATACATATGGAGCTGCAACTAACCTCCATTAAATTAACACACATTAATTTCTATTAAAAATCTTCTGTTAAATTAACACACATGCTTTTTATTAGGTTATCTAGACTTTTAATCAAGTCTATAATTAAATTATATAAGAAAGATGATAAGTATGAGGTATGACTAGGCAAAAATGACAGGTGACAGCTAACTCTGATAAAATAAGCAATAACTTGTGGGGCTGTAACACGTGGAAGTGGTTGGATAGAGAAGAGGAGAAGGAGGCAAGTAAAAGTAGCAACAAGTGGCCTCAAGTAAGAACAGCTCCATTTCCAGAAAACATACCAGGCAGTTACTCAAATTACTTTCCTAATACCTAGCATTGTAGGAATAAGAATGTTGACTGAGGCAGAAGTGAGAATGTGCCGTGGGAGAAGTAATTTTGGAACCTGCATAGACATGGCAGGCCTGGGAGAGCAGCTGATAGCCAGAGGTCAATATAAGGCCAATGAAAAGAAGAGAGCTAAGGACAGATTCAACCTACTGAGACATTTTGCCCAAGGCACCTTGCCTGTTGCCCAACCATCAATAAGGCCAGGCATTTTACGCATTAGGTCCCCTTGCCCACTAATTCAGTGCCAGTAATAAACTGGGTTCAGAAGGATGTTTAAGCTAAGCCCAAGTATAAACCACAGTGGTACACAGCAGTAATATTAGATGTTTCTTGAAACACACCTGAAAAAGTAGGACCTTGCTTTACAAAATTATTTTCCAAAGTATGTTCTTCAGAAAAGGGTCCTGTGGCCAAGTAAATTTGAGAAATGAAGTAAAATTAAATAGGGTTATTCATTGCAAGATTCTTCAGAGTCCTTAATGTGTGGGTTGTGAATCTCCAAGGGTGGTTGTAGGGTATGATATGAAATATTTCCCAAACTTACTTCACTGTGGAACCCTTCTTTAGTGGAGCATTTCTGGGGATTAGTGTTCAATGGAACACACATTTTGGAAAAGGCTGTCCAAACATACATTACTGTGTTAGACATAATCAAAGATGATATTTAAGGTTAAGAAATGACAAACACAGCAAGAATATGTTTTAGAAATGGTAATGTTCATTAAGAATACTAATATTTTAAAAAACAATGTTTAACCAGCACTGAGTCAGTTTCTAATTCGATGTCAAAAAACTAAGCAAACCAAAGTGGCTATGTTCTCTCAGATAAAAAGTGAGAGGGAAGGCTCTGATATTAAACATATTAGACTGAAATACGATTTGTGCTTAAATGTCCCAAGGAGGTAAAGGATAAGAAAGGTAAGAGAGCTTTCTTTTTTTCCTAATCCACAGAATGTTTTGTTAAAGGCTACATCATTTTTAACTTAACAGCTTTATTCAAACTCTCAAAACAACAGTTTTTGATGTAATAAACACACCTAAATTTTATTACTTTATAAAATTTTTGCAGGCTTCAGGAAAAACACACTACAGCAGACTTGAAGAGCTGGTATAAATGCAGTGTTTTCCATTTTTTTGAAATCTAGCACTTACCAGATTTGTGTGTCAGTAATAATGATCACATAATGTTCAAGCCGTAAGGGATTTTTAGAGATGCTTGCTTCAAAGTCCTCATTTTATAGGTAAGAAGACTAAGTCCTGGATAGGTTTAAAGGACTTACCCATAACCAGCCAGTTCTCAAATTGCCTTTTCTATTTTTTAAAATTAAAGAGAATTTGCTCATTGTATTTCAAGGGATGTTAATAAGTAACTGAAATCACATCCATCATGAAACTAAATTTTAAAAATATTTTAAAAACTGGAAGTTATATATTAAGGGAAACAACAATGTGTGTGGACATACATGTATATACATGCATAAAAATATCTACATACATCCAGATATTTTTACCTGGAATTGGTCAGATGTACATGTGTTCATTTCTGGTGACATAGTGGTTGTCTGACCGATGGAAGCGATTTTCTCTGCAGCAGATAGTGGTTTCAACGGTTCCTTGGTGGGCTCTAACATACCCTGAAAAAGGCATATTAGCCATTAATGGGGGGGAAGGATCAGCCCATAAACTTTACAAGAAAGTTAATCTAGCAGAAAGCAGAAAGAAAACAGGTCATCTGGAAAGAACTGAAGACAAAAAGGAACTAGTCCTAAATTTTGCTTAGTGAAAATCTTATAGCACTATAATGGGAAATGTTTCATAATAATACCTTTGGAATCCAAACTTTCTGAAGCAAGACGTTGTAATTGAACTGGATTTGTTGTAAAGTGCCTGGTTATCACTGTCACACAAAAGCATAAGCACATGGGATGGTGGGGTTGGGGAAGAGGCAAGCAGAACAGTATATTACATCCATGCCCTAAGAATCCAACATTATTCTGATGTTTCAGATCTGAAACTGCAGGAAAGGGAACTCTTCATACACATTACACCAAGGTGGTGCTTGGAGAGGTGAGAGCTGATTCTAAAACACACCATATAATGTGATGACGTCTACATGCTTCAATGTGAATTTAGTGTTTGATCCTTGTTCCACTATAGATGGGAACCTTAGTTCTTGGTTCTTTGGACTGGCAAAGCAGAGACAGTCATTTCAGAGGGGAAAACATCTTACATATTCCACTATGAATCTAACACACTTTTTGAGTAAGAGAGAAAAACATTCAAGATGGATGTAGAAACAAAGAAGAAGAAAAAAATCAGCATTTTGCATTAATGTTCTACCAAACACTAAAAATAATGGGTAATAATCCAGGTTACTGGCATGAAAAAAGGCCCAAGCTTTTACAAATTTAAAAATAATACTTGATAAGCTCTTGAATAGTTATCAACCAAATAAAAGTCTCCCTTTACTACTGGGGAAAAAACCCCAAAGCTGCTAAGTCAGGAATCTTATAGTTAGAATCTATACATTTCTAAAACCAAGTTTTCAGGAGACTCCCCCTACGCTCATAAAATCAAGCATAGGCTAAATAAGCAATTTACAGATTTAGTTCTTAACAGTGCATGTGAAAGGCTTTAATCTAGCAGCTTGAAAAATGAAAATAAATTCATGGTCTAATTCAATACCATACACATTATACAGGCTTTCTAGTGTGCCCTTCTACAAAGGCTCCATGCATTTGGCAAACAATTACTAGTCTTAGCCAACTTTTCTAATGTGAGCTCTCCCTTAAGTCAGTGGTTCTCAAAGTGGTCCCCATCAGTAGCTTCTCTATCACCTGGGAACTTGTCAAATGTGCAAATTTTTGAGCCCTACCCCAGACCTACCGAATAAGGAACTATGGGGGTGGTGCTCAGCATTCTGTGTTTTAACAAGTCTTCCAAGCAATTCCAATGCACATTGAAGTCTCAGAGCCAGTGACTTAAATGACAATTTCAGGTACTATTCCTCCAGATGAGATCAAAAGATACTTAACATCACATGTGTGTAAAGCACCATGGGAAAAATTCAGGTATCATTAAAATTTGAAACCAGATATGAAAAAGAATAAGTTTCTAAATATAAGGCAACACAAAGATGGAGGAGGAGATGATACATTCACTAAACCAACTTTGGTATTAAAAGCTTACAAAAATGGTAAAATTACATTACTAATAAAAGGTTGTAATTAAGATAGGAAAAAAAGCATAGACATTAGTCTCTAATTCCACATAAAACTTAAAGAATTGGCTAATGTGCTGACCCTAACACAGAGCATTAAGTAGGTTACTGTCGCCAACATGCTGAATGAAAAGTGCCCACAAATTAAATTTCCTACTTCCTATTCAGAATGTGACAATAACACCACCAACAATCTCTAGAATGCTACTCCCTGAGGAAAGAGATCCACATAACCAGAAAGTTAAAGAAACGTTCTGGATTACATTTACCTACAACATAAAAGAGAGTAGGGATGATCAAGGTGTTTTGAAAATACAAGATAACCATTCACAAAGGAGTAGAAACTGATTTTTTTAAAAAGGTCAAGCACAGAAGTTTTTGTGCAATTCCACAAAACAAAACAAAGCAAACATTTCAATTTAATAACAATAATTAGAGCTTATTCATGGAAAAGTTTGCAGATTAAAAAAAGGTCAAGTTCCACAGCAAATTCATTTTCACATGCACATAAAGGGTTTTTAAACTTAAACTCCATACCAAGGGTTCCTCAGTTATTTTTTTCTCTATCTTAAACACAGTATTTTTTTCTTATTTTCAAGTTATTGGTGAAAGAATTTAAAAATATTTTTAGTTTGACAGGCCATTTTTATGCACCAATAACTCAAAGACACGCCAAAAACCACAAACAAGTCAAACTTTAAAATGTGACTGAGTCTTGATAAGGTACAGAATGAAAATTCCTCAGTTTTCCTGGACTACCTGGCATATCTGAAAAAACAAAATTCAACACGTTTAAAACATTAATGGAAAAACTAAATACCAATTATGGGTCCTGACTCATTTTCATTTGCTATAATTTGATATTTCCAAGCTTTGATATACATCCATGGCTTCAATACTGCATTATTTTAAAAAAATCGCAAATGCATTAAAACAAGTGATAGCTAAGGCTTCAGATACTTCAGCTTCTTCTTTTTAAAAGCAAATTAAAAGAGAGAGACTTCCAAAGGTGCATTTTACAAAAAGTTATGAGCACTAATATTACTAAGATAAAAAATAATCTTCAATCTAAAACAAAAGTGTCTATAATTAATAGAATACAGAAAAATATCCTCAGATCAAGACTTGAAGGGATTTATGAGATCGAAAAAGGATACTGTATTTATTCTCTTAATGGCCCCACAGTAAATGCCCCTTAAAATACACTTTCCATGTCGTGCTATGTAAGATGATTTTACAGAATAAATGCAGCAATGATAAACACATGCAAAGACATCTTTGTACTTACCAATCCTGCTGCATACATGGGCACTATAACAGGTTGCTTCTTATTGCCCGTGAAGAGCTATATATGTACGTTAGAGAGAAAGAACATATATTTAGAGAATGATCTGTCACAGAATGAAAGTTTCCAAAATATGCTTGTAATGCTTTATTACATATATCGTGAATGATAAATTGAAGAAACTGTTAAATTGCCCTTATGGGGTTATATTTTTGATCTCCTAGCCCAATTCCTTCATTTTATAGTTAAGGAAAAACACTAAAACAACTTTTCCTAAAAATAAGAAATATTACAGAAAAATCTAGATAGATTTATGCTTAAAAGTTGGCATATTCAAAAATACATGAACATGTTAAACCAACTAATATTTATTTTTCTGAGGAACTAGTTTCAACAGAAGTGTGACAGAATTTAAAAACATTTTTCATAGGCTGATTAAAGGATTTTCCAAGGTACTAATAAACTCACAATGTTTCGGGTGTCTATTCCCAAGGAGCACAAGAGCTTCTTGTTGCTATGGGAGCCGCCCCACTGATATCTCAAGCCATGTGCATCATGGATGTCCTGTAGCTCAGCCCACACATCCAGCAGTTCCCTGCAAAGGTCACGATGAAGCCACCAACAATGGGTTACTCAATAGCTTTCACCATGAATTCTACTTTTAATGTGACTGTGAAATATACATTTCAATTAATCTTGTGTCTAACATGAGTATATAAGTACTATCTGAATGAAATCAACAGCCAACACTTAGTCATTGGAAAAGTAACTAAGTTAAACTCATTTGAAACAATCAAGCAAAAATTGGGCTGGTATGTTATTCTTTTTAAATTGTAAGGCAAAAATATTTAAAAGGAGGAAAGATACCACCCAGCATCCCACCATCTTTCTGGAGCTATTTAATATGTTTTCTCCTTGAGTCTTGACCCACAAATACACAGTTGTAATTACAGCATATTTAAAATTCTGTATTCTATTTTCAGATTTTAAGCATTTCCTTATGTACATATGTATCTTTTTCAGTGGTTGTGTAATGTTCTATTAGACAGATGCATCATCATTTATTTAGCCACAATCCTACAGTTTTAATTAAGTTGTTCTTACTGTTTGGCTCCTATTGCTAGTAGTGCAAGAATATCTTCCTGTATTTTATGGTGTGTGTTATTGCAGAATTGTGTTATTTCCTTAGAATGAATCTCTTGGGTCTAAGAGTATGAACTATCTGCACAGCTAGCATATTTTTAAAAAATATCTACAGTTTAAAGATGGCAAAACATCAACCTTTTTGTCCCCTTCTGTTCTCAGAAATCACCCCAAAACAAAAGTCAAGAAGCAAAAATAATATTCATCTTCAATGAAATTAAGAAATACTGCCTCCAGAGGTGGGGAGTAATGAAATGTAACAGAAGTACCCAGGAATAAGAATAACTTAGAAATTAAAATTAGCAAGTCAATCTAGACCCTCTAACATCTAATAATTAATAGGAGTTCCAGAAAGAAAACGGAGGCAATGGAGGGAAGGTAATTGTCATTATAAGAGAATTGCTCAATACTGAAGAACAGAAGCTTCCAGATTGAAAGGTTCCTACCTAGTACTCAGTCCAATGAATGAAAAAAGATTCATATCAAGATACTTCATTGTGAAATTTCAGAACACCAGCAACAAAAGACCCTAAATTATAAATTTGATGTAGGGGTAGAATAAAGTAAAATTTTACCTCCTGTGTACCTTTTTCTCTCAGGAGGCTATTAGAGGATGTGCTCCACCAAAATGGGATTTAAGTGAAGGCAAGTCCCAAGACAACATGTGTTTAGGGGGCCTAGACTGATCCATTCCAGATTGGAAGGAATTGGAAGATGGAGGACTCCAGGTAAAAAATGGAATGGTCAGCTTGATAGGTTTTATCACAAGTAAAATTATATTAACAGGCTGTTGGAGGGTAGGGAAAGACTCAGTAAATGAAAAAGAGAGGCAATTATTAAATCCAGGAAAAAGGTATACTATAAAGAAAATAGTGGCTTAGCTGTGAACACTATATATATGATCATAATAATGAAAATACCAAATAACAATTTAACCAAAAACTATGATATAAGTATACTGGGAAGATGAAGAGAAGAGAATAGCAGATGTAAGATCTAAATTTTCATCTATCATACTAGGAAATCAAAAAATAATATATAAAATTGATTAGAATATCGATTTAGAATTTCTTTTTAAAAAGCTCAAAAATGGACAAGTAGAGAGTCTTTTAAATCATATCTTTTAGCACAATATAATTTTTTGAATTTAAACACAGTAATGTTTTAGAACCTTAATGGTTTAAGATAACCTTAGATAACCTTATAAATTAGAACACTTGATACTAACAAATATACATGCTATCTGAAAAGTGTCTACTACTTACCCACTTTCAGCTAAGGCCTCTCTTCTTTTTATTGGCAAGGTGCTTGTTTCCAGCAAGTGCTTCAGGGAAGTAACTTCTTCTTCAGTATCAGGGACAAATATGGAAGGAAAACATGCTTCGAAAATTCGCTCCAGGCGGTTTAGTAAAGCTGTCTGCATCAAAACACCCCCCAAAAGTTTATTTTCATTTTTGTAATTTTAATAATGTCATAGCTTTATCATTAATACACACACACACCCCCATACACCAATATCCTGTCCGCTACTAGGGGGTGGGGGAACTACCAGTCAGATACAGGAAACACTAAGTGAAAGAAGCATAACTACTCATAGAACAGCTTTAAATAATTGTGTAACGACAAATAAATGTTGTTACACACCAAGCATCATGCCTGGCACTTTACAAACATTATCTTACTTAATCTATTACAAAATTCTACAAAGAAGAAATTACTACCCCATTGTACAGTGAGAAAGCAATCTCAAAGTTTGAATAATCTGCAAGCAAAAACAAAACCAAAAAAACCAGACAGTATTCATAATCTTTCCATAACACTGGGGTGTTTCTTACTAGCACTCACATACTCTATAGAACAATAAGATTGGTGCTTGCAAAAAGTATTATCCTATTATAGTTGAACAGAACCTGGATATGAACACGTGAATTCTGAAAACCTTATTTACAATTTTTAAAAAATTTTACTGAAGTATAGTTGATTTACAATGTTTTGTTAATTTCTTCTGTACAGCAAAGTGACTCAGTTATACATACATATATATTCTTTTTCATATTCTTTTCCATTATGGTTTGTCACAGAATATTGAATATAGTTCCCTGTGATATACAGAATGACCTTGTTGTGAAAACCTTTTAGAAATATCTGCTAATAGAAGAAACCAAAGTAGGAAAGAATGTCTCAATTTTTACTAAGAAATTCAATGGCTCATTTATCATTTTGATGATCTGTGCTATCTTTTAGAAATTCCATTTCTCTACTCTTCTATGGTGTGCATATTTGTATTTCTGAATAGTACACTACCTTTCCTCCAAGCAAAGCCTGCATATTCCCTAGAGTATTTTCTCTGAGAACACTGGCATTTTTGCAGTATTTTTATTAATTAAAACTTGTTGGATTTAGATTAACTTAGATTTTGGGGGTACTAGTAGGTTTAGTCTACATGAGTAACCTACAATAACATTTATTCCCACTTTCCTAACTTTATTTCAGATACATGTAAAATATTTTCAACTCAGCTTACCTTACTACTTAAACATCAACTAGGAATACAAACTTTTAAGTCAAAACTTGTTGGAAGATTAAGTGTACTACTGAAATGACATCCTGTGTACAAGAAAATGCCACATCATGGTGGTACTTCCTGCCAAGTAACAAAACAAGTTAATGCTTGATTTCTGTTGTTTAGTATAGTCAGCAAACAGGAAAATTAAAAACAAAAGGAAAAATTTTCACATACATATTTTCCAAAACAAAATCTCTTTTGGAAGCAGTATCAGAGCAAAAAACTTAACGCTGCGTAATTGGTCTCAGGGTACACTTCTGCTATCTCTACAAAAGTTTAACACCTTCATTATATTCATGTATGTGATATGGGAAAAGGTTCTCAGTATCAATTATGAAACCTACAGTAAAGAGTAGACTCAAGATCCCAAGGCTTGTGAAACTTGAGTGCATCAAGGGGACCCATACTTAACTCACTTCAACAGAGGGAATGGACAGACATTACTTTTAAAGGGATCAGATAACCATCTAATTGGAAACATAATAAGCATTGGCTCCTCTTGGGCAAGGAGGGTAAGCAAAAACTCACATATGACCAAATTTTATTTCTCTGTAAAACAGAATCTTTCTTGTATCCTCTTTGTTATCCTTTTAATGGGATAGAAAAAACATTTATCTAAGGATGAAAGAAAGGACCTCAAAACATATTCAATGATTTGGATCAATCATTACACATAACTACCAGGTCTTAGTTATACCAGTGAGCAATTTCTCAAATTAGTGGAATGTACTTGAGGAAACAGAACATTATTTTAACCCAATCACGTTTAAACTTTCTTTTAAACATCTTCCCAACCTTTTCTCATAAAGAATAAAATTACATGGAAATTTTAAAAGAAAGTTCCATATGTCTTTAGGATTAGATATTAGACTCAATTGCTTCAAATCTTTTGTTGAATGAGGTAGAGCAGGAGTTGGCAGATTTTTCTCTATAGGGCTAGATAGTGAATATTTTTCGTGTTGCAGGCCATCCATAAACAAATAAGTGTGGGTGTGTTCCGATGAAACTTGATTTACTAAAACAGGCGGCAGGACAGATTTGTCTGCTAAGCCATAGTTTGCCAACCCTGGAGGTAGAGCCATAAATAAATTTTTTTAAATAAAGATTCAAACAACCAGAATCCACTAACTGACCAGCACCACTCACCACAAGGAGGAACTCCTCAACAATTCAACAAGAAAGCAGCTAATAGAATTAACAAAGATTTTGATTAAAATTAAATTTCCTAACATTTTACTTTTTAAAGTATATTAATTTCCAACTATCTACAAGACCAGTTTGATGCTAAAAGGGCTACTATCTTGTTCATGGTAATAAATAATGCCAAATTTCATTTACTACTAGTTAATTCCAGTAAGTAAATAGCTGATGTAATTATAACACTTCAATAGAGGACTGTGGACCCAAGGGGCTGAGACTCAGTTTCAGGATTTATAAACTGGAGCTCTCAGGGCCTACCTTACAAGGTGAAGAGTAAATGCTTGACACCCAGTGTGTGCTCAAGAAGTGGTAGCTTTTATCACTACTCTTGTTATTATATAGATGATACATACAGACACAGTGGCCTGCCAAGGAATAAATGTCAAAACCAGGTTCAAATCTCACTAAGGCTATTTCTCCACCACTATTTAGCATTCTAAATCATTATGAAAATACCTGTCTCAATTTATATCAATTTCTACTATATTATATCAAGAAATTAAATAATCCCAATATTTTGCATCCTCCCCAAGATCCTCCTATCAAGTTGGGAAAAAGGTACCTAATTAAAAAATATCTGTTGTTAAGAGCTGCTTATATAATGAGAACCTGTTACTGCTACTCCTTGGGGATTTTAAATTTTGAAAATTCGTGAACATTTTGGTTGATTGTTGGCATTTGTAACTTAAATCTTGATCACATTCTGAAAATCAAAGAGTGTAAACCACACATGAGATGTGTTAAGATGCTTTACTTCCCAAGAAGCACAATAAAGTTCAAAGATATGATGGAACATAGCCCAAGTAACATGGTAAGTAGAAGAGGTACAAGAATATAACTAACATTAACACTCAGAAGAAGAGAAACTAACTTACCACAAGAATAGTTTCTCTTATGACCAAGCAGATAAATTTCTTTCAAAAAAACAGATTTCCCAAAACACTGTAATCAGACACTCAATTTTAAAAAACTCATAAAATTTGAGCATGAGATAAAAGGTAAAGGTTGGGACTTCCCTGGTGGCGCAGTGGTTAAGAATCCGCCTGCCAACGCAGGAGACACAAGTTCAATCCCTGGTCCGGGAAGATCCCACATGCCACAAAGCAACTAAGCCCGTGTGCCACAACTACTGAGCTGGCACGCCACAACTACTGAAGCCTGTGCGTCCTAGAGCCTGCGTGCTGCAACTACTGAAGCCCACGCGCCTAGAGCCTGTGCTCTGCAACGAGAAGCCACCACAATGAGAAGCCCACGCTCACCGCAACTAGAGAAAGCCCGCGAGCAGCAATGAAGACCCAATGCAGCCAAAAAAAAAGCTAAAGGTTGATACTGGTAAAGGTTTTGGGTTTTTTTGTGTCTTGAAGATTATTAAATAATTTTAGTTGTTTTAAAATATATTCAATTTTTTCCTCAACATTGTCAGCCAAGGTAGTTTAACACATGCAACAGCCTTAAAGTCAGTAAAGTGAAATATTATTTAAACTTCGATTTATTCTACTGTGCATAAGCAAATTATTCATCTAACACTACTATTCATAGTTTCCAACAAAGCAAATAGTAAATTTTTACTGAAGAGCCAGTGCTGCACTCTAAATTAATGTGAGGGTAACAAAATAAGTACACACCCACTTAGCATATTAAATATTTAGCTGAGGTTACAACAGTAACTAAATAGCAAACTAAATAAGTTAATATTCACTCCAGTTACTTGAATTTCAAATGCCTTCAACTTCAAAGTCAAAGAGGAAAAAGAGTCATCAGTTCTCCCTTCAATTTGGAATTAGGAAACTGGTGATTGAGCCATGTCTGTCAATTCAAACACATATCAAATTCTAAACCCGCAAACAGCAGCACATCTGGCCATTAAACATTTTAAGAACAGGGGGCTCTGATAAATGCAGGGTTGAAAGGCAAATGCTTTTCTAGACAGGTACCAGACTCCCTTTTTATTTTCTCTATCGTTTCCAGCGCTAGGAAGCCAAAGGAGAAGGTCTGCTACTTGCAGACAAGCACACTTGTGCTCAGAAGAGTTCCTACCTGTCAAAACTATCCTGAGAAGGGAAACTAGCCAGAAGCAGCACTATTGCTCTCAAACTAGTCTGACAGGTGAGTATATAGCTGAACTAGAGGTACTCCCACACAAATTCTCATTTATCTCCCTATTACTTTTTGCTATTCACCAAAAAATCCAGTTGGCAACACTATTTGTTGTACCTTTGAAGATCATTTTCTAAGAAGTGCATTTCTGAGATTATTCAGTAACAGCTAACATTTATTGAGCACTAATTATGTGCAAGACACTGCGCTAAGCACCTTTAATATGCACAATTTCATTTTATCTTCATAATGAGAGTTTTGAAGTAAGTACTATTATTATTCTCTAAATCTCAGGTTCAGAGAAGTGGCTAATGCAAGTCAGTGCTGAAAGCTGGATCTGAATCTAGCAGTGTGACTCCAAAGCCTTGATTTTTAGGTACTATACTATAACCAGGGCCAACTTATGCAGTAGGCACAGGGCCTAGGGTCCACAATAATTTTAGGGGTTCATGAAAACGTTTTAATAGTTAATATTAACATACTCAACCTTATACCAAGTTATAAAATAGAATTTTAAATATCTTTTATGGGGAAGGGGCTCACAAAAGTCATATGTGGTCTTAGCTATACTACTCTCCAAAGGTGCACTGGCTTTTATAGGATTTCTCTCTTTCCCAATTTTCTCATTTCTCATATATTTGTTTTCCTATCAGGGTCCTTTATTACCTTGAATCCCTCTATATTTTATTTTTTTCAACCCATACAGTGTTTCTGGAAAAGCAAAAACGATTACCCAATGTTTTAATTCATCAGTGAGGGCAAAGCACTATGCATGAATTCACTTATACTCATTCCCAGTTCTGTCCTGTCTCCATGTCTGGGTTTGGAGGAAGAAAACCCTTTCATTTTATACACTGGTGTAAATAAGTCATATTATCTAATGCAGAGCTTCTCAACTGACGTGGCTCAGTTACAAACAGGTTACAGGTCTTCCAAAAATCCTGAAAGCTATATATGGATATTTGGTGTTCCCTCTTGTGACAGTTAATTTTATGCATCAACTTGACAGGGCCAAGGGGTGCCCAGACATTTGGTCAAACATTATTTTAGATATGTCTGTGAGGTTGTTGCTGGATGAGATTAATATTTGAATTAGTAGACTAAGTAAAGCAGATTGTCTTCCTTAGTATGAATGGGCCTCATTCAATCAATTGAAGACAGTTTGTGGACTACAGATCTTAGGACTTCATGATCATCTCCATAACTGCACGAGCCAATTCCTTATAATACATCAGTCTGTCTGTCTGTCTCTCCATGCATGCATGCATGCATGGTTCTACTTCTCTGGAGAACCATGATTAATACAACTCTATTTTGTAAATGACTACAGTGGAGTATAAAAAGATTGTGTATTGAAATTCTCATTCAGTTTTCCAAAGGAGTGTATAAGACAGCACCGAGGATCCTAGACTACGGTTCTGAGGCCACTCAAATGCATATCCCCTTTAAAGTATCTTGATTTTAAGGTAATTTCTAAAATTCCTTCAACATATTTCTAGTTAGTTTTCCTTTCTTCCTTACAAACAGTAGTTGATTAATGTCAATAGTTTTAATATTGATAGCATTAGGTCTTGTTCTTAAGTGGAAGTTTAGAAGAAACATAAAATCCACTGGGCAATTTAATCTTCCATTTAAGAGGATACCTTATGCCTTACCACCATTAAATATTAAGTAAGATATCAAGTACAATCTACAACTGTATACTTATCAATCCCCAGTTTCAAGCTACGTAGGAAGAGTAACCAATTGTAGCACTCACTACGCTCTAAAAAGATGGTTTGCCCCTTCTGCACAGTTTCTGGATAAATCGAATTAAAGTATTTCTATCTATTTTGGAATTAAAGACAGAATTTCAAATTTTCTGAGGGAAAATTAACAAAAGGAATTGCTGTCCAAATACTTCAAGCAAGCAAAGAGCTATACGGCCAAAATCTCAATTTCTTTCTTTCTTTTTTTTTTTAAATTGAGATATAATTGACATACTATATTAGTTTCATACGTACAACATAAGGGTTCAATATATATATATATTGCAAAATGGTCACCATAGTTACAAATTTTTCTTTTCTCGTATGAGAACTTTCAACAACTACTCTCTTAGCAACTTTCAAATATACAATGCAGTATTATTAACAATAGTCACCATGCTGTACATTGTACCTCCAGGACTTATTTATTTTATGACTGGAAGGCTGTACCTTTTGACCACTTAATTTCTTTATTTTGTTGCTTACTTATGTTTTCAGTCATAAGTTCAAGTGTTCACCCACATTAAGGAAAACCTGCACAAATCTTAGGCAGGTGATTAAATAAATGAAGATGAAAATGTAGTTACACTCAGTTTGAGAATGCTAACTTTCTGGTGAGCAAACTAATAACTTAATCTCAAAATAACATAAGCCAAAGTATTAGTGATTCTCTTCTTTTTCCTTTTTGTGATACTCAATTTTTAAAGCTCTCAAGATAAATCTTCTAATAACATTTTCCCAGTAGCATTATCAATTAGATGGCTAATAAAAGAAAATGACTCATAGCTTCCTTTTCTATAGCCAGTTAGTATAAAGAGATTACTTACCAATTACCTAAATTCTCAAATAACACCCAGAGCAATATTTTGAAAATTTTACAAAAGCTCAGAGTTTAATGCAGTGCTCATGACATTATCTCCTTTACCTTATACCTAAGAAAAGGCATCTTGGCTATTTCAATCAAGGCTCCTTTCTGGAACATTAACAGGTTAAAAAAACCCAAAAAACAAAAAACTGTTAAAACAATACATATAATGGTCTTTTGGAAAAAGAACTGCTTTCAAAGTAAGGAGATTTTTGTTTTTTGTTACTGTCATTTTATTTTGTTTTAAATCTTAGCCCCAAAAGTGAAGAATAATTTTGACCTTTTTCCAATTTCTACAATAGAGATACCACTAACTTGCTTTTCTCTACAATTTATAAGAATGTTAACAGGAGAATGAAATAAACTGAACTCTGCGTTCTCAGAAAAAAGTATTCACTGAAGGGGAAGAATATTTCTCAATAAATGGTCATTATGGCTTTTACATCAAGGCCTGAACCCTCTGAGGCTTGCTGGACTCACCATCTGAGAATTGGCTTGACTGAAAACATTTTATAAGTTTCAAAGATTTCTATTTGGTTGACTTTTCCCTAAGTAACAAATTATTGCAATAAAGTTGCAATAATTGATTGTCTCTTGACCCACGGAAGATATATTTTATTAAAATGTTAAGATATCCTTTTGGTAGGCTGAAAAAAGGAAAGTACTAAAAAAACAGGGACCTGGACAATGCCACATACATAGCAAAAAAGTCAAAGAAATTTGAAATGACAACTATACCATTTGTCTGACTTCACAAAGAACTGTTCCCCATGTTTGCTTAATTGAATTAACTGAGCTCTGAATTCTAAAAGACTCTCACAACATTCTGTCAAAACACAATTTGAGGGCACTCTGTTCAAGACAGAATTGTTGTATCCAGGTAAGATTCAACAGGGATAAATCATTTTATGATTAAAAAATCTAACTTTTAGTGTCATTAATATGTGAGGATTTCTGTGCTGTCCCCAAAATGGTGGCAACTAGAAGAAACATTTTAAGAAAAATATTAATAAATCTAATCCTCTCCTAGAGAACTAGATTAATGTGCATTTCCAGCAGATTCTGGAAAAGGAAGAAACTACAGGTCACAACCCTCCTTTACAACAGAAGGATAAGAATGGAAGTCACTTTCCAACTCAGTCACTTTCCATTTCCCCACCTCAATTTCCTTCCAAACTTCTCTTCTAGCACCCCTTCCAGCAGTTTCTCCTTTCCAACATGCATCTCCAAGTTCTGCTCATTTTGCATAGCCATTCAGCGAAAAGAAAAGCCTGAGGTCTGAACCACACAAATCTCAGGAAGTCAATGCATCTTGACACATCCATATAGTTTTTGTTTTATTTTTACAAAATAGAATCATACTACAAGATTCTTATTTTTCAATAGATTTTTTTCACTCGTTTTAACATTTACTGTCATTTTATCTTCACAAAAGTCCTTTGCAACAGATATTACCTCCTTTTTTACAGACAACTGAGTTCAGAAGTAACTTGTCCAAAATCATAACGCTCATATGACTGAGTCAAGATTCAAACTCAGATCTGTAAGATTCCATAAAGCCCTTGTACTTTATTTCCTCCTATATCCAGTTATCAGATTACACATAAATAACTTCAATCAACTTATATGATGCAAAAAATTCCTTTTTGAAGTGGTCATACTTTAAAAAATACATTATATGATGATGTTAAAAGTTCTAAGGCTATAAATTAAAGATTATCCAATACTAGTGTCACCCTATACTCTAATAAGATGAAACTAAACAGGGAAAGGATTAGGTCAAAAACCAAGAGTCTTCACTTTGCATTATATAATTAATTCATTCCTTGTTTAAAATTGTAAGCTTCTGCCTCAATAATGAATTACTCAACAGGAATAATACACATTAGCCAAACCATGTAATAACTGAATTAGCAAATTAAGCTATTCAGACACCCAATGTCAAATGAAAAGTGATTAGCTGTGCACTCCAACTGGTGGTACCACAATTTCTACAATATCTTAATGTATCAGCGATATCAAAGCAATGATGTATAACCATTTTAATTAACAGACTCTGGAAATATTTCCAATTGAAAATGGTTTGCTTAGCAAAAGATAATTGGAGAAGCAAAGTTTATAGATTCTGATTTTATTCTCAGTATTTTTAAAATAGGCCTGTGGACCAAGTGTTACATATATCAATAAAAAGCAGTGATATTCAAGGGAGTGCTCTCTTCCATACCCCTGGTTAAATTTAGCACAGGGTACAACTCAGGACTGGGGAACAATCTGGATATCAAACTGCACCTCCAGGGGCTACTTTAGGTCAAAATAAATCTTAATGAATCTTCTCTGAAAGAATCTGGACCAGAAAAGGATAAAGTACAGGGGCTAAGGGGTAAAAATATTCCTAACAATCCTACTTCCTAAGAGTAAACATAAATATACATTTGCAAGAAATTATAAGCAAATAAATAGTCACAGTACGGCTAAGTCAACTACGGCTGTTGCATGTTCTAGCTCTAACCCTTAATCCATCTGACATCCTCACCTCAGGCCTTTTATTAGCTGTTAAATTATGAGGCCCATATCTGCTTTTTTCAAATTCTTTTTCTATCCTTCAAGTCCCTATAGCCTTCAGCACAGATTGAGGTTTCAAACTCTGCTTGCTCTTTTTTGTAATCCAAACTAGGTCTTTGATAGACAAAATTAAGAGACATTATTTTCTGAAGCTTAAAAAAATCTTCTAAATCTCAGTTTAACCTTCTTTTAAAATCACTATAAAGGTAAAAACTGAAGGATTTGCTGGAATAGTTCACTAACTAATGAATTTTTACATAAGCGGTATTTATATTTATCAAAAAACCAAGTTGATGATTATTATGATTATTTAATATTTCTGTAAATATTAAAGAAACCCACTGAGATAAAGAAAAATCTTACCAGGCATTATTATAAGAATGTCTCTTTAACATTAACCAAATGATTGTGAAACATGTAACTAATCTACAAATCTGGCAAGCATTGTGTATCATAAAGAGATGCCTTAAACAGGTACCCAATTAAAAAATACTTCTTGAAAAGCTGAATTAGAAACCTCCACAGCAATTAATGTCATACAAAATAGAGAAAATGAGTAAATACCTGAGCTGAAGTGGCTGTTTCCTGTAAATGACCACCAGTAACTGCTCCTCTGGAAGCTGCTAAAGGGACACTGTGCGTTTTGGGGGTTCCTGGAGTATCAATCTTCTCATCTGTCCTATGTGACTGCCAGGCTTCCTTTCGATGATGAGATTCAGTAGCTTGCTGGTCTCCAAAAGCAGCCCAAGAGCAGCTATCTTTCTGTCCATCCTCAAAAGCATTCCAGTCTACAACCTGGCTAGGACCAGCTGAACTGAAGTCCGCAAAATCATCAGAGTCCTGAAAATCACTGCAGTCATCTTGAATGTTTGGCACAGAATCAAAATCTCCAAACTCACCTTCTTGCTCAATTTTCAGTTCTGAAACAGGTTCAGTGCCTGTCCCAGTAGATTTTCTTGCCAAATTGCATCCCTCTGATAAACTATCAGAAGTCTGTTTTAGAACTGACTCAGTAAATATAATTTCCTCTGGGCAAGAGAGAGCATTTGATTCCCCAAATTCTCCAAAGTCATCACCTGGTTCACTAAAATGTGGAAAGTGCTCTGAAGACTCTTCAAAAGTGACATCACTCATTGAATCCTGTGTACCAGTAACAAAAGGTGGAGTCGTGCCACTGGCTGTGCCAAAGTCACCAAAATCATCCTCATTGGTATCGTTGCAAGTCACAAAGTCATTACTACTATCACCATTTTTTACACTTATAGAATCATCCAAAACATTTTCTTCTGTAGGATCAATGCTGAGGCTTCGGGAATCAGTAAACTTTCTACTTTCTTCTTTGGAAGAACCAACTTCATCATCAGCATCATAAGTTTTAACAGAATCCATGCATAGGTCAGCACATTTAGAAGTAAATAAATCAAGTTTTTCCTCAGTTTTACATTGTTCTCTCCTACTGGCTTCTGAATTTTCAGCTGAGTCTACCAAACTCCAAGCCTTTGATTGAACACTTGAATTTAAAAATTCATCCTGTTGCAATGTTGGAAGGCTTTGTTTTTCACTGGTGAAAGCTCCATTACTCACCATGCTTATTTCTGAAACACAAACCTGATCCTCTCCAGCAGTGTCTTCTTTATCGTCAATGCTTCTATCCAAGGACACTTCTTTTACAGAATTCAGTTCATTGACTCTATTAATTTTATTGTTTTCCTGAATGGTAACTGCTTCCCTATCATTTAAAACTGCACATCCTATTTCTTCTAGTTGTATCCTTTCTTTTTTGGAAAATGTGGCAAAATCTGCAAATTCCTCCGCAGGACTAGGTGCAGAGTCTAAATTATACTCAGTACTGTGAGTGCTAAGAGGCTTTCGTCCTTTTGAATCAGCTACAGTGTCCAGATCATCTGTTCCCTGAGGATTTACAGTTTCCAATACTGCAAACCCATTTGTTAGAATCTCCAGACAAGGAGGCTTTTCACCATTGCAGCTCTCTAACTGCTTGTTTTGATGAACAACATTCATATCAGTTCTAAAATCTCCTGGAGAGAAACTTTCAGGTGTTCCAACATTCTGTCTCTGTTCCACTATTTCATTTAAATCTCTTGGACTTTCTATGCCATCAATGGAAGTATCTAAAGTTTTAGATGAAATTATTTCTTTGCTGGTGGTAGAAAGTAAAATATCAGACTGTCCTTTCACAGAAGAAGAAAGTTCAGCAGTGATGTCCTTATCATTATTACCATTTTTAATGGACTTAAAGCTTGTAAGGCTATCTACATTTTCTGAGAAATCATGAATTGGCATAAAATGGTTTGAAGGTACAAACTCTTCCTTGGGATGAGTATAATCTGGTGTATCAAAATCAACAAACCCTACACCAGAAGGGCTAACTTCGGAAAACCCACCAAATTCCCCAAATTCATCATCATCATCATCCTCAGCTCCATTGTCTAGTGGTGGTGGGGATGAAGAGTACATTCGAATGATGTCTGGCTCCATTGTTCAATTGCTTTCAAATAATTAATTTACACCTGAAAAAAAAAGATTTTTTTTAGGGAACTGATTACATAGAACAAAGTCTTTCAAAATTCTCTCAAAGAAACTTCAAAACTATGCAAATTTACAGTGCTCTGTTTTTTATCTTTTAAACTATTTTTATCTTAGGTGAGATTACACAGCTATAATATAATGGCAAAAAAAAAAACAAAAAAGAAAAAAAACACTCTCTTCTAGTGTATGTTTCCACGGGCATTGGTAGTACATTACTGAATCTGGGGATTCCAGAAAATTTCAAATAAACACAAAAGTATATCTACAAAAGTCTCTCTTGGGGCACTTGCTTGTTCTCTTAAGCTCTCTTTCTAGTTCATTGGGGACTCAGGGCTTGCCTTATGGATTTGTATGAGTTCTTTATAAATAAAAGACATGAAAATTTTATCTCTAAAAATGGCTATGAATATTGATATTTCCCTCACTTTACTTTTCAGTGTTTATTTCTGACCCAAGTTAATTTTTTTTTGTTTTAATAGACTTTATTATTTATTTATTTATTTATTTATTTATTTATTTATTTATTTGGCTGTGTTGGGTCTTCGTTTCTGTGCGAGGGCTTTCTCTAGTTGCGGCAAGCGGGGACCACTCTTCATCGCGGTGCGCGGGCCTCTCACTATTGCGGCCTCTCTTGTTGCGGAGCACAGGCTCCAGACGCGCAGGCTCAGTAATTGTGGCTCACGGGCCCAGTTGCTCCGCGGCATGTGGGATCTTCCCAGACCAGGGCTCGAACCCGTGTCCCCTGCATTGGCAGGCAGATTCTCAACCACTGCGCCACCAGGGAAGCCCGACTTTATTTATTTAGATGAGTTTTAGGTTCACAGCAAAATTGAGCAGAAGGTACAGTGATTTCTCATATATCTCCTACCCCCATTCATGCATAGCCTCCTCTATTATGAACATCTTCCACCAGAGTGGTATATTTGTTACAACTGATGAACCTACACTGACACATCATTATTACCCAAAGTCCATAGTTCATAATAGGGTTCACTGTTGGTGCTGTACATTCTATGAGTTTGGAAAAATGCATAAAGACGTGTCTACCATTACAGTATCACACAAAATAATTTTACTGCCCTAAAAATCCTCTGTTCCACCTATTCTATTCATCCCTCCCACTCCCCTGCCCTGGCAACCACTGGTCTTCTTACTGTCTCCATAGTTTTGCTTTTTCCAGAATGTCGTATAATTGGAATCACAGAGTATGTGGCCTGTACACACTGTATGATTGGCTTCTTTCACTGAGTACTATGTATTTAAGGTTCTTCCTCCATGTCTCATGGCTCGATAGCTCTTTTTTCTTTTTTCTTTTTAGGTACTGAATAATGTTCCATTGTCTGGATGTACCATAGTTTACTTAATTTTTTATAACTTTCAATTTTGAAATTGCTTAGGACTCACAAGAAGTTGAAAAAATAGTACAGAGAGTTCTCATGTATACTCCCACCCAGTTTCCCTCAATAAGAATATGGTAAACAACAATAGTACATGATCAAACCCTGAAACTGACATCAGTACAACCTATTAACTCAGCCACAGACCTTGTTTAGATTTCACTTTTTTTCTTTGTGTGTCTGTATAGCTTTACGAAATTGATCATATGTGCAGATTAGATTTAAGTAACTGTCACTATAATTGAGGATTAGAACTGTTGCAAAAATAGTTCAATAATACTCATCAATATAAAGAAAGTCCCTTGTGTTATCCCTTAACAGTCATGCCCTTCCCTAAACCCTAACTGCTGGCAACCACTGATCTATTCTCCATCATTATAATTATGCTATGTCAAGAGTGTTATCTGAATGGAATCATACAATATGTAACCCTTTGAAGTTGGCTTTTTCACTCAGCTTAATGCCCTCAAGATCCATCCATGTTGTTGCATGTGTCCACAGTTCATTCCTTTTTATTGCTAAGTACTGTTCCATTATATAGATGTTACCACAGTTTGTTTCTCCACTTACTCCATTCAAGTCATTTGGGTTATTTTCTGTATTTTACAATTACAAACAAAGCTGCTATGTACATTTGTGTACAGATTATCATGTGAACATGAGTTCCTATTTCTTTAAGATGAATACCCAGGAGTGCAAATGCTGGGTCTCATGGTAAGTGTGTGGTTAACTTTATAAGCCAAACTGTTTTCCCAAGTTAATTTTTAAGGGATCAAATTAATTAATTTTCCATTAGTAATTTTCTTCATTATTTTGCTATCATATAAGCTTAAAATTGAATACATTTTTATTTTCTTCTACTTAGAGGTTTTTTTTTACATTTAATTTTTAATACATCTACAATTTATTTGGCATATGGTCTAAAGCAAGGGTCTAAGTGAATTTTTTTTCTGACTAGCAATTATCATAATCCCATTTATTGAATAATCCTTCCCATGCCCACCTGTTTATGATACCTTCTTTTTCTATACATTTAATTCTTAAATGAAATCTATGTCTGGGTTATTTTGGTCCTCTGTATTAAACAGTCAAAAGTGTCACAAGACAAACTTAACATTAAAAGCAAAGGGAAGATTAACATCAAAGTCCTAGAACAAAAACAGCCCATAGATAATGAATTGATACTGACTGCAATTCACAGTTGTCCTTAGACACATAAGGAAAACGTTTACTACAAAATTCAACCAGTTTTGCAAGCTAACAACAACAACAAAAAAACTTTCTTCCAACTATCAGGATAAAATTTCATAAGATCTTCCAGTTTTACAGAGAAGGTACCTTAGAAACCACATAATTTAATTCAGAGATGAGGAAAATGAGGCCTACTGGTGAGCAACTTTACCAACAGTCATACAGCTGGTTAGTAGAGAACGGCTTCAGAATTTCGCAAAGATCTTTAGGTCAATGACTGGTCAGCTGCTGAGAGAAATAAGCGAGTCATGAGAAAAAAGATTCCATTGTAACATATCTACTTTTAATTGTTTACCTATGAAATCAGCATTATAAAGAAGGAAATAACTGCTTTAGTGCTAAGATACCTTCTTTTCTGCTGATTTAAAGAGAAAAAAAAAAAAACAGTAAAAGATACACATAAACCCTATTTTCTTCCCTTGTCTAGCATCCCCAATACCCCTTCTAATGCTGGGTGTACAGGGTCATTTGACCTCTGACCGTTTCCCTTTAATGATGAAGTTCCTAGTATTTAAAAATACTCTCCGGGCTTCCCTGGTGGCGCAGTGGTTGAGAGTCTGTCTGCCAATGCAGGGGACACGGGTTCGAGCCCTGGTCTGGGAGGATCCCACATGCCACGGAGCAACTAGGCCCGTGAGCCACAATTACTGAGCCTGCGCGTCTGGAGCCTGTGCTCCGCAACAAAAGAGGCCGCGATAGTGAGAGGCCCGCGCACCGCGATGAAGAGTGGCCCCCGCTTGCCGCAACTGGAGAAAGCCCTCGCACAGAAACGAAGACCCAACACAACCATAAATAAATAAATAAATAAATAAATAAATGAAATTAAAAAAAAAAAAAAAAAAGAATGTGCCCTGGACTATTAAAAAAATAAAAAAAATAAAAAAAAAATACTCTCCAATTGTTAATGAAAGTGTGGAGAAAGGGACACTTGTACACACATACTACTGGTGGGTGCATACATTGTTACAAGGCTTCCAGAAGGCAATCTGGCTATACTAAAAAAAAAAAAAAAAAAAAAAAGTTTTTAAAGTAAAACAAAATGCTCCAAAGGGATTACTTAAGCAAATTATGCTACACAGGATACTATGTACTCATTAATATCATAATTCCTTTTTTTTTAAATTTAAAAGCATTCATAATGATGGGAACATGTCAAAAGGACACAAAAACCAGCTTGAAGGGGTTACTGCTGTTAAAATCAGGGACAAATTGAGCATCAAAATAAAGATGATGATGGATTATAATTCACTGAATAAAATAATAAACTATCAGTCCTCATGGATATAAACATATAAGTGAATAAACTGAAAGTTAGATGAGGAACAAGGTACTGCGTAGTTTCAAAATATCCCTACAACATACTTAATTACAAAGGGAACAAGTGTAACTTTACCGTGGTGAAGCCTGACACTTAAGTGATCAAAGTGAACATCACTAGTAATGGGAATATCGAAATCATGCATCACCTGACAAGATGCAATGAGGACACAGACTCACTTCTGGAATATTCCTGCCAAAAATACATAGCCTGAATAAATTCATGAGGAAACTTCAGACAAATTCAAATTGAGAGTCTACAAAACAACTGGCCTATAATCTTCAAAAGTACTGATCAACGTCATGAAAGTTATGAAGAAACTGGAAAACTGTTCCAGACTGAAAAGAGAAGTGACAAGTAAATATAACACTTGTTTCTCAACTGGCTCCCCTTTTTATAAAGGTCATTATTGGGATGACCGTGAAACTTGAAGAGCCCAAGAATTAGACAGCAGCAATACACTGATGCTAATTTCTTGATTTTGATGGTAGTATTGTGGTTATATAAGAGAATGTCCTTGGTATACACTCTAAAATATTTGAAAGAGATGGGGCATCAGGTTGGCAACAGTCTCAAATTGTTCTGGAAAAAAATCTTATTTGTACTGAACCTGCAACTTATTTATAAGTTTGTGATCACTGCAAAATGAAAAAGATTAAAAGCATTCCAGGAGATTTATGTTTGCATTTAAAAATATGCCTATTTTATAAAAAACGTGATACTTATACAATAATAATGCTTTATTAAAAATTGTCGCAAGATAAGCATAACATAAAATTTACCATTTTAACCATTTTTAAGTGTACAGTTCAGTGGCATTAAGTACATTAACACTGTTGTGCAACCATCACCACCATCAATCTCTAGGACTTTTTTCATCCTCCAAAACAACAAAGTATCTCTGTACTCACTACACAATAACTCCCCATTCCCCCTCCCCCAGCTCCTGCAACCACCCTTCTACTTTCTGTCTCTATGAATTTGACTACTCTAGGTGCCTCATATAAGTGGAATCATACAGTATTTGTCCTTTTGTGACTGGCTTATTTCACTTAGCATAATGTCCTTAAGGTTCATACACGTTGTAGCATGAGTCAGAATTTCATCCTTTTTAAGGCTGAATATTATTCCACGGTATGTATATACTAACATCTGTCGACAGACGGATAGGTTGCTTCCACCTTTTGGCTATTGTGAATAACGCTGCCATGAACGTGAGTGTACAACATACCTTATTTTAAAAACTTTTTAGTTTGAAATAATAATAGATGAACAGAGTTGCAAAAATAGTAAAGTCTGTACACCCTTCACCCAGTTCCTCCTAATGGTGACATCTCAAATAGCTCTAGTACAATAGCAAAACTGGAAATGTTGGTATTACTATTAAGTAGACTACAGACCTTATTCAGTTTTCACCATTAAAAAAAACCCAAAACACTTGCATTCATCTGTGTTTGTATATAGTTCAATTTTATCCCACATACAGATCTATGAAACTACCACTATCAAGATACAGAACTGCCCCCACTCCCCTACCTCATTCCTGTCCCTGGGCAACCACTAATCTGTTCTCCATATCCATAGTTTTATCATTTCAAGAATGTTATGTAAATAGAATCATACAGCATGTAACCTTTTGAGGTTGACTTTTTTCACTCACTACAATGCCCTTAAGGTCCAATGTATAGTTATTACGTGCATCGGTAGGCCAATTATTTTTATTGTTGAGTAGTACTCCACTGTACAGATATACCAGTTTGTTCAACCACTGACCAACAGAAGGACATATGGGTTATTTCCTATATTTTACTATTATAAATAGTATATATACTACATTAATAATACATACACTAATAGTATATTTAAATAGTATTTATAATAAAGATGCTAAGAGCATTTACATACAGGTTTTTGTGGGAACATAAGTTCTTATTTCTCTGGGATAAATGCCCAAGACTATAATCACTGGGTCCTAAGTTAGTGCATGTTTAGTTTTGTAAAAACTGCCAAACTATTTTCTAGAGTGCTGTATCATTTTATATTCTCATAATACTATATTTTTAAAGAACCATCTGTGATGTTTAAGTAGAATCTGTTCATGGTTAATCTATTGCTTTTTCTAAAACTTTTCATTGTTTGAAAAATATTTTATTATTTCAAGGCTTATTTAAAACTCAGATGCTAAGGCAAATACAAAGATCTGAAATCAGGAACTTTGTAACCAATCCAACAACACAAAGTAGTTTTTCTTCCTGTCACACCTTGGCAAGGTACTCTTTCTCCTTCTAGGTGCAACAGGCTCTATCAGCCCCCCAGACTATGAACATTTCCACATTCCTCAAACCTGTGTCACCTATTGATGGGAAGAATATGGGCTGCACATTCCCCTTCAGCAGGTCTTGGCTCTGGCCCAACTCACCCTTCAGAAACCTAAGACAGTGCCACTGCTCACGAGTTTCAGCCAAGAATGCCAACCAGCCAGTGTGGAGGAGGCCTGAAATTTTTCAGAAAATTCTTCTGTGCCCAGGGCAATTCAGTAAAATTTGTTAACTGAAGTATATTTGTTCGTTAACTGAAGTATTATTTGTATAATGAATTTACATATTAAGTCTGACTTAGACAAATCTAACTTTTTTTTTTTTTAACCACAGGAAAATATGGATTTTAAAGTAGCTATTTCTACTTAACAGAAAAAAGAAAAAAAGATAGATGAGCTACTTTAATACAGTGTCTGGCACACGACAACCTCAGTAAATGTTTCTTCATCCTTAATGAACTACTTACTCCACGCACAAGGAGTCCTAATCAATCATCCAATTTCTTTACAACCTGAACAAGCACTTGTGCGTGTGTGTGCGTGTGTGTATATGTCTGCAGGGAAGGGGATGTGCTCAACTTGCCATTGTTTTGTCTGCTTATTCCAAGACCTGGTAGAGGAGAGTAAACAAGTAATGGGGATAGCCAGGAAAGATTCAAGTCATAGTACACACAAGGCTCTCATGACTGAGTAGTAACGGTAGTCCTAAAGGTAGTCAGAGCAGGCCTGTGCCAGAGTAGCAGCCAAGGTGACAGGGGATATAATGAGTGAAGGAGATTCAGTATTAATCTCTCACAAGAAGGGGAGCCACATTTGCTTACGGAGTTCTAGCCTCAAGTCTGAAATAGTCTTAGAAAAAAAAGATGGTGAGTCTCTAGGCTGAAAGCTCTGGGGCTAAGTGGCAAGATGGGCTTGGCAAGGCAGAGGAATGAAGAAGGACTGGTCTATCATCTAAGACTATCTAGCCATTTCAAAATAGTTTCTCAAGAAGGACAAAATTGGAGGATTTAACCTACCAGATACCAAGCCTTGGTTTAAAGCTATATGGCCACATGATAACAAAGATGCCAATGCAGTGTGGGGGGGAAAGAACAGCCTTTTCAACAAATGGTGCTAGATCAACTGGGGGAAAGGTCTTTGACTCTACCTAACATCTTACCCCAAAGCCAGCTTCATACAGATTGTAGGCCTCAATGTGAAAGGTAAAACAATCAACCTTCTAGGAGATAATTTAAGAGAATATTTTCATGACTTTAGGGAAGACAAGATGTTTTAAACAAGTAACAGAAAGCACTACTCATGTAAGAAAAAACTGATAAATTGGACTTAAGAGTAAAAACTTCTGTCCATCAAAAGAACAACATTAAGAGAATGAAAAGGCAAGCCAATGTCTGGAAGAAGGTATCTGCAATACTATATAATTGTCAAAGAACTCATATCCAGAATATGCAAAAAATTCCTACAAATCAATGTGAGACGACCTAAAAGAAAAATGGCCAAAATATTTAAACAAAAGAGTATTTCACAAAGGTGGATGTCCAAATGGCCAATAATCATTTGAAAAGTCGTCAGGGAAATGCACATTAAAACCACAGCAAGAGGGACTTCCCTGGTGGCACAGTGGTTAAGAATCCACCTGCCAATGCAGGGGACGTGTGTTTGAGCCCTGGTCCAGGAAGATCCCACATGCCACGGAGCAACTAAGCCCATGTGCCACAACTACTGAGCCTGCACACTAGAGCCCATGAGCTGCAACTACTGAGCCCGCATGCCACAACTACTGAAGCCCGCGCGCCCTAGAGCCTGCACGCTGCAACTACTGAGCCTACACACTGCAACTACTGAAGCCTGTGCACCCTAGGGGCCATGTGTCGCAACTACTGAGCCCGCGGGCTGCAACTACTGAAGCCCGCACGCCTAGAGCCCATGCTCTGCAACGAGAGAAGCCTCCACAATGAGAAGCCTGTACACCGCAATGAAGAGTAACCCCCCACTCACCACAACTAGAGAAAGCCTGCATGCAGCAATGAAGACCCAATGCAGCCAAAATAAAGAAACAAACAAAAAAAACACACCACAAAACACAACTACACACCCACCAGAATGGCTAAAATTAGAACAATTTAAACTATAGCCACTGATGGCAAAGATGTGGAGCAATTGGGATTCTCTTTGGAAGTATCTACTAAAACTATACCAGGTTTATACCCCTAATATATATATATGCACTAAAAGACATGCACAAGACTCTTCATGACAACTTTATTCTTAACTGAAAATAACCCAAATGTCCATCAACAGGAGAATGGTTGGGGCTTCCCTGGTGGCGCAGTGGTTGAGAATCTGCCTGCCAACGCAGGGGACATGGGTTCGAGCCCTGGTCTGGGAGGATCCCACATGCCGCGGAGCAACTAAGCCCATGAGCCACAAGTACTGAGCCTGCGCGTCTGGAGCCTGTGCTCTGCAACAAGAGAGGCTGCGACAGTGAGAGGCCCGCGCACCGCGATGAAGAGTGGTCCCCGCTCGCCACAACTACAGAAAGCCCTCGAACAGAAACGAAGACCCAACACAGCTAAAAATAAATAAATAAATTAATTAATAAAAATTAAAAAAACAGGAGAATGGTTAAGATAAACCATGGTACAGACAAACACGGCAATGAAAAGAACTATTACTATATGCAACAACATGGATGACTATCACAGACATAATGTATAAAAGAAACCAGATAAATACACACAAAATACACATTGTATAAGTCCATTTCTATGAACTTCAAAACAGGCAAAACTAATCTATGGTGGTAATTCAGAACAGTGGTTATTTATAGGGAGGGGGTAGAGTATTGACTGGATGGGGGCATAAAAGAGCCTGTTGGATGCTAATAGAGATAATGTTATTATCTCTTGACCTGGGTAGTAGTTACACAGGCACATACTTTTGTAAAAATTCACCCCATTGTACAGTTAAGGTTTGTGTGCTTTGCTGTGTGTATGCTATACGTCAAAAAGTGTTTCTCAGAAAATCAACATACTTAGATTAACAGCAGCTATGTTACAATTGAATGAATATATGATCAGAGTTTAAAATATACCATTCTATTAAAAAAAAGTTGTGCTTGTTTAACCTTGCCTTATTCTGGGATTTAAGGCTATATATGTATGACTCAAGAGGTAGTATGGTATGGGGGAAAGATGCTGGATCTGGAGTTAGACAGATCCTACGTTCAGATTCTGGTTTCCCCGTTTACTAACTATGTGAGTTTGCCCTCTCTGAGTTTCAGTTTCCTATCCATAAAAAGGGGCTAGCAGTCCCTACCTTTCAATGCTGTTATAAGTATTAAAGATAACAGACCTTAAGTACCTGGCACATTCTGTGCACTCAGTAAATTATAAACTATCATCACATTTGAACTTGCACCAAGTCTGTGGCTCAAATCATAGTCTACCCTTAACAAAATCTAAGCCAATGTTTGCTTAGTTGGCACAAACATTCACATGACTCTGCATATACTTCTGTAAGTCACTGAAAGAATAAATCATTAAAGAAAACTATTACTAACCACATTAAAGATACATGAAGTTGACTTTGCTTCTAATTTCTATAACCAATCCCTAGAAAATAGGAAACAATGCCCAAGGTTAAAGGACTGAGACCATATCCTCTGAACCAACTCAAAGGACCAATAGTAGTCTGTTAAAAGATGGAGGTTTTGAAGTGGAACAGGCCAAGGCAACCCAGAAGTTCTCACCAGTAGTACCTTGAATTATACGGCTGTAGATACTTTCAAGTTAGAGGAAAGACCACAAGAAGAAAAGCTTCTAAGAAGGTGCCTGGTTGGATTAGGATTCCACATACTCCTCTAAGAGAGAGTTAATCCTCGACCAACCCTCTACCCTCCATCATCCACACAAAGTGTTAACTACCCCAAAGATCCTTGGGCTCACATTTGGTGATAGTGGTGGGGTCTCTAAGAGGCCCTCTAGGAATCTCCCAGAATCAAACATTGAGAGTTCCTTCCAGAGAAGCTAAAAACCCACCAGAGAGAAATTCCCATCTTTTACAGGACATTAGCCCAGCTTTATCAACCTGTACATCAACTTTCAAGGCCAGATAGTACTTCTAGATGATACAATCCAGCTTTACCAAGGACCCTTTGCTCCAAACTTATTTTTACAGGGACTGGGACAGAAGTGGGTGGTGGTGGTGAAGAACACAAGCAGAAAGGTTAGTGGTAAGAAAAGGGAAAAGAAAGACAAACAATTGTATCTGAAGTTATGCTACTGACTTAAGCAGTACAAACCACACTAACAAGCCTTATTTAATGAAACACACACACAGACACACACATACACAAAATCACTACCTTTTTAACACAATATGTTTGAGGTTTATAATTAATCATTTGTTAAATCATTTAGGTGAAAAAAAATTTGTATTTTCTTTAGAAAAATGAATGAAAATATTACATAAGCAATTAACAACATCAATTTGCATTACAAATGTTGCCTGCTATTGCAGTAGTTCAAATTATTCAAATCTTTACTGTAAAATCCTCATGGGAGTTTTAAGATACTATCACTATCAAAACGCACTGTAAATGAATCTGCCCTGCCCATATTCCTGCTTAAGAGTCGTCTTGTCATAAAGAAACAAAAGGAAAAGCCCTTCTTCTGAGCGATATGAAGATTTAAATTTAGTTAACTTTTTGGTTTTCAATACATCTAGAGATGACTGGAATATGATGTCACAAAAGTTTTCATGCCTCTAATATTCAGAATCTACGAAAAGGATAATATTTTTTCTCTTTTTGAGTGGTTTGTCCTCAGCATATTAGCTCAATCACGGCTAACAAAACAAAGAGAGCCCCTAAAAATAAAAGCTTTTTAGTAAAGAACTGAGAAAGATGGTGTTGTTTGTTTGTTTTTAGGACTATCATCCTCCCATCAACATAGGCTGCAAACTTTAAGGCTACTTAATCACACTCCCACAATCTCAAAGCTGAGCATTTTTCAGAGATTTCAGAATTCCTTAGAACTTGCCAATTTAAAAACAAAAACCCAAGATACCACTGACATCAACTGTATCAATAATATGCAATATTATTTAAAATATCTTTTAAATAAATAGTATATTCCACATACTTTCATTCTCTGCTTCCATCAATAACAATATTAATATTTGTTGGGCGCTAACTATGTGTCAATACTATGTGAAAAGCACTGGTGAATTATCTCATTTATTCCTCACACTATAGTATGAGGTAGGAATGATTATCTTCATTTTACAGATGAAGAAGTAAAAGCTTAAAGAGGTTAAATAATCCCTCACGGTAGTATAACTAGTAAGCGGTGAGTCAGTCACAAGCTAATAAAATATTTGAAGAATGTCCTATCACAGAAATAATTGACATCAAATATTAGAATTACAAGAATCTTCCCTAAAAGTTTTCTGAAACTTCCACAACAATTTGGGAGAAAAAAAGATGCTTACGAGCTAAGATGAAGAAAGTATAACCAGGCTTTCCTGGTGGTGCAGTGGTTAAGAATCCTCCTGCAATGAAGGGGACACGGGTTCGAACCCGGGTCTGGGAAGATCCCACATGCTGCGGAGCAACGAAGCCTGTGTGCCACAACTACTGAGCCTGCACTCTAGAGCCCGCGAGCCACAACTGCTGAAGCCCGCGCCTAGAGCCTGTGCTCCGCAACAAGAGAAGCCACTGCAATGAGAAGCCTGTGCACCACAATGAAGAGTAGTCCCTGCTCTCGGCAACGAAGACCCAATGCAGCCCCCACCTAAAAAAAAAAAAAAGTATAACCAACAAAAATGCCAAGAAGTGAATTTGTTTCAATATTAATGTACATAGTGGTAAAAATGTGGTAAACAATGAAAATAAACAGCAAAATATCTTTATACCTAAGTTGACCACCCTCAAAAGGCCAGACTGCCAAAAGTGACAACCAAATTATCTGTCTTCCCTGGTTTCAATATAAGGATGAGTCACAAAAGTACCAATATACTATATATAAGGTAAATGACAATGTGAGCAGCAATATATATTCACTCTTCAATGAATGTTGCTAAACAGCAATAAAAGTTATTACTTTACAGAAGCTGGTTTTCAAAAATTCCTAAGAAAGAGCTTTTCTTTCATTGTATATTTTAACCTTCTATGCAAATCCATAAGGTATTTTACTTATTTGTACAGTTTCACAGTAAAAATTGAAGATAAATAAAAACATTAGAAACTGTTTTACCTTTAACTTGTAGTATCAACTGACCATATTTGAGAGTTTACTAGCTATTTTTCCCAGGAGGTACTTCAACTTGAAATTGAATAAATGACACTGGATAACTGTTGATAAAAAGGCAATGAAACAGAAGCAGCAATGAGGGCAGATGCATTAGCCCTCAGAAAACCACTTTTTCCCCTTTTTACCCTCTGCTCTTACATAGCTGCAGAATAAATTAGCCACGCTAAATTTCCACCCTAATATCCCTGAAACTTTACATTGAAAATAGAATCTGAAAGCAGAAACTACTTCAATTTCATGCCCCTTCACTAAAATCTTGCTTACATCCACAGTATTGTCTACAGATAATCCCTGGACCTTCTGTTTTCTTTCTCAACTGCTTGCTCAGGGGCCTCTTTTGAATTTCTCTATTACTATTGATGCTTTCTCATCAGCCTGTCAATGTTCAAGAATCTTCCATCCTCAAACAAATCAGAGCAAAACAAAACAAACCCCTCCCTTCTGTGCCCTTTTAGCTCACCTCCTCCTCCTCACCACCAAGCTTCTTGAAAGGGCCTTATTTATTCGCTATCTCTACTTCCTAACCTCCTATACTCACTCCTCAGCCCAGCACAATGTGGCTTCACCCTACCACTCCACTGAAACTGCTCTTCCAAGAGGTACTTTACTTGAGCTGAAAAGACTAGAAAGGTTGTGCAGGCACAGGCCTCTTTTGTTGACCACTGCATCCTCGGGGCCTGGCTCACAGTAGGAACTGCATACACTACTTTTGTTCTTGCTGGGGCATTTGGTCCACTGACCCTCTTGAGCTGCCACCTCCTCCATGCCCCCGCTGGATTTCTTATAACCCTAGCTCTGGTCTCCTTGTGCTCACCCAAAGAAGTTAGGAAATACCTAAGTTCAATCAAGGTAAGTAAGTGTGATTTGAGAGAGGCTGGTCTGAAATACGACACATGTGAAAGAAAACAAATCCAATCATTTTGCTGCAACCTGTCTGAGGAAAGAGTGTGTGGAGAGGAACAGTACTCACATGCAGCTATGGGAAAAAAAAACAGCCAAAGGACAAAAATTTGTTCGTGTGTTTTTAATAGACCAAATAACATAAATACCTGCTTCAATCTGAGGCCATTTCTCCGCATAAGTGGAGGTGTCAGCCGGTGTCACCCGGTGTCACCAGAGCGTGATACTACTCTGGGCAGTCAACTAATTTCCCTTGCTCTTGTTCTCTGCTCCCAGCAACTTTCTTCAGTACTCCATGTAAATCTTCCCACAGATTTTGCAATCAGCTGACATGAACAGCTGACATACTTTGAAAGAAATTTCTTGCTGTAAAGTTTTAAATTAGCATTCTGGTCAAGACTGGTAAATTAAACCTCAAGGGCCCAGGGTATTCTGGGAAAAGCAAACCAACCAACCCCAAAACCATACTTTGTGGGCTTTCAAAACTAAAGACATCATTTTAGTCTGTAACTAAAATCTGTACACCTTGTGAAGCTCTTGGCAGCTGCCCTTCTCCTGACAGTGTTACTCTCTGTATCATAACGCCCACCATGAGAGCAACTCACCTTTTGGAGGAAAAAGCATCTAGCTAAAGTTATAAAACTGCAACCAAATGCAGTTAGAATTCAATTATCTGAGCTAATGAGAAGGAAAGCAATGTCCTAGATAATCTAAAACTCACAAATTTGGCCTTAAACTATGACCTATGTAACAGAAGATTTACCTCACAAATGATGTCTTTCCCAAGTACTATTAGTTTTACTTTAATTTGTTCCCTGACCACCCATCAATTGAGAAGATGACCCAGAGACACATGAGGTAACAGAAGGAAACCAGACAATGAACCAGGCTTAGAAATAGTCATAAATTATCCACAGACAATAACATAAATGGCATTCTTGGGGTAAATTATCATAAAACAAAAGCTTTGTATATCTGAAAAATCAAATGTAAACACATTCCAAAACAGTGCTCATGAGTGTGTGTGTGTCTCGTGTGTGTGTGTGTGTGTGTGATATACAGGTACTACCACAAGTGGATCTACCTGTACTGATAACTTCATGGAAACTATGGAAGGAATTCCCATTACAAACAAATTTCTAGCTAGCTGACCTTTTAATGGTGTTATTGCTTGGTTTAAAGTTTTACTTTCTCCTAAGAGGTAGAAAGACTAAAGGGTAAAAAGGAAAAAAAAACAAAAAACAAAAAACAGACATTTTTTATTTACAATGTACTATTATACCTTTGGTTACAAATGACTTGAGAATTAGCCTATTGTATAAAGCAGAATTTTTCAAAAATTTCCCCTCTGTAACTCACAGTAGAAATATATACATTAAAAAACAAGGGCTTCCCTGGTGGCACAGTGGTTGAGAATCTGCCTGCCAATGCAGGGGACACAGGTTCGAGCCCTGGTCTGGGAAGATCCCACATGCCGCGGAGCAACTAGGCCCGTGAGCCACAGTTACTGAGCCTGCGCGTCTGGAGCCTGTGCTCCGCAACAAGAGAGGCCGCGATAGTGAGAGGCCCGCGCACCGCGATGAAGAGTGGCCCCCGCTTGCCGCAACTAGAGAAAGTCCTCGCACAGAAACAGAAGACCCAACACAGCCATAAATAAATTAAAAAAAAAAAAAGTTTCAGTATTTACTGTTACTCTGTGTACTCTTGATATTTTTTTAGTTCTATTGCATTTTTTCTTAAAAGCTGGTCATGATCCCCTATAGCGAATTTTACAAACCAGAAACAGGTCATAACCCAAAGTGTAAAAAAAAAAAAAAAAAAAAAGTCTGACAAAAAGGATACTAAAGAGTTTAGAGAAAATGACCAAAATTAACCTCAATTTCCCCCTAATATTGTTTGTATCACTGAAGTTAGGAAAAGGCAGTGGGTAGTTCCATACTGGTACTGTGAACAATGTCAGGTAATTAAACAAAATAAAAACAAGCTGTGAAATTTGTCCATAGTTTTTACCTTTAAATTATGTAAGCAGTACAATTTAGGGCAACTTAAAACTTCTGCAGTATTTCTGGGTATTTTCTAAGGCACTGACTCTCCTATGATCAGCTTTATAAGAATAACTCATTTTCCAGTCTTGGGGCCATTGCTTAAAGTCTATATAAGAAGAAAAAAAAAATCAAAATATTTCTGTCTAAAATCTTAGCACAGAATTTGTGTTGGTTATGTCATTATGTCTACAACAATGACAAGAACTGTTTGCATCCATTAATTCTGTTCAAGTTTAATTCACCTCACAATAATATTATCATTCTCCTTCCTTCTGATTCACTTCCTCTAAATCCAATTATTGCTTCCAGCATATAAGAAGAGGAAACAGAGCTTCTTTTAAAACAAAGAACTCCTTGATCTGGTGCATTCAAGGACAAAATGCATTCTTAAATTATGTTATTTGAATGAACCAAGTAATTTGATAAAATCAAAGTATTCCCTTTCTCTTTAAAGAATTTTACATAAAAGTAATAAATAAAAAATATTATTTATTTTTCATATTCATACTACCCTCAATCTAGGAAGCAAGCCACTTTAAAGATAAAATTAAAGATACTACTGGTGGGAGTATATATTGGTTCACATATTCCAGGCAATTTAGTAATATATCAGAAATTTTATAATGCATATTCTTTTGACTAAGCAATTTCATCTGCAAGAATGTATTCCACAGATGCATTCATATAAGTATGCAAAGATATTTCCACAAAATGTTAATTCCTGCATTGTTTGTTTTTAAAGAAGCAACTGAAAACGACTTAAATATCTATCAATAAGGAATTAGGGTAAATAGAAACTGTAACCATTTTTTAAAAAGATAAAGCTATATTGCTAATAGGGAAAGGTGTCTAAAACACATTTTTAAGTGAAAAAGCCTTTCTGAAGAGGCATTCTCTCTTGATTCTCCTCCTATCTATCATATCCTTTCTTTCTCCTCCTTCAGTGTATCTGCTTCTTCTGCTTGCCTCATAAATGTCCATGTTCCCCAGGCCTTGGCTTCCTCATATTCTTATCCCTGAGAGACCTCTTCCCCATTTTGTTTGATATTGTATGTTCAGTATGGCCAAACCTCTATCTATCTGTGGCTGCCCAACCTCTGCCTACCCAACTGCCTTTTTGAATCTCTCTACCTGGATGTCCCAAGTACAACTCATATCCTCCAATTCCAAAACTGAAGTCAACCTCCACTCAAAGAACAAACAGAAACCACTCGTTCTTATAACATTCTGAGCTCTAAGTCCGGAAATCTGAGTGTTACCTCTGACTGCTCCCTCTTTGCCATCTCCCTCCCTCAAATTAAATGAACCACAAATTAAGTCCTTAACAACTCTTCCTGTATTTAATATCCCACGACCAATATCGTATTTCAGGGCCTCATTATTTTTGGCCAGGATTCCTGTAGTCCACTTGAAACTCCTTATCTTAGCCATATAGCCAGGGCACTCCCTCTTTCCTCCAGCCAGACAACACTACCCCCTGGGTTCTCCACTGGCACTACATTACCTCTAGGTTGTCACATACGCCACTTCTTCTAATTTACTATTCTTATCTGTCCAGAAAACCCATTTACTAAGCCTTCAAAACCCTATTCAGGCATAGAGTTTTTCTGTGAAGTGATATCACCAATATTTATCAAGTTATTATGTGACAGGAACTGTGCAAGGTACTTATTCGTACACTATCCAATTTAATCTCAAATATCCATTTTTAGATAAAGGAACAGGCTCAAAGAGGTCAAAAAATCTGCTCAAGGTCCCACAAAGAGTTATGCAGCAGGATTCTAACATTAAAAAAATCAGTGTTCTTTTCATTATGTCAGGTTGCATGTCTGAATTAATTCTTCTTTATATCTATCTCTTTTATTACATTTAACAAAGTGAATCAAACTTATGTCCATGTTTTTCTCCTCTAGTAGGCTATAAACCAATGTGTCTCAATCTTAGCTTTGTATTAAGTATTTTTTTAATAGAATAGGTGGGCCTGAATATCTGTATTTAAAAAAAAAGTTTCAAAGATAATTCTGATGGTTAGCGAAGGTTAAGAACCACTGTGTTAAGCTTCCAGAGAATATAAATATTACTGGACTTCATAACTCGGGGGATAACATAAACATCTCTAAACTTCACTGCTGAACTCATTAATATAGGTAAATCAATGAAATAGTACTTTTTCTTATAAAAAAAGTTTTCCCTTACAGTGATTTGATTGTACAAATATTTCTTAAAGTTCTGTCAGTACACATACATGAGAATATCACTACAAAATTTAACTCTCTTAAGATTTCAAAAACAAGGACTTCACGATAAATTAGTACTTTTCTTAAAAATGAATATTGGAAAAGTTCCTTAAAGGATCAAATTTAAATTACTGCACTAATCCTTGAAACATTTATAATTATCTATATAATTTAAATGTTATAGAATTCTTGGGAAAAAAAACCCCACGTTTAAAAAATTAATCACAGTTTCACTTGCAGCTGAACACTAAGAAATGAATATGTGTATAGCAGCAACAACAGAAACTTTTCTCCACCTCCAGAAACCAAGGTCACTGGTTATCTGATAAAAATCTGTACATTTTATTCAGGTGTAACACTTGTACTGTGCTTCAAGTAAACTTCTGAAACTTAATGAGACAGAATGCTATCATCTGCTGGCTCATTATGATATAGAGGAATGAGTCTGAAATATGGAAAGGAGTAAGAAGAAATCATGATTTAACTACAAGTAAAAAATAATGAATAGTCAAACATTCTGTTTGGCTTTAGCTAAGAGAAAATTTGAATTTGATATCTGAATCTCTTGTATAATTTTTTTTTTAAGGAACAAAGATGCTATTAAAAATATTCAATGTAAAAAGAGTTAGGGAGTTCCCTGGTGGCCTAGTAGTTAGGATTCTGGGCTGTCGCTGCCATGACCCGGGTTAGATCCCTGGGGGGGAACTGAGATTCCCACAAACTGTGTAGCATGGCCAAAAAAAAAAAAAAAAAAAGAGAGAGAGAGAGAGTTAAATTATTTCTTAATGATAGGTTCATTACTTTTTATAAATAGCTACTAAAAATGAAAGCTTTAAGAGAGAAAATTAATCAGTGCTTCAGATTTTGAGTGTTGCTATAGCAGACGTGTTTTATCTGCAAATACTCCAGGTCAACATTTCTGCATGCACACAATAAACAATTATTATGCGAGATGATAAACCACAGCAAAACAGAAAATACTACAAAACATAAGCAATGACCAAGAAGAAAACAACAACAAAAATGTCCACTTGGGAGGGTGGGTGAGGCAGGAATGTTATTCACTTCATCCATTTAAAAAACTGTGGTCTCATTAAGATGTATACAAATATTAAAGATCCTACTCCTAGAAGTCTTACTTTGAAAAGTATCATTTGAAGTCAGCATTTAAAGAATAAGAAGATATGACTTAGAATGATTTCTATTACCTAAACACAGAATTGTTAATAAAACTGAAACAGCAATGTAGGGTTTTTACATTTATTATTAAGTTTATTGTTAGATACTTTACCTTTTTTTTTCTTCTGCTCATGTCTTATTTTCTAACTGCTGAGTACTGTTTATAAAATTGAAAGCTCTTGTTACTTGTACAGTATACCATCACATCATAAGCAAATTGGGGTAGTTTGACCTTTTCCTTTCCAATTCTTATGTCTCTTTTTCCTTATTGATTGGGTTGGCTAATGCCTCCAAAACCAGATTTAGTAGTAGTGGTGATAGCAGGCATCTAGTATTTCCCCTTAATTAGGATACTGAATTAAGGTACTGATGTTTGGTTTGAGTTACATATGTTTTATCATATTACAGAATTTTCTAGTAATTCTTATTTTAAGTTGCTTTCTTTTAAAAAAATCAGAAAATGGGTTTTTAAAGTGACTTTTCAGTATTTATGGAGATAATTACATAATTTTTCCTTAGATCTACTAATATAGCAAAAATACCAATACTTATTCATAAATATTCCCAGCCTGTTTGATGTTAGGGAAGCCCAGTTTGTTTTCTATTGCAGGAAAAAGGTATGTTTCCAAATAATCAAATAAGAATTGTGTTAGACTATCTACTCAAATACATATAAGTCAAACAGAAGTATTTAACTTATTTGATCCAACTTACTCCTTACTTTCACTTTTACAAGTAGGATTCAAAACAAACTGATATTTTCTTGTAAGTACTGAACATACTCAAATTAGTGGCATAAGTTCTTCCAGGTTTCATCTAGGCTCTGTTCTTACTCAACTCTCCCTCAAACAATCTCATCCATCTAAGGTTTAATTAGTACATTCTAGAACTCCCAGATTTTTCCCTGCAGCCCAGCCCTCAAACCTGAAACCCAGTCCAGCCAAGCCAATTCTCTACAGTCCTCTCCACTTGAGGTCCTCAAAGACCTGGAACTGGGCTTAAGAAGAACAGAACCCAAGCTTTTCTTCCTCAAACTTGGTCCTCATCCAGAGCTCTCTAACCCTGGGCTGATGACCCCACTACCCACCCAGTCACTAAGCCAGAAACTTCAGAGCCATTCTTGACAAAGCTCCCCACCCTCCACTATCTCTAAAGAATTATTTTTATCTCATGAATCTCTCAACTTTGGAATACCTGTACCTCCTTCCAACTCCCCTGACTCCATTCTGGTGTAAGCTTCCATTATCTAAACTAGTCTCCCTGATTAGTATTCAATCATGCCCAACCCAAGTAATCTTTTAAAAAGTCAATCTGGGCTTCCCTGGTGGCGCAGTGGTTAAGAATCTGCCTGCCATTGCAGGGGACATGGGTTTGAGATCCCACATGCCGTGGAGCAACTAAGCCCGTGTGCCACAACTACTGAGCCTGTGCTCTAGAGCCCGCAAGCCACAACTACCGGCCCACGCGCCACAACTACTGAAGCCCGCGCGCCTAGAGCCCGTGCTCCGCAACAAGAGAAGCCACCGCAATGAAGGGCCCGTGCACTGCAATGAAGAGTAGCCCCCGGGGCTCACTGCAACTAGAGAAAGCCTGAGCACAGCAATGAAGACCCAATGCAGCCAAAAATAAATAAATAAAATAAATGTAAATATATATATATAGAAATATCTCATAAACAATCACAACAAATAAACTTAAAAAAAAAGCCTATCTGTTCACATCAATCCCCTGCTTGTGATAAAGATTTTTTAAAAATCTTTAATAAAGTCTAAGCCATTCCCATCTCTCCATCACAGATTCCTTCTCCCTTCCCCTATTGTTCTCAAAGCTCTAAACTAGGCCTTCTTTCAGTTTTTGGAAGTCAGACAATAACATTCTTTTGTGCCACAAGGCCTTTGCACCTACAATCCTATTGCATAAAACATGCCCACACATGCTTCAATTCTTAGAAGAGGTATCAATTCCTCAAGTAAGTTTCCTAACACCCTCCCCCAATTCCTACTACACATATTTCCTTCAGAGCATAAGAACTGCAATAAGTTATAGTTTGTAATAAAAAACATAATTTGAAAAATGTGCAAACTGAGTATACTGGGAAAAACACACTGACAGGCTTAAACGTAGGAAGTAATTTTAAGAAAACTATTAACTACTTTCTGGAACAATGGAGTTATCTTGCATTTCTTTTCCATAGGTAAAAATGTCATACTCTAGAGTAGCACTCTCCAATCAAAATACAATAAAGCCACATATACAATTTAAAATTTCCCAGTAGCCAATTAAAAAAGAGGTGAAATTAATTTGTTACTTAACCCAAAGTATCAAAATATTATTATTTTAACATGTAATCAATGTAAAATCTATATTTTACATTAGTTTTTGAAATCTGGTGTGTATTTTATACTTAATGCACATCTTACTCTGGATTAGCTTTATTTCAAGTGGCACACGTGGCCACTGGCTTCCGTATTGCACAACATAGCTCTAGAAAATAATATCCTATTTCTTGTACTTAAATAGCTTGCTAACAGAATCAGAGCTATTTTTAAAAGAGCATGACATTAAACAATTTTAACCTCTATCAACAAGGATATGTCTCACGTTTAAACCCTTCAAAACATTTTAAATTATGCAAACATTCCACGCTGCTGAAAAGCCTAAATTCAAAATAAAAATTCAGGTAAACAATTTTAAAACTGCGTATTTATTGACCATCTGAGCAGATTAAAGCAAGATGGGTGCTCCCGACTATTGCTAGTAGGAGTGATTTTATTACAACCTCTTAGAAAGCAATTGGCTTTCACTTTGATTTAGTAACTCCACTTCTAAGACTCAGTCCTATGGAAATAACCAAATTACCTACAAACTTGTTCACCGAGATGCAATATGATTCATTCATATATGTATGTGTGTATGAAACTCGTATATCCATAGGGAAAAAAACAAAACTAAATGTAAACCAAAATGTTCAGTTATCTTTTTGTAGTGTGATGACTAATGACATATTTTTCTATTATTCCTTTAAATATATATATTTATTGAGTGCTACTCTGTCCCAAGTGTTAAAACAGATGGATATGTGCCACTAAGAGGCATACCAGTTTTCTTTACACTTGCCACATTTTCCAAATTTTCTATAGTAAAAGTGTATTACCCTTTCATAATTTTAATAACCAGAAGAATATGGAGTGAATGCTGATTTGGCCAAGTCAACTGTAAAGGGATATTTCTGAGTCAACTGGGGAAGAATTTGAATATGGCCTTGAATATTAGTTTAGATGAAAATTTCTTGAAGTGGTAAGGGAGTCTAACTGACTAAATCAAAACAACCTACAAAACAGTCTGTATGATAAGATTTCATTCTGGTAAAAAGTACACATACATAAATATATGTGTGGAAAGATATGCACTGAACTGTTTACAGTGGGATTCCTGGGTAATGGGAATGTAATTTTTTTTTTTGATTGACTATTTTCTACGATGCTTCTGTATGCTTCTGTAATAAGACTTAAAAAATTAAACTATACACACACACACACACACACACACACACACACACACACGCACGCACCTTACTGAGCATCTGCTACATACGATAGGTTCTATAAGGGGTAGGACTGAGTAATGGAGCCAAAACTTAAAGAAACTTACAATTAATTATGAGGACCAATATAGGAAGACAGGAAAAGTAATTAACACAAGGCAGAATATAAACACCAAATAAAGTAAAATGTGGTTTTAAAGATTCTAAGAAAAAGATCTCACTTGACTGGAAAGAGTGGTGAAAATGAGAAAAAAAAAAACTTCATGAAAGAGAATTTGAAATGCGAAGGATTTTAATTAACAGAGGAAACGGCAGGCACTAAAGATAAAGCATGGGGCAACTGTCAAAGAGCAGGAAGTCACATCACAGAGTTTGGCTGGAATGTAGGATATATGAAGCGAGTAGGCAGTATGCTGGGAAAGTAGGCTGTGTGGGCCTTGACTTTTCAGAAGGGAGTATGTACCTCTGAGTTTTTTGAGTTTAGCAATGGGGAAAATCTTAGAGGTTCCAATTCTAGTAACTGTCCTACCACTTCTCATCATCTCTATTGCTACCATCTTGGTTCAAGCCACTACTATCATCTATTTATTTTTAACTTTTGATGTATTATTTATTTATTGAAATACAGTTTATGTACAATATTGTTAGTTTCAGGGGTACTACATACAGATTTGACGTTTGTATTCATTACAAAATGATCATTTAGCTGTATTAGTCACCAACTCCTAATGAAATCTTCCTGCTTCCACTCTTGCACTCCTATAATCTACTTACTGTACAGCAGTAAGATCTGTCTGTACAGCCAGACAGATCCTTTTAAAAGATAGATTATGTCACATCTCTACTCAAAAACCCTGCAATAGCTTCCCATCTCACACAGTAAAAAACCAAAGACATTAGAATTTCTACGAAGCCCTACAACACTGCCCTCTCACACTCTAAATCTCTGATTCCAATACACATACACAAACATGCATGTGCACACACATATACAAATGCCAAGAAAGTGAAGCTCTATAAGGGCTATTTTTTTTTTAATTTGATCATTTCAGTGACCCTAGCACCTAGAACAGGGCCTGACATATAGTGAGTGCTCAATAGGTATCTGCTGTATGAATGAAAGGAAGAAAACACCATGATGTTAGTAGATATTTAATTGAAATGGTTCGTGGCATATTGTAAATATTTACATAAATAGAACATGCAGTGAATTTATTCTAATTTACTACTTAATTTTCCTCTGGAAACTACTCACCAAAATAGTGCTTGTAAATTAAGCTTTGAGCATACAGACAACCTTTAAGTTAGTTACTTGGAATAGGGGTGGTGGTGACTGAGGAATGATAGGATGGAGTCTTAAATCTCCTATTTTTCCTCTTTTTTCACTTTTCCCAAACTCCTTACTTCCCTGCTTCTTCCCCACATATAGTGTCTTCCTTTTCTCTTTCCCAGGGAATACATCTAATTGAGACCTGTAAGTCCTACCCTAGGCTAAGGCCAGAAATAGAAATTAGAAGTGTGATACAGGGCTGTTGAGATGGTTGGCAGCAATTAGAGAAGAGCCCAGGCAAGGGAAGTTACTGCAGAGGACCCTTGGGAGGGCAACAATTCTTAATTCAAATATTTTCAAATTAAAAGCTCCTTGTATTTTAAAAGGAAATCAACACAAAATAACACTAACTCCTTCCTGTCCTCTTTTTAAATATACACTGCTGAAAGATGAGAGTGATTCTTTGTTTTTAAATGAAAAACCTGAACTTTGTATTTTATTATGATTTCAAGCATACAACAAAGTTTAGAAAAATACATACAGTGAATGATCAAGTGCACACCACCTGGCTGTGTTATATCTTAATCTTTACCAAATCTGCTTCAGATTTATTTTAAAGACAGTACAGTTATGGCTGAAAAACCATGGACTCTTCCTAGATCCCTTATTCCTCTCCAGTTCTCCAGAGGTAACTTTAACTGATTTGGAATTTATCATTCCAATGCATGTTTTCATACTTTTGCTACATATTATACGATTCCCATAAAATATATCGTATTGGCGTGTTTTAAAAACTACATAAAGAGTATATAAATATGAAAAATAAAACTGTCATATCTTGGCTCTGTCACCAGCTGTTTGACCTCAGGCAAGTTACTTAACATCTCTGTGCCTAAGTTTCCTTTCTGAAAAGTGGGGATACCACCTCCTAGCTTACAGGGTTGTTGTGAGGACTAAATGAGTTAATATATTGCATATAAATCACTTAGAAAAGTATCTTGCTGGGAATTCCCTGGCGATGCAGTGGTTAGGACTCTGAACTTTCAATGCCGAGGGCTTGGGTTCAATCCTTGGCCAGGGAACTAAGATCCCACAAGCCGCATGGCACAGCCAAAAAAAAAAAAAAGAAAAGTATCTTGCTCACAGGAAGTAGTGTATACCAGTGTTAGTAACTATCATATAAAGTTGCAAAAGAATCTGTGACTGTGTGTGTACGTGTATGTATGCGTGTATATATATACTGATTGAGAAAAGATTAATTACCAAAGTGAAATGTATATATACTCCATATAACATCAGATAGTTCCAAAATTGTGTAGAAACCAGAAATACTTATAAATTTCAGGCTGGAAAGGTTCACTAGCCTACTTGAAGAGGAATTGAAAGTGCTAAGCATAGAGAGAAAAGGGTATTTTTTAACTTACAAATTGTAGGTAAAATTAAATAAGAATATCAACGTTTGGTTTAAATAATGTATGACTGTTTAAAAATGCCTAAAAATTTAATGTCCTCCTTTTATGAGTTTTTGGGGGTAGGCTTGGGAGAGAAGGGGTAATCCCTCAATGAGATGCTATTCAAAGACTTCTTAGATTGTTAAGGGAGGCACGTTAGAATTTCACACAAAATAAAACATTATTTGATAAATTTCACTATTTTCCTGAAAAAGTTTTTAACTTACTGTAAGTAGGAAAAAAATGAGAATTTAAAATGATGTTTTAAAATAGGATTCACCTAGATTACAAGATTTTTGTAGACAATTGGATTCTGCAAAATTTATCAATGCAACTGTGGATACATTTTCTTTGCTTTGATTATAGGATTATTTTTATAATAGTCTCTAGGTCAAAAGACCAGAAAACACTAAAATTTAATGTCCTACATATTATGTGAATATCTATACTTTTAATAGATATCTAGAAAAGGGTGTCTATGCCTTGAAGATTAATGAATATAATGATACATAAACAGAGGAATTCGATCTAATGAGCATTTAATAGGTAACATTTACTTGCCTAGATGTTTTACACAGGATCTGCTTTTTAATACATGTGAAATATCATCGTGGACAAAATTTAGAAGACTACCATAGATACTTTGTTTAAACACATCTACTTCTGCAAAGAGTTAAAAATGAGTACTGCAAAAGCCAATATTTAAGTTGGTAAAGCATATAAAATGTAGAGAAACTGTGTAGATTATGCCAACACAATAGCGTTGAAACAGTTGTTTCCCTTAGAGTTTAGCATATATCCATGTCTAAAAGTTAACAGAAAGCAACAATTAAATGTAACATCAAGGATTAGACTGTGTCTCCCTCCCATCCTACCAAAAAAACTAAAACGTAGCTGGTGAAAGGGAAGATTAAAGTTTAAAAGTAAAGTTTTACTTTTCTTCTCCTAAAGTGAGAACTTTGAAACGGAACTACTGATTTTGTTTCATTTGCTCCCTAGTAAAATATTTCCATGAAGGGGTTAGTCCTTCCCTCGGCCCCAAAAGAAGATTCAGTGGGAAACCAAGCTGTAACTTGAATTAACCAACAAGAGAAAAACCTAGTCATTCTCAGCACTTTCCTAATGGTGAAAGGATCCTACCACCGTTCACCCTATACTCCGTCCCCTGCCCAAGCAAGACGTAGCACGTGCCAAACAGGACACTTAAAGTATAATGGTCCAACTTTTCGCACGCAGTCTGGGGAGGGGACGCAGACTATTTCTTGAGGAGTGCAAGAAGGGAGCAGAAAAGGTCCTCTCAGGAAGGGATGAAGGACCTTTGGTGCCGTCTCCTCTGCCTGTTGGAGGACTCAAAATCCGCTTGCTTCAGAGACCCTAGGAAGCATCACATTCTGGTCGCGGCTGGCCTAGGGCCTGGGAGAAGCAGTCAGTGTTTACACCTGTCACGAGGGACGGGGAGAGAGAAAGAGGAAGCCGGAGCAAAGCCCCAAACTTCTTAACAAGCTCCCGGGAGGGAGCGGCCGGTGCGGAGCTGTAGGCAGGTGGAAGCTGCGGGGCAGGGCGAGACCGTGGCAGCCGGGGACGTTGGAAAGGCTCTCACTTCCCCGGCCGGTGCCCGGTATGGCAAGGAGGGGCCGTGTGCTTTAGGCGCCGCCGCCGGCGTCCCCGCACCCGCCGTGGAAAAGGACAGAGCCCGGAGCGCGCAGGCCCGCAGAGCCGGCACCGTCCCCGCAGCCCCCCAGCTCCGCGGCAGGTGCCCCCGGCCCGGGCGAGGATCCGGCCGGTGGGCTGGGCCGGGTCCCCCATCCTCTTTCCCCCGCGCGGCTGGGGGAGCGGAGCGGTGGCGCTTACCTGGCTCGTCCGGGGCGGCCTCGATGGGCATGGCTCAGGGGCCCGAGGAGGAACTGGCTCCCCGGGGAAGGACCGGTTATTCGGACGCGGAGCTGGTGAAAGCGGAAGGCAGGCTGCTCTCAGCCCTGTCAGCAAAGCAGCGCCATGGACGCCCACCCGGAGTTTCAGCGCTGCCGCGAGACCCCCATCCCATTACCCTCCGCCCTCTTCCGCCGCCGCCGCCGCCGCCTCCACCTCCTCCTCCGCGGAGACCCCCCGCCCACTCCACACACTCTCCCATCATGCAGCGGGAGAACCGCTGCCGCCGACACGTCACTTCCGGGCGCAGGTGGCTAGGTCGGGGCCGGGCGCTAGTGGGTGCTGGGGGGTGGGGGGGAGGACACTCCGGGGAAATCAGTGTCACTGAACGCTTACCCCTGCGCAGGCGCAGTCGCTCAGAGCGCCGGCGCCGTCGCTCAGAGCGCCGGCCGCCATTTTGGGTGCGGGCAAGCTGCCCTTTTTCTTGACTTCCTCGCGAGTCATCGAGCTGTGAGGGGGTAAGAAGTACTCTCGCACTCCGCGACTCCTGAGGCAGCGCTTCGGGAGAGGGACAGGTGCTCCTCAGCCGGCTAACGTCAACGTTCAGCTCAGGACTGAGTTAAGTCTCTTGCTCTCCAAGTAAAAATTGCAAAGGTTTTGAAATACGGAACCCTATCTTCTCCACCAAAAACCTGCTGGAGAGCACTTATCAGCTTGCTCTTTTCGCCCCGAAAAACGACTTTTTCGTTCACCGTCTAAGTCCCTTCCTCTTTCTAATTTAAGCTGACAGAAGAGGAAGCTGATATATTGAAATAACAAAGAAGAATTAAATCAAATTTAAAATGGAAAACAAGAGGGAAAGCAGCTGCCGAACTAACAAATCGTCTTCGAGACCAACAACAAAAAAATTGGGGGGTTTTGCTAACGTATTGAGACGGTGGTCATTTTTCATAGATGCTGCGGAAGACTATTCGATGAAACTAAAGAAATCAAATCAACTTCCGCGTTTCTTTAACAGCGGTCATAACATTTTTCTATCATCAGTCTTGGTCATTTGCATTTTTACAACCTTTCCCCTTCCTTTGTAATGTAGAACACCGGCCACTGTAAAAACCAGACCGCCAGGCTGCAAGGATTATTGTTACCGTCCGGGATGATGAGCCCGGGGTCCTATCCTGCAATCCTGAGCCCTACCGCGTGCTCATTCTGCTCACTTTTGCCAAACCTGCACCGGCAATTTGAATGATTTAAAATCGTTCCGGAATAGCAAAGCTCATCAGCTACGCGAAGAAACAAGGTTGGAAAACACCCCCTCAGCCACAGGGAAGTGGCCACCCCTTTGAGTGGAGGAATTATACAAATCAGGGGAAAGATAAGGACAAAAGCAGTTCATCAGGGTTGATCCCGCCTCTGCAATGTTCTAGACAACTTAACTTGGAGCGCTAAAATAGACACGCATGTGTCTCTTTACAACTCAGTCGCTGTAAGATATACGGAGACTGCATCACTTTAAATTGGAGTACCAATTGCTTTGTGGAGGTGCTGGATTTTTTGTTATTGCTCAGTCACTAAAGCAAGAAAAATCTATATAGTTTGTCAAATTTAATCCTATTGTATTTCGCCCCCTGCTGGTTTTGCTCGTGTGCAACCATATATATGCTATATATACGCGATATATATATCGCTATAAATGTTTATTGACCAGGAAGGAAAGAAACAAAAATATTTGTGTGTGTGTGTGTGTAGAAACTGGAAATGAATTGATTTTAGATGAACACATGCTTGTTCTAATTTGATAGCTCAACTAAACAGAAATATCAGAATAAGAACATATGACAAAATCCTAAAGCAGACCCTAGATCAAGAAAATGTTTAAACTGAAATAATAAATTTAAACATCAAAATATTAAAAAGAAAACTGCGTTCAGAAAAATATCTTCCTAATTTCTTACATAACATGATTACAAAATGATGATTTTTGTCAAGTAAATGCAGAAACCAATTCTATTAACTTAAGGACAACAATACAGAAATCAGTGTCCAACGTTGTATATAGAAATTGAGTCACTGTTTGGCCAGCTGACTTGTGAGCAATCAACGAACTTGTAATTGGTAATCTTACACATAATTCTGAAGACAGCATTCCAATGCTTATGAAATTGTATTACAAAAAGAAAGTATCTCTGAATGTTTTGAAGATGATGAAAACATTAACATTCATTGTATTTGCATCCAATGATAGTATTGTTTTAATTTGTTTTTTAAAAGTTATGACCATAACTACTCAAGATTTTTCATCAAGAAAAGAAAAATTAAATGGCCAGTTATCATTTGTTGTATTTACTTCTAGTTTTTTCTCCTGTGCAGACTTTTTACAAAATTGTCATCATAATGTAAGCCAATTTTGTATCTTTTTTTCACTTAATATTATGTTGTAAGTATTTCATCCTGTTGTGTTTTTTTTTATATAAAACTTTGATTTTAATTGCCTACATAGTATTCAGCTGAGTGGACATAACCATGATTTATCCATTATCCTATTAGTGGATATTTTCCACTATTACAAATAATACTGTATTGATGAACATTTTGTGCTTGTGGCTTTGTCTGATTTTAGGAATTTTTTTTCTCAATATAAAAACAATTGAGCCAAAAGGCTATGAATGTTTTATTGGCATTTCATCATCTCATATTATTTTCCAGAAGATTTATATCAATTTACAACACTACCAGTAATATAGGAGTATACCAATTTTACTACCTCATCACCAGCAGTGGATAATAATTAAAAGAGAAAAAAAGATTGAATTGTACTTTGTAGACTAAAAAGTTGAAAGGAACTTAACTCATATTATATTGTATAAGAAATCAACAAACAAGCAGGCACAAAACCCCACCCATGTGGCGTTCTGAAAAAGCAATACATAGACCTGGGTCTGTGAACAGGCTCTATTATCACTATGATTTTGTGTAAATTACTTAACCTCTCTGGAGCTCAGTCTTCTTACATGTCAAATGAGAGACTGGAACTAGACCACATGCTCTCCACTCTCTTAGGACATAACTATTTAACACATTTATCTCTTTGAGAATATGATCAAAGCTTTGGCCATTTCTGCAGAAAATGCTCATCCCACGGATGCTCAAAATTTCTTAGGCCTCTTAAATCTCATTCATGGAAGAGGTTCTATGAACTGCAGCTTCAGAAACCCTGTACCAGATGATCTCCAAGGTCTCTTCCACATCTAAACATTTCCTATGGTTTTATTTTATAACCCAGTAAATACTTTATGTCTAAATAATACTTTTTAGTGGATAAACGAACATATATTCATAGATGGTCACTATTCAGCACTCAAACTAGAACTATAAGTATCAATATGGTTAGATTATAAATACAAATATGAAGTTCAAAATGAGTATATATGATATGAATTTTACAATGTATGTAACTTTTTAAAATAAACCAATACTTCATTATTTATGGATGTACATTTTTATAATAAAGTATAAAAATATGGACTGGAATGATAAACACAACATTCATTAGAGGCTAGTATGGAATAGGTCAGAAAGCGCTAAAGAAGACTTTATGTTATTGCAAAGTTTTATATCTTTAAAAAAAATCTGAAGCAAATGTGAAAAACCATTTACATTTTTTGTTTCCACTTTTATTGAGGTATGATTAACAAATAAAAATTGTATCTATTTAAGGTGTACGACCTGATGTTTTGATCAAACCATTTACATTGAATTCCAGGTAGAGGGTACATGAGTGTTTGTTATATAATTCTCTGACATATTCTGCATTCATTTTTTTCATGGTTAAAAAATAACTTTTCCAGAACCAGTTAGTTTAAAACCATGAATTGTGAACAGTATCCTAGAGATAGTTTCTGATGTATTATGCTAATGCTGATATCTTAAATTTGCACAACTTTTCAAAGTGCTATTAAGTATATTATCTCTTCTGACTCTCACATAGACCCCCTTAGAATGAATTAATGCCATTTTATAGAAGGTGTGATCGCAGACATTGGGATTTTACAAAATTAAAAAGTTAGAGATGGATTTAGGGCTAGAACCGTGATTTCCTGATTCAAAATTCTTTCCCCCTACACCATTTGGCCGTCTCACTTTATAGAAGAGTAATAATGTAGTCCCTCAGATTCCTCATAGTAAAGACAATTTGCCTCATTTCATCATTTAATACACTGTCCCCATTTTCTTCATGTTTTCAAATGGAGTTTTTTTCTTCTCACAATAAGTGTGGTTAATAAATGGAACATGCCTTCACTATAATCTAAGTATTGTGTATATTGAATTTGAGCCATTGAAAACTTTGCTGAAAAAGTTTCAGCAACTTGAGAAATCATCTAGTCCAAAAGCAGTCTCATCCTCACCTCTCCCTTCAATTTTACAGGTAAGATTAATAATGTCCTAAGAGGTTAAATGACAGTGATGTCCTCAGTTATCCAATTGGCTTGTAGAGAACTAGGTATTAGAAGCTAGAAGCCAGGTTTCATGTTCCTAATCCAGTGTAATCTCCATTTTTACTCTACATTATTTCTTGTTTGTTATAATCTTCTCTTTTTTACCAAAGCACATAAGAAACCAAAACTATTTGGAACCGAAATGAACTTGTTTTCTATGCTCAGCTGGCTGCGGCCATAATATAAGATGTGCTGAAGATAAATATTCATGTTAGATATAAATTATCTTAATCATATGGAATAAAAGTATAAAAAGAAACTTGTTTCATAGTGGGAATACAATTAAACTTTTTTGTTGCTAATGTTTTTTTTGTTGGTTTGATGGGGATTTCACCATTTTATACTTTGTGGAAGTGTGATGAACAACAGAGATTTGGTTTTTTATTCATTCCGACTGGTCCTTCTTGAACTTGCTTATCAAGCTTATTGTATAAATAATGAAAATTACTATTTAATGTTGTGGTACTTTCTGGACTACTGGATAGCTAGAACATTCTAGAAAAATATTCACTATGTCAGGGCAATATAGACCTTTCCAAGGATGAAGTTTTGAAGGATAGGCTCCTGGGGGTCAGAATTCACATTAATACATAGCATTTAAATTAAGGACCCCAAAGACATTTCCTAGGTGTAGGGGAAGAGGGGTCAATGCCTAAACTTAACTCCTCTTTAGTTGCCTTTATTAACATATTGAAATAACCATCACAGAAGTGATTGGCTAATCAAATGAGCTACTTAAAAACAACTAGATCTACATTATTCAGTATAGTAGCCACTAGCCACATGTGGTTGATGAGCACTCAGAATGTGTGTAGTCTATATTGAGATGTGCTATTGTATGAAATACACACAGGATTTTGAAGACCTAATAGAAAAAATAATGTAAATGATCTCATTAATAATTTAAAGATATTATTACATGTTGAGATAATATGTTAGATATATTCAATTAAATAAAATCTTTTGAAATTAATTTCCCCTGTTTCTTTTTATTTTTTTTAAAAGTGTAGCTACTGGAACGTTTTACATCACATATGTAGTTCGAATTATATTTCTATTAGACAAACTAGAGTATTACTTTTATGAAAAATTTCCATCTGTCTTTAACTTTGTGTGGTAGCAGGATCCAGGGAAATATGACAGAGAAAATTTCATGCAACTTAGACTTGCACGAGGGCAGAGATTTCTTATTCACTTCTTTGTTCCCAACTTCAAGAACATTGCCTGGCACAGGGTTGATGACAATACACATTTGTTGAACAAATGACATTCTCTTGGATCAGTAGGATGAGTGTTTCCAGAAAAAACTTTGAAAAATACTTGTTACTAGCTTTCTTGAGCCTTTGCTGTTTACTATGTTATTCAATGGTTTAAAGTTATCCTGTCCTTGATTATTTTTGTAATTTGTCTTTTAAAATTAATTAACAACTTACTGAACACCTTTATGCACTCAGCATTGTGCTAAAGGACTATAAAGAAACAGGCCTTGGTTCTTGCCCGTAAACAAGAGTTTACAGTCCAGTTAGGGAGACAAGACCAATATACCTGAAACAAGTGCCACCTTGAAACTTCTGATTCTGTAAAACAGAGAACAATTAAATGCCGAGCTGCATAGAACTGGTGAAAGTAACTGGAGTTCAGAGAAGAGGAAGATCTGCTGGAGTAGTTGGAAAATGCTTCACTTCAGATATGTGTTTGCCCCAGTGTATCTGATTGGTTCTACTGGCAGTGGGGCAGCTCTCCAGACTCCTCCAGGCCCAGTGCTTCAGGCCCTGCCCCTCCTTCCTAACTAGGGTATCCGATGAACTTCTCTCAACTCTATGCTGTTTCCGTGGAAGTGCAGTCTGCCCAGGTACTGTTCTCACACTGCAACTCCTGAATTATCTCAGGCTTCTTTGGAGCCAGGATCTTATACATTACTCAGAGAACTTAAGGATAATCTTCTCATCGTTATTTCTCAGGGACCCAAAACGTTTGCCCTTCATGTTTTTCACATGTTCCCTGTTCTCCCAACTCTCATGCCAGGTCTCTGCAACCCTCTTGGCTATCCCTTCCTCATGTCTTTTGTCAGACCAGGTAGCAGCAGCCCCAGGAAGACCACCGATGGAAACTTCCCTGTGCCCCCGAACGACCAGATTAATGATGCTGAGCTGGAAGTTGCTCCCTGCCCCGAGCTAATGCTCCTTCAGTTCTTCCCCTCACACCCCTCACCTACTTTGAAGCTCAGTGCCTGCAACCAGGCCTGGGATGCTGGCATTCTGGCAGCTGCTCCCTGCTATCAGAAAGAGAGGCAGCTGGGTATATGGATAGAGAATTCGATTTAAAGTGGAATAGATACTGGTCAGAACCTTAGCAACATCACAGAACCTTGCTGAGAAATTTTCTCAGCTGTAAAAATCGAGACAGTACCCCTACCTCACAGAGCCGCTATCCAGACGAGATGCACTAATGTATGTAAGAGATTTCAGTATAGAGCCTGGTGTTAGTCCCTCAGTGGGAAACCCTACTGCCACCTAACTGATCCTTCCCCCAGACCAGTGATTCAAAACCAGGGGCGATTTTGCCCCCTCTTCGCTTGCCCAGGCCATTTAGCAATGTCTGGAGAAACTTTTGGTGGTCACAACTCAGGTGGAGGTGCCGCTGGCATCTAGTGGATAGAGACCAGGGATGCCATTCAACATCCTGCCATGCAGAGGGTGGCCTCCACAACAAAGAATTATTCAGTCCAAAATGTCAGTAGTTGCTAGGTTGAGAAATCCTGCTCCAGACCACCCTGGAGCTGCCAGGTGCTACTGTACTGCTTTGGCTAATTCTGTCCACTGGGTCTGTTAATCCTGGGCCCCTCAAGTGTCTGCTACTGCACTTAAAAACTTAAAAGCACTCCAGGAGCCAAATTTCTGCACCAGCTTTACAGAGGGTTCCTTACTGCCATTTTGGGCTTCTTCTGGTGTGTTAGAGCTGACAGAGACAATAATTTTGGTGTCTGGCCTCTGGGCCCACTTAAGTACACCAGACCCTAAATTCTCACAGCTCTGTAGCTCCCATGAACTAAATGTTGCTGTACTGCTTTCCTTGTTAGAAAATCAGGCCAGACTTCTCCCAGGACGGAGCAAGAAAGACTTGTTCAAGGGCTATGCTGGGATCTTCCTCTTCTCTGAGCTAGAGAGGAGGACTTGTCTTCAGATCCCAGAGAGGGTCTTTTCCTCCCTTCATTAATACCATCAAGATGAGTGTCTCTCAGGTGAGCAAGTAAGCCTGAAGCTTAGGGCTCAGAAGCAGACAGCGTCCCTGTGGGCTGGTTATCATTCCTCTCCACACCTTTAGTCCTGCCATGACCCTGTCTTAGATTATTTTGCCTCATGAACCTGGCATATATTATTTTTGCTTTCCCCTCCCCAAACTAAAAGACAAAGACAATTGGCCACAATAAGCCTCCTGATATGATGCAATGTGAAGTACACAGATCACAGATGAAACATACAGGTCACAGAGGTACACAGTATTCTTGCCAAATATATTTAGCCTGAATCTAAATAAGCCTTTAAACCTATGTTCCATTTTACAGGAAATGCTGGAGGAACCAGTTGAACAGGACTACAAAGACACAATCATACCAATCCAGTACCTGGATTATTGGACAAAACAAACAACTTGGTCTCTTCAAAAGGGATATTCTAGATTAAAAGAGACAAGGGAAATAATAACCAAATGTAGTGCATGGTTCTTAATAGGATCCTGATTTGAACAAAACAGTTATAAAAGACATTTTGGGGGTAACTGAGGAAATCTGAATGTGGATGGCCATGAAATCCTCTTGAGAAATTATTATTCACTATTTTAGATATAATAATGAAATTATGGTCATGTATGAGAACTTCCTTACTTTTTGGAAGTGACTAAAATATCATAATAAGTGTAATTTATTTTAAAATGGTTCAGAAAAAAAGACCATGTACATAGAGATAAGGAAAATATGGCAAAATGCTAGCAATTATTGAATTGAATCAAGGTGGTGGATATCCTGGTGTTTATTGTACTATTCTTTCTACTTTTCTCTATTTTGAATATTTTCATAATGAAAAGTAAAAGAAAAGACTATTAAAAATGCCTGAGCATATGAGGTTTGGATTTCCCTTACATTTATTTCCAAATTACTGCACACCCTAGGCAATCATTGTCAAACACACATTTCTGATTCTGGAGCAGATCTTGTAAACAGTGATCTTGTAAAGTGTTTTAAAGATATAGAAAGGAGAAAACAAGCAAGGACTGCAACTCCCAAATCAATTGTAATTAGTTTAAACCCTCTAATATGTGCAAATATGGTAGAATTACAATTCTGTTCAACAAGGAGCAGTTCTAACGCAGCATTAGCAAGAAAACAGCAAGAATTATGTTATCATGAGTACTGCACTATTTAAGTGGCAGTATCAACTGAAGCCCTCTCTCTGACTTTCCAATACTGTTTCCTCTGCATGGAATGCCCTTCTTTCTGCTTCTCACAGTGGTCGGTTACCTTTTTGTTTTTGAGAGCTCAGCATCTGAACCCCTTTTCATACATTTGAGACAATTGCTAACTTATGAGACTAGGTGGGAGGCAAAGCCTTCCTCCAAGTATAAGAGCTGAAAGTGCCAGTATGGGGACTTAAAGACAGCTGCAGGATTTTTGCCCCTCTTTGCATTTTGAGATGGAGTTTATCTTCCTTCTACTTGAGTGTGTGCTAGCTTGTGGCTTGATTTGACCAACAGAAGTGGTGGAGACGGTGCTGTGTAACTTTTCAGGCTGAGCATTAAGAGATCTGAAGCTTTTGACTTTGCTGCTTGGAATGCTCCCACTTTGAAGGGAGACACCATGGGAAATCTACAACTTCCCTGAGAGCACCATGCTGTGGGAAAGCCCAATCTATGTGAAGAGGCCCATTGAGGAGAATTGACTTGCTACAGTTCCATCTCTTCCTCAGTCATATTTTTTCCTCAATCAAGTAATGCTCAGCCAATCAAATTGGCTAATTAAGCAGAAAATAAATTTATTAAAATAATATTAGATGGCTGGCTGAGCTCCTAGCCAACAGCCAGCCATGTGAGTGAGCCATCTTGGATGAGCCTTCAGATGATTTTAGACCCAGCAGACATTACTTGGAGCAGAACTGTCCATCTGAGCCCAGTAAACCTACAGAATCTTGAGACATATTGTAATAATTGTTGTTGATGTTTGAAGCCACTAAGTTTTGAGGTGGTTTGTTATGCAGCAGTGGGTAAAGAAAACAGGAAGATGTTGACTTTCCTAGCTTCCTTTGCAGCTAGGTATAGCATGTGACCTAGGCTTTGCTGACCAGATGCCTCTCTCTAGACTTTCATTTAGGAGCTCATGACACACAGAAACACGAACTCAGAGAACTTTTGCTGATGGTGATGGTAGCAGTTGCAGCAAGACTGAACTTCTGAGGCAGCAGGGACTAGTTGCTGTTGAATGTCCAGGGCCAGTGGCACTGGTAATACCAGCTTCACCAGCATCCTTACTGGACTAGATCTCTGGCATGATATGGGGGGATGTTTCTGGCTGCATGTACTCTGAGCCTGGTTCTTGAGTCATTCAGGAAGTTCCGTGAGCTATCTACTATCATTTAAATACATTTCTTTTCTATTTAATCAGCCAATGTCAATTTCTGTTGCTTGTGACTAATAACTCTGAATGATACGTCTTTTTAATTTTTTCTTTTGGCTGCACCGCACGGCATGCGGAAATTCCCTGACCAGGGATCGAACCTGTGCCCCCTGCAGTGGAAGTCTTAACCACTGGACCACCAGGGAAGTCCTCCTTTTATTTATTTATTTAGTTAGTTAGCATTATTATTATTACGTATGATACTCCTTTTAAACCAGCTGGCTTCTCTTTTTCCCTTAAGATAAAATTCAAAGATCAAGAATTACTCCTCCTACTAACCTTCACTGATATCTTCTCTGTACTTGCCCCCCTACTCAAAGGTTTTGTTCCTCTTCTAAGCCCCTGCAGTGCCTCGTGTATACCCATGATATTGTTCTTATCATAAGCATTGTAATTTCCAATTTCTTAAACTGTCTACCCCATTAAACTCACAACTTTAAAGGAAAGAACTGTATTTTTCATTACTGTATCCCTAGTGCTTTGTGTAGCGTTCATCTAACAGCTATTGGATGGATGAGTAGTTGAATGAATGAAATTGATGGTATGAAATTTAGTATGTTAAAACAGCTCTGGACATAAATAGACATCATTTCAAAGTTTCTTTTTTTTTTTAACCATTTACATTCTTGTCATAATAGAGCATTGATAAGGTTCTACTGACAATAAAAATAGAGCAAATTTTAAAGGACTGCTTTTATAAAATACCGCTATAAATTCTTTAGATATTACTTATATCCATAATCTTAATGGATTCCTTTTCAACCTAGTAACTATTCTCTTTTTATGCAGTGCCAGAGAAATTTTCATTGTTATTCCAATGATTACTTTTATTCTTTTTGATATAAAAATGATGAAAGTGTAGGTCTAAAAAAAATCCATTTAGTGATATTCCCTAGAGTACCTTAAGTTTTTGAGAGGAAGAGTTGTATAAGAAAAATCATTTTAGAAGCAAAGAGCTGATAGATACACATCATGGAGCTTCTAACCTTATGATTTAGTAAAGCAAATGTGTTCTCATTTGAGAAGAGCATAGGGTTAAAGGTGAGTGAAAATATTTGCATGGTCAAAAATTTAACTACCGAATCAAAATTCTCCCACAGCATCAGTCCCCAGGCTTGGGGCACTGGGAGCTGTGTCAGTCGAAGTTCCACAGGTGATGGCAAAATGCACCAGAAGTTGAAAACTACTAAGACAAGGGACCATTCCTTTTCTTTTGGCTATTAGCTTATTATTTTACCACTTAACAACATTAACTGGTATGTCAAGGCTCAATCCCAGGTGCCGTGGGGCATGAAGGTGAATAAACTACTCCTTGTCCTCCAGGAGTCTGCAGCCTGGTATCAGGTACATGTAAAGATTTTTGCATGTTTTATGCACTTTTCTATAAGTTTTATGCCTTCATAAAACAATTGCTGAAAAATAATAGTCCCTACCTCATGGATCTACCTGAGGTCTAGGTGAGATACTGTAAATACAGTATTGAACACAAGGCGTGGGACATGAAAGTACCAGCAAATGTTAGCTGTTGCTGTTGTCATGGTTATTCCATGGGTGTTGTATCTCTACCATCTGAGAGATAGAGCTCATCTCTTCTTGCCATATCAGCTGCCTGGAATTTGAGATGGACAAGTCATGCCAAGAAGAGGATGTCACATCCTGAATAATGTGTTTCATCTCAGGACTCTTGAGCATGGGTTCAAGTGGATCAGTGTTCCAGGTGTCCCAAGGTCCTTCCTTCCCTATTGTTCTCAAAGCAGCTCCTGGAGTGGGGTGAAACAGGGTTGAATCTGGGTTGTACTCAGGTATGAGGGAGAACCTGTAAAATCCGTGCACTAAGGAAACAGGGTTGGTGATTCCTATCTCCTGGGAGCTTTTATGAGCTTGCCATGGTGCTTTTACCCTTCCATCAGTATAATGCACATATGATGCTCAAATGTTTATTCAATGAATGACCATGTATGTCTCAAATGCATCAGCAGTATCAAGTCTGTGTTACCTTCCCCAGAAATGTGTCCATCCTGAACAACTGGAGTACTGATCTTACCACAGCACCTTCTGAGAGAAACTAAATTATCCATCTTCTGTAACACCCAACCTGGAAAAGTGTTGCTGAAGCTCACTTTTCAGCTCCATCACAGATCAGCAACCAGGATCTGTAGTCAGGCAGATTCTGAATATTTTGGCCATGTAGGTGGGGTATTTCTTAAGCTTCCCTTCGTTGACTCTGGTCTGCAGGTCACTTCTGGATATGCCGGCCACCGTGCCATCCATCAGTTTTTTGGCCAGTCCAGCCTCCCCCGATTAATTGCTTCCAGAGTGACCTATATATATATATAACAAATGTAATTGTGTCGTTTATTACCGAAAATGCTGCTCTAGTTTCTTCCAGCCTGTCTGAATGATAAAAACAACTCTTTTGCTTAGTAAATAAGATCTTTTGTAATCTGCCCTCAGCTTCCTGTCGTGTTATTTCTTCATTTGAACTCAATTACTTGCAGCTCCCTAAACATTTTCAAGCATGCATGCATTTTCTCACTTCTTCCCTTGCCTACTTGGTTAATGACTATGAGTCCTTTAAGAGTTGCTCAGACATCAGCTTCTTTGGCAAAATGTTCTGACTCACTCATCTGAGAATGCCCTATTTCTAAGGCCCCACAGCACACTGGGTGACACATCATATGGCATGGGAATAGTTAAGGTCCTTGAGAGCAAATACAGGTAGGATTAGGGAATCTGAGTTATTGAGGTCAACACAATCAAAATTAACCATACCTGCTGGTAAGGCCCGGGGAACATTCTGTTTACACCAGTGCTGCTCAGACTTTGTCACCTAGAGATCTTGTTAAATTACAGAACCTGATTCAGTTAGTTTGGCTTGAGACATATGATTCTGCATTTCTAACAAGCACCCAGGTGATGCTGATGGTGCCAGTTTGCAGCACGTGCTTTGAGTAGCAAGCGGGTTATAGTATGTAAAGGGCACCCTCCTAGCTGCTGGGAATTCTAAGGCATCTAACACTTATTTCTGACAAGTGGCTTATGGGCTAGTTGGGGAGATAGGTTATATACATAAAAAGACAGATAGCATAAAATTCAATTTCTCTTTTTAAGGGGCAAAGAATCGTTATCACTGATTTTGTTGTCTCTTTCGTCTTGGTATAAGGTTAACATACCCTAAGGAATCAAACCATACATATCTAGAGACATTTGAGACCACAAATACTCATAGAATGATGGATATGTTCTATGAATAATAATTTTATCTTTATTTTAATAAATAAAATATTCACTTAAATGTTTCAGAGTTCATTCTGAAGAAGTTCAGAAAATACCTATGCCAGTAACTCCCATGAACCATTCCAGCATCCGTGTCCAAGGAATAAGTAAAAGAATATCCATTACAACTCTGTTTATAGAAGTGAAATAGTGGAAACAATCTGTTATCCTACAGGGGGATGGGTAAACAAAATGTGGTTATTCACACTTAACATGAATGAACTAGATTTACATGTACGAATGGATAAATTTCAAAAACAAGATTGATTGGAAGAGAAAGCAAGTAGCCAAAGGATACATGTAGCCTGAAACTGTCCATGTAAATTTAACATAATACTATGCAAGCTATTTTACAATAATAGAACATGCATGGGAAATATTACAGATTTCAGGATAATGGAGAAAGAGCTCTGGAAAGGGAGATACGGGTTGGAAGTCTGGGCTGATTTCTGAGAAGGGAGATGAGAGGAAGTTTGGGAGGGAGGCCTTCATCTTATCTGCCATATTTTATTTTTACAAAAGAGAGAAATATCAGTGACAATTAAGGCAAAATGTTAATATCTGCATATTCTCAAAAATGAGTAGGCATCTGTGATGAGGAATCAGCGCTTCCATAATCGAAGACCTTCACGTTACATGTTCTAAAAGTTAAAACAGAGTTCCTTATTGTCCTACTGACTCTTGTTCTTTGAACAAATACTGTGCCTCCCTTCATTTTCAAATGTATACTCTCAGTTTCTCCTCTCAAATAACTGTCTGAATTTTTTTAATAAGTGAGTCATGTGTCCCATGCTGTCCACCAATTCTGAGAATGGGTGGAGAAGGGGTCTCTGTTATCCCACTTCTATCCTTCAGGTTGGGCATTTGCCAGAGATGGACAGCCCGTGTTTTTCCAGCAGGTGCTTTGTTTGGACCCATATTCCAGGTGTCACAAGGCCTTTCCTATGGTTCACAAAGCAGTTCCTAGAGTAGTGTGGGGACAGGTTGAATCTTGGGTTGTACTTGGGTATGAAAGAGAACCTATAAAATCAATGCACTAAGGAATTGGGGTTGGTGGTTCCCAGCCACTGGCTTGTAGCCCTCTCCTCCTTCCTTTTGGCAATGCAGTTCTTATAAATAGCAAAGGCTTGTGTTTAAATTGGGCCTGTCAAATTTGCTTATCCTTACAATATATATTTGTAATTTTTGTACCTTTATGTACATAATTAAAAATTAAAACATTATAAAAACGCAAATAACATCCAGAAATATTTTTAATCAGATAATACATTATAATGGAAATACAGAAAAAGGGAAAGTGTCTCCTACCGTAATTCCACAATTTCCCCTCCTTAGCGATAACCAGTGTTAGCAGCTTGCTAATATATACACACCTGTGGGGGCGAGATAGGTAGTTATAGGTTTTTTGACTTATATAAACACAAACATTAAAAAAAAAGGTAAAATAATATTATAAATACTATTTTATGATTTTTTTTTCCTATGGAATCATGTTGGGTACCTATTTCCATGCAAATATATAAAAACTTATCCTAGCCTCTTTAGCAGCTGTGGTGTATTTCATTGAGTGGATATACCCAATTAATTTAACCAGTCCCCTGTTGAGGTATATTTATGTTTCAATTTTTTAAATATTAAAATAGCACTGCAACATTTCTACCTATCCACATTTGAAGACTTATCCTACCATTTCTTAGAATTAGAACTGCAAGATCAAAGGGTGTATACATTTTGGAGGATCTACATTGTTAAAATTAGGTGGAATATAATTGTTGTATGAGTGTCAAACTGTCACATAGTTGCTGTATGAGTGTCAAAACTATAAATATAGTTGCTGTAGAGTGTCAAACACGCTATGGATCAAAGTAGGAATACATGAAGTTCTTCCCAAACCGTCATCATAGGTCTTAATATGATTGAAGGCACAAGCATACTGCAGGATATGTCACTCAGAAAAAGGTTGGCCAGCAATGGACACATGGGAAACAAAAGGAGGAGAAACAAATGCAGCATTACCTTGTCCTTTGACCGTGTGCTGTTTCAATTGGGTTTTTCCTGTAGTGGAGAAGGGAGCAATGAAGCATCACAGTTTGATGACACTTCAGCGAACTCTTCCCACACACCAAGCTACCTTCTGATGATAATTTGGTTTCTCAGAAAGGTTTGGCCACAGACAAAATACACCAGTATCTGGTCCACCTGGTATTTATTCTTCTTATTATAAAGTAATTAATTGACATTTTAGTCAGTCTTTTGTAAATGTGGTCAGCAGGCATCAAATTACTGGAGCCTGACCATCCCTAGATGTCCATGGGAAAAGTAAAAATGTAGACCATCTCCCTTTTGAAGACGAAGAACATGAAACTAGGGTATCTACCAAACCTGCCACAGGTGTTAAATGTAGTGGTAACATTTTAGAAGCATTCTCTTTAAAATCAGGTATAAGACAAAGATGCCTACTCTCACTGCTTTATTCTGCATTGTTTTGGAGGTCTTAGACAATGTGGTAAGATAATAAATAAATAAATAAATAAATAAATATTGGAAGAAAAAAGAAATAATATGAATGGCAATATAGAAAATCTAAAATACTTTATAGACAAATTGTTGGAGCTAAACAAGTTTGCCAGAAATAAGATTAATATGCAAGAATCGACTGCATTACTGTACATAAGCAACAGTGAGAAAAGTGTAACTTAAATAGAATATATGTCATTCATAATAACAACAACAACAAAAATGAAAATTTAACAAAAGATGGGCAAGATTCTATGGAGGAAGATCATAAATCTTTTAAGAAATGTACTAAAACCACCTAACTAAGTAAAGAGGTATACTGTGTTCATAGAAAGGAAGCTGCAATATGGTAGAGAAGTCAATTTTTCATGAATAAATTTACAAATTTCATGAATTCCCAACAAAAATCCAAGCATGTCTTATTTTGCATCAAATTTAACAAGTTGATTTAAAATTTTGTTTGGAAGAGCAAAGGGCTAAGACAAGTAAAAATTTGAAGAACATGGCAGGGTGATTACCCTTTCAGATCAGCCATAATGTAAAGCTATGGTTTTGAAAACAATATCTATCAGCTCAGAGATACACAGGTGAACCAATGGAATAGATCAGAGAGCCCAGAAACAGATCTACACAAACACAGAAGATTGATATATATGCAGACCAGTAGAGAAAAAATGGACAATGCGATAAATGGTACTGGGGAAATTGGTTATCCGAATTTTCCATTCAGGTATAAAATTAGAACCATGCTTCAAAATAAATGAAAAATAAATTCTAGATAGATTAAAAGTCTGAAAGTGAAAAGCAAAATTTAAAAACTTTCAGGAAAAATATAAGAGAATATTTCATGAACTCATGAAAAGAAAATATTTCTTAAATAAAATATAAAAAATACAAACCACAAATTAAAAAAATTGATAAATTTGACTCCATTAAAATTTTAAACTTAAAACCTCAATAAATCAAAAGTCATCATATTTTAAAATTTATTTTAATTTATTTTTTGTTGAAGTATAGTTGAATTACAACGTTGTGCTAATTACTGCTGTACAGCAAAGTGACTCAGTTATACATTCTTTTTCATATGGTTTATCACAGGATATTGAACATCATTCCCTGTACTATACAGTAGGAACTTGCTGTTTATCCATTCTGTACATACCAGTTTGCATCTGCTAATCCCAAACCCCCACTCTTACCCTCTCCACCCCCCTCCCCCTTGGCAACCACCAGTCCATTCTCTACGTCCCTGATTTTGTTTCTGTTTCATAGATAGGTTCATTTGTGAAAAGACATCATATTTTATTTTATTTTTTAAGATATATTTTATTTATTTATTTATTTATTTTGGCTGTGCAGGGTCTTAGTTGCAGCATGCAGTATCTTTAGCTGCGGCATTCGAACTTGTAGTTGCAGCATGCATGTGGGATCTAGTTCCCCGACCAGGGATCAAACCCAGGCCCCTTGCATTGGGAGCACGGAGACTAACCCACTGGACCACCAGGGAAGTCCCAAGACATCAAATTTTAAAAGTGTAAAGATCACCAAAACCCAAGAGAGGATAATTGTAATGTATTTACCAAATATTAATATCCAGAATATATAAAGGATTCCTAAAAGTAAACAGGGAAAAGGTAAACATTCCCAATATAGAACGAACAAGAATATTAACAGGTAATTCACAGAAGAAGAAAATTCAAATGTCCAATAAAAATAAAAGGATTCCCAACTTTGCTGGTCGTCAGGAAAAAAAAAAATTAAAATCACACAGTAAGACACAATTTAACAGCTATTAGTTTGCCAAATTAAACAAACAAACAAAAAGCCTGACAGCATTGCATGTCCATTAGAATGTGCAGTACCAAGAATTCTCATTTTCCTTTTGGTAAGAATGTAAATTGGTACCTCCATTCTGGAGAGCAATTTGTCAATATCTAATAAACAAATAGCCAGACCATGAACCCTGGCAACTCTACCTCAGAAGTACATCTCAGAGAAACCCTTGCAAGTCAGCATAATAAGACAAGAATATGAATGTTGATGGCAACATTGGTTGTAATAGCAAAAATTTGGAAACAACTTATGTCACTATCCAAGAGAATTATGGTACAGTTACGTAGTATAGAACAGTGAAAACAAATGAAAACCATGGAGCTACGTGTATTAACACTATAAATTTCTTTTTTTAAATTGAGGTATAGTTGATGTGCAATATTACGTTTCAGGTGTACAATATAGTGATTCACAATTTTTGAAAGTTATACTTCATTTATCATTATTATAAAATATTGGCTATAAGCCCTTTGCTGTACAATATATCTTTGTAGCTTATTTATTTTATACATAGTAGTTTGTACCTCTTAATCCTCTACCAACTTCCCTCTCTCCTCTGGTAACAGTATATGTTTCCTAAATGTGATGCTGATTGAAAAAAATAAATGGCCAGAGGACACATATAATATTATATATTATATATATAATATCTGAAAACCTTATGATATCATCGATCATTTAGGGATACTTATACAAATGTAATAAAAGCATGAAAACATACCTGGAAATGATAAACATCAAATTCAGGACAATGGTTTTCACTGGCTGTGAGTCAAACAGGGGTGAAATCATGGAAAGATTACACAGAGGGCTTCAACTGTGTTCGTAAAATTTTGTATCTTTTGATGGTGGGTATATGGGTATTTACTATGTTACTCTCTATGTCTTTTTGTCTTTTTGAAATTTTTCATAAAGAAAAGAAACCTGTGAGAAGGTTTTGTTTTTAACAGCATAGAATTGGACATGGTGACCGGAAGAGGTACGGGTGGAGTGGTTGGCAGGGTGCATCAGGAAGACTGTGGAGCTGGCTTGGAGCCTGGTGGCGAGTAGATGGATGCTGCACAATTCGAGTGGGAGACGACAGTGAGTGGGTTAATGGACCTGGTGCCTCCATGGTGCCTTGTTTATTTCCCAGGTTCCTTTGCCAGTGGCTTCTGGGTAGCTTCAGGTCATGGGAGGCACCGGTGAGAGGTCAGACAGAGGGTGGAAGGAGGAAGCCTGGGTCTTTCTCCTGCATCCCCTTTGTCTGTTTCTAGTGGCCTTTCCAACAGGGGCTGTGCCTCCTGCATGGTCCAGCTGCCATGAGAAAGCCCCTCTTTGTAGAGCCACATCTTACCAGGCAGCCCTGGCTTTGGGTTCTATTACTAATTTTATCCCTCCAGCTATTGCTAATCCCTGGGTTGCAGCACTGCCCCTGGTATCTCAACTCTTCCAATGCTGGTTACTGGTCTCTGTATTGAAGCCCCTCTATTGATCTACTGTTTCTCTCATTGGACTCTAACTGACACAGAAACTTTTGGGGTGCTTTACACTCTGTCTTCTGTGGGAAACAGAGGCTACGGTGACAAAATGATCAGGACCAAGAGGCGAGTAAAACTTATTGAAGTACTTTTTTTTTTTTTTTTTTCTTTTTAACAGATGGTGGAAACTACTGAGATGCTGGGAAGACATGGCTTCTTCCAGGGATATGGTCCAGCCAGGCCAAGCCAGTCACCAAAGTGACCCTGCCACTAAAAGCAGATATCTTGTTTGAGGAAACACGCTGATTCTTCTTTGGGAGAACACAGCAGTGGGGAATGTTTTGGATAATTCAGAAAAGACTGTATTTAAATTTGAAACAAAAAACCAGAAGTATATTTACCCTTAAGAAGTGAATCCGTTTTTTTTTTTTTCATGTTCCAACGAAACTTTATTTACAAAGACAGGTGGTATGCCAGGTTTGGCTAATGGGTCAAGATGAATAGTTTTTGTATTTTACCAGTATACACAATTTGGAATGGGTTTATGTATTACCTAGAAAAAGACTTATTAAATTATCCAGTTAGTCATTTCCAATTTTATGATAGCTAAAACTGTGTATAGGTTTATTATTTTACCTTATTAGATCTGAATATAGTTCTATTCTTTTTGGTGAATAAAATTTAGCATATATACGGGTCTTGTTTTTGTATCCATTCAGCCAGTCTGTGTCTTTTGGTTGGAGCATTTAATCCATTTACATTTAAGGTACTTATAGAAATGTATGTTCCTATTACCATTTTCTTAATTGTTTTGGGTTTGTTATTATAGGTCTTTTCCTTCTCTTCTGTTTCCTGCCTAGAGAAGTTCCTTTAGCATTTGTTGTAAAGCTGATTTGGTGGTGTGAATTCTCTTAACTTTTGCTTGTCTGTAAAGGTTTTAATTTCTCCATCTAATCTGAATGAGATCCTTGCTGGGTAGAGTAATCTTGGTTGTAGGTTTTTCCCTTTCATCACTTTAAATATGTCCTGCCACTCCCTTCTGACTTGCAGAGTTTCTGCTGAAAGATCAGCTGTTAACCTTATGGGGTTTCCCTTGTATGTTATTTGTTGCTTTTCCCTTGCTGCTTTTAATATACAGACAAAATCACACAAAGAAGCATACACATACACACTCACAAAAAGAGAAAAAGGAAAAAAAATATATATATATAAAAAAGGAAGAGAGCAACCAAACAAATAAGCAAATCCGCCAATGATAATAAGCGCTAAATACTATACTAAGGTAAACATAAAACCAGAAACAAATTAGACGCAGAAGGCAAACCCCAAGTCTACAGTTGCTCCCACAGTCCACTGCCTCAATTTTAGGAACATTCGTTGTCTATTCAGGTATTCTTCAGATGCAGGGTTTATCAAGTTGATTGTGGGGATTTAATCTGCTGCTCCTGAGGCTGCTGGGAGAAATTTCCCTTTCTCTTCTTTTTCTCACAGCTCCTGGGGTTCAGCTTTGTGTTTGGCCCTACCTCCACGTGTAGGTCACCCTCAGGTGTCTTTTCTCCACCCAGACAGGAGGGAGTTAAAGCAGCGGCTGATTAAGGCTCTCTTGCTCACTCAGGCAGAGGGGAGAGGGGGGGAACGGTAGTCATAATTGGAATGCAGGGCAAGCCTGAGGTGACAGAGGCCAGCGTGACGTTGCAACAGCCTGAGGCGCGCCATGTGTTCTCCCAGGGAAGTTGTTCCTGGATCTCGGGACCCTGGCAGTGGGGGGCTGCACAGGCTCCCAGGGGGGTGTGGATAGTGACCTACGCTTGCACACAGGGTTCTTGGTGGCAGCGGCAGCAGCCTTAGAGTTTCATGCCCATCTCTGGGGTCCGAGCTGATAGCTGCATCTCATGCCCATCTCTGGAGCTCGCTTAGGTGGTGCTCTGCCTTCTGTGGGCACACAGAGAAGGAATTCCCTCTCCTTGTGCACCCCGAAACAATGGTTTCTTGCCTCTCCAGCAGGTTCAGACTTTTTCCTGGACTCCATCCCGGCTAGCTGTGGTGCACTAGCCCCCTTCAGGCTGTGTTCACCCAGCCAACCTCAGTCCTCTCCCTGGGATCTAACCTCTGTAGCCTGAGCCTCAGCTCCCAGCCCCCACCCGCCCCGGCAGGTGAGCAGTCAAGCCTTCGATTTTGTTTATTCAGTGTTGTGTTGTAAATGCCCTGCTCTTTGCTGATAAGGAAGCTGAAGTGAACACCCAATGAACTAAACCAAAAATCTTCGTTAGCTGACTTACAGGGATAGTGATGAAGGTCTCAAATTAGAATAAATGTGTCTGTGCACTGATATCCATCAAGGCACAGATTTTCTCATTACTTATAAAGGGATAAAACTGCCATTGTTGTCAAATGGTTTTTCTAAAAATGTAAACCTGTTACAACTGTATGGACACGAAGGCTTGTGATAAAGGCTTAAAGAGGCGTGGAAGGTAATAAAACAATTGTAGGAGATGATGATGGTTTGTACATTGCCTATTATTAACACATGGAAATATAGACATGAACTTCCATTAAATTCAAAGCATTTTTCTCCTCCTTTCTCATTGTTCTCCAGGTTTTTCTTCTTTAACACCGTACAGTGTGATTTCTGGTGTTTGAGGCAGCAAACACCAGCTCTGTTATTTTCCTTCTGAGTGGTTTATAAATGAGTAAATGAAAGTTCTTCTGACAATTTATAAACCTAAAACCCAGTGAGGAGTTTTGTTCTTCAATAGTGTGCAAAAAAAAAAAAAAAAAATCTGAGCTGAGAAACTGACTCTAGAAAGTGGCAATCACACTACAGCCCTGATGACTTGCAGCGTAACTGTCAGGACATCCCTGAAGTAGTTCCTCTCCCTATGGCATGGCGTCTCTCTAGCCCTTTCTTTTCTCCCGCCCATCCTCCTCCCAAACCCACCTCCTCCTAACCTCTCTGAGGGAAAACTGACTCTGGTTCTCCACCACCTCCACCTCTAGATCCACTCAGTGTGTGTAACCCAACTCAGCAAGGTGAGTCTTGGGCTCTCGCCAAGCAGACCATCTGTTGTTCCTCAAGCTTACCCTTGGGGTCTCAAGACATCTATCTATACCTTTTTTGTTCTGTTTTATTTATTTTACGAAGATGGAATCATCTGACTCCAGACATACTTTTGGGCAAATTTACTTTTTTTTTATGATTTAAATATTATTTATTATTAAAAGTAAATTTTATATTTAAACAAACCACACTGGTTTTATTTAATCAAAGTACCTGCAGAAAATTCCAATAATAAATATTCAAAATTAAGATGTTAAATAAAGCCTTGACTTTCTTTTGTTTTTGTAATTTATTTTTCACACACACACACTGTATTTTATTTTTACAAGAGATAAATAAACTGACAAGCATTGTAAATGGATGACCACAACAAAAGCAACAATGATTGCAATTACCAAACACGAAACACACTCATACTATGTCATAATATTGACATTCAGTCCAGTAATCCTCTGCTGTAACAGCTCCTTTACTTTGCAGTGATAATTGATTTGTATATTTTTTGCCTCTGAGTCCTTGTGGGATTTTTTTTTTATTCAAACAGAAAGTCACAAAAATTATAATCATCCTCATCAGTTCACTCAGTCCCATGTAATTAATTTTTTTTTCGTCTTGATCTTTTGTTAGCACTTTTATGAATTCATCAGTTTTCCATTAGAGTTCTGAAAAGGCTTATTCATTCAGTTCAGCAGTATAGTCAGTTACCAGAAACCTGTACTTGTCAGAGTCTTTTCCATGAATTCCTTGAAGATGAAACCCTTTTACAGGAACATTTTTGCAAAAGCATCAGAGTACACCCAGAACTGTCTGTAAATGACAAAAGACTTAAAAATGACCACGGTTAAAGATTTGATGAAAGTTCATAATAATGCAATTGACAAGGAAATTTAGTTATTTCTGAGATATACATTTTAAAGTAATAACTAGAATTATGACTTATAACATTATACCAGAACATATAAGATTTTTAGAAATTTCATGTAAGCAAATTTGCTTTCTAAGAAAAAACTCAGCAATATATTATGGACATTTCCCCCATCAATTTACACAGTGCTTTCCCCTTTCTATGCCGGTATGGTACTCCATAATATGCTGCTATAATTTTTTAACCAATTCCCATGATGATTAGCATGACGGTGTCTCTGCTGTGTTTTGCTGTGACAAATAATGCCATAATTTCTTGATGGATTTGTCTGGGGAGTGGGGCAGAAAGTGGAAGGAAAGGGGGTAGTAATCTGGAGGATGTCGAAGAGCTGCAAGCCTAGTTTTGGACGTGATGGTAAGCACCTCCAGAGTACAACTGGATGCCTTGGAAATGGGGTGAGAGTGAAGGAGGGAGGAAGTGGAGAGGGCAGCAGAGGAGGTGGGACAATGCCTGGACCCATGGGCAAGCCCACCCACCCACCATTTCACTCCTTTTTAGGCAACCAGTAATTTCTATCAATTACCAACATGGTATTAGAGAGGCCCATGTTAACTCATCTTTTCCCAACCTAATGCCTTACCAACTAGCTCTTCTATGCCTTAGTTTGGAAAGGTAGGCTGAGACCAATCCATGGAGGGCTTTTACTTCTGCACCAACGGGTCTACAGCAATTGGGAAGCTGTAAGTGGACTTACAGTTCTTCAGTTCTCAGCTCAGAAGTTGACTTTGCAAATACCAAAGTGTTCTTAAGGGATAAACAGCACAATTAACGAACAGCCAGCCTTGGGAAAGAACACAGTATATCACCTGTCTGGTTGTGCTTCAACTCAGTTGTTTATCTTTATCTCCCGGGGTAGCCCCATTCTATTCATTTAATTCCACATTCTTTGTATTCTTTAACCGTCCATAACTATGTCCCCATAGCAGCTCCCTTCCTTATAGCCCTGCTGGTTCCTTCTTTTTTTGTCTTCCTTTCTTCCTTCCTTTCTTTTTCTTTCTTTCTTTCTTTTTACCATCGGTGGATTCATAATAATTATAACACATATGATCTGTATATACTAAACTACACGTCTAACTGCAATCTAACACCAGGTCTCAAATAACAAAATGCCGCAAATTCTAAATTTTGTAGAGTATTACTGGAGCCTTTAATTTAATTAATTCAATCTTCTGTGCAGGGATGACCACATAGGAGGGCTTTCATTCCCCTTCCTTCTATTGCTGCTCACCTTTTGGTCAAAGCATGGCTCTGCTTCCCAAGCCTCCTCCAACTTGCACTCTGTTCTTGGGTTCCCCTTTGGGCAACCTGCCATGGGGCTTCTGGTTGACCTGGGGCTTCGCAGGCTGTGTTACTCAGTCTTTGTTCTTAGGACCAAGTAAAGGCAAGTCTCTTTGCTGTTTCACACAGGCTGCTATTGGCTGAAAAGCCTGAGCCCACGGAGAAGCCCTTTAAGGCTTGGAAGAAGGTGCTGTCATCATTCAGTATCTTGTTTCTAGAATCAGTCTCTTACGTCTCTCCCCCTGCCAACCTTTTCCAATCCCTCTCTGGAGACCTGTCTCCCTCCCTGCCAGGGCTTTCAGCCTTCATTTCCTCAGGAAATGATTTTCTCAGTCTCTCCACAAAAGCCCAGGAGGAAAGGAACTGGCTTTTCGTTCATAATGGGCCACAGTATGATGAAGGAGTAAAAGTTGTCCAGTGTTGACATAAATACATCTTCCCACAAAAACCAGCCGCTGCTGTCACTGGAGCTGGGAGAAAGCTTACTTTGTTTGGAACCATCAATGATAGGGTTAGCAGAAAGTCAGCGTGTCAAAGAGTGACTTAGAGTATCTAACCAGATGAGGAAATGAAGATCCATTTATTTTAGTCATGGTGTGTATGAATGGGTACGTGTGTGTGTGTGTGTGTGTGTGTGTGTGTGTGTGTGTGTGTTTGTGACAGAGAGAGAGATTTCTTTCCTTTGTAAAGGAGCTAGTTTCTGAAATGTGGAGGGCTGGGCTCCAAGGGGATAATGAGGATTTTAACAGCTTACTGTGAGTGGAACATTTCATTTCTTTAAGTATTGAGAAGTGCAGGCTAATAGTTATCCCAGCCATTAGTTAGTCTGCCAAAGATTTCTGTCAGACTTAGACATTCAGATAGATGTTCCAACCAGCACTACGGTCAGCAGAGACCTGTAAAGACTTTTCTGGAGGAAATCAATCTGTACCCAATGCATTATCCAGGCATGTTTGTTTTTCCGATTCATAAGTCATTTTGTTGTCAGAGTAGCCTTTTTATTCCTCTTAACTTTTTATTGAATTCTTCAAGGCAGCTGTTCCAAATCCTTTTCATTTTTCTCAAAGAACTTCTGACCTCCCCCACCCCCATAGATGACCTCCACACCTAGTTTACTGAGGGGGTCAAGGCCTCAGCTCTCCTCTCCACTCTCTCAATTTGATCTGCATTGTCATCCATCCTTTGCTTTTTTTCCTTCATTCTTTCTACATATTTCCAGAGAAGCCACATCCTATTTTTGTTCCCAAAGCTAATATTTTCTGGAGTTCTTGATTTTACCAGTAACTCCCCACCTCCACCTCCATCAACCATTATCTCCCTATTTCTGGCATCTTCAAGATCCTGTTCTCCTCTAGCTCATTGAAAACGTACCCCAATGTCTTGACTGCAAAAACCTACAGCATGACTATGCTTCCCTATCAGAATCCAGGCTCTAGTCAATTTATCTGGAACCACAATTTCTATTAAAACTGGCCTCTCGTAAGTCATCAATAGATAGCACATCCAATGACCTCAGTCCTTGACACTCCTGACTGTGGGCCATGCTTAGAAAAGGGGAACAGTGAAGATTTGAGAGTGAGAAGGACATAAATGAGATTCCGGAAGGGAAGGGCAGTTTTGCAAGCAGTCATTGAAGAGGTAAAGCTGAGTCGAACACACCAGGCCCTTGGGCTTTGTTCTTTTTGTGGGGTCAGAGGGGGCAGAGTTGGCTCCCAGGCCCTACTGTCGGAGCCAGACAGAAGGTCCTGTCCATCCTGGTGGGCTTGGGTTCAGCACTGCTTGGGCAGAGGAATGGCCGTGTGGCTTTTGTTTTGGGGGTTTGAACAGACATCCCAGAGCCCACAGGGAGGTTTCCCCTTACTTTATGGACTTAGGCATACTGCTAATGCTCACCCCAAGTGAGCTTTATCTAATCTAAAGAACCCAAGTTACTCCAAATCCAACATTATATCCAGGAGTGGAAGATAACTTAGATGTTCTCTCTTTCTTCGGATTCTTACTACGGTTTCCATAACACCATGCTCTTCATCCCTCTTGCCTTTCTCTCCCACTGGCTTATCAGTTGCATGTGCTGTAAAAGTCAAAACACTTTAGGCTCCCACAAGTTGAAACGGCAGAGCCACAAGATGGAAATAACTTGGCCCCTGGAGTCATTTCATGAAGGACAGATGCCTGGAAGAATCACTCTGCTCCTGTTGGATTTTGTGTGAACAAGAAATAAATCTTCTGTTATATTAAGCCACTGAGCTGTCAGGGTTTACCTATGACTGTAGCCTGGTCTATGTAGCTACAAGAGCTTAAATGCCTGCAGGGGCCTGACCAGGAGGCAACTGAAATGAACGGAGTAGCTGAGAGCCTAACAGAGAGCAGGGACTCGGGTGGGGAGGGGACTACCCTGACTGTGGGGCTAAGCTTGTCCCATTACAGGGGAAGAGCTGCTGCTCAGATCTAGCTCATTCTCTTATGGGATACTTTGGAGCCAGCACTGCCAGATCCTAACTGAATATTTTTTCAAGAAAAGCTGGGAATCTGGATGTTGATGTGAAATCTCCCAATTTTTTAAATGCTGGCAGTTCATACGGATTAAAAAACCAAAACACAGACATCTTTGCTGTTTCCTAAATGTCTTAGGTATATTTCTGCTTCAAGGTTTTTGCACTTGCTGGCCCTTCTGCCTGGAATGTTCTTCCTCTAGGCACCTGCAAGGCTTGTTTCTTCTTCTCCCATGCCTTTGCCCAGGTGTCACCCTCTCGGCTTTTCCCAACCACCCTCTTTAAGACCACAGCTCACTCTCCCTCGCACCTTATACTGTCTCCTCCTTCCCTGTTTTTTTCTTCTCCATACTATTTATTACCTTCTAAATAGATAGTAATTTTAAAAACTTATTGATTGATCTGCCCATTCCTACCATTATGATCAACGTATATGAGGGCAAGGATTTTTTCATCCTGTTTTGTTCACTTTTGTATGCCAAGTGCCTAGAATAGTAGTACCTGGGACATAGAAAATGCTCAACATTTATTTGTTAAGTAAATGAATTTTTAAAAACACCCAGTATGTGGGTCAGATGATGCATAGCTGGAGATCTGATTTAGTTCATGGGTCATGAGTTTACAACTTCTGTTTTAGACCCTTACTGAGAAGTCCTTGGAGAAAAGTGCCATTTAGAGCTGCAAGCAGTTTCCCACCTCCCACAAAGTAGATGTTTGATTTATTTTGTTCTGGGAAATAAAACACCAGGAGTTTCAGGAAAAGTCTTATAAATTCCAGGGAGTCCCAGGCCTGCCTGTATCTTCACAGAATACTGTGACAGCAGTCTATTTCTCATCTTGTCTCTGCTCAAAATCCTAGAATTGTTCACAGCCAAATTTCTGTCTCAGTCCTGGTGTGGGGACCAGTCGTGGTTCCCATAGTTACACCAGCCAATACATTCCCTTTTGCTTATTGAATTGGTTTGAGTTGGGTTTCTGTCACTGTGAATGAGAGTCCTGACAAATTTAATGTGACTTTGGGCGAGCTGTTTCACGTTTCTGAGTCTCAGCTTCCTCACTTATAAAAAGGATGGGGTCAGATTAGATAAGCAGTAAAGCCCTTTCCAGGATTTTAACATTTCAGAATTCTAGCACATTTAAGGTCACTGATCTATGGAGCCCAAACATTTTTTGACTGTGGGCAAACTTGGTTCCCTGGAGTCACATGCCACTCTCGGCCCCCATTACCAGCAGCCCCTCTGACTGTCTATTGCTCCCACCTCCTTTGGGGGGTTGGTTTTTCTGGTCACACGTTCAGGACTTGCTCCTGTTGGTAGAGCCACATGCATTGCCCTTCCAGTATCTCCAGATATGTCCTCCAGCATGATCCTTGTGGACACATTTTTCTTCTTCCTGACCCCAGCTCCTATTTGTCTTTTCCCCTTTCTTGTCCCATGCCTCACTAAAGTCACTGCAGCATTTAGACATTTTTAGATCTTTCATGCCCTATTGTGTGTCTAGACTGTTCTTCCTTTTACTGCCTCCTTCCATTTTCCTCTGGGATGGGTAGGAAGCTTACTTTATCAACTCAGGTTAGAAAGCTACATTATTTTCTTTAAATCATCATAGACTCTGCCTCTGAGTCCCCATTTGGCAGGGCTGGAGAGAAATTCAGTCTTCGTCATTATTAGGGATACCTCCCTTCATTCTAGAGTCAGGCAAAGGTCTTGGGGCTCTTATCCAGAGCAAAACATTTGGAGGGGTCCCCCCAGTTCAGGGCAAGCTGGCTACTGTGGATATGCTCTTTTCCTAGCCCACCTGGAAATCCGGTATCTGGTAGCTGCTGGACCACACTTGGGCATGAAAATGATAATAACAATAACAACAACAACAATGTTTATGGGACGTTACTAATGTGCCAGGGACACAGCAGTGCTTTACAAAAATAATTTCATATGAGCCAACTGCTCTTTGGCCTAGAACATACTTTTCCCAGATAACTCACAGTTCTCCCTCATCTCCTTTAAGTCTTTGCCAAATATTATATTCTCAATGAGGCCTATCCTGACCACCTGCCTCTGTGCCTCATCCCCTACACTCGCCATCCCTTTTCCCTGCTCTACTTTTGTTCCCATAGCACATTCTAGGCTATATGATTTACATACTAATAGTGTTTTCTGTCTGCCTCCCCCCAGTAGAATGTAAGCTCTAAAAGGGTAAGATCTTTGTTTACTTCTATCTCTCAAGCCCCTAGAACAGTACCTAGCATATAGTTCAATAAATGCTTTGGAATATGTGATTTTAATTTTCATGGATGAGGAAACTGAGGCACATAAAGGGAAGCAGTTATCCCATGGCACATAGCCAACCAGTGGCAGAGCTTGAGTTTAAGCCCAGGCCACCTAATTTCTTTTAACCACTACACTGTCTTTGTGTGAAATGGGTACCCCCAGACCCCCATCTAGCCTCCTGAGGTGCGTCACTCCTCCCACAGGCCCTGCCGTATCCCTGGGGCACTGAGAGAGTACAGTGTGGGTCCCAATCCTCAATGAACCCATGAATCTCCCTCCTCCTTCAGCTCACCCCCCATTCCCTTCCCTAAACACTGCCCACTTCCAGAGTAATAGAATATCCTCAAGGAGATTAAAACTTTCATTTAGTCCAGGAAAAGAGTTTATCTTCTGGAAACACCACCTTTCCACTTAGCAAGTGCTCTTGAGGCTAAGAAATATAAGGATTGGCCACTTCCTTGGAATGAGGAGGTGGGGTATCCAGAAAACAAAACAGAATTAGCTTTGAGTGTGAGTGAGTGTGTTTGTAATGAACATGCCTTTTATACCCTGAGCTCCCTTTCCCACACCACTGCAAGATCGTCTCTTTTCTTCTTTTAATTCCAGTTCCCAAGTCCAGCCATGCTACAAATACCTGCTGAAGCCCCTCTGAATGGAACAGGCTTGCGCAAAGCCCACCTCCCAAGAGGGGTGGAGGGAGTGGAGCTCTCACCGCAAATGTGAAAAAGGATTGTCCTCCTATTACTGGAGGATTTCCCCCAGTGCTTCCTCAATAACTTCAGCTGCAGCATTCAGTTAAAGCCTCCTGCAAAAATGACTCCTCCACATTTGGTGAGAAGGACAGCTTTTCCTTTTTATAAAGTCCCCGCCACTACCCACCCTGCGCACCGGGTAAGGGGTGGAAGAGTGTGTGTGGTGATGTTCTGAAACAGAGGAGCGTTGGACCTGTCGCAAAGGCTGTAATAAGTGGAGAGGTATCAGGACACTCTGTGGCTGAGTGCAGCATTTAGAAAGGGGGCTGATTGCTTTTTGCAATCTTCGAGAGAAACTGTGTCTTCAAGGTATAATCTCCCCTTGGGGACCCAAGCCCTCTGATGATGTTAACAAACATACTCATATTAATAGAGATGCTATTCTTTTCTCCTTTTTCCCTCCCCTCATCTCCCTTCTGGAAAACCAAGGCTTGTGAACACTGTGAGGAGAGGGAGGCAGAGCACCCCCTTCATTCCAGCCCCCCAGAAAGACCCAGGCGCTCATCTGCAGAGACATCTGTGCCCGAGGGGGACGCGTTTTCATCCTTGAATGTTTCCTGTCTTTCTAGTGACTTCCTATCTCTCTGTGATTGGCAAGTAGTTTTAGATGCTGGAGACTGACAAAAACCAAAACCAAATCCTGTGGTGATCCTTTCACAGCTGGGCTCTTCCTGGTCCATCTCTGAGTGGCAGGCAGGACCAGTGTGATCAAAAAGGAGAAGGCTGAATGGAACATGGCTCAAAGGAAGAAAAGAGAAGGGGAAGGGGCTCTGTCCCAAGGGCCCAGAGCTCCGAGTCCTCCAGGCACAGGCGTGGGAGAGCCAGACCCGCAGGAGAGGCTGGGCAGAGCCCCCAAACTCGGAGTAGGTAGGTCTGAGGAACCCCGGGAGGGTCACATTTACTGGCCTTCCTTTTCCTCTCATGTAATTTGGGAGGTTTGGGAAAGAATTCCCTGACAGGATTGCCTTGGGCAAACCACACCCTTGCACCTCAATGTTCTCATTTTAAGGGGAAGAGGTCTGCAGTAGGTACCTCTGAAAGGCTGTGGTTCTGAGGCTGATATGAGGTAGGAGGTGCCGAGTCTCATGAAGCCAAGCCATAAAGTAGGGCCCCCAGAGGTGGCCACACCGCTCTCTCCAGACCAGTGGTTCTCAAACTTGAGGTGCATCAGAATCCCCTGGAGGACTTGCTAAAGCAGACTGCTGGTCCCACTCCTGGAGTTGCCTTTTAGTAAGACTGGGGTGGGGCCTGAGAATTTACATTTCTAACAAGTTCCCAAGTGTGGCCCCTGCCGCTAGTCTGGGGATCACGTGTTGAGCATCACTGGGAGCATCGCCCATTTGGGGGAGCCCTCTGAGATGAAGGTCACCTGGGCGGAGCACAGCCAGCCAGGGCTGCAGTCTTCAGGATGCGTACCTCTCCCTCCTACCTGTAGGGGGCAGCCTGGTCCTGCCTCAGCCCAGCGGAAGCACTGGGATAACTGCTAAATTAACTCCTGAAAAAATACTCCCGTTTCCTGCAAATCCTCGATAGACTCTAAGCCTCCCTCACGGGCCTGGGTCTGGACCCTTGGCAGGGGAGCCCCTTTAATCTGAGTGTTCCCAGCCGGGGCTGGCTAGGGCTTTGCTACCGAAAGAGGGCAGCTCTGCTAACGCTGGACTCCCGGGGCGGGGAGTGTGATTCATTGCGCCTGAAGGCTCCCACTGCTGGCAAAGTGCTGGCTCAGCGTCAGGGGCCAGGAAATGTTCCACGGGCGAACAAATGAAGACCCTGAATATCTGTGCAAGAGCTGGTGAAAGAGAGGGGCAGAAAGTGATGGAATGAGTTTTAAACAGGGTCAGTCTACCGGGGCACTGACCATTGTTTCGGAAAGGAAAAGTATCTTCTGAAGTTGGCTGATTCTCCCCTGTGAACCTGCGCAGGGCTTCCCAAAGGCTAAACCAGCCAGCAGGGGGAGACTCTACATTTGCTCCTTGGGCTTTTCGCCCTAAGCAAGCTATCCCGTCCCTCTGCTCTTATTTTTTTAAAAACCCACTGTACTGAGAGATGCCTCAAACTTTTATTTAAAACAAAGGTTTTTTTTTTTTAAAGCATCATATATTTAATGTCAAAGAATTTGAATTCAAGTACAAAAATTAAACAACACATGATTTCAACATTAAAAACCGTAACACTTATTACTCAAAGAACTATACAATGAATATCAAAAACACAAATGGAGTATACCTATAAAAACCGTAAATACATTAACAGCAAAATTATAATTATTTCTACAACAAACAATTATTAACTAAAATATTTATAGTTATTTTCAAGGACCACAATGGTAGATTGCTTTTTCTTTAGTACTGCATAAAATTTGCATCTTAATCTTTTTGCCTTTCATTTCTTTCTACATAATAATTAGATGCTTCTGTTTATATAATTGTTCTAATTGCTAATACAGATAGTGATCCTTGGTAATCAAATCTAGTGTAACCATTGTCTGCAAGTACTTTAATACTTGTGAAACTCTATTTAGCAAAGTTATAATGAAAAAATTTAATGTAAACTTCTGGGTTCTACTGACCACTCAGGAATCAGAAGTTATTTAAAATCCCAAAAGTTTAAAAAGAACAGCAGTTTGTTATACCTTTATCAAGAGAAATCACTGAGTAACTTTTAAAACTTAGCATTTTTACAAGTTTTACAATGGTAGGTTATCCTGAATTGTGACTGATATTTACTATGTTGAAATAAGTATATAATTATCATTTTAAAACCAAATGTACAAACCCGATTCTAAAATAAAACAGTATTTTAATTTGCATGCTTTACAAGGAAAGTTTCATACTCCTGTTTACAATATTTTCTTCAGAAGAATGAGGCCTGATTGGAGATATATAGCCGCTGTCCAGCATGGCTGCCATTAGCAAGTGATACTGTTGGTGACAAAGGATAGCTTGGATAAGAATAAAGCCTTGAAGTGAAAGGAAGTACACTGGGAGTCCCAGAAGAGAGGGTAGCACTAACAGGGGAAAGACTATTTATTGAACTGCGACAGAAATTGTAGTCTGTAAATAAATACGTTACAATTATGCTTTACATCTTTATGGTTACAAATTTAATTCAAAGAGACAAAGCATTAAAACTATAATCACATAATGTTCTAACATTCAAAATCCTGATAATCTTATATTGAAAGACTGTTTCAGCATTCACTGCATTGCAAATCCTGAGAGTTTCATCAGTCAGTATTAAGTAAATTTTCACTGACACAATGCTTCAGAGATCTTACTAGAATGCATTCTTGGATATGTTTCTTGGATATCTGTTAATTGTTTTGTGTCTTTATGATCACCAAAAAAGGGATTCTCTGATTTCTCTTGCTCTATCCACAATGAAGCTCCTTTTAAATTTGGTACTGACACTAAGGGGTCGTCAATAAAGAAAAGATATAAAACAGTGAATTCATATTTGCTTCTTTTTTGAAACTGTATTAGGTATCAAACCAGCAGACACATTTACCCCTGGACTACAAAAACTCTCTAATATTTCATTATTTAAATACTAATGTAAACATTTATACAACCCGATAAACCAATTTAACATTAGAATCCTACTGGTACCATAAAACAGTAAAATGAATCATCTTTATAAAATAAACTTCAAGAAACCATTATCAACTTACAGTACAGAAAAATCCAAAAATTAAACCAAATTATTTCTTTAAAAACCAACATTTGAAATATTACTGTTCCACAATAAACATTCATCTTATGTATCAATAATTTCTTGCTTCATTAGTTATAATGTTTGTAGATGTGTGTGAGTACTAAAAACCACATCTGTAAATCCTGTACTTCCCAAAAACTCAACAATGTTCTTTGGTGTAGTGTAAGCCAAGGGTGTGAAAATGACTATGAAGTGATTATTTATGAAATGTACGGTGTTTCTAGGAACAGAAGAAATTAGGTCATCTAATGCACAGGTAAAGTTTTTTCTATATTTTCCTGGTGCTATAAATGAGGGCTAAAAATGAATGTTAACTTAGTGTTGTCATGGGACTTAATATTGAGCCAACAGGAATGAGATCAACTGCAGAAGAATAAGCTCAAGCAACATCAGAAAGGACCTGTTTATTTTCTCCAAATTCTTCTACATAGGTCCAGGCTGAAGAGATTGTGTTCCCTGTCCAAATGAAGTAATGTAAACTGGGCTGCCAGTTCCTTTGCATCTTCCAACGTAGTACGGAGTTTGTCTGGCATGAAGTAACTCTGGGATCCATTTGCAATAGCAGGAATAACGATTTTATATGCCAAGAGTACTTTCCCACCTTGACTTGTTGAATATAAATAATACTCTGGTGGTGCCCAATTATTTTTGTGGCAGTAATAATCCAAATGCATTACTGCAGAATTGAAATGATTGGATTTTAAAGAATACATACTAATTGGAGTAAGCTTTGTTCCAGGAAAAAATGGATAAGCGCATCTTTCAATTTCAGGGGGGCTTGGACCATGCTGGCCATTGAGACGAGCTGGAAGAGTTGGTGGCATGCCTAGAGTTTTTGGGTGGCTCTCTTCTTTGTTAGCAAACACAATCAGGTTTTCCGAATTGGGGCTAATCTGACCATTAAGATGCTGTCTCCAAGTGTTTCCTTTATTTACAGGTTTTCCCAGTGTTACCTCAATACTTGCTCCATCAATGCATTTTCCATTCATAACAGACATAGCAGCCACTGCATCTTCTCGGTTGAAAAAGTGAACAAAAGCATAATCTCTAAGTTTCTTTACTCATTCAACTGCACCAGGTTTGAATTTATTGAATTCTGCTTTAATTGTTTCCTCTGTAGTTGAGATCATTACATTTCGTACATAGAGAACTTTAACTCTCTGCGTGGTTTCCTCATCAACCTCTTTCTCTGGGTCAGCCCAATCTACCTGAATGGTATGGCCCCACAGTTGGAAGTTTCCTGGAATTAGTTTTCTCCCAGCCATAGCAGCAGCTCTGTGAGATTCATACTCAACAAACGCAAAACCGCGATTTTCGGTCTTATCACTTGCGCTTGGGTAAACAATGACATCTACAACTCCTTCTGTAACTTTCTTCATTTCATCCAAGATTTCTTCCTTCTACTTTTCCTTCAGAATAGCTCCAATAAATAATGTGCAATTATCCAAGCTTACACACACACCGATAAACTTCCCTGGTCGAATCTCATAATTATTAAGAATCCTGATGGCTAACTGGGCTTCTTCTTTTGTAGTACACATCACAAAAGAATAACCTCGATTTTCACCACTAAATTCCATCGTAAGTCGAAATTCATATATCTTCCCAGCTCTTTCAAATACAGGAACTAACTCATCTTCATACACATCACGAGGTATTTTTCCTACAAAAACTTCACAGCCTATAGGTGGAGGTGGACCTTCCCAACCTTGAGGTGGACCACCAAACTTCCTTTGCCCATTTTCTTGAACCATGTTGTATCCAGTCTTTTCCATCAAAGCAAGTAATGCTGCTTCATTCTGAGTACCAGTTCGGACTTTACTGCATCCATTTGTTCCATCTGTATTTTCTTCATTCATGGTTGCAGTTCCCCTCGGGTCTTCAAATGTTGGTCCTAAATGCCTGGGACCAATGACCACAAGCCGCCGCCACCATTTCGGGGCCAGTCGGTGGGAGCGGGGGTTGCTGCAGCGGGGAGGGGAGCCCACGTGGAGGAGCTCGCGAGGTCCTCGCGTCTAGCCTGGTCTCCCTTTAATTTATTTTATTTTTGGCTGCATTGGGTCTTTGTTGCTGCGCACTGGCTTTCTCTAGTTGCGGCGAGCGGGGGCTACTCTTCCTTGCGGTGCACGTGCTTCTCATTGCGGTGGCTTCTCTTGTTGCGGAGCACGGGCTCTAGGTGCGTGGGCTTCAGTAGTTGTGGTTCGCAGGCTCTAGAGCACAGGCTCAGTAGTTGCGGCGCATGGGCTTAGTTGCTCCGCGGCACGTGGGATCTTCCTAGACCAGGGCTCGAACCCGTGTCCCCTGCAATGGCAGGCAGATTCTTAACCACTGTGCCACCTGGGAAGCCCTCAAACTTTTATTTAAAGCAAAGTGAGAATAAATAAGCCATACAAAACAAAACAAAACAAAAAAACTTCCAAGCTGAACGAAAGCCTTCTATGTGTGCAGCAAACAGAGACAGACAGCCTACCAAGTCCAGAGGTAGACTGCTCCAACAGATAACAACTCTCCCACTCAGGAAGCTGCACGGCTAATAGACTTGCCTAGTATGGAAAAGGAAGGCGTTCTGGGGACAAGGAAGGAGCAGCAGAGGCTCTGAGATGGGCAGAAGGTGTTTTGGGGGGAAAGAGAGAAGACTAGGCTGCTTGGAAAGGATTCCTCTTCCCCCTCCATCCCTCAGGCTAGGAGGTCAGATTTGAGCAGATACTCAAGGCAGGGCCTGAGGATGATCACAACAGTCAGATGACCTACCCTGGTGTACTCAGTTTTCCACTACCAGTGGATGTCTGTCTAACCTCTAGATATTTAGATGTGCAAGTGGTACACGCAGGGACCACTATCAGTAAAAGAGGCCTTCTGGGTGGTCTCTAAGGGGTGGGCCTAGGCTTGTACTGCCCCATTCCTACACTCTCAAAGTTCCTATAGTGACCATAGTGATCATACCATGGGGCACGATCAGCATCTAAGACCAGCTGTGGATGTGGATCAGAGCAACCTCACGTGATGCAGCTGGAGGTCAACCCACAACAGATCACTGGAGCAAAAAATGACCCTCGTTAGCAACGTTATCTGTCCCCTGCACTAGTAACAGGACATATCATTATATGGCATCTTTCACTAAAGTGGTTCCTCATGCTTTTTATCTCCCCTTCTCCAAAATTCTCCTCCTCTGTATTGTCAATCTTCTTTGGTAGTGTCATCATTCACAAAATCACCTAAAGAAGAAATTTTCTAGTTATTTTTTGCTGTCTCTCCACCAACCACATTCTGGCCAAGCCAAGAAATCCTGATTATCCTCTCTCTTAAATAATCTCCATCCTCTCTCCTCCACAGCCACTAGTTAGTACACATCTGGATGGCTGCTGGCCTCTGTCTTCTCTAATTCCATCCTCATCACTGATTCTAGATGCTCTAAAAGTCATATTTGATCATGGAGCTCCCATGCTTAAAAACCATTAGTAGCTCCCCAGGGGCTGTAGAATATGAGGCTGCATTGCTTTTGGGAACCAGGCAGGGTATAGATAAATGAATGAGTGAATGAATAGAAACAAAGAGATGGGGAAGAGGAATTAGGGGTAAGAGAGTTTTATTGAATTCCTGTCAGGGGGGGAGACCACCCACCCACTACTATTCCCTGTAGTTGAATTCCAATCAACACAAGGGGATAAAAATTGTATTTAAAATCTTTTATTACTCTATTCATGCTACCCCAGCCAGGCATGCTTCCAATTTCCTTCCCCACTCTCCTTATAGATTCCAAAAGCACTTCATACTGCTTCCCTGAGACCCACACGAGTGAGAAATGAAGTGCCGTGTGGTCAGCCCCGTGACTAGCAGACTGTCCCCCAGGGTGTCTTTCTGTGGTTAGTTGGGTGGGTGCAAAATTCTAACCAATTTTCCCTTCTAGCCCTGCCTAGCCTCTAGCTGGAGAGAAGAATGTGGTCCTAGAAGGGGAGAAATATTTCCTCTTTTAACACAGTCCCTTGTCTTATACTCACCTTAGAAAATGACCACTTTTTCTGAACACTCACACACAAACACACACACACTGCTTAGCTTCCTATAAAAACTGCTGTTATTGTGTTTTTGTCCTTAAGATCTGCATTTTGGGGGTGGTTGGCCCTTGCTGCTGCACTTGACAGGAGCTGACAAGTAACCACTTGTGGGTGTCACAGATACTGTGACTGAACTGTCTCAGGGATGAGGTGATGAGAAGCTGGTTTAGTGTTTGTGCACCCAGGCAACCGTCGTGTTTACTTGCTGTCTCTTTGGTAGGCTTCCAAACCAGCAGCACCACACCCGTTAACACTGGGCTCCACAGCGGTTACTGACGGGTTGTCCTGCCAGTTGTGAGGAATTATTACTTTTCGCTTGAGCAATTGGTGGTTTCATTGGAGGAGTAGTTTCACAGACACACATCAGAATTTCACCTGACAAAAATCCTAAATGCCCAACGAGGCGGTGTCCTGGTTGGGTGTGTCCTGGTCCCAATCAGACTGTCTGCTCCTCTGCTTGAGAGGCTGATATATATTGTGCTTATCAACCCATTTGGATCTGTTGAGATCCTACTGTGTGTTTGGCATAGATCTAGACCTCAGGAACCCAAAGATAAATAAGGTATGGTCGGCCAGGAGTGATAACTAGGTGAACAGGTGAATATATTGCAGGGCCATAGGGCTAGAAAAGCAGGCAGAACTAAAGTGCTGTGGGAGCACAGAGGAGGTGGAGGGCAATTGGGGACAGTTTGTGGAATGGAGGATATTTGAGCTGGGTGTAAAAGGCAAAGAACATTTGAAGAAGAACAGCACATGCCAGGTACTGTGCTTGGTGCTTTACCTCCATTGACTCATAGGAACGCTCACAACAGCCCTGTGAGAAGGGAACTATTATTACCCCCATTTTACAGATGAAGAAGCAGAGGCTTCTGGAGGATAGGTCACTTGCCTAAGGTCACATACCTAGTAAGTCAAGGAGCTGCAATGTAAGATATTGCCAGGTGTGTAGTACACACTCAGTAATCATTAGATATTATTATTTTATTATTATAATTATTAAGCCCAGGGCTACTGCCTCTAAAGCCCATGTCCCTGAGACAGTATTATCATGGCTCCAGCAGCATGTGAAAGAAGCAAATGTCTGAGTCTTACCCTGGATCACTAAAGCATGAGTCCTTTTTGGTGGCATTCTTAAGGTTCTGAGTTAAAACTTGGAGCCTTGCTAAATTATGAAGAAGGCAGACTTGTTCTTTGGATTCCATAGGTCATAGGAGTGCCCCTGACCCCCTTGTGCATTCCTCTTCCTTCAGGCTGCTCCTTCTACTCATTCCCCACTTCTGAAAAATCTATTTCTTGATAAAGGATCAGACCGTTCAAGTCCAAATCTTAGAAATTGAAACGTGGAAAAAGCCATGGAGATCATTTGGTTTAGCTCCTTGATTTTACAGATGCAAAAACTGAGGCTGAATTAACCAAGTTTCTTTTTGCTTCAAGAGACATAACCCAGTTTAAACTATCTCAAGTGAAAAAGGGAGTTACATTAGCTTTCAGGGGTGGAACTAGCTTCAGGGGGTGAAAAACAAATGTCATTAGTTTATTTGTGCTCTCTTTTTAATCTCAGATCTTTTGTCTCTACTTCAAAATGTGATGTCTTCAATTGTTCCTGGTAGAACTGGAATTCTTTTTTATGGTTGGTAGAGGATATGGCCAGAGAAAACCCCAGGCTACATCATTCCATGTTAGTGATTTCAGATGAAAGAGAGAACTTCTGTCTCCTTGTTTCAGTATATATAAATCCCAGGGAAAGACTCTGATTGGCCCAGCTTGGGTCACATGGCTACTTCTTGGACCAATCACTGTGGCCAACTGGATGTGCTGTGATGATTGATGACCTGGGTCTCATGTTATCCCAGTGTGGGGTGGGGTGGGGATGGCAGGTATTATGGAGAGTGATCTTACCAGAATCATATGTGCCTTTATAGAGGGAGGAGGGTTGCTCTCACCAGAAGGGCAGTGAGGTAATCAGCCTTCTAGGTTCCCAGTGATCACCACTTCCAGATGTCTAGGCCTTCATGTAATCCCCTCCCCTTGAGTGTGAGCTTGACCTAACGACTCACTTCTAATGAATAGAATATGGCAAAAGTGATGGGATATTCCTTCTGACATTATTTTAATGAAGTCTGTGATTCCCCCTTTTTCTCTTGCTCACTCGAATGAAGCCAGCTCCCATGTTAAAAGCTGCCCTATGGAAAGGCTCATGTCGCAAGAAACTGAGGATCTCCTCTGGCCAATAGCCAGCAAGGAACTGAGACCCTCAATCCAATAGCCCAAAAGGACCTGAGTCCTGCCAATAACCACTGACTGAGCTTGGGAGTGGATGCTTTCCCACCTGAACCTTGAGTGAGGGAAGCCCTGGCCGACTCCTTGATTGCAGCCTGTGAGAGACCCTGAGCAGGATGATCCAGCTAAGCTACACTCACATTCCTGACCCATAGGAACTGTGAGGTCATCAATGTACATTGCTTTAAGCTGCTAAGTTTTGGAGTAATTTGTTATGCAGCAACAGAAAACTAAAACAGGGAGGAAGGACATTCAGCAGACAGAAAAAGTACACAGATATCCGCTGCAGAACCTACTAGTACACAAAACACCATCATTGTTCTGGTTTCTGAATGTCCTGAGCTTTCCTTATCAGACTTTTCCTGCCAGCTCTGTCTTCCTGCCTGCCTGTATTACCCTTTTATTCTTCATAACTTTTATTTCTTTCCATTCTCCTTGCTTTTGTGGGAGCCAGCAGGAAAGGGAAAGGAACAGGGAAGAGACATACGTAGCAATAGCAATAATGAGGGCCTACTATGTGTCAAGCACTTTGCAGCCCACTTTCCATGACTGGTCTCATTTAATCATTTCCCCAAACCCTATGAGGCTGGTTTTACTAGTTCTATTTCATAGATAAGAAAATTGAAGCATGGAGAGTTGACATCACTTTCTCAAGATCACTTATCAGGAAAGTGGCAGTGATGGGACACAAGCAAAGCATGTTGGTTCCACTGCAGCACGCTGCCTCCTGGCATGCAGGTAATTGTTTTTATCCAATAATAGGTCCACTTGTTCCTGCTGATGGGGCACGGGGCTAACTCCAACATTAGGCCTTCATTCAGGGAGGGCTGACCAGTTTGACTGTACAGCTTTGACAGAATTACTCTGTTCTTTTCTTTCTGTGCCAACAGGTAAATTTCTAACCAGAACTGCTGCCAGCTAAACAAATCCCTTGGGGAAGGAATCCCTTCTTCACTCTCCAAGTCAGATTGCTTCTGTGTTAAGCCAAAGGCTGAATGTGCCAGGGAGGATGCAGTGCCACCTGCTCCCATGGGTGCCTGCAACAGCCCACCCCAGTGGAGAAGGACAACCAGGAATTTCGGGGCCCAGAGAGATTGTCCCAGGCCTCCTCACCAAGAAGCGGGAGCCCTCAGCCTTGGCTTCTGCCACAGCAAATGGGACACATGATGGAGTGGAGGGGTTCTATTTGCAGATATAACTCTGATTCCTTCACCAAGATGGCACCAGAAAGCCTCATCAGCTGAACAAGAGAAACCAAGAACAGAGAGTAGACTGTAGGCCTAGTTTCAGAGACAGAGAAAAACAATTTCCCTGAAATGCCGTTCTGGGCCATGTGAGTCATAGCTGAACTGCCAAGGGAAGCATTTTTAGAACATCACAGAGGGGACAGTCATAGGCCTAAGCCTTTAAAGAACTACATTTTCTTAAACATCAACTGCTTTTTCCCTGGAGGGCGTCCTTCTAATAGGGAGTATAGAAATGGATAATTAATAATTGTGATATTGAGAAAGTGGCCTGAAAAAGGAAAAAGATTACCTGGAACCAGCTTCTCATCCAAGACATGCCTCTTCCCTCCCTGCTTTGCTCTGATCTAGGGATGCAGTGATGCTTAGCTCAAGTTTCCAGACCCCAGCTCTCACAGTCCTTACCCACTTACACTTGCATTTCATCATCAGTCATTTATAGAGCTGAGAGTCACATTTTATCAGGGAACCACTAACGTGGAAATGTATCACAAATTCTTTTTCCTCCATTTGTATTTTCAGTATTCTGTGTTAATTACCATAATCTTTTCCTCATGACAAACACGTGATGTATTTGTGTGTGTACCAGTGTGTGTACCAGTAGCCTAATTAGAAAAAAATGGGGGGAAGGAATTGGATGTATTAGGTTTGAAGGCAGAACTGCCTCCACATTTCTGGACAAGTCACTCATTTTCAGTTTCCACCCTTTCCTTAAGCATTTCTCCCAGGCTCATCTTCCATCTCCACTGCCCCTGAATTCCAAGCTTTTTCTGTCCCTGCTCTTTGGGCTGTTCTGCTGCCTCCTTCAGATTCTCCAAGGTCCCCTCTCTGCTGGGACTGTGACCTGCTGAGGCCACATCTTCCCAATACTGTAGCTGACCCCAGAATGGATGAGATTCTTTTTGCTCAGCTCCTGCAGCTGGGGATGTTCTTGTCAGGCTCACTTTCCAAGAGTTGCTAATAATGAGAACCATCGTTGTGCGCTTAGTATAGGCTAGGCTCGTGCTAAGCTCTTTATGTGCTTTGTTTTCATTAATCCTCACAAGAAGCTTGTCCCTCTTGTCATCCTCCTTTACAAATGCAAACACTGTGGAACAGAGATGTTAAATAACAGGCACAGAGGCGCAAATCCAGTAGTGGTGCTGGAAGTTGAATGCAGTCAACTGGCTCCGAAGCCCCTATTCTGCACCGTGATGCTATTGGTTGGTTCCAGGTCTTAGCCCATTTCCTGAAGGGTCATTTGGGTCCTAGTTGTTTGGGTCAGGTACAGCTGTATCATGAGATAAGACAGGTATTCTATAAATTCTATTGAAGAAGCTTGTGTTGAACATCCACTGGGGGTGCAAAACACTGTTAACTAGCAAACCTGGGGTGTGGGTTTTGGTGTGGAGATGAAGCATGCTAATCTTTCACTGAATGATTGGGAAGGGAATCCTTTTGCTTGCAAGTAGATCTGACCTGAGACAAAATTATGAGGTCTCTGTGTGTCCCATTGTCTGGCCCTTCTTGAACTCTGTTCTGTTCTGTCTTCAACTTAGCTGGCTTTTCCTTTTCCTCTACCCTGTATTTTCTCTCTGTGCTCTCCACCCAGCACTGCATTCAGAAATAGGTCACATGCACCCCATTGCATCTTTGTTGTAAGCCTTATCTTCGGATTATCCAGGAGTGCATTCTTTAACATTTATTTAGCCACCTGGCTCTGGAGAGGTCGTGATGAGTCACAGCGTCCCCAACTTCACTGAGCTTATACTTTGGTAGGTGAAGGCTGACATGAGTTCTTATAATAAGATAAAATGAAATGAGAACTCTAAAGGGGAATACATAAAATAAGGTAGGACCCCAAGCTGATTAATAAAAGGCATTGTTATTTTCTGGGGTGATGGAAATATTATAAATCTTGATTGGAATATTGGTTGCATAGGGAATATATATCTTCAAAGCTCATCAAATTGTGCACTGAAGACCTGTACGTTTCTTTGTGTGTAAATATTACCTGAGTAAAACCTGTGTTTTGTTTTTTCTTCTTGCTTTTGTTTTTTGTCTAAGAAATGAAAAAAGAATCATCAGTAAGCAGACACAGAGTCATTCCCAAGTGCCATTTGGTCAGTCATCTAAGAGCCATTCATTCAGCAAATATTTATTGAGCACCTAATATGTACTAGGACTGTTCTAGAATCCATCAGTGAAGAGACAAACGTCCCTGTCTTCATGAAGCTTACATATTAGCAGGACCCTTTGGGGGCTGAGGAGAGAGAGATTTCCCCTGGTCTCAGCCGGAGCGCCGGGAAGCTCTGATCTCAGATGGCCCAGTGATCCATGAAAAAGGAGGATTAGTGAAAAAGACTCACAAGGCAGGAAACAAGAAGTCCTCACAAGCCTCATAGCCTAGAACTTCTCTTTCAGGTGGAGCCCAGAGGGAGAGTCTGCAAATCTTCCAGCCCCACCCCCAGAGTCTCCCAGTGACTTTCGGGGTGCAGTATCCACATCACCTCCCACCAGCCACTCCATGGGCTGAGAAGACAGCGCCTCCACCAGAGGGCCTGGGCTCCCTTCCGGCACATCTGCGAACAGGGCGTGGACTCTGGCCAAAGCCCCAAACCAGAAGGTGGAAACTTTTTCTGAGCACTGGGAGAGGCGGGGAGGGGTTGGTGTTTTACAAACCAAACCTATGTCCTTAGAAACACCGCAGAAGGGCTCGGCAGAGCAGCTAGGAGTTGGATGGTGCTGCAGTGAATCACAGAAACTCCAGGGAAGAAGAGGCCATCAGAGAGGGGAGGCAGGCTCTTTTGAAGTCTCAAAATCTTTATTAAATAAAGGATCCAAGAGACCTTGATCATAGAGCAAAGTTTAATAACGTTATACATAATAAAGGAAAATGAAGCAACATATAGCTATTGTTAGTTAAAAATGACCTAAGTGATGTATAATCTTTGAATTTACAAAGGTAGCACAACTTATGCAATAAATGATATTTGCAGTTAGTCTTTTTTTCAGTAGCAACAATAAGATGATTTTACAGGGGTAGAGTTGGGGTTGCAGTTTGTGAGACTTGTCATAACATTTCTCAGCTCTCTTTCCAATTTTTGCTCTTCCTATAATGCTTTTTTTTTTTTTTTTGTCATTTAGTTGACCACAGTCACATTGTCTGCTTTCTCTTCCATTTTTGAAAACATATATAAAACTTCCAAGTGATACGGGAACTTCATTTGGAGGTTGAATAAGTGAAAGGAATTAAATTCAGAAAGTTTCCTTAAACCTAAAAACATGGAAAACTTCAGCAATGTTATGAAAATGACCAAAATGCCCCAATGACCCGAGGAATAAGCGAGCATCCAAGTTCTTCCCCAGCACATCCGAACCCTTCTCCAGAGGTGGTCTCATCCACTGGTTTGCACAGCGCAGCATGCTGTACCGCAAGGGGAAAGAAACAGAAGAAAATCACAGTTCAGAGAGATCAACACACTTTCGGAATTTGGAAAGCTGATGTATTTTTGCAGGAATTGTCAAATTTTTCTGTAAAGATCCAGATAGTAAATGGTTCAGGCATTGCGGGTTACTGCGGGCTCCGTCAAAATTGTTCAACGCTGCCATTATCACAGGAACGCCGCCAAAGACAATATGGGCGTGGCTGTGTTCCAATAAAACTTTATTTACAAAAACAGGCCATGGGTCGGATTTAACCCACAGGCCGTTTGCCAGTCTCTGGATTATTGGTTCCATGACAGCAGGCCAGAGACAACTCCAAACAGGAGTTGGGGAAGAAGGGCTGAACAATGGAGTCAGGGACTGCTATGTTCACTAGCATTTCCTTTTCCTTATGGACATGTAGGTGGCCTATATTTTCCCAGCCTCTCTCATAGTTAGGTGGGGCCACGTGACTGAGTTCTGAATACTAGTGGCATATGAACGGAAATGAAGTCTGCCATTTTCAGGCCTGGATCCTTAACAACATCCCAGGAGATCTCTGTGTTCTCACTTGCTCTTCCCTTATCTGCTGGCTGGGTACAGAGGATCCAGTGGAGAACTCTGGGGCTCTGGAAGTAAGGTACGCCAAGTGGCAAGAGCACTTGGTAGAAGAAACCTAGGTTCCCAGATAACGGGGTGGAGCACAGTTTCCTTGCCAACACCCTTGAACTTTGACAGGAAGTGGGCATTAACTTTTTATTTTGCAAATCACTGAGAATTGGGGGCCTGTTGATAGAGCAGCCAGGGTTATCGACTGTAATAGAGAATCCAAGGATCGTGTTACTTTGTGGTACAGCAACCCCCCTCTGAAAACCCAGGCATTGAATACAACATGCACTTTTGAACCTGTGGTGAGGGTGGGATTGAAATCAGCAGAATTTTTTGAATTTGGGGATTTAAAAAAAAACAGTCAGAACCTGAGATCCTGCCCTAACTGCAAATTCAGGAGTCTTTTAAAAGGAGTTTTCAAATGTTTTGTGTAAAATGAGTCTACTTGATTTTCATAGAAGCTTTGTGAGCAAGGGTATTCATTAGAACTCTTCGGTTATGAGAAGCCGAGACCATTTAAGCTAGCATGAGTAAAATTGGGGAATTTATGATAAAAAGATAAAAGCATTTCCTTAGACTTGAAGATAGGCATAAAGCTCAGCCTCAGGCCAGGCCAGGCCAGGGTTCAGGAACTGGAAATCCGTCAGGATTGTCTCTCAGCTCTGCCTCTCCCAGCAAGCTGCTCTGTTCTTCTGTAGCCCAGCTTCTTCTCTGGCCAGCTTCCTTTCTGGCCAAGCCCAGAAACTGAGGTTTTTCATTTCTTCCTTTCAAAAAATCAACCCATTCATCTGTCGATGGACATTTAGGTTGCTTCCATTTCCTGGCTATTGTAAATATAGCTGCCACGAACATTGTGGTACGTGCCTCTTTTTGAATTATGGTTTTCTCAGGGTATATGCCCAGTAGTGGGATTGCTGGGTCATATGGTAGTTCTATTTTCAGTTTTTTAAGGAACCTCCATACTGTTCTCCATAGTAGCTGTATCAATTTACATTCCCACCAACAGTGCAGGAGGGTTCCCTTTTCTCCACACCCTCTCCAGCATTTATTGTTTGTAGATTTTTTGATGATGGCCATTCTGACTGGTGTGAGGTGATACCTCATTGTACTTTTGATTTGCATTTCTTTAATGATTAGTGATGTTGAGCATCCTTTCATGTGTTTGTCGGCAATCTGTGTATCTTCTTTGGAGAAATGTCTGTTTAGGTCTTCTGCCCATTTTTGGATTGGATTGTTTGTTTTTTTGACATTGAGCTGCATGAGCTGCTTGTAAATTTTGGAGAGTAATCCTTTGTCAGTTGCTTCATTTGCAAATATTTTCTCCCATTCTGAGGGTTGTCTTTTTGTCTTGTTTATGGTTTCCTTTGCTGTGAAAAAGCTTTTAAATTTCATTAGGTCCCATTTGTTTATTTTTGTTTTTATTTCCATTACTCTAGGAGATGGGTCAAAAAGGATCTTGCTGTGATTTATGTCATAGAGTGTTCTGCCTGTTTTCCTCTAAGAGTTTTATAGTGTCTGGCCTTACATTGACAGATGAATGGATAAAGATGTGGCACATATATACAATGGAATATTACTCAGCCATAAAAAGAAACGAAATTGAGTTATTTATAGTGAGGTGGGTGGACCTATAGCCTGTCATACAGAGTGAAGTAAGTCAGAAAGAGAAAAACAAACACATATATATGGAATCTAAAAAAAAAAGGTTCTGATGAACCTAGTGGCAGGACAGGAATAAAGATGCAGATGTAGAGAATGGACTTGAGGACATGGTGGGGGGTGGGAAGGGAAGCTGGGACGAAGTGAAAGAGTAGAATTGACATATATACACTACCAAATGTAAAATAGATAGCTAGTGGGAAGCAGACACATAGCACAGGGAGATCAGCTTGGTGCTTTGTGATGACCTAGAGGGGTGGGATAGGGAGGATGGGAGGGAGGCTCAAGAGGGAGGGGATATGGGGATATATGTATACATATAGCTGATTCACTTTGTTATACAGCAGAAACTAACACAACATTGTAAAACAATTATACTCCAGTAAAAAAAAAAAAAAAAAAAAAAGGTTGGGGTGTACTAATAAAAAGAGTAAAGTTAAAAAAAAAAAAAATCAACCCAGACTGAGCCTGAACCTCCTGGGCTTATTCTAAAATCCCAGGAGAGAAAGTCTGATTGTGCCTGGGTGAGGGTGGTGTCCACTCCCAGTCCGACCAGTTGTGGCCACTGGATACAAACATGGCCCAGCCTGGGGCAACTCCCCATACAGGTAGACAGGGCAGATATGTTTTCCTCTTTTCATACAATTAGACATATAGGCAGGGCAGACGTTCCCACAAGGGAAGTGTGGCACGGAGACATTAATGACTTTCTGAAAGCCACCCAGACGCCTCAGCAGGGCTGGTACAACAGCCACCCTTTCTCTTCATCCCATTGCTCCATCTCTCACCACAGGTATCCTGCTTTCCACACAAATTAGTAATACCTTTTGATATTTCACAAAAGTATAGCCTTCTCCAGAAGCAGGTCTTGCTTTCCCTACTGCCCTGCCAAAGCTTTTGCTTGGTTTCTCATGACAAGCAGGAGTGGGGTGTGGGAGAAAGAGGTAGGAGGGCCATGGGTTTCAGCACTGCAAGGTGCTTTGTAGACTAGAACGTTTGGAGAGCCTCTGGCATAACTCACCTCCTGGACTCTAGACTGAAAATTACCTAAGTAGTATGGTTAGTACTATTTGTACTATAGTACTAAATAATACAATTAAAAATTAAAAAAAAATTAAAAAAAAAATTGTACAAGTAGTAATAGACCAAAAGTTCTGGTGGGCAGGAACCTTATCTCTCAGTACCAACCTAGCACAGCCCTTGATACCTAGTAGTTACTCAATACATATTTGTTGAAAGATTGAATGTATTTATGTTTCCTGCAGAAAAATTAGAGCGTACTGAGCAGCAAAAGGAAGACAATAAAATTTACACATAATCCCACAACTACCTCTTGAAATGTGTCCTTCATACATTTTTACAAAAATAAGATTTTATGGTACATACTATTTTGTTTGTTTCCTTCCTTCCTCTCCCTCTCCCCCCCACACCTTTCTTTCCTCCTTTCTTTCATTTTTACAATATTTTGGGGCATCACTTGTAGTGGCAGCCTAGGTAAGATTCATCTTATCATCACACTTATATATTGAAGCTGCTCTCCTTTAAGTTGTTTCCAGCTTTTTCCCTTTTCTAAACAGGCTGTAATGTATTCTCTGGCATCTCAGTCTTTAGGCATATCTTAGACTGTTTCCTTGGGGTAAGTTCCTGGAAGTGGAATTCCCAGCTCAAATAGCAGATGCACTTTTGATGCTTTTGATACTTTTTGCCAAATGTCTTGCCAACCAGGCTCTCCAATGCACGCTTCTCCTAGCGCTGTTTGAGAGTGTCTCTTTTCAAAGGTCTGATTTTCAAAAAGTGTTCTCTTCTGCTTTATCAAATGCTTTTAGGAAGCCTGTCTGTTCTTCCGGTCCAGGTGAGACTCCTGACCGGAAAGACTGGCCCGGGCATCTTGGTGCTTCAGGAGGCTGTGTGCTGGCAAGTCCGTGGGAAGCTTTTCAGGAGGGCTTTGATCTGGAACAGCCTCTTGGCCCATCAGCTGCCCTTTGCGTTTCAGAAAAGGAACAGAAGAAAGGAAGTCTCAGTGTCCATACCCTCTGAAGCTTGCAAAGTGTTGTTTGACAAGCAGAGAGATTTCTTTTTACAGTGTTTTCAGCAGAAATTGAACCCTTTTGAGACCAGAGGCCACAGGATACTATGGCTACAGGTATGTCTCTCGTTGATCAAGTGAGTGTAGCGTGAGTCCGAGGACCACACAAGGCTGCCACCTGGCTCCTTCCCACCTGGGAATGGAGGTGAGCCTGAGTCCTGCTTGGGCCAAAGCCCTAGATAACCAGGTTCATCACCAATGACCTGAGAATCACCAATGAACTGAGAGCCAGAATGTGTTACGCCTGATGACAAAGCCTACATCTTTAAAAAAAATTTTTAACATCTTTATTGGAGTATAATTGCTTTACAATGGTGTGTTAGTTTCTGCTTTATAACAAAGTGAATAAGCTATACATAAACATATATCCCCATATCACCTCTCTCTTGCGTCTCCCTCCCACCCTCCCTATCCCACCCCTCTAGGTGGACACAAAGCACCGAGCTGATCTCCCTGTGCTATGTGTCTGCTTCCCACTAGCTATCGATTTTACATCTGGTGGTGTATATATGTCCATGCCACTCTCTCACTTCATCCCAGCTTACCCTTCCCCCTCCTGTGTCCTCAAGTCCATTCTCTCTGTCTGCGTCTTTATTCCTATCCTGTCCCTAGGTTCTTCAGAACCTTTTTTTTTTTTAGATTCCATATATATATGTGTTAGCATACGGTATTTATTTTTCTCTTTCTGACTTACTTCACTCTGTATGACAGTCTCTAGGTCCACCCACCTCACTACAAATAACTCAATTTCGTTTCTTTTTATGGTCAAAGCCTACATCTTAAAGCACACTCACACTGAGGATAATTTAATCATAACAATGACCAAAATCAAGGCCACAGAAACAGTTCATAACATGTATGAGTTGTCCTAGGTCACACAGCTAGTAACTGGCAGTTGCAAAAGGGGGAATCAGTCTCCTGATCCTTTATTGTTTGGCTTTCCCACTGCCCTGTGCTGAATATGCTCATCCTCTCTATGCCTGATTACACCATCTTCAACAGAACCAACTCCAGAATGAGAACGCTAGGTCCGTTTATTGAGTGCTTACTGCCAGGGTGACTGGTGACTTTCTAAACGATGGAGGCTCCATCAGCCTGGATCTTTGAATGAAGATGATGCAGAGCCCAATACTCTCCACTGACTTGAGATAGACATGTAGGGATGAGCATGATGTAAACCTTTGTGTTTTCAGTCACTAAAACTCAAGGGCTGTTTATGGCTGCAGCACACGGTCTAAAGTGAAGAGGGCCGGGGAGGTTGGTGAGGTGCGATGGAGAGAAAGTTCCCTAGCAGCAGAGCCAAGCCAGGTTCCGCTTGGCATTGGTGTCTACTACTACCCACAACTCCCACATTAAATTATTGGTCTGTTATTGGAAGGAGGACGCTCATCCTCTTGGGCATGTGGTGGTGAAGAGGAGTCCAGAAACTGGAGGGTCTGGCTGTGAGGACAAGAGTCTACCTTGCAGAACCATGCGTGCCCCAATAGCAGGTATGTGGCACTGCAGAACTCAGTACCCTCTCTCTGTTCTCCTCAGCCTTAGTGATGGGCACAGATGCCACAGGCTCAACTCTGCAGTTCAGCCTCAGTTCAGCCTCCTGCCCGCCAGGGAGCCAAATACATGCACTGTCCCTCCTCCACATGGACTGTTCAGGGACCTGCTTCAGGGTATGAGTGCGATCCCAATACATTTAGGGGAACTTGGGGCCCAGCATCCTCTTCTTCCTCATTGTCCCCGCTCCATTCCTCTCATGGTCCATATTCCCATTTGCTGACCTAATATGGAGGGCCCTTAAGGACTCTTGCCCTTCCCCGTTTCATAGGGATGAGCAGTCCTCTGCAAGGTGGAGAATCCCAGGACCCATGGGTGAGTCATCCTTGCAAGCCAATGGCTGTTGGGAGTGTGGGTGGTGGGCATGTCTGGCAAAGCTGGTCTTTGGCACCTGTCTTTGGATAACCATGTCATTCTTAGATACCACAGATGATCAATTTATCTCTATTCACTTAAAACATACTTTCTGCTGGAAACATCTCTATGGATCTGAACTGCCTGCAATGCTTCCATCAGACTGCTGTATTTGCATACAGCCTCCCAAGGTCACCTGACAGTATTTCATCTCAGCCCTTCTCTTTTTTGGGCATCTAACTAAATTGAATAGGCCCTTCTCTATTTCTGCATCTTTTTTCCTTACGCTTGAAGCAAAATTCAATTTCTTGGAGGGTTGCCTTCATTACTCTCTCTAAGCTGGGATAATCCCTGGAAAACACGTGAAGTATCTGGAGTGCCCAGCTCCCTGCCTTTCAGTGCCTCTCTAGCAGCCTCGGAAACTCCCATCTCACCTCTACTTCTCATGCTGCCTTCTCCTGCTCCTGGTTTTTCTCCTGCAAAGAGTCCTGGCCTAGGAAGCAGGATTATGGCAAACTGTGATTTTAAGCAGTTGACTTCATCTCCCTGGGCCTTAGTTTTCTAAAATGGCAATATCAGATCACTTTAAGAATGATCTATGCCTGCTGTCAGTTCCCTCTCTCACCTTAGAACTAGCCTTCCAAGTCCCAGTCCTGCAGGGCGAATATGCTGTCCTTCCAGACACTTTCTTTGAATTCTTCCCAGGTGCCTTCTAGAGGGAGGGCCACGTCTCCAGAGTGACTCTCCTGGTGGCAACAGCACACCCTGCATCAGGTGGGTGAGTGATGTTCTGGAGCCTGATTTTGTGGTGCCCACCACTCATTGCAAACAAGCAGCCGCCCAGAACTTGCTGGTCTCAGTGGTGTTCTCCTGGTATAGACACCCCACTTGTACAACTTCATGTGTAAGTAGAAGTTTTCCCTCTTTTAGGCCATGGGTGGAGTGGGTTGGACCTTGATCCTATTGCAGTGTGAACACAGATCAACTTTCTCTTTAACTTTCGTGGTGGTGTCTCATATACAGTGTTGTTCATAAAAGCCTGTTCAGAGCACTCCATCCTACCCTTCTGACCTAAAAAGTGTCCAGTGCTTTGTTCCTTGCTTAACCAGGGAGTTAACTTTTTCTAGGAAAGAGAAAATCTGGCCCCTTTCTCCTCTAGAGTCCTGGGTGGGTCGTCATAGGTTCTAGAATGGCTTCAAAAAAGAAGTGTGTGCTCTTTGGGTTAAAGACGGAAGCCATTCAGGTGAATGGAAGGCAGTCTGAAACCCGGCGAATGCAAACCGGCTCATAGTCTCGCATTTGCAAATGGCTGAACGTCTACCCAGAAAGTAGGATGTGACAGCCTGGATGAATAATCAAAGCAGGAGCCTGCCCAGTGAGGAAAACCATAAAAAATGTAAACGAACAACCCCCCTCCCCACAAAATGCCATAACAAACAAAAAACAAGACAAAACCTAGAAAACCCAAACAACAACAATAACAAGATGGGATGATTAGTAAGGCTCTCAGGATTCCCCAGAATCACAGCCGAGCAAGCTCATTAAGGCCTAAGTGGTTGTTTTGCATCTGGCAGTAGCTCCTGGTAGCTCTCCCTTCCTGAACTGATTCCTGCTGAGTGTCCTCGGAGAGCCCTGCTCAGGATCCCAGCAAGCAGTGAAGAGCAAAGCCACACCGTGGACAAGCCACCTAAGCGCTCTGGACTTGTTTTTCTCGTCGGCAACAAGAGAACCTTGCCAGCTCCACTATTCAGGTAGCCTCAGAACTGCTAAGCTGAGGTCCAGAATATAAAACATCAGGTGAGGGAGATGTCACTCTGATGTAGTTCTTACAGCAACCATTTATTGAGCTCTTATTACACACCGGGCACTCTGCTCAGTGCCTTACGAACCTTCTTTTGTTTAATCCTTACGAGTGTCTTGCAAAGAAGATTTGTGCAACCCCATGTTACAGAAGAGAAAAATGAGGGTCAGACTTGTCAAAACTTATACAAAGAGATCATAGAGCTGGTAAGTAGTGGGATCTTAGAGCTGGTAAGGCCCATCTGTCTGTCCTAATGCTCTTTTCCTTTGCACAGTACCTCTGAGTAAAGAGAAATTGATTCCCCTCAAAAATGTTTCCAGATACAAAGAAGGCACTCATTATAGAGCCCCAACCAAGCCTTCAGATGCCTGCAGCGCTGGCAGGTAGTTTAACTGTCACATCGTGAGAGGCCCTGAGTTAGAAACACCCAGTTAAGCTGCTCCTAGATTCCTGACCAGCAGAAACTGTATGAGATAATAATTGTTCATTGTTGTTTTAAGCCTATAAATTTTGGGATAATTTGTTGCCCGGTAATAGATAACTAATACTGCATTTGTCTACCATTCATTCATCTGACAGACATCCATTCATTATTTATTGTGACAAGCCCCAAGCTACATGCTTGGGTTGCAGTAGTGAACACGATCAGTATGGTACCTGCCCTGATGGAAATGATCATTTGGCAGGAGAGATGAACATTGAGCAAGCAGACAAACAGGTAAAAGAACATTGAGAGGGAGGAGGCATCTTCTTTAAAATTAAGTTGTTGGGGAAGTTGAAGAGGAAACATTAAACCTGAGTCTTGAAGATAGAAAGAACCAGAAGGTTCTGGCATTTTCTTCCCCACCCGTCTTGATGTCCTCACTTTTTGGCTGCCTTGAGTTCTTCTGGAAAATGACACAGGGTGTTAAAGAAACTAGAAATTGAAATGATAGAGAATTCTTATTTCTCTCAGGGGCAGAATCTCCCCTATGGAGGAAATGACCTTTGCTGGATGAATGCTTTAAAAATCCCCCTGGGAGAGCTGGTACAGGTCAAATAGCTCTGCATAAGGAAGGGAATTAGGGAGATTTAAGAAGCAGCCAAGGAGAGGGTTGGAGAGGGCTACAAGCTAAAGAAGGACTCGGGGAGAAAAAATATCTAACAGGGATTTTTATTCCTTTGTTTCTCAAGTAATGTGCGGTAAAATGCTCTTCCTCCCAGTAAAATCTCTTGCTTGCTAATGCTTTCTGGAGCAGGTTGGCTTTTTGAAGATAAGACAAAGGAGAATATGTCTTCCTTCAAGACTGACTTCAGGGGAACCCAAGGCTGTTCACAGGAGACCAGCCACTTACGGGTTAAATAAACACATAAACACAGTGGTGTTAATCATAAAAAGAAAAAATGCTTCCGATCATCACTGCAGTTCCAAAATGGACAGGTGTGTTCCTGACGCTCGTCGGTGGCATCAGTGTCACTGCTGACAACTGTACAGAGGTTGCTGAAGGCTGAGGCCCAGGCAGGTGCTGCAGCAGCTGTCAACGCTGCTGGCATCTGGCACCATGCCTGGCACTTAGGAGAAGCTCAGGAAATGGCTGAACGCGTGACTGAATGCTGCCTGCGCTGCCGCTGCCTTGTCCTTCAATGCTCCAGGGAGTGGGGTTCATGGGGAGCAGGGTATGTATTGCAGCCCCTTGTTCTGAGATTCAGGAATGCCTCCATTGAGCTGGGCCTGGGACAATGTCAGTGACAACACGGAAATGACCACAGAGTTGCCACTTTCTTCTGAAGCTTGCCTGTCTTCTTGAAACAAACCACCTTGTGGACCTTTTTTTTCCCTGGGGTGAATTCTTTCCCAAGGGCACCTTGGTCTCTTCTATGAATAGGCCTCCACTACTCCACTAGCCTTGAGGAAGTGCCTAGACTTTCCTGAATTTGAGGGTGAACATGGCTTAGGTTCAAACAGAAACTTCTGCTACCTACAATATTCCCTGGAGATCTAGACCAAACATAAGCCCAACAGGGCCTGATGTTCTAGACCTGAACTGTCCAATATGGTAGCCACGAGCTACATGTGGCTATTTAAAGTTGTTAATGAAAATTAAATAAAATTTAAAATTCAGTTCCTCAGTGGCACTAGCCACAAGTGAAGTGCTTAATAGCCCATATTGGACCGTGCAGATTATAGATAGAACCTTTCCAATACCACAGTTTTATTCGACAGACCTGTGTCTAGAGCCAGAGCTCATAAAATGGATTCTGCTATCAAAGAACTGACCATTATGTATAAACAAGAAAACTATTCACTCGAGATAAACAGAAGTCTGTCTCACTCATGGGTTAGGCACAAAAGTCAGCATATAAGACAAAAATGGCTTCATGTCAAACTTTCCCTGGAAAAATCCCTTAGGAAAATGTCATTTTGGAGACTAGCTCTCAGTAAATTCAAGACTGCAGTATTTCATCCAGCACTGGAGCAGATCTTTGTTTCTTTGGCTGAGCGCCAGAAGAAGGATCTGATCTGTAGTTAGGAGCAATGCACAAGAAAGATCAATGATATCTGTGAACACTGGTGTGACACCGCAGGGAGCTAGCCTTCAGCTGTGAGAGACCCAGAAGCACCTGAAGGCACATCTGAATCACATCCGCATTCTCAGGCTCTCTGCTACTTCGACGGATGACAGGTGGAATTGCCCACAGTATTTAAGGGTTCTCTCTCTCTCTCTCTCTCTCTCTATATATATATATATATATATATGGTGTTTTTTGTTTTATGCTTTGGTGCCAAATGTGTAAAGGTGAAGTTGAGTACATTAAACGCATTTACAGTACGATTTCCCCACGCACATTCCATGAGGCCGTCCTTTCTTTGCTGGGGGCTTGGTTAAAGGAAGGGTCTCCTCTCCACCGGAGACCCATGTGTTTTGTAGTTAAAGAACACCAGGTTTCTCCTTGAACTCTTTCTTTGGGAGGCCAGAATTTCAACTACATCACTGAGCTTTGGAAAACACAACACTGGCCCTCAGACCAAACCTGAAGTTGGCCTATATACTGGGCTGTTTGGGGGCAGCACAGAGGGCAAGGAGCATTCAGGTCCTTGGAAGCCCAGCTAAAATCCTTTAGACCCAGATGCCCTCCTGAGTCACCCCAGAGAGCGGCAAGCTGTGTCCCCGGGAACTCCTGTAAGGTGCAATGTTCTGCCCGCTCGGTCTGGTCCCATATATTGACAGTCATCTTTATGTATATTTTATACATACAACTGTCTTTCCAGTTAGATCATAAATTCTTCAAGGGCAGATGGCATAGGTCTTTTCTCTCTTTTTATAACCCACAGTGTCTAACACGGTGCCTTCATATAAAAGTGCTCCCTTCCTATGTAGCTTCATTAGCAACAGTTATGAGTGATTCTCTCAGGATATGAACTAACTCTATAGACATGCTTTAAGAGCACCCACTACATGAAAAGGCCAGTATTTGCCCTTTCAACTTAGGAAGCTGAATTTTTAAAATCATTTACTTAATTTTGAAGTTGAGGATTGCAAGGGGGTTCCCAAGTCAGGAATTCACATCATTTGCAAAAGCAAAGAGAATGTTAGTTGCCTTAAAAAACCCCAAACCGTGAGGTAACCTCAATATTTGACATTAATCAAAGCCTTACCAAAAAAGCAGATCTGTTTCTAACCTTCTCAAAGAGAGAGGCTGTGGTCTTGTGCTCCATATATGTATGTGGTTTTTTGTTTTGTTTTTTTAATTTGAGGATTTAAAAAATGCGGGATAAATGAATGGTTAATTAGAATCTTAAGAGTAACAGACCACACAACTCCAGGAAGATTCTCATTTAAAAAAATTATTTCTTTTCAGTAGTTTCTCATCATGTTGTGCATATCTTCCTTGTTCACCTTTTAACAACATTAAAAATCATTTTATGTTGAACTAAATATCATTTTTATTGCATTAGGAGAAATCCATGCTTTCTAATGTTGGAACAGCTGTAATAATTCAGAGTAAAAAATCCCTGAGTACGTTTTACAAACATCATTCTAAATATTGCCTCATACACTGCTAATTTTGGCTAGATTTTAAATAAAATAGGCTTCAATGAAATGATATGAAAAGCATGTTCCAATGGATTAGACACAGTCTCAAGGATTAACACTTTTAATGCTGTTTCATTACAAAATCATGGAAGATTATTGTAGAAATTGGTATCATGATTATTTTAACTTTGGCCTTATCAGCTGTAAGAAATGTTTTACTCCGTTGTCACCTATGGCTCTCCAAACACAGCGTCACAAGTTTCATTATTTCCATTTCCCACGGGAGGCAAATTTAGACTGGAGATTTAGAGTGCCCACCTGGGACTTCCCTGGTGGCACAGTGGTTAAGAATCTGCCTGCCAATGCAGGGGACATGAGTTCGAGCTTTGGTCCAGAAAGTCTCACATGCTGCGGAGCAACTAAGCCTGTGCGCCACAACTCCTGAGTCCGCATGCCACAACTATTGAGCCCGCACGCCTAGAGCCCGTGCTCCGCAGCAAAAGAAGCCACCTCAGTGAGAAGCCTGTGCACCGAAACCAAGAGTAGCCTCCACTCACCACAACTAGAGAAAGCCTGCGCGCAGCAACGAAGACCCAACGCAGGCAAAAATAAATAAATAAAATTTATAAATAAATAAAAATAAAATGCCTGCCTGAACACACACAACAAATCCCTGAGGCCCAGGTGCCTCTTCCTTCTCACCTTATCACAGCCTCACTGCTTCTCTTCTTCCCCTTTCAAGACCAACTGTTCAGGTAAGCTTTGATTATTTGCATCTGTCATTTTAGAATTAATGACGGAATACTGACAGAAAGGGAGGTGCTGGAGTTACTGGCAAATGTTTATTTTTGTTCTTCCTCATGAAAGCTTGGAAGGTCCCCAAAACCCCACATCATCCCCAAGGCCTGTGGCTGGCTTGCCACTTCCCAGGGCCCATTATTTAGAACTGTCTGTGTTGTTGCCTCCTTACCTTCTGTGTTTGCTCACCTAGTCACCATCATCTTTCCCTGGGAGATGGAAGTGTATATCCAAGCAAGAGAAAGCGTCAACGGCTATTTCTTCCCCTTCTCTCTCTCTCGGTTGAATATTGCTTCGGCACCTTGTATATACCCATTTAAATTCATTATGAAATATATGCCTTTCAAGGCAGTTCTTTGCCTTTTGCAGGAGACTTTTTCTTTTTTAGGAAAAAAATCATTGTGAAATCAATATGGTGATTAGGAAGCAAGTTAGGCATGCAGTACCTTGTACAAACTCAGCTGCATTTAGTGAAAGGAAGACTTGAAATTCATTTCCAAAATGCTGTGAAAAGCTCATTTGGGCCATAACCACTTGCCCTCTGCCCTCTTCACAAGTTATAAGCCACCTTGTGTATTTGCCTTATAGAACATTTGGGACCCACCGTGGCGATTCTGCAAATGAATAACTAATTGAAATGCTTACCAAGAAGTAAGGCAGGCTTCCCCCAGAACCTTAATCTTCCTCAGAGAATCCACTGCTTACAATAGGTGTCAGGGTTCTACTGAGGTCCTAAACCAACCCCAATAAGGAGGATTTTTTACAAAACTCGATTGAAAGGCACTTCCTTTTACTACAGTGTTTGTATTGAGGTAGGGGCAGGAGTGAGGAGAGGTTACATCAGGGGTGAAGACACTTAGCTGTAAAGTTATAATGAAAGTTGCATGATTGTTTTTTGGCAGAGCAGGATGCCCCAGTGTTGAAATGAAATTTCCACAGAAAGATATCTACAGATCAGAATTGCACAGCGTGGCACAATTCAAGTTTGATTCAGCGAATGTTTTTGGAATTCCCAAAGGCAGAGCTTCTTAATTTGGGATCTGGGACCACCAACACCATACAGGGTGTTTCTTAAAAATACAAACTCCTGAGACCTTCTCCAGACCTACTGAAACATAATTTCCCTGGGTGAGATTGGACTTCTACTCCTGGGTGATTCTTAAGCACACTAAAGTTTAAAAGCACCAGAGTCTGTTTTACTCACTGATGTATCCAAGTACCTAGAACGGCAATTGACAGAGCTCAAAAAATACCTGCTGAAAAAAAAAAAAAAAAAACCTGCTGAATGAATGAAGGTCCTAAGTGTTTGTGGCACTCGGAGGCTCCAGTTATACATATCTTCCAGACTGTCTAATTCAAAATGCTGTCATAGGACAAGTATAATGTTATATCCCACAGGGGCAGGGGAAGCTCTCCTATCTCTGCCCAACAGCCTAAGCAAATTGTCCCCACTTTGACAGGCCTTTCCCTGCCTATACTTCACTGCAAAAGCTGTGACAAAGACTGGTCTCACAGATTTGCATCCTTAAAAAATAAAAATGAGGCTTCCCTGGGGGCGCAGTGGTTGAGAGTCTGCCTGCCAATGCAGGGGACACGGGTTCGAGCCCTGGTCTGGGAGGATCCCACATGCCGCGGAGCAACTAGGCCCATGAGCCACAACTACTGAGCCTGCGCGTCTGGAGCTTGTGCTCCGCAAAAGGAGAGGCCGCGATGGTGAGAGGCCCGTGCACCGCGATGAAGAGTGGCCCCCACTTGCCGCAACTGGAGAAAGCCCTCGCACAGAAACGAAGACCCAACACAGCCATAAATAAAAAAAAAATAAATAAAATTTTAAAAAAATGAAAAAAAAATAAAGGAAAGGATTAATAAAACCAACTAAGGTATAAGTAGGTACCCTAAATCCAGCATATTGAGAAAATTATCTCCGCTAAACCACCCATAACTGAAGCTAGGCAAAATTCTATAAGCCAGTTTTATTTGTAGTCAAAATAGCTAAGGGATCAAGTTTCCTTCCTAATCATTCAAACCACAGGGAAGAGAAGGCAAGAGAAATGCAATCTTGCTTTTGTATATACACTGTTCTAATAAGACTACATTAATGATTTATTAAGAACCGACTGCATTCTTAACAGGTGAATGAAGAAACTGGTACATCCAAACAATGGAATACTACTCAGCAATAAAAAGGAAAAACTTGATACACACAATATGAATCTCAAATGCATTATGCCAGAAGCCAATCTCCAAGGATTATATACGGTATAATTCTCTTTAAATGACATTCAGGAAAAGGCAAAACTACAGGCAGGTGGAATGGATCAGTGGTTGCCTGATTAGGGCTAGGAGTGGGGGGCAAGTTTAACTACAAAGGGGTAGCACAAGGGAATTTTTGGGGGGTGATGGAAGGATTCTACATCCTGATTGAGGTGATTGTTATGTGGATCTATGCATGTGTTAAAACTCGTAAAACTGCACACCAAGAAAAATGTGTATTTACTGTATGCAAATTATATTTTAAAAGAACCCATTGCACACACAACATGAACTCATTAGGTCTCTGAGGGCCCTCAGACACTTTCCTTCCCTTGATCAGTTTATTAATGTTGGCAACACACAAACAAGTGGTCTTGGAGTGTGTGCGTGAAAGTGAGGGAGGATTGCTCTACCACACGGTCCATGCTAAGTACATTACACCCCATGCCAAATTTAGCACCTTATAAACTGGAAACCATTTTGTAGAAAATTCCTTTATTATAGTGCAAATAACTTCCAGCAGTGACATAATAATGTTAAGAACACATTTAGCAACATTTTACACCACGCAGTAAATAAGAAAGTGTTTCTTTGAAAATATGTCATCATAGGAACATTATTTCTACATTAATAATGTAGCTGGGAAATGCCAAGGCTGTTTCTCGCAAGGCAACAGGGCTCTCTCCCTCTTTTTGGATATTTGCTTTTTAATACAAATGAAAGGATTTGCCATTTTAACAAATCACCAACAATTCTAAGAGTCATCTCTTAGGAGGTTTTGAACTGAGGTTGGCAAGATATGAAATGGGGTCTCAAATTAAAAAAAAAAAATTTAAGACAATTCTGAGATAGCCCAGAAAGTAGAAGTCACTTCTATTAACTTTTAAGTAGATATATACATTCACTCCAATTTTGATGCAGAAATGAACAGATTGTCTAAAGCCTGCCTATTATTCCCCCAGAGCCTGATTGTTATTTATGTTCCTTGGTTTTGGTCATATTGCAAAATTAGGGCTCTGGTCAGAAATAACACCTTACATACCCAAATACTTTCCTGTGAAGCTTAAAATTGCACTTTCCATCCTGAATTCCCACCTTAGACCTCACATGTTGATGAGAGGATGTGAACATTGTTTCCAGTTTACAGCTAATGATTAGTACAGCTGGATTAGCCCCTTGCTAATTTAACTATACCTGAATCAAATCATCACATCATTTAGATTAATTCCAGTAGGCTTAACCAAGAGGTTCCCACTGACCCCATACAGAAACGAAGGGTTAACAGTGAATCTTTACACTAGGCTGCCTAAGGGCTTGGCTGCTAACCAGTTAGCTGATAGGTAGAGAGAACAGTGTCAGTTCCAAACAGTTAACACTCCCAACTCCTCTAGTTTCTGCTGAATTATGCAGTGGGTGGGAATGGATGGCCACTCAAAGGAAACCTCCTGTGGGGGTCTTCCACCATAAGGAGAATCAAAACCCCTACCAATGTATTTCAGGGTGCCCTCTAAGTCTCTCTACAAACACACGTCAAAACCTAGTGGCTCTACAAGTTAATCACAGGCTCAAAAATAGCCAGAGCCACAGAACAGCCCTCCTGGCTGAATATGGCTGCTTAACTCAGCTGGTACATAAAGCTTTTCAATGCTCAGCCAGCCTTGTTGGATAAAGCATCTTCTTATATAACACAATGGAACTGTGCTAAACAGTTTAAAAGTTGAGAAGAATCCAAATATATCACCTATAAAAAATTCATGATTTTAGTTTGCTTTTTCTTAGACTTTGGTACTGAAACACTGTCTACATTCTCGACACATGAATATGACATGGCCACTTCAGTGCCTCTGCATGTTGTGTAAAAAAACTCAAAAGCAAAGCAGGAGAAGGACTTGTCATAACAAGACACAGTATGCTCTACAGACAAAACCTAAATTATATATAAATACACACCCCACCCCAGCACCCCCTCTTCTCCCCACCAGCTGACCAAAGCAATGCCAAGGGTCCTTCTCTCCAGGGCCAGTGCAGTTTGTGAAATCCAGCACCCAGGACTCCAACCATCCCTTGCTGTGCGGTGACATCTGTATCACTGCAGGCTTCTCCTGGAGACTCCCTGCTGTCTAACCAGTTCCACAAGTACAGGGAAACACCTAAAGCTTAATTGGAAGCATTCACACTATTGGCTGGACTCAAAGACCTAGAGTCCTGGGAGTTAATTTTTCAGATAAACTAACTGGATCATTTCCTAATTTGGATCCTGCCTTATCCTAATATCTCAGCAGAGCCAACACAGTAGGAAGCGTCCTCTACTCTGAAGCTCCAAAGGCATTGCTTAGGGATATCAGTGAGGGTCACATAATAAAAGTGATACAATGAGCTAACAGCTTAAGTTGATATAAATTATTTCCGGGTAAGTTATTTGGGGCCATTTGCTTCTGCTTTCCACTGCATTCCAGAATCATTTTCATACTACACTTTTAAAAGTTTATATAATAGTCATTTAAAAATTGTCTATGCAATCACCTCTTACGTGTTTTCAATTAGCTTAATAACAACTTAATGAGCTATTCTGTAGGTCTAGGGAAAAGTAGTTAGTCCTAAGGAAGCCAATACTGTGCTAATTCACAGTAAGGAGAAAAAGCAATGTAAATAATCCTCAATAACTTGAAAAGCAGTCTTACGAAACATTGCAAAGTTTTCCCAAAAGCACTTAACAGCAATTTATATCAAGATATCCTACGTTTAGGGGTATGGACGATAAGACTCAACTCTTTAAGGTAGAAATTCACCTTTATCATGATTGTAATAGGTAATTTTCCCCCTAAGACCTAAGATAATTGTACATTCAAAAGTTCACAACTTGCTGTTCTTGAGACATTAATCATTCTCTAATACATACACTGAGTAGAAATAAATAACTACAAGAAAGCTTTAAAAATCTGAATTAACATTATGCTGTGCAACAAAACAAAACAAAACAAAACAAACCTTGAACAACCTACATTCTATGTTAAATACCCTGACTAAAATGTCGGTTGTGCTACACAATTCCACTTCAGTGCAGAAATGAGTTGACTTCTGTGTACCGTCTTTGTTGTTGTTGTTTTAAGTCTTTAGCACTTTTGTTCTAAACATCACCTTGCTTTGAAAAGATGAATAACTTACTACCAAATCACAAGTCCAGTTCAGTTTAGTCTGAATAAAATCCAGCATAACTGTATTACTTTGTTCTGGAAATAATGGCTCGGTGTCTTTGTTCCGACAGCTTCCTAAGGGCAAACCACCGTTGAAGTCATTTTGGGTTTAAACTGCACAGAAAGAAGAGACGGTGAAGTTTCCCTTTTCGTTTTTGTTTTTTTTTAAGTCTTCAGATCTTGCTAGGACACTTCTTCCAGACCAACAGTCATATAGTTGTGGCACCTGATGCTATCTGAAACAGACGTGGTTTAAACAACATCAGCCAAGCTTAGTGATCTGGAGGTCTCCGTTTATCCTTATGGTGTCGATTGCAGATAACGTTTGAATGCGGTGGTAAAAATCAAAAAGTTGGTGTCCATCCACAAACACTCTGAAACGTGGGTGCTCACAAAGGATTTCCACCTGCAAGAAACAAAATAATAACCTCAGTTCATAATTTCAATGAACCCTGCTGGGGAAAACGAACAAACAGTACTTCATTTTGGAGAAAGGCAACATCCTCAGTGGTTCTCAAACACGGGAGTGCACTGGGATCATACAGAAGGCGTGTTAGAACACAGACTGCTGGACTCCACCCACCAAAATTTCCATTTAGTAGGGCTAGTGTAAGGTCTAAGAATGTGCTTTTCCATCAAGTTCCAAGTTGATGCTGGTGTTGCTAGAATAAGGAACACACTTTGTGAAGCATTGCTCTACACTATTCAATGTCCTTTAAAGATTTAAAATTGCTTTACTATTTCTCCCTTCTCCTTGCATGCCAGAAAGTGATGTAAAGTGGCAGAGATTTATTTATATGGCACTTAATGCCTCCATCCTCATCCCCTGAACAATTCTATGCCACCTTCAGAGAAGCCCCTCACAAAGCAGAACTGGTACCCATTAGTAGCATGTGATAATAGTCTAGACACCCCTAAACACTAAGCAGAGAGAAGGTTACGCAGTAATTACCATTCGACCAAGGATGTGTAATTAACAAGGCTTTGTTAAGCCAAACAGAAATACTGATTCCATATGGTAAAAGCTTTTTCTTCCTCTTTTTTTTTAACTTAAGTAATTCACCATAGAGTTTAATCACTGGTTCTGTGCTATGTATATATTAAAAGCATTTGTGTTCATCATGCAAGGAGAGACTCCGTATGTGATATTAGTCACATTTAATTCGTATTATTACTAAAATTGTATCACCAAGAAGGGGTGATTTCATTTCAGTTTTGTTGTTGGGGAGCACTATTCCTCCTGGCAGAAGCTTTGGTTACTCACACTCATGAGCTCTGCATTAAGATTCACCAGTAAGAAACTGTCACAGTTCAGGGGAGCCTCAGGGTCATTACCATTCTAGAGAAGGGTAGGGGTGTCTTCCCCAGGCTACAATTAGAATGGCAATTAGTCTATCATTGATGTGACAGTCATGGATTCTTGTTTTCCCCCCAGACTGTAAGATGGGAAGAAAAATTATGACTTATTCATAGGCCCTTGTAAATTTTTAGATGAGGAGCAACAGGTTAAGGGTAGTTCTGCTTTGTTAGGTGTTTATGCAACAGGGAGCTTTTAACTGGGTTGTCATTATTGTGATGTACGTTAACAAGGTGTAACATAGACACTTCATCACCAGGTCTGACATGTCAGTAAATTCTTTCCTAACACATTACTGACTTGCATCTCTTACTTGGCATTGTCCTTCATAGAGGAAGGTGCTGCTAATGCTGCTTGATTGAAATGGAAGTTTGGGCTGTGCTTCCTGCCTGACAGATAGTGGGGAGCAAATCTATACTCATCCAGGCCCGAGGGAAGGAATCTGTCAGCCACAGAGACTGTGACAGTGAAACAGACTGACGCTACTTAACCCAGAGAGGGAAACAAGGACATGACTAGTCCTCACTAGCAAAGGGAACAAGAGAAAATAAAATGATAATCACTAGATTCTTAAAAAAAGACATAACTGATATGGTTTGGTGCTACTTAAAGGCTGAGAAAAAAATGAGGAAAATTCTAGATACTTATTATTATTTATTAATCAAACAGATATTTTGGGACAGGTGTCTATTATATGCCTAGTATTATGTTAAATACTACATAGAAAAGTATTTATTTTTAACAATCTAGACATGTAAATATGGGTTTATTTACACGTATTGGCTGAGTAGAATTGCAAAAATCCTGGCTGCTTAAAGTGTTCTTTAACATCACCATCCTGCCAGTGGTTGGAGCGGAAGCACTCGAGGCACTCACCCTGAATGGTTGGTCTGGGATGAATGGGAAGTAAGGGATCGTTGACTGTTCTTCACCCCTTTCCCCAGATATACAAGAATTTCTGAGTAGCTGCCGGTCTGTGAACACAGCTTTGAGTTCAATTGCCACATCGGCGGGAGGATCCTCCGAATCACCACAGGTCAAGCTGATGGCAAAGCTGAAAAGAAAATCATCTCATTTATTCATGGTTGAGCAAAACAACATTAACAATGACCCAGGCTCCCATTTCCTTCTTCTTCTTTGGATTTGTCAGCTTTTAATGGGCCACTACTCTTCATACAGGGGCGGGCGTTGGGGGGTTTAGACTATGGAGAAATAGGATTACAAAAACTGGTTTATTTTGTTACCCAGAGGAGGCCCTGGTGAAAACTTCAGTGGAGATGAAAATAACTAACTGCAGACATTTCATATACCCCAAACTGCCCATACATCTGTGTCTTAATCCATTTCAGAAGACTCAAAAACAGCCCCATTAATTGACCAGGGGAAACAATGTCTTGTAAAGTTTGGTTCTCATTTATATTGATAGTTCTTACTCCAAACACCATGTTTCGGGAAAAAAAAAAAAATCCTTTAGCCTCCCTAAGGGTCAAATAGAAAATGATGTGGGTCTATATTTATAATCTCTGATATAAATAGCTGTCTAGAGAAATGATGGCTGGGATTCATACACATTCTTTTCATGGGAACATAGTACTTTCTTGGCACTTCAAACTAGCAACACTGGCCACAGGGGTGGGAAGAGGAGGGGCAGTAAACCACAACAGGAGTGGGCAGGACCTTGTAACTGCCTGATAGGTCTAGGTGACAAGAACTCTGCCTTACCTCTCAGGGTTGAGGTCTACGATGCCCATCACTAATACCTTCTTGCCTGGTCTCATGCCACCTTTAATGTGCCCACAAAATGGCACGATCTGCAAAGGATGAGAGGAGAAACAGAAAGTTTACAGCCTGTTAAGGAAGAGCCAAGGCCTCAGATCCTTAGGACCTGACCTAAGGAAAGAAGAAAGAAGAGGGTACAGGCAGACACAGAGCACAGAACAAAATCATTTACCAGTCGTGGGAAGTACACGTCGGCTTGAACTGGAGAGCCCAAGGAGTTGTTTAAATGCCCATCATCTAGTTTCTAAAAATAGAAGCACACAGATTGGCTTTCCAAAAGCTTTTGGAGGGGGGTGTTAGAGGGAGCGGGGAAGAACCTACACAGATCTGGAGGAATCCAGCAGCCCTCCATAGAACACAGGCAGCCTCTGCAAAGGCTCCCACCTCACAGCCCACTGAATAACCGCATAAACCCCCGAACAAAACCCGTCCTTTCCATCAGGTAGCTAAGCCTCTGATGATCCTCAGACCCTTCAGATCTAGATCAAAATGAAGGTCGAGGCCCACTGGGGAGCCAGAGCCCCGCGCCGGAGGAGGGAAGGCCCCTCTCCAACCGCAAACGCCCATGGAACCGCTGTCGCCCAGGCCTGTCCTCGGGGACATGGCTGGAGTGCAGCGGCCGCGCTCAACTTCTCTCGCGAGCCCCTGGCGCGGACCCATCTCCAAGGGGGAAATCCCCGGAACGCCGCGGGGCGCGCGCGCCGGACACACACACGCGCACACTCACACGTGCAACATGCACACACCTGGCTGGAGGCTGCACGGCGCGGAGGGGGCTGTCGGTCACCCCCACCCCGCGGGTCGCCCCCAACACCTCCCCTCAGCCAGCGGCCCTCCAGCTGGGGCACCCCTCCGGACCCCACGTCCGCCGCGCACAGCCGGCTCCCGCTACCAGGTACTGGGGCGCCTTCTCACGCGTGGGGCGCGGAGCTGGGCCTCTGCCGGGCCGGAGCCGGCGAAGGGGCCGTGCAGGCTGCGGGAAGGGGGCGCCTCGCGTGCGCCCGCCGCACTCACCACCACTGCATCGCTGTCGGCCACCGACCCCGCCATCTTCTCGTGCAGCACGGCGGGGGACGTGGGACACGGCGCGCGGGCTGAGATTCAGAGGCGGTCCTGCGCCGGGCGGGGGCGCGGGTCCGAGACTGGCTCGAGCGCGCACACACACACGGGCGCGCGGGCGTGCACTCCCGGGGGCCCGGCGTCGACCCGGCTGGCGGGGCCGGGGGGAGGGGGAGGAGAAGGCGGGGGCCGGGAAGACAGCGCGGGCCCAGAGGTCGGAGGTGGCCGCCGCAGCCCGGACCGCGCTGCTGAGTCGAGGCTGCTTTCCTCCTCGGGGTGCTGCTGCCCGAGGAAAAAGGAGTCGAGGGCAGCGCCGTGCTGGCCCTGGGCTGCATTTAAAGGCCGCCAGAGCCCGGCTGGGGAACCGGGAACAGGGCGGGGAGCCGGCTGCGCTGCCGCGGCTTGCTCAGCTTGCCCTGCCCCTCAGCCATTGGACGGTGGCAGGAGGCTGGGGCGGGAGGGACTGGCCTACCAGGGTCGGGGCGTGAGGGAGGGCGGGCGCCCGGTCGGCACTCTTCGCCGGCAGGGTGGGTGGGGCTGGGGCCTGCCAGGTGACAGGTGCCTGTGACATCACCGTCCCTCCCCTCCAGCCACCCCCCCCCCCCCCCCGCCTTCCTTCTCAGGTCATGTCTTGAGGCAGGTGGGACAGTGGAGGGCGAGGTCAAGGGAGGATTGGAGGTGGAGGTGGTATTCCAGAGCTCGAGATTTCTTTCAGAGAATGCCAACAAAGAGCGAGGAAAGATTCATTCGGCTTTCTAGGGCAGAAAGATAATGAAAGGCCTCTAGGCTTGCATAAATAAATATTTGACTTAAAAGCAAGAGGCAGAGAGGACTCACAGTAGGGACTTTTATATTCCAGGAGATGTACAGAACAGACCTCCCTCCCCTGTGGAAAAATGGGCAAGTCTGGGGGTCCCTGGAGGCTCTCTCAGGCAGGGGTCTGGTTAAGTCTTACCAAATTGAACTGGGCACAGTGACTGCTCTCAGAAAGTCTTCATTGGGCCGTTTTTTACAAGTCACCTGTCCAGTCTAGGCTAGTGAATTTCACACTGAAAATCTCCTGATATCCTTTGTGGAGTAATTCCTAGGGGGTCCACCTCTCTTTATTCCAAGGCACAAATTCCTTTATGGCGTTTCCACAGTAGGACGATTATGTAACTTCTCAGGTAAAGCTGTATCATAGCCTCTATTAGGTGACATCTTGGCTTAAACATTCCATTGTGTGAATCACCCTGGTGTGTACCCTGGTGTGTATACTAATAAGCAGGGAGCATGTGTGACCTGCTGCAATCCCAGAGGGGCCCTCAGAGGCTCCCTTCCTGCCACTGTTGCTGGCTGTGTGGCCTGGAACATCACTGAGGCTTTTGTGTCTTAGTTTTCCCTTTATGGACCAGAGCTAATCATGGTAATCTCAGTTGAGTAGGGAGAATTACCTGCACACGCCTGTAAACCAAAATCATATCCTTTGTGTGCTCTGAACTTGAGGCTGAAGTGCAGCACAACTGCGGCTCACACTTTTGCTCTTGTTTACCAGTCTTAGCTCAAAATCATACCTTATTGATTATTTTAAAATGTTAGGCAGTCATAGGAAACAACTGACATTTTGAAAGCACACTTTGATATATCTCAATTTCTGAGAGTTTGGTATAGGGGACACTCATTGAAGTATTTTTTTTTTTTGTCATTAGCTAAGCTAAGAGTGACAGAATACATCATGGTGGTTAAAGAACGTGTGCCCTAGGTTCAAATCCTGGCTCTACAATTGACTAGCTGGGTGATCTTGGACGTGTTACTAAACTTCTCTGGGCCTCAGTTTCTTCATCTGTGAACCAGAGATGACAGCAGTGATGACAGTAGTGCCTATCTTGTGTTATTGGGAAGATTAGGTAAATTGGTTCCTGTACCTTCCTTAGCATAGTAGCTGGCACTTAGTAAGCGCTACTCTTCATATCTACAAACATCTCGAGGGCCTGCCATGTACCAGGCACTGGGGAATCCAGTGGGGACTCTTTTTTGTGCTTCTACTTTATTATTATTTAAAAATAGTTTTTTAAATTGAAATATATTTGATGTACAATGTTGTGTTAGAGTCAGGTGTACGGCAAAGTGAGTCAGCTGTTCTTTTTCAGATTCTTTTCCATTTTAGGTTATTACAAGTTATTGAATATAGTTCCCTGTGCTATACAGTAGGACCTTGTTTATCTATTTTAGATATAGTAGTGTGTATCTGTTACTCCCAAATTCCTAATTTATTCCTCCCTATCCCTTTCCCCTTTGGTATCCATAAATTTGTTTTCTATGTCTGTGAGTCTGTTTCTGTTTTATAAATAAGTTCATTTGTATCTTTTTCTTAGAGTCCACATATAAGTGATACCATATGATATTTGTCTTTGTCTGACTTACTTCACTTAGTATGATAATCTCTAGGTCCATCCATGTTACTGCAAATGGCATTATTTCATTCTTTTTTTATGGCTGAGTAATATTCCATTGTATATACATAACACATCTTCTTGATTCATTTATCTGTTGATGGACATTTAGGTTGCTTCCATGTCTTGGCTATTGTAAATAGTGCTGCTATGAACATTGGGGTGCATATATCTTTTCAAGTTAGAGTTTTTATCTTTTCCAGGTATATGCCCAGGAGTGGGTTTGCTGGATCATATCGTAACTCTATTTTTAGTTCTTTAAGGAACCTCAGTGGGGATTTTTTTGTTGATCTTACATTCTAATGGCGAAAGGCAGTTAATAAACAAATATATAATATGTCAGGTGGTAAAAGTATTAGAAAAAAATAGTAAAGCAAGTAAGGTGAAAGAGAGAGGTAGGAGGTGGGGCGATGCTGTTTACAGTGTTATCAGGGAAGCCACCTATGGTAGAGTGAGTTTGAGGACCCCTAAAGGGAGGGGTGAGGAGGCATTTGGAAGTCTGGAAGAAGAGGTTGCTGGCAGAGGGAACTGCAAGGGCAAAGTCCCCAGGGTGGAGTAAGGGAAGAAAGTGTTGGGTGCAGCTGGGGTGCAGTGACGGAAGAAGTAAGTAATTAGAAATGGAATAAGCCATGTAGACTGTGCGAAGATTGGCTTTTCCTTGGGAGAGGTGGGAAGATATTGGAAGTTTCTGAGCAAAGGAGTGACATAGCTTGCCTTCTGTTGTGGATGTATCCCTCTGGCTGCTGTGTGGAGTGGTCTCTGTGAGGAGGGCAGTGTGTAGGAGGCAGGTAGAAGCAGGACTTAGGAATCTCCTGCAGCAATCCAAGCAAGATATAATGGTGGCTTAGACAACGGTAGGAATGATGAAGATAAGAGAAGCTGTGCGCCCTTGAAAAGTCCTAGCCGTTGTCATTACATAGCTCTGAGAGTTCAAATTGACTTCTAAGCCTCAGTTTCCTCACCGCAAAATTAAGAGGTTGGGCTCATTCATCATTCCTTCTTAGCTCTTAGAAAGTTCCTCTGGTTCCTGAAAAGCTGTGTAAATGCCATATAAATTTAAATGGTTTGAAGGTAGGTGCTGCTGAATGAAAATAATCTTGGGTTGAATCTTTCAATAAGTGGTTTTGTAGGGTGAAGAATAACCCTTTGATTTACATTGTCAGTGGAGTAGAAGATACTTGGATTGCTTGAGATGTTCTTTACATTCCTAAAATTCTTACATTTTAGGAATATAAAGAACGGGAAGGTACTGAACCTGCCCAGAACATTTTAAACTGGAAAATTGCCTTTTATTCCAAAAATGCTTTGTTCCTTCTCAATCATTCTATAGAATAGTTCATTTTCAATATGGAGAGCAGGGAGAAAGCCTAAATGAATTTTTTGTTATAATTAAAGCTGAGCAGAGTCAAACTACCCCTGACAGGGAAATTCATTAGCAAATAAATGAATTATAGAGCTTGAATTTTTAAAAAAGTTGTAGAGAGAAGGACAGGCAAACTTTGCTCTGGGCTTTGATTATGGGCACTTTTGTCTAAAAAACATTAACCAAGATTGTGACCCTTTTATGAAATGCAACAGTGAACTGTATTACTGCTAGAAACTACTAAAAAGACTAAAGAAAGTCAGCATCGAAAAAGAAATATACTCATGTCTTTGAAGATAGACTTTGCTAAATGATCTTCCCAGATGAAAATAGTAGATCACATCCTTCTCTCCTTCCCATTTAATATGTTTTATTCAAATGTAGGCATGCAGAATTTCTAATGCTGGGGGGAGAATATGGCATTGACGTCAATTCGGCAGCCATGTTATGAGCATTGCTAGGTGCTGTGATACCCTGGACCAAGAAGAGATATTTGAAAATGCATGGGTCTTGTCCTGAAGAAGCTCACAACTCACTCTGGGGACCAATGTAGAATGCAGTGGGTAAGATAATAAAGGCCTCAGATCTACAACCTGAGCACTGAGCGGGGAGAGTCACTCCCATCGGGAGGATTAAGGCAGCTGTCTGGAGGAGCTGGCATATCTCTGACCACAAGCATGGCAGCCCCTTCCACCGTCCCACCAAAGCAAGTCTGCAAAGACTGCACAGCAGCTCTATTCATGGCCCGAATTCTAAACGCACTCCTTTGCCTGGTCTGGTCACCAGCTGAACCCTTGTTCCCAGAGGCTAGTTTTGTCTCCTGCCCTGGTGCGAGTAGATATGTGCCCTCTTCCTTTACACTGTGACTGTGGGCCCCGATCCCCTAGGCCTGCCTTTGACTTTCAGACCACTTGTTTTCTGCGTATATATACACATTGGCAGCAGCAGGGTTTCTCATCCTCAGCGCTATTGATATTTTAGGCTGAGAAATTCTTTGTGGTAGGGAGCTGTCCTGTGCGTTGTAGGATGTTGAGCACTAGATGCCAGTAGCGGCCCCCCGGAAGTGGTGACAACCAAAAATTCCTCAGACATTGACAAGTGTCAAATGTCCCTGAGTGGGGTGGGGAAAACTTGCCCCCAGTGGAGAACCAGTTATCTAAAAGGTGCTTTAAGATTCCTCTTACTCATATATATGATATGAAATCCATCCGATCTAATCTGGAATAGAAACTTGCACATCAGAAACATTTGCCTTTTTATTTGGCAAGTCATTGCTTCCTGATATTACGGGAGCACTTTACAAATGGTTCCACAGAGAACCCCTACAATGAAGGAGGACCTGTGAGGACCCCTGTGGATGTAGCTGGCAGCTCAAAATGTCTGTAATATTGAGAAATTTGTGTGACTTTTGCACTCTGTTCAACAGTATCGCCATGTTTATTTTTGATATAAACATAATGTGCTCCCCACACCCATAAATACAGCAAAATTGAAGCATCTAAATGTTTACCCTGTTCATCTTGTGGCTTGATTCCCTCCCTGCCCCAGACCCCAAAGGGTGGCTGCAGCCCACTTTGAGGAAAAAGATAATGCACCATTTTACAGGCTGGTCAGGCTTTCAACTCTCCATAATTGTTTTAGTCAGGCCAGTTTCTGCTCAGGATAAATATTCACGTAGGCAGAAAATATACAAACTCAGCATTCTTTGGTTACCTCATTAGGTAGGAGGGCAAACAGTTATCAAGCTATTTTTCTGTATTTCAATACATGATTAAAGTTCTTAATTATTCTAGGAACTATGGTCATGGTTATCAAATAATTATTTTAGACACATGCAAAAATTTGTGTTGTACCAGTGTAATTAGGGGACAACCATAAAACTTGGCAGTCAATGTCAGTAGCTAACATTTCATTATTTTCAGTTTATTTATGAGGAAGCTAGAACCAGACTCCTGCTTGCGTTTTAATTACTTAGCGCAGGAAGGATTGATTTCATAAAACTTCCAGACTGAAAAGGGTAATAATGAGCCCATTTCCCAGGAGGAGTTCAGGGCTTCAAAGGTATGCACTGCTTCCTACCCTGGGGATGTCACTGTGGGCCCTTTATCACGTCTGAGATGTCGCAGGAGTGCACCCCGAGCTGGCTTACTCCTGTGGAAGGTAGCAAGAGTCCTCGCCCAGAAAGAAGCACAAAAGAATTCTGCTTCCAGTCTTTGGAACTGGCAGCATGAATGAAAGATATTTTAAGATACAGGGCTTTGTGCTGGGACTGATAGCCAAGGATGTGCTTCTGTGCTTCCTCTCCAGCCTTACCTTTCAGCAATTCCAAGAGGCAGATCTGTGCTCAGCCAGCCCTGTACCAGTAAGGAATGGGACAGGCCTACCTGGCGGAGCCCCGGGCCTCATTTCACTCTTCTCATTATGCTTGACGTTTCTGTTTTCATCTGCTGGTTTATAGTCCTCCTTTTTATTGCCTCTGTGATTTTACTTTCTTGGTGTCAAGTGGCATAAAGGATTTCTTAGTTTGGTAGTTTCATGGAAACTCGTGTGGCTTGGCTGCGTGGAAGGAGACGAAGATTCAGATTTAACAGTCTGCTGGAAATCCTGACTAACGGGCAGGAAAACTCAGGAGGCAGGCTGCCAGGTGGTCATTTGATTTTTAGAGGAAATGTGTTCGAGTGGCACAGATTGCTAGATTTCTTAAAAGGTGAACCACACAGAGGAGGGATTAACACAGACAGCTTCTGAACAAACCACCATCCAGGAGGGACCTGGGAATTTAAACTTGGCATCCAAATTTGACTAACCAAAGAGATTCAGAGAAAACAGACTTCATTTATTTATTCAACAATTCTTTATTGAGCTGGGCTCCGTTTTAGTTGTCATTATGATCATTTTTTACTTTCTTAAAAAAGGCCCAAACAACCATACACATATTTGTACTTAAAATACTTGCCCACCTTTTCCATATGAGTTTCTTCAGGGCATCTCTATCTACTTCCTCATATTGTAGGTTCCTGCCTGCACACTGCCTGTTCCATCTGACAATATTCAGAATGGGCCTAAGAGCTCTGCTGCCAACGTGGCAGCATAGCCCAGAAAATAAAAATAAAGTGTTTTGAATTCAGAGGCTGGTTTCATTCCACCTCCAATCAGATAACACATTTTCTATCTAAATTTAGTTTATCTGGTACATGTTAATTTTTAGGCCTGAATTGTTCAAATGATTAATTTATTCCATAGAGAAAGATTAGTTGAAGAGTTGAAGAAAATGTTTTAAATTGCAGAAGTTCAAATTGGTAATCTACACTGATTAAACTCATCACATTTCATTCATTCACAACCTTGGCCTTGGTTGGCTCAGTGTTGCTCTTAAACTTAAGAATTAATTGGAACTCTATAAATTCAGGGGGGTTTGGTGTTAGGCATGATTTTTTAAGATTGCCTGGTGTGTGTGTGTGTGTGTGTGTATGTGTGTGTGTGTGTTTGTGTGTGTGTGTGTGAAGCCAGTTGGAGTGGGGAAGGAGGGAAAATTTCACCTTTTCTTAAAAGCCAATCCTCATTTTAATACCAGGAGTAGATAAAAGTAACTTCGGGAGAGGAAGCAAAGTCATTATCTGTGCTTGTTTTTGATTCCATTGATTTTAATGCCAGCAAAAACTCCATCAAGAGAAGAGAAGAACCTCATACTTTTCTTTAGATGAGTGAGGCAGATATACAAGTATTAAATTTTTATCCTTTGACACTTTCTCTGCTAACAGGTGTTCTCCTTGACACTGGTCTGGAATCTTCCCTCACACAACTCGATTCCCGGCCAGTTATGCCCACTTTACACATCAGCCTCATGGGCACTTTCCCCAGTAATGCCAGCTTCTCCCCTGGACAGGCTTCCCCACTTCATTGGTGGCCCAGACTCCTCCCCACTCCTTCCATTGGCTCTGGGCTCTCCTCCTGGGAAGGCTCCTCCTCCACAGCATGTCTTCAGTGAGTAGACTCTGACGAGACTGAAAGAGAAAATTTAAAACAGATAAACACATTGCATTTACAAATGGTCCTTCTCTGGAACGCAGGAGTTGCTGTTTTTCAGGAGGCCAGTATGCATCCTTTTCTCTCTTAGTCACTGTTGACAGACTGATGCCATAGCCAGGACAGGCCAGAAAGTGTGTCATCCCATTTCAAGCCAAAGTGATACAGCTAACAGTTATTCTGGAGAAGCTACAACTAAGGGTTGGCTTTAGATGATTTATACAGATTATCCAATGTCAGGTGATATTCTATAATTAGAAATAAGAAGGGATGAGCTTAGTGAGAAGAGAGGATGGGTGGAATTTCTAAGTATGGGCAGGATGAGTGTTTCTTTAGGTCTAGTGGATGGTTTTAATCTACAATGTCGTTTATTCTCAGTGCCCTGATAGCAGCTCATAAAACAGCCACAGTTCACCCAAAAGCCCTTAGAAATTACTACACAGTGCTAAAATAAGGCATCGCCAGGAAGGAATCTGAGAGTACCCACATCTTTTGTAAACTGTAATTCAACTCCCTTCTTCAATGTTGAGTTCATGTTAAGTCAGCATGGTCTTTTAAAAACGTAAATCATGTACCCATCAACCCTTCTTAAAATCACCTGGTGGGTTCTCATGGTTTTTAGGATGAAAGTCTAATTCCTTTCCATGGCTTTTAAGGCCCTTTGGGGTCTGGCCCTCTCTCTCCACCTTCACTTGGAGGCCACACTCCTCTCCCTTGCTCACTACTCTTCAGCCAATACTGGCCTCCGTGGGGTTTTCCCAACAGCCGAGCACACTCATTCCTCAGGGTCTTTTCACTTGCTGGTCCTCCTGCCTGGAGCGTGCTTCCCCAGGCACTTTTTTGGTTTCTCATTCTTAAATTCTGCACTCAAATGTCACCTTCTGTGAGAGACCTTCTCTAATATAGGCCCCTGCCAGGGTTCTTTTAGCACATCCTCATCTCCACATCTTACCTCAATCTTTAATTGTCTTGTTTATTACCTGGTGTGGTCTTTCCATATCAGAGGGTAAGAGCCTTGAGAGCAGACTCTTGTCTTTCTAATTCATGAAGTGAAGTGAAATTGGGAGCAAAGATTTATTGACTGAATGAATGAGTGAATGAATGAATGAATGAATAATGCACAGCCACAGATCTGCAGATGAAATAAAACCTCAGAGCTGTTGAGGACTCCAGGGTCCCAAGGCCAGAGTCCACTCATTTCCCTCTGTTACACAGCCTGAGAACAATCCTCTTTGGGTTGACATATAAAGACTCTGCCCTGAGATGTCCTTTCCACCACTGAGAAGTCTTGATTCTAGATGCCATATGGGTTACATATAAATTCATCCTAGACATTAGGCAAGGTTGTTGAACCTAAAGTTTAAATGTTACTTATAAGCAATGAAAAGTTGAATTGGTAAGATCAAGTACAGGAAAGATAATAGTGAAAAAAAAAATCCCAAAGCACAAGCATAGCAATGTCAATAGCTTTATTAGCAGTATTACTGTTTCCTCATCCTGATTAGATAGACTCAGGCTCTTTAAAGTAACCTGATATTGAACATTAACTATAGCATCTTCTCTAAGAGGGGTGAGCAATGAAGGTGCTGCTTTTCCCAATTACTTATTTAATTTTATTTAACAAGCACTTATAGAATGTTCACCAAGCTCCAGGTACCTTTCTAAATACTTGACAAATGCTGTCTCGGGTTGAGTTCATTGGAAGCTATAGTGGAGACAGAGTTTGGGGTGTAAGATGCTTATTAGGGATTAACACCTTTGAAGAGGAGGCAGAGAAAGCAAGAAGTCAAACTGCACTACAGGCTCAGGGAGTCTGGGATCCAGGCAGGGGCTTGAGGCATGTGCTGCCTGTCAGAGTGTCCTGCACAGGACTGGAATGGCCTGCCTTTCTACCCCCACCTCATTCGGGCACCAAATGTGGGCTCCCCCAGGAAGGGCATGGCCTTGGGCAAGGCTGCTGTGTAGCTGAGGCACACTGGAGTTGCTGAGAGCTGGAGTTTGTCTGCTTCCCATCCTCCCTGCTTCTGGGCAGCAAGTTCTCCCTTGAAGTGCACCTCTGGGTCCGCTCAAATATTAACTCATTGAACCCTCGTGGCAACCCTAAGAGGTAGGCCCTTTTGTTAGCCCCATTTTACAGATGACAAAGCTGAGGCATGGAGAAATTAGTTCACTTGCCAAACTAGGTCAGGTAGCAGAGCTGAAATTTGACCCTGGCAGTGTGGCTCCGGAATCAGAGTTCTTAACTGCTCAGCTATGCTGTCTTAGCTATTACTTCATAGAAACTGTTGATGATAGCCTAATAATAATAACAGTGACAATATTGGTTGTTATTTAGTTCTTTCTAAGGTAGTGTGTGCATGCGTGTGTGTGTGTGTGTGTGTGTTTGCCTGGTATTGGTGCATTTCTTAAAAACAACATCAAAAGAATGATAATTTTGGGTTGCCTACTGTATTTGAATATGAAATCCTGCCTGTAAAAATCTAAGAATCCAGACTAGATGCTGAGGGGTAACGACTGGGTTGGAATTCCAGTACAGGGTAGCCTGTGCTGAAATGCTCATGTTGGCCTGGAAAAGGAAGGGCCCCTTTGGAGTTTAGGGCAAGAAAATTGAATAGATGGAAGAAAGGCTATAAAATACAGGGCAAGGCCAACCAGTTCTGTGCTCTGCCAGTCACAGGAGTGAGGTGTTAGTTAGATAAGGGCCTGAGGGAAAAGCAGGTGACACCTTGGGAAGAAGGTAAAGAAGGAGAGGGGAGTTTAACATATGTGAGCAGGGTGGGCCCGGCCGAGTGCTCTTCAGAGGGTCTGGAAGACAGTCCAACACTGTGAAGAACCATGAGGGCAGAATAGGAGGTAAAAGGGGTCCAGGCTGCTCCTAGAGGTGAAAGAGAAAACCCAGTGGCAACAGAACATTTTTTCCATCACTGTTTTTGGACTTATACATATACATGATCTTTTAAAGATATTTAAAAACCATTTCCCACATTACATAATTAGATTTCTTAATTCTAAAGACCAGGCTTAGGTAAGGAAGGAATCCAAGGATGATAAGTTTTATTTTGGATGATGTAGAATACATATTTCCCCCTATTTGCAATTCTCTTTTTGTCTGTAAGAGTCCAGGCAATAGAAGTCATTATCCTTTAGACTTTTCATTCCAGTGGGATTAACTGGTTTCACATTCTTTTTCTGAAGTTTGGTGAAATCCCCTCTTTAAACACAATAGAGGAATTCTGTTTTAACCCCTCACTATCTTTATTTGTATATAAAAACATGTTCCAAAAGGCTGGAACAACATCTTGGTATCAAGGGCTCTTTGCAAAAATAGTCAGCAGGGATAAAATTCAGCAACAGGACATGTAAACTTCCCAGCAGACCAAATGTGTCCTCTGAGCCAGAAGGATTAAAGGATTCTACTTGGGATATGAATAAAGATCATTCTTGCTGCTGAACTGGTTACGTCGCTATTGTTGACCCTTAATGTTAACAGGTTTTTTCCCATGTTACATACTCTATCACATGCTCTTATGGATATTTCAACACAGTTTGCCCATTTTCATAACACATAAAGCCATCTTAGAAACTTACTCTACAGCCCACAGAATAACAATGCTCTAAATAATTCACAAAGCAAAGGGAATATGTAGATGTTAAAAAGTAATTTACAACTGCGGGAGAAATCCCTGGCGGTTCAGTGGTTAGGACTCGGTGCTTTCACTGTCACGGGCCGGGGTTCAATCCCTGGTTGGGGAACTAAGATCCCACAAGCCGTGTGGCTCAGCCAAAGGAAAAAAACAGTAATTTACAACTTCAGGAGAACTCATGATGCCAAGTACAGTTCTTGCTCAGAGTACGTACTCAAACTCATCTATTACACTGAGCCAAATTGGGAGGACATGTATCTGGAGCGTAGTATATTTCTAATGCCATCCTCTTGAAAATGAGCATGGTTTCAGAGAAACTTAGTCGTTTCCTGGAGTAAATGGTTTGTATTTGTGTTGGGGGACAAATAACTTCTTTCTGAACTCCAGGATTTTTTTGAAGAACGTTTTCCCCATATGCGACAGGCTTTATGAAGGCAGAAGCAGGAATAAGTGTGGAAGGTCACTGTTGAGCGATAGGGATTGGAGTGATGGGAGGGAGAAGAGATATTTTGGAATTCTTCATGCTTCCTATTGACCCTTTGACAATTCTGACTTGCCTTTCTGCGGTCATTTCTCAGCTTGGCATTGTGCATGGGACCCAATGAAAATAAGCCCTATTTAGGGAGCACTCAAAAGGTGGGTTGTTTTAGGACATCAAGGTGCCTATATTCAATCTTTGGACACTGCATTTGGAATCCACTTCTTCTAGGACATCTGTCTCTTCCAAGAGCTGAATTCAGTATCAAAAAGTGATCTGTTTCATAGACTATACTCACCAGAAAAATCAGGACACATTCTTGTGAAAAATCAAAGCATTTGACTATTTAGAGGTGAAATTGCTTGATTATAGGGTACATGCATCTAGCAGTTTTATAGGTGCTGCTGGGCCAACTAAATACATTTTCTGCTCTCATGTGTGGTGAATCTCCACTCAGCTGAACCAACCCTAGGATAAATTTATTTTCTTCTTCTAAAAAACAAAGACAGAATGCAACATCCAGGTCACCAAAATTCAATCTCTAAAAGATATTTGGTCTCAGATAGATCTAAAATCAACTCGATGGGCATCTGATATCGACCCTTGGCCCTGTGCCTCTCCCCTGTGATGCAAGCCACACACACACACTCTTCAGCCTGGTGTTGTCCTAGAATTAACTGTACACCTCTTTCATGAGATGACATTCAAGCCACACAAAGCAAGGTCAGTGAGGGCTGGAAGGGAAAGTGAGCATGGTTCATAAAACCAAGAGGCACTTATCATTTAACAAGATTAACAAGTGCTGTTGAAAAGAGCTACTCGGCCTGATTCACAGAGGGAGAAGGATGCCAGTTCAATTCTCTTGGCTTGGCTGTCACACCACATGAGTGCAAAGCTCCTGAAAGCCTTGCATGAAACTGCAATAAAGCAATTTGGAAAATGATTGTATCTTTTTTTTTTTTTAATAAATTTATTTATTTATTTTTGGCTGCGTTGGGTCTTCATTGCTACACACAGGCTCTCTTTAGTTGCAGCGAGTGGGGGCTACTCTTTGTTGCGGTGCGCAGGCTTCTCATTGTGGTGGCTTCTCTTGTTGCGGAGCACGGGCTTTAGGCACACGGGCTCAGTAGTTGTGGCTCGCGGGCTCTAGAACGTAGGCTCAGTAATTGCGGCACACGGGCTCAGTAGCTCCGTGGCATGTGGGATCTTCCCAGACCAGGAATCGAACCCAGGTCCCCTGTGTTGGCAGGCAGATTCTTAACCACTGCGCCACCCAGGGAAGTCCCAATGAGTGTGTCTTTAACGATTATTTCTTTTGGATCTTTACAGAAAGAATGAGTCGTTCCTTTTTACTGGCCCAGTTATTTGCTGTTAACAGTTCTTTTGTCTGCCTTGTTAGGAAGTTATGTCTGAAACTTGCCCAAATTCTTAAATCCAAGTCATTTAATACATGGTCAGCTCACACTGGACTCTTTTAAAACATTTTCTACTAAAAAACTATAGTGGATTCAGTAACAGCAAGATAGGAAGACAGTTCTTCCCCTCTTCATGCTGTGTGTCAATGCATGAATTAGTGGTATTCACTAAAAAACTTGTCACTCAAATGTCTATCTTTTTGTCCCTGGGCAAAAGGAGTTCTTCCAGATTAACTTTTGTAACAACTTCAATTTTCAGAACACACTATGCTTTATGTTTCATTTGCTGAAAGTTGATTTTAAATGTTTAGTGACTAGAAGATCTCAGGAATGTTCAGTAATCCTTATGTAAGCAATTTGCTAAATGTTATATATAGAGAAGGAACTCCTGAAGATAAGCTGGGTGTGTGTGCACATTGCAATACAGGCAGGTAAACAGAGCCAGGCATTTATTTAGATGCTTTTTTGATGCCTGATTTTTGGGGTTATATCCATATAGAAATTACAAGGACTTTGCCTGCTGGTGCAGGTAGCTTGGTGCTTCCTATACATCAGACACTTCCCACTGATTACCTAATATCTATCCCCCCTCTTTTCCTTTCCTTACAAAAAGAACCTATTTGAGGTGAGCGGCTACTTGCCAGCTATAAAGCTCTATTCCCCAGACTTCCTTGCTGTCAAGGTAGTCATATAATGTCAGTGTGATTTCAGTGGAAGCCTAATTGATGGGGCTTTCAGAAAAGCCACTGTTTTCCCCATAAAGAGCTGGCCGGTGCCTTTAGTTCTTTATTCTTCTTCCTTCTTTCTTACTGGAGCATGGACTTAATGAGGGCAGAAGCTACACGCTAATCATGGCAGAGCAGAAAGTTAGGAGGAATCTGGTCCTTGATGGTATCAAGGACCCTTGGATGGCTAACCTGGAGTGCCATCCCCGCAATTCTTATGTAAGGGAAATAAGCTGCTTGTTTTAGGCACTGTAATTTGGTTTCTGTTTCACGCGATGGAAGCACTCATACACGTTGCCTAATTTCCTTATCATGGGTGCTTATCTAAGGAGCCTGGTTCTAAACAAGAGTGGCTCAGTTGTCCCAAGAAGTCACTGTACTTAGGGTTTGAGGGAGATCAAATTTCAAATATCCTGAGGATTTGATTAACCATAAAAAAGAAAGAAAACTCTGAAATTCCTCTTTTAATCCTTGAGTTGTTTTCAGTGGTCACTGTGACCCAGAAGTCAAGGAGTTATTTGTCTGATGGTCTCAACTTTGCAGAGATTGAATGGAAGAAGATAACTTTATGGAGTCTGTCTTGGTAACTCCTGGTAATATTTATGTCATTATTTCCCAACAATCCAATAAGTTTCTCTAGTAAACAAATAAGAATATCAAGGACAAAAGTCAGTTTCATACCCTGTAGCACCAAATAATCAAGACTTCCTTAGTGTGTACACATCTGTGAACGTGCACGTGAGCGTGTGTACACATGCATCATGGATACCATTCTTTGGTATAGAAGGGAAACCTGGCCTTTTTATTCTAGTTAAAGGTCAGTTTAAATTGCATAAACATACATTATAGTTCGGTAAATAGAAATGGGCCTGTGATTGAGAGGACAAGAACCCAGAGTGGTGGACTCCTGTTTGACTGTCATGATAAAGCCCTTTCTACCTCAAGAGAGAAAGAACAAGGTGTGTTGATAGAAGAGTGAATGGTTCATTCTGGGTCGGGTATTTGGAAGCTGTGCATGACAAGGCTGGAGAGGCAGACTGGCGTTTGACCACAGGCTGACTTGGGCCAGGTTCAGGAGTTTGGAATTCATCCCGTGCTAGCCTTTCCCAAAGGCTTTCTTAGAACCCTAGAGCAATGAGATGTTTCGCAAAAGAAAGGTTCCACGGTCAGATAAATTTGGGAACCATACATATATCTCTCCTTCTTGAAAATTCACACTGTATAATCGTTTATTAAAGGCTGAGAAGTTCTGCTTTAAAGGAATAGGATTCCTCCCACCCTCCTTCCATCATAACACCTGATAGCAGGAAGGTGCTGCAGGGGCAGTGGGGAGCCATTGGAGTTCTTTGAAAAGAATAATGTAAGCAGATGCTTTAGAAACATTCTGAAAGCAATGTACAACCTGGATCAATATTTGGGGAAGAGGGTACTTCAAGAAAAAACTAGAGGCAAGGAATCAATAAGTCAGGGGCTCCTCAACCTGTCTACATATCAGAATCACTTGGAGATTAAAAAGAAATTCCCAACTTTATTGCACTTCTAAAGGTTCTGATTCAGTAGGTGTGCCTTGGGCCTGGGAATATGTGTGTGTGTGTACTTCTGATGCAAAAACTAGTGCTAAGAATTTATGAGTCCAAACGAATTGTGAGGATTATGACAGTCCAGTTGAAAGTTTATGAGACCAGCACTTGGAGAGAGGCAGTGGGAATAGAAAAGGTGGGGAAGGATGCAATAAACAAAGTGAGGCCAGAATCTACATGCCTTGGCAAGTGATGGAATGTGAGGGAGGAACAGGGAGGAATTCAAAGAGGTTTTACACCTGGGTCACTGGGGAGAATGATGGTATCATAATGGAGGTTGAAGGTTAGGGGGTAAGAAAGTACTTTGAAGGTAGAGGATGCTGTGGTCTTGGATGTGTTTAGGTTGAGATGCCAACATATGTGAAGGCCTACCAGGCAGTTGGAAATGCAGGTTTCAAATGCAAGAGAATGAAGGGGGTCTGGATCTACAGAGAGATGGAGTTACAGCTCTGGGGATAGCTCAGTGTTCTAAGGGATGAAGTCTAAAGAGGGGGAAAGCCAAGAATAGAACTGTGGAAATGCCTTCATTCCAGGCTCATGCTCTTGGGATTCAACAGGGATGGTCATAGGAGAACAGTCAAGAACTGTACTATGAAAGTAGGGGAGGAAAGCCTGTAGAAGGGTGCATTGGGTCAGGGGCCAGATCTTATAGCAGACAGTGCTACTGCAGGCTTTATGCCTGACTCTCTGCTCCACTTCTTATTTACATGGTGTTCTTGAGCCAGTTTACTTAACCTCTCAGAGCCTCAGTTTCCTCATGTATGAAATGAGGGTTACATTGCATCCATGCTATAGGTAAGTGCCAAATGTAATACCATGTAGTATGGTATATAATGGTGTATAATAGAGTATATTATATAACTGCAATACATACTATATTGTATATATATTATTATCTTAGTGAGGTATCCTTTGACCCCTTAAAAATTAGTTATATAGACAAAATCAGTGAAATGAAGAAATACTCAACTATAATTCTATCATCTTAAAAATCAATTCTTTTTATGGTTCCATTTTAGTCCTTGATCACATGTATTTATCGTTTTACATAGTTATAGCATCATTACAGTTTTGAAGTGTGCTTTTGAACTTAGCAAGCATTATACCCTAAGAATTTCCTCTCATTTTTAATTTTCTTATCATTAATTTTCTTAATTTTCATTTTCTTTACTCAACAATTTTCCAATCAGTAGACATCTAAGTCATTTCCAATCTTGTTTTCTGCTTTATTTTAAATAATTATCTAATTAACTTAAACATTAAAACATTAATTAACTTAAACATTAAACATTAATATAGCCCTTTAATTTTTATAAATTATCTCCCTTAGATGAACTATCAGTGGCAGAATTATTGTGTCAAAGGGTATGAACAGTGAATGATTTTCAAAATATGTTGCTGAGTGGCTTTGTAAGAGTTGTATCAATTAACACAGTTTCCAGGGATTATACCTGTTAACAAAGTATGAGTGTACCAGTCCCTGCATCCTCACCAGAACTAGTAATCTCATTATCTTTTATATTTTTGCCAGCATTATGGGAATTGACTAGCAGAAAACAAAGTTCATCGTTGCTTAATTTTTGTTTTGATAACAATTGAGGCTAAATATTGAATATTTTCCACATGCTCATTTTACTAATTGTACCTCCTCTCATAGAGAAGTCCTGTTGACACTTGTTTAAAGGTAAACTTGTTGATCACACATTTGTTCACTTTCTAAAATGAAAGGCTTATGGAAGTTTCCCTTGGAATGGTGAAAGAAAACACAGAATTGGGTAGGATATTCTGTCAGTCAAGGTTTTAATCTTCAGCATGGTCAGGAGTGCTTAATAAAGGGGATATTTTCAAAGGTGTGATGTGTCAAGGGAAGCAAACAGGGCACGGTGTAGTACCCAGGACTAGCAACAATGGTACCATTTCTAGGGGGGACCCAGATGGAACCGAGAGAGACAGCTGTAGGAAATGGCTGCCTGCCATTTGTAGAGCTATGACCTTTCAAAGGGAGACACAGTCAATCCATGGTGACCCAGCAGAAAGGGAACAGGAAATGAATATCCTGACCTTGATGGGTTCTACTCACCCTCTGATTTCCTGGGGTGCTTCCCACTGACCCAGTCCAACTGCCAGAGGTTAGTTAATGCAATCCATAAAGGTCAATCTCCTGAAGCCCTCAGCAGGATGAAAGAGAGAGGTGAATGGATATGGAAGGACAAATGGAAAATATTCAGCATAGGTATTATGGCATTAAGATATTTTAGAGTGGCCGGTAATATGAGCCTTCACAAATAGATGCAAGATGATGGATGTGAGGTCTCACTTAATTCAACTTTTGAATGTTATTAAAAATTATTTAATTTACATAATTAAACCTTCAAATGGAAACAAAACAGAATGTTAATGTCATTACTTGATTTGTTTTTAAGGAATCTGGATAGGAGAATTTATGCTTCACTTGAAGGAAGTTTTATTAAACCAGAGTTTGAGAAACAAGTAAGAAAGAAGCATTCTAAATCATAGAAGTCAGTAAGAAAGCAAAAGGATAAGCAAAGGGGAAACAGTCCAGGAATGTTAAGAATGAAAGGGATTATACTGAGTCTACCAAAAACTTTCTGATTCAGTAGGTTGATGGGTCCTGGAACTTTGTAATTGTAACAAGGGCTCCAGATCATTCTGGTGGAGCCAGTAGACTGTCATTTACAGCAGCTGGACAACAAAAGCTTTAGAAAAAAGCTTCAAAATCTACAACCTCACAGACGTTAGTGGAATCAATCCAAATGGAAATGGAAAACTTGAAAATGATAAAACAACTCACGGGCAACAGGGATTTCCTTGCGTTAAAAGCCAGTGCTTGGACCCACAATTGTATATGACAGTTAATAACAGTGATGGTTCTAACATTAAGCACTTCCTACAGGCCAACCCCTCTGACAAGTATTTAACATTAATTTTCTCCTTGAATCCTCTTAACCTCATGAGGTACTATTAGTATCTACATTTCATAGATGAGGAAATATAGGCTTATGAAGACTAAGCATAAACCAGAGGACACACCACTGTCACTCCTCAGGCCCTGAGGTGCCTAGCCTGTTTGCCTTCTTCTCTCTACCTTTCAGAGTTTTCTTATGTTTGGTTTATATATGATATCCAGAGTTTTTAGAAGTACCTAGTGGGCGGAATAGAGAACAGTATGTCTACTCCATTTCCCTGGAGGCAAAAGTACTTTAAAATATTTTTTAAATAAAAAGGGTCATCATATTTCCCTCCAGCAGAATTACTATTGTCATGCTTCCATAACTCCCCAGTCTTTGGCCATATATAAAAGTACTTGTGTAAAGTTATAATCACAGTTTCTAGCGTTATGATGGAGCAGTTAAGACCTTGGACTTTGGAGACTAAGATACTTGAGCCTGAGTCCCAGCTTCACAACTTACTAACTATGGGTTCTTGGGTAAAGACCACATGGGGAGCCTGGACTTCTAACTCCACCTAGTAGTAATTAGGTACCCATCCCCCTCCTTGCTGGGGTGGTATCAGAGGAGGCCTAGAGAAGAGTCAGGACTTTCACCATCACACAGCAGTGATGAGGCCATCCCCACCACAGTGTCAGTGATGACCATGTGAGGACCTGGAACTCCCACCCCTGCCCAGCAGTAGCAAAGAACACTGCCCTCCCTTTTCACTGGCTGAGTGAGGAAACCTGGACTTCTACCTCCACCCAGGAGTCATGAGATGGCATTCCTCTCTCACCTGCTAGAGTTGTGTCAGAGAAAGCCAGCTAAAACAGGTTTAAATAAGATCCAGTCTCATAACATAATATGAACACGTCTAAGATTCAATCAGAAACCACTCATCGTGCCAAGAACCAGGGAGATCTCAAACTGAGTGAACATAGATGTCAACACTGGGATGACAGTGATTTTTAGAATTATCTGACAAAGATTTTAAGCAGCCATGATAAAATGTATTTCAACAGCAATTATGAACACCCTTGAAAAAGGTGGAAAAAAAAAAAGAAAACCTTAGCAAAGAAATAGAAGCATACAGAGAAGAAACAAATGAACTGAAAAATACAAAATGAAAACAAAAAACTCAGTGAGTGGACTCAACAGCAGAATGGAAGAGACAGAGGAAAGAATCAGTGAATTGAAAGAGAGAACAATAGACATTACCCAGTCTGAATGACAGAGAGAAATAGACTGGAAGGAAAAAAATTAATGTAATAATGCAAGAAAAGGAAATAAAAAGCATATGGATCAGTAAAGAAGAAATAAAACTGTCCCTATTTGCAAATAACATGAGTGACTATGTAGAACATCCCAAGGAATCTATACAAAAAAAACCCTCCCAGAGCAGTAAGTTCAGCAAGGTCACAGAATACAAGATGCACAGGATACAAGATGGAAAACAACATGCAAAAATAGATTGTATTTCTATATGAAATATAGAACCATGGTCGCTGAAATTAAAAATACAATATTATTTATAATTGCTCAAAAAAGAGAAATGCTTAAGTGTAAACCTAATATGATACATTCAGGACTTTATAGTGAAAACTACATAGCACTGATGAAAGATATCAAAGAATATGTAAATTAATGGAAACATACTGTCTTCCATGGATGAGAAAATTCAACAAAGTAAAGATGTAAATTCTCCCCAAACTGGTATACAGGCTTGACGCGACTCCTATCAAAATCTCAAAAGGAGCTTTTATAGATACAGCAAGAGTATTCTAAATTTTATATCAGAAGGCAAAGGAACTAGAATAGCTAAAATAATCTTGAAAAAGAAGAATTAAGTAGGAGGACTCAGTCTACCTGATTTCAAGATTTATTATATAGCTACAGTAATCAAGACTATGTGATAATGGTGAAGTAAGAGAACAGAGAACCCAGAAATAAGCCCACACAAATATGTCCAACTTGTTTTGGAGAAAAGTACAAAAGCAGTTCAATGATGGAAAGATAGACTTTCCAATAAATGATGCTGTAGCAGTTGGACGTCCATAGGCTAAAAAAGTGGACCTTGACTTAAGTTGCACATCTTATACAAAAATTAACTTAAAATGGATCATGGATTTAAAAGTAAAATATAAAACCATAAAACTTTTAGAAAGAAACATAGGGTAAAAGCTTCCGGATCTTGGGCTAAGTAGAGAGTTCTTAGACTTGTTGCTAAAAGCACAGTTCATAAGAGTAAAAATTGATAAATTGGACTTCATCAAAATTAATTTTTGTTTTGCAAAAGGCCCTGGGAAGAGGATGAAAAGACACATTACAGAGTGGGAGAAAAAATTTGCAAACCTCATATCTGACAAAGGACTAATATCTAGAATATATAATGGGCTCTTGAAACTCAATAATAAAAAAACAGAGAATCCAATTAGAAAATGGGTAAAAGACATTTCACTGAAGAAGACATATAGATGGCAAATAAACATCTGAAAATATGTTCAGTATCAGTAGCCATTAGGGAAGGGCAAATTAAAACCACAGTGAGACATCACTACACACCTATCAGAATGGCTAAAATAAAAAGTAGTGACAACACTACCAAATGCTGGCAAGGATATGAAAAAACTGGGTCCCTTGCTCATTGCTGGTGGGAATGTCGAGTGGCACAGCCACTCGGGAGAACAGTTTGGTGGTTTCTTAAAAAAAATGACATGCAGCTACCATACAACCCAGCAGCTATACTCCTGGGCATTTATCCCAGAGAAATCAAGACATGTTCACACAACAACCTGCATATGAATGTGTAAAACAGCTATATTTTATGTAAATGCATCTTCAAGTCCCCTGGACTAATCTTCTTTTTAATACAATTGACACCTCTTATATAGAAATTCTGGAGCCACTACTTCTGCCTTTGTAGGCTGAAAGAGAAATATATATATATATAAAATAAAACCAAGTAGTACTTGATTTGAAGACTTGATACTAAGGCCTCCAGGGAAAGGAGAAATTATACACTCTATAAACCCCAAGAAATTACAGTGCTGCTCTTGTAATCATTGCTCTAAATCTGGACACTACTGGACATAATTCAGAGTCCTGAAAAAATAGAAGGTTTTAAAAGTTTCATGAATATTTACTGAGCATGTACTATGTGTGAAGCATGAGATTTCTGCATTAAAATAACCTGTGTACCTAATAATTATCCCCATTTCACAGATGAGCAAATCTGCAGAGAGGTTTAGATTTAGGTACTGCTCTGTGCCAGGCACTTTGATATTCAGCCATTAACTGATTTCATTCTCACAGTTAGTCTTGGTCAAAGTTTCCAACCTCCTGTTTCTCAGGTATTTGGTCATCATTAAGAAAAGTATAATGGGAATGCTCTGAAATTAGACCCCAAAATTAGGACCATGAATCTTGAAGAGCTCTACATTAAAAAGTACAAAGAAAGGGGGTCTTGAAATATTAATCTTTGTGCTGTTCTTTCTCCCCTTGCATTCTGGGTTCTTCCTTTAGTGGGCTTGTTATAGTAAGAATACAAAGAGAAGAAAATACTGATATTGAGGTTATTGTAAACTTCCAAACCAGGTTTTTGCAAATCAAAAGACAGGCCTCCGAGGGCCTAGGTGCACAGAGTTTATGCCATGGCACAGACAGGAAAGGTGAGAAAGGGGAAGCCATCCTTTGCCCAGCCGCCTACTCTCCAGGGAGACTACTCGGGGGTCTCCTGCCCTGGAGGGGGAGGGAGCTGGGGTGCCTTGCTACGAGGGCCATCCTGCACCATTTGACTGGGAATATCACTTGTGTGCCAGGCAGAGGAGCCAAATGACGGGTTTTCTCCTGTTATGGGCTGAACTGTGTCCCCTCCTCTCATTCATATGTTGAAGCCCCCAATTTGAAGATAGGGCCTTTAAAGAAGTGATTAAATTAAAATGAGGCCATTAAGGTAGGCCTTAATCCAATCTGACTGGCGTCCTTATAAGAAGAGAAAACACAGACACGAAAAGAGATACCAGGCATGTGTGTATACAGAGGAAGGACCATGTGAGGACACAGTGAAGAGGCAGACATCCGCAAGCCAAGGAGAGAGGCCCCAGGAGAAACCAGGCCCGCTGACACCTTGATCTTGGACTTCTAGCCTCTAGAACTGTGAGAACATTACTTTCTGTTGTGTAAGCCACCCAGTCAGGGTATTCTGTTATGGCGGCCCTAGCAGACTAATGCACCTGCTATTTGGCGAGGGTCTCCCATCAACCATGGAAAAGAAGACTTCCCATGGCCAGGACCTTTGCTGAGCTCCATCCGCAGCTCGGCAGACTCCTTCAACAACAGCCCGGGGCGCTTGTAAGTCCCTCCACAACAGAAGGTCCTTGGCCCTGAGAGGGTTGAGGATGGTGTGGAGAGGAAGATCCATCAGAGGAATTGAGGTGGGACCGGACTGGGGTGGGGCAAGGTTGGGGGGAGCTTTCCTGGTTCCAGGTGCAGAAGTTCCTCTTGGTGGGCAGAGCTGCGTCTCTATGGAAAATGATTAACCATTATTGTGAAGCAGCCCGAGCTCCTGGGAGACAAGGTTGAGGGGAAATTGGTTTCTTTCTCTCGCTGGGCCCAGGATTCAAAAGTTGACTTGATGTGGACGTGCCTTGTCTAAGCAGACTCAGGGCGACCGGGAGGAGCCGGTGATGAAATGGCCAGTGACCGGCAGGGCTCCTGAGCGGTACCGTCCATGGAGAGACCCATGGGTTTGCCTTCCTGAGGCATCCCAGGATGCCTTGGGTAGAGGATCCAATGAGAGGCCGGCCTCCTGGATACGTGGTTCAGAGGCTCAGACACTGTCTCTTGGGCCCCAGAGTGAAGGGTGACCTCTGAGTGTGAGGAAGTGAGGGCATCTGAGCGACGAGAGGTTTCCTGTGACCTACATTTTCTCACTTTGCTCTGCGCCTCAGCTGCCACAGCAACTTTATCCTTGGAGTTTTTGGATCTGGATTTGGTGCTCAAATTGAAAAATAAATGACGAGACTGCAAATGTGTTGGGAGCAAAAGGAAGCCCATGGTTTTCGGCATGGGTAATGAGAGGAAGCAACAAATTCCTTCCTTTCTTTTTCTTTAAACTTAAGTCAAAACAACAGTCGCACAGATGAGTGGATGTGCGTGACTGCGGCTGAAGTCTCAATCAGAGTGGATCTTTCTAAAACTCTAGGAGAGGCACAGTGAGGGCTTCCCTAGCACTGAGATGGGAGGAAAAAGCTCCAGCCTCCTACTTCTGGCTAAACCCCAGCTTCTTTGCCTATAAAGTAGAGACGTTGGATTAAATGATTGCAAAATATTATAATTCTAGGATTTGTAATTTTACTTAGGTTCTTACAAGTGTTTAAGTCAAACTCCATGTATCCCTGTGTTTCTCTTTCCGAAGGTTAAATGGCTCTCTGTGTGTGTGTGTGTGGTGCGTATGTGCTGTGTGTGTACTGTGGGTGTAGTGTAGTGTATGTGTGCATCATGTACATGTGCTGTGTGTATGTGGCCTATGTGTGCCACGTGCATGTGTTGTGTGTACAGTATGTGTGTGTTTGGTGTGTCATGCACTATTTACTCTTGCTGTCCAGAGTGACCCCCCATTGCCCCTTCTATGCTAGATGTCCAGATTCTTCAGAAACCCTGTCTCCCACACGCAGCCAAATAAGCAAGAACACATGTGAAAAGCCTTTCTTATTCCACTGCCTCTTGAGATGCAGCCAAACAGCTGGAATTACATGCTTTGTAGAGAACCAGGGACGTGGCATGGCAATAAAAAATTCAGTTTGTGTTTGGAAACCAAATTCCTTTTCCCAAACCTGAGAGGACAAGAGAGGGTAGAGGCTGGGCTACCTTTTGCTGGCAGCTAAGTGTGTGTGTGTGTGTGTGTGTGTGTGTGTGTGTGTGTGTGTGTGTGTGTGTGTGTGTGTAGGGGGTATCTTGCATTAAAATTTCTGTCTTTTCTAGTGTTCCCCAATTTACACGTGTATTTGCATTTCAGGCTCCAATTTAAAAGTCAGCCTCTTCTTTCCTCTGCATCTCTTTCTCTAGTTCTATTGTTCTTCATGCATCTCTCCAACCCCCCTGCTTCCTCTTTTGCCTTGGAACAGCATGTCAAGCTCCTTGTGACAGCAGCTCAGTGTTCTTAATCTGCTGTGTGGAGGGGGCCCCAGATAAAAGCAAGGAAGATTAGAATGCCTTATAATTGCTAGGATGCTGGGTGTCAGAATCTTTAACACTTCCACCTTCCTGGCCACAGAAGGGTTTTCTTTTGATTCTGGGGATGTACAGAGCTGCCAGGGTCCAGCTTGCCATTCCACGTGTGTTCCAGTTCTGTATTGCTGCTTAGCAAGTTACCCCAAATTAAGTGGCTTGAAACAACAATCATTTTTTTTGCTCATGAATCTGGGATTTCAGCATGGCACTTGCTGGGGTGGCTTGAAGGTGAGGGGTGACTCCACAGTTGGAGGTTGGAGTCATCTGAAACTCATTCATTCACATGTCTGCTGTTTATTGCTGGCTGTTGGCTGGGACCTTAGCTGGGACTGTTGGCTGGAACGCCTTCATGTGGCTTTTCTATGAGACTGGTGTTCTCACAGCTTGGTGGCTGGGTTCCAAGAGAGAATGTCTCAAGAGACAAGGTGGAAGTGCATATTATTTTTATGACCTAGTCTCAGAAGTCATTTAGTGTTACTCTGTCATAATCTACTGGCCAAGGCAGTTACAAAATTCTGTCCAAGAGGGGGTGACATAGACCCCACTACACATTAGGAGGAGGGTTCAACGTCATATTGTAAAAACAGCCTGTGGTGTGTGTGTGTGTGTGTGTGTGTGCGCATGCGTTCGCGCACTCTTGTAGTGTACTATGTACTCTATTGTAGTAATGTAGTGTATATCTATTAAGCATAGTGAACATGCACTATGTTGTGGCAGCTGTGTTTGAAAGTTCAATCTACTACCTCTCTTTCCACGTTCACCATCCCTTTCTTTGCCACTTATAATCCTAGTGGTTTAAATTTATAGACAGAGATGGAATTTGTAGTAAGGTTTGTGTAACACATAGATGTTAAAGCTTACACTTTTGCTTGAATCATGTAGTAGGAAGAATGGCCTCGAGATGGACCCCAAGATTCTGCCTCCTGGTGTACACGCCCCTCCCCTTAGGAGTGTGGGGGACCTGTGTATATGATGGGATTTTACTGGGGTGATTAGGTTACATGCGATGGCAAAGGTGAAGGGATTTTGCAGATGTAATTAAGGTCCCTAATACTATTAAGGTCCCTATTACTTTGGGTTAATAAAAGGGAGATTGCCCTGGTGGGCCTGACATAATCAGGTGAGTCCTTTAAGGGATGGTCCGGTCTTCCCTAAATTAGAGAGAGATTCTCCTGCTGGCTTTGAAAAAGTAAGCTGCCATGTTGTGAGAAGGCCATGTGGCTACAATATGAGGGTGGCCTCTAAGAGCTGAGAGCAACCCCCCAAACATCAGCCAGTAAGAAAACAGGGGCCTCAGTCCTACAACTAGGGGAAAATTCTGCCAACAACCTGAGTGAACTCAAAGAACTCCAGATGAGAACACGGACCAGCTGACATCTTGAGACCCTGAACAGAGAACCTAGCTACTCCATGTCCAGGCTCCTGACCAACAGAAACTATGAGATGACAAATGTGTGTTGTTTTAAGCCACCAAATTTGTGGTATGTGTTATACAGCAATAGAAAACTCACACAAGGCATGACCATGAGCTCCACCGGCAAGAAAACGTTATCGAATGGGTAATTGGAGAAACACTCAGCAGATCTAGTAGCGAGACTGTGCACACGCTGTAAGACCCAGCTCAAATGTCACCTCCTGTAAGATCTTCTTGGAGTCTCTTCAGCTAGAGGTAATCTCTTGCATCTGAAATCCTATAGCTTGTTTGTCCCTCTTTTGTGGTACTTCTCATATTCTATTTGTGTGAAACCAGTGAACATGTTTTGACTCCCTGACTGGATTGTAGGGTCCTCCCGATGGAAATTGTGTCCTATTTTTTGGCACCAAGGTACTTAGCATAGTTCTTTGTGTATCAAAAAATGTTCTTGATAATTTATTAGGCAATTTTCTCAATGACGGAACTTCAACTTTTTTTTGTGGAGGCAGTCTAAGAGTACATTTTGAAATAAGGAAATTCAAGAGATGGTATTCACTATTGTTTTAAGGCTGTTGGTTTAAAATATCAAAACTAGCCAAGCATTCTGGCCCTCACTGCAGTCAGTGAGAATGTTTCTGTCATTTGAGATTCTGAAATTAAGCCTCTGCATGTTCATCCAATAGACTCTGGTTCCCAGACTCTGAAACTCTCTGCCAAGACAGAATCACAGATCTATCTGAGTAATCTTTATTTTTACCCTGAAAACGGAGAACATAACTTCCTAAACCACTGGGACAAGCTGCTGTTTAGCTGTTACCCCTAGAATCAGGACCACTGTGTTCATGAAGGTAAGGATGACATGTCTTCTTAGAGCACTAACTACACGTCTATTTAGAGAAACACATAGACTTTAGCTTCTCTTTTGAATTTAGTTTGGAGACACTGAACGCAGAGGAAGAAGAAAGGCCAAAGGACATAAAAAAGTCATGCTGGGCTTCCCTGGTGGCGCAGTGGTTGAGAATCTGCCTGCTAATGCAGGGGACACGGGTTCGAGCCCTGGTCTGGGAAGATCCCACATGCCACGGAGCAGCTGGGCCCGTGAGCCACAATTGCTGAGCCTGCGCGTCTGGAGCCTGTGCCCCGCAACGGGAGGGGCCGCGATAGAGAAAGGCCCGCGCACCGCGATGAAGAGCGGTCCCCGCACCGCGATGAAGAGTGGCCCCCGCTTGCCGCAACTGGAGAAAGCCCTCGCACGAACCGAAGACCCAACACAGCCAAAAATAAAATAAATAAATAAATAAATAAATAAGAAAATCCTTTAAAAAAAAAAAAAAAAAAAAAAAAGTCATGCTTTTCGTATGGCAAAACTTCTGTAGCAAAAGAAGCCAACAGTTCCTGGGGGCTGGTTGGTTTGAGCCCCAGAGGTCTCTCATGTCTCAGGGGTGTGAGGACCTGAACATCACAGGGTACTGTTTTTGGCAAGCTTGATTATTAATAACAAGAAGCATTGCCATTAATAATCTTCCTTGTAGCTCTTATAAAAATAGAATGGTATCACTGTGAGGGTTTCTTTGGGCCAAGTTGTTAGTCAGGTCCACACTTAACGTGCTTTAGGGGAGCACCAGCTGATTACTCTCAGGAATACCTTTCGAGGACTTCCAGATCTGGGCCTTATAAAAATAGTGAATAGAAACACTGCATTTATACCGCTCCTGAGAATTGGTAAAGAGTTTCATATACATTATTCCACTAGGAAAAAGCTGTCCTCTGCTAACTTGGTCTACCAGGGGCAGGTGAAGTTCAGGGACCATGATTGTTAAGGCCTCAAATGGCATCCGCTTTGTTTGGAAATTAGGAGTGTGTGTCCTTTTCTGGTTGCCGATCTCATGAGGCCCCAGATATCTGGAACTGACAGATCAGATCACTACTAGTTATCATCAAGATGGTGTTAAAGGCCTGAGTCAGAACTTAATCACAGCAGCTATTCTCTGGTTCACCCTGTGGTTATCCCCATGGTCAGTAATGAAACTGGATATGACAGGTCCAGCTTTTACATTTCATATGGAGGACAAGTAAGCATTTGTGAAATCTACCGGGAATTATTTTGCAAAAATCCTGGTGTGGGATCTGTGGTCTATTTGCTGTTTAGACTCTAGATAATCCTTGAGCCTCACTCGGTATTTATCCTTATAAATGGCTTGTAAGCTAAATGTGTTAGGAAAAAAGACCACAGTATTGCGTGCGAGCGTGTGTGTGTGTGTGTGTCTGTGTGTGTGTGTGTGTGTGTGTCTGTGTGGGTGTATCTGGTGGGAGGTGGGACATTAAGAAACTAAGAAGAGACCTGGCAGCTGCCGCTCCTTTCCCGGTTATATTGGGAGGTGTGGGGACCAAGAGGAAAGAGAAAGTGTAGGATTCGAGAAATAAGAAGGTTGGGATACTTGAACTAGCCCCATCCACCTCTGCCTTAGCTTCACTTAGAGAGGTTTTTTTTTTTTTTTAAAGATTTATTGATTGATTGATTCATTGATTGCTATGTTGGGTCTTCGTTTCTGTGCTAGGGCTTTCTCTAGTTGCGGCAAGCGGGGGCCACTCCTCATCGCGGTGCGCGGGCCTCTCACCATCGCGGCCTCTCTTGTTGTGGAGCACAGGCTCCAGACGCGCAGGCTCAGTAGTTGTGGCTCACGGGCCCAGTTGCCCCGCGGCACGTGGGATCCTCCCAGACCAGGGCTCGAACCCGCATCCCCCGCATTGGCAGGCAGACTCCCAACCACTGCGCCACCAGGGAAGCCCCAAGAGGTTTTTTAAAACATGGATATTTAGACCTAGCTTTAATGAATTACAATTTCTGGGAGTGGGGCCCAGAAAACTGCATTTCAAACAAACAGTTAATTTTGATGCACTGGTTGGTTTGCAAACCACTGGAATAACAAATAGATTACAAGTAACAGTGTAAAGAGCACTGGACGGGGAATCAGGGTCCTGTGTTTAAGTTCTGCCACTAGCTTGCTGTGTGACCTTGTGAAATTCACTTTGCCTCTTTGGGTCTCAGTTTCCTCATCTGTAAAATGGGTGGTGGTCCAAATAAGTGGTAACATTCTATCCAGCACCCACATTATAATTCAAAGACTGTCTATGACACAAATGTCTGAAGCCACTCAGGGGTTCTATGAAGATCACTATGCAGGTGCAGGGAAGCAAGACAGTGGGAAAGAGGCACGGGTATGAGAGACAAGTGGGGAGAGAGTCTCATGCAAGGGGCCTCTCCATCGGGGGAATCCGCGTTTTGCGGGGCTTGACTCATATAATTTGAAGTGTCCTCTTTAAGAAAAAGAATGCAAAATTACCATTAAAATTTAGTATAAAAGCGAATATTTGCTTATCCAGAAAAAAAACATAATATCTTTATTAGTTCGTTGCCTGACACACCTTTATAATACTTTTTTTTCCTATAGCTTTGGTCTTCATACATTTTGATTTTCTCTTCATGTGACAATAATTTTACACTATCACTTTATTTGGAGAAAATAGAAAGACAATTGTCTTTAACGTGTTTGAAATTTTTTTCTAAGCTATTGATAGTTTAGCAAAGTTTCTTTCAGCTTCACAACTCATTATTGGTCATGTTGTATACATTTTTAGGGTTATAGTCGAGTCTGGGAAAACTTTAATCAAGCTTCTTTCATATTAGAGCTGTAAGAGTTGGAAGAATTTTTCCGTGTACTAGCTTCCACCTTTTAATCCTTGTTTTTTCTCCTTTACCTGGATAGTTCTGGTGCTGCGTGCTATGGTGCTGGTGCCATGTTCATAGCACAATGTCCCCTCTGCACCTTCAGGCTGGGACACTGGGTGAGCTGGCAGAGAGGGCTGTCAAGGCCATTCTTACAGTGGGACGGCTCACCGTCACTGAACTGCACGTGGAAATGAACACACACATTCCCCTTAACGCACACCAAGTGTATCTCCAACTTGAATTCTTCTCAGCGAGATCCCCCAAATGCCCATGAGCACTCCAGGGCTGCCTGACCTCTGGGGGATGCATGATAGAGGAGGAGGGAGAGTGGAAAGAGACCGTCATCTTAAATTATGGTTGTCAGAAATATATATATTTATATATGTCTATTCTATTATTTGTAAATTATATAGTATAATATATATCTCAGGTGGACCCTGTGAATTGTATATAATATACATACTATATGTATCAATGATATATAATATATATACACACTATATATACAACTGTTATATATTATACATTATATAATATTATATATTATACTATATACATATACCATATAAATTGGTATACACACATATATATTGCCAATTTTACAAAAATATATGGCTGTATGATCTCATTGCTAGGGCCCTTCGAAAGCCATGGAGGAGCCAGTGCAGAGGAATCCCCGGATTTTAGAGCTTCGTTGGCTTTACAGTAGATCCACACCTGCTTTGATACTGGCTCAGAGACCAGGGTTGATTGTGGGAATCACAGGGCTGAGATTTTTCCCCTGAGGGTGCGGAGAGTTTTGAAAGGCTTGGGCACATACCTCTAGGGTGAAGTGCTGTGACCCTGACTGCATTGTTGGTATGGAGTTCATCTGTATTCCTTCCCTCTTCTCCTCTCATCCCCCACGTAGGAACGTTAGAGTCACGCCTGTGCAGGTAGCTGAGCCGACATTCCACAGTTAGTTACCCTCGCTGCCCCCCGCCCCATGAAAAGGTGGAGGTTAATCTTTCAGAGGAGTGGGGAGGAGAATTCTGGGATAAATACGTATCTTGGAAAAGGGCTGAGAAACAGAAGCACTTCCTTGGAGCCCACTTAAAGAGAGCATGGGCAAAGCTAGATTGTCAGCAGAGGATCCTGCAGAGAATATGGTTGGCTGTGTCATGTTAGGAGCAGAGCAGGCAGGAGGCTTTAGCAAAGACATAAGAGGGAACTCTGCTGGGGAATGGAGGAGTGGCAATGAAGGTGCCTGTCTGGGTGACTGACTTCAAGAGGCAGGAGATAACTGGAGACCTGCCAGAATCCTCAAATATGTGAATACCCAAGAGTATACACTATACACAGTGGAATGTGGACACAAAGACAGTAGAGAACAGTAAAGTCCCCTTGCAATGCGGTTGCTGCACAGTTAGCCAGGTTCACTACACTAGCTAAGTGACATTCTGGAGCACCAAGCTTCCAGAGGGAGATAGTCACAAGTGAGCCTCATCCAAAGGACACCTGCATCACAGGCATTCTGAATTATGAAGGACTAGTCAAACCCTCATCATCAAATTAATACCATGAGCCTGCTTTTAAAGTTTTGCTCAGAATTCTGCAATGGCTTCCTTTTGTAACTAGAGAAGGAGCAGTGTGGGGCAGGGAAGTGTACCTCAGCTGGGGGAAGGCTGAGGAAATATACTAGAACCCAAATCCTGGGAACCCCTCTTCGCTGAAGGCTCAACTGGATGCAAGACTGGTGAACGGATGGACACCTTCTTCAGAAGGGATCCTTCTTCAGAATTCTTGCTCTCCTTTGGTTTTCTTCTTATTTTTAAAAATTTCAAATCAGAGAATATAATATATACAGTAAAGTGTTTATAGTGCATTAATCTTATGTGTACAGCTCAATGAATTTTTGTCTACATGTATATGCATATGCCCACTACTCAGATCAATATATAGACACTTTCAGCATCCCAGGAAGTAACCCTTGCTCCTTCCTAGTTAATTATCCTTCCTTCACTGTAGAGGTAACTAATATTCTGATTTATATTACCATTGATTAGCTTTTCCTTTTCTTGAACTTCATAAAAATGGAATTATCCAATATATTTTCTGTATTAGTTTTCTATTGTGGTATAACAAATAACCATAAACTTAGTGGTTTAAAACAACACACGTTTATCATCTCACATTTTCTGTGGGTTAGGATTTAGGGCACAGCTTACCTGGGTCCTCTGCTCAGGATCTTACGAAGCTGCAATCGAGGTGTTGGCTAGGCTGTGTTCTCATTTGATGGCTTGATGGGGAAGAAACTGCTTGCAAGTTCATTCAGGTTGTTGGCAAAATTCACTTCCTTGTGGTTGTATGACTGTTTGCCAAAGGTCACTCTCAGTTCTTAGAGAATACCTGTAGTTCCTTGCCACATGGCCCTCTCACAGGCTCTCTCACAATATGACAGCTTACTTCATGGAAGTAAGGGAGAAGCTCTCTCTCTAGTTTACAAAGACAGAGTCTTGAATAAAGTAACATAATCATGGGAGACGTGGTATCCCATCAATTGTGACATATAACCTAATCAAAGAAGCAGCATCCCATTACCTTTGCTGTATTCTATTTGTTGGAAACAAGTCACAGGCTTTGCCTGCAATCACAAGGACAAGATTGTATAAGAATGTGACTTGTTGGTGGGGGGGTCACTGTAGAGTGTGTCTGCCACATTCCGTTTTTTTTTTAAATAAATTTATTTATTTATTTTTATTTTTGCCTGCATTGGGTCTTCGTTGCTGTGCATGGGCTTTCTCTAGTTGCGGCGAGCTGGGGCTACTCTTCATTGCAGCGCGCAGGCTTCTCATTGTGGTGGCTTCTCTTGTTGTGGAGCACAGGCTCCAGGCACACAGGCTTCAGTAGTTGCAGCACGTGGGCTCACTAGTTGTGGTTCGCAGACTTAGTTGCTCCACAGCATGTGGGATCTTCCCAGACCAGGGCTCAAACCTGTGTCCCCTGCATTGGCAGGCGGATTCTTAACCACTGCGCCACCAGGGAAGCCCCACATTCTGTTTTGTGTTTGACTTCTTTGGTTCAACTGAACACCTATGAGATTCACCCATGCTGATGAGTGTATCCATTGTTCATTCTTTTCCATCATTGTGTAGTATTCCTCTATGTGAATAGACCACTATTTCTTTATCTATTTTACTACTGATGGATGTTTGGGATGTTTCTACTTTTTGGTTATTATGAATATAGCTGTTGTAAATATTCTTATACATGTCTCTAGATGAACGTATGCATTTGTTTCTCTGGGATTTATATCTAAGCATGTTTAGTTTTTTTTTTTTTCCCCTGTAATTTAATTCATTCAACACTTATTTACACTAAGCCCTTCTTGTTGCAGTTTTAAAAATCATGACTTGGGATCAGGCTGGAGCATTAAAGAGGGGTTGACTTTTGATGTGACAGTTATGATTCACCTCCTCCCCCCTTGCCAAGGGCGGTGATGATTTGATCCCTATTTTATGGAAGCTTTCCTGATGATTCCTCTCCCCTCCACCTTTTCTTTCAGCAACCAATAAAACATAAAACAGCAACCACCCACCCTAACCTTGAGACACTGCATTGTGGTTGCTAATCTGGTTTCAGTGGGATACAGGTCTCCAATACTCAGGGACACCACTTTCTGTGCTTTTCTCTGTGCATGGTTTTCAGCCTTAGAGTCTTAGACAACAGAGGACCCCCATAGAAGCATGTGGTATCCTCCAAGGGGCTAGAGCCTAACTCTGTAACCTTGGGAGGACTGCCAGAGTCAGACCCCACTTTCTGAGGAGCCTTTCTTTTTACAGTGCAAGAGCAATGGAAAGATTCAGTCATATATGAAAGGAAAGCCCAGGTAATGAATAAAACTTAGAAATACACAAAAAGAGGAACACATCTGCCTTTCCTTATAGTTTGGAGTTGAAGAGGGAGGAATTAAAGGTCACTCCTAGATCTCTGACTAATACAAACAGGGTGAATGGTGATGCCATTTACTGAGAAGAGGAGGGCCAGGGAGGAGCATATCTGGGGAGAGAAATAAAAAACTCTTGATCTATTAAATTTGGGATGCCCATTAGACATCTGAGTGGAGATGTGGAATAGGCAGATGGCTATAACAAGTCTGAAGATCGGGGGAAATGTAAGAGCTGGAGGTATAAACTTGACAGTCATATGCATATTAGTGGATTTGAAAGCCAGGGTGTGAATGAGCTCACTTAGGGAGAAAGGGCAGAGAAAGGAGTTGCGAGCCTTGGAAGACACCACATTTGGATATCTGGCAAAAGAGGAAGGGTCAAGAAAAGAGACTGAGAAGGAGTAGCCAGCAGGGTAGGAGGAAAACCGGGAGTCTGTGGTGTCAATCAAAAGAGAAGAAGGTTTAAAGAATGAGGAAATGGTCAACTGTGCTGAATGCTGCTGAACAGTTGAGTGGGATGAAGATAGGAGAGTGTTCCAGGGATTTGCCTGCGTGGAGGTCGCATTGCCCTTGGCAAGAGCACTAGAGCAGTGGTTGCTGAGACTAAAATGAAGTGGATTCGGAGTGAATGGGAAGTGAGTAAGTGGAGATAAGATGTGTAAATATTGGCTCTTAAAAATTTGGTTTTGCAAACAACCCAATCAAAAAATGGGCAGAAGATTTAAATAGACATTTCTCCAAAGAAGACATACAGATGGCCAAGAAGCACATGAAAAGCTGCTCAACATCACTAATTATTAGAGAAATGCAAATCAAAACTACGATGAGGTATCACCTCACACCAATTAGAATGGCCATCATCAGAAAATCTACAAACAACAAATGCTGGGGAGGGTGTGGAGAAAAGGGAACCCTCTTGCACTGTTGGTGGGAATGTAAATTATTCAGCCGCTATGGAGAACAGTATGGAGGTTCCTTAAAAAACTAAAAATAGAATTACCATATGACCCAGCAATCCCACTGCTGGGCATATACCCAGAGAAAACCATAATTCAAAAAGACACATGCACCCCAATGTTCATTGCAGCACTGTTTACAATAGCCAGGTCATGGAAGCAACCTAAATGCCCATCGACAAATGAGTGGATAAAGAAGATGTGGTACATATATACAATGGAATATTACTCAGCCGTAAGAAGGAACGAAATTGGGTCATTTATAGAGACGTGGATGGATCTAACAGACTGTCGTACAGAGTGAAGTCAGAAAGAGAAAAACAAATATGGTATATTAACGCATATATGTGGAACCTAGAAAAATGGTACAGATGAACCGGTTTGCAGGGCAGAAATTGAGACACAGATGTAGAGAACAAACATATGGACACCAAGGGGGGAAAGTGGCTGGAGGGGAGGTGGTGGTGGTGGTAGTGTGGTGAATTGGGAGATTGAGATTGACCTATATACACTAATATGTATAAAATGGATAACTAATAAGAACCTGCTGTATAAAAAAATAAATAAAACAAAATTTTTTTAAAAAAGATTTAAAAAAATTTGGTTTAGGAGAGGAGTAAAGGATGAGGCAATAGCCAGAGAGGTTGGACAGCAGAGAGTGAGGAAGAGATTGATGTTGCAGGAGAGGGAGGAGAGACCTGAAGGAGTGAAGATCTTCTTGGGGAGGACAGGATGAGATCATGAGTGCCCCTGGAAAGACTGGGCTTTGGCAGGAGGAGAGATACTTCCTCCTCACATATTGGGTTGGAAGGAGATGCTGGTGGATTTAGGGTCTGATGCCTTCCATTGTCTCAATGAAGCAGGAGTCAGGACATCAGCTGTTAGGAGGAAGAGAAGGGAGTTGTTGAGAAGAGAGAAGGGAGGAAAAGAGCCAGTTTAGAGAGGCTGTATTGGTCTAGGTCTTGCAAGAAGTAGATGCCAAGACAGGAGTAAACATGCAAGGATTTTATTTATTTTATTTTATTTATTTATTTGCTTTTTTAAAAAACATCATTATTGGAATATAATTGCTTCACAATGGTGTGTTAATTTCTGCTGTATAACAAAGTGAATCAGCTATACATATACATATATCCCCGTATCTCCTCCCTCTTGTGTCTCCCTCCCACCCTCCCTATCCCATCCCTTTAGGTGGACACAAAGCACCGAGCTGATCTCCCTGTGCATTGTGGCTGCTTCCCACTAGTTATCTATTTTACATTTTGTAGTGTATGTATGTCCATGCCACTCTCTCACTTCGTCCCAGCTTACCCTTCCCCCTCCTTGTGTCCTCAAGTCCATTCTCTACGTCTGCGTCTTTATTCCTGTCCTGCCCCTAGGTTCTTCAGAACCATTTTTTTTTTTTATATTCCATTTATATATGTTAACATACGGTATTTGTTTTTCTCTTTGTGACTTACTTAACTCGGTATGACAGACTGTAGGTCCATCCATCTCACTACAAATAACTCAATTTCGTTTCTTCTATGACTGAGTAATATTCCATTGTATATATGTGCCACATCTTCTTTATCCATTCCTCTGTCGATGGGCACTTAGGTTGTTTCCACGTCCTGGCTATTGTAAATAGAGCTGCCATGAACGTTGTGGTGCATGACTCTTTTTGAATTATGGTTTTCTCAGGGTATATGCCCAGTAGTGGGATTGCTTGGTCGTATGGTAGTTCTATTTTTAGGTTTTTAAGGAACCTCCATACTGTTCTCCATAGTGGCTGTATCAATTTACATTCCCACCAACAGTGCAAGAGGGTTCCCTTTTCTCCACACCCTCTCCAGCATTTATTGTTTGTAGATTTTTTGATGATGGCCATTCTGACCGGTGTGAGCTGATACCTCATTGTAGTTTTGATTTGCATTTCTCTGATGATTAGTGATGTTGAGCATCCTTTCATATGTTTGTTGGCAATCTGTATATCTTCTTTGGAGAAATATCTATTTAGGTCTTCTGCCCATTTTTGGATTGGATTGTTTGGTTTTTTTGACATTGAGCTGCATGAGCTGCTTGTAAATTTTGGAGATTAATCCTTTGTCAGTTGCTTCATTTACAAATATTTTCTCCCATTCTGAGGGTTGTCTTTTCGTCTTGTTTATGGCTTCCTTTGCTGTGCAAAAGCTTTTAAGTTTCATTATGTCCCATTTGTTTATTTTTGTTTTTAGTTCCATTACTGTAGGAGGTGGGTCAAAAAGGATCTTGCTGTGATTTATTTCATATAGAGTGTTCTGCCTATGTTTTCCTCTAAGAGTTTGATAGTGTCTGGCCTTACATTTAGGTCTTTAATCCATTTTGAGTTTATTTTTGTGTCTGGTGTTAGGGAGTGTTCTAATTTCATTCTTTTACATGTAGCTGTCCAGTTTTCCCAGCACCACTTATTGAAGAGGCTGTCTTTTCTCCATTGTACATTCTTGCCTCCATTATCAAAGATAAGGTGACCATATGTGTGTGGGTTTACCTCTGGGCTTTCTATCCTGTTCCGTTGATCTATATTTCTGTTTTTGTGCCAGTACCATACTGTCTTGATTACTGTAGCTTTGTAGTATAGTCTGAAGTCAGGGAGCCTGATTCCTCCAGCTCCATTTTTCTTTCTCAAGATTGCTTTGGCTGTTCGGGGTCTTTTGTGTTTCCATACAAATTGTGAAATTTTTTGTTCTAGTTCTGTGAAAAATGCCATTGGTAGTTTGATAGGGATTACATTGAATCTGTAGATTGCTTTAGGTAGTATAGTCATTTTCACAATGTTGATTCTTCCAATCCAAGAACATGGTATATCTCTCTATCTGTTTGTATCATCTTTAATTTCTTGATCAGTGTCTTATAGTTTTCTGCATATGGGTCTTTTGTCTCCTTAGGTAGGTTTATTCCTAGAAGGATTTTATTAGTAGAACCATGTGTGAGAAAAAATGGGGAGGGAGCCAGAAGAAGATAGGAGAGCTGTCAGACAGTGATGCAGGTCTGACTCCAAGTGAAGAGAGAGGAAAGGAAGGGTGGGTAGAAATGTACTAGACTGCCATGAAATCTAGATAAGTTTCAATAGGCCAATGGGAAGCCAAAATTGGCCATCAGAGGAGTTCCCTGTTTCCTTATTGTCCCTGCTGAGCTCAGCCTTTGGGAAGCAGCACCTGGGAAGGTGGTCTTAGCATCAACACAGTGATGGATTTCAGAGCACAGCTGCTGGGGCCTTAGGCTAATTATGCTCCCTGTGAGGCATTCTCATGACTGCAACAATGGGGAAGATGATCTTACTAGAACAGATGTAGTCATGCTGCCAGGCAGTGTTGGGCACCCATTTGAAGTTTGTGATTATGAATTTAAAGTGAAAGCCAGGGCTCCCCTGGTGGCACAGTGGTTAAGAATCCATTGCCAATGCAGGGGACATGGGTTCGAGCCCTGGTCCGGGAAGATCCCACATGCCACAGAGCAACTAAGTCTGTGCACCACAACTACTGAGCCTGCGCTCTACAGCCCGAAAACCACAACTACCCACATGCTTCTACTTCTAGAAGCCCATGCATCTAGAGCCTGTGCTCCACAGCAAGAGAAGCCACTGCAATGAGAAGCCCACACACCTCAACAAAGAGTAGCCCGTTTGCCGCAACTAGAGAAAGCCCATGCACAGCAATGAAGACCCATCGCAGCCAAAAATAAGTAAATAAATAAACAAACACACAATTAATTAATTAATTTAGAAAAATAAAGTGAAAGCCATCTTTCCTTGGAAACTCAAATTTAAACGCTTCATGAATGCATGACTGAGCTCTATGACTCTAGTGGACAGTTGGCAACTTCTAATGTGAACAAAGTTTAGGCCAACATCAGTGTGGCTAGCATTCCATGGGTGAAGGTTTGAGATCTTGACTTCTCATTGGTTTGTGTTCTGGATTGGTCCCAGCATATTTGTCTCAACAAAGTTCATTCCTTCAGTTGTACTGCCCCAGCCCACCTTCAGACAGAGATGGGATTGTCATTGTTCAGGAGAGTCATGGTCAGCTATTTAATCCTCATAACAGGTGCCAGTAGATATCTTCTGACAAATTGGTTTTTATAAATATTTTCCCAATAGCAAAAGTAATATACGTAGAAAATTTGGAAACTGCAGTGTCTGTCATCTGCCCATATTCCTCAATCCGTCCTGGAGGTCCCCTACAGTTGATGGACAGTTCCCTTATCTGTCAGTGACTTCCTTTCTTCAGCATCTCTGTCCCCTTTGTGAGGACTTTATCTTCTTGAGGCCACAGGGGCCTGTTTGGCCTCCACACAGGGCAGGTCGAAAGTACCAGGGAGTTAACACCCCAGGGGCAATCCTCAACAATGGGGGTGAGAGTGGGTGGATAAACACCCCAGCTGTCTGACCCTTAGTGCCAGACAACACTGAGGTATGTTCCACACGGCCTCTCAGAGAGTCCCTGGGGATTTCATTCCAGTTGCTCACACTGGCAACCCACTCACCAATGCACTGCTTTTTGGCTTTCTTCCCTTCTCTGTTTCACTTTCCCACTCCCCTTCTAGTGCTTCCTGGGATTATCTCCAAACATACTACCTGCACCCAAATCCTTGTCTTAGGAGTAAGGAGAACCCAAACTATGCAAGAGCAAAGTGGTAGGAGTCTACTACCTAGAGAGAGACAGTTAACATTTATACTTTCCTTCTACTCTTCTCTCTCTCTCTCTCTCTCTCTCTCTCTATATATATATATATATATATACACATTTTTCCACTTAGAAGTAACCAGTTAATATTTTATATCTTTCCTTTTCTTTTCCCAGTGCTTCATGCTATACATCATATTTTGTTGCTGAATTCTTATTTAACTGTAGTATTACGGACATTTGTCAGATTGTGAAAATTATGCTATAGAAAATAATCGTTAATGACTTTCTAGTGTTTCTTTGGATATGTGTTAGATTGATTTTTAAGATTACTGATTTGCTTTTAATCAGTAATAGAAAATTATTCTAGCTGGGTTCTTTTCAAATAATATAACTTCTAACTATGTATGACTCAACTTCTAACAAATATTTACAGAGGATTGCTTGAAAGATATGCAGTCCACTCTTTAGATAATGTAGATCTTATTCTTGGATCCACATCAGGTAAGTCTAATACCATGGGTAAATGAGTTTGGCTTTCCTCCTCTATCACCTGATAGAATTGCTGTCCTAAATTGAGCTTTGGAATATCTGTCACCCTCAGTGACCCTACGGAAATTGCCATAGAAACTTAGTGTTGCTTGGATTGCTGGAAAGCTATTGAGGGCACTGGGAGACTGCCCTTTATGAGGACTTGGAGGGGAAAGATCACTCAAGTCTCAGAACAAGGAAGAGTAGAATATTCCTGATGAACTGGTTTTTGATCTTTTGTACAATGTCAATTTTGTAACTTTCACATTTTCATTTTTGCTGTGTTTCATAGGAAGCTCACAGCCTAATTTAGAGCCTACTTTTGAAAATTTTATAAGATCAGTGTAAATAACTGAGTACTGACTTTCCTTCTACATGAATCTCCTTTCTTCTTCCTCTCCCCCATTTTCTCCTTATACCTTATTTCTTTATCAAATTTAAAAAGATTTTTTACAGTGGGTAGATTTTGTAAGTCACCTAAAAAAATATTTTAATGATATGCGGTATATCCCCACCATTCGTATCATATTTAATGATATGCATATTTAATGATAGGCGGTATGTCCCCACCATTCCTTCCTCTCTTGTGTGGCATCCCAGGGACGATACTTCTGGGGTATTTTTGGAGGGGGGGAGCAGCGAGGACTGTCCTAAACCGTCATCTCAGCCAGTTCAGACGGAGCTCAACAGTTTCACGTGCCCCTCCTCCCTGGGGTGGGCTCCTCCCCCTGCGGCGTGGCCCCTCCCCCTGCAGTGTGGCCCCTCCCACTGCGGTGTGACCCCCGCCAAAGCACTCAGCCAGCTGTTGACGTATGACTTCAACCCCTTCTGCCCTGGCGTGGAGATCTGCTGGTGGGAAGACGCTGAACCAGCCGCAGGTGCAGGCATCATTTCTGCTCCGCCCGCTAGTACTCTACATGCTAGGCGCCGGCACTCTGTCACACGGACTCTTCCGCAGGCCGCCTGCATCTCCAGCCTCCCTCTGTGCCATGCCCCACGCCGGTGGCGGGGGGCAGGAGGAGGCCCCCTTGGGAGGGTTGTCCTCTGCCCACCCCTCTCTCCCCTCCTCTTCCAAATTCAGTTCCCTAGAGCCTTGCTTATTGATTCTCAAGAGCATCATTTGGAAGAAAGGGAAAAAAACCCCAGCTGAATATTAACTGTGTTTTCCTCTTTATATTTCTGCTAAGAGAATCGTAATTCTCCTGGGCAATGTGCAGGCCTCTGACTGACGAGGAGAGAGTGAATAGAGGAAGAAAAGCATAGTAACTGATTTATCTAGATTTATAGGGGTGAAATACATGCATATATATGTATTTCAAGTGTGTATACATTTAGAATAGATAGTTTATTTTATAGATATCTGTATGTGTGTATGTGTGTGTGTAGTATATATGTATGTATGTGTGTGTGTGAGTGTATCTCTCAGATCTGATCATGTCATGCTTTAAAAGCCTTCCATAGTTCCCTCTTGTAATAGGACAAAGTCTAAACTCTCCTTGGCACCTCCTCCAAACACACACTCCTCCTCGTCAGGCTGCCTCCCCACCCCCACACGGGAAATACTCTTTGGCCTGCTGTGAACCTAGCCCTTTTCCCTGTCTCAGCCTTTGCAGAAGCTATTCACTCTGACTACCCAGCTCCCGGCTCCCTCCCCGTCAGGTGCCTCCCTTGGAAAGTTCTATTCATTCATCTCGAATGAGCTCACTGTCCCTCCTGAGCTAAGCCTGTTGAGATGCCAGCGCCTAGCGCAGTGCAACCAACACTGGATGAACTCTCAGATCTCCCCCACCCCCAGGGAGACATGAGTGCCCTCCTGTCTGCCCCAGACACTCAGCCCACTAGTCCCTCCTGAGAGCATTTCTTAGGTGCCTGCGTCTCCCATTACAACCCTCAGGACAGGGCCCATGCTCCTCCTCCAAAAGAGCATTCTCAGCGTCCTGCACAGGGCCTGGCGCATGGTTGCCACCCAGTGCATGCTCCTTGAATGAATGAATGTGTACTTATAGATCACTGTCCATGTGACAGATAAGCTGGAAACTGAAAGCAAAATGTTGAAGGCCTTACCCAAGAAGCAATAATCAGGAACTGTGGTAAAGGCTCCCACACAGATGACTAGTTCACTGTGGAAAGCTGAATTTGGTTTGCAAAGACGTACACACCACCACAGCTCTCGAGGAAGGCAGTGGCTGTTTCTTTTTGGGTCGTTCCCCCCCCACCCCATCGTCATGGGCGACCTGTGGGTATAATGGATTCATAATTCCTGTAGCAACCAGAAAAGCAGCACCAGGGAAGGAGGTCAGGGGGCCCTCCCCCGGTCTGGGGGAGACCCTCTAACTGCCAGCTGCCCCCCAGACGTGAGCAGAGGGCTCTGCTGCTGCTGGGTCCAGGGCCCACCCCTCTAAGCTTCAGATGGCTCACGTCCATACACGTGTTGGGGGAAATTCAAAGCTGCACTTCCAATTTCCCACTCCCATTAGCCGTTACACTCTTGGCAGGTTTTTTGGCCTTCTTGATTGCTAGATCTGGGCTTCAGGCCTGGTGAGCCCTGGATGCACCTAGAAGATTGCAACAGGGTCAAGGATATTTTCATACTCTGGGACTGAGCAGCCTTCTAATTATTCTCTTTATTGTCATTTTTCCGACTTCCTATTCCTTCTTTCCTTGTATTAAATTTCTAACATCTATCAGTACATAAGATCCATGACAGCACAGTACTGTGAACAGCAGCTGGTACATGGTAGATACCTTGTTGGATAGAAAATGAATGAATGAATGGCTGTGTATTGGAACAAAATGAATGAAGGCTGTAGGTACTCCTTTGGTTGTTTTTTCAACTGGACTACCTCCCTGTAATCTGTGCTGCCTTAAGTCTGGCTCTGTCTGAGGGCTAGATGAGCTGGTCTAATTCTTCTGGCCTCAGGATTCTAGGACAGTGAGGCAGGGGGAGAAGGAAATGAGGGGCCTGAGAGAAGAGGTGTCTGGAAGGCCTTTCGGGAGCCTCACTGCCCAGTGAGATTTCCTCTGGCAGCTTACCCCCATTGGCCAGGAGCCTGCGCCTGCCCGCTCCACAGAAGGAGCTTGGCTGTGGTTACACCGTCAGGCTCCAAAGTCAAGAGCAGTGAAGGGAGGAGGGGCTTGCTCTGTGGGGCCAGGGGTTGGGAGGGGGGTTGAAGGGCAAGGAGTCCGGGCTCCATGTGGCATCCAGTTTTAAACAACTCTACTTAGAAATAGAAGAAATCTCTCCGGGAAATGGGAGGGCTCTGGCATGCTGCCCAGGCCTGAGGAACAGCAAGTTCCTGCCAACTTGTGACGGAAGTGGGGGATTTGTGGGAAGGGCAGAGGGAAGAGGGCATTGAAGGGAGTGGACACAACCCAGCAACATTTTTCCTGGTTAAAAACCCTGTTCGGAGGTAAACATGTTTCTGAAAATGAAGAGGGTTTTTATTCTTCCAGGCCAGCCTACTTCCTAGGCTGGGAATAATGCAATTATTTGTGTTTGTTTTCGAGGAAGGAATATTATAAACTATTCATGGTCCCTGCCTGAGAATGCTTTGGAACAATGGAGTGCAAAAATCAGCCCCACCTCTTCATGTTTCTGAGGCATGAACGTGCCTTCTAGATTTTCTCTTCCAGGACAAGGCTGGGAAACTCTCCTGGGAAGCTCCTTTCCAGCCCATTAGAGGCAGAGCCAATCATGGCCTCTTCAGGGCTTTTTTAGGCTGGAGAGGGTAAGGGATACAGATGTGCAGACAATCTGCCTTGGCTGACTGCACTGGCAAGGTGAACTCAGGGAAGGAAAGCTCTGAGGGGGAGCAAGGGGCCTTGATGAAGAGGGGGAAAGGAGTTACACATTTATAATTGCAGAGAGTTCTAAAATCAGGATGGTTCCAACGAGACCCTAAGTGGATAAACAGACCCTCAGTCTGCAATAATTCATTCTCCTGTGCAGAACCCCAACCCACAGCTGTCCCTGGTGGGTTGGGGCATTTCATAATCTCTTTGACTTCAGAGCCTCACGGTGGCCTCCAGAGCCAAGGGAGCCCCCTCTTTTCAGGAAGTGGACTGTTAATCTGGTTCACCTGGGAAGCCCACCTGGAAAACCTGTGTGAGGTCAGGGGAAGGCAGAGGGGAGGAGTGGATGCTTTTTAAGCCCACCCCCTTCACGAGAAGGTGGGATCTGAGAAGGTGGATCGTCTATGCTGCTATAGGAACTCTCAAGTGTTGCTGGTGGGAAGGTGACTTGGTACAACCACTTGGGAGATCTTGTCGCATTATACAGGGAAGACGAAAATGCAAAACCAACCCAGAAATTCCATTCCTAGTTATTTGTCCTAGAGCAGCAGTTCTCAAACCTTTTGGTCTCAGGACCCCTTTTCACTCTGAAATATTGTTGAGGACCCCAAATAACTTTTGCTTGGGTGAGTTATATCGACCAATATTTACCATATTAGAAATTAAACCTAAGAATTCAAAAACTTATTAATTCATTTAAAAGTAACAATAAAAACTCATTACACACTAACAATGTTTATGGAAAATAACTATATTTTCTAAAACAAAACAACTTAGTGGGAAGAGTGGCATTGTTTTATAGTCTTGCAAATCTGACTTAATAGAAGACAGCTGGAATTCTCGTATCTGCTTCTGCATCTGTGTGTTGTGATATCTCATGTAGGTGGTGGAAAACTCCACCATTTACTTATGAGAGATTGAGAGTAAAAAAGCCAAAAATAAATCTTTGTATTATTATGAAAATATTTTTGACTTAACAGACTTCCCCTGCCCACCCCCCCACCCCCCCGCTGAGATCATCTCAGGGGCTCCCAGAGGTTCTCTGCTATTCCAGAGAACATTTCTTACTTCTCTCCCAGTAGATATATACGAGCATGTTCAGAGTGGTATTATTTATAACAGCAAAAAGAAACTCAACTTAAATGTTTATAAATAGTAGAATTGATAAATAAATACTATGAAATATTCATAGTATTGCTGAGTCTCACAGACAATACTTTACAAAAAACAATAAAATATGATTTCATATTTATAGAGATCAAAAACATAAAATATATTATTTAGTGATTAAAATATATGGCAAAACCTTAAAGGAAAGCAAGGATAGTGGTTATCTCTGTGGAAGAGGGAAAGGAATACCACTGCCAAAGGATATACATGAAGTTTCAGAGATATTTCTGTTTCAGTCATGATGAGCTAGTTATGCTTCAGTAACAAACAGCCCCTGAAGTCTCAATGGCTTAGATACAACAGAGGTTCATTATGGGTCAGCTAATAGGGACTTCACCAATTGGTGTGTCTCTAGTAAGTGTGGTGGGGGGAGGGAACATGACAAGGCATGCACTGGCTCTTAAAGGCCATCTAGGAGAGCCACTTGTTGCTTCTGCTTACATCCTATTGGCCAGAGCAAGTCACATGGCCATGTATAACTTCAAGGGAGTGGGGAAGTGCCATCTGATCATGTGCCCAGAAGGAGGGAAACTGAGACATTCGGGTCATTTGGTATTGTTCTACTTCCTTAGGACCATTTGGCTTTAAGTGGAGTGGTAGGTTCATAGGTATTTGCTTAATTGTTATATACATATAAATTTATAGATAAATTTATGCTTATTATTATATACTATATATGTATATATGTCTTATTTAAATATATATGTATCTTTATTTCTTTTTTAGGTATAAAATATTGGAAAGAAACAAACAAAAAGAGAGAAAAAAAAAGAATAGGCCTTTAATTGTGGTGTACAAATTCATATATTTGGATAAAGAAAAATGGAGGCCAAGAGAGGAGAGTGTGAGAGCTAAATTGAAAAACATTTGGAATTCCTGGAGCAGCGGTCTTTAAACTGGGGTAAGCATATTCCCAGGTCCATGAAGACATTCTAAAAGGTTCCAATACAGATTCTATTAAAGAATCAATTTCTAGATGCTCACTTCCAGATATCCTCTTTACTAAAACTGGTCTCCCTGAGAATACTCCTGTGTTTGAGCTATTCTCCTTTCCCCTTTCCTCTTTTCAAAGTGTCCTTTTCCCATGTTTTTTCAGAAGAAAGATGTGGTCCATCCTGTCATTTTGTCATTGGTAAAAATCTCCAGACTCCAACCAAGAGACAATTCAAAGTACTGGTTCTAGCTGAGAAAGTAAATTACTCTAAAGATAGGATTACAAATCCGTTTGCAAATCAGATATTATCCCATCATTTTAACAAAGGTGGAGGAGAAACTAATGAACATTTAATAATATCACATGATAAATGATTAATAATAATATTGTCATTATGCATGAACTCAGAAAGAGTTCAGAGAATCAAATAATACCACTACAATAAAATCCCTCCATTCTGAACAAGTTTTCTTGGCACTTATATTTTTAAAAGTGAAAAATTAAAGCTAGAATTGAGGCTGAACCCACTCTCATTCTAGAGAGAGTAATAGTCATCCATGGATATATGGATAAAACAGCACCAATGCTTTCTCATTAAGACAAGCATTTCCTAATAAAATTCTTTGGGATAATAGTATTTTATCAAAATATTTAATGATTGTGTGTGATATATTTATGTTATTTTGATGAATTGTGTGTTACTACTAATTGTAATGATAACTCATTCTGGAAGAAAATCTTCATGCTGTAGACCAGCGCTGTCCAATAGAACTTTCTGTGATGATGGAAATGTTTTCTATTTGCTCCATCCAATACAATTTCCATACGCCACGTGTGGCTATTGAATGCCTGAAATGTGGCTAGTGTGAATGAGGAACCGAATTTCAATTTTTATTTAATTAAAAAAATTTTAATAGTCACATGTGGCCAGTAGCTACAGTATTGGACAACACAGCTTTAGAGCTTTATGGCCACAGAAAAGGAAAAAAATTAAATTTGAATCTCTATACATTTTTAAGAGAACTATGACAAGGTGATTAATAAAATATTTAAATCATAAATTTATGTTATATTAGGGTAAAGTTCTATGGGGAAGAGAAATGGAAATACAAATTCAAGGAGATAAAGAAGTAATGTAAAATTTCTGACTGTTAAAGGAGTGAGCATTCATGATAGTTTTAAAAGGATGATGGAGGGTATCAATTATTTTAATGTTTAAATTCTATTTGGATACATTTAAATCAGTGACAATAGAAATTTTTAAATGTTTAAACTATTAAAATATTTCAAATTTACAATGGACTTTAATCTTTTGCAGTTATTTAAGCTTAAGATGAAAAATTTTAGATACCAACATAAAAATGTTTGAGGGGAGTGCATAGTGTCTCATGATTCTTTTGAGGGATATGAAAGCAAAATGCTTGAAGACCCCTGAACTAGATGGTGTCCATTGTTCCTTTCAACTCTTTGGATTTTGTGGATGTGGTCTAAGAGGTCACTCTAGGGAGTGGGCACTGTAAATAATATAGGAAAACAGCCCCAAAGGTAAAGCTTCCCTTACAAACAGGAGTCCTAACAAAAAAACAAAATCCAAACAAACAAGCCAAAATACAAACTCCCCTTGTCTCTCTCTTACGCGCACACATGTGCACACACACACACACACACACACACACACACACTCCCCCCAACAGACCCCACTTCCACACTGGGAACTCTGGTGCAGGCGGCTCATGAACCACACTTTTGAGAAACATGGTCTTGATTAGCAACGTGGGGTGGTCTGGCCAGTGAAAAATCTCCAGAGGTGGGGCAGCCTCAAAGAGGATCATTAAAGATCAAAAATTCCTTTTGAAGTTGTTTGAACTGCTGCAGCCTAAACCCCCTTGGCCTGAATAGAACCTCAACAGACACACACAAAGGCCTCCCATGGGTGGTTGGTTTGGTTTTGGTGGAAATTGAAGCAAGGGCTTGAGTTCCACATCTGGGTGCAGACCCAGGACAGTGCACGCAGGTCGCAAAGTGACTTGAACTGAAAGAATCCAGCAGAAGCAGAGACTAGGAAGCAGGGGTGATCCCAAGAACATAAGTCTACTCTCCCCCTCCCACCCAAGGCAATAGCCTTCTCATGGAAGTGGGCCTTAGGTTGGGGTTCACATGCTTTGCGTTTTGTGAGGCACGATGAGCCCAGCTTGGTTATCCTCATTCTCCCATGGCATCCCTGCAGTGTTGCACAACTCCAGGTGTCAGGAATGGTTCAGCCCATTCCCAGTGGCAGCAGGAGGGCAGGAGGCACAGAGGAGACTGAGCAGGCAGGGCCCTGAATGACCTCAAGTCACCGCAACCACCACCCACCCCTGGTGCTGAAGGGAATGGGAAAATATTCCCGTGACCCAGTGAGTGCTTCCCATGCAGGTGAGCGCTGACAGCAGGAGAGAGGGTGCTGGGTCATCCTGGCAAGTGAGTGGTGAGGAGAGTGTGGTCATGTTGTGGGACCTGGGATTCCAGATTGGCAGCTCTGACTCAGCCTCCAGTTGGCAAAAGTCAATTGGCCTCCCTTTCCCAAGGGCTTCCACTCTCAGCTGGGCCCTGCCCAGGTCAGGCAGGCGGGAGGCCTGGTGCTCAGCACTGGCCCTGGGACCAGCTCCCAGGAAGCAGCAAGGGACCCAGGCGGCCTTGGCACCATTTCAAAGGCTGGCTTCAGACGCTTATCAGTGGGCTTTTGTATAAGGCCCAGGCTGAGGTTGCATAAGAATGTGCAAAATGCCAGGGAAGTCAGAACAGCTTTTTAAAAATAAGGCTCAGACCATAGGCAGGGTGCTTCCACACCACTTGGGCCTTAGTAAAGGAAAATGCAAACATTAGCCCAGAGGTGGAGAAAGAAACAGACACTACCCTGTAGGAAGATGGGGGGATGACTCAAAGAGACAGGGGATGCAGAGGAAGGCAGGGTCTGCACTTTTTTCTTTGACTGTTGTGCCATTTGTCATCTCTGAATGCCTCAGAGCCTGGTGTCACGTCACATGGTGAATGCCTAGGATAAGCTGAAAAGAGCTAAGAGTCAACAGCAGTGCTGATGGCCACTATGGAGAATTCTGGAGATTTTAAACTATGGTGACAAGGACAGGGAGGCATGCATGCATTTAACAAACATTGAATCCTTGAAAAAAATCTAGAAAACACAATCATTCTCAACCTTTATTTTAATGCAACTCACATGACCTTTACCTGCATGAGTCACCCCATAGACACTGCCAGATTTTGACACAACTGTCAAATTTGTGTGCAATCCCTGGCTCTCTAGCCCGCATTCCATCTCTTCCTCTCCAGCTTAGGAGCTCAGGAAGAATGCATGTAAGAGTATTGTCATTATAGGGTAAACTTGAATTGCTGTAATTCATTAAAACAGTAAATTCTTTGCAAAACTGAGAATGAAAATGAAGTTGCATCTCTTTCATCAGTTCTATTACTTTGGCTCCAGCTTCATCCCCTCTATTGTAAGGATGACCTTCTCTCTTTCCCCAGGTCATTTGTCCTGTGATAAGCCCAAGAAGTCAGGTTCCCAGGATGATTACCTGGAACCCAATGGTCACTCCTGGTCTCTTGGGCCACTGGTGCCACCTCAGATGCATGCCTTCAGGCTGGGGGCTCCTCAGTCACTGCCAAACCCAGGGCTCTTGGGTGGGCACCAAAGCCAGCGGGGCCAGAGCCTGGACAACAGCTTGCATGGTTGCTGCCGTTGCTGCCAGTTTGTAATTCCATGACCTCGTTTGAGCCCCAAAGCCTGTCCTGGTTGCTCACACGTCCTCTAACCCTGAGGCTGGGACTTCTCTTGTTGCTGATCCTGGAGTTTGTGGCACAGCCAGCAGCCCTGGTACAGGTCCCACTGGCAATTGTCCTTTGAGCCCAAGACAGGACAATCCCTGGCCCCTTGAACGCTGTGCTCAGCTAAAGCTACTGCCCAACTGGAGCCACAGGGAGCCACTTCCCCTGGGCAGGCTGGGCCAGGACAGCATGTGGGGACAGGTTCCCATGTCTGCCTCTGGCTGACTGAGGACCACAGTTCCATTCTCCTCTGCATTCCTACAGCCCAAGCCCACAGCCAGTTCCTATCACTGAATGAGTTATGTGTCTTTCAAGGAGACAAACTCCTCTGGGTTTCCGTAGCAACAAAGTCCTTGGAATCCATCTCGTAACCAAGGGGTTGTGATTCAGTCTTTGAGAACTGCTGAACTTGGAGATGGGCCCTCAGCACAAAGATCTGCTCATCCCCAAACCAAGCCAAGCTCTGAAGGCATCCTCCGTCTTGTTCTCAGAGGACCGTGTCTTGTTCTCAGAGGACCGTGTTGCAGTGGTATCATGCTGTGACATCAGCCATGAGTATCGGCCACAGGTCGTGTTAGTCAGGGTTCCACTAGCTTCTGTAACAGTTAAACCCCGATTTCAGTGGTTTAACACATTAGAAGTCTACTTATCACTCACATAAGGGTCCAGTGCCAGATTCCCAGTCAGCAAGTGGCTTTTTGTCATGTGGCTATTTCCATCATGTGGCTCTTTCCATCCTAGGACCTGAAAGTCCTCTGCATCTAACTGGCGGATGTAGAGAAATCACATCCTCTTCTTTTTTTATTGTGATAAAATATACATTAAATTTACCATTTTAACCATTTTTCAATGTACAGTTCAGTGGCATTAAGCACATTCACATTGTTCTACAACCATCATCACCATCCATCTCCAGAACTTTTTCATCTTCCCAAACTGAAACTCTATACCCATTAAATACTAACTCCCCATTCTCTGCTCTCCTCCAGCCCTGGGCAACTATCATTCTACTTTCCGTCTCTATGAATTTGGCTACTGATGTAAGTGGACACATAGAATATTTGTACCTTTGTGACTGGATTATTTTATTTAGCATAATGTCTTCAAGTTTCACCCATGTTGTAGCACCTGTTAGAATTTCCTTCCTTTTTAAGGCTGTATAATATTCCATGATATGTGTAAACCACATTTTGTTTATCCATTCATCTATTAATGGACACTTGGGTTGTTTTTACCTTTTGGCTCTTCACACCCTCTTCTTAGCCATCTTAACCTGCAAGGTTTCATTTGATCACATTCCTTAGGAGAACCTATTACATGGTCCCACCTACATACAAGGGAGGGCAGGAAATGTAGTCCCTGGCTCGGTAGCCACTTCCCAGAAGTAATTAAGCCTGTAGAAGGTGAGGCACAATTTGTTGGTGGACAACTAGCCGTCCTTCCCATCCCCTCACCTTTGTACTTCCTATAACAACTATTTAGCATGGCTCAGGAAAAATGTCTTTTTTTCCAGTTTCAGTTCCTAACAGGACGAAGGTTCTGAAGTCTAAATGCGCTTTCAGTAAATAACTGTAGTAACATTTGTGTAGTCTTTTGCATTTTTCCATGTCCTTTTCATATGGTGTAGTGGTTCTGATTCTGTCTCTGTTGCTTTCTCACCAGCTGATGTTTATAGAGCCCGCAGTGCTACAGTAAATCCAATAAATAGTAATTATTAATCTTCACAGAAACACGAGGTATGATTATCTCCCCATCTGTACAGATGAAGATACTGAGGCTCAGAGAGATTACGTAATGTGTTCAAAGTCAGCCAGATCATAAATGGCAACTCCATCTCTCTGTACCTCCTGCTTAGGGAGCCATCCTCATGGATTTGAGAAATAACCTTGATTTCCTTCAAAGGACACTTTGAGCCCCCAAACCAAACTCTGCCCCCAGAATACCCTCCTTGCACTAGAACTGATGGACTCTCTCCTCCAGGACCCAAGCTGAGCCCCTCTGGAGAATGTGGTAAGAGAGGGAGGAGAGATCCTGTCACGCAGGAGCCTGTCCTGTGTTCCTGGTCCCGAGGAGCTTCCCAGGACCCTTGGAGCACAAAAAATATCTTGCGATGCTGCTGCTCTCACCACTTTCCAACAACATTCCTGGAGCGCCTCCTGTGTTCCAGGCCCCAGGGATGTCCGTAGGAACACGAAATGATCCCTCTCCTCCAAAGAGTGCATTGCCCAACCACCATGAGACAGACACGGGAACGAATGCTCTCATATCATATGACAGGCAATATAGACAGACAAAGTGCTGCTGCGGGAATTTGGATGAGGGAGGAATTAATTTTGCTTTGTTGTGGCAAGCTACAGCAAGAAGGTGACATCAGTGGTGGCTGTGGACAGCTGGGAGAGGATTGGGGAGAGCTATTTTAGATACGAGGGACAGTAAAGTCTCGATGGTGTCAAAGAGCATGGTGTGTTTGAGGATAAAGAGTAGGTACTCTGAGGGTAAAGCACGAGTTGAGACAGGGTGGGGGAAGAGACTTGGGGAGATTGGGTGGGTAAAGGGCCATGATTCTGCAGATGAGGCAAGGAGATTATTAACTGGGGGCTAATACCACCAGAGCCATCTTATACAACACTTCCTCTGGCTGGGATGAACAATGGGAAATGGAACTGGTCACCCATTTCATTCCAACCGCACTCATTCTCAGAGGGCAGGCTCAACCCAGCCATCCTGGGGTCATCCCAGACACCACGTACCAGGGTCATTCCGAGCAAAGGCTAGCAAAGAGACCACCTGAGGACATCGGTAGTCCCATAATGACCCTTCTCCCTTAGTCTATAGGTGAAGGACTCGTGATAGACTTTCTCTCCCTAGTTGGCTTACAGGGCCAGACTAAGCTGAATCCTAAGTTGGTTATCTCGAAGCCAGGGTCTCTATCTGATACCTGCAAAGACAGGATTTAAGCCTGGGGGGGGTGCCAGGACCACTGTGGCTTCTCTCCTGCCCCATGGACTGAGTGTGAAGAAGGAAGCAGAAGGAGACAGGAAAAAAGGTGGGGGAGGTGACAGGAGAATAGTGTCAGAACCCAGTTCACCATTCACGGCAGGCACTCACCAGCACCCCAGCACATGAGGCCTGGCTTTCCCACCCCCCTTATGTCAGAATGGGACTCCCAGACACGTTTTTCTAAGTAATTTACAACTAGAGGTGGAAAGCAAAGGGATTCTGGGTTGACAGTGAACCTGTGGTGAGAAATCAAAATCTGAAGGCAACACCTGCCCCGCCTAAGAAGCGGAAGCCCTTCTCGCATGGAGGCTGTGGGCCAGAGGTGCTTTACTGAGAACCCACTTGTGCCAACCCTGAGGGTACAGTGATGAAGGGGGCATGCTTCCTGCCTCCAAGGACTTCACAGTCTGGTGGCAAAGGCAGACAGGTACACAGCTCCTAGCCTCCCAGGTGCCATGCATTGTGGAAACCTTGATGAATTCTAGTCTCTTCAAATGGAAAATCTAATCAAGATACTGGGTTATCTGGCTTCCCCTTCCACAAACTGGTCCTCAGTGGGATCCATGTCTAATGTTATGAAAGACACACTATATCATCCTTAACTACTCATAAATGACACTGTCAAACTGATACAAAAATCTATTCAGAAAAACAACTCAGATTATCTCATCAACACATGTCATTCTGTTGGCAAAGGCTCTAATTAATTATTTTATTTTCCTCTCCAATTTTGTTCTAGTCTTCAAATGACTTTATACAGCAAAGTTCTGGATTCCTTAATTCCCCTGAGCCCTGCCAGGTCTGGGGCTGTGGTAGTGTTCAATGGTGCGGCTGCTGAAACATTCCGAATTCAAGGCAGGCCCATGACTGGTCTTCATAAGAAACCATGAGTCTAAGCTGCTGATACCTTAGTAGAGCAAGTTTTTTAAGATCCAGGATCTATTTTGAAGGAGTGGAATAGAGGAAGTTAAGAAATGACATTGATAAGGATAAAAGGATCTTTGGATGAAAGTTATAGGAAAGTGGGTTTGGGCTCAAAACAAGGAAGAGTTTATCATAGTTGGAGCCATCCAAGACTGGTGGAGGTAGTGGGCTTTCTGTTGTTGACAGAGGCCAAGCAGAGGTGTGATGACAGTCAGAGGTTCTTATACTGGGTGGGAGGTTGAATGAGATAAACTCTACAGCCCTTTGTGCTGAACTTAAGTCTTCTCCCTGCTTTCAGCTGATGGAATAAACCTGGCCTGGCAACATCACCTCTCCTGGGCTCCATTGTATCATTGCTGAGTTGGAAAGAGGGAGCAATTGTCAGATCCCCTGCTGGCCACTGTGGGTGAACCCTGGACCATTAGCCCTGGACCTCAAAGGTGAGTGAGCATAGTCTTGGGATCTCTGCATCCTCAACTCCATCTGATGACTCCGAAGCTGCTTCAGTCCTCAACACTGGAGACCAGAAAGGCTGGTTTGTCTTGTTCTAATTATTATTTAGATGACTATTTGGCTCATTCCTGAGCAAGGCTTAAATCAAGTCAGACCTGTTAATTGAATCAAAGTTAGATAATCATATTTGGGCATTTAAATGCAAACCAATTATGTTGGAGCCCAAGCATCTTATATACAAGGAGGGAGTTCTATTACATGTTGGGAATGTATGATAATACACAAAGCCTAACCCCTAAAGTGGAGGGTGGAGTACTCCAGGGCACTCCTGTTTCGATGAAGTTGTTGTAATAGTTATTGCTCTGGGCACATTCTGGGAAGATACTGGAAACATCTCAAACAAGTATGACATTGACATTACCCCAGCTTGTCAAACCCATTACATTTGGAACATGTCTTTCTGTAGCATTTGTCTTGGCATATAAATGTGTTATCAAAAATTGTAGGAGGCATTACAAGGAGCCCTCTCTTGGCCTTTCGGGTCCTCAGCATTCCCTCCTCCTCTCCCTTGACAAACATATGCCATAGGGCCCAATTAGGCATTTCTGTTTTTCACTTGGGCCTCTTTCTAGTTTCCAGGCTGAGTCTGCAAGCCTCCAAATCTTGAAGTCCTCATATATTAGCCTCCTCTGCAAAGAGAGAGGAAAACAAGGAGGAGTAGGTAAGGAAGTCATTGACAAGTTGAGGGGGGACTAGTAACATAAAGCAACACATCAGGAAGAAGGCACCAGACTCAAGACTGAAGTGTTTGTCCCTAAACGCTCTAAGACTCATCCAGGCATAACAGCCTCGGGGGGCCTCTAGCCCAGAGGCTCCCTGTATATTCTGTGCTCTGCGCTTGGCGGGTAAGATACCAGATGCCTGTTTTCTGTCCAGTGTTAAGAACTGAGCTGGCAGGCTTTGTCAGGATCACTCAGCCTGAAAATCAATCAGATGCCATCACTGGAGATGAGGAAGAGGCATTTTCTGCTCTCACATTTTGTCTATGTCTCTGACATGAAAGCATCAGTTGCCTCTGAAGAGAAGCATTCTGGGGAGAGTTTCACCTTCACCACCATCCTGGTTAGGGAGCTCTTACAGCCTTGGAATTGCAAAAGTCAGGGAGGGGCCACTCACTAGAGGTGGGGACCTTGCTGCAGGTTTCGTTGTAAACACATGGTTGAAATGTGTCACACGTGGGCAGGCATGCTAGTGTGTCCAAAATCAGCCTCTAGCCAGAGGACACTGACTTCAGCAAGACCAAATGAAACAGCAAGCTGATTTTTTCCAATAGGTTTCATCAGACCCACAGAGGACTAACCCTAAACCTGATTTTGGATTACCCTTTTCTTGCTAGGAATTATATTAAATGATTCTATCTGGAACTGAAGGTCTTGATAGACTGGTGTAGCTTCTCAGTCTTTTGAGAATCTGCTATCAAGGGCTCATACTTATCCCAAGTCAGCCCTTAACCCCCTCCCCTGCAGGGCACCTGTGACACAGGCAAGCGCATGATGTCTGGCAAGGCTGGCAGGACTGTTAACTTTAGGTGAGAATGTGGGTGTTACCACGTCAGAGTAGATCTGAGAAAATATTCCAAACCAACCTGGCCACACTGGGAGCTCAGTCCCTAAGAAAGAATCAAGATAAGGGCGACCATCTTACCTCTGAGAGGGCAGTGCAGGGTAAAGGCCACACCTGCTAAGTGCAGAGCTCAGGGAAGACGGAGGCTCAGCTGGGCCCTGCTCAGTCACTTGATGGACTTCCATAAACACTACGCTGGAGACTAGGGCGTGTGAAGTAGGAAAGAACACCATCTCTGCCTTGAGCTCTGAGATGGTGGCTGTAAGCCCCCAAGATGCCTACAGAGCTGAAAGGTGGCCTACATGTTGCTTGGCTGAAGGATAATAGACTCAGGCCTAAACTTATTTGCCTCATTCACCCAGAGAGCTCTGACCAGGAGCTACTTTCAGATGACATAGATCCCCACAAGGCATTTGCCTCTTGCCTGTGACACTTCTAAGAGTGACTCTTGCCACATGACTGTAGTGACAAGTAGAGCTTTTCTCCAATGATGCCATTGAGAATTCCAAACTTCCCAAAAAGGAAGAGGCTATGACTGGGAATACAGACTTCCCAGTGTGTATCCTACTTCTTATACTCCCAGACCTGTGGGCATAAAAGGAAATCTTAGAAGGATGAGTATCCTGAAAATGAAAAGAAAAATACTTTTCAAGTTATGAAATCTAGCTGTTATCATTGCTAGTTTAAAATACATGGCGCCGCTTAAGTTTCTAACACAGGAGGTGGCCAGATTCAGAGTTCGAAGTACCTAAGTGGTTGTTTTGGAACAGGTGTTTTAAGGACACTTAGTGGAGAATATTGGGGCAATAGGTTGGTAGTCATTTTCCCAGCAGTGCTCTGAGGTCTTGGGTTTCATAAAAGATAATCATAATTTCTCCTTTTAAGGAAAATTGAGTCTAAATGTAGTTTTTCCTTCCTCTAACTCCTTATTTCCTAATCCTATCCATTCTTCAAGACCTAGCTCAAATGCCACCTCCTTTGATAAGCCTTCCATGATTAACTTTAGTTGGAATTTCCCTCTCCCTCATCTAACTCCCATGGCACTTTATCTACACCTCTCTGATGGCCACTTTCCACTTTCTATAAAGTAAGTTACACACTTGTTTTATGTTAATACATTTCAAAAGATTGAAATCTTACAGAGTATATTCTTTGACCACAATGGAATTAAATTAAAAAGTAATAAAATAACTAAATAATTCTAAATATTTGGATATTAAATAACATACTTCTCAATAACCATGGATATAAGAAGAAATTTTAAGAGAAATTAGAAAATATTCAGATTGAATGTTAATGAAAATTCACTATTACATTTCAAAATTTGTAGGGTGCAGGTAAAGCAGTGCTTAGAGAGGAATTAATAGCACTAACCTGATCATATTAGAAAAGAAGAAAGGTTTAAAATTAATTATCCAAATTATCACTTTAGAAAGAAACAAATAAGGAAATTAAACCCAAAGAAAGTAGAAAAAAATAACAAAGACAGAAAATCAATATATTAGAAAACAAATTATAGGGATTTTCAACAAACTTGAAAATTGGTTCTTTGAAAAGTTTCATAAAATTTATAAACACCTAGCAAGACTGATCAATTTTTTAAAAAAGAGAGAAAATGCAAATTACCAATGTATGGGATGGAAGAAAGGCTATCATTACCAATCCTACAGGCATTATAATGGTAATAGGGAAATACTATGAACAACGTTACGCCAATAAAGTTGATAACAGGTGAAATGAACAAATTCTTTGAAAAATACAACTTACCAAAATTGACACAGAAGAAACAGAAAATCTAAATAATCTATATTTTATAAAGAAATTGAATTTCACTATAAGAAGCTTGCCACAAAGAAAACCCTATGCCTAGATGATTTCACTTGCAAATTATTGATTAAGGAAAAAAATATAAATCTTGTATAAACTCTTTCAAAAAGGGAGAAAAAGGAAAAGTTTTCAAATTCATTTTATGACGTCAGCATAACCCTGATATCAAGACCAGACAAAGACATCTAAGGAAATGAAATGACAGACCAATATACCTGTGAACATAGACACAAAAATCCTTAACAAAATATAAGCAAATGGAATGCAGCAATACATAAAAATAATAATTCATTGTGGCCAAGTGGAATTTATCCCAGGAATATATATAAAATGCATAAAACCCCTCTTTAGTAAATTTTCTTTGAACTTTTAAATGTTATGGACATGTTTTATTATATTGGTTTCTAGCATCTGTTAAGAACCAATCTCAGGATTACATAAAACCTCTTTTACTATTTTTGTAATTTCCTGTGTCTATAATTATTTCAAAATAAAGAGTAAAAAACAAACTAATCAAAAACAACAACCAGGTTCAAGAACACCATAACAAATCTTTATTGCAAAATTATACTTGAATGAAGTATTACATTTCTTGTGGAAATCAGCTCTATTACAAATTTAGAAACCATTTAAATATGGGTTTGAAATATCTGCATATTGAGCAATACTTATACATGTATGAAATAACATTATTTTCCCCAAACATGTTCTTTTTCTTTATTTCCCATATTTAATCCTAGTTTTAAGTGCCTTTTAATTTCAAAATTGTCCTATGTTTGTAAGATAGAATCTGAAAATTTAATATTTTATTTCTTGTTGAAAAATAATTTTCAAGCCATAACTCAGGGAGGGGTAAAGCTCTGAACGCAGGTCCAGCTTGCTGACTTCTGTAAAAGAGGCCACAGCACAGCATCCCCCCATATTCCCTTCTGAACTGGCCCCCTGCAGTGGCGAGAGTAGTTTGTTGGGTCATCACTGTGATCTGGTGTCAGTGGAATTGGGGGAGAGAGTGGGAAGATGGGAATGGGCCCTGTATTTGTGGCTAAGGTTAGTTGGACTTCATACTCCAGGCAAAAGAGAGTCACTAAGGCTTTTAACAGTGAGAAACACCATTAATCTCTGTTTAGGAAGGTACCACATTTCATCTAATCTAAGGTACCTGATTGTGTAATCTACCATTATTATGAGTACCTCTAAAAAGAGGAAAGTGCAGCTCAGAGAGATTAAGTCACTTGCCCAAGGTCACACAGGTAGAAGCTGGACTTTGAATTCAGGTAGTCCATCTCCTGAGCCAGCACTCTTTAATGCCACACTATTATTCACACTCACAAAAGGCAAAGGAGGCTGACAAAACTGTAGGGATGTCAAATAAGATTAGGTCATCCATGCCCGGCACAGGAACAATTTGTAAAGGGAACGGTGTGGTGGGCAGAAACCAGGTTGCAGCAGGTGGCGGAGGGACTGGGTTTGAGGAAGGAGAAACACCACGGTGGACCTCTTTCATGAGGTGCAGCAATTAAAAGGAGTTGGTGGTTGAATTTTTTTTTTTTTTTTTTTTTTTTTTTTTTAGAGTTGGGAAGGATTTGGGCAGCCTTACTGGTTGAGGAGAAGGAGCCAGGGCAAAGAGAAAATAACCAGGGCCAGGAAATCTGCAGAGGTAACAGGAATAGGATCAGGAGTGGAGGTGAAGCCTGGAAGAGACAGGGGACACGTCCTCTTAGGCTGAACACACGGACCCAGGGCTGTTTGGAGGTACCGGCACGTTTACGGGAGCAGGAGGTCGAGGGGCTCATACACTGTTTCCTTGGTGGAACAGGTGGTGAGACCATTAGCTGAGAGTGAGGGAACGAGGGCCTTGATGATGAGGTGCTTTGGTATGGTGACTATGGAAAACAGGAAAGAAAGGGACAAGGAGCTAGACCCCACATTCCCCCAGGAATGTCCTCCAAGACTTTAGCCATATTATGCATTTCCAACTCATTCCACAAAGCAACCTCTGCTGCCAAATGCCTGACTCATCCTGAGAGGAACAGTCCACATCTCACCTGTGGGAGTAGCTTGCAGACATGCTTGGCTGGTGCCGTGGCATTACTGGAAAGCAGATTTGGTTCCTTTCTTTAGGAGGAGCGATTAGAAAAGAGTGTAGTTTCTAGATTCCTAGATTGAATCCTGGCTCCGATATGCCCCAGCTGTGTGACTTTGAGTAAGTGACTTAACCTCTCTGTACTTCAACTCCTAATCTGTACAACAGGGATAAAAATAGTGCCTATCTTATAGGAGTGTTGTGAAGATTAAGTGAAGTTATATATATGAAACATTTTAGAACTATGCCAAACACATAGTAAGTGCTCAAAAATGTAAGCTATTATAATGAGATCTTATTCTGATCTCTTATCCTAGTTGGCCTTGAAAGAGGCAGAGAAAGGTCTGGCTGAAGCTATAATGGACCAATAACTCATGGGAAGGCTCTAGAAGTCACTTATTTTTTCAACCAGCCAATGCAGATTTTTCTCTAGCTAGTGTCCTATCAATTATCAGCCAGATGCCAACGCAGGATGCCTGGCTTGCACTGACTGCTCTGGCCCCACCCCTCCTCTCTGCCATCTCCTCTCTAGTGTCCAAACATTTCTCCCTTTCTCAGGCAGAACAGTTTTCCAACCCTAATGGTCCCAGGAGAAGCTCAGAGTCTGCTCTTAAGTGCCATGTCGATGAATTTCTTCCCTCCAAATTCTTTTCTCCTTCATATCATTGTGATTAACTCTTTTATGTGTGTGTGTATTTTTTCTTTTGAATGAACTTTCAAAGAGTGAGATCACATCTTTATTCCTTTTTATTCCTATGGCCACTTTGCTTTCTTAAGATGGCTGTACTCAGTCACAACATCCAAGGGATTTTCATACACAACAATTAGTTCTCATCAGTATGTAGACCAGGAAAAAAGACCACTCCTGAGGGCACCAGCCTGGCCACTCTTAGACCATTTCCCTGAAAGTGATGATACTTCTCTAGACTCGAGGTGACTGTCCATCTCAAACGTGTCATCATCCACATTCATGCATTCCACAAACACTAAGTGTCCACCCGGAGCGTGGAACTGTGCTGTGTGCTAGGCTGAGCGTTACAATGGTGTGCAACCAACATGGTGATCTCTGCTTTCTGGCAATGTGACCCATGCATCTTCCCCCTAAAGTAACCACTACTATGACATCTGTCACCATAGCTTAGTTTTGCCTGTTTTGGAACTTTGTATAATGGGATCATAGAGTATGTGTCATTTTGGGTCTAACATCTTCCACCCAGCATTATGACCATGGGCTCCCTGTAGCAATGGCCTGTTCTTTTTTATTGCTGTCTAGTAATCCATCAACCAACTATACCATAATTGGTTTATGTACCCAAGCTTTTATTTGTTACTCCTTTACTGGATCGATGTGAACAGATGAGAAATAGCTTATGAGCATGGAGGCAGAGAGAAGCTTGAGGAAGTTCATTGTTAGGAATTCACAGAATTGAAGGGGATTTTTTGAACTCTCATGGGCCTTGAACTGGATTTTGGGGGAAACTTTAAGTCTCTAGGGAGAAGGGATGCTTCTGGGTTATACTGACTGTGTGGCAGGCCCTCTGCTAAGTGTTTGACCCTCTTTACTTCAGCTAATCCTCAATAACAACCCCTCTAGGTATTATTAGCTGCATTTTAAAGATGAGGAAACTGAGGCTCTTTGAGTTAAATGACTTTCCCAACAACTGCAATAAGTATGTAGAAATATGGGGAAGCATAATTAGAAATTTTAAAAGTTGAATAAATTTGTAGTTAAGATTGATAATTATGGGCACAAAGACTGGAAGGGATAGATATATAAAAGATTCTTAAAGTTCCATTAAAGATTAGTGAAATCACAGAAGCTTAAAAATTTCTTTCACTATTATATTGATTTTTCAACGAAAAAAAGTGATTTGGGAAAACACTTTGAATCCTTCTTTGCACCTCCCAAACCACCATGCTCAAACTTTGCGACTCAACTTAGCCTCCTTCACCTCACTCTACTTATCTCTTTCCCAGCCTTCAGATCACATAAGACTGCCTATCTAAACTACCATATGACCCAGCAATCCCACTACTGGGCATATACCCAGAGAAAACCATAATTCAAAAAGACACATGCACCCCAATGTTCATTGCAGCACTATTTACAATAGCCAGGTCATGGAAGCAGCCTAAATGCCCATCAACAGACGGATGGGTGAAGAAGATGTGGTACATATATACAATGGAATATTACTCAGCCATAAAAAGGAACAAAATTGGGTCATTTGTAGAGACGTGGATGGACCTAGAGACCGTCATACAGAGTGAAGTAAGTCAGAATGAGAAAAACAAATATCATATATTAACACATGTATGTGGAATCTAGAAAAATGGTACAGATGAACCGGTTTGCAAGGCAGAAATAGAGACACAGATGTAGAGAGCAAACATATGGACACCAAGGGGGGGAAAGTGGGAGGGTGGTGGTGGTGGTGGGATGAATTGGGAGATTTGGATTGACATGTATATACTAATATGTATAAAAGAGAGAACTAATAAGAACCTGCTGTATAAAAAAAATAAATAAGTTAAAAAAAAAAAAGACTGCCTATCTAGTTTCTCCTGTGGTCTTACATTCTCTAAATATACGCACACCCTGTTTTGTGAGATGAGGCCTCTTTTTGGAGTGTCAGCTCTTTGCTTAGGAAGCCTTGCTCTGGTTTGATAATTTTCTGCTTTACACTCATAAAAACTACTGGGACGTTTATGGTTCTACATAAATAAGAACATTAGCGCCCTGTTGTGGAGATGGGCCCCTCCCCACCCCTAGCATGTGAGTCTGGCTTGTGCAGCCTGGTGCAGTGGTCTTCAGAAACCTCCGACCTCACACAGAGACCGAATCGGCCCCTTGGCACATCACAGCTTCTGAGACGCGGACAGGCACCTGTGCCACTGGCAAACCTCTGTTTTCTAGGTTGATTTGCCCACTTATTATTACAGATATTGACCCAGCTGTTGTAATGAAGACCTGACATAACAGAGGCTTAAACCAAGCAGAAGTTGATTTCTTTCTCCCCTAAGCAATCCAGGATGGATAGAAGGGCTCCATCTTGTTGGGGACCCAGGTTCCTTCTATTTTGTTGCTTTGTTAAACTCCACTTATTGCCTTCACCTGCTTTCTCCAAGGTGGCCTGCCACCATACCTACATCTCAGCCAGAGAGATGGGGGAAAGGGGTAAGGAGGCCATGACCCTCCCTTTAACATCCTGACCAGGTACTGCACTCATCAACCCTTGCTTAGGAGGCAGAGCTGCACTGCAGGAACGTGGCCACAGAGAGTAGTGGTTAAGCACTTGGACTCCAGGGCCAGGCCACTTGGGCTTGAATCCTGGCTGTACCACTTGATAGCTAGTTCACCGTGGACAAATTATCTATTCATTCAATGCCTCAGTTTCCTTATCTGTAAAGTGAGGCTAGGGCTTCCCTGGTGGCGCAGTGGTTAAGAATCCGCCTGCCAATGCAGGGGACATGGGTTCGAGCCCTGGTCCGGGAAGATCCCACATGCCACGGAGCAACTAAGCCCGTGCGCCACAGCTACTGAGCCTGCGCTCTAGAGCCCGGAAGCCACAACTACTGAGCCCACGTGCCACAACTACTGAAACCCGTGCACCTAGAGCCCGTGCTCTGCAACTGCAACAAGAGAAGACACCGCAACGAGAAGCCCGCACACCGCAATGAAGAGTAGCCCCTGTTCGCCTCAACTAGAGAAAACCCGCACACAGCAACGAAGACCCAACGCAGCCAAAAAAAAAAAAGTGAGGATAACGATGATGATAATAATAGTACTTTCCCCTCAGCATTGTTGAAGCTTAAGTGGGCTATTATGTGAAAATGTGAAGCTTTACATTTATATGTAAGTTAAATTTATATAAATTATATATAAATTTGTATATTAAATGTGATGCTTAAATGAGCTATTATGTGGAAAGTGCTAAGAATAGTGTCTGCCATACTATAGGAGCTTTATGTATCTATATACATATATACATGTATACATTAACTAGTATTATTATGGAGGCGCTTTTTTGGTGTAGCATGAAGTCGTGGTGGTTGTTGGTGGCGGTGATGATGGTCATAATGATGGTGGTGGTGTTGATGGTGGTTGTAGTAGCAGTGGTAGGAGATGAGGAACCAGGTCATGTAGGTCCTCATGTGCTATGGTAAAGAGTTTGGAATTTATTCTGAGTATAATGGGAAACTGTTGAAACCTTTTGAGCAAGACCGTGAGGTGAACTGATTTATAATTTCAAAAGATCCCTCCAGCTGCTGTGTGCTGAGCAGACAGAAGAGGAGCAAGAGTAGAAGCAGGGGGATTAGTCGGGAGGCCCCTGCAGTGGTGCGGGGTGGCTTAGACCAGAATGCTCGTGAAGGAGAGGGTGACGACAGTCAGGTGTCACCCAGAATGGGTCAAGCTCACTGGGGTCATCACACAGCCTTTGCATGGCTGTTACTGAAGCCTGGAAAACCCTTCCCCAAGAACATCCTCTGGCTCACCTCCATCCCTTTATTCATGTCTTTGTTCAAATATCGCCCCTCCCAGAGGCCTTCCCTGACCATCCTAGCTAAAACAATAAATTGCCCTACCCTGATGTATTATTCTTTATAGCACTTATCTAAAGTCATGTGATTTATTTTTTCCGCTCACTTGTTTGTCTCTTTCCCCCGCCCTATAACATAGATTCTGTAAGAGAAGGGACTTGCTTATCTCCCACGGCGCCTGACATATGTTAGGTGCTCAACAGATGCTTGTTGAATGAATAAATAAGTGAAAATTCAAAGTGCTGGTGAGAAGACTGGGAAGCATCACCTTCAGAGGCAGCTGCACTCGCAGGAAGAAGGAGCCATTGTATCAGCCACCCCTGCTGGGTGGGGGTAGAGAAGACATGTAGGTGGTTTCAATTTAGCTCCGAGGTCAGGCTTTATGACTTATTTATTTATTCGTATCCCACCTCATTCCACAAAGGATTAAACGTGGCTTATAGGAAATGCACAGTGCATTCGTGAAATATAAATGCAGACTAAAATTAGGATGAGGGAAAAGACCAATCAGAATAGATTCTCTGGACGACAGGGTCTTATACACCTGAGATATCTGGGTAGCAAATGTATCTCTGAGTTTTCTGGTGGCCAAAAGCAGAAGGCACGAAACTTCCTATGAAGCTAGGTAAGGACACAGAAATGAAAGTAGGACTGTGGCTGGTGGGAGATTGTCAGTGGTTCCCTGTGGATCTCATTAGAGGAGCTGGGTTGGTGGACCCGGTCTTATATTTCCTCTTGCTCCAATATTTTGGGGATGGAGAGGAAGAGAGGGCTGGGAGGGAGGAATCTCTTAATGTCCATTTTGGTCTTCTGCCCATTTTTTTTTTAAATAAAAAAAATTTATTTATTTATTTTTGGCTGCATTGGGTCTTCGCTGCTGCATGCGGGCTTTCTCTAGTTGCAGTGAACTGGGGCTACTCTTCGTTGCGGTGCGCAGGCTTCTCATTGCAGTGGCTTCTCTTGTTGCAGAACACGGGCTCTAGGCGCACGGGCTTCAGTAGTTGTGGTGCGTGGGCTCTAGAGCGCAGGCTCAGTAGTCACGGCACACGGGCTTAGTTGCTCCGCGGCATGTGGGAATCTTCCCAGACCAGGGCTCGAACCCGTGCCCCCTGAATTGGCAGGTGGATTCTTAACCACTGTGCGACCAGGGAAGCCCTGCCCATTTTTTGATTGGATTTTTTTTTTTGCTATTGAGTTGTATGAGCTGTTTGTATATTTTGATAATTAAGTCCTTGTCGGTCACATGATTTGCAAATATTTTTCCCAGTCTGTAGGTTGTCTTTTTGTTTTGTTTATGGTTTCCTTTTCTGTGCAAAAGCTTATAAGTTTGATTAGGTCTCATTTGTTTATTTTTGCTTTTATTTCTGTTGCCCTGGTAGATTGACCCAAGAAAGCATTGGTACGATTTATGTCAGAGAATGTTTTGCCTATGTTCTCTTCTAGGAGTTTTATGATGTCATGCCTTATATTTACATCTTTAAGCCACTTTGAGTTTATTTTTGTGTATGGTATGAGGGTGTGTTCTAACTTCATTGATTTACACGTGGCTGTCCAACTTTCCCAGCACCACTTGCTGAAGAGGCTGTCTTTAGAGATGTATTCTCTTGAAAGAGATCACATTCCAGGAATGCGGTGATTTAGACTAATGAGTTTAAGATAAGACACAATCAGAAGATGTGTTTCTATGCTTTCACTATAAAATTCCTATCAATAACTTAACATGACTAGAAAACAAATTACTGTTTACATTCATCTGCATACTCTGAATAAAACTTCCATTTGTGGTCATCATCAAGGAAGCACAGAACAGCCTTTGAGAGAGTGATTGGCAGCTGGTGGTATGAGGAATGATGCAGCATCATGAGTAATGATATAACCAGTATTAAACAACAGTATTAGGGAGGTAAGAAACCTATACTGTTTAATTACAAAGGGTTCCAAAGCACCATGGAACTGTGAGAAATAATGGTGTTGCTACCCTTTTGGGTGCTTGAACTTTACAAAGAATCTTCAGGTAAGCAGCTTTACTGATTGAACAATAAGCGCAAACGGAAGTACCTCTTTCCTACCCATTATTCTAAATCTTCATGGATAAATGGCTATATCTAACATGGACCTGTGAATTTAGTAATACGTTTTTAAACCATATGGTTTTTATAGACAGAGACCCCGAGGGGTGGCCCTGGTATCTCCTCTTATCTGTGCCAAGCTTGCTGCCTTGGTTCAAGCAGCAGCTGCTCACAGCCAGGTCCCCAAGTCTCTCATGAAACCATTCTCCTCAATTCCTGCAAGTGCTTCTCAGCACCAGAAAGCCCATTCTGGTGGTGATAGTCCCCAAAGCAAGGAGTACTCTTCGCCAAAGGTGAAAAGAAGTATCCACCTCTAGAGGCTAAAAAACCCCTGGCACCTTTAAGGTAATGGTCATTTTCCAGGCTCTTAGACCCGCCACAAGCCCACCCTGCTTCCTTTCTTGTCATTCCAGTTTTAAAATCTTTAAGTCAGCCTCGCCACTCTGTGTATGATGAATGTGTTATCGACAACTTCTGAAGTCAAAAACATTTGTCTCAAAAACTAATCACCATCTTGCAGGTATGTAACCTCAGGAAATCTACTTAACTGAAGCTTCACTTTCCTTTTATATAATATAAGGACACTTCTCTTTATTTTGGTCTGAGAATTAAATGTGTTAACATTGAACTACCTAGTACAGTGCCTGGCATAGAAGGCTAGATGTGTGATTAACCTCAGTCCCCTTATCTTTCTTCTGTTTAGCGACAGCAACTTAAATTGTTTCTCAGCAGGTGAAGCTTGCCTATTTGGATTGTGAAAAACACACTTTCCCAAAGGTGTTTTACATCCTCTGGGCTCCACTGGGTCATGTTCTAGAGCAAGTGCTGGGTTGCAGGATCAGGGCTATAGTTGCAAGGGAGGAGGGAGAACAAACCCAGACTGAATTGTTTTTGCTGAAGCCTCCTGAGACAGAAGCAGTTTGAAAAATCACTGCTAATTTAGAAGGTTCAAAGCCAAGCTCATGAAAGCTTTCCCATAACTGCGAATAAAAGTCTAATGAGGAGAAAACAATCATGTTTTGGGAGACAGATTTTTCTACAAATACAGAGGTTCTCCAGGTTCAATATTCTCTCTGTGACAGGACAGGATGGAGGGCAGAAGGATTAGAGCTACAGTAATAACAACTCTCATTAGTTCAGCACTTCAAGGCTTAACAGAGCGTTTCCACCACACTTGGTCCTACAACTGCGTGAATCAAACAGGCCATGTATTATCTTCATCCCCAAAGAAGACTTGAGCCCTGGTGTCAAAATGCTACTCTTTCTGTTCTACCCTCTCCCCAGCATAAAGTTCTTGCATTCATTGGTTAGGAGAAACTGTTCTTTTTTCACTTGTACAGCAAGCTCAAGAAGACAAAGTCACACTGTGGTGACAAGGCACACTGAGCCATCAGCCCGCTTCTTCACGGACCTGGCTTCTAACTGGGCTTGAGATATAAGTGTGCCTTCACTGCATCAGACAGACTGAAGTTGGTGAGGGCAGTGTACCTGGCAGGCACTTTCTACAATTTTGTTTGAGCTCTTCTCTGTGCTGGGCACTGCCCCCAGCTGCAGTGCTTAGTTCCAGCCCACAGCCTAGCAGGGGAAGACCCGACAAGGGGAAATAAATATTACATAGGAGAGCAAAGGGGAATTGGAGCCAGACTGGTCACGAACTCCACCTGCCATTTCTTAAGTCTGCAGCAGGATCAGGGGGATCTTTTCAGGTTCATCTTTGTTCACCTTCCCAGGAGAAAGTCTCATAAGAAATGATCTTGCTGGACACTGTGGGAGGAAAAGAAGAAAGACCAGACCGAGTGGATGGGCAAACCAGTATTGACAGTTCTGTCCAGCGCGGCTGGGGCTACTGTTCATTGAGGATGGAGAATCTGAGAAAGCACGTGGGCATTACTTTCTCAATGACAGGGATAGACTGTTGGTCTCTGATTCTATTAGACCCACCTCAGACAGAAGGGGGAGAGATGAAAAGAGAAAGATGTTGTCTTTTGAGACTGCAAAGATGAGAACATTTCTAGGCAGAGCATGAGGGAAGCAAGGTTGCCAGGTCAGAAGCTAGATTATAGGGAGCCTTTGTATGAATTAGGAAAAGGTGTCCCTTCTAGGTACACAGCCCAGTGAGCAAAGAGGGATTTTGTGCAAAGGAATAAAAAGGATGCAGTCTCATACCAGAGTACATGGCTTGGCAAATAAAGCTCTGGCTGAGTTTCAGCCTCCACTCATCCCTTCAGCAGGGCAAATTTGTGCAATATGCCACCTACACAATAGTCCATAATGGCCCTAAGGGTCAACTGAGTTATTACTGAGAGAATCTGAAGTTACTGCTTTTCCTGAATGGAGGGAAATATATATCACTAGGAACTCTACCTTTCCTGCTGAAGATTTTCGCAGCCTACTCTGAGGCCTGAGTTTGGCTGTGGGAAGTATCAGTGGAAGTTCTGACGAAGGAGGAGGAATTGTACACTACCTTAGGACCTTCCCAGACTGAGAGGAGGAAGCACGTTCCTGGTTCATGATGGATAAACACCCATGAGTGGAGGCTAAACTCCAATGAAGACCACACCTAGCATCACCCAGGGAGGGAGAATTGCCAAAACTGCAGGAATGAGGAAGAAGGCAGGAGACAGCATCCCTTTGGGGCCAAGGGAGAGACTCCTCCCCAGAGGTGAAACAGCTGTTCCTCTCCTGCGCAAGCCTGTGGAGGGAGGCAACTGCATTCCGCAGGCAGCAGGTCACACTCTCTGAGCAGATGTGGAGTGAGAGTCGAGATGACTTGAGCAGGGGAGGGGCCCATCACTGTCAGCCAGGTCTCAAGGCCCTGCGGTGCTCCACTTTCTTTCTCCCACCCCACCACTTTTTCTGTGACCTGAGCTGGTGTTTATCTGGGTCAGGCTGCCAGATAGGGCTTACTCAAGCAGGAAAACGCAGGCGCCCCGAAGTCTGGCTTTACAACCGGCCTCAAGGCCCGGTCACCTGCCTCGACCCAGCTGGCCTTGACTGAGGTCAACGCATGGTTGAGAGAATACAGGAGGTATGTGCATGTGTGTGTGTGCGTATGTGTGTGTGTGTGTGCAGGGGGTGATGTGGAATCTCCATAGAGGGAGTCCTAATCACTGTGTGTCTTCTTATCAGAGTCTTTGTACCTGAAACTCAGGGAACATGGCTCCTCAGGTGAGGTAACCCCTGTGGGAATCACCACCTACTCTCACCTTAGTGTGCCATGGTTGGAAGGAGTAGGAGTTATTGAAGGAAGAAAAGGCTTATATTCAGTGGCTGTCCCAGTTGTGGGCTGAGGGCTCTGCAGGTGGCCTAGAGGGGTCTGACCTTCAGTGAGCAGGCTGAAAGGCGGTGGCCCCAGGTCTAGCTCCACTGATGAATGGGAGACCCAAGAGGACTTCCTCCTCAGTGTTCATCTTGTTTCTCTCCCAAGAATATCCTCCCTCACCTTTTATCTATCCTTCAGGAGTCACCTCGTTTCCCCTCCTCTGTTCCCGATAACTCGAGCCCCTCACGTGCGTGTGACGTGGGAATGAGCAGGGCAGGAGAGCAGAGTCCCATCTCTGAGAGGAAGGCCCACGGCCACCCCAGAAGTCGCCATGTGCAGTCGTAGACAGGCGCTCCTGTGGGAGGGGTGAAAGTCGGTGCATGTCCCTGCCCTGCTCTCCGCAAGCTCTCCCTCTTCCTTTAGGGGTTCTTTGACCCACAAATGTCCCTGGAGCCTCAGACTTGGCGTGGTGTCCTGTCAGCTCAACTCAACTCGGCCTGCCCAGAGATGCTGCTGGAACTTCACAGCCACACTGTCTTAAGTCTGGCTCCTGGGAGCAGACCCTGAGATGAGGTTTGTGAACACGTGTTGATGTGTGTGTGCACGAGACATTTCTCGTGGGAGCAGGGAAGTAGGCAGGGCAGGGATATGGATATGACCTCAGATGAAGCCCAGCTCCAGCCGGGCCCCGAGGAGCTCTGGAGTGGAAATCATCCCTCAGTGTCTGTACCACCTTTAGGGAAGGTTGCTGAGCGTTCACCCTACAGTCATCCACGGCTACAGGTGACCCTGGGGATGGGGTTTACGCATTCCCAGGGCTTCCTGCTCCTGAAGGAGAAAGTGGCACCATTAGCCCAAGGGCAGGCCCTTAAGGAAGCCACGGGTGCAGGTTGTTGAAAGCAAAGCCCACACAGCCGGGAAGAGGGATCTGGGAGGATGGGGTGGAGCACTGGAGCGTCATCAGGATACTCGGAGCCCCTGGGAATCGGCTGCAATGGGTGGGGCCTGGGAGCAGACGAGGGGCTCCCACACTGGTGGCTGGGATGGCCTGTCAGAGTGGAGAGACTGGGCGCAGCTTTTGAGATCACCACAGGCATCCTTTCAATATCAAGCTTTCAGTGGAACTAATGGATTTTCACGGCAGAGTCCAAGGCTTTCTTTTCCAGAATTATAATTCTCCTTCCCACTCTACTCTGTCCCCTTCCTCTTATCACCTGTTTTTTTTCATTCTTCTGAATTCCCATGTCACGTACTGTTTGTACCACTCTTGGGGCTGCTCAGATTGCCTGGCATCCCTATAGGGGTAGCTCATAGTAGTGGTTCAGTCACAGCCTTTGGAGATGGACTTGGGCTTGGATTTGGACTTGGACTTGATGCTCGGCTTAGCCACTTACCTACTGTGTGACCTAGAGCAAGTTACTTAACTTCTCTGAGCTTTACTTTCCTCTGTAAACTCTCGTAACAGCAGTACCTACTTCAGGTGTACTGTGAGGATGAAAACGGGTCATCCGTGTAACGTGCGAAGCACATGTATCTGGTGTGGCCCGTACTTCCTAAATGCCAGCTACCGTTTTGAAATGATAGTCGTTATTCTTGTGTGCAGATATGTGTTCCACAGTACACTGCCGTGTCCTTGAGGACAGGCGCCAGCTACAGTACCTTATGTACCTAAGTAGGTGCTCATACATGCATGGGGTTTAAACACAGAACATTCTGGGCAAGGAGAGAATACAAGGGTTCGGGCCCCACAGTTTCATAACAAAGCCCCGGATTTCCATGTTCCTCGCGTGGGACCTACTTCCCCGAATTCAGGGCCCGGCATCTGCCAAGAAAAGTGCCCCCTGGCACCATGCTGCCTTTTTAGTACCCCAGCACCAGGGACGTGAGGAGGGAGGGCTGCTAGCCCTCGGGGAGGGAATACAAGGCTGTGAGCCAAGAGGCCACGGAAGAGGCTGGCGTCCCCCCACGCCCTGCCCGCCCCAGGCAGTGAGGGGGGCCTCGGGCGTCGTGCTCTCCCCAGGACAGCGGCGGGCCCAGAGCAGAGAAGGAGCAGGCCTGGCGTTTCCAGCCCTGGCTGCCCCCCAACATCTCTGAGTCGGGCGCTGCCTTCCCGGCCTCAGTCCTCCGCCGGCCACTGTTTCCACCGCGGAGGAGATGGGGCCGAGCGCTGGGGCCGCCGCTCCGCGGTGGGAACAAGGCTTCGCTTCATCCGCGGCCCCTGCCCGGGGAGGGGGAGGGGAGGGGAGGGGGAGGGGGAGCGGGCGCGCGTCCTGCTGAAAATAAACCCAGCCCGACCTGGAGAACCGGGTGATGGGGCGGGGCGCCGTGTGAGGAGTTCAGGGTGGGCAGGGATGGGGATGTTGGTGGCAGGAGGTTCGTCCTGGAGGAGATTCCAGTCATTCTGAGTGTCACAGAGCCCGGGAACACTAGGGCTGTGAACATGGAAAGGCAGGCACATGAGACACGGCCGCCTGTCGTGTGACACGCACGCTCAGTGTGAGGAGGAGGACTGCAGCGCTCGCTCGCTCTCACACACATTCACATCCTCTCACACACACTCTCTCACACTCACACACATATTCTTTCTCACACACACACTCTGCCTCACACACCCACACTCACACACTCCCTCACATGCACTCTCACACGTACGCACTCTCACATACTCACACATACTCCCTCACACACCCATACACTCTCACTCGCACACTTTCATACACTCTCTTACACACACTCTCATACACACTCACACTCTCTCATACACACATAGTCACACACTCCCTCACACACCCACACACTCACACACACACCCACATGCACTCTCATATGCACACTCACACTCTCATACACACATGCACTCACACACTTTCACACACTCAGACTCTCTCATACTCTCTCATACTCATACACACTCACACTCACACACTCTTACACCCTCTCTCTCTCTCACTCACACACATCAGTGTTCAAGATAGAGGGTGACAGATGACAGTAATATGCTCCTCTACCTTTCATGTTCTCAGAAAACCAAGTAACCCATAGTCTCTTTCTATGTCCACAGAGGCTGGTCTAACCCAGATAACCTACCTCATTCCGTACCTTGTGCCAGAATGACGTTAGAACTTACCCGCTCAAGGCCTCCTAGGAACAGCGGAAAGTTAAAGCTGTGGGGAAGACAGTGGGAAGTCAATGGGTCAAAACTTTTGCAGTTTCATGGACAATTTAAAATATCTGAAGAAAATTAGAGGGCTCTCTCTTTAGAGAAATGTGCTTAAAGCCTACAGATGCAATACCCCATATACAATTTCAGGGAGTCATGGGCCCTGCTCCCCAAGACCCATCTATCAGCCCTGGGTTAAGACACCCCATTCTGAAGGATTCAGTCCCAAGGAATAGAGCTGCCTAAAACCAAACACGAACAATGCCAGCACCACCACCCACCACACCCAGAGTCCTGCGCTAGATGATGTCATCCTGAGACTCAGAGAATGACAGGTGACAATGTCAAACCAGTTACACATCCCAAAGAGAAACCATCCCTCATGGAACACTTGCTTCCACGGCATCTAGGAGCTTTCTCAGAACCACCCATTTGGTTGCAGACCTGCCAGCGTTCAGGGAACCACATTCCTGGGCCAGTGGGAGAGCAGGCTTGGAGTGGCTGATGAAACGTTCTGGGCTGACAGTCCCCAGACGTAGCAAATAGGGAGCTAACCTACTGTGGTGAGTTTCCCGCCCTGTGGAGGAGGCAGCAGCAGAACAATTCTACACAGAGTGCCCTCCTTGGGAACCTGGGGACTGAGTCTGGAATGTATTGTGATGCAAAGTACACACCCAATGTGCAGCAGGTGGTGTGGGGGTCTCTGAAGGTGAACTTGAATGCCAGGGCATGGGATCTGGGGGCAACCATCCACTTCACCTTGCTTGGGACATGCACCTATGCATTGAGCTAACATCTAATGAGTGCCATGGTATACTGGACATAGAGAAGCAGATGCAGTGACACAGCCCCAGTCTTCAAAGTACTCACAGTCTTTTGGGAAAGAGAAATCTACACTGAACATTACAGGAATGTGCCATGTGATAGATGCAAGCCCAAGGCTCTCTGGAGCTGAAATCCTACTGCTAGAAATCATCTGTGGTGAAGAAAAACCTTGTGAAGCTGGTGCCCGCGTGGCCCAGAGTTGAGCTCTCAACCTTGGCTGTGCATCTGAATCACCTGGGAAACTGAAAACCAGACCACACCCAGGCCATGTAAATCAGAGTCTCTGGGGAAGGTCTCCACCCTTAGCACTTTTTAAAGCTCCCCCTGTGATTCCAGCATACCAGGATGGAGAGCTATGGGCCAGAGCTTCACAGCCCCTCTTATGTGGTCTTGCTCCAGAAAAGCCCCCTTGTTGGAAGCTTCATGGTTGATGAGTTAGGACCTTAGGGGACAGCCACGGTGGGAGATGGACAAGTGAGTAAGATGACACACAAAAAAAGCTTTCAAATGTTGTTTTATGTTCGTGTAACTCAGGAACCTGCCCCCTACAGCCTTTTCAGTGTCCTCAGGCCTTGAACCCAGAGAGATTATGGTTTCCCTAACTTACATCTAAGGCGCAGAACTAACTCTTCTGTGATTGAATGGCAATGAGAACATCTCTTTCCTTCAGGGAAACCCTCTGTCAAGTCCCACTGAAAGGGTATGGCCTGGCCCTGTGGTCCCAGCAAGGAAATCATCATAGTTTATAGAACATTTCCCAACATTCCAGGAAATATGTGGGAAGTGGACTTTTGTTGGTATTGGGGCATGGGGGTCATGATTCAAAATATCATGGAATTAGTAGGAAAAGGCCGAATAGTCCAATAGAAATAAACACAGGGAAAATGACACATAGCTGCCTATCAGGATACTGTACACATGGCAAGTGAGGATAGAACTCTAGGTCACACACCCAAACCACACTTCTCTCTCTCTCTCTCTCTCACACACACACACACACACACACACACACACACACACACAGATTTTAGCAGCAGGCATTATCACCCAGGATGAAGACAAGAATAAATTCCTTTAATTTTCAAATGCTCAGAAATGCAGATCAGCCCTTGTTTTGTATTGGTTGGCTGTGAGACATCCTTGAGACACTGACCAAGGAGAAGCCAGAATGGCAGGTAGTTCTGTGAGCCAGTCTTGGACTGGAGAGGTCTCAGTTGGTAGAAATTTGGGAGTCAACAGCATAAAGAGGGAATATCAGTCCCTGGGCACTGATGAGATGACCCAGGGAGAGCATAGGTAGAGGATGACAGAGGCTGAGACAAAACCCTCCAGTTGCCCCAACACATGAAGTTGGATGGAACAGGCTAAGCAGATGGAGGCAGGGAGGGAGGAAGGAAAGAAACCAGCAGATAGTTGACCCGGAAGCCAAGCTAGGGTCCAGGAGGAGGGAATGGTCAGATCAAAAAAGATTAGGACAAAAACACAACCATTGCACTTGGGCAGTCACTGGGGACCCCGAGACGGGTCATTTCAGTGGTGCCATGAAGGCAGAGGCTTCGGCAGTGGGCAGAGAAGTATTCTAGAAATTTGGGTACGATGGGGAACAGGGAGGTGGGGCTGTAGCCAGGGGATATGAGAGAATGGGAATTTTTCATGTGTATTTTCTTTGCGAATGGGAATGATTCAGGAGAGAGAGAGGTATCAAAGCAGCAGAAAAAGAAGGACTTCACTCCTTGTGGAGTGAAGACCTTGGGAAGATGAAGGGGATCATCCCATAGGAGGGAGAAGCTGACATTTGGTAAGATGAGGGACATCTAACTGTTCACGTGCAAAGGAAGGAAGTTAAAGTTTATTCAACTTTGCTGTGAGGGAAAATATTTCTTGATTCTTTTCCCCCCAGGTGGTGTGTGTATATGAGGTGAACCTGGGAGAAATCTCCTGTAACAGCAAGTGGAATGTAAGGTAAGTGATTCAAACTCTCCTGCCCTGAGCTAATCAGAATTTCAAAAGGCATATTTGGATGCCCTGTATTATATCAGAATGGTATGGGTGAAGCATGAGCTGTTCACCACTATCTGGGTCGAACTTATTAAACTGTAGAACTCTGAGCTCTCTTTAATCCATAAGATGAAAACAAATATTTCCAGACAGCAGCAAGAGTACAAAGGAGCATTCCATCAGTGTGACCTCAAAATCATAGAGTTTTAGAAAAAGTACAGCAAGTGTCATAGTCCAACAGTCAGGAAAGCCAAAGCAACACCCAGATACTCTGTTTTTGTCTAACTTTATGAGAGAATGCTCTACCCTTTACCCCACTCACTGACAGAAGGATAGCCAATCACCCTTGAGCATGCACGTGACGATTATTTATGAAAATGTGTTAAAGTGTTCCTGGGACATAGCACACGAGATATGTCCTGAGATATGGGACATAGCACACGAGATATGTCCTGAGATATGGTATATCTCTGGAAATGGACTATTGGTGATGAAATCAGTCTTCCAGAGAAAAAGTTGTTTCTTTATGTTTCTTCTCAAAAATGGAGGAAGAGATATCCAGGGAGACAGAAAAAATATGCAGAGAAATACATTATTTGTGTCAATTCTTGAGTGCCCATAGTGAAGTAGGTACAAATAGGCATTGCACAAACGAAAGAAGGGAGAGGCTTGCATGGGTCTGAGGTAAATAGGGACAGTGCTTGGGATCTTGCTTCATCTGGTAATCTCCCTTCAGAACCCACCCTGCAGCTTCTCTTTCCTTCACGTGGATTTCCTTCAGCATTTAGACATTTGATCCTTGTCATGATTTCACAGCCTGTCTTTCCAGAGACATTTCCTGTTCTCTGAACACTGGCTACCACTCGTTGCCCCTCCTCCTCAACAGAGGGTTCTTACTCTTAAATTTGCCTCCGCAGCAATCACCACTTTCTTGAAAGCCTTAATTAACACGAGTTGAATTGAACCAAAAAACGTGTCTGCTCTAGGCTAGGTAATGCTGCCCGAGGGTGGGACCACAAACTCTGCTTGCTTTTTCTTTACCCTGTAGTCTCTGTGTCCTCCTAAATTTGAATTAGACCGAGGGCTCAGAGAGAGCGGAGGGGTTCACTCTACTCAGGACTTACTGTGGCACCTGGGAGTTCACACACCACCCAAGTTTTCAACAAAGTTTCCAAGGCCTTGTGAAGGGTGGGAATGAGTGGAGAAGTCTGGGAGGGGCCCCTCAGCTGAAAGCCAGAGGGAATTGAAAGTTTGCCAGCAAGCCCTAGAGGGTGACTCAGTGGGCAACAACTTTATAGAGAAGAGTGGTGAGTAGGGATGTGGCCAAAAGAGGCGTGAGGAGAAGACGCCTTCCACACATTATAAAGCTAACGTGGCTTGGTGGTTCAGTCAGCATTTCTCCCCAGTTGGTATTGAGATCTCTCCCAGCCCGGCTTCCGCTTACCCTCCAACTCTGGGTCCTGTGGGACCCTGGCTCTTAAGAGGGTTCCTCCCTCCTGCTCTCCCAGTGACCTACTCAACCATAACCAAGAGAGCAGAGGAAATCAGTCGCCTTGGGAGCAACTGATATCTTGAGGGTACATGGTGACCACAAAAACAAAGAGTTGTGTTTGTGGTTTGGAATGTCATTCCAATTGCCAGGATGTGTGTAATCCCGAGTATGCAGAAGCTTGCTTGCGGTTCAATGGGGACAGATTAGAAACTCCGTCATGTGTTTCTAGGAAACACTGATACCCTTTTCTTTGGGGATTATTATTATTATTAGACCAAGATGCCAACCATGCTGATGGCCTCAGACCTGTTCCCCGTTGGCTTGGCTCTGGGGTATCCAGTAGCACTGACACTAGATGCTGTGCCAGTCTGGAAGAGAGGCCTGGATGCCTGTGGGCTCCGGTGGCACCTGAAAAGACGCTGGCTCCATGTTGCAGTGTCAACCACATACACAAAATGTGACAAATGTGACTCTGCTCAGCACTCTTCACCAGCTAGATCCTCTCGTCCAGAAGGAGCTGGGTGGGTCCCAGTCTAACTCATAAAACCTATTCGAATACTAATTTTAAAGAAGCCGCAATTGCCAGTAAATGACCAAAAGTTATTGCCTATTTGTACGTGAGGAGGAGGAGAGTGTGGAACAAGGGTGGGAGAAAGGCTTCTCAACGTTTACCTTTTTACTTCTTTTTGAATTTTGAACCATGTGAGCATATTATATTTTTTAAGGCAAAAGAATAAGAAAAACCTCATTATCTCAGAAAGTTTCTTCTAGCCAAGAACCTCCAAATGGTGTTTCTTAAAGTTGTTTGGTGTACAGAAGTACTAGTCATATGTTCTGTATCAAGGATGTGCTATGTGCCCTTGGACTCAAGGTGACCCCTCCCCAAAGGTCAGAGACTCCCACACATCAAGCAGTGAGGGTGGGATAATGTCGTCCCCAGTTCCCAATAATCTCGTGGCCTCTAGAAAGGTGTGAAACGGGACAAGATGACTTCCTGAATCCCCAATCCTAAAGGGCATCCCCAGAGAGCCAAAGGGTTTTTTGTAGACCAAGGGGAGTAGTAATCAGCAGGGTTACCCAGGTTTGACACAGACACACCCCGTTTCCAACTGGAGACCAGCAGATGTGGTTTATTTACCACCCAAGCCATGGGGGCCGTGTTGGAGTCCAAAGCAGAAGGAAAGTTGTGTGCCCCCATATGTACTTGTTAATTATTACTTTTTTCCAGAACATTAAAGTAGTTGAAAAAATATTGGAAGATTGAAAAGTAGGTACATTAAAACTCACATTATTTTAAGTTTGAATATTTGATTTATACCCCAACAGAATTTACTCTGATTTTAGTTCTGCTTAATTAATTTAAAATTATTTAAGATTGTCACTTAGTCAAGAGAAACTGTCAAACATGACAATTCTCTCAATTAAAAATGAGAGAAGCAGAGAAGTAGATTTGGAAAATATGACTGATGAGTTTGCTTCCACTAAAGCCAGGGACTTAACGTTTTTCCTTTTGCCTCAGGCTCCAATATATTATGGCCCCGTAATAGTCTTTGTTCATCTTGGATTTTTTGCATTAATTTTTATTTTTAAAAAATATGACATTAAAATATTATTTTTCTTGATGACTGAGTTTTTTGGTGTCCCCTTAAATTTTGCACTGGAGGTGAGAGCTTCACCCTAGTCCTGACCCAGTTAACCACAGTGGCCCAAAGGCGGCCCTATGGATTGCGTCCTAGATCGATGTTGTCAGACTTGTATCTTCATTCAAATCCTACACTACCATCAACCGTCCTCTCAATGCCCATGACTGAGGAGCCACTTGCCCTCAGAGAACTTGTCTTTGCATTACATCCTCATGATTTAAAGCGCTAAGCCCTGGAACCATCTTCAGTTATTCTTATTTTTCACAGTGTAAAGCTATTCAGAGGCTTGCCTGCAGTTGTCCTTCAGCCTTTGGCTATATGGAGCATACAAATGTAATTCCCTTAATCTCTTGCAAGGCCTTTAATCATTCATGACACACTTAGCCTGATCTGGTGTGCTAATGGAACCATATCCTGACTAGGTAGATAACAGGAATAAAGAATGACACCAACAATGCAAGAACAACTGACGCCCACCTCCTTCTGAGCCCCAAGCCCCTAACACCATCCCCATTCCTCCTCTTGATGCTGCCTTGGGAGAAGGGGCATTACAGTGACTCCTTTTCATTTTCCCAGCTGACACCTACCCCCCCCAACCCCCGCCAGCCAGATGTTTTACAGCTGGAAAAGAGGGTGGGCAGTAAGTTTCCTTTGTAAAGAGCTGTGGTATGAATATATTTTCCACATGCTGAATCATGAGGCTGTCGGTGCCCTTGACCCCAGCACACGGTTCCAACTCTTTGGCTGACTTAGGGAGTGGGGTGGAGAAGTGACTTTGATCTAGTAATTTAAGTTACTCCTTGCCTCGGTTTTCCTGTAAGGAGAACACTTACTCCCTTCTGCAGGCAGGGGACGGACTCAGTTACCTCTCACAGCCTCTTCCAACCACAGGATTCTATCGGGCTAGTATTAGAATCGTCTGGACAGAGCTGCAGTGTGACATGAGGCTTCTAGGGTGTGCAGAACCAAATGAAAATGTTTACAGGTGTTTGGGGGCACCAAACCATCTCTGACTGTCTTTCTGATGTCATTCAAGTTTACTAGGGTTATTTCTCTGAGCATTTCTTTCTGCTAAATGTCTCTGTTTATTTTCCTCAGTCTGTTCATTTCTTTAGCCTTTCTCTCATGTTTTCCATCTCAACTAGGTTCCACTTACATAAAGGCAGGGAAGCCTCATTCCTGCTGGTACCCACCACCATGACCCACATCGAATCAGGCAGAGCTGGTTGGTTCTCAGCCTGCTCTTTGCTACCTCGATGGGCCATTGGGCAGATGACCTAACCAGTCTTTGGGCTCCAAATTCCTCTTTTATAAAATGGGATGACAGTATGTCACTCATGGAATATTGCACGGATTACAGCAGATCAAATACAGAACACAGTGTTCAGCATAGAGTGAAGAGTAAAAAATATTAGCTGTTTAGTGAATAAGTGAGCCTTTGCTTGATAAAAAATAGCTGCACAAGAAATACGTGTGTCCCTGGTGCATAAATTCAAATAATATGGAAGTATACAGCGTCAAAAATGAGACTGCTTTCATTGATTGCCCCTCCTCACTTCCCTCCCTTCCTCAGCATTAATAATAATTCTTTCTTTGTCTCCTTTTGGGAGGAAGGAGTTAATTATCTGATATGTAAATATAGTCTTACTGTAAAGATCCAAATGTTCAGAAGCAAACCACCTCCCAAAATCTGAAGAAGTTCCCCTTCATCATCTCTTTCACTCTTACCTCTGCCTCTGGAGGTAAGCACTCTTGACAGAGATTATCCCCATCTCTAGTCTGTTAATTTACATGTATAAAATATAGATACTATACATATGCATACACATATATACACATACACATTTATACACCTTTTTAAAAATACGTCTTTTAAAAAATATTTTACCAGGGATGGTAGGCCACTTCCAATTCCATCTAGAAAAGTGAAAACGTGCTGGTCACCCAAGAAAGCCCTGGATTAATGTCCCTGGTACTTTTCTGCAAGGGGGTGAGGGTGATTTTTTGCAAAGTACCAAGGAATCAGGAACACAGTTGTAAAGAAATCAAAACCTCTGAATACAAGCTTGGCCTTGCCCTTTGAGGTGGACCACTGCGAATGTCAGAGAGGGGGTATTTGGGACATTAGGGATAGAAGGAGACCTTGCTTCTCCTCAGGATCAAAGGTTTGCTGAGCAGAAAGATGAAGCATGCCACCAAGTCCAGGAAAACATATATTTTTCTCAGGGGAATGGTGAGTAAGATTTTATCTATAATCCATAAAAGAGAATGGGATGAATAAGTATACTAAAGATTTGTTATCAGCCAGTAGACCAGTGGTTCTCAACCCATGTACTGTGATGTCCATTCACAGGTTTGCTACCAAATTTTTATTCATACGTACAGTTTATTTTTGCTAAAACACAGGATGCATATTACTACAGTGCTATTTGGCAGATAAAACACTTTGTCAAGGAAATTTTCTAATGTCACGTCAAGTGGAGTACAATTCATTGCAAGTAAGAGGTACAAGGCATGATATAATAACAACCTAGAACCAAATGAAATTTGTAGATTTACTAAAACATGGGAGAACAACACAGGCTAGAACAACATAGTGGTTAAAGGTTCAGACTCTGGAGCCAGCTCCATGGGTTCAAATCCTGCCTCTTCCAGTTATGGGATCATGGGTGAATTTTCTTGTGTGTAAGGTAGGGGTAGTACTACACAACCCATAGATTGTTACGAAGATCATAGTATTTCTAACATGCTCAGAACTTTCCTGGCACATAAATATTAGCATTATCTACTAGATTATACTACCTGTTATTCACTATTCACTCAATAAATGCCTGGTATCTATTATGTGTCAGGCATTATGCTAAGCTCTGAGGATAAGTGGTAAGAAAAAAAAGAAACCACTTGCCCTCATGGACTGGGAGAGAAAACATTAATTAATTATTACACAAACAATATAAAATTGCAACTGTGATGAGTGGTGGTGCTTGGAGCCATGAGAGCTGGTAATGACCAACTGGGGGCAGGCCTTCTTGAGGAAGTGACATTTATATGCTATTTGATGCATTCACCAGGTAAAGTTTCACTAAGTAAAGATGGAAGGTCAAAGACCAAATATATATTTCTTATTATAAATCACAATGTCACAGGCAGGTAGAGGTTAGGGTCAGACACATCCTTGAAAGGGCTGTAGATTCTGGGGGAAAAGGTGACAGACGGCCTGGATAAAGATTGTGGTGGAAACAAAATAAATGGGGCATACCATTTCCCTTCTTAGAAGAACCTCTGAAAGGAGAAGACCTAGGTACCCCACTGCCTCTATGGGCCACATCCATAGACACGCAACTAAGGCCAGGGTAAACCCATCAGCAATATCTTCTCAGCACCCATGGGTTCTGAGCAGGCATCAGAAGAAATGCAAAAGAGAAGCATGTGTTCTTTGGGTAATGTCTGTTTTCTCTCTCGGAGCGTTTCGCCAGGAGCAGGCGTACTCTTTACAGTACTGGAGGCAGCAGGTATGAGGGTGCAGGCAGGGCCACGCTGCACAGTCATGAGCGGCTGGGAGTTAAAAGCCTCTAAAATCAAGACTAGAGCCTGTACTCACATCTGATTCATTCAGTGTGCGTCTAGCTCCAGCTTAGCCTACACAGAGCCGGGTGTGGCAGCCAGGAGAGAGCGTTTAGGTTGGAGATAAACAGGGCTAGAATAAATAAGGAAATGGATGATGGGGGAGGAGGGCTGTGTATAGCAATTCCACCCCATCCTGTCACCAGATGAAGACCTGCTCTGAGAGAGGAAGGTGTGTAGGGGTTTGTTATGTAACTGTATGTAAACCAGTGAGCACAGAGTCTGCCGTTTAATCTATTTAACTTGATAGGTTCTACTTACCATTATCTTCTCCTATGCATAGAACTGAATCATTTCACTTCATTTAAGATCTTGGGCTTCGCTGTACACCTGAAACTATCACACCATTGTTAATCAACTATACTCCAATATAAAATAAAAATTAAAAAAAAAAAAGATCTTAGGTAAATGCTTGTGGTGTCAACTTTTTGAGGGGGAGACTTCTTACCTAGTGTCTGGTTCTTTCCTGGCTCCTGAGGCCCACATCAGTGCTAGGGTCTCCTTGCCTTAGAGAAAAGTCAGACAGAGGCCCCCAAACACCATCATTTTCTCCCACATGGTCTAGCCTGTACCTCGGAGTAATCATTTCGTTTCTCTCTCCTCTCACCAGGGTGCTCAGGGCAAGAGAACTGGGAGAACTCATCAGACAATAAACAGCCAGCCAAAGGGGGCATTGCTCACCTCTGAGGTGAGTACTATTATTACCCCCATTTCACTAATGAAGAAACTGAGGCTTAAAGAGGTTAAGTACCTGGTAAGTGAATAGAGTAGGAATCTGACATAAGCTGTCAGACTCCAGGGCTCATGTTGTCAACACTATTTATCCAGCTTTTCCAGGAAACCACCAAGGCCAGCTGTCCCCAGCTCTCCTTTTCCTGTTCCTAAGCAGCTGAGTGCATCTTAGTAGCTGGGGACTGCAGGGTATTAAACAGGAGATTGCACACATCTCATCGACTAGTGTGCCTGGACACACACAAGCTTTCCCCACCCCGGTTCTCAGCACCAGGGGTGCATTGTGGGTAACAGATCCCATCCTTCACCCATCTGCTTTGACTGAACTTGTGGCTGTTGGTGAGAGGTGGGTAAAAGAAGTATTCACTTACCCATTCATCCAACAATAGTGATAGAACACCTACCCTGTGCCAAGCTCAGTGCCAGAGGCTATGTGCCAGAGGAGATAAAGGCAGGAGCAAAACCCCTCTCTTCTAGGAGCTGACAGCCCGGTCAGGGGTAAGAGACAAGCAAATTTCATGGAAATTCTCATGGGGGTCACACCGGGTTGGGTGGGGACAGGACAGAGTAGGGTGGTCCAAGAAGGCTTCCTGAGGGCCTGAGCTGAATGCTGAGAGGAAAGTGAGTAAGTGAAGGACATTCCAAGTAGAGGGATCACTGTGATGAAATAAACAAGAAGAAATAGGAAGCTATGGAAAAGAAAAAAAAAAAAAGCAACAAGAAATGGCTAAACCAGTGGTTCTCAACTGAGGTGATTTTGTCCCCCAGGGGACATTTAGCAACATCTGGAAACTTTTTTCTTTTCTTTCTTTCTTTTTTTTTTTTTTTTTTTTTTGCTTATCACTCTGTGTGTGTGTGTGTGTGTGTGTGTGTGCACACGCCTGCTACTGGCATCTAGTGGGCAGAGGCCAGGGATGGTGCTCAATATCTTACAATGTGCAGGACAGCCCTCCGCAACAAAGAATGATATCTGGCCCAAGATGTCAATAGTGCTGAGGTTGAGAAATCCTGGACTAGATCAACAAACATAAAAACATACTATAGCACTTTGATAATTAATAACGTCATAGGGAATTCCCTGGGGGTCCAGTGGTTAGGGCTCTGTACTCTCACTGCCTAGGGCCCAGGTTCGATCCCTAGTCGGGGAACTAAGATCCCACAAGCCACGCAGAGTGGCCCGAAAAAAGGAAATCTGTTAAACAAAACAAAAAACTTCAAAGCACATGACTAGACAGACCAATGAATATATATATTTTATGAAGACTATAAATACATTTAGTATATGATAAATGTGGCATTCCAAATCCAGTGACTCTTCAATAAATGGTGTTGAGATTCCTGGGTAGCCATCTAGAAAAAAATTAAGTTGAAGCCATACTTCACACCATATACCAGAATAAATTCCAAATGGATTCAGCATTTGAATGTTGACAAGAAAACCACACAAGTACCAAGAGAAAACGTGGGAGAATGCTTTTATAATCTTAGAGTGGGAAAATTATTCCTAATTATGACTCAGAAACCACAAGCTGTAAAATAACAAGCTGATAAATTCAGCTGATAAAAGTTAAAAAAATTTGAGCTTTTGCACACCAAACAAACAAGCAAACCTGTATAAGCAAAGTAACAAACAAGTGAAAATCTGGAAATATATACAACTCAGCAGACAGAGGGCTAATCTCCTTAAATCATGAAAATATAAACAAACCTCTAAAGAAAAGATTTATAAAAATATGAGCAAAGGATATGAAAAGACAACACTCAGAAAAAAAAAAAAAACAAATGGCTGTGTGCTGAGATGCCTCTTTTTTTTTAAACTAGCTTGGCAAAAACCCAAGCTTGGCTGTGAGGACGACATTCCCATCCATTGCTGGTGAGCATGTCCACTAGTACAGCCCTAAAAGGGTAATTTAGCAATCCTCATCAAAATAAACGCATACACCTTCTGACCCAGCAACCCTGCTTCTTAGAGCTGACCCTACAGGGAGAAATATTTGGATGCATATAAAGTGACATATGTACATGATTATAAATTGCAGCAAAAGATTAGAAGCGATTTAAATGCTCATTAATTGAGAACTGGTTAACTAAGTTAGGGGTCAGCGAACTCTCATTAAACTGGCCCTCTGCCTGCTTTTGTAGGGCCTGCAGCTACGAATCGTTTTACATTTTTTAATGGTTGAAAAAAATCAAAAGAAGAATTCTATTTCATAACACATGAACATCATATAAAATTCTAACATCAGCATCTATAAGTACAGGTATATGGAATATAGCCGAGCCCCTTTGTCTACGCACCATCCAGGGCTTCCTTTACACTAGAGCAGAGAGGGGAGTGGTTTTCACAGAGACTGGATGGCCCACAAACCCTCAAATATTGACTCTCTGGTCCTGACTATCCTTGACTACCTGGTCCAAAAATGTTTGCCAGATTAGAGTATATCCACGCAATTGATTACCACAGAGCTCTGAAAAACAATAAGAAAGCTCTTTATGAATTGCTATGCAAAGGTTTCTAGGATATTATTACTAAAATTTTAAAACACAGATGTAGAAAGTGTCAATTACATGTTATCATTTAAGTAAAAAAAGGGAGAGGAATATGCATAAAAATTATCTGGAAGGAAATACAAGAAATTAGTAAAGAGTGGTGCTTAGGGAAGTAGGATATTATATGCGTGTGTATTAGTATTAACTACTCAAAAAAGTAAATTAAAAATTATTTTTAAATATACACTGTGCCAGATGAGAACATGGATTTAGGCCACTGCAAGTGCTTGGGCCTGGCTGGAACAGAGCTTGTGAGTGGGGCTGGAGGTGAGGAGAAGGTTGGAGAAGTCTGTGGGGCCTGATAGGAAAGGGCTTGTAGCTTGGGCCAAGGAGTTTGCATTTCACATATCCAAGGACAAAGAAAAACAGGATCAATTTATGCTTTAAAAAACAAGATTCTGGAAAGCAGAAAAGGGTGGTTGGACAAGGCTTGGGCCGGTAGGGAGAGAAGGGGGTAGACTGGAGGTAGGGCATCAGTGGCTGCTTCTGGGGGAGGACCTGGGAGGCTGGGGACCAGGGGTGCAAGGGAGGCTTACTTTTACTGTAAATGTTTTTGTCAGATTTATGCATGTGCATTCCTTTCCATGTGCATTTATTTCCTATAGAAATCATTTTGTTTATTTTTAAAAGAGAAGCCCTTCAGACCAGGTGTGATGAGGCCTGAACTGTGTCAGTGGTGGTGGGGGTGGAGGCGGGGGGAGCAAGAAGGAAGGGGAAAGTCAGGAGCAGAGTTGCCAGGACTGACTGGAAGTGGGAGTGATGGGCCTGGAACTGCACCCACACCTTCGAGGACCTGTGGAACAGAACCTTGTAGGGAGGAGGGCTGGAAGGTAGAAATTTCACCTCCCCCAGGTGACTTCCCTCTGACTTCCTGGGGCCACAACACAGGCATCCCGAAGGTACAAAACATCACCCAGGCACTCTGGGCTTTTGTTTCCACTTTGACCCCAGCAGGATATTTATAGCCTGGACACGACCTGGCGGCAAGCCCCATGTTATGCAGATGATAAGGTCCAGCCCAGGCCACCAGGAATCCCAGCTGGTCCCTTCCTCCCATCTCCTTCCAGCCCTGCCAACCCCTTTCCTTCTCATTGCTCCAAAGGGGAGCCCTGCACAACCAAGCTAGGATATTCTCTAGGACTTCTGTGAGTCATTAATTTTCTTTTTATCTGTACATGCTATATATGCCCCAATGACAGTGCACCACAAGCTCTTTGGAGGCAAAGACTTAAAGGTCTTTTTGACCTCACAGAGGCACCCCGTTTCTTTTCTGTATGGTAGGTACCCACGAATGTGCTGTTTGGCTGGTTGATGGGGACTCCCCAGTTGTCTTCTTAACAGCCCTGCCAACATACCCGCCCTCCCAACACATTTGCCCTCCAACTCTGCAGAGCCCAACCTCCACCGAAGGAAACTCTCGCTCGTCCAAGAAGTCAAGGGTCTGCTCAGAGTTCACCCCCCTTCGTTGGTTCTCCACATTCAGCCCTCCTTTGCCCAGGTAGTACCACCCAAACAGAAACCCAGTAGCCAAAAGCTGTCTTTAAGCAAGTGTTCTGTTTGGCCTCTTGCACATGGAAGGGAACATAATAGTGAAAATGATAATAAGCAACAATGATCATCACTGTTTCAAAGAGACAACATCAGTGCCAGCAGTTCCAGTGAGACCCCGGAGTGTCAGTCACTTTATCTGCAAACAGAAAATGAAACTCACCTGCCTCTGTAGGTATAAAGAGTGCTTATAATGCTTAGAAAGCTGGAAATTACTTTATAACTGCCATTTATTGCTGTTGCTCATAAGAGCGTTGCGATCACAGCAATCGGGATGCCAGTATGCTCTTGATACATATGAGGGTCAGTTGCAATGAAATTAAGCGGGTACTAAATGCCAACCTCAGCTCAGATCCCTGGACAGAAAATAAACCCATAACTCAGCTCCTGGGGGCAGTGAGGATGGACGGTCTCACCCTGAGAGGGGGCGGGGCCTGGAATGTAATGGCCTGGGGTCAGGGTCGGAAAGTCCCTCAGCTCCCTTCCCAGAGGGAAGGGCAGATGCTGGGCAGCTCACAAAGGAGCATCATGGATCTGCCTCTTTTTTTCCCCCACCTCCTGCTAAGGGAGAAAGTTCTTTTCCTTCCTGCCCCTCTGGGCAGAGCTGAAATTGAAAAGACCTTCTTGTTCCTAACAAGTTATATATAGCTCAGCAAATGACCGCTGGGTCTCCAGCCTCAGGGCTGGGAACTGCCTTTCGCAGCCACACCCGGACAGTTGTCCCAGTTAGCAGAAAAGCCAGGGGCGATCTTCTGGTGGCCCTTTATGCTTGTGGCATAAACTGAAATAGCGCCCCACGTCTCTGGGAAGGAGAGGACCTCACTGCAGAAACAATTTTCCAGAAAGGGATGCGGTGTTAGCTGCCTGAATAACATGGGGTCCAGCGCCACCTAGTGTCTACTGTGGGGCTTGACGTGCGTCCCGCTCCTTTGATAGGGTGTTTTGGAAACTGACTAACCACCAGAGGGACTGAACTGAGGAAACACAGTACCAGAGCACAGGGTTGTCCTCAAGCCCACGACGAGGGTCTATGATTTTGGTGGGAGAAGCTGAGAAGTTACAATTCTAATGAGTCATAGATGAGCGTGTGGGGTGAAGGAATGGGGGTGTCTTTCTCTTGGAAGGAAGCTGAGGTGACTCACAAGTAATATTTAGAGTCTTATTCCCAGAAGATTGGCTTGGGTTTGTCTGCTTGAATATTTTTGCTCACACTAAGGAAAAAAAATACTGGTGCTATTTTATGACTTTTATGCTTTTCAAACTAGGTTCTCAGTGTTCCCCCAGAGCCAGCATATGGGCTATTTACACAAGTCCTTGCAAGCTGTCTCATCACTGAACCCACTCCTACCCCTTGCTACTGTCTTTGTGGGACAAGCAGTCTCCTTTTATTATCCTCCCACTTCCTGGCTGCTTCAAACCATCTACTAATCAAAGCCACCGTTCGCTCTTTGCTTTACATCGTTCATTTAAACCTCAGCACAGCCCAGAGAGTGGATGTTAGTATTCTCATTCTATATGTAAGAAAACTGATCCTTGGGGAGGTTAAGTGACTTACCCAGGATCTGTCAGCTAATAAGCAGAGGTGGGATTTGAACCCAGTTATTTAGCTTCAGATCTTTTGTTCATTTCACTAGAGTATTCCATCTGCACCATGAGGGAGTAGCCAGCTAGTGCAGAGGAAGCTGCCGCATCCAGGAGGTTCTGCAGGAGACAAACACCCCTCCAGCTCACAGGACACTTCCTACCTTGGACCAGTCCCTGTGACCCCCAAGGCTTGGCTGGACTCTTGGTGTTAACACCCTCCTTCCTCACAGCATCAGTCCTGCTGCCTCCAACCCCAACACAAACACTTCCGCAGACTACACTCCTCCACACTTGGAACCAGCCCAGAGGAATAATGAGAGCAAAGAGCAGGGATCTGGCAGACGTTCAGAGTGCCAGGAGAATCGTGGAGTTGTCTGACTCCCTGGGTCTTGGCCTCATCCAGTGGAAAACTGAGAAAATTCCCTGCTGGCAGTCCTCCCTTCCCCTCCTCCCCCGCCCCCTTCACCACTCTCTACCAAATACACACACCTCCAGAGGAAGGTTAAGTCAGGCCGCTCTCTGGAGTCCTCCGAAACAAAATTGTTGCTTAAATATACAGATTCAGAAATAAAGTTTAAATGGGTAACACACTGTAGTAGGATACAAACGCCGACCTCCACAAATGGGGTAAATGTCCAGGCTACCAGCAGCCCGTGAGAGGTGGTTTGGGGTATTGGAAGGAGCACAGGATTAAGAGAGCTAGACTTAAATCCTCAGTCTGTCACCCCCAGCTGAGTGACTTTGGGCAAGTTACTTAACCTCTCTGAGCCTCAGTTCCCTCATTTGTAGAATGAGGGCAATTTTTTAATTACCTACAAGGTAACAGATGAACAAGTGCTTTGTAAAGGCTGCAGGGTCGGGGGTAGCATATGAAGGAACGAACAGTGGGCATTAGCAGGATTTAGTTAAGAGATTTTTGTTCACTTTGCCCTTTCCTTACTGCCCCCCGACCCCGCCATCCAAAAAGAGAGACGTCTCTTACAAAATGTATCTTAACACACACACACACACACACACACACACACACACAGTCTTGCAGTCCCTGAGGGCTCATCACTTTTTTAGAGCTAACTGATCTTGGAAAACAGCTTTTCCAATAAAGACCCAGTGGCCAGGAACTGCTGGATACACTTTCTTTAGAGGAAGCAGGAAAAGCAGAAGCAGGAAGATCTATGGCAGCACATCCATTATTTGCAAAAGGAAGGCCCAGAAAGGCTATTTGCTTTGTTGCCGGCTAATAAAGATGGACGTTTGTGGCCAGCCCAGGAGCAGATGCGTCCACAGCAGCCCAGCAGATCTAATGCATTCAAGGGGAGAGGAATAAAACCCTGAGGGGGAGCTGTTAGAGAGCCGGAGGTGGGGTGTGGCATCCTCTCTCCCCCCTGGTGAAGCCAGCTTGAAAACCTCTTGATTTCTTCACACGCTCCACTTCTAATTTAAGGCGTCTCCACCCAGTTTGGAAAACGCTGTGCCTCTGCACAGAGGGAGGAAAGAGCTTCCTAAGAGAGACTCAGGAAGAAGAACAAAGACCTCATTAGAATCCGTCACTTATTCTGACTACGCATTCCCAAGAATGTCTATTGATGATCTCAGGTACAAATGAAGTGGTAATTAAGGATACGATGCAAATGATTTTCAGCTTAGTAACTCTCCTTGTAATTGAAATTTACTAAATTAAGTCTGAGATTTTTTTAAACTGGGTCTTTAAAAAAAATTCCCCCAGTTATGATACCCACTCTCCTCCCTGCCACCCACCCCTCTGTAATGTAATTACTTAAAAATAAGATCCACAGTGGGGTTGACAGTGCCCTGCCTACGGATATGTTAAAGCTGGCACTCGCTCTCTGAAATGCTGGTCTCCAATAAACAATCCCCAAGAAGCAAATGAGGAGGGGCCTTGCATCAAGCTGCTGTTGTATTATCACACATGGGACAAGGAAACCGGACATAGGGCTGGTGGCATTGGCAATGCTGGACACAGATTTCTCAGCTTCTCTCTCCTGGTCCTTTCCTCTGATCTGGAGCGAACTGAGGACGGCTCAGTGGAAGGAGTGAACGATTATTGCTCTATTGGCGTAGGAGAGGAATTGGAATCTTTCCGAGGTCCTGACAAGGGTGCTGACTCGGGAGACGGAGGGTTTAGGGAAGATCAGAAAGCTGTCTCTGTTTTCTTAGAGGCCAGAGAGCCCAAGCTCAAACTGGAATAGCCCTGGGACACCTCCAAATCCTGTCCTCTGCCACCTGGTGCGACCACCGCTCGCCTTAGCTGGTTTCTCCCGAGCGGAGGGCCATGCCCACCAAGCTCAGTCAGCCGGGTGGGAAGCAAGAGAAGCCTTGTGGCCTGAGACCGGGACCCCGGAGGTGCTCCAACCTCCCCCTCCTCACCCCCACTTTGGCCCTTGTCCAAACAGTAAAGAGGACTGAAAGTTGTCCGGAGGATGTCTGACCTTCCAGAAGAGCACATTAGCTGTTTCATGGAACTCAGATGAAAACACCTGTTTGCCTTTGAGATCAAGCTCCAGTTTCCTCAAGAGCAACCAGCAGAATTGATGTGGGAGAACAGGAGCGAGTCCCCTACAGCTGCCTCCTTCCTTCTCTTCCCCTCCCCTCACCGCCCCACCCTCTGGGCACACAGCTTCCTGAAACACCTGGAGTTAATTGGCCCTCACGGTCCGAAGTCCCAGGCTGCAGTTCCATCTGAGAACTCAGTAAAACGCAGCTCTCTGGCAGAAAGCACAGGCTGAAGGAAAATGCTTCCTCCCACTGACCCTACCCCTTTATTTAAAAAAAATTTTTAAATGAGATATAATTGATATATACTAGTGTATTAGTTTTAAGTGTGCAACAGTGATTCGATATGTGTATATATTGTGAAATGATCAGTACGATAAGTCTAGGTAACTTCCTTCACCTCACATAGTTACAATTTTTTTCTTGTGATGAGGACTTTTAAGATCTATTCTCTTAGCAACTTTCAAATATACAACACAGCATTACTAACTATGGTCACCGCACTGTGCATGACATTCCCAGGACTTATTTATTTTATATCTGAAAGTTTGTTCCTTGACCCCATTCCCACCCCTTTACATTGTGTGTGTATGTGTGTGTGCGTGCGCCTCTGTTTTCTCTCCATCAGTTCCCATCACTAGTGTTTGAAACTTTAGTAAATGTTTAGCCAAACAACTTCTGTTGGCAGAGACAAGCAGCAGAGTTGTTTCTGGAGAGCGTAATAGGTGTTTGTTCCGTTAGTAAATCAGATTTTAAAAAAAGACAGGCAATAGCAATCTCATCTACAGATAAGCTCGCACTTAAAACACTGGCCTGAACTAACATGGGCGTGTTTTCTGTTGGGTCCCAGTGCCCAGTATGGGGCCTGGCACATGGAAGGTGCACAATAAATACTGGCTGGATGAATGAGTGAATAAATGACTCATGTTCACAAACTTTTAGTAGCTTCTCAATGGTACAGGGGAAATGCCCTAATTCTAGAATCTGGTATTTAGGATCCTGCAATCAGACGCCAGCCCACCTTGCCTGCCTGGCCCCCTCAGACACTCTCTGCATGCTGACCGCACTAGGCCAGACATCAGAATCACCTGGAGGGCTTGTTAAAACACACCCAGCAGGGGCGCACCCCTGGAGTTTTTGAATCAGCAGATCTGGGGTGGGGTGGAGGATTTGCCTTACTAACGAGTTCCTGGATGCTGCTGGTGCTGCTTGTCAGGAACCACACTTTGCCCACACCTCTCCATTGCCACCAAGGGCACCCCTCCCCCCTGCATCCCTCCAGTTGGTCAAGGTCAAATGCTACCTTGTCACCAAAATTGAATAGGCGAGCAGAAACTGCTCCTTGACCCTTCCACACCTCCTAATACTACAGACCCCTGCGCCCTCCAGGACACTTCTTATTTTATCTGTTCAGCTGTATCTCCCTGACCTTGCAGGTCTACAGCTCCTGCTTCCCTTGACCCACAGCTGCCCGATCTTCTGCTTCACTCTCCACGTTTTGGAATCCCACTCACCCTCTGATGCCAGCAGAAACCCCACTCTCCCGGCCTTTCCAACCTCTCAGTAGAGAGCGCCACCCCGTGGACTTGGAACCATATCTTCCATGACACACTGACTTCTCCCAGTGCATCAATTTTCTCACCTCCCTCACTCTGATGGAGCTCCTTAAAGGCAGGAGGCAGGTCTCAAGCCTTTTCAACTCACCCCTTAAGGGCCTTGTGCAGTGTGGCCTTATAACCGGAGTGAACTAAAGACATGTTCCTTGCCTGCTCAGATTCCTTCCGCTCACTGAGACCTTAATAGGGAACTTAATAAAGTACCTGATACTGCACTCACACCGGGGATCCAAAGGTGACTAAAACACAGAAAGTGCCCTGGTATTAATATCTGTTTTCCAGTTTAAATGTCACTGCTCATTATGCCCGCTTTGCTTTCCTTCCAGCCCCTGGCCTGGGCTGCGACTGACCTACAGAGACCACTGATGTCCTTCCTCATCTAAACAGGTGAGGGGTCCCCATCACTAAGACACAGTTCCAAGTTCTCGGCTTACTTGTTGTCTCTGAGACTCGGAAGGGAAGGGTGACTTTCGGTGGTGAGCCAAGTGATGTGACTCATCCAGGACAGGTGAGAGGCAGATGGAAGGAGACTTTCTGCAGCCTGCTGAAACATCAGTGACTAAGACCCAGGGAATGTACCACGAACATTCTCAGTTCTCAGTTGTGGGCACCTGAAAGGGCAGTGCCTCACCCCATCCTCCTGTCGTTCGGGCTTACAGCTTCATGCCCTCACAGCCTCATGATCCTAAGAGTATGTTATAGAAACCAACTTAAGCAAAAGGGGAACTTTTTGCTCACCTTTGTGTCTTAACTCAGGGAAGCTCATGGAATTGAATAAGGAACTATTGCATAGGAACCCCGATTTAGGGACCAAAACTGGTCCCAGGTATGCCAGGACCCTCTCTCTGTCCACCCAGCTTTCATTTCTGCACATTTTTTGCATGTTGGCCTAACTCTCTCCTGCCACAGGTGGGAGAAAGGGTACCACGATCAGCCCAGTCTGGGTTCCACGCCTACCAAGGCCATGTGAAATGGGAGGGGGACTGTTCCCCAAAGGAGAGATGGGTGTCAGGCAGACCAACATCAGAGATCCACTACAAATAGTTATGTCTTACAACATTCCAGGCACTGACTTAAGTGTTTTACATACATGATCTCATTTGATTCCGAAGCTGATTCTATGAGGCAGGTCCTATATAAGACATTTGCCTTTCTTTTTTCTTTTTTTTTTTTTTTTAATATTTATTTATTTGGTTGTGCTGGGTCTTAGTTGCGGCAGTCTGGCTCCTTAGTTGCAGCTCGCCCACTCCTTAGTTGTGGCATGCGAACTCTTAGTTGAGGCATGCATGTGGGATCTAGTTCCCTGACCTGGGATCGAACCTGGGCCCCCTGCATTGGGAGTGTGGAGTCTTAACCACGCGCCACCAGGGAAGTCCCTGCCTTTCATACAAAAGAAAAGGCACGACACAAATTGTAGCTAGGTCCTTTCTGCCAGCTCCAGTGTTGGGCTTGGGACACTTGGTAAATATGGTCTGGAAATGAGAACACATTTTCTTTGGAAATAAACACATTGCTTAGGAAGAGGACCTGTAAACCAATGTTTTAACTCTGGTTGTCTCTATATCAGTAGCTAAGAGGCTAAGACCATAATGTTGTTTATGTTTCCAGTTGTTAATTCTGGATAACTTAAATCTCTCTACTAAGCTACCAGCTCTCTGTGAATCTACATTGAAGGGATGTAAGTCTCATCATGGAATTTCAAAGGGGCTTCCTTCCCTGTCCCATCCAGTCAAGAATACACATCCTTTGGGATAACATTTAAAAGGACAGTCAGATTAGATCAGGATAAGGCATGGGATTCTCTCTCCAGCCAGAGGGTATCTGCCATCCGGAGAGGTTTTCATGGGTCCTGGGACCCCACTCAAAGAAGACCCTCTCCTCTCTGCTTTATTTCTATAACCAGTTCTTACCTGTGCTTCCTTCAAGAAGAAATGGGCTTTGAGACTTGCTCACAGCTTTACCACTAAGAGAAAATGGATCATAACATACCCTGGTCACCGCCTGCTCGAGAGGTCCCGTGTTCCACCAGGGGTGTGGCTCTTTGGGTCCCAAGATTCTCCAGGGCTAAGAGCAACCTCTCCAGTGTTCGTACTAGACTGTGAACTTCATGCAGTTGTAGACTTGGCCTCTTATGTTCACCATCACATCCTGACTCCCAGCACAGTGGCTGGCACACAATAGGTGCCCAATAAATGTTTGTTGAATGAATGAATGATATTCCATTCTCAAGTGATGCCTTATGTAACTACTGAAATTAGTTGGTGACGATGAGCCAGGGTCACTGTGCTGGCCACTGTAGTTATAAGCAGAGGGGACCATCTTTTTTAGTTTCAAAATAAGGACCCAAGTTTGTCAAAGACACTCACCACTGGTCAGTCCTGAGGGTCCTACTACTTTGGTTTTCATCAATGCAAATGCCAACTCTTTTGGTAAATATTTTCATAAATTCTCTATAATACTCTGCCATGTATTTGTTCAATATAAACATACTGGTCACAAACTTCAAATCTGGGGCAAAGAACATTCAACTGAAGTCAGATGACCAGAGTTCACCAGTTCTATCTCCACTAGCAAGAGCTAATGTTTACTGAACACTTACTATGTGCCTGGTGCTTTTATGCATGATCTCATTTAATCTTCAAGGAAATACTATGTAAATGATGCTATAAACATCTTCATTTTACCTATGAGTGATGTGGGGATTCTAGGGCATGAATACATAGTTCAGTGCCACATAGCCACATGGTAACTAGGGCAATCGAGGCTATAATCCATCTGTCTGACTTCCATGCTGGTGTTCTCTGCAGCAATTCACGCTGTAGCCTTGCAAGTCATTTAACCTCCCGAGCCTCACTTTTGTCTTCCTTCTAATGGGTATAAAAATCATCTCACGGGATAAATATTATGTTGCTACATTGTGTAAACTGTAAAGCACCACTTACCTTTTAACATCGTTATTGTTCCAAATTCAACACGAAGTGTTGGAAGCCAGCAGTACACTGATAAATGCTTTTTTTCCCCCCATAGTCATCTTGCCAATGCTTCATTCATCAACAAACTTTACCAAACACCTGCTTTGTGCCATTCACACAAAGATGAATGAGGGTGTCCTTGCCCTCAGGGGACTCACAACCTTATGAGCATTTCCATTGCTTAATGAGGCTCAAGGTTGGATCTACACTCACCCCAAGAGTCACCATTGCCTGATAGCATCCTATTCCTCTGGAAGAAAGGCAAAGGTGAAGTTTGAGCCTAATGGTCGGACCCCTCCTACAAATGATGGTCCAACAGATTGTTTAATCGGTTCAAATAGCTCCTTGCTTTCCTGGCCACATGACCTTCGGTAAATTACTTGACCTCTTTACAGCTCAGTTTCCTTGTCTTTTAAAGGGGGTGATAAGGACAATTTTTAGTAATATGTGTACAGAGTTTAGTTCAGTGCCTGGCATGTAGCAAACGTTAGCTGATGTACAGCCAAAGGCAGTGGGAACAGCAATACTGGCTGCTGCGGGGACGAGTGTATGAGCATGTGAAAGGGGACACAGCGGCCATTGCCTAGAAGGAGGGCAGATCCTTAAGGAAGGGGGAGGGAGATGCACCCCCTCCTCAGTGAATTGGGAGGGGGCATTTGGAACGAAGCATCAGCACCATTAGACAGCCCTCACTTACACAAGGTAGCCAGAGAAAAAAGGGCCAAAGCACCAAGTAATAAAATCTGAACGCCTTTTCCACACTGAAAACTATTGTTTGTTTGCAGGTAGAGAGTATCAGGTATTTGTGTTATGCTTTCAAATTCATCATCTCATTAGATCCTCAAAATACCCCCCACCCACCAGGCACACATGAAGAAAATGATCACCCCATTTTATAGATGGTGAAATTGAGATTCATGCGGTGAAGCCGTTTGTTTGAGGTCACACCGTTAGGAGTGATGGAATTGAACTAACACCCAGTGCTCAGTTCAGGGTTCAACACCATCTTCCCAAGCAAATCTTTGCGGAGAAAACTGAAAAAATGTGGACGCACATCTGAGTCACCTGGAGAAGCTTTAAAACTCCAGATTCCCAGGCCTTCCTGAGACCTACTAAATAAGAATCGATATGTTACAGGAGCTCAGGAAGCTCCCTCAGGGGAGTTGATGCAGTTGGGCTGGCGGCGTGGACTGGTGTCTGGAAGCCAGTCGCAGAAGCAATAATGCTGTGTTTGTGGCTGTAAGAGGGTTTGGAGGCACATACCCGCCCCAGGCAAGCCTCTGGCTGCTTTGGCCAGGACAACTGCAATAGCCCACCAGCTGGGGTTACACCCATCAACAATGCTGCCACTTCTCTTGCCCTGCCCCGTCCACTTTCCAAATGCAACTAGCGTGAGCATGCCTCTATCCCCCACTGACCCATATGCTTGCAAATCCTGCTTAAACCCTCCTGAGTTTTCCCAGACCCCTAGCCTGACTGACAAACACTGCCTGATTCCACTGCATTATCCACCACTCTCTGTTCCTCACAAGCCTTCTTTCAGTCCCTAGAAATGCAGAGATCCCCTCCTACCACAGGGCTTTTGCACTGCTGCCACCTGCAATGCCTAGGGCTCCCCATCCTACTGCCCCACCCCTTCCTCTAGTTAACGCCGCCTCCTTCTAATCTCATCATTATTTCATCAGGGGAGTCTTCCTTAACCCCCATCTAGGGCAGAGTCCTCTGTTACATGTTCTCTTAGAACCAAGTTCCTTTCCTCAGCACTTCTTGTCACTGATTACAATTGTGCATGAAGAGTGTGGCTGTTTTATTTAGGTCTATCTCCCTTCACCACCGGCCGTGGAGAGGCGAGATCTTGGAGAAATCTGTCTCCTGTCTGCCCCGCTCATCAATGCCTTCTCATTGCTGGGGACTCAGTGAACACGTGTGGAACCGTGTTACATGATTTATATAATAGGACGGGCCAGGAGCCTGCTGCCTCCACCTCACCATCCCCAGGAGGTGGGACATTTGAAAGAGGCCTGTGTGATGAAGCCACTTTGACATTAGTGCCCCGTCAAAGTGCAAAGTCTCGAGGTTTTATTGCCAAGTAACACGCACAACAGACACTCCCGGCTTTGTGCTGCTCGTAACCCCCAACCCTGACCCTGAGGGACTCCCACAGTCTTCTTGATCTCTGTTTGGGTTGAATTTTTATGAGGTGAATTATTTTTATAACCAGAAAAGGCCATAAAGAGAATTTTTTTTTCTCATTATCCTATCAAGCATTGTTTACTTTTTTTTTTCACACACACACACACACACTGTGTTTTATTTTTACAAGAGAAAAATAGACTGACACCAAGCATTGTAAATGGATGACCACAACAAAAGCAACAATGATTGCAATTACCAAACACGAAACACACTCATACTATGTCATAATATTGACATTCAGTCCAGTAATCCTCCACTGTAACAGCTCCTTTACTTTGCAGTGAAAATTGATTTGTATGTTCTTTGCCTCTGAGTCCTTGTGGGATTTTTTTTTTTTAATTCAAACAGAAAGTCACAAAAATTATACTCATCCTCATCAGTTCACTCAGTCCCATGTAATTAATTTTTTTTATCTTGATCTTTTGTTAGCACTTTTATGAGTTCATCAGTTTTTCATTAGAGTTCTGAAAATGCTTATTCATTCAGTTCAGCAGTACAGTTACCAGAAACCTGTACTTGTCAGAGTCTTTTCTATGAATTCCTTGAAGATGAACCCCTCTTATAGGAACATATTTGCAAAAGCATCAGAGTACACCCAGAACTGTCTGTAAATGACAAAAGACTTAAAAATGACCACAGTTAAAGATTTGAGGAAAGTTCATAATAGTGCAATTGACAAGGAAATTTAGTTATTTCTGAGATATACATTTTAAAGTAATAACTAGAATTATGACTTATAACATTATACCAGAACATATAAGAGTTTTAGAAATTTCACATAATGTCTGAAATATTTATATTAACATATTTCCATACAAATAACCCAATGAAAGTTTAGTATTAGTTGTTTTGTTTGTTTTTTTATATTGCAGGTTCTTATTAGTCATCAATTTTATACACATCAGTGTATACATGTCAATCCCAATCGCCCAATTCAGCACACCACCATCCCCACCCCACCGCAGTTTTCCCCCCTTGGTGTCCATATGTCCATTCTCTACATCTGTGTCTCAACTTCTGCCCTGCAAACCGGCTCATCTGTACCATTTTTCTAGTTTCCACATACATGCGTTAATATACGATATTTGTTTTTCTCTTTCTGACTTACTTCACTCTGTATGACAGTCTCTAGATCCATCCACGTCTCAACAAATGACTCAATTTCGTTCTTTTTTATGGCTGAGTAATATTCCATTGTATATATGTACCACAACTTCTCATAAAGAGAATTTTTAAAGTCTGCCAGAACTGGGTAAGACTCTAGGGCTACATTAGTTTTGTCTCCAAATATCATAAGTTGGGAGGAAGCATAATGTATTTAATGTATGTCTTTAATAGAAAGTATTTTTAAAAGCCCTAGAAATTTCATTGACGTTTTTCTGGGCATTCTGAAGTAAGAAAAAGAGATAATGTTATGGTTCAAAGGTCCTCACTGTCCCCCACACAACAGTGTGTTGTTACCTTTGAGGGATGGAACAGAGAATTTGAGAGGCAGACCATTAAGATATAAGCGAACGCTCGGAGAAGGGGCAATTGCTGTCTGTCTGGCTGAGGGCGCCTCCTGAGATGAGCAGAGCAAACCCAGGAGCCTGATTCTCTGTGCCAGGTGGTGCCAACCCTTCCCCCTTTACGCTCCCCCTTTCTTGGCCCTCACTTTCCTCCACTGCATCCTTCCCTATCCCCTGCCTCACCCCAAACCCTGCCCTGCAGAAAGGAAGGCCAGGGATGGAGTGAGATTATTTGATTTTGCACAGCATTTGTTACTTTTTAAAGCCTGAAGATTTAGTAGGTGTTTCTGTTTGGCTCTGTTAAAGGATAAAATGACTGCATTTGAATTTCACTCACCGGAGCTGGTTCCTCCCCTCTGCCTGCAATGACCCTGGATTCTGGCTCACTTCTGGCTTCTTACTGGTAAGAATCTCTTTGACTGTTCGGTTAGTAGAAAGAAATATCAGATAGCTGTTAAAGAATTCATGCTTTTAGTTGGGTCTGGAGGTCACAGCAGAAGGCTGCTTTGGCAGGAGCAGAGCAGTTAAAAATGGCAAGAAGGTCAGGGGACCCAGCCCCAGCTCAGTCAGGCAATTCTCATCTCCTTTAGTGTCGGTGGCTCTTACCAAGTGACTTTTCTCCCTTTATCTCTGATGGGCCAGATCCTATGGTATCCCATCTGCTAACCTGTCATTGAGTTTTGAGCATTGGAATGGGAGTGGGTGATGGAAGGAAGAAATTTTAAGCACACCAGATTTTTGGAGAGTCAGAGGAAAGAATTCTTCCTGGATTTAATGATCAGGTGGGCTGGGAGACTGGCAGGCAGATAAAAAGAAATGTGGTGGACTGGTGTACCCTTCTGGTTCTTCTCCACAAAACCACTGTACAGAAATCTGTAAGCGTTTATGTGACCAGCCCTTATTCTGAATTGTATATGTCTACCACTTGATTATGATTCTGTTGGATGGGTTGATGGATGGATGGATGGGTGAATAACAGCTTTACTCTCAGTATTCATCCACTGCAGCAGACACTGTCAATGCCTTGCCCATATTATCTCTACACACCAAAGGCTGCTTATTTCGCATACCTGCCACTCTGTCTCTGAGAGCCTTTACCTGGCCAGGGGAGCACATTAGGCCTGGGAGCCAGAAGAGGAGAGTTAATGTTCTAGAAGTAACCCTCAACCCATGGTGGATGGGGACTTGGTGGATAACGAGCCCAGCTTCCTTGCATCTCAGTTGGGGTGACCGAGGCATGTCTGCATTGTTGCATGACAACCCAGTTGCCCTCAGTGGTAACTACTTAATTACATATCCTTTTTAGCCTTTCTTTCCTTCCTTGTCTCCCTTCTCCATTGCCCTTCCAATGTTTCCTGGGATCACCTTCCAAATGAACTACTTGTCCTGAAATCCTTGTTTTGGAGCACGAGTCTGTGGGAACCCAAACTAAAACCTCCAACTTACTGATTGCTCTGACATATCACTGAACAGTCCCCAGGGGTCACCCTTAATCTTCTATCTGCTTCCTAAAAACAAGAATAATCTAGTTGGAAGAATAGTGACATTTAGCCTCGTTGGAATAGTATTAAACCCTGTCAAAGTGCAAATTCACTAGATATTATTGCCAAGTAATGTGCACAGCCAAACTTCCCCACCTTTGAGCTGTCAGTAACCCCCTCCCTGACCAGAGGGACTCCCACAGCCTACTTGATCTCTGGTTTGAATTTTCATGCAGTGCATTATTTAGCCCACACCTAATTGGAATAGTATTAAACTCATTCTTAATTAATTCTCTCTGGAAACTCTCATCTTATTAAGTATTTAACAGAACTTCAGTTTCATTACTGAAGCTGATCAGAATCTGTTATTTAAGGACTGAAAGAAGGACGAATGTCAGACCCACAAGCCCATTTTCCTGGTCAACCTTCTCGGACAACATGGTTTTCCCATCTCTAAGGCAGTCAAGTTTGTTAAAGGAACAGTCCTTTTAGCTTTTCTCTGATTATTAAGTTTCTAAATTCTCTACAGCTCCTCAGAAAACTTTTGATAGTTTCAAGCAACACTTTAAAGTGATGATTCTCTGCCCTAGGTGTGCATTGGAATCACCTGGGGAGCTTTTATTTCCAGGGACTCTTGGGACCCACTCCAGACCAGTCAAATGGCGGTGTCTGGGCAGCAGTAGTTTTAAAGTTCTCCAGGGGGTCCTAATGCGCAGCTAGGGCTGAGAACCACTGATTTAAGGGGCAGAGCTTCCGAGGCAATGAATACCAGCTGCCCCGGGAGCTGCAGCTCTGGGCAAAGCAGAAAGGGTTAAGAGTGTCATAGATGGCAGCCTCACGTGACAGCACACATCCTAATAATCCAGTCTCTGCAAGTGTGGCCCCTCCACGCTTCACTCCACCTTCCACTCACGCTTTGCTCCCTGCGCTTGAGCCAAGAGGCCTCAGGAAGCCTCTCAACAAGCCGCCCACGCTCTAAGGAGAAAACATCCACTATGCAAGGCAGTAACCTTTTGTTCCCATCAGAGAGCAAAGAACTCTGCTCCCCAAGGAGATTTCAAATCAGGAATTTTATTTTCTCGTTTGAAAGTTTGTGCAGTTGAGCCTCATGCATTTTCATTTCTCATGCATTTTCATTTCCCTGTCTTCCAATCTGGGTAATTTGTGCTCCTGGCTGAACCTTCGGGTATTTTCTCAGCCCTGGTGGATGTGGCTGCTTTTATCCCTGGGGCGTCATTCTAGACAAGGAGTTCCTCATATTCCCAGAAACAAAGAAATCCAAAAAAGAAAAAAAAGGAGGAAAATGGAGCCTACAAGCTGTGACATCAGTCTACGACTGGCCTCTAGTAAGCCAGGGCCTTGGAGGACTTCTTTAAGCTTGATAATGCTCTCTCATAAAACGTTAAGAAACCACAGTGACCATCTGGGACTCCAAGCCAAATGGTAACACAATTTAATTAAGTAGGTCCGTGAACTTTCCAAGATGTTTGTAGATTTTGGTGTGTACATGCATTTTTCTGAGGAGACAGTCTCGAATTCTCATACGGGTAATGTGACCCCACAAAGTTTAAGAATTAACGATTTCATGCTTCCTCCCTCTTTCGCAAGAGCCGAAACACAGATGTTTGACCTCAGGGACTAATTGCTGAAACTTTCAAACACCCTTGGCCTCCTCCCTCACCCCTTTACCATCCAGGGGCTCGGGAATGTCATAGCATGTAAATTCCTGGTCTAGAGAAAGGGGATATAAGGTCACAGAGCACCTAGAAGCAAAGGGTCAAGGGACAAAGTGACCTGGCTCTGAGGGTCCAGCAGTCCTTCAGCATAAAGACCTGGCATGGATTCTCAGGTGGCCCACGAGTTTCCCAGCAAATATTGTCCAAGACAAACGTACCTGCAGGCTGAGGGCCGAGTTAGTCAGAATAACCTCCCTCTCTTCTGCAAGTAAGTGTGGTTATTTTCTTTCCATGAATTCTTAAAAAGGCTTGAGAATGTGGTCATCTGTCACTGTCAGGCTTTCCCCTGCATCAAAGCGGACACTAATGAGTGGAGGGAGAGAGAGCTGGAGCCCTCACCCTGGCAGACACTTCACTCCCTCACCTTGGCCAAGTCTCATCTCCTCTGTTATGGGGAAGTGATTAATGATGTCTCCCCATCAGGGAGGTGGCGCAGGACTTTGTAACTAAGTTCCACGGAGGGGAGGGGAACCGTGAGTGTGGATGAGGGCATGGCGGGTAGGAGGCACACAGGGAACCGACATCTCGTGACTGTCTACTTGTGCCAGGCCTGTGTTAGATCCAAGGATACTGCAGGGTGAACAGCTAGCTGCAGGGCATGCTCAAACGAGAGGGCAACCACAGCACAGAGCCATACTGGACAAAGTCCCCAACCCCAAGGGACTTACTCTTGAAAGGGGCAGAGTAAATCTTTATACTGCTGGTGACAGTGACTGCCAGTCGTGCCCCTTTCTCCTCTAGCAGCACTGTCCAGTAGGACCTTCTGTGATGATGAAAATGTTGTATATCCACCCTGTGCAATGCCGTCACCATGAGCTACATGTGGCTGTTGGGCACGTGAAGTGTGGCTAGGCTGACTGAAGAACTGAATTTGAAAGTTTATTTGATTCTTTTAGATTTGAATAGCCACATGGGGCTAGTGGCTACCAGTATTGAACAGTGAAGTTCTGGAGTAGCCCCAGTTTTTAGCTGGGCACACGGTCACTTGAAATAAAGACTGTTTCACAGCCTCTCTTGCAGGCATGTGATAATGTTTTGGCCAATAGATGTGAGGGCACGTGGTGTAAGTGACTTCCACATTATGCCCTAGAAGAAAACGGCTTCCCCTGGCTTTCTACTCCTTCTTGCTGGGTGGAGTGGAAGGTAGCCATGTGCCATCTGGAACCAGGTGATGAAGACAACACCTTAGGGACAGCAGAGCAATCAGATAGAAGGAACCTGCATCCCTGAGGATGACTTCAGGTAGCAGAGTCCCAAGTCCAGCTCAGACGTCTATGTGTGGAGAAGCTAAGATTCCATTCTTTTAGCCACTGTTATTGTGGGTCTCTGACATCGAGCTGCACCGATATCCTATCCTAACCAATATACTGTCCTCCTCTCTCTTACAGAGATTGTGGGGAACAAATGTCCTAGTTATAACTAGTTATAACTTTGATCATGTGATTGCAAAGCTTCAGGTCTTCATGCAGCTTAAGGGCAGAACCCCGAAGTCAGAGACCTCTGCTTAGCAAAGCACCTTGGTGAGCTGGTAGATCTGCAAAGGTAGACGTGAGCTTAGTTGGGAGCAAGGGATGGAGAGCTAGATGCTATGCATGAGAAAGAAATTAAAATCCGGAGAAGACTGGCCCCTACAAAGGGAAGAAAGTCCTGGAGAGAGGAGAAGGATGGACCTGAGAAACAGCATCAAGATGGGCCCAAGGGATGGAACAGCCAGCAGGAAATTTCCCCAGGTGGCAGTAATTGATGGGCTTTCACATCATTGAGATCTGCTGTTCCTGTTGTCCCTATAACCTCTCCATTGCTCCAAACACTGTTATACACCACAGCTTCACGTTGTGCTTCGGAGACAATGAAGGATTTAGGGCAGTGTCCAGCCTGGGACAAAACAGTGGGGAGAATGGAGCAGTTCTAGGAGGCAAGACACACAGTAGCTCAAGAGTGCAGTGGAAGCAAGAAATCTGAAAAAAGAGGTGACTAGGAGATAAGTAAGCTCCTTGTAGGGAGGGGCACGCTGTCTTCCACCACATGTGGGATGGGGTCCTTGCCACTCTGCTTGATGCTGGAGAAAAGTGTCACCCCAGAAGTCTGTGATATCCAGGCAGCTGACACTGGTTTTGTGGTTCCCTGTGGCACTATCTTTCCTCCTGGCCAGCTCCCAAAGACCTGACAGCCAAGCAGAGAAGAGAAACAAATGTTTTCTTCATGCTTGCTCTGCATTGGCCTGGATGAAAGGAGATCTCCTCCTCTTAAGTCTAGAGCACACAGTCATTAGGAAGAGTGAGAAAATCTGTAATTGGTCAGAAGGCCAAGATGGAATGGTGAACCTGGTGTTTGGAGACATAGGGAGCAGGAGCTTGGGAATTCTGGATTTGAGATGGGCCAGAGCCCTACGTCTCAACTGACTCCTGAGGCAGAGCATGTAACACTTGCAGAAAAGTGTTTGCCGTTGTTACTGCTAATAGTAACACTTGTGTTCAACATCCAAATATACTCTGTTGACACTTGCTCAAGTGATGGAATTTTAGGAGCTGTACCTGGGGCAATAGAAAGGTGACAGGTTTCTATGGTAACCCTCCTGAATACGGTCCTATCATTATCTTTAGTCAGGTCAAGGCATAGACTGAAGGTTGGGATCCATTGGGAGAAAAACACTTGGGGATAATAATCATTGATGTTTATTGCCTTCTATGTGCCAATATTATTCTAAACACTGTATAGTCTATATATTCTTCACAACAAGTCTATGATGCATTTTAACAGATAAGGAAACTGAGGCTAAAGCAGATTAATAACTGGTGCAAAGTCACACAGCTAGTAAGTGGTCTGGCAGGGATCTGAACCCAGGCCAGCTGCCATCAGAGTCCACACACTTAGCCACTACCATTTTCTGCCTCTTTGCTCTGTGGGTGCTGTACTTGGGCCTTGGGTGCACACAACCCTTCAGAACCTTTCAGAGCCCTTCCACGAGCACAGAACCTAGAGCAGAGGACCATAACCTCAGATGGCAAATATCCTGTGAGGAAACCACATGGCTATTAATTAAGGTGCAGCTTAGAAGGTTTTGTTTTTGTTAGTTACATACATCTGTTTATCAGCTTAGTTACTAGTCACATCATAAAAACCATAAAAACAGTGTTTCCAGAGCATTTCTGTTATTTGACGTTTCAAGAAGTTTGGATACCAGGCAAACAAGAATTTACTGTAATTCGAACAATAAAGGGTCATTTTTCAACCTCAACTTTAACTTTACTGAACATGTAGCTCCCTCATCTTGTTATTTGTTGCCTGCCAAAATAACGACACCCATTTTTATTAACTTTTCCATTTAGTGGGAAAATATTTCATTTAAATATACGTGGATAGTAGTTCTGTTGAATACAAACCTTAATGAAGCTCATTTTGAAGCATAGCAGAGTATCTGATTGAAGATTGTATACATGGTATATTTCTCTATGTCCTTTCTTAGGTTAATAAATACCTAGAGACCAGCTTAACTGTCACCTTGACTCTTTTATTGCATACCTATCCAAGTACCTAATGATTCTGGAAGAAGACAATTTCTTCTATTTTGAGATAGCGTCTCTAACCCTAGAATTAAAATTTGAGGTTTATCTGATACTGACTTTGCATGGTCAAAAAATACTATGGAGATGATGACATTAATTTTTAAAGAGGGATGTCCAGGATGGTCATCCTGTTATATAAAATCTGTATTTTAAATTTGTAATGCATCTTCAGTTCTGTATTTTGGCATATATTGAACCCATATAACTCCATTGGTAGAAAGCAAGGAGAAGGTTTTAAATTTTTCTGTTATATTAGCAGTTACATCAGATGTTGTAAAGGAGAAGATAGACTTGAGCAGCTTGTAAAAGTAATGCATTTGATTTTCATTTTGTCAGATTTGTAGAGTGATTTGAGGATTTAACCTCATCCTAAAAAGGCTCTAAGTGAGAAGCATGTCAGTTGTATTGAAAAGGGCCTCAAAAGAGCTTCTCCCTGCAGGATTCAGAACTTGTATGGTATCATCAGCTAATTCAGTGCCACTGGTGAAATCTGGTTTCTCAGATAAAACAGGATCCCAAGAATGACATTTACAAACTGTGTGTCTAGCCAGTTTGGAGCAAGAATTCGCACATTCACACTGCAGTCCTCACTGCTGGCACAGACCAAATTGTGAACATTTTTAGCATGAAGAGCTGGCACTTAGCTCTGACCCCTGTGGCTAGAGCCTGTGAAGAAACAGATAAGGGGTTGTACAGTTTGCTGCTAATAACCATGTTCTCTTGACACTGTGGATTTTTGCACAGAATTACCCAGAAGGCATACAAAATGCTCCTTACTTCAGTAAAACCCCCTGTGAGTGAAAAATACATAGTGATCATTGGAGAGATTGGAGTTTCCTTTTTCTAAAGTTTTTGGAGCGGACTCCTAAGTTTCTTCCCACCCAGGGAAAAACTGCTACAGCACTTAGGGGGAAAAAAGTAAAATTTGTTTGTTTTCAGTGTGAGTCATGACAAACCTAGGGATTAGAAACTTAGGAAGAGGAAAACTTATCTGAGTGAGGATAGTAGCCAAAAAACTCAGAGCAGGGTTGGACAAAAGATCCTTTTCAGACGTGTGTGTCTGATGATGTTGGGATACCCTGCACCCAACTACCCACACTTTGTTGGGCTACACGATGCCTCAAAGGCTCACACCAGTCTCCTTTTAGGTGAAGGTACATCTCCACAAAGTCAAGTAAAATGTTATCTGGAAGAAGGGATGTGTTAATCCAACATTGCTGATTTTCAGACTCTCAGAGTCCCTAAGGGAGAGACTAAGGATGGGTAAGTCTGGAATGTGGTACTGAGTGGAGAAGGGAAAGGGGATCCAGTAATGGGTTCAGAGCATGAGATGGGCAGTGCCAGGCATGAAGGAGGACCTGGGTAGCCCAGGAAGCCTGGGTGCCTACGTTTTGGAAATAGGAGGTGAATAGAAGCAGATTATCCCTGGCTGTATCTCCACTGAGTCCTCATTGACTATGACACAGGTATACAGATACTTTAAAACCAGCTTTTCATAAGCTGTTGTTATGCAACGCTTGTCCTCCTCAGTCACAAAGCCTCAAACCTCGCTGCACCACACAGTGGTGTGACTCTTTACGTCATGTCTACGCAGTTCTGGTTTCAGTGTCTCTGCCGATCACAGGCATTCTGGATTGTTCACTTCCAAAGTGCTCTGAGCACAGGGGCAGCGGGGGTGCCTGAAATCAACAGAGGTTGAGACTCATGGCAACCATCAGCCCTGACCTGCTCACATGGATTTTCCTACCAGAGCTGCCCTTAATACCTAAATAAGCGGGTAACGTTTCCCCCTCCGGCCCCACTCCACCGCCTCCTGCCCTCTAATAGGGGCAGGAGGTGAGAGGAAAAATGTCAGTGAGTCTGAATTATCCTCAACCAGGACAATAAGCCCTGTAATAATCAGGAACCATTGGGGTTCCCCTAGATATTTGTTCAGCATCCTCCCTTCACGCTCTGCTTCGCAGATGCATCACTCATCAGGCCCTGAGTCATGGAAAATTTACCAGCTATTTTACCAGTTGCATTACTTCACAGTGGGTGGAAGCTTCCAACTGGCCTGTAGCCCTCCGAGGCTAAAAAACAAGCCTATTTTCTACCATGTTGAGCTTTTAGGCTCTAGCAGTTAATATACCTGAGCCCCAAAGGGCATCCTTAAAATAGGGGAGCTCCAGATAGTAGCCCTGACCCGTAGACTGATCTGTTTCTTGCCTAAATTTTAAAAGTCCAAGTCTGTCTTTCCCCCTCTTTCTGGGAAGCTGACCTAAACAAGTAAGGATGTGCTATAAATGTCTTTCAAGACTTGACTTGTAGGTTCTAATTATAATTAAGGCGATAATAATATTACTTTGTATTTTCACTGTGCCTTTCTTCCAAAGTGCTCCAAGCACTCTCAGCTGTGAGAGTCCGTTTGTGTCTACTTGCAGACTCTAATTACACCTTCTTTGGATTCTGGTTCCGAACTAATTTTCCTTCCCAGAGCCTGGGGCACAAGGTTTGTATCACCCGGGCTAACTGTCCTGGGTGTTTGACCTGCGCTCCACCTTGTTATCAGATGGAGAAGCTTTTCACCTGGTGGCTGAACCTGACCTTGCAGGGGGTAGGGTTCAGAAGCGCTGTGTGACTCCGTCCTGTCCCTTCCTGCCAGGATCTGGGAGCCTCTCCACTGGCGCCCTCGTTTCCCAGACTTCCTGGTGCCAGAGTGAGCTCGGCTTCCTGCCTCTGCCTCCAGGGACAGGCCTCTCCTTTAAACAGGCTGGAATCCTCACCCTGCCCTCAGTGGACTCTGCACCCTCCTTGTCCCAGCTCCAGGGCAGGGATGGGCTTGGGCCTGCTCATGTCCCTGTTACTTTGTGCCAGTGTGACTGGGGGCAAGTGTCACCCAGAAGCTTGGTTTTGTCTTCTGGGATCCCTTAAAACTTGTACTGTGGGTTCTCCCCCTGGCCCTGGAAGGAAACTCAGGCAGGCCCTCTGACTTTTCTGGTCTCTCTGAGCTAAAAAAAAAAAAAAGAGGCCTGTGGGCATTTAAGTCACAAAATAGAGTCTCAATCCAGAAATTAAAATGTCCAGTCCTATGTAATAATAAAAACTCTGAACCAGATTTAAAGTTGAGGCCTCTCCTGGCTTCTAGGTCAGGCCAACCATGGGAGGGAGGGCAGCTGTGTTTCACTTTCCTTCCCTACTTCTTCTCTTCCCTTAAACTGCTGACTGCATTTTCTGACCCCCACACTCCCAAACACACACACACACACACACACACACACACACACACACACACAGTTGGAGGAAAAGAGAGATCTGGAGAAGGGAGCAGGAAAGTTCTAGGAAAGGCCTTTTCAAGACTTGGCCAGTAGTACAGTTCAGTCTTCTTCAGAGACCTCCCCCCGTCAGCATCCCTGGGTTCTCTCACCTGTGGACCCCTGGACAACAAGATCTAGATCCCAGCAGTTGCTTATACTCCCTGGAAATTCAGTGATGTCTCTGCTTCTCTCAGCTGAGGTCCCTTTACCCCACCCCTAGATGACTCGGGGGGCAACATCCAAGTCTCCATGCTGGTTTTCTCAGCATACATGGTCTGCTGCCTGCATTCTTTGACCCACACCCATTCACCCAGTCCTGTCTCCTCAGTCTGCCATCAAGGCCGCTAGCCAGTCCATGTAGGTTTCCCAGGCTGGTCCAATCCACTGTGTCCCCCAAACTGAAGGTGACACGCATTAAGTTCTCCATAAGCTCCTCTATTGTGAGGGGAGGCACGTGCATCTCTTCCACTTGTGTGCAAGGATGATGGAGGTCCTCAGCATACCATCAGCTTTCTCTAAAGTTCTCAGTGAAAATCTTGCCTCTTAACTCACTTTCTTAGGTCTACTTTTAAGTTGGATGTTGAGAGGACATTAAGAATAATCTAACTGGGTTTTTTTCTACACCTTTGTACCTAATTTTTGAACTTTGAACTTTGTATCTCATGTTGAATCGTGGTTTCTTTGGATGTAGCCCAAATCTGGTAGGAGAGGGATGCATGAGCAGAAATCCTACCTGGCCTCCCTTTGGGATTTTAACACCACATGGTCCCTAGAGCATTTCCAAGTTGGAGCTTTTATGAACCCATGGTGTTAAATCTCTGAGGAAAATGGAACTAGGGTTTCTGTATGTGTTTCCTTGTGAAAATCAGTATAGCTGGTCCTCCTTGGCCTCCACCAAAATGTACTTAGGCTTTCCAACAAGGGCAAGAGACCCATGGTATTTGAGTCCATTTTACAAATGTATCTTGTGAATGCCTGATACCCAGAAGGAGTTTATCCCATTCAGTCTCAATTCACTTCCCTAATTAAGATAGCTCTGGTATGTCTTGGAATACCTACCCCTTCTATTAGTATCCTCTAGGTGTCTAAAAGAACAATTTGGAGAAGCATCTAGACATTTTGAAAAATGATGGTCAAAGACAATGCCCAGTATATTACTAATGTCCCTTCCTTATAAAGGTAACTATATGATAGAACACCTACTAAAATTCAGTACCAGAAAATATTTCTATCCATACTCTATTCTTACTCATACTTGTAAGCTTCCTTTTATTTGCCAGTGGGGAAATATATAACCTGATGTATTTCTCATTTTGCTTTGCCTACCAGGAAGCTCAGAACTAAATTGAATGTTCCATTGCAGTAACTAATTCATTCCAGGAAGCTGGTATGTCCATCTCATTCCACTTTCATTTGGTTTCCATCATTTCTTTCTCTCTTTAAATGTTTTGTTATATTTTTCTATATATTTTAACATTATAAACCACCTTCAGTCCTTTTCTTGAGGTCATCAGGATACAAATCCTAAATAAACATGAACAAAACTTATATTTGTTCATTCCTTCAAACATATTTATTGAGGGACTTCCCTGGTGGCGCAGTGGTTAAGAATCTGCCTGCCAATGCAGGGGACACAGGTTTGAGCCCGGGTCCAGGAAGATCCCACGTGCTGTGGAGCAACTAAGCCTGTGCACCGCAACTACTGAGCCTGTGCTCTAGAGCCCACGAGCCACAACTACTGAGCCCACGTGCCACAACTACTGAAGCCCGCACGCCTAGAGCCCGTACTCTACAACAAGAGAAGCCACTGCAAGGAGAAGCCCGCGCACCTCAACGAAGAGTAGCCCCTGCTCTCCACAACTAGAGAAAGCCCGCGCGCAGCAACGAAGACCCAACGCAGCCAAAAAAAATAATCAAAATGTTATAAATATATATATATATATATATATATTGATTGATTGATTGATTGATCACCTTCTATGTGCTCAGGATTTTGCAAGTCTTTCTCCAGAGGTGGAGAGGAGATGGCACCGCCAGCTGCCCTCCCTGCTCTTGGAACTTTAGCCAAACTGTAGAGAGAGAAACAATGGAGAGCAAGCAGATCTTCCCTCCCCTCATAGAGCTCACAAGGCAGCAGGTTTGCATGCAGGGGGAGGGGCGCTAGAAACTCAGGGCCCGGGGTCAAGAACCTGAGAAGGAAAGTCAGGAGACGATGGAATCATGGATGGAGTTATGGAAGCCAAGGGAAGTGCATTTCCAAAGAAAAGATAACCCTGCTACAAAGAGACCAAGGAAGACAAGAGCTGTGCCCACTCAGAAACAAGGTCATTAGCTACCCTGTCCAGAGCAGTTTCACTGGAATATTGGATGGGCGATAAAGAAGTAGAGACAGCAAGTGTAGACAATTCCTTCAAGAAGTTTGGCTGTGGCAGAGAGAGATAGGGTGGTTGCTGGAGGAGGGTGTGATGGCTGTGCTCAGAGTGGACTCAGCCCCAACAAGGAAGACCATCTTGATACCTTCAATGATTATTTGAATTTCTGTTGAGTTCCAAGTCTTCTTGTGCTTAGGATCAATACCAATTTCCCAGAAAACAGAGGGTGCCAGGATGCCTGGGCTATCAGGTCAAGGAGACAAGGAAGGGTGCAGGCACTTGAACTGCTAGCTGGTTGGCTGTCTTCTCTTCTCTTAAATATCATGGTGGCTGTGGCTAGTGTCTTCCCTGAGTACCCAAGATCCCAGGAGCATCTAAGGACTCTATTCCCGACTCTGACGTCTGGCGCACTTGGCTGCCTGTCCACAGCTGGCCTCCATCCCAGCCTTCCAAAATCAGCACAATCAACTCCTCCACACAGCAGCGGGAGAGGGGTGCCAACAAGCCCCATGAGCACAGGAGATATTATTGCACTATTGCAGCCCTGGGTTCAAGTCCCACCTGGCTCTGTGCTGGTTGCTTTCTTTATTTACCCTGCACTAGCTTGATTCATCTTAAGGATGGCTCCATGGACCTAGGGAAGCAGTCTGCATTGTGGTTTTAACGTTGTGAGCCGAAGAAAAGAGGCAAGGCAGACAGAAGGCCCATGCAAAGCTTTTCCAAATTCACTCTCCAAATTGATGAAAGAAAGGCGGTGACTTTCTCCAAAATCACAGTGACTCCATATGTAATGACATGACATTTCACCTCCCCTTCCTATTCTATCATGCACTTACCTTGTACATCATATCAACATTCAATCAACTCCTATTTTATAATGAGATCTTTGCAATTACTTGCATTTCTTTCTTTTTCTTGGCTGCTAGGAGGATCATATTTTGGTTTTATTTTCAGATATAGCAACTTTCTTGACTTTTTCAGTTGGCATAATCCCTTGTCCACTTTCTTTGGCTCTTTTTTTACTTCGCTCATATTTTATTTAGTTCCTGGATGTGACACTTTTGGAAGCTGCTTTATATCTTTTTTGAAAATGAGGTAGAGAATAAATAAAAATCAATAAACGATTATGCATCCCTTTGTTTTGTGAAGTCATTCTACTTTCAGCTTACACTCATTTGTGGTATAGGAGGGATCCTTAACCTGTTTTCAGCGATAAACTTGCTATTTCACTGAAGACTTCAGGCAGGTGTGTGTGTGTGTGTGTGTGCATGTGTCTAACAAGACACAGTATAGCATAACGGTTGAGAATGTGAGCTTTGAAGACAAACTGCCTGGGTTCAAATCCCAAATCTACCACTTACCAGCTGAGTGGCTTTAAGCGAGTTCCTTCACTCTGTGCCCCTCAATTTTAATTATGAGAGTAGTAATATTCACCTCATAATGTGATTGTGAGGATGAAATGCTAATACATTAATATATGTAAAGTGCTTAGAACAGGTGCTCAGTTAATGTTAATGATTATTGTTAATGTGGGGCAGGTAGGGAGGTGATGCCAAAAATCTAGGTCTTTCCTCCTGGGACCTTAGCCAAAGTGTAGAGAAGAAGGAGAGGGCTGGGCAGTGGTAAATGGCTTAGAGATCACTCAACTCTGCTCAGCAGGCCTCAGTTTCCTTGCTCTGCACACTCTTCTCCTAATTTCCCTGTTTTATTGGTGGGACCAAAAAACTCCAGAGGGAGCTGTGTCTATTCCTCAGTTTAATCCATCTCTTGAGCTTTTAATTCCAATGGTTTCATTTTTTATTCTAAGACTTTCAATTTGGTTCTTTGCTATTATTTATCAGTCACGGAGTCAGTGTTTATTGTTATAAAGTTATATGTGCTCATTGTTAAAAGAGGCAAATAGTCCTGTAAGGGGATCCTGTGTTCTCCTCCCCAGAGAAGTCACTTTCAGCTCTTTCAGCTGATTGTTTGGGGTTTACTCCTCCATCTCTAAATAACACATTTGTGTTGTTGTTTCTCATCTGCTTATTAGTTTGTTTTGGTGGGCGGCATCATGTTGCAATCCCACTGTAGAAAATAAGGGTTTAGTTCTCTTTCACCCTCATGCCCCACCAGCCACCCATCCTGCTCCATATTCCATCCTTCCAAGTTTTCTCCTTATTTAATTAGATTGATTCATTGTTTAGATTACTGTGGTTATGTAAACACCTTTGATTGCTGGGCTGTGTAATGTACTAAGAATGCTTTTCCTTTCCTGTAACAGTTTTTGATTTCCATGGAATCAGTAACTACTTTTCTCAATTGCATAGTTTTCCATGAATTTCTCTCTCATTTAATCCCAACCCTCTAACAGTTGTTTCAACCTCCTCTTAGCCTGTTGAAACATATCAGGTATCCCATCAACCTTGTCTTTTTCTTATTAATTCAGAGAGGTTCTTTACATATTCAAAATACTAATCTTTTGCTACTTATGTTTCTTTCAAGTATCTTCTCTCATTTTATATCTTGTTTTTCACTCTTTTCATGACATGTTATGATAAATACATTTTTATGTATTCAAATTATGAATGTTTTCTAGTTTTACACATTTTGTGATTTATGGAAATTTTCCTTACTCAATGTTCATAAGAACATTCTACATTTTAAATAAAATGTTTGTTTTGCCTTTTCAATCTACTTAGAATTGATTTCTATGTGTGGCATGATGTAGGAACTCTATTTCTCCATTTTTTTTTTTTTTTGGTATGTTAACCAATTGTCCTAGCCCCATTAAAAAATTGTTTTTCTTCTAGTGTTATTGAGATATAATTATCATACAGCACTGTATAAGTTAAGGTATACAGCATAATAATTTGACTTACATACATCATGAGATGATTACCACAGTAAGTTTAGTGAACATCTATCATTTCATATAAATACAAAATTAAGGAAATAGAAAAAATAAATTTTTCCTTATGATGAGAATTCTTAGGATTTACATATATAACATACCTCTGTGTTAATTATATTTATCATGTTGTACATCACATCCCTAGTTCGTATTTATCTTATAACTGGAAGTTTGTGCCTTTTGATGCCTTCATCTAATTCCTCCTCCCTCCCACTCCCTGCCTCTGGTAACCACAAACCTGATCTCTTTCCCTATGAGCTTGTTTGTTTGTTTTAGAAGTATAATTGACCTACAACACTGTGTTAGTTTCTGGTGTACAACATACTGATTCAATATTCCTATACATTTCAAAATGATCACCACAAGTCTAGTTACCATATGTCACCATACAAAGATATTATATAACTATTGACTATATTCTCCACATTGTATATTTCATACCTGTGACTCATTTATTTTGCAACTGGAAGTTTGAATCTCTTAATCTTCCTCACTTATTTCTCTCCTTTCCCTACCTCTTTCTCTTTTGGCAACCAACTGTTTATTTTCTGTATCTATGACTCTGTTTATGTTTTGTTATGTCTGTTCATTTGTTTTATTTTTTAGATTCCACATATTAGTGAAATCATACAGCATTTGTCTTTCTCTGTCTAACTTATTTCACTTACATAATACCCTCTAGGTCCATCCATATTGTCGCAAATGGCAAAATTTCATTCTTTTCTCTGGATGAGTAATATTCCATTGTATATATACCACATCTTCTTTATCCATTCATCTGTTGATGGACACTTAGGCTGCTTCCATATCTTGGCTATTGTAAATAATGCAGCAATGAACATAGGGGTGCATATATCTTTTCTAATTAGTGTTTTTATTTTCTTTGGATAAACACCCAGGAGTGGAATTGCTGGATCATATGGTAGTTCTATTTTTAATTTTTTGAGGAATCTCCACACTGTTTTCCATAGTGGCTGCACCAAATTACATTCCCACCAACAGTGCACAAGGGTTCCCTTTTCTCCACATCCTCACCAACACTTGTTATTTGTTGTCTTTTTGACAATAACCATTCTGACAGGTGTTAGGTGATATCTCATTGTGGTTTTGATTTGCATTTCCCTTATGATTAGTGTTATTGAGCATCTTCTCATGTGCCTATTGGCCATCTGTGTGTCTTCTTTAGAAAAATGTCTATTCAGGTCCTCTGCCCATTTTTTAATTGGGTTGTTTAATAGATGTTGAGTTGTATGAGTTCTTAGTATATTTTGGACATTAACCCCTTGTTGGATGTATTGTTTGCAAATATTTTCTCCCATTCAGTAGCCTGTCTTTTCATTTTGTTGATAGATTCCTTTGCTGTGCAAAGGCTTTTTAATTTGATGTAGTCCCATTTGTTTCTTTCTGCTTTTGTTTCCCTTGCCTGAGGAGAGAGATCCAAAAAAGTATTGCTAAGACCAATGTCAAAGAGCAAACTGTCTATGTTTTCTTCTAGAAGTTTTATGGGTTCAGGTCTTACATTTAAGTCTTTAATCCATTTTGAATTTATTTGTCCCAGCTCCTTTTCTGATCATCCCATTCCTTTCTTTACTTATCTGTAATGCTTGCTCTGTTATGAATCAACTTGTTCTTGTACAGTGAGTTTATTTCTAAGTTCTCTTCCATTGCATTGGAATGGTCTCTTTGCCTAGCCCATCCCCATCAATTCTCCCCTCCCCCAAGTCTTCATTGCTAGAGTTTTACAGTCCATTCTTGCCATCTGGTAAGGCAAGTCCTCTCCCTCCTTCTTCTACTTCTCCCTCTTCAGGATTACCCCTCCTTTTTCTGGCCCTTTGCCCTTCCATATACATTTTATAAACAGCTGGGATTTTTCTGCAGAATATCCACAAAATATTCCCGTTAAAATTTTGATTGAAACTGCAGATAAACTTGGACAAATTGATTTTCATATTAGTGAATCTTCTTATCCTTGAACCCGATTTATTTTTCATCTTGACGCCTTTTAAACCTATCTTTTAATGAACTCATATTTTTACATCGAGGTCAAGACAAGTTTTTAACAGTAGTATCACAGCTTGGGTTTCCACATTCTATAAATAATATGAGATTAGATGTCACCTTATACACAGTACAACTCCCATTCACCTCTGACTTTGAATTCTCTTTTTGCTTCTGCAACTTGGTGATTTTCCTTTCTTGACTTCATGCCTATTTATATATTAAAAACACTTTGATTATATTTTATCCAGAAGTTCTTAAGTGTTTGGAGTGAGTCAAGGGCTTCCACTTGTGTGTTTATCATCTTTAGCTGAAGTCCTCCCTAACTCTCTGCCAGTTTCACAAATGAACCAGAGCTTTGGAAATTCTGTGACGAGATGTTATGACTTTCTAAGATTGGCCATGTCTGTCTGGGCTAATTCTCATCCTTCTCCTTTGGGGCTTCCTTACTTGTATGAATTGCCAACAAGGGCACATGTAATTCTTCAACATTCTGATGACTTTTAAGAAGCATTTAATTATAGTAGAAATAAACCTATTAAGAGCTGACTGTTAAGGTGGCGCATATTGTATTAGTCACTTCCTCATGGATGGAAAAATTCAGAAACATCTATGGTAATAGCCAATAGCAGAACTTTTCTGGACTGCAGATCACAGGTCTTCATTCTCTTTTTGAAGTAAACAAAAATGCTCATTAACCCCAGAGGCTATCAGACAAATACCCATTGTGCTGACCTTGCTTGACTCCTTTTAGAAATGATGCATACCATTAAAATAATTTGCAGAGCTGTGATCCCAGCCAGCAACTACAGTGTCAGTTTTCAGCAGGCTCTTGCTGAGTAAGAAAACAGAAGATTTAAACACGTTGGTAAGAAAGTCAGATGTTTTAGTTACAAGCCACAGAGTTGTGTTGCTGGCTGCCTTCTGCAGAAAAATCACAGGCAAACATACTTCCTTTCTTGAGATGATCACACTCTACAGACCCACACTCTATCCCCAGTACACAGTACAGTCAAGTGAAATATCTCATAGATGAGTTGGGAAAGTTCTCTAACAGAGAAGGGTAAGCAGAGGATATTTCACAGAGAATTTAAAGCACTGTGCTATCTTGAAGGGAACAGGAAACAAAGAATTAGAAGACAGATTTCTGTTTCTCAATGGACCCAAGTGAATTTCTGCTCTATGGGGCTAGATCTTCATTTGGTATCAGAATGAATGGGATTCTGAGAGTGTTCATAACTCTCAAAATAAAAATATGACAAAAGAGTCCTAAATTCCCATGGTAAGATGATAAATCCTGTTCAAAAATAATAATGATAATGGAGTAAAAAGGTGAATTAAGAGGGAAATGGCCCCATTGGAGGGAGATTACCTGGTGTTTGGAGGAGTAGAAGTTGAAGCAGCCCTTCCTGGCCCCCTCCTCCCTTCCAGGAAAAGAAGCTAGTCCCTGAGCCCGAGAAGGGAATGATGGTTTGGGCTCCAGGAGTCTTTGGGACGTTCAGGTTGATAGAGTCCCTGCTTCTTTGCAGTCACCCAAGAGATGTGTCAGTCTCAGAGGAGAATAGCTAGGAGGTAAGCTGGAGGGTTGGGGAGGTGGGGGGACTGGGGTGCTAGGGGCTGGGGCTTCCAGCCCCTGCAAACACTGTGAACCTAAGCAAGGAGTGGGGGCAGCAGAGCAGCCCCCTCTGAGTGCTCGGACAGTGAACACATCAGCAAGTGACCAGCCTGGGCTAAAGGCCAGAGAGCCTCCTGGTTAGTTCTGCTCTGTGTGAGGGTCCTCAGACCTTCTCATGACCTGAGGAGAGTATGCTAACCCCAATAATGAATAAGATGTAGAAAGCAGAGGCTCAGGATAAGATGTAATTTGATTTAGAAAGTAATCGGGTAATTCTGTAGCCAAGTGTGGTGTTTGAAAACACATACCTACCAGCAAAAGCCACTTTTTTTTTCTTCACACTTATATGCAAGGCATGGAGCTAAATAGTCACATGCTTAATTCTTACAAAAATCATTTCAATGTACATATTACTATCAATTTAGACACAGCTTTGAGGGAGAGCAATGTCTGGCACCCTACATCCTAGAGGGCAAAAATATTTAAACTGTTGAAAACAAGGCAGTATGTGGATTTTGTTATGTAAGTAGCATAACATATGTGACATAAATCACATATCTACCTGTTCTTTGTGCAAAAATTGCCAGCTTTCCATTAAGATAAAATATAAAAATGAAGAAAAACAGTGAGTACTCCCCTAGGAGAGGATGAACGAGATTCAGCAGGATCCTGGATTTTGGAATGACTAACCCACTCAAAACAATGAGCATTTAGAGCCATGACCATGCACGGGCTGCCCCCCACCAAAATAAAACCCTCCAGTCATGGATTCTTCCCACTTTACAAATGAGGGAAATGAGTTGCAGAGAGGTTAAGCACCTGCTTAAGGTCACACCGCTGATAATGAAAGAGACAGGAATTGAACTCAAAATCATATGATTTCAAAGTCTATGAAATTTTAGAGTTGAAGTCAATCCTTCCCTTTCCCTACCTCCCCATGATGTTTTGATGACCTTCCTTAAGATCTGATCACTTTCTTTCAAGATTATTCATTCTCTGTCAGGAAAAAGAATTGCATCTTGGCCCCCTGCAATGACATTCCAGGTTGGAAGCAAGAGAAACAGTTGCGGAAGCTGCACTGATATCCCTAGAGTTTTCATTCTTTCTTTCTGGAAGGAAGGTGGTGTTGGAAGCACACAGAACTACAATGTCTTCAGCTTACTGCTCCCCAAATGCAGTTTCAGAGCCACTTCCGTCCCCCCCTTCTCCACCCAGAGCCAGCCAGACGTCCTCCCGCCCACCTACCATGTGCTGGCCATGTGCAGTTAAGCTGCCTGTGCCTAGCACCTCGGCAGTGTGGCAACAGCTTGGGCCTGTCAGTAATCGGTTGCAGAAACCTCACTGTTCATCAGCACCCCTGCCTCTCGAGCTAGAAATAGCCCTGGTGTTTCCATGTATCATAAAGAGCAGAATAGGGGTGGATGTCGGTAATTTTTTTTTTTTTTTAAAGCTATTTGATACTGAACAGTTTTTCTTTTAGGCTGTGTACATGAGTTCGTGGCTGTGTTGATAGAGCCTCTGCACATTTGGGGAAGGGAAGCCTTATGCTGCCAGCCAGGACACAGACCTGGGCCAGCAGCCTCATAGCCCTGTTGTCAACCATCCCATCCCCCTTCATCTTCAGGGGAAACGGGGTGACTCTTTTCCTCTTGCTGACGGTTTTGGTTTTAGACGTCCTCTTACAAATCTCTCTGCTCTTACTAGGAGACAGCCCTTTTCACTCTGAGAACTGGGTGTGCTGGAGTGGGTATGAGGGGTGGGTGCGGGCAAACAATGGTTCACAGAGAATGAGGCCCTCAGAGTGGGCAACACTCCACCTCTCTGCTTTCTCACTGAACGCTAAATGCGTTCTTTCCACACCCTCCTTCATTACTTTGTCAGTCTTCTTCAGAATGTGAGGATTCCTCACTGGGCTACCTCCTCCTTGGGGCCCCTTTGACAGAGCCTCTTGCCAGAGTTCATTGTCAGCGAGAAGAGCTTGGCTAGATTTCAGCTCCTACTTCCCCCTTGTCTGGGTGCCTTGTGGAGGATGCGACCTGCACAGCCATACAAGGAATCTCTTGTCCTCTCTGCCCACCTCCTCCTGCCAGTCTAAAGATGGTCATTTCACACATCCACTTCTTTCCATGGTCCATTTCCTCAGGGTCAGAGAATCAGCTGCATTCTATGAACCCCCCTCTCCCGAGCAGTTTTAATCTGAGAGCTACCAAGAAAGGAAGTGTCCCTAGATGCCAAGGATCCACATTACAAGGGAGGATTCTTGTTACCAGGTTGTTAGCTCAGGCACCTGTCACAGAGCTTGCAATTTTCAAACACTGTGGGACATCAGTCACCTAGCTTTCAAAATGTATTATTGCCTGATTCTCCAATAAAATCTCCCTTTCTGGAGTAGGATATAACAAGGGTTAAACAAAAACAGAAGAAAGACAATTCTAAGTCTTGAATAGACTGAAAGCCCTTTATTCATTCTTTGTTCACCAAATGTGTATCAAGTGCCCATTGTGTGCCAGGAACTCTGCCAGGTGCTAGGATACAAGAGTGAACCAAAAAAGACATGATTCCCGCCCTTATAAAACTGACATAGTCAGGGAGAGAGAGATTAAACAAAGAATCCTACAAATGCATATAATTACAAGCTGTAAAAATTCTATGAATGAACAGTACTCACTGCCCTTGAGGACAGAGAGTGTGTCTTATTTGTCTTGGTATTTCCAATGCTTTTTACTTAGTCGGTGCTAAATGAATAGTTGTAGAATCAATGGATGGCTGGATGACTACAGGAAAGAATGATTGTATAGCATAAGAATCATTGAAAAGTACATCATTAATCAAAGGTTGTGAGGATTGAGAGCCATTACTACTGGTCAATTTTCTCACCTTGGTTATTCAACTTTCATTGTAATCTGAGATGATCAAATCTCTCTGCAGGTCAGCTGTAAATTGGAGTGGTACACAGAGTCCCAGGCATGCATTATCTCCTCACCAGACCTTGTTTGTTACTCTCTGAAATTTTTTGACTAAATGTACATTTCTGGAAACAAAGTAATTTAGATAGTCCTTCAGTAAGGATGGGCAGAATCTGCTGCAGGTGCTGTGTGATTTCTTTCACCTTTAGTCTTCATAGCCTTCTTTAGGTTTTCCTCTGGGCTTATGTCATTGTGGTCATCTCTGAAGCTCTGATTTCTACTTGTTTTGGTTGAAGACTCTTTGGTTACAAGATACTGAATCACAAAGGAACTAAAATATTTGTAATTAAGGAAAGGGGAAATCTCCTAGGAGTGTCAGTTTAGAAAGTAGGCATAATGATTCTCTCTCTCTCTCTCTCTCTCTCTCTCTGAGACCATGATGCGTCTCATCTCTTCTTTGCTGTTTGTCTTCTCCATTCTCTTTGTAAGCTGCCTTTCTCTGCAACGCTCTTGTTAGGATTACATTGAATCTATAGATCAAACTGGGAAGGACTGACATAGTGACACTACTGAGTCTTCCTATCCATGAACATAGAATATCTCTCCATTTATTTAGTTCTTCTTTGATTTCATTCATCAGCGTTTTGTGTATAGATCTTGTACATATTTTATGAGGTTTATACCTAAGTATATCTTTTTGGGGATGCTAATGTAAATAGTATTCTTTTTTATTTCAAATTCTACTTGTTAATTGATTTTATATAGGAAAACAATTGACTTTTGTATATTAACTTTGTACCCTGCAAACTTGCTATAATCACTGATTAGTTCCAGGAGTTTTTTGGTCCATTCTTTGGATTTTCTACATAGATGCTTATGTCATCTGTGAACAAAGACAGTTTTATATCTTCCTTCCCGATCTGTATACCTTTTATTTCCTTTTCTTGAATATTACATTTGCAAGGATTTCAAGTATGATGTCGAAAAGCAGTGGTAAGAGGGGACATTCTTGCCTTGTACCTGATCTTAGTGGAAAGTGTCTATTTCTCACCATTAACCTTGATGTTAGCTGTAGGGTTTTTGTAAATAGTCTTTATCAAGTTGAGGAAGTTACAGCTTCTTCTAACACATCAATTTTTTTCTACCTTTAATTACAGTTATTTCTGTTAGCATCTTGCCTCCCTTGACTTGAGCTGTTCTCATTGGGTCTAGCACAAGGGCTGGTTCCTGTCTATTCTTGGCACTCAAGGACTGCCTATGTTCTTTGGGAGTTTACCCCATAGGTAAGAAGCTCTGGAGTTCCCTGCTGAATCATGGAGTCCTTTGGGCCAGTCCCTCTTCCTAGAACACTCTATTGGAAATGAGGGTCCAAAGGGAAGTTTGTTGTTGTTGTTGCTGCTGTTGTTGTTATCCAGGGGCTACAGGAGATGGGGCTGGCCTCCAGAAGCTAAGATGTAAGGAAACATTCCAACTGCTGAGGATGTGGGGGACAACTGAATGGGATAGAGGAGTGCCTCCCAGACATCCAACCCCTGTGGACAGCATATGAGTTAGAAGATGCACAGCTTGAATCTAAAATAAAGGACTGTTTTGAACATTCTTCTGGATGTCGAGCCTGTGCCTGGCCAACTGAAATACACCATGGTACTCATCTCTTCCTGTTATAGTCAGTAGATTTGTCCCGTTTCCCTAGAAAAGAGGAGAAAGCCCGGGGAAAGGGGATAGGAAGAGGGAAGAGAAACATTTGCTATGCATATAACCAGGGCATACAACCTGTACAGCTGTGCAGAGTGTGGCCCACCAGAGCCGGTTACCAAATGACTGCCACATCAGGGTTGGTGACTGCTGTGTGCTGAACCTTGGCCAGAGAGTGGGTGTCATATAGGTTATAGAATGTCTAACGCCACTTCACACCCTCCTCTCCCTCTGCCACAGCCACCCAGACCTTTCGTCCCCCAGTATGCCACGTTCCTTCCCACAACCCTGGACTTTGCACATGACACCCCTTCCTCCTCCATTCTCCTCTCCTCTTCACCTAGGTAATTTCCACTGCTCTCTTAGATTTTAACTTGAATATTGCTCCTCAGGCAAGGCTTCCCTCTGACAGACAACCATGGCACTGTGCCCTCTCCACCCCAGCACATAATACTGTAGCAATTTTACATTTGTCCGATCACTGTCTCCCACACCAGAATGTGAAGTTCCCCAAGGGCAGTGATTAGGTCTGTTTTGGTTCACAAGGCAGTTCCTGCCCAGCACAGTGCCTGGCACCTTGGAGGCCCCTGGTAAATATTTGCAGAGTCTACATACTTGACATAGAGGCTGGGAGGCTTAAGCAGGCAGCCGGTATTGGGGGATGGTGGGGAAGCTGATGCCAAGAAGGGAGTGTGCAGAGCCAAAATCCAAGTCAGGGTGTGGGCAACTGTGGAGCAGGGTCAGAACCCAGGGAGGAGAGGCCTATGTTTAGTAAAACATGGAGGAGCCCCAAGGCAGCTCTGGGGAGGCAAAGTACAAATACAGAGGGTCAAACTGACAGCGATCCAAGTGGGGAATAGCAGGCTAAGCAGGCAGGGAGGAGGGGTCAGCAAGCAGAGGCTGCTGCCCAGGGCAGGTTTCTGCATGCCTGGGTGGGCAGACCACATCTAATGGGCAAAGGTTAAAGAGCAGGTAGAATGTCATTAGAGACTGTCTAGAGCAGTTCCCAATCCTGGCTGCACATTTGAATCACTGGGGGTATTTTTTAATATAAAGACCCCAGGTCCATGTCCAGAAATTCTGACTTTTGTTTTTATCCTAAAGGGAAGGAGAAGCTATTGAAGAATTTAAAGGTGTGTGTGTGTGTGTGTGTGTGTGTGTGTGTGTGTTGATGTGTATTTGGATAACAGACTGGGGAGACCAGTTAGAAAGTTATTAGGCATGTGACTCAAGAATAGGTATTTTGCAAAAGCATCCCATATGTTTAAAATATGCAGTAGGGTTGGGAACCGCTGTTCTAAAACAATAGTCTTTTTTTTTTTTTTTTTGGCTGCGTCGGGTCTTAGTTGAGGCACGCGGGATCTTCGTTGAGGCATGCGGGATCTTTCACTGCAGCGCGTGGTCTCTGTAGTTTGTGGCACGCGGGCTCAGTTGCCCTGTGGCATGTGGGATCTTTGTTCCCTGACGAGGGATCGAACCTGCCTCCCCTGCATTGGAAGGCGGATTCTTTACCACTGGACCACCAGGGAAGTCCCACAATAGTCTTTAATCTTGGCTGCGCATTGCATTCATCTGGGGAGGTTTTAAAACTGTTGATGCCTGGACCTCACTCCTAGAAATTCTGATTTCATTGGCTGAGTGTTTCCTGTGCATGGGGATTTTTCAAGACCCCTCCAGATGTTTCTAATATGCAGCCAGGGTTGAGAACCACTGCTTTAGAGACTTCCCTCTCAAGGTGTGGTCTGAAGACCAGAGTACAGATATCATCTGGGAACTTGCTAGAAATGCAGAATCTCATCCCAGACCTACTGACTCAGAATCTGCCTTTGAAGGAGGTTCTCTGGGGGATTCTTGTATATATTAAAGTTTGAGAAGCATTGGTCTAGAGAAGTGATTCTCAAAGTGTGTTCCTGGAAACAGAAGCAACAGCAGCACTTGAGAATTTGTTAAAAGTGCAAATTCATTGGTCACTGAATGAGAAACTCTGAGGGGTGGGGTTCAGGCTTCTGTTTTAACAAGCCATCTAGGTGATTCTGGTGCATGCTAACATTTCAGAACTATAAATCTAGAGGGATAAAGCAATGTTTCAGACTGATAGTCCACTGGGGAATCTGGCCAGCTGAGTATTTTAGAGGCTTACAGGTTAACTCACTTCCCTAAACTCTGTGTGTAACTTTGGCTTCCAAATCCAAAAGACTGAGATGAATAACAGTTTGTCTTCTGTGAGACCCACCTTCCTCCCATCTTGGGACACTTCCGGTCAGAGCAGGGCTTGACATTTTTCTCACAGTCTCTCTGATCTCCCACTCAGGATCCCTGCCACAGGCTACACTGACTCCTGCCCCAAGACTGACTTGCTGATGAGTTTCATATGAAACAAGGAAAAGATGGGGCAGAGCAAGCAGGGAAGGGGAACAGCACAGCATGGAGACTCAAAGGCACAACCCAGGAACTAAGGAAGCAAACACTTGCCTGCTCCCAGGAAGTGGGTCCTCTCTGTGGCCCAGATGCATAAAGTGAGACCTGGGAAAGTGGGAGAGACCACTGCAGTTGACTTAAGGAAGGAGAGTTCTCCCTACAGGTGCATTTCTCTGGCTGCTCCCCTCTGTGTAACAATGTGCAGCCACAGGTGTGATTTGTCACAAAGTATCCAACTCTTTTCTTGTGACTTAGCCAGGCTTTGGGCAGACAGCAAGCTGTAGTAAGAGTGCAGATTTTGACAATGGAACAGGGGGCTAATATCTCACACTAATGAGATCAAGGGTGGACTTTCCCTCTGTTCTCTGTTTTTGTGGATTTTCAAGCAATGTTCAGAAGGATCTGTAAATGTGCTTCAGGGACAAGATAGAGGGCTGAGTCTCCACTGGAGTGTTTAATATGGTACAGGAAGAGGTTCTGTGTCCTCATCACCCTCCTCCCCTTGTAGGAAGTGGAGGCTTGGTGAGACAGAGTAAAGATATAGATATTTTGTTAGCATCAGAATGGGGTCATATTAATGAGGGTCATATATTTCTGTGATGGGATAATTGAGATATTATTTTGAGGTTTGTTCTTGCTATTTTTTTTTCCTCCCACACTCCAAGAAGGTAGCTGGGCCCTTTGAGTTTCCTTCTGCCAGAAGAATTTTCCAAAACTTGGAAATACGCAAGAGAGAGTAGTACTAGGTGTTAAATGCAGTGCTTGACTTGACTTTCTGCTTCCTAAGGCAATTTTACAACTCTGTAGGGGTGAGGTTAACTTATAGATTTTTACTGGGTAGAGACACAAATAATTTCTGTCCAGCAGAACAGATAACCCCCAAAGTCATGGTTTATGGCCTTGTTGGACATTAACCAGTTTTGTATCTAACCCAGCAATCTAATAAGTTGTGTATAGATACGAGGTTCTCAAATGCTCTTTAGACTAGTTTTAATGTCTTACCAGTTCCCTCATAAATTGGAGTTGAATGTAATCTTTGACATGTGTTCATTTCATACTTACATGAGACTCATACTTTTTAATCTTTTGAAAAGTTTTCACTCCTTCAAAAATGGTTTATGTTACAGACAACCTCTTTTTCTGGCTTTTGTTTTTCAAAACCCTGAGCTGCTTCTGAGTTTATGCAAAGTGGGGAGGAAAAGAAGGCAGAAGTGGGGAGACAGAGTTGGGAGATTCCCCAAGGCTGGGAAGGTGATGGTCCCACAGACCCTAAAGATTATGTTGACCTCGGGCCTACTCTCTCACAGAGTCCCAGAAAAGAAGCAGGATTTCCAGAGGGAAATGCTGAACAGGGCAACTAGGAGGCTAGAGCCTAAGCATGACGTTCCCAGCCTCCACAAAGATCCAAGTACAGAGCAACAGTTCTGATTAAAGTCACTGGATTGAAGGGGCCTTGAAAAGGGACCAACGTGAGCTAAAGATCTGAGGGTCTTTTGGGATCTTCACACCACCCTAGAGGTATTAAGATATCAATGACTGAGCTCAAATTTCCTGCCAGGCCAGTGGACCAGAGACTTAGAATCAGATGGAAATAAAGCAAATAAATGTGACATTTCTCAGGTCCCTGGATAATGGAATAAGATTCCTGCCTGCTCCATTAGCAGGAGAAAGATTTGTCCTACGACTTGAAAGTGTCTGAAAGACCCCGGAACCCTCCCACAAAGGGGAGAACAGAGCACCTGGTAAGGAGGTGTCCCTAGTCCCCTGGGGAACCTCATCAGCCACTTCAAATCCATCACAAATGCTTGAAAAATAGCTCTAACCTTCCTGCGGGGGGGCAGGCAGCAACTTGTCCACTGAAAGGTAGGCTCAGTCGAGTGTGCAGTCACGGTAATCACTCTAGGGTGACTTGAGAGAATGCTTGGGAGGGTCCCCTGGGCAAAAATACCAACCTCAGCCCCTAACCGTCCTCAGTCATATCTTTATTCCTTCAAGTCTTCAGATTTTTCAAACATCAGTACACGTATTTCTGGGAAACCATGAACCATATAAGTGTTTGTATTTGCTGTTTCCAGGTGGTTCAATGAAAATACCTGGATCAGAAACAGCTGGGGAACTTGATAAAAGTGTGTATTCCTGCACCCTGCCCCAGGCCTATCGAATCTGGTCCTCTGGGAATGAGAAAGGGGGCAGGTTGTCTGTATTTTTAACAGGTGTCCCAGGTGATTCTGATGTCCTCTCAATTCTGAAACCTTCTGGGGTGGAGTTAGGGGAAGGGCAACAACTTAACAATAACCATGTGGTGCAGGGGGTCAAACCACAAGGAATAGCCTCCACTGTCCATGTGACTCTCACCTGTTGTAAAGGGTCTGTGCGTATGAGCTGATATGATTTCAGTGGAAGAGGAGGTCCTCACCCCATCAGGCCTCTCAAGCCTTGCTATTTAGAGTGTGGTCAGAGCAGTGTCGGTGTCAACATCACCCTGGAACTTGTTAGAAATGCTGACTCTCAGGCCCCACCCCAGCTCTATGGACTCAATTTGCATTTTAACACAATCCTCTGGTAATTCTCCTGCACATTAAAGTTTGAAAAGTACCGGCCTAAGGTGAGCGGGGACACTGAATGATTTTGTGTGTTGTAGCAGACGCCCTCTCCCGGCTCTGCCAGGAGCCCAGGTCTGCTGTTCCGTGTGGTTCTGGGACTCAGCCAGCCTGGGCCTCCCACCGGGCAGCCAGGACCATGCCCGTCCCGGGCTTCGGACTCTACACCAGGAAGGTGAAGTCAGTATGGGGCTGCCGCCGCGTCTCCCTGGTTCCCCTTCCCAGGCAGCCTGGAGCAGTGCCCATCTGCTCCGGCGGCTGCAGGGCCGCTCCCCCTGTAGTGGTCGAACTGCGAGGCGGTAGGAGCAATGAGAGAAACTGCACCGCACGCCTTTGGCTGCAGCTGTGTAGGCAAGAGAAACAAAGGGGGTGCAGGGGTGGCATCTCTTAGCCCTTCCCCGCAGGCTCCCGCAGAGTTTGCTCCTTCTGAAACCGGTCCCGGCTGCTCAGCGCTCAGCCACACCGTCCTTCCTCTTCAACGACGCCTGCCAGAAGACTCGTTACTCTGCTCCGAATATGCGGCTGGCCAGGGGCCAGGGTCTGGCTGCTGACAGACTGACTAACCGCTTGGCCAGCAATGGCTTCCCCCTCCACGAGCAGCAGCTGGCGTCGCCTCGCCGCCCCGTGGGCGTGGCTGAGGCCGCTCCGGCATGGCCTTCAAAGGCTTCTTGGCTCCATTCTCTGTGTCACCACTTCCCGACCTGCCCTCTCCCTTCCTCTTCTTTTTCTATTCATCTCTAATTCCTTCTGTTTTTATTTCTCCCCAAACCCCCGCAATCCATTGTCCCCATCTACACATGGATATACTTCACTATCCCCAAAGCTACCCTCCTTTAACCCCACATAGCTTTCTAGCCACTGCCCTAGTTTTCTCTCCCCAAACGGTAAAGCTTCTCGGAACAGTAGTCTTCATGTATTATTTATCATTCCTCCTTTCCATTTGTTCCTTTACTCAGGGCAACTTGCCTTCTATCCACGTGGCTCCACCCAAACTGCTCTTACAAAGCACCCCATGCCCACCACGGTGTAAATCCAACCATCACTTCAGTCTTCGCAGCAGAATTTGATATAGTGACACACCCTCAGTCCTTGTCTCCCCTTGCATCCCAGACTCTGTTTTCTTCCTAGCTCCTTCTGGACTCCTTTTGTCAGCTTCCTCTTCTATTCGACACATAAATGTGTCAGTCTATCTGCACTCAGCTCTGGCCCCTCTTTTCTTTTCTCCCTGCCTTCTTTTTTCTAAAATTTAGGGCCTAAATGATTTCATTATAGAAAAATAAAGTCATTTTTTTTTTTTCTAGAGCAGCTCACTGTGGGCTGAGATTCATCCCTGAAGAACAAGCAAACATAAATCTCAATTTCTAACTGCGATAAGTACTTTGAAGGAAAAATTTAAAGAGAGAGAGCCTAGTAGAGCACCTAAGTCATACTGATGTCTACTGGGGGAGGCCTTGCCAAGAAAGCAGCATTTAAGCTGACACCTGAAGGATGAATGGGAGTTAGGCAGGTGCAAAATAAAACAAAATAAAAAACAGCAAAGGCTAAAACTGATGACATCCACATTGCTACCTCCAACCCAGACTTCTCTGTGCTCTGTTTATACCTTCTGGACATTTCCATGGGGTTGTCTCTCAGGTATCTCAAACTTATTACATCCACAACAGAAATTTGGATTTCCTCATGTGTACTTGTTTTCTTTCAGACTTCCCCTCCTTCAGTAAATGGCTTCATTTTCCACTCGTTGCTTAAACAGAAACCTGGCAGTTCTTACCACTCACTTTCCCTCATTCCCCAGATACACCCCAATGACAAGACCTGTTACTTCTACACTAAAACATATCAATAATCCATGCCCTAGCTCCACTGCCACCAACCTGGTTTGAGCCACCATCTTCTGTCACCTGGATGACTGCAGTAGCCTCTCAAACTGCTCTCCTAACCTGCATGCAGGCCACGCCCCATCCGTCCTCCATGCAACAGCCAATGTGACCTTTAAAAGTTGGGAAGTGCTTGAAATCCTTCAACAGCTTCCCATGTCACTTGCAATACATGCTCTATGCAGGCATGTGTGATCTGGCCCCTGGTCATCTTCCCAACCTCAGCTTGGGCTACCTTCCCCTCACTCACTGCACTGCACCATCATGGCCATCTTTCAGTTCCCCAAAGCCATTCCACTCTTATATCTTGTCACAATTTCAGTGACTAAGACATATTTTTTCTCTAAACCATTGAGTTCCCATTCTCCGGAATCATAGAAACTTATCTAAGGCAAGTTGGAGTTTCTCTGGCAGTGTCTAACTTCCTTGACGTTTAAGTTGTATCAGGTCACTGGGTTGGTGAAGGTCCATTGGTCTTGAGTCACCTGACCATGAGGGTGTCCACCAAGACATCCTTTTCTCTCCTAATTGTAGGCCATGGAAACCTGTTGGTCATCACTGAGATGCGTTCCTGGTCTCTTTGCCTCTTCACGAGTGGTCCGGGCTCTCCTGTGACTTTCATGTCTCATTTGGGAGCCAGGACTCTGCCTGGCTGTGTAAGAACTGTTTGTCCAGACTAACTGCATAGCCATTCCTTAGCTAGGGTCTTGCTTCCTCTTGACCCACACACCCACCTCCCACCAGATCTTCAGGACTAACAACATCTCTGGCCTCTTCATGTCCCTTCCACTTCCCCTTCCAAGGCCTGGGGTAACTTTTCTAGTCCAGAGGAAACACTGCTCTTCTGAAACCCCACATCTCCCAAATATTTTGGCTCTGAATGGAGTCTGTACCGTCCCCTAAGGGCCATAGGGCTATTGGAAACCAAAGCAAGAAAGACTCATTTCTTTCTGTTACATCTGCTGTAAAGCAGTGAGTACCGAGCACCTTGGCTTGAGGGATGGGCAAAAGGGAGAAGTAATAGGAACATAAAACACCAGTAAAATTTCAGGAATGTTATTCTGCCCCATTTCTTCAGTGTCCACCTCTGTCACTGTATTAGTTAGAAACAGCACCAGTAGTGAATGGATAGGTGGTAGATGATAGATGGAATGATAGATGGAGAGAAAGGGAGAGACAGACAGAAAGAGAGACAGAGTTAGTTTCAGGAATTGGCTCACACAACTGTGCAGGCTAGCATGTCCAAAATCTGCATGGTAGACTGGAGACCCAGGGAAGAGGTGATGTTGCAGTCTTGAGTCCAAAGGCAGAATTTCTTCCTTCTTAGGGAGTATCAATCTTTGAAGGCCTTCAACTGATCAGATAGATGGGCAGGGAGAAGGAGGGATTGGCATTTGCTTTGCTGGTGGCCAAAGCACAGGCTTATTCTGCTTTGTAGGTGATCCTATATGACTCGCTCCATGGTGGTGTGGAGTTAATGGAAAATCAGGCAGACCCCTAGCCCACCTGATTATGACAGCTATCATAGCTGTGGAATTCCTGGACCAGTCAGTGGCCAAGTCCCAACCATGGTCCTGAACCTCCTAGATGTCCAACTGCACAGGGATACAGCCTGCATCTTCTAGCTATGTTTTTTGTGCTATAGCTGTGTAAGTGTAACTCACATCCTCAGATACCTTCTAGGCAAAGAGGAGTATTATTTGTATAGCAGTCAATATACAGTCAAGAGATTCAAGTAGGATCTGGGGGCCAGTACTTTAATAATCTCTGGAAGCAAAAATGGGAATTGAAGTAATTAATAAGAGCAAAGGCAATAGCTACTGGGATCCGTTTATAACCACATGACTCTCTTCAATGTCCACTCTGCTTTGAGTGCTTTAACTTAAATCCTAAGGGGCAGCACTCATTCTGTTTATGTTACATATTATGTAACCAAATAACAAGAATCAGGCAATCCTGGTTTCAGATTTCACTCAGTCTCCCCTACCCTGCTCAACTGATAGTGAAATGTACAAACAAGACTAGTCTAACACCCTGATGTCTATAACACAAGCAAGTATGGTAGGAATGGAAAGATCATAAGTATTCTGTGAGTTCCTGAGGAAACAGCGGGTCTGATCAGATGATTATTAGCACTTTTACTCCTCCTCCAAGGAAGTGAGTTGAAACATTTTTTAAAGCGTGTTTTTTAATTAATTTTACATTCCTAAATGTTCCAGACATTGGAAAGAATTGAACTAGACAGATTTTAAACATTCACAGGTTGATGCATCAATGTGGTTTCACCTTTGACCATTTAGGGGCAGCAGGTATATTTGTGTTCTGTCCAACTAAAAACTAAGTCATTTTTCCCCTTCTACTTTCTCCCTCCAAAATTCTGAAGACTTAATCTAGGTTCTATGAAATAGTGTAGCTCTAATATTGAGATTCAAATTTGTCAATTTTTATTTCCTGGGCATAGGTTAGATACTGAACTATTGAATGGTCCAGTTTTTAAGGTAAATGGTTTGTATGATCTAAAGAACATTTAAATCATCAATAGTACATTCCAAGTTACAAGAACAACAATAATAAATAACAAAAGACATAAAACAGCTGAAATCTATTGGCTAAGATAATTATAAAACTAGTCTAGAAAATAAAATATGACAAAACTATATAATTTCTATAAATGACTTTATTTTTAATTGTTCAAATGATGAGGCAAATAGCTGATAAATTAATTAGATCTTTAATATAGAATGGGGATTTCAATTTGTTTTCCTAAGTTTGTAACAAACAGATTAATTCCTCTTTGATGTCTTTATATTCACAATGAAGTATGTATGATAATACATCACATCACGTATATTCTGGGTCTGCTTTTAATAATGGGTATGATTAATTCTTTAAAACCATTCTTTTTGGAAGTTCTAGAGTTGGAAAGAATTGTTTTCTGACTCAAACCACTTAACAAGAGTTAATGAGGAGGCCCTGAACCAAGATGGCAGAGTAGAAGGACGTACTCTCACTCCCTCTCGCAAGAACACCAGAATCACAACTAACTGCTGAACAATCATCAACAGGAAGACACTGGAACTCACCAAAAAAGATACCCCACATCCAAGACAAAGGAGAAGCCACAATGAGATGGCAGGAGGGGCACAATCACAATATAATCAAATTCCATAACTGCTGGGTGGGTGACTCACAAACTGGAGAACACTTATACCACAGAAGTCCACCCACTGGAGTGAAGGTTCTGAGCCCCACGTCAGGCTTCCAAACCTGGGGGTCTGGCAACGGGAGGAGGAATTCCCAGAGAATCAGACTTTGAAGGCTAGCGGGATTTGATTGCAGGACTCTGACAGGACTGAGGGAAACAGAGACTCCACTCTTGGAGGGCACACACAAAGTAGTGTGCACATCGGGAACCAGGGAAAGGAGTAGTGACCCCATAGGAGACTGAACCAGACCTACCTGCTACTGTTGGAGGGTCTCCTGCAGAGGTGGGAGGTGGCTGTGTCTCACCGTGAGGACAAGGACAGTGGCAGCAGAAATTCTGGGAAGTACTCCTTGGCATGAGCCCTCCCAGAGTCCGCCATTAGCCCCACCAAAGAGCCCGGGTAGGCTCCAGTGTTGGGTTGCCTCAGGCCAAACAACCAACAGGGAGGGAATCCAGCCCCACCCATCACCAGTCAAGTGGATTAAACTTTTACTGAGCTCTGCCCACCAGAGTAACAGCCAGCTCTACCCAGCACCAGTCCCTCCCATCAGAAAACTTGCACAAGCCTCTTAGATAGCCTCATCCACCAGAGGGCAGACAGCAGAAGCAAGAAGAACTACAATCCTGCAGCCTGTGGAACAAAAACCACATTCACAGAAAGATAGCCAAGATGAAAAGGCAGAGAGCTATGTAACAGATGAAGGAACAAGATAAAACCCCAGAAAAACAACTAAATGAAGTGGAGATAGGCAACCTTCCAGAAAAAGAATTCAGAATAATGATAGTGAAGATGATCCAGGACCTCGGAAAAAGAATGGAGGCAAAGATCGAGAAGATGCAAGAAATGTTTAACAAAGACCTAGAAGAATTAAAGAACAAACAAACAGAGATGAACAATACAATAACTGAAATGAAAACTACACTAGGAATCAATAGCAGAATAACAGAGGTGGAAGAACAGATAAGTGACCTGGAAGACAGAATGGTGGAATTCACTGCTGCAGAACAGACTAAAGAAAAAAGAATGAAAAGAAATGAAGACAGCCTAAGAGACCTCTGGGACAACATTAAATGCAACAACATTCGCATTATAGGGGTCCCAGAAGGAGAAGAGAGAGAGAAAGGACCCAAGAAAACATTTGAAGAGATTATACTCTAAAACTTCCCTAACATGGGAAAGGAAATAACCACCCAAGTCCAGGAAGCGCAGAGAGTCCCATACAGGATAAACCCAAAAAGAAACATGCTGAGACACATAGTAATCAAATTGGCAAAAATTAAAGACAAAGAAAAATTATTGAAAGCAGCAAGGGAAAAAAGACAAATAACATACAAGGGAACTCCCATAAGGTTAACAGCTGATTTGTCAGCAGAAACTCTACAAACCAGAAGGGAGTGGCATGATGTACTTAAAGTGATGAAAGGGAAGAACCTACAACCAAGATTACTCTACCCGGCAAGGATTTTATTCAGATTTGACAGAGAAATCAAAAGCTTTACAGACAAGCAAAAGCTAAGAGAATTCAGCACCACCAAACCAGCTCTACAACAAATGCTAAAGGAACTTCTCTAAGTGGGAAACCCAAGAGAAGAAAAGGACCTACAAAAACAAACCCAAACAATTAAGAAAATGGTAATAGGAACATACATATTGATAATTACCTTAAACGTGAATGGATTAAATGCTCCAACCAAAAGACACAGGCTTGCTGAATGGATACAAAAACAAGACCCATATATATGCTGTCTACAAGAGACCCACTTCAGACCTAGGGACACATACAAACTGAAAGTGAGGAGATGGAGAAAAGTTATTCCATGCAAATGGAAGTCAAAAGAAAGCTGGAGTAGGAATACTCAGATAAAATAGACTTTAAAATAAAGAATGTTACAAGAGACAAGGAAGGACACTACATAATGATCAAGGCATCAATCCAAGAAGAAGATATAACAATTATAAATATATATGCACCCAACATAGGAGCACCTCGATACATAAGACAACTGCTAACAGCTATAAAAGAGGAAATTGACAATAACACAATAATAGTGGGGGACTTTAACACGTCACTTGCACCAATCGACAGATCATCCAAACAGAAAATTAATAAGGAAACACAAGCTTTAAATGACACAATAGACCAGATAGATTTAATTGATATTTATAGGACATTCCATCCAAAAACAGAAGATTACACTTTCTTCTCAAGTGCGCACAGAACATTCTCCAGGATAGATCACATCTTGGGTCACAGATCAAGACTCAGTAAATTTAAGAAAATTGAAATCATATCAAGCATCTTTTCCGACCAAAATGTATGAGATTAGAAATGAATTACAGGGGGAAAAAAACGTAAAAAACACAAACACATGGAGGCTAAACAATACATTACTAAATAACCAAGAGATCACTGAAGAAATCAAAGAGGAAATCAAAAACTACCTAGAAACAAATGACAATGAAAACACGACGATCCAAAACCTATGGGATGCAGCAAAAGCAGTTCTAAGAGGGAAGTTTATAGCTATACAAGCCTACCTCAAGAAACAAGAAAAATCTCAAATAAACAATCTAACCTTACACCTAAAGGAACCAGAGAAAGAGGAACAAACAGAACCCAAAGTTAGTAGAAGGAAAGAAATCATAAAGATCAGAGCAGAACTAAATGAAATAGAAACAAAGAAAACAATAGCAAAGATCAATAAAACTAAAAGCTGGTTCTTTGAGAAGATCAACAACATTGATAAACCTTTAGCCAGATTCATCAAGAAAGAGAGGGAGAGGACTCAAATCCATAAAATTAGAAATGAAAAAGGAGAAGTTACAACAGACACCACAGAAATACAAAGCATCCTAAGAGACTACTACAAGCAACTCTATGCTAATAAAATGGACAACCTGGAAGAAATGGACAAGTTCTTAGAAAGGTGTAACCTTCCAAGACTGAACCAGGAAGACACAGAAAATATGAACAGACCAATCACAAGTAATGAAATTGAAACTGTGGTTAAAAATCTTCCAACAGGGCTTCCCTGTTGGCGCAGTAGTTGGGAGTCTGCCTGCCGATGCAGGGGACACGGGTTCAAGCCCTGGTCTGGGAGGATCCCACATGCCGCAGAGCAACTAAGCCCGTGCTGCACCACAACTACTGAGCCTGCGTTCTAGAGCCCGCGAGCCACAACTACTGAGCCCACGTGCCACAACTACTGAAGCCCATGCTCCACAGCAAAAGAAGCCACCGCAACAAGAAGCCCGCGCACCGCATCGAAGAGTAGCCCCCACTCGCCGGAACTAGAGAAAGCCTGTGAGAAGCAACAAAGACCCAACACAGCCAAAAATAAATAAATTAAATAAATAAATTAAAAAAAAAATCTTCCAACAAACTGAAGTCCAGGACCAGAAGGCTGAACAGGTGAATTCTATCAAACATTTAGAGAAGAGCTAACACCCATCCTTCTCAAACTCTTCCAAAAAATTGTGGAGGAAAGAACACTCCCAAACTCATTCTATGAGGCCACCATCACCCTGATACCAAAACCAGACAAAGACACTACAAAGAAAGAAAATTACAGACCAATATCACTGATGAATATAGATGCAAAAATCCTCAACAAAATACTAGCAAACAGAATCCAACAACATATTAAAAGGATCATACACCATGATCAAGTGGGATTTATCCCAGGGGTTCAAGGATTCTTCAGTATACACAAATCAATCAAAGTGATACACCATATTAACAAACTGAAGAATAAAAACCATATGATCATCTCAATAGATGCAGAAAAAGCTTTTGACAAAATTCTACACCCATTTATGATAAAAACTCTCCAGAAAGTGGGCATAGAGGGAACCTACCTCAACATAATAAAGGCCATATACAACAAACCCACAGCAAACATCATTCTCAATGGTGAAGAACTGAAAGCATTTCCTCTAAGATCAGAAACAAGACAAGGCTGTCCACTCTCACCACTATTATTCAACATAGTTTTGGAAGTCCTAGCCACGACAATCAGAGAAGAAAAAGAAATAAAAGGAATACAAATTGGAAAAGAAGAAGTAAAACTGTCACTCTTTGCAGATGACATGATACTATACATAGAGAATCCTAAAGATGCCACTGGAAAACTACTAGAGCTAATCAATGGATTTGGTAAAGTTGCAGGATACAAAATTAATGCACAGAAATCTCTTGCATTCCTATATACTAATGATGAAAAATCTGAAAGAGAAATTAAGGAAACACTCCCATTTACCACTGCAACAAAAAGAATAAAATACCTAGGAATAAACCTACCTAGGGAGACAAAAGACCTGTATGCAGAAAACTATAAGACACTGATGAAAGAAATTAAAGATGATGCCAACAGATGGAGAGATATACCATGTTCTTGGATTGGAAGAATCAATATTGTGAAAATGACTATACTACCCAAAGCAATCTACAGATTCAGTGCAATCCCTATCAAATTACCAATGGCATTTTTTACAGAACTAGAACAAAAAATCTTAAAATTTGTATGGAAGCACAGAAGATCCCGAATAGCCAAAGCAGTCTTGAGGGAAAAAAGCGGAGCTAGAGGAATCAGACTCCCTGACTTCAGACTATACTACAAAGCTACAGTAATCAAGACAGTATGGTACTGGCACAAAAACAGAAATATAGATCAATGGAACAAGATAGAAAGCCCAGAGATAAACCCACGCACCTGTGGTCAACTAATCTCTGACAAAGGAGGCAAGGATAGCCAATGGAGAAAAGACAGTCTCTTCAGTAAGTGGTGCTGGGAAAACTGGACAGCTACAAGTAAAAGAATGAAATTAGAACACTCCCTAACAACATACACAAAAATAAACTCAAAATGGATTAGAGACCTAAATGTAAGACTGGACACTATAAAACTCTTAGAGGAAAACTTAGGCAGAACACTCTATATGAAATAAATCACAGCAAGATCTTTTTTGATCCACCTCCTAGAGTAATGGAAATAAAAACAAAAATAAACAAATGGGACCTAATGAAACTTCAAAGCTTTTGCACAGCAAAGGAAACCATAAACAAGACGAAAAGACAACCCTCAGAATGGGAGAAAATATTTGCAAAGGAATCAACGGACAAAGGATTAATCTCCAAAATATATAAACAGCTCATGCAGCTCAATATTAAAAAAACAAACAACCCAATCCAAACATGGGCAGAAGACCTAAATAGACATTTCTCCAAAGAAGACATACAGATGGCCAAGAGGCACATGAAAAGCTGCTCAACATCACTAATTATTAGAGAAATGCAAATCAAAACTACAATGAGGTATCACCTCACACCAGTTAGAATGGGCATCATCAGATAATCTACAAACAACAAATGCTGGAGAGGGTGTGGAGAAAAGGGAACCCTCTTGCACTATTAGTGGGAATGTAAACTGATACAGCCACTATGGAGAACAGTATGGAGTTTCCTTAAAAAACTAAAAATAGAATTATCATATGACCCATCAATCCCACTACTGGGCATATACCCAGAGAAAACCATAATTCAAAAAGACACATGCACCCCAATGTTCATTGCAGCACTATTTACAATAGCCAGGTCATGGAAGCAACCTAAATGCCCATCGACAGACGAATGGATAAAGAAGATGTGGTACATATATGCAATGGAATATTACTCAGCCATAAAAAGGAATGAAATTGGGTCATTTGTTAAGACGTGGATGGATCTAGAGACTGTCATACAGAGTGAAGTAAGTCAGAAAGAGAAAAACAAATATCGTATATTAACACATATATGTGGAACGTAGAAAAATGGTACAGATGAACCGGTTTGCAGGGCAGAAATAGAGACACAGATGTAGAGAACAAACGTATGGACACCAAGGGGGGAAAGTGGCGGGGGGGTGGGGTGGTGGTGTGATGAATTGGGCGATTGGGATTGACATGTATACACTGATGTGTATAAAATTGATGACTAATAAGAACCTGCTGTATAAAAAAATAAATAAAATAAAATTCAAAAATTCAGAAATAATAAAATAAAATAAAATCTTTGCTAATTCCAAAAAAAAAAAAAAAAGTTAATGAGGAAAGTAAGTGTGCTATGGGGTGATATTTGTCATAACAGGTACCCATTGGTGGTGACACCTACAAGGGTCCCCATAATCTCTTAGGCAATAAAAGAAATGTAGAACTGAGTGATAATTTACTATTTGAAAATATTTTGTTTTATTTGGGACATTGATGGCTTTCCCTACACTCCTGCATCAACATATGAAAAATTGAGGCAAAAGTATCTTTTTCATGCCAGCAAGTTCAGTTTTCTAAAAAATATCAGTTAAATTTCTAATTGTTAGAATAGTACCAGCCCCAATTAAAATGTAATACCCACAGTTTTCGGTTTTTATCCACTTAGGGAAACATGTAAACTGAAAACCAATTTCAAAGGGAAAAAGAACAATAAGAAAGTCCCATTCAAAATGGAGCCAAGTCATCTGGAATTGGGTTGGGTTCATTTTGGGTGGGTGGCTCTCCCAAATGCTTTCCTGCCATCTCCTTCGGCATGCCATAGCTCCACTGGGGGCTGGAAGGTAAGTATGGATTCCACCCATAGGCTAAACACTGGAATAATCTGTACCACTGGGCTTCCCTGGTGGCGCAGTGGTTGAGAATCTGCCTGCCAATGCAGGGGACACGGGTTCAAGCCCTGGTCTGGGAAGATCCCACATGCTGCAGAGCAACTGGGCCCGTGAGCCACAATTACTGAGCCTGCGCGTCTGGAGCCTGTGCTCCGCAACAGGAGAGGCCGCGATGATGAGAGGCCCGCGCACCGCGATGAAGAGTGGCCCCCACTTGCCACAACTAGAGAAAGCCTTCGCACAGAAACGAAGACCCAACACAGCCATAAATCAAAAATAAATAAATAAAAATTAAAAAAAAAATAATAATAATAATAATCTGTACCACCAAGTTAGAAAAAGGAAACCCCTTAGTATTCATGCTGAGGAAACTACGTACGAGGTGAACTACTACTGCTGATCTTCTAGCAAAGCAGTTGAAGTGTTATTTCCCAAGGCTATTGCTCTTAAACATATATATGTATGAATATATATATTCATACATAGATATTCATATATATATATATGCCATCTACTCACTGTATCCTCACATGGCAGAAGGGGCAGGGGAGCTCTTTGAGGTCTCTTTTTATAAGCATATAATCCCATTCATGACGGCTCCACTCTCATGACCTAATCACCTCCCAAAGGCCATCACCTCCAAATACCATCACATTGCAAATTTGGTTTCAACATGTGAATTTTGCAGGGACACAAACAGTCAGCCCATATATACGGCAGGCAGCACCTACTGCCCAAGGTGTGTTAATGTTTCTTCCTAACCAGTAAACTAAGGTCTGTAAGCTTACTAAGGTCAGCTTGTCATAATACATGTATCCTTCCTATTCATCAGTAGGTACTCAATTAATGCTTCTTTAAGGAGGAAAGGACATCTCACAGCCCAGCCTCACTGGTTCACAGAACCCTGAGAGAGCCACCCTTGGCTCTCAGGATGTCCCCAGAACTCAATTCTGGGGACACCCTAAGGCCAGTTTGTACTGAAGCCCAAGAGCTCAGCTGGACTGCCCCTCGCTGACCCAGATGGAAATCCCAGTTCAGTGAGCCATGGCTGGCTTCCAGAGCTGGAGAATGAGGCAAACCACAAATCTCATGACTCAATGATCTTCCACGTCGGGGATAGATGAGTGTTTCTGGCCCTGGCTTGGTAGGAGCCCAGGGGAGGATGCAGTTAATTCCCGTTAGTCACTCTGGGTCATAATTTCCTAAAAGATAGACCCAGCCTGAGGCTACAAGAAAACAGAGGCAGCTTTGGGCCCATCTCTGAGACACGTTTCACCTTATCTAATCCATTTTCCCTTTGGGTGAGCAGCTTCAGCTGGCAGGGAGCCTCATTTCCTTCCTCTCTGCTGGAACTCCTTGATTTTAGGCCTTTGTCTTAAGCTGTTGCAAAACTGATCTCTGACTGCACAATATGACTGAGACTATTGAATCCCATTAAGCCCAGTGGTGGTAATAGATCAGATATCCATGTAAAAAGTTAATCCCTGACTTGTCACCACAACTTCCTTTAGACTATTATTAATATTGAAAAGAAGAATTCTTCTGTATACCATCCTGGTCTCCACTTATTTAGGACTTTTAAAATTGTTGTCACATAATGAGGTGACTTCAATGTGAAGGCTTCTGGGACTGGTTTTTGTCGTTTATCTCTTTGTTCATGTTTGTTTCCCCTTTGGCACTTACCAGAAGAGCCAAGAACTAGAGAAAGAGGAAAACCCCAGTGAGTTCAATGATCCAAAAGGGAATAGGATTTAGTAGAACCAAAGGCTTATTGAAAGAGTTACAAAGGAAAGCACAACACTGAGATTGTGTGTGTGTGTGTGTGTGTGTGTGTGTGTGGTGTGTATCACAAGGGCAGAAGGAGAGAGGATGAGAGAGCAAAATGGCCTTGTGTGGGCAGGTGGAGGTGTGACGTGAAATACCTGTGACCAGACACACACCTGACAGATTTGAAGCCTGAGAGTAACACACATGCTCCCTGTTACCCATCTCCTGGTATTTCCTCAATTAGCATCCAGCCTCGCACACTTTTTCCTGTGTCCTCTCCTAACCGAATTAGTAAAAGATTAAGTTCTCCTGAGTAAGTGGCAGAATCTCTTCAGGTGCAGTCTCTTTTGGCTAGGACCAAATATATAACATTACGGATAGCAGTAGGAATCCAGTAGTTAATTTAAAAACAAGTCAACATTCAAAATACATGCAAAAGTCCCTAAAGCTGTAGGCCACTTTCCAAATAGGGCTTAAATGGCTACAGGCAAGCTTTGGGTCCTGCTCCCTCCCAGTTTAGCAGAAGGATTTTCCTTAGCTAATAAGCATTAATTGAGCACCTATTGATGAATAGGAAGGACACATGGATTATGACAAGCTGACCTTAGTCAGTTTATAGACCTTTATTTACATGTTGCTATCGCTTCATCCTTGCTGCTAAAAACCTGGCCCAGGCTTATTACCTTTCATCTGGACCAGAACTGAAAGTAGTTTCCATCTCACAGGCCAATTCCAATTAATTGGTAGTGGCTACTAGAGCCCTATGTTGAAAAGGATTTTGTGTTTAGCAGGAAAGAGTGTGGTTGACCATTAATGGTGATCGCCATGGGCACAGGAGGGAAACTGCAGCATGCCCTCTGATCTACACCGTTGCATTAGCCTTCTAAGGGGTATGCTTACCTCTATTTTCTTTCAGGAAAAGGTTAACTTTCTTATTTTTTTTTTTAATGTTTGGGGTTTTTTTAAATTAATTAATTATTTTATTTATTTTTGGCTGTGTTGGGTCTTTGTTTCTGTGCGAGGGCTTTCTCTAGTTGCGGCAAGCAGGGGCCTCTCTTCATCGCGGTGCACGGGCCTCTCACTATCGCGGCCTCTCTTGTTGCAGAGCACAGGCTCCAGACGTGCAGGCTCAGTAATTGTGGCTCACGGGCCTCGTTGCTCCGCGGCATGTGGGATCTTCCCAGACCAGGGCTCGAACCTGTGTCCCTTGCATTGGCAGGCAGACTCTCAACCACTGCACCACCAGGGAAGCCGAAGGTTAACTTTCTAAAAGATTATTTGACAACGTCTTATCAGAAAACTTCAACCCTACTCCACTTTAGCAATTCAGACCTGTTCTACTTGTCATCTATCGATCTCTATCATCTGTCTTTATCACATCTATTCAATATTTACCATCTCTTTCTATCTCTCTGTCTCCTCTCTCTTTCTCTCGTCACACCCGTCCCTTATTCTTTCAGCTCCATCACCCCTTTCTCCCAGTTCATCTGCTGCTCATCTCTACTCTTTTCTCCTAGCCCATCACTGACAACATGGCTGGACCCCAGGACACAACTCTTCTGTCACTCTCTTGTGACCAGCCTCAACCTCATTGCCCCCTTCCTTTTGCTGTGTCAGTCCCACAAACCCTTTTCTGTGGATCACCCCAACCATTTTCCTACTTCCTTCCTATGTGAGGGCCCCTGAGGGTAGCATAGGAATTCACAGTCTTGTGGTTTGGGTTTGACAATCCATGTCCTCTGACCTCAGCTGGGTTCTCAGCACAGCCACCCTTTCACAGGCCCTTGATCAGCATCCTTTCCTCCCCTGATTCTCCCAGCTGCCATCTTAAACCTTCACCACTACACCCCAACCATGGCCACCTTTCTCTCAGCAGATGACCAAGGCTTCTGTTTTAGGCAGTTTGGGCTGTTATAACAAAATACCATAGACTTATGGGTGGCTTAAAAACAGACATTTATTTCTCATGGTTATGGAGGCTGGCAATTCCAACATCAAGTTGCTTGCAGATTTGGTGTCTGGTGAGAGCCCTCTTCCTGGTTTGCAGATGGCTGCCTTCTTGCTGTTGTCTCATGTGGCAGGGTGAGAAAAGGCTCTGGTCTCTTCCTCTTCTAATAAGGACACTAATCCCATCATAGGGACTCTACCCTCATGACCTCATCTAAACCTAATTACCTCCCAAAGCCCCCACCTCCAAAATATCATCACATTAGGGATTAGGACTTCAACATATGAATTTGGGGGACATAAACATTTAGTCCATAACAGCTTTTATTTCATTTTATTCCTTCAACACCTACGCTTGAAACTTCAGCCACTTCTGCAGTCACACTCACCTTCCAGCTTTTGCAAAGGAAAAGCTGGATTCTCTCCTGCCCAGAGCCTCCTCTGGGGCTCTGGATCCAATCTCTCCTGGGCCTTTGCTCTCTACTTTTTACTTCTTCTCCCCACTTCTGGTCCCTCCCTTGCAGCCTAGAAACATGATCAGGTCTCTCCCTTCTTAAAACTTCTCTCCCCAACCTGCCTGCTGCTGTCCCTCTGCCTCACAGCCAAGTTCCTGGAAAAGTCCATTCCTTCATGACCCCATCCACACACCTGTCTTACCTGTCCAGCTTATGGCAGACTCTGTCACTTTTATTGGCTTTCCAGATACCAGACCTTCCTCTTCTCCCTTGATTTTTCCTCCTCAAGCCCTACACTTTAAATGATGGGGTAACCTGGAAATTTGAAAGTTGGTCTGTTCTAACACCAAAGGCTGATCCTGTAAGCATCATGCCATGCTCTAGTCCTTTAGGAGCTCTCACCATCTTAAGAGTGAGCATTGTCACACCAGAGGGTAAAGAGGATGGAGAAGGTACCACTGTTTCCAACAGAAGGAGAAGTATGAAGAACATTCACATTCCACAAATTCCTAATCTGCACTGCTGCTTCTGTAGTATCCTCTTTAACTCTGGCTAAAGAATGTGGAAAATGTGAATTTCCTATTTGAATAAGATGCCTGTATTTAACTGCAAGTATTGTCACAAAAAGGGTACCTAAGTACCTGTTTACAGGGAGGGCAGCAGCCGGAACTCGCCTGCCTGCCTGGTTCAGGGACCTGGAACGTCCAAGCGACCACCAGCATTTTGCTCCAAAGAGGATCTGAAGGAAAAGGAAGACTTTTCTCCAAGTCCTGGACTTTGGGATTAGGACCCTCATGTAAAGGAGAAGAAGAAAGAAGAGACTCTCTAAACTCCTTTATGAGATGGAGAACTTGCCCTGAGTGGGAGGGGTTGGGCTCAGGGTCCCAAAAAAGGTGAGAGAATCAACCCTGGCCCCTTTCCAACTGGTCTGGTTGGGACTGGTCTCTGGTTCATCAGACAGACATCTGATACTAGCAGGCCTATGCTTTCTGAGGCCCATAGGGAGGCCTGCCTCTCTACGGGGCCACAACCTCAGACCTGGGGCAGGAACAGCCCAAGCAGCTTCTCTGAGCTCTGGCAAATGTTGACATCCTGGGAAACCAGGTGGTGCTCGAAATCAAATACCTCTTTGTAACTCAGACCCTTGATTTCTTTCCCTGTGGCTGGTGAGGCCTAGGAAAAACGCTCCCCTTGGAAGTGAAGCCCAGAGATAAACAACTGAGAAGCTCACCAACCGGCTGGAGAAGTTCCACTTCCTCTGCAGAGAGTGGGTTTTGGAATAATAATGCTCTATTTCATAAGCTACATTCCAGTTTCAAGAGCCCAGTGACTGTAACCATTCATCTCCATAGGCAATTAGTCTCTCAAAGTTCTTTTCAAGCCCCGGAGGCTCTTGTGTCTGCCCCACAGCCTCTCTGGATGAGGCTGTGCTATAGTGAGGTGGGTCCCAACATGTGAAAATATAATCAGACCCAACATTCGAGAAACCAGAATGCTAATTTCCTAAAGTGCTTGGTCACTTTTAGCCACTGATTGCCTCCTCTGTGATTGGGCCCAGTGTGAATCTGAGTGAGTCATCTATTGGGATAAGCATATACAGGAGAGACCAGCAGGACTTTTTACCAATCTCAGGTCTACTGGCTAATGAATTTGGCATCTGGGCAGTGTTCCTTGTACCTCATCATTTCATTCATTTATATATGTATATGGGAAGCGGGCTTTCACCAGACACCAAATGTGCTGGTGCCTTGATTATGGACTTTCCAGCCTCCAGAACAGTGAGAAATAAGTTTCTGTTGCTTATAAGCCACCCAGTCTATGGTATCCTGTTACAGTGGCCTGAACAGACCAAAACAGCACCTCTGCAAACTATCCACAAGTTCCAAAGAGCATGAAAGATATATATAGAGAAGATATATATATAGACATATAAAGAAGATATATATATCTATATATAGAAGGAAATGCGTGAGATTCAGAGAAAGAAGGAAAGTTTCTTGAGAAGGTGAGCTATGAACTGATTCTAAATACAAAGCAATGAATTGTTTTAGTTTTTTAAATAACTTTGGAATTTTTTTAAAAATATTTATTTATTTATTTAGGCTGCTCCAGGTCTTAGTTGCGACATGCAGACTTCTTAGTTGCAGCATGCGGACTCCTAGTCATGACGTGCATGTGGGATCTAGTTCCCCAACCAGGGATCGAACCCAGGCCCCCTTCATTGAGAGTGCGGAGTCTTACCCACTGGACCACCAGAGAAGTCCCAGCTTTGGAATTTTTAATTACAAAACTAACTGTTTATATTAGGAAATACAGGTTAGAAAAAAAAAAGTTTAAACTCCCAACTACCTCACCACCAAGAAGTAACTGTTGGGCATCACCCTGCAGCCCAGGCCCCATCTTTTCCCACCCTTCCCCTCCCTTTCTATCATTCTGATCTCCTTCACACCTACAAAGCATCCTCATTAGATTTCATTTCACAAAATGTTTTCAATGCTAAAGCAAGTTTGAAAACTACTGCTAAACTCCAGGGTCAGATAGGCCTCCCTGAATCCTGATTCCTTTGCATCAGTGTCCTTCTGGTCAGCCTCCAAAGGCAACCTCCTTAGCTTGGTCATTTGGGGCCTCTGCTTCTGGCCACTGTCTATCTTTGCACCCTGGGCGCAACTCTTCTATTCAAATATTTGCATTCATTTGCAAACATTTTCATTCAAAACCTGAGTTTGTCTAGCTTTATTGGCCTATGAGTCACAGCAATAGCAGCTTCCTCCATTGCCCCACCTGAGCGCTGCGAGATCTCTGAGGCCCCTCAGAGTCACACCCGGAAATTTCACCCCATGCATTGTTTGACATGTACTCACAACATGCCACAAACACATGGCCCCTGCCGTGTTCTTCCTTTCCCGTGCCAGCCACCCTTATGCCCCAAGTTTATGCTTCTAGCCAAGGCCACCGCTCCTGTATGTACCCTCCGCAAATACTGCAATGTCTTTTCTCTCGATGAGCCCAAGACTCAACCCTCAAGGTGCCAGCACTGTGTCCCCTGGAGTCCTTAAGGCACAGGTGGTAGGCCAGCTTCCACCCCCTGGACTCCAGGGGACATTAGTCACAGCTCTATGACTCAGATCCTTCCTGATAGCAGCTCCTTGGGCATCTGCGCTCTTTCACCAGGCTCAGACCAGAGTCCTTCCCAGTCTCCTGTCCCTGACCCCCCACAGGGCACCCTTGACAGTTTACTCATGCAAGTGCACATCCGAGAGCTGTGTGTCTGGCTGTACTTGGATGTACTCAGAGGTACTTGGATATATTCTAGTCTTGCTGGTAGAGTTTATATTCAAACCAGGAATCCCACTACATTCCCTTTAAGACCCTCAGACTTAGCACCAACCTTTATCAAATCTTCTCTGACTGTCTCAGGCTAAATAAACTTATAAGCCTCTGTAGCAATCATGGTTGTACAACTAATTTGGTAATTAATCATGTTTTTGCTTGTGACAACTCTTCCGTTCTTTCCTCAAATTGGTGTTAAAATGTTTATTGTACTAGAAAAAATATATTTTAAAGGAATATCTTTCTGATTCTGAGAATATCGAGCAAAGATATTCCCCTTCTCTATCAGTCCTTAAGAACATAGGCATAGCTTGAATAATTAAAAAGCATCAACATTTCATGTTCATGTCTTGCTCCGTCATTGATGTAAGGACCGTGGTTTTGACTGCTTTCCATTTGTAACCATGCCTGGTATTCAGTGGGCACTCATATACCAGGTGGTTCTTTCATTTTAAAGAGGTTTAAGGTTATTATTTGTACCTTAAGATAGCAGAGGATAAAAGACAAGACAAAGTAAAAGAGGACAGAAGAAGTTATACAAAACAAAAAATTCCAGAAAGAATAATCATGGAAGAAAGCTTACTTTAGCATTTTGGTGATAGGATAAAAGATTCCTGAGGTAATCTCCCTTCTTGTAGGTATTGCTTTAAATGCACATATTGAGTATCTCATTCACCCATCCCACAAATACATATTAAGCACCTACTGTGTATCAAACAGACAACACCCCTGCCCTCCAGAAACTTCCAGTCTAGTAGAGAGAGGCAGAGACTAAACCAGATCCTTTCAGACTGTGGTAAGTACAATGAAGGAAATAAATAGAATGGGGAGTAAGGATGCAGCTCCTTTAGATTAAATGGTCAAGGAAGCTTTTCTGAGGAGGTGATACTTAGGCTGAAACAGATGGTTGACAAAGCACCAACTACAGGCAGAGCCAGGAAAAGAATGTTCCCAGGGCTACTACATGCAGTCCCACAGGTTGTACACTGCCCATGCACTCTGTTTATATGGACAACAGTGGCACCCCTGAGAGTTGTGCAGTGCAGCAGCTCAGAGTGTTTCAGGCACATGTAAGTCAGTTCACTTGTATAGTTAATTTCCTTTGCTCGAGTTGACTTGCACATCTACTGACATGCACTTAGTCCATCTGGACACAATGGCAATCAAATTAACCATGTGGTGGTTCAGACAAGTCAAGAAAATGACCCTCAGCAAATTGCAGGCTGGACTCGATTGATTGGCTTATGACTATATGTTCTCCACTTCTGGAGACATGGGAGATGAGCCTAGAAATTAACACAGTTTATGTGGGAAAAGCTTGAGGTCATTTTGGGAACCAATCCATTGTCTACTCCTATGGTCATAATGCCAGGAAAAGGAAAGATGAGTAATTGCTATCCAAGCCTAAAGCTGGTTTTCATGGTGAGAAATCCTCCCTCTTCAGGAATGATCAAATGTGAGGTTTGGAAAATAGCCTTTATAATTACAGACTATACTGTTAAGTGCATGGCAAATTAATCATTTGACTCCATGGCATGGTGCTATCATAATGACAGGTTAATGGATTCCATGCTTAATTTAAAAAAAAAAAAAAGGGACCATTAGACTTCTAGTAAAGTCAATACTGTAGCTCTTTGCTGGCCACAGATCCCCTGTTAAACTGGCCTCAAAAGCAAATGTATAGAGAAACTTCGAGGTTCTGAACTGGTTTAATGGGTTTCACAGAAGGGGTTCAAAGGTAGCTTTCTTGTCAATTTACAATTAGGCAATGGAGGCTTAAATAGAGCTCATATGCTGACCTCAGGTTGCTCTGGAAATGAGACATCTGGAAACTGACCCCCCTGTTCCCTGAATCTCTCAGCTGATTCTACTTCCTCTCTGAACTGTGCTCATCAGTGTTTGAATCTGTCCAAGTCAGTTCTGAAGAGGAAGTTCCAGTCTCTCCTCCCCCACACGTCTGCGTGTAGAACCTGACAGGAGTTCAGGGGGCGGGGACCTGGCAGGATCAGAGGGCAGGATGGGGCAGAAGTAGTGCTCCTGGGCAGGCGCTGAGAATAGAGTCATGTACAACCAGGGGAAGAAAAAATGCAGGCCAGCTTTGGCAGGGGGATTATTCAAGGGCTTCCAGTTGTGGAAAGCAGGATGGAGGTGTCCATCCACCAGTGCCAGGTGGAGCAGGGTTGTTCTGGAATATCGGATTCAAAATAGGTGGAAAGATGGGTCAGTATTCAAGACCTAAACATTGAGGGTTGAAGGACTGTAGGCTCCACATAGCTACCTAGAGCATGCTTGCAATCTTTACTGTACATATGAATCGCCTGGAACCTGGCTAAAAATGCAGATTCTGATTCAGTAAGTCTGGGGCTCTGCAGTTCTAACGAGTTCTCGGGTGATGCCAATGCTGCTGGTTTATGCATCACACTTGGAATACAGGGGCTACAGCACAGGGCAGGGTCCCTCCTCCTTTTCTCCTAACCATCATGGGCCCGAGAGGAACCGGGAAGCCTGGAGATTGGGCAATAGCACCACTCTTGCCCAACAAAACTGCTGACAGGATGCAGCAGCCCAGAGGCTGGGAGCAGTCCGAGCCCTCTCATTAATTCCAGGGCAGGGGCTGAGCAACTGGCTGCTGGCTGAGGCTCAGAGCAGAAAGAGCCTGATCAATGGCCATAAGAAAATTATCAAACTAGAAACAAAGATGGGTTATATTTTGTGAATCAGAGGGAAAGGCTTAAAAATCTCTGTCCCTTTTTTTTTTTAAATATACACTTTTTTATATTTATTTGTTTGTTTATTTATTTATTTATTTATTTATTTATGACTGTGTTGAGTCTTCGTTTTCTGTGCGAGGGCTTTCTCTAGTTGCGGCAAGTGGGGACCACTCTTCATCGCGGTGCGCGGGCCTCTCACCGTCGCGGCCTCTCTTGTTGCGGAGCACAGGCTCCAGACGCGCAGGCTCAGTAATTGTGGCTCACGGGCCCAGTTGCTCCGCGGCATGTGGGATATTCCCAGACCAGGGCTCGAACCCGTGTCCCCTGCATTGGCAGGCAGATTCTCAACCACTGCGCCACCAGGGACGCCCTCTGTCCCTTTTTAACACCTCAAATAAAAGATCCTCATCTCTCCTACCCACTGTGGTCAGTGCTCTGACTGAGGTCCCTCTGCAGAGTGGAAGTCGTCAAAGTATATTGAACAAATGCTTACCCAGGCAGAGGATGGGGTTTATGAGCTGTTGCTCTCTCGTGCTAACCTTCTAGGAAAATGAAAAGGGAGATTCCTCCAGGGCCATTTTCCTGGGCTCTACATTGGGTGCTTAATGTATGAACTTGGCTAGACGATAGCACCCTGTTGTTCAATTAAACACTAGTTTAGGTAGGTTGTTGTGAAGGTATTTTGTAGATGCTGTTGACATCTACAATCAGCTGATGTTAAGTAAAGGTCTTGACAGTCTGGGTGCCTCATCCAATCACTTGAAAGGCCTTAAGAGCAAAAGAGGTTTCTATGAGGTAGAAATTCCACCTGTTAAGTGCAGCTTCAGCTCCTGCCAGAGAGTTTCCAGCCTGCTGCTCCACTCTACAGACCACAGACTTGCCATTCCCCACAATCATGGAAGCTATTTGCTTTAAATAAATCTTGTTCCGTATACATTTGATCCTCATTATTCACAGATTCTCTATTTGTGAATTTGCCTACTTGCTAAAATTTATTATAACACCAAATTAACACTCATGGTGCTTCCACAGTTATTCCTGGACACGTGTAGAGTGGTGAAAAATTTGTCACCTAATGCAGCTGTTTTTCCAGCTGAGGTCGAACAAGGTGACTCTCCAACTTCTTGTTCAGCTCTCAGACTGTAAACAAGTGTGCTTTACGTGGTCTATGTAGTGCCATGATTTTCATATTTTTGTGCTTTTTGTTGGCAATTTTGCTGTTTACAATGGCTCCTAAGCATCTTGCTAAAGTGCCGTCTAGTGTTCTTAATGCCAGAAGGCTGTGATTTGCCTTGTGAGGAAATATGCTTCATTCAGGCATCAGTTATAGTGCTGTTGGCTGTGAGTTCAATGTTAATGAATCAACAGTGTATATTAAGTAAGGTGTCTTTAAACAGAAATACAGATAAAACAAGGTTATATTTTGATCGGTTGAGGAGAATGTGACCAGAGGCTCACAGGAACCTAACCCTGTATTTCCCCTAGGAACAGTGGCTCAGTATTTCCTAATTCAGTGTTTGTGGGGACTTTATGGGACATAACTACCATGAATAACGAGAATTGACTCTGTGTGTGAGTGGGGAGGGCAGCATGCACGCGTGCGTCCGCACTACTGGTTCTGTTTCTCTGGAGGCACCCGAACTGATGCAGGTGCAGTACCACCCTTTCCTCCACGGCTGGCTGTGCACTGCACAGATGATGAGGGCCTTTTGTCCTTTCTGCATTCAGATCTCTGACAATATTCTGCAGAAGGAGGAAACCAGTTCACTATAAACCATCTAGTGAATGTTAACAGTCCCCTTTTAAAAGCAGTTTTTCCCTTACTGGGTCATACTTAGGGACACACACAAACCCTATAATTTGGATGTTATTCCATCTCCCTGATAAAGAAAGAAGTAGGCTAGATTAGGTAATAACTAGAATGCATTTCAGCATTTTTAATGTAATTTGGATGATAAGCCCCAAATTACTTTTCCAATATAAACCAATCAAGTCGATTCCAGTTTGAGTGACTTTACCAAAAATAAACTTCTTTATGAATGTATAAAAAGATAATTAGACTGTCTCCAAGGCATTGGGCCTATTCCCAACAATGAAGAGAAGCCAGCATGTCTCAGAGTGACATGCAGGCACCAATTTAACAACCCACTGCCCTTCCTCTCCCCACCCCAGTGGTCAGCTGTAGTCTTCTCAGAGGCTGTGGTTATGAGTCTCACTTGTCTGGTCCACAGCTGCAGGCTCCATTGCTAATTCTAAATTTGTCATCTTCCATGTTGCACTGTCTGACACAGGAGGAACTGACAAAGAGGAGTCATGTCTTCGTCAAATCCCACCCCGCTCCTGGAATACCACCCAAGCTCACACCCTCCATGGCATGGGTCAGCTGTGCCAGCTCTGTGGATATCGTGCACTTTCCCCCACGTGCCCACTGACACCTGAATGAGGCTTGAAGAGGCTTATAAATAATTCTCTTTTTCCTTCAAGAACACGTCACAGCTAAGACTAAGCACCATGCATCAGCTTCCACTGATCCTGAAAGAAAATACTGTTTGAAAAAAGCTTCTTTCGTGCACAGCTTCAAGAAAATCAGAACACCATTCACTTCTCAGACCATCCATAAGGTAATTCAAGTGTCAAAAAGTGTTCAACGCAAACAGAGGAAGGGGAGAGGGAGCATAATATAGTCTGAAAATTTTTTTCTGAATTCAGAAGTGTTTCCCTTTTAATGTTTAGCAATTTTCATGACATGTGAATAGTATTCTATGCTGTTAAATGGTAGAATGGGAGCTGCCTTGTCCTGTGACTATTAAATTGATACACTAAGTAAGAATGATATACTAAATACAATTAAAATGAGTATCACCCTTCCACCAAATAAAAAATTGTAGAAATATATGTAGTAAACAAACTGATTGAGTCAAATTATTTCGACCAGAAAAAAAATGTCTAAATGGCTAAATAGGACTAACTCTTATTTAAAAAAACAAAGTCTGCTGGCCCCTGAATCAAGTCCCTCGCACTAAGGTATTATAGTTTTAATATGTTACTTGTCCAGGAGAAGAGATCCATTACTTGGATTTTAATAGAAGGTAACTTTTTTTTTTAAATTATTTTTATTTATTTATGGCTGTGTTGGGTCTTCGTTTCTGTGCCAGGGCTTTCTCTAGCTGTGGCAAGCGGGGGCCACTCTTCATCGCGGTGCGCGGGCCTCTCACTATCGCGGCCTCTCTTGTTGCGGAGCACAGGCTCCAGACGCGCAGGCTCAGTAATTGTGGCTCAGGGCCTAGTTGCTCCGCGGCACGTGGGAATCTTCCCAGACCAGGGCTCGAACCCGTGTCCCCTGCATTGGCAGGCAGATTCTCAACCACTGCGCCACCAGGGAAGCCCCCCAGGAGGTAACTTCTTAATTTAAAGAAAGTAATGGCTAATAGCAGGATTTTAGTCATCGGCAGTGGGATACTCAGGAGATACTTTGGGGTAGGGGCATTTCTTAAGTTCAGTTACTATCTATTCCACCTGCCCATCAACCCAGTTGTGGGACCACCTACTGAGGATTTTGATAAAGGGTTACAATTGTTTGGAGAAAGACTTGAAAGCGAGGTCAGTCTGAAAGCAGTTTGGGACTGCTGCAGCTGGCATTCTGGAGAGGAAAACACACAACCCAAGAGATTATCATTTGTCTCCGCCTGACTCAAATGTTTATTCTTACCACTTAAGACCTAACAAAAACATTTTGAGGTCCATTTAAAGAGAGTCAGATTCCTGACTTTGGTTGTCCCCTAATCTTTTGCCTTTTTACTTTTCACAGATATCTAACTCCACAAAAATAAACCTTTTTTTATGGCACACTGAAGATTTTCTCTCTGAAGTTCCCATGAGCAGTGTTATTTATCTATAAAGAAGTCTCCTCCAAGAAAGCAGCAACAGCGAGCTCTTGGTGCAGCCTTTCTTCCAGAACAGAGGGGCTCGATTCTCACTGGCATTATTAGGCAGAGTTCATGAGACTTTGAAGTGGCCGCTGTACCAAATGGAAACAGAGCAACTGGTTTCCCATCTCAAGGTGATGCACGGGAGTGATGGTCACTCCTAACATTCGTTTGTTCAGGATATTACATCCCAAAATGTTCTCCTAAACATTCTCTTGTTTTTTTTTTTTGTTTTTTTTTTGTTTTTTTTTAAAATTTATTTATTATTTATTTATTATTTATTTTTGGCTGTGTTGGGTTTTCGTTTCTGTGCGAGGGCTTTCTCTAGTTGCGGCAAGTGGGGGCCACTCTTCATCGCGATGCGCGGGCCTCTCACCATCGTGGCCTCTCTTGTTGCGGGGCACAGGCTCCAGACACGCAGGCTCAGTAGTTGTGGCTCACGGGCCTAGTTGCTCCGCGGCATGTGGGATCTTCCCAGACCAGGGCTCGAACCCGCGTCCCCTGCATTGGCAGGCAGATTCTCAACCACTGCGCCACCAGGAAAGCCCCCATTCTCTTGTTTAATCCTCAGGACAATCCTTTGACATGAAAATTGTCATCCCCTTTTTACAGGTAAGGGAACGAAGGATGTGAAGGGTTAAAGGACTCACTTTAGATCAAACAGCTGTTGAAGGTGGATTCAGAAGAAAAAGTCAGGTCTTCAGAGTCCTCTCAGGGTAGGGGTTTATTCTCTGAGCTCATGCTGGAAGAAACCTGGGGCCTCATCAAGAGCAGTGAGACTAGTGCAGTCATTTGCGGAAGTCTTGAAGGTCAAGGTTTTGTCACTCTTCAGGTGCAAGAGTGGTAAGTGGCAGCCTCAAGAGGTATAGGCTTCATTCAGATGTGCCTATGAGCTACCCAAGGTGAGCACCAGGATGTCATCCCACATGGCTCCTGGACCCTCCTGGGATGGTGTTCATATAGCACTAGCACTTCAGCGGGGCTTTGTGCAAACTAGAAAATGGAAGGCCAATTGTACAAAGGTGTTCCTTCCCTCAGCTGACTCAGCCCTGGGCCGGGGCTCAGCTCAGCAAGCCAAGTGGGCTAGATCCAGCCCCTGCTCGAGTCCTTCACCCAGAAAAGGCATCATTGTCCAGGCACAGCTGGTACAACCATCCTGGGCCCACCCAGTTCAGAGAGCTCCCTTCACCAAGAGGGGATGTTTCTCAAAAGAAAGATAGCCTTATTGAGAAGAACTGAATCCACACGGGACCATAAACACTGCACAGTTTACCAAGAAGGTGCCAGTTACAGTCTAAACTTAGTGTGGTTTGGGTAGTGATGACAGTCTTTCTGAGCTGGAGAACTAGAGCTGGTCAGCCCAGCTCATCTCCCTTACCTGGTCCTCCCTCTTAGCTAAGCCCCTCTCTGTATCCTACTCAAGCCCATTTCTCCCATTAAGGTGCTGCCTCACTGAATGGAAACTTCCTTGAACTGGAGGGAACACACAACTAGCAGAAGGGTGTAATTATTCTTTGTGAGTGGATGGGTGGCCACCCCCTTCAGCGTGTCTCTGTCACTCCAAGACAGGCAACCCTGCTGGGCTAGGACATCTCCTCCAAGACTACACATTTCCAAGACACCAGCTGCCATCAGAACATCCTGGGTCTCTTCCTGTTCCTCCTCTAAATGTTCTTGGGAGCCCATATCATCCTCTAGGCCACTGGGCAAAGTCCAGCTGAGCTCATTAATCATATACAGTCACCTTTCCTTGCTCAGAGATCAAAGGCAGCAAGAGCTCACAATCCTCTATTGAATTGTATTTTCATAGGATTTGAAGGAAGGAAGAATGGATCCAAGAGCAAAAAGGCAGCTCCAGGGCTTCCCTGGTGGCTCAGTGGTTGAGAATCTGCCTGCTGATGCAGGGGACATGGGTTCGAGCCCTGGTCTGGGAAGATCCCACATGCCGCGGAGCAACTGGGCCCGTGAGCCACAATTACTGAGCCTGCGTGTCTGGAGCCTGTGCTCCACAACAAGAGAGGCCGCGATGGTGAGAGGCCCGCGCACCGCGATGAAGAGTGGCCCCCGCTTGCCACAGCTAGAGAAAGCCCTGGCACAGAAACGAAGACCCAACACAGCCATAAATAAATTAACTAATTAATTTAAAAAAAAAAAAAAGGAAAAGGCAGCTCCACCTAACCCTGGAAAGGACCAGTAAGCAACTCAGGGTGCAGCTACTAAGAAAGCAGGAGGAGAGTGAGCTGGGAGCTACTCTTCTTCATGTAGAAATGAATCCTCAGACTAAAAGTTTCAATTTACACTGAACACATTCAATTTTTTAAAATTAATTTTTATTGGACTATAGTTGCTTTGCAATGCTGTGCTAGTTTCTTCCTGTACAGCAAAGTAAATCAGTCATATATATACATATATCCACTCTTTTTTCGATTTCCTTTCCATTTAGGTCACCACAGAGCATTGAATAGAGTTCACTGTGCTATACAGTAGGTTCTCACTACTTATCTGTTTTATACGTAGTTGTGTATATATGTCAGTCCCAATCTCCCAGTTCATCCCACCCCCCCTTCCCCGCCTTGGTAACCACACGTTTGTTCTTTACATCTGTGACTGTATTTCTGTTTTGCAAATAAGTTCATCTCTACCATTTTTCTAGATTCCACATATAAACGATATTATACGACATTTGTTTTCCTCTTTCTGGCTTACTTCACTCTGTATGACAGTCTCTAGGTCCATCCACGTCTCTGCAAATGGCACAGTTCCATTCCTTTTTATGGCTGAGTAATATTCCATTGTGTATAAATATGTACCACATGAACACATTACATTTACAGGTGCCTTGCCTTGCACTTATACAGTGTGCCAAAAGGGTGCTGAAATCATTTCCAGTCTTGTTCTGATAACTACTACCACCATGGTCCACATAAAAATGGTTGAGCAAGTGAGTGTATGTTTCAACAACTTGCCATCACCTTTTCTTTTTTTTTTTTCCCCACCACCACCAACCCCCCCCCCCACTTTCCCCCCTTGGTGTCCATACATTTGTTCTCTACACCTGTGTCTCTATTTCTGCCTTGCAAACCAGTTTATCTGTACCATTTTTCTAGATTCCACATATATGCCTTAATATATGATATTTGTTTTTCTCTTTCTGAGTCACTTCACTCTGTATGTTAGTCTCTAGGTCCATCCACATCTCTACAAATGACCCAATTTCGTTCCTTTTTATGGCTGAGTAATATTCCATTGTATATACGTACCACATCTTCTTTATCCGTTTGTCTGTCGATGGGCATTTAGGTTGCTTCCATGACCTGGCTATTATAAATAGTGCTGCAATGAACATTGGGGTGGATGTGTCTGTTTGAATTATGGTTTTCTCTGGGTATATGCCCAGTAGTGGGATTGATGAGTCATATGGTAATTCTATTTTTAGTTTTTTAAGGAACCTCCATACTGTTCTCCATAGTGGCTGTAATAATTTACATCCCCACTAATAGTGCAAGACGGTTCCCTTTTCTCCACACCCTCTCCAGCATTTGTTGTTTGTAGATTCTCTGATGATGCCCATTCTAACTGGTGTGAGGTGATACCTCATTGTAGTTTTGGTTTGCATTTCTCTAATAATTAGTGATGTTGAGCAGCTTTTCATGTGCCTCTTGGCCATCTGTATGTCTTCGTTGGAGAGATGTCTATTTAGGTCTTCTGCCCATGTTTGGATTGGGTTGTTTGTTTTTTTAATATTGAGCTGCATGAGCTATTTATATATTTTAGAGATTAATCCTTTGGCCATTGATTCCTTTGCAAATATTTTCCTCCATTCTGAGGGTTGTCTTTTCGTCTTGTTTATAGTTTCCTTTGCTGTGCAAAAGCTTTGAAGTTTCATTAGGTCCCATTTGTTTATTTTTGTTTTTATTTCCATTACTCTAGGAGGTGGGTCAAAAAAGATCTTACTGTGATTTATGTCAAAGAGTGTTCTTCCTATGTTTTCCTCTAAGAGTTTTATAGTGTCCGGTCTTACATTTAGGTCTCTAATCCATTTTGAGTTTATTTCTGTGTATGGTGTTAGGGAGTGTTCTAATTTCATTCTTTTACATGTAGCTGTCCAGTTTTCCCAGCACAACTTATTGAAGAGACTGTCTTTTCTCCATTGGCTATCGTTGCCTCCTTTGTCATAGATTAGTTGACCATAAGTGCGTGGGTTTATATTTGGGCTTTCTATCCTGTTCCATTGATCTATATTTCTGTTTTTGTGCCAGTACCATATTGTCTTGATTACTGTAGCTTTGCAGTATAGTCTGAAGTCAGGGAGTCTGATTCCTCCAGCTCTGTTTTTTACCCTCCAGATTGCTTTGGCTATTCAGGGTCTTTTGTGTTTCCTCACAAATTTTAAGATTTTTTGTTCTAGTTCTGTAAAAAATGCCACTGGTAGTTTGATAGGGATTGCATTGAATCTGTAGATTGCATTGGGTAGTACAGTCATTTTCACAATATTGATTCTTCCAATCCAAGAACATGGTATATCTCTCCATCTGTTGGTATCATCTTTAATTTCTTTCAACACTGTCTTATAGTTTTCTGTATACCGGTCTTTTGTCTCCCTAGGTAGGTTTATACCTAGGTATTTTATTCTTTTTGTTGCAATGGTAAATGGGAGTGTTTCCTTAATTTCTCTTTCTGGTCTTTCGTTATTAGTGTATAGGAATGAAAGAGTTTTCTGTGCATTAATTTTGTATCCTGCAACTTTACCAAATTCAATGATTAGCTCTAATAGTTTTCTGGTGGCATCTTTAGGATTCTCTATGTCTAATATCATGTCATCTGCAAATAGTGACAGTTTTACTTCTTCTTTTCCAATTTGTATTCCTTTTATTTCTTTTTCTTCTCTGATTGCCATGGCTAGGACTTTCAAAACTATGTTGAATAATAGTGGCAAGAGTGGACATCCTTGTCTTGTTCCTGATCTTAGAGGAAACGGTTTCAGTTTTTCACCATTGAGAATGATGTTTGCTGTGGGTTTGTCATATATGGCCTTTATTATGTTAAGGTAGGTTCCTCTATGCCCACTTTCTGGAGAGTTTTTATCATAAATGGGTGTAGAATTTTGTCAAAAGCTTTTTCTGCATCTATTGAGATGATCATATGGTTTTTATTCTTCAGTTTGTTAATATGGTGTATCACTTTGATTGATTTCCGTATATTGAAGAATCCTTGCATCCCTGGGATAAATCCCACTTGATCATGGTGTATGATCCTTTTAATATGTTGTTGGACTCTGTTTGCTAGTATTTTGTTGAGGATTTTTGCATCTATATTCATCAGTGATATTGGTCTGTAATTTTCTTTTTTTGTAGTATCTTTGTCTGGTTTTGGTATCAGGGTGATGATGGCCTCGTAGAATGAGTTTGGGAGTGTTCCTTCCTCTGCAATTTTTTGGAAGAGTTTGAGAAGGATGGGTGTTAGCTCTTCTCTAAATGTTTGATAGAATTCACCTGTTCAGCCTTCTGGTCCTGGACTTCAGTTTGTTGGAAGATTTTTTTTTTTTAATTTATTTATTTAATTTATTTATTTTTGGCTGTGTTGGGTCTTTGTTGCTTCTCACAGGCTTTCTCTAGTTCCAGCGAGTGGGGGCTACTCTTCGTTGCGGTGCGCGGGCTTCTTGTTGCGGCGGCTTCTCTTGCTGTGGAACATGGGCTTCAGTAGTTGTGGCACGTGGGCTCAGTAGTTGTGGCTCGCGGGCTCTAGAACGCAGGCTCAGTAGTTGTGGTGCAGCACGGGCTTAGTTGCTCTGCGGCATGTGGGATCCTCCCAGACCAGGGCTTGAACCCGTGTCCCCTGCATCGGCAGGCAGACTCCCAACCACTGCGCCAACAGGGAAGCCCTGTTGGAAGATTTTTAACCACAGTTTCAATTTCATTACTTGTGATTGGTCTGTTCATATTTTCTGTGTCTTCCTGGTTCAGTCTTGGAAGGTTACACCTTTCTAAGAACTTGTCCATTTCTTCCAGGTTGTCCATTTTATTAGCATAGAGTTGCTTTTAGTAGTCTCTTAGGATGCTTTGTATTTCTGTGGTGTCTGTTGTAACTTCTCCTTTTTCATTTCTAATTTTATGGATTTGAGTCTCTCCCTCTCTTTCTTGATGAATCTGGCTAAAGGTTTATCAATGTTGTTGATCTTCTCAAAGAACCAGCTTTTAGTTTTATTGATCTTTGCTATTGTTTTCTTTGTTTCTATTTCATTTAGTTCTGCTCTGATCTTTATGATTTCTTTCCTTCTACTAACTTTGGGTTCTGTTTGTTCCTCTTTCTCTGGTTCCTTTAGGTGTAAGGTTAGATTGTTTATTTGAGATTTTTCTTGTTTCTTGAGGTAGGCTTGTATAGCTATAAACTTCCCTCTTAGAACTGCTTTTGCTGCATCCCATAGGTTTTGGATCGTCGTGTTTTCATTGTCATTTGTTTCTAGGTAGTTTTTGATTTCCTCTTTGATTTCTTCAGTGATCTCTTGGTTATTTAGTAACGTATTGTTTAGCCTCCATGTGTTTGTGTTTTTTACGTTTTTTTCCCCCTGTAATTCATTTCTAATCTCATATCATTTTGGTCGGAAAAGATGCTTGATATGATTTCAATTTTCTTAAATTTACTGAGTCTTGATCTGTGACCCAAGATGTGATCTATCCTGGAGAATGTTCTGTGTGCACTTAAGAAGAAAGTGTAATCTTCTGTTTTTGGATGGAATGTCCTATAAATATCAGTTAAATCTATCTGCTCTATTGTGTCATTTAAAGCTGTGTTTCCTTATTAATTTTCTGCCTGGATGATGTGTCCATTGGTGTAAGTGAGGTGTTAAAATCCCCCACTATTATTGTGTTACTGTAGATTTCCTCTTCTATAGGTGTTAGCAGTTGCCTTATGTATTGAAGTGCTCCTGTGTTGGGTGCATATATATTTATAATTGTTATATCTTCTTGGATTGATCCCTTGATCATTATGTAGTGTCCTTCCTTGTACTTGTAACATTCTTTATTTCAAAGTCTGTTTTATCTGATATGAGTATTGCTACTCCAGCTTTCTTTTCATTCCCATTTGCATGGAATATCTTTTTCCATCCCCTCACTTTCAGTCTGTATGTGTCCCTAGGTCTGAAGTGGGTCTCTTGTAGACAGCATATATATAGGTCTTGTTTTTGTACCCATTCAGAGAGCCTGTGTCTTTTGGTTGGAGCATTTAATCCATTCACGTTTAAGGTAATTATCAATATGTATGTTCCTATTACCATCTTCTTAATTGTTTTGGGTTTGTTTTTGTAGGTCCTTTTCTTCTCTTGTGTTTCCCACTTAGAGAAGTTCCTTTAGCATTTGTTGTAGAGCTGGTTTGGTGGTGCTGAATTCTCTTAGCTTTTGCTTGTCTGTAAAGCTTTTGATTTCTCTGTCAAATCTGAGTGAGATCCTTGCTGGGTAGAGTAATCTTGGTTGTAGGTTCTTCCTTTTCATTTCTTTAACTATATCATGCCACTCCCTTCTGGTTTGTAGAGTTTCTGCTGAGAAATCAGCTGTTAACCTTTTGGGAGTTCTCTTGTATGTTATTTGTCATTTTTGCCTTGTTGCTTTTAATAATATTTCTTTGTCTTTAATTTTTGTCACTTTGATTACTATGTGTCTCAGCATGTTTCTCCTTGGGTTTATCCTGCCTGGGATTCTCTGCGCTTCCTGGACTTGGGTGGCTATTTCCTTTCCCATGTTAGGGAAATTTTTTACTATAATCTCTTCAAATATTTTCTCGGGTCCTTTCTCTCTCTCTTCTTCTTCTGGGACCCCTATAATGCGAATGTTGGTGTGTTTAATGTTGTCCCAGAGGTCTCTTGACTGTCTTCATATTTTTTCATTCTTTTTTCTTTATTCTGTTCCGTGGCAGTGAATTCCACCATTCTGTCTTCCAGATCACTTATCCATTCTTCTGCTTCCATTATTCTGCTATTGATTCCTTCTAGTGTATTTTTCATTTCAGTTATTGTATTGTTAATCTCTATTTGTTTGTTCTTTAATTCTTCTAGGTGTTTGTTCCTTAATTCTTCTAGGTCTTTGTTAAACTTTTCTTGCATCTTCTCAATCTTTGCCTCCATTCTTTTTCTGAGGTCCGGGATCGTCTTCACTATCATTATTCTCAATTCTTTTTCTGGAAGGTTGCCTACCTCCACTTCATTTAGTTGTTTTTCTGGGGTTTTATCTTGTTCCTTCATCTGGTACATAGTCTCTGCCTTTTCATTTTGTCTATCTTTCTGTGAATCCTATCACCTTTTCTACACCCCTCCCTTTAAAGCTCTATTTTCTTCCATAATTCAGATTTGGGTTTTCATTATTTTGTTATAAGGTTTGGGGTGTAGTTATCTTTTTTTATGACATAATATTATATGGTGCAGATAGTGGCCCTGGATCCCTTACCATCAACTTTTGACAAGTAATGAGGTATCTAGAGAACCTTGGCATTTTACTGTGCTTTCAGGAGTATATCCTACTCCAGGTTAGATTGCCTTTGTGGTATTTACCTGCATCCATTCAGCCAAGATTATGTAGGTAAAATATAACCAAAGTATGTTTTCTGATGACATAAGAGTTTGTGAAAACAATTTATAAGAGGGTTATGGTTTTTTAAAATGATTTTACAAAAAACAGCCTTTTGATATTATGTATAAACAGAGTAGAGTCACCAATGGGAGAGTAACTCTACTCCCCTTTCTGTGATGACAGCAGCTGCCATAATAATTGTGCTAATACTATCCGATAGACAAGCCAGTAGTTTCAACTAATCCAGCTGCGTACTATGAATTGAAGACTATATTAGAAAACAACCATTACTAGAAAATCACTGACTGGCATAGGGTCAAAATGCAGAACAGAGAATTTTGTCAAGGTTGCTGCTTTGTAGCCAACCAAAGATAAACTAGAATTTATTGACATGCTATTGCACATCACAAAATCCTAGGTAGGAAAAATAGATAAATATGTGGTTCTGGAAAATATTAACAGAGAGTGTCTTAGTTAAGACTGCTATAACAAAGTATATAGACTAGGATGCTTATAAACAGTAGAAATTTATTTCTCACATTTCTGAAGCCTGGAAGTCTGACATCAGGATGCTGGCATGGTCAGGTCCTGGTGAGGGTCCTCTTCTGGATTGCAGACTGTCATCTTTTCCTTGTAACCTCACGTGGTGGTGAGCAGAGAGAGGAGGCAAGCTCTCTCATGACTGTTACAAAGGCACTAATCCCATTCCTGAGGGCTCCATCCATATGACCTCATCTAATCCTAATTACTCCCCAAAGGCCCCACCTTCTAATACTATCACATTGCGGGGGTAGGATTTCAACATATGAATTATGGGGGACATAAACATTCGGTCCATACGTGGAGGGCATCCAGGAATATTAAAATACAGCAAGCAAGGTTTGATCGCTTCACCCCTAGCACACTACTGGACAAAGAATAGGTGCTCAGAGAATGGCTGTTAAGGTAAATCAAGTTATGCTTTTCTGTAAATGGTGTGGTTATATATCTACAAATTGAGTAATTTGTGTGATCTAGAGGCAGATCATATTTCACTGTCAATTTCCTTCAAAATATGTTAATAAGTATTCTTAGCCAATAGGCCATTTCCAGAAGAATGGATTTATATCACCAAAAAGCCACCAATGGTGCAAAATTACCGAAATTTTACTATCACCAAGAAAGAGGGTTTTAATTTCCCACAATGGAAATACTAAGGAAAAAAACCTCTTTCAAGGCATTTTTGGTATGGGGAGAATTTCAAGAAATTGTCAAATAGGGTAAAGGTGGGAGGAGTCCTACCTAAGACTCACTTCCTGTAATTCATACAGTTCCCAGACTTTTCTCTCCTGCAGACACCTGCAGGGCAGCTGCTTGCATTCGAGGCCTGCCGGCTTCCATGAAATGCTCCTGGCTATGCTCTGTGGCTGGGTGTCCCACTCTGACAGGTCAGTGTACAAAAGCTGTGAGCAAACAATGGGGCCTCCGCTTTTGCTTTCAAGCTGTCTGGGGGAAAATGCTGACGTGTCTTGCTACCCCTTCCTGTCTCTGTCTTCCTGTTAATCTGTGTGTGCTTTTATAACCTCCTCACTTATGACTCATTCCACTTCATCCCAAAAGAATAATGGGAAGGAATAACGAATTCAGACAACCTGTTAGTACCAGATCAGGTGAACCCTTCTTAAGTAAGGCAGCCCAGAGTCAAAATTCTGGATTTAAAAAGACGATGGGCAAATTATGGGGTGATTATTTACACTAAAAACAGTTTTGGAACACAGAAGGATAAAGCTGTGATGGAGTCTTAGAAATCATTCATTGCACTCACCCTCTGATTTCGTAGATGAGAAAATCGAGCCCACAGAAGGAAAGTGACCAGGCCGATGACCTTCTCATTCCTAACTCATACTTTCCAGAAAGGAAAGTTTTGTCACAGGAATTTTCATTTTTTAGAGCAAGCAAAGTATGATTTCATTTGAAAATATTTATCTTATACACACATTCCTGGGAAAATACCTATGTACAGTGAAGGACCATGGCTCATAAAAAAGAATGTGAATTTGTGTGGTACCACATTTATATATGTGGTTCTAAACGCTAGAATAATGGACCCTATTCCACATCTAGAGCAGTTTTCATACTTTCTATTAACAACTTATGTTTGGGATAAATACATATTATGAACAGAACCACCCAAATAGGCAATTAATGAACATTTTTGGGTTATATATTGACATAAATATATTTTTAAACCTTGAGAGGAGACAAACTATTAACAAAGTCAAGGTCACCTCATTTGTTCTTTTTTTTTTTTTAATTTATTGTTTGCTGCGTTGGGTCTTCGTTGCTGCTCACGGGCTTTCTCAAGTTGCGGTGAGCGGGGTCTACTCTTCGTTGTGGTGCACGGGCTTCTTGTTGCAGTGGCTTCTCTTGTTGCAGAGCACAGGCTGTAGGCATGCGGGCTTCAATAGATGTCGCACGTGGGCTCACTAGTTGTGGCTTGGGGGCTCTAGAGCGCAGGCTCAGTAGTTGTGGCGCACGGACTTAGTTGCTCCGCGGCAGGTGGGACCTTCCCGGACCAGGGCTCGAACCCGTGTCCCCTGCATTGGCAGGCGGATTCTTAACCACTGTGCCACCAGGGAAGCCCCACCTCATTTGTTCTTTTTTTTTTTTTTTTTTTATTTATTTATTTATTTATTTATTTATTTATTTATTTATGGCTGTGTTGGGTCTTCGTTTCTGTGCGAGGGCTTTCTCCAGTTGCGGCAAGCGGGGGCCACTCTTCATCGCGGTGCGCGGGCCTCTCACTATCGCGGCCTCTCTTGTTGCGGAGCACAGGCTCCAGACGCGCAGGCTCAGTAATTGTGGCTCACGGGCTTAGTTGCTCCGCGGCATGTGGGATCTTCCCAGACCAGGGCTCGAACCCGTGTCGCCTGCATTGGCAGGCAGATTCTCAACCACTGCGCCACCAGGGAAGCCCCACCTCATTTGTTCTTGATAAACTTGATGGGCATCCTCTCAGCTGCCTTCTTAACACTTTCTAGCATCATCTCTACAACTTGCCTGTGATTTTTCAGGTAGCCGCTGTGTGAGCAACTAGTCACGTGCATGTCCACAGGCTTGCGTGCGCGCACACACACACACGATGCTTCTAGGAACAAAAGCTGGCACAGAACATTAACTCAATTCAATAGAAAAGAAAATGCTTTTCTTTCTGTCTTTTTTAAACCTTGGTGCAGGCACCCTTCTTAGGGGCACGCTGTCAGTCTGGGCTTTTGTCCTGCCTGGCTCTTGATTTTTTAATGCATGCTGAAAGTGCCACTCCTACAAACGCACTCCATGGAGGCCATTTTGGCTTACTGCCACCTGCCCTCACTGGATTAAGAAGCGCGGATCCATTGCTATTATGGAGCCTGAAGCAGAGCCAAGAAGAAATCTCAAAGGGCCCTCTCCCCAGACATATGCGAGTAGAATAAAAATGAGACACAATTGATGGCACGAAGCCTCCAGCACTCTTGGGGCAAAGTGGGGGGCTGTGTTGTAGGCTAGGAGGATGTTCTGGTTCTTGGGAGAGAAATGAAATTAAAACATGTTATTCTTTACATATGAAGTTCCTTCAGACCTCTTATCACCAGGGTGGGCCTTATTCTGTTGTTTACCCTCAGAGAGGGACTTGGAATTCCTTATAGCAAACATACACATTCCAGGCTGTCAGGGCTGAGTTGAGAAGTGTCTCCATGACTTTCTAGTTTACCCAGGGTCCACATCCTGCTAATCAGGTAACAGAAGGGGCAATCAAATACACTCATTTATACTAAAGTGTTAGAGACTTGATGTGTTACTTCTCCCAGAGGTACCTACACTCCAGAGGTAGCTGCTTTCCAGAGGCCCGTGGAGAGCAAACAATATTTAACCTAAAGGAATATACAGAACTAATGGTAGAAGTTCAGGCACCAGCACTTTTAAATTGCCCTACCCAGGAAACCATCTATTAATATAAGGGTGGATCTAAATATATGTCTGATGCGGTGACAGGAAAAAAAGGGAGTGTCATACATAGCAAACCTAGAAGGGTAAGTCGTGACTTCTGCTATTTTTTTCTTCCTCCTTCCCTTACCAATTATTCTAGCCCTCATAATGGTTCCTGCAACTTCATGCATCCAATGCCTTTGCCCCATGACTAAACCAGTTCTGAAGACTCAGCAAAGCATGTCACATGTTTTATTAGTAAAAATAAATTCAGTGCTGAGTTCAGTGCACAATGAAATTAGGCGTCAAAAACAATGGCCCAGAATAGAATAAAACAGCAAAAGGTTCAGGGGAAAACGTCAGGCCACACGAAAGCTATATGAATAACACGCAAAGCTGCAGGAATCACTAACGTTTTTATGAGAAAGAAGGATACTTAAGCTATGATGCTTGATTGTTTTTTCCTTTTATTATGAGAATAAAAAGAGGAAAAAATATCCATTTGGTTGTATCAGAGTCAGAGAATTTACCAGATATTTGCTGACCAACAGCCTCTCAGGGTCTGTCATTCCTTCAGTTCCCTGCATCATCACCTTTTACTGTGCTTTGGCTCCAGCAAGACACAATCAGAGCGATTCTACTTCAGTGCAGTGCCGGGGCGGGAGGAGTGGTCCACCCCAGAGGCCCATCGAGGGGTTCATGGCCTGGAGAAGACTTAAAAAACAATAATAAAACCAGCTAAAAAGCCAGTCTGCTTTCTATTATCACCATGGCAAGCAATTCTAAACAATGTCAGTAATAAACTGCTCTCTCCTCACCAAAAAAAAATCTTTTGTTGGTCTAGTTTCCAAACAATTGCTGCAATTGCACTTGAGTTTTAACAACATAAATGTAAGCTTCAGTTTAGCACATTTTTTATTGCTTTTCCTTTAGTAAACATATTCTACATGGAAGTTGATTCAGAGAATTAACTCTGTGCATTTATTTTGAGAGTAAGTACATAAGAAAGCTTGCTTTGGGCACAAGTGTCCATCCAGCCTGTCTGGTCCTTCAAATTCCTGCGTTCAAACAATTGATTCAAAATAAATAACGATAGCAGAGTGACTGTAAAGACAAACAGAACTTGAGTTACTTCAATTCTGTCATTCTATTTGACCACTTGGAGTTTTTATTGTGTTTAAAGTTTCTGGGATTTATTGTGAAATGGGATTTTTATGCATTTCTCCCAAATGTAGCCTTATGTTGAAGACTTCCTATTTATTTAAACTGTTGTTTCATGTGAAAGAAACCTTCCAAAATTAAAATTAATGAAAAGTATTCTTTGATCAAAGGTGGATCGACACATCATGAATATGGGAAGAAAAACAAGTTTGACAAAGTCACTGACAGATTTGCAGACGTTAAGTGCAAAAACAGACACTGTAACATTATTATTCATTACTGTAAAAGACCAACAGGTAGGTCTAACTTTTCATCTCTGTCTTCAAAAATACATTAATGAAATTGAAAATATTACTTCATAACTCTTCCTTTTTTAGATTGTGACATTTATTTTATTTTTTTAATTGATATGGCACAAAGTTTCATAAAGTAAAATTTCTTTAATGACTATTATTATTGGTTTCATTGTGAGATTATTACTAAAAATAATTTTGTCATGTAGGAAGGAGGTGTTAGAAATTATCAGCTCTGGGTGTCACATATTAGCCCTAGCACCCTAATCTGTTATGTATTCTGTTTGAGGGCTCCCTGACTCTCTCCCTCCCACACAGCCTCATTCCCATCTCCGCCCCCACTCCCCCACCCATCACTCCAAACAGGACCTGTTAGTCAAGTGTTGGAAAAAGGTAGATCAGATGTATTTAAAATAATTCATCCTTCCTCCCAGGTTCTTCCAGCTTTCTCCCACTTTTTCTTGTAGAGAGGAAGTTAGGTTACAAAATCAGAAGGGTTAAAACTCATTCCTCTACCCTCTTTTCCCATTTGTTGAGAGCAAAGACCAGCAGAAGACTGACCCTTCAGGACCTGCCTACCCACCTGAGTGAAGCTGGTGAGGGAATGGGAGCCAGGAGGATTCAGCTATAGCACAAGCCCTGCTTGGACTCTCGGACCCCTGTGTCAAGCCATGTCCAGCCAGGAGCACTCAGTGGCTTTCCTCTCTGGAGGTGAGTCTGATGACCCAAGTCTTAGCACCCTCCTGAGACCACGAGAATACTTGGTCCTGAGATGCAGCATTAATCAGCACTGCCTTGAGCCCACATCCCTCCTGCCCTCCACACTCAGGCCCCCAGCATCACTTTTATTCCCACAGAAAGAAGGGAGTTTATATTTCAATCCACACACATCTCCCCAACCCCACCCCAACTCTGGTCAGCCTGATGTCCCTAACTCTGAATAATCAACTCAAAGCAGGAAGGAAAATATTTCCCACCAAAATTTAGCACAGGATTATCATCACTCTTCGGTTCTCAAAAGGTTCCTAAGTCATCCAACAGCGATTCATTATGTCATTAAGTGTCACATTTCCTTCATGTTGGAGACGGGGGAAAATTATGATACTTATTTTTCATTTTTACTTGCAAAATGTAATGAATTTCACTGATGACCTATTTCTAAAATCCACCAATCAAAGGAAATTGTAAAGTTCACCATAGTAACAGCTCAGTGTCAGTCACCCAAGCGAGAACCACACCGCTTAGGAGGCCCCCGCCAATCGCGGGGCAGAGTATTGTTACCATCTCATAGCAACCAAGAGATCTGCATGGCAACATCAGTTGCTATATAAAAGAAAAATTAGAAACAATATTCTGCTAGGGAGAAATAAAGGTATCAACTGTTAAGTCATACTTGAGTCACGTTTGTGAAGACCCATCCTAAAATATCCACCTAAATATAGCTCAGATAATACCTGTCAGATCCAAGAGTCCATGTGCTAGGAGCCCTTCACCCACCACCACCTGCAACCACCTGAGAATGGAAGAGAGGCAACTCTCCATAGAATAGACGGCCTCTGAATAGGAAGGGAGAGAATCTTTGAATACTAGGAACTGTAAGGCATATTGGTAGGGTAGATTACCCATGAATCATCACATTTAATCCCGTGAGGGAGGCAGGGCAGATATTATCATTATCACTCAATTCTCCATCTCCCCCAGACCCCAAATCTGTTCCTCCCCCAGCTTTCCCATCTCCATTAATGGCAACACAGTTCTTCCAATTGTTCATACCAAAACCCTCAGAGGTCTCAACTATTTTCTTTCTCTCATGCTCAATCCAATCCATCAGCAAACTCTGTTTGTTCTGCTTTCAAGATACGTCCAGAATCCAGCCACCTCCACAGCTACACCTTGGTCCAAACCACCATCCTCTCTCGCTTGAGGCAATAGCCTCCTAACCTGTGTCCCTGCTTCACACCCCTGCCCACCTACAGTCTATTCTCAACACAGCAGCCAGAGTGACCCTTCCAAAACATAAGTCCTTGGCTCATGACCCTCCAAGGACTTCCCATCCTCTCTCACAGTGAAAATCTAAGTCCTTACCGTGACCCACAAGACTGCACACAGCTTAGCTCCCTCTTGTTTCCCTCTGCACTATTGTCTGCTTTCCTCACCAGCTTCAGTCACACTGGTCTCCCCACTGTTCTTCCAGCACAAGAGGCTCCCTCCTACCTCAGGGCCTTTGCACTAGCTACTTCTCTGCATGGAACATTCTCCCCCCAGATACCCTCAAGGCTCACTCCCTCACTTCCTTCAAATGTTCACTCATACGTCACCTTCTCAGTGAGCCTTTGTCTGACCTATTTTAAAACTGGACTCTGTACCCACACCCTTTACCCACATCCTCTAACCCCCTTCTCTGGCACACTGGGTACCTAGAAAAATGCCTGGCACTTACTAAGTACTCAATAAATATCTGATTATGAAAAATGGAAGCACTGTTTTACAGATAAAGTAACTGGGCTCGAGAAGCTAAATGATTTACTCAGAGGCTCACAGCCAGAACATATTAGAGCCCAGACTTGAAGCTAGATTTGCCAATGACTCCCCAAACTGTGTTCTGCCCACTCTACCACATTTTGTTTTCCTTTTCCAGATCTACCATCTCTTCTAATAGGTGTCATGAATGCGTTAATTCCCCGGGAAGGGAGGAAGGATTTCTGGGCTGAGGGTATGGCCAAAGCAGGAGTGTAGGGTGGAGGCGAGCTGGCCCAGAGCCTGAGTGATGCCCAAGGGACACTTGAAGGTGAGTCAGGAAGTGTGGCTGAGGCCATGTCAACTGCCAATGACGCCCCACTGGTGGTGACCTCCCCTGCTTCAGGCCCCCTTCTTGGAGGTAGACCATTCAGCATTCTTATCCCTTTATTCACTCAGGTCAAAACCAAGGACTTAAATGGAATTTTTAGTCTGTAAAATGTTTCATCAATTCCTGCTAGTTTGTTCTCAAAGAGTCTCAGAGTTCTATTAAGTGTACATTGCATGACTGGTTGAAAAATTTTTTTAAGTTATTTATTTATTTATTTATGGCTGTGTTGGGTCTTTGTTTCTGTGCGGGGGCTTTCTCTAGCTGCGGCGAGCGGGGACCACTCCTCATCGCGGTGCGCGGGCCTCTCACCACCGCGGCCTCTCCTGTTGCGGAGCACAGGCCCCAGACGCGCAGGCTCAGCAACTGTGGCTCACGGGCCCAGTCGCCCCGCAGCATGCGGGATCCTCCCAGACCAGGGCTCGAACCCATGTCCCCTGCATTGGCAGGCAGACTCCCAACCACTGCGCCACCAGGGAAGCCCCCGAAAAAAATTTTTAAATCCAGTTACCAAATATGTTTTTTGGTCTATACAATAATTTTGGGTTTTGTTTTGTTTTTTAAACAGAAACCACCTAGTGTTATGGGATTATATGGAATGTCTTTTGATTAAAACTATGCTAAAATGCACCCAACATAGGAGCACCTCAATACATAAGGCAAATACTAACAGCCATAAAAGGGGAAATCGACAGTAACACAATCATAGTAGGGGACTTTAACACTCCACTTTCACCAATGGACAGATCATCCAAAATGAAAATAAATAAGGAAACACAAGCTTTAAATGACACATTAAACAAGATGGACTTAATTGATATTTATAGGACATTCCATCCAAAAACAACAGAATACACTTTCTTCTCAAGTGCTCATGGAACATTCTCCAGGATAGATCATATCTTGGGTCACAAATCAAGCCTCGGTAAATTTAAGAAAATTGAAATCGTATCAAGTATCTTTTCCGACCACAACCCTATGAGACTAGATATCAATTACAGGAAAAAAACTGTAAAAGATACAAACACATGGAGGCTAAACAATACACTACTAAATAACCAAGGGATCACTGAAGAAATCAAAGAGGAAATCAAAAAATACCTAGAAACAAATGACAATGAAAACATGATGAACCAAAACCTATGGGATGTGGCAAAAGCAGTTCTAAGAGGGAAGTTTATAGCACTACAATCCTACCTCAAGAAACAAGAAACATCTCAAATAAACAATCTAACCTTACACCTAAAGCAACTAGAGAAAGAAGAACAAAAAAAACCCCAAAGTTAGCAGAAGGAAAGAAATCATAAAAATCAGATCAGAAATAAATGAAAAAGAAATGAAGGAATCAATAGCAAAGATCAATAAAACTAAAAGCTGGTTCTTTGAGAAGATAAACAAAATTGATAAACCATTAGCCAGACTCATCAAGAACAAAAGGTAAAGACTCAGATCAACAGAATTAGAAATGAAAAAGGAGATGTAACAAGTGATACTGCAGAAATACAAAGGATCATGAGAGATTACTACAGGTAACTATATGCCAATAAAATGGACAACCTGGAAGAAATGGACAAATTCTTAGAAAAGCACAATCTTCTGAGACTGAACCAGGAAGAAATAGAAAATATGAACAGACCAATCAAAAGCACTGAAATTGAAACTGTGATTAAAAATCTTCCAACAAACAAAAGCCCAGGACCAGATGGCTTCACAGGCAAATTCTATCAAACATTTAGAGAAGAGCTAACACCTATCCTTCTCAAACTCTTCCAAAATATAGCAGAGGGAGGAACACTCCCAAACTCATTCTACGAGGCCACCATCACCCTGATACCAAAACCAGACAAACATGTCAAAAAAAAAGAAAACTACAGGCCAATAACACTGATGAACATAGACGCAAAAATCCTCAACAAAATACTAGCAAACAGAATCCAACAGCACATTAAAAGGATCGTACACCATGATCAAGAGGGGTTTATCCCAGGAATACAAGGATTCTTCAATATACACAAATCAATCAGTGTGATACACCATATTAACAAATTGAAGGATAAAAACCATATGATAATCTCAATAGATGCAGAAAAAGCTTTTGACAAAATTCAACACCCATTTATGATAAAAACCCTCCAGAAAGTAGGCATAGAGGGAACTTACCTCAACATAATAAAGACCATATATGACAAAAACACAGCCAACATCGTTCTCAATGGTGAAAAACTGAAAACATTTCAACTAATATCAGGAACAAGACAAGGTTGTCCACTCTCACCACTATTTTTCAACATAGTTTTGGAAGTTTTACCCATGGCAATCAGAGAAGAAAAAGAAATAAAAGGAATCCACATGGGAAAAGAAGAAGTAAAGCTGTCACTGTTTACAGATGACATGATACTATACATAGAAAATCCTAAAGATGCTACCAGAAAACTACTAGAGCTAATCAATGAATTTGGTAAAGTAAATGCACAGAAATCTCTTGCATTCCTATACACTACTGATGAAAAATCTGAAAGAGAAATTAAGGAAACACTCCCATTTACCTTTGCAACAAAAGGAATAAAATACCTAGGAATAAACCTACCTAAGGAGACAAAAGACCTGCATGCAGAAAACTATAAGATACTGATGAAAGAAATTAAAGATGATACAAACAGATAGAGAGATATACCATGTTCTTGGATTGGAAGAATCAACATTGTGAAAATGACTCTACTACCTAAAGCAATCTACAGATTCAATGTAATCCCTATCAAACTACCAATGGCATTTTTCACAGAACTAGAACAAAAAACTTCACACAATTTGTATGGAAGCACAAAAGACACTGAATAGCCAAAGCAATCTTGAGGAAGAAAAACAGAGCTGGAGGAATCAGACTCCCTGACTTCAGACTATACTACAAAACTACAGTAATCAAGACAGTATGGTACTGGCACAAAAACAGAAATATAGATCAATGGAACAGGAACAGGATAGAAAGCCCAGAGATAAACCCACACACATGTGGTCACCTTATCTTTGATAAAGGAGGCAAAAATATACAATGGAGAAAAGACAGCCTCTTCAATAAGTGGTGCTGGGAAAACTGGACAGCTACATGTAAAAGAATGAAATTAGAACACTCCCTAACACCATATACAAAAATAAACTCAAAATGGATTAAAGAACTAAATGTAAGGCCAGACACCATAAAACTCTTAGAGGAAAACATAGGCAGAACACTCTTTGACATAAATCACAGCAAGATCCTTTTTGACCCACCTCCTAGAGAAATAGAAATAAAAACCAAAATAAACAAATGGCAGCTAATGAAACTTTTGCACAGCAAAGGAAACCATAAACAAGATGAAAAGACAACCCTCAGAATGAGAGAAAATATTTGCAAACAAAGCAACTGACAAAGGATTAATCTCCAAAATATACAAGCAGCTCATGCAGCTCAATATCCAAAAAACAGACAATCCAATCCAGAAAAGGGCAGAAGACCTAAATAGACATTTCTCCAAAGAAGATATACAGATCTCCAACAAACACATGAAAGGATGCTCAACATCATTAATCATTACAGAAATGCAAATCAAAACTACAATGAGGTATCAGCTCACACTGGTCAGAATGGCCATCATCAAAAAATCTACAAACAATAAATGCTGGAGAGTGTGTGGAGAAAAGGCAACCCTCTTGCACTGTTGGTGGGAATGTAAATTGATACAGCCACTATGGAGAACAGTATGGAGGTTCCTTAAAAAACTAAAAATAGAACTACCATACGACCCAGCAATCCCACTACAGGGCATATACCCTGAGAGGACCATAATTCAAAAAGAGTCATGTACCACAATGTCCATTGAAGCACTATTTACAATAGCAAGGACATGGAAGCAACCTAAGTGTCCATCGACAGATGAATGGATAAAGAAGATGTGGCACATATATACAATGGAATATTACTCAGCCATAATAAGGAACGAAATTGAGTTATTTGTAGTGAGGTGGATGGACCTAAAGTCTGTCATACAGAGTGAAGTAAGTCAGAAAGAGAAAAACAAATACCATATACTAACACATATATATGGAATGTAAAAAAATTTTTTTAATGGTTCTGAAGAACATAGGGGCAGGATAGGAATAAAGACACAGATGTAGAGAATGGACTTGAGTACACAGGGAGGGGGAAGGGTAAGCTGGAACAAAGTGAGAGAGTGGCATTGACATATATACACTCCCAAATGTAAAATAGATAGCTAGTGGGAAGCAGCCACAAAGCACAGGGAGATCAGCTCTGTGCTTTGTGACCACCTAGGGGTTGGGATAGGGAGGGTGGGAGGGAGACGCAAGAGGGAGGGGATATGGGGATATATGTATACGTATAGCTGATTCACTTTATTATACAGCAGAAACTAACACAACATTGTAAAGCAATTATACTCCAATAAAGATGTTTTTTAAAAAAACTATGCTAAAAACTGGTAGTGGTATGCCCACATTTTTTACCCTGATTCTGAAAGTGGATGATAAAGGGGTGGAGGATGAGATAAGTGGGGAGAGGGGAGAGACCACCCCACCCACACGCAGGGCATGAAGAGGAATAAACCTGAAGCAAGAACATTTGCCTCCATGACTTATGTTGGTGATTAGATAATGCTGGTATAGACACAAACACCATCAACAATCTTGTTGGGTACCTATGGAAGAAAAAAAAGTAGTCATGATTCTTCCACCAAGAAACTTGAAACATGAGACAATATCAAGAATAATAGTAGCTACCCCTTTTTGAGCATTGACGTTGTGGCAGGCATTTTGTGAAGTACCTTCATACAGTTTTACCTTTAAACTTGTCAGCAGCCCTGGATGGAAGGAGTTATCTCCCTGTTTTGCAAAGTCAGCTCAGAGGAAAGGAAATGACTTGTCCAAGGTAATGCAACTAGAACGTGACAGAGTTGACCCACTTGCCTCCAGAGTCCTTGTTCTTAACTGTTACATCGCATCTCCTCTCTTCAATAAGATGAATTCACGTGGTATTTATAAACATGGAAGAAATATAAAATTTGGAGGTGACATAAGGAAACATTTTTTAAAAGCCTCACCAAAATTACTGATTCATTTAAACCATCCAAGTAGGCAGAGTTTGGTAGGTATGTGGAGGCCCTGAAAGAGCCATGCCCACAGTCCTGCTTCTCGTCTCAGTGGCAACGCCATCATCGCCTCCATTTAATGCCACAAAGTTATCTCAATACTGATAGACAAGGAAATGCCAATGCCTTGCTCACAAAGGTTCAGGTTGCCAAAAGTTGTAGAACACAGGTTGTTCTGTAATCGATTCCCTGTTGATATAAAACTCACAAGTAAGATGTTTCATTACACTGAGAACTCAGGATGGTTAGCTTTCTCCACATAGTGGGGGAACCAAGGGTGGGCACCAAAAGCAAATGGAATTTTGGGGGATGGAATGTTCCACTGAAACTGGTGAGGAGGAAGGAGTGGACTTTTGTTAAAGTGACCACTACTTCTGCATCACTTTCTTTCTAGTATTTTTCCTCAAAAGCAAATCTAAACCTCAACAGACAAAAATAAAAGACCTGTTATGGATTCCTAATTTTTTTAAAAATTTAGCCTAACTTTACACTTGAATGTGAAGTCAACATGCTGTAGAATCTGGCTTTTTGACATAATCCGGGGCAGTTTCTACCCAGACTACACTTTCTGGCTATTTAGCCTGAGAAGCAGACGTTCCTCTGTTCAAAGGTAGTTGTAGCTGCATTACCTAATATCAGGATCACCTTTTAGCTCATTTCTATATTTTTCAAGTAGCAACAGCTCTTACCTTTATGGTAAAGCTGTCCTTGACCACCTGGACCTGAATGTCCTTAGCATTTGTTGTTTGAACCAAGCATTAGGCACTCACGTATTTGCAAATGTTGTAGAAGGCAGTGTGACCTAGTGGAAGGGGACTCCCAGCAGTGGGAAGGAACTGGCCCTTGCCACGTGGAGACAGGTTGAGTGCCTCCAGTCTCATGAGGCTAGATTTGGGACTCATGGGCTCTAAGCACAACCTAACATAGCAGCAATCATTGAGATGTTCACCAGGTTAAAAAGAGACAACAGGTCCAAAATGGAGTCACTTGTGCTAAGACCCACATCAGCAAACCAAGACTTAATACCCAACCTAATTGCAGCCTCAACCCCTCCCAGGAACATAATCTTAAACCGGTCAATCTGGAATTTCCAGGTCAGTACTAGTGAGGTAATCCACATGATAGACTCCTTCTGTCCCCCAAAGAAAGATGAGGTAATCTGCTCTTTACTTGTCCCTGCCCACTTCTATAAAACTCTCTTATTTTGTACGGCTCCTCAGAGTACCTTTCTATTTGCTTGATGGGATGCTGCCTGATTCATGAATTGTTGAATAAAGCCAGTTAGATCTTCAAATTCACTCCACTGAATTTTGTTTTTAACACCCTGTACTAAACTTTCAATCAAGTCCTACCCCAAATTGCAGCCTGGTTTCAGCTGTGCTATGGGGAATTAAGGAAAGGGTCTGTGTCAGGCTTGGGGTGGAGTAAGAGGAAAACAGTAACCTCTCTCCCAGTGCTATAGATGGAGTCTGGTTGGGGCAGGATGGCTCAGCCACGTGGCTAGAGAAGAAACTATTAGTTGTATTTCTAAACACACATGATCCCTCACATTTAGGACCTCTAAGAAATACCTGGGGCTATTTGTTGAGGGTTAGCTTCCCATAGAGCCAGGCAGAGGCTCAAAGCCATCATAAAGTGGGCATCAAATGTGACTCAATTTTGTGGTCCCAGACTGCTAAGGTCTATACGTATAGGTCACGTGAGTGTTTCTGTTCTGGTTTACTTTAATTGCTTAAATACATTAATTCATTCATTCATGTTTGTGGAGCACCTACTCTGGGCCAGGCACTGTTCTAGGCACTGGGGATGAAAGAGTAAGGAAAAAAAAAAAGACAAATCTGACTTCATGAAAAAGTCCCTGCCCACACGGGGGAAAAATACATTGCAAGGTACGTTGTGTGCCTTCTAAATCCTAATCAGGAATAGAGAGGATTATCGATATTTTAATTTTTAAAGCTATGATTTAATTTAAATATGGTTTTGCTATACTATAAGGAAACCTGATTCAGTCCTTTAAAATTAGGAGGATTTAGTAGATGTGGCACATCGGGAATCTTTGGGAGCACATCTTCACCCTAGAATAACTTTCTGAAAAGAGAAAGGGCCCTCTTAAGATTCTTAGCTCTTCAGTATCCCTACCTCAGTGGTAACCATTGAGATTTCCTCTTGGCTCATGGCCAAAATCTAAATACTATCTTGGCCACTCACATCTGAAAAAAACAGAACAATAAAGTCCTTAGAAACAGACAGTCTTTAGATATTTCTTTTGAAAAGAGCACTAGAATAGAGCTTCTAAATCTTCTAATTGCCATTGCTGACGCAGTCTGTTGTAAAAATACAATAGTGAATAGGCAAGGACTGGAAAGTTCTAAATTGTCAAACATCGTTGAGATACTACAAATCATCTGTTTTAAAAAAATATCGCTGTCAGAGCTCGTGATCCTGATTACCGAGACATCTGTGACTAAATAATGCTGGTTATGGAAATTGTTGAAAAGTTATAAATAAATGTTAAGTAATACAGTACAGCTAATTCCCCAGGTGTTGTTTCTCTTCTCAAGTAAGGATCTACATGAACCAAGTGACAGCATACAGCTTTCCTGTGGGTGTAAATCTCTAGAGATATCGTTCACTCACATTTGCTTATGTACTTTTACTTTATCAGTCTCAATAACATTATTATTTCTTGCTTTGTTATTTCTTCTCTCTAATCCACATCAGTAGCCTGTTCTTATAAATAATTCAGCATCCGTCTGGGCATTTGTTTGCAATATTATCTTATACTATGTTATGTAGGAGGAGGGAGGCTGGTAATGCTTAAATACGGGGAAGTAACGTTTCTTTCAATATTTTGTATTTGCAAAGTGGTTCTGTCACATCCTTTGCCTGTGAACTTGCACTGAACTTTCTCTTCCACAAAGTCTGGTTTCATGGACTCAAGCCTGCTGCAAAATTTGATATAACTGACACTTGATAAGAGGGTCCAGTCTAGTCAAATATGCCTGCAAAATGATCTACCATATTTTTAATTCCTGGTGAACTTGCATCTATTTATATATTCAAAGAGGCTTCGAAGGAAGAAAGTCGGATCATCTGTACACACTATGGGGCAAGCAGAACCTTTTTTTCCCCCAGAAAAATAATGGTGATCAAATGCTGTCTTTGCTCGATCTTTGTCTTTGAACAATCTTGCTGGCTTACTTCCCACAATACATCCTGCATATACTTGGAGGTATTGGGAAGTTCACCATAATTGCAATGGACATCCAATCTAAATAGAGTTAAGGAAGACAAGCTTTGAAAACAGAAAGAAGTCCATTTTGAAGGAGCGATACTTACACTTCTCTTGACTGCCAATGACTAAGAGTATACCTTTTCTAAATTATGAAAATCTACTGGAATCCAGGTCAAGTGATGACTCAGAGCCCTTTGCACATGCTGTTCCCTCTGCTTGGAATGCTGCTTCCTTTCCATCCACTCTACCCCAACTTCCAATCTAATCTCAATGCACCCTTAGGATCTTAGCTTTCCTGACATCTCAGCAGAGGCTGAGTGCCCCCACCTATGCTCGCATGGTACTCTCTATCTCCACTTTGTAGCACCGTCTCCCTTTTTCTTTAGTGGTCGGTTGAGGTCTGCTTCCCCCAATAGGAATAAAAAAGCTGTAGGAGAGCAGAACCGTATCAGTCTTATTTATCACTGGCTAGCCATTTCAAGGTAGTTGTTCAATAAGTATTTGAATGGATAAATCAATGCATGTGAGTGAAAATAACAGTATCATTTGTATGTTTGTTTACTACTTGTCAGGCTTTCTGCTGAGTATTTCACATGTGAGAATGAATGAGTGAAAGACCTTCAAAAACGAGCACTAAGAATATTAACATCATCTGAATGAATAGTAGATCTCCTCTTAAACAAGTTATGCCTGAAGTTTTTTTGTTTATATAAAATTTAGGGGAAAGTTTCAAAGTCAGTATTACATGATTTACCTAACTTACAAACCAAGGAGAAACTCAAGTTTTATGGGTAAACTGCTAAGAGCAAAGCTTGGGAAATACCATCCAGGATAATGTACATATTACTCAGATTTTCAAAGAGGTATGTGGACCCCAAAAGGGTTAAAAACGAATGCTGTGTATACTATTTTGTGAACTGCATTTTTCACTCAGTACATCTTGATCATCTTATTACATCATCAAACTTTCCTCTGCAACATCTTTTCAAGTGGCTATAAGAATTCCATTGCATGCATGTGCCATTGTTTATTTAACTCTTCCTCTAAGATAGGGCAACCTAAATGTTAGGTTACCTCCAATTTTTTGCTATTATCAACTCGTAGCTAAATCTTTGCATATGTCCTTAATTATTTGCTTGGAGTAAATTTAATATTTTGAAGGGATCAAATTATAGGGGCCAATATTTCCAATTGTATTTGAGAAGAACATGGATTCACACATATTTTACCCAGGCCTGAGATCATACCCTTCCTTTAATTCACAAAGCACAAACCTAACAACTTCAAAACATTTAACAGCATTAACAACACTTAGCATTTTAATTTACATTCATTGAGTTGCTTTATTATTTCTTCATCTTGCCTCAATCAAAGCAGCAAAATGTTAGCATTGTTTAATTAAAAGAAATTCTAAAGGAGCCATCTGGGAATGGCAGGACCTTGGCCTATGGTACATTCCTGACAGTGAATATTTAAAATACTTGTCATGATATTTCTTCTAATTCTGGAGAGTTTTTAAATGTATGCAATTGATAATCTTACAAAGCAATCATGAACCCCTCCACTATGTTTCCAAGAAAAATCTCTAGTTTTCTAGACTACTAAGAATTTTAAAAGGTCAAAACTGAATACTTTTGATTTCTTACCTCCTAAAAGGCAAACCAGGCTATTTGATGGCATGTGTGGTCCAAAGAGAAAAGAGCTTCTAAAATTAGTATGAAGCCCATCCTACTGTGACATAATAATGAATAGAATCACTGATTTCATAACTAATAGGACTCGGGGTCTATGGGAAAGTCAGCTTGGCTGACATTCCTAGAGGAGTGAAAGTTCCTCCAAAGTTAATGGTAGAAACAAAAGATGAGGAGCCATGATGTTCCCACCTAGAGGAAACCTTATTGTACAGGATGCATTTCAGCAGTGGCTGTTCTTGAAGGGCAATGCATCTCAGATATTGAAATGCTATGGGACGCAGTAAAAAACAGTACAGCTAATGAACTTCACTGAACAACTTCATCTGTGATAGCTATTTGTGACGTCAGGCATTCTGGCATGTCAGTCATTACCTTGAAAAGCTTTTTTAAAAAAGTGATCCCAATCTCAGAAAACACAAATAGATCCCCAATCTGTAAAACCCTCCCTGCTATCTTTAATCTTTCAAACCTACATGTTGTCAGATAAATTTAATGGGTAAGACAAAGCTCTTAAGATGTATTTGGATCCCTTACAATTGAGATCTGATAATTAAGGGACTGGGAAGAAAAGGCCCAACAGACAAGAAATTGTTTCAAAAGTTTTATCCCGTTTTCGTATTTCTAATAAAATTTGGTTTCCAGAGATGATACCAGAAGAAGTAGAGGAGTGGCTTTAACAGTATTCCTGTGGGTTTGGGGTTTTTTGTTTGCTCGTTTTTGTTGTTGTTGCTTTGAGTTTGGGGTGTTTTGTTTTGTTTTGCTTTGCTTTGCAAGTTCAGGTATTTAACTGTTGTTATTCTTCCAAAATGGTAGTTCTTCTCCCTTTAGTCCACTGCTTCAAGTCACTGTACATCATGTTTTGAACAACACCTAGCACGAGCCAAAAGCTTTATGAAATGGACACCACTCAAACTTGACGAAATGGAGCATTAAGACCCACTAGGGAGCTAATGATCCTCCACCAATGCTTTTCAGCAGTTTTGCTCTTGGTCCACAGGGCTGCTCATTCTTCTTAGGATATACTCTTTACGTATCTTTGACTATGGTACAGATTCTTTGAAGACCTTCCCCTGGTATCCCTAAGACAACTAAGTTTCTGAGACATTTGCTATATTAATTAATGCCACTCAAACAGTAGAGATTAAATCATCCCAGGCTTCCAGCCAAATGGAGACTCTTCCCTCTGCTAGGTCACCACAAAAAGGAACAGAAGCAAATGTACACACATGTAAAAATACCCATCAATTCCAGAACTGCTCACAAAACAGTCCCAGAAGGCTATCTTGTTACTAAAAGATCCCAAATGAAAATATAAGAAAACAGGTTCCCCACCCAAAATAGGGTAAAGTTTCAACCTTTGGAGAGCCGGCTCCAGACAGGGTAAACGATACTGTATGTGTTCACAGCATGCTGTTATCTCATGGGCTGGCACAGAGACCAAGGAAGATCTGGCTTGGGAATCACAGGAATGCTGTATCTCAGGCTTATGGATGCACTTGGCAGAGAGCCCAAACACACGAAAGTTCTATTGTCACGATCGTGATCTCACTGTGGGAAGACTCCATGTTAGGTCAGGTGCCACATTTGAAATAAAAAATAAAAAGTATGCGTCTCGGGCTTCCCTGGTGGCGCAGTGGTTGAGAATCTGCCTGCTAATGCAGGAAACACGGGTTCGAGCCCTGGTCTGGGAAGATCCCACATGCCGCGGAGCAACTAGGCCCGTGAGCCACAACTACTGAGCCTGCGCGTCTGGAGCCTGTGCTCCGCAACAAGAGAGGCCACAATAGTGAGAGGCCCGCGCACCGCGATGAAGAGTGGCCCCCACTTGCCACAACTGGAGAAAGCCCTAGCACAAAAAAAACGAAGACCCAACATAGCAATCAATCAATCAATCAATAAAGAAATCTTAAAAAAAAAAAAAAAAAAAAAAAAGTATGCATCTCTGAGCTAACAGTGTAGACCTGTGTGGACCATGCCATGCTCCAACCCAGAGAATCAAGACCAGTTTAGTAGAGCAGGAAGAGGTCATTTTCCAAACTGGTTGAATTCTAACAGAATTTCCTAAAGGACAGGAAGGAAATATGCTATGTCTCCCTGCAAACAAAGTAGAGTGAGCAAGGATGAAGAAGCACTCAAGAGTGAGTCTTAGCACACAGACAAATTAAAGAAACTTGTAGGTGGAGACAAAGGCATCTTAGAGGTGGCATGGAGTCTCAAAGGGGTGCAGATGAAGGAAATGTTTAGAATAGTGCATCCACAGGCCAGGCACATCGTGCCTCCACCTGCTCTGCAACTCAATAAATGTTTATTGAATTGAATTAATATGATCCTTAGCTCTACAACGTAATCCAGGGCCTAATTAGCTAGTCCATGCAAGCCTTCAGGAAAGATCATTCTTAATATGCCTCCATTTTATATTTGGAGAACCAGAGACAAGAAATGGTTAAGTGACATCCTCAGGTCACCCTATGAGTTGGAGGCAGAGCCAAGACGAGAACCAGATGCACAAACACCCACCGGCCACCACTGAGCTGGTCAGCCACTGATGAGGCCACTTGCTGAGGAGGCAGGAATCCAAGATAAATGGAATTTGAGGTCTACACTCAGAGATTTTTCAGTTCCCTCAACAGATGAAGAAACTTGAATTAACTCATCAAACTCTCCCAGGGGCTGGCTCAGGAAATTGGAACTTCCAAGGTCAAGTGATAAGCTATGGAGGAAAAGCTCTAAGATGGCACAAGGAAGACTAACTGAGGAGTGGCAAGGTCCCACAGAAAGGGTACTAGCTCTGGAGGCTCTGAATCCAACTCTACCACTCACCAGCTGTGACCCGAAGCAACTTACTAACCTCTCCAAAACTCAGTTTCCTCATCTGTACAAGGAAAATTGTAATGACCATCTTGTAGAGTTGATGTGGATACTGAAGATGTTATATAAACCCCTAACATGAAGACTAGTCCATAATAGGCACTCAGAGACAAACCAACAAACAAAATGCTAGTTACAGCCATGATTCCACAAAGAACAGCAGAGCTACATACATTTAGAGGACATGTGAATGTTTCCACCGACTTGATGAAAGGAAATGTAAAATCATTAATAAACACATGGACAAGACATTCAACCTGCAGATCACAAGGATACTTTTTTCAATGTGGGAGAAATGCTGTCCAGCAGCTTATGAGCAGATGTTGCCCTGGAGTGGTGCCCTTGACACAGGGCAGGATGCCTTTCACCGTCTGTTCTCCTCCCTCTCACTCTCTGTTATGGCTTTTAAAAAAGCCATATATGATGTTCATCAAATACACCACATACTGCATGGTGGTATATCCATATACCATACAGACTGCATTTTTACTACAGACTCCCAAGATTGAGGGCAGATGTAATAGGCACTTAAATTTGCCCAAAGACTTAAGAAAGGGTTAAATTACTTAATGCTGCATCTAATGGTAGGATTTGTGACAATATTGGCTACTGAAAATGCATTTGGGGGTTCTCACCTTCCAAACCCAAACTGCATTAAACCAGCATGTTGAGCTGCATTTGGAATTTTATTTGACAATATAATGGTTGATATTATCTATACCTCCGTATGAAACAGAAACCACCCCCTTTCCACATGCAACTGATTTCAAAGGGAGTTACACTTCTGAGGGAGAGATACTCCAGAAATCTGGGCCCGGGAGCCTCTGAAACTGCAGATGTTAAATAGTATCTGTGTTGAAAGAACCTCAGTGGTCTGCTGATAGCCTTGAAATATGCACTGGTTACACCTCTCTTGACCCATGAAGGTAGTCCAGGTGCCATTTCAAGATCTGCAGTAATAGGGTGACCACTTAGAATAATTTAAGAATTATCTGCAATGAGCAATCACATGAAGAAAAACAAAACAAAACAGAGGATAGTGAAAACAATCGACTCCTACAGCAAGTTTAAAATCTTTGCAACCTTCTCACTCCTTTAGGTTGATCTAAGCCAGAAGACTTCAGGTTGAGGAAAGCCAGGAATATAAAAGCCAGGGTAGGCTTTTAAATTAAATTTACCAATTTATGGTTTCCTTTAACACGATCAAAGCTAAACTTTCCAAGGGAAGTTTTCTCAGTAATAAAGGCAAGCCATTCCACCTTCAAAGACTTTTTCATGTCTATTCAACAGCTTTGATTGCACAGTACCCTGTTTTCTTCAGAAATTAAATTTCACGTTTGTAAGTTTTGATCAACAAACTAGTGCTAGTTTCCCAGATTCATGCTCAACCCTGAACAGCCTAGGGGGACACTGAAGTTAGGGAAGTTTGTAAGGGCTCTGCCTTCTCTGCCTTCCCCTAAATGCTGGGGTTTCACTCAGCTCCATCTTCCCATCTTCCACCCTCTTCTCATCTTACTTTTCAGATATCCAAATACCTACTGGACATCTCTGCCTGGATATCCTATTCTCAAATTCATCATGCACGTTAGGGAGCTCTTCTTCTCTACCACATATACTCCTCTTCCTCCTTTTCATTTTCTTTTACTGGTGCCAAGATTCATCCAATCACTCAGGCCAGAAACCTGAGCACAACATAAGAGCACAGAGGAGACTCCAAAGATAATAGCACTTTACTGCAGGGTAGGAAATCAGGGAGGTATTCCAAGGGGCATAATGTTATTAGAGACACACCAAAATGAGAAAGAGCATAGCATGGGTATGATTTGTCAGGATAGGATGGGATCTGCTGAGATCATAAACTCCATAATCTCAATGGCTTTTCTTCTCATTAAAAAAAACTCATCCAATTCCAGTTGGTCCGCGTTCCTGCAACAGAAACTCGGGATCCAGTCTGCTTCCATCTTGCAAACCACTGTCTTAGATTCCTGCACTTCCTGAATTATAGACAAGAGAGAATGACCACGAAGAACTCAGATCCCCTCTTACCTTCCTTGAACCAGAAGTGTCATATCCCATCTGCTCACTTTTCTGTTGTCAAGAATTTGCTCATTGTCCTAACCTAACTGGGAAATATCTTCTTAGCTGCCCAGGAAAATGAAATGAAGTAGTGAACACAGCACTGTTTCCAAAACCACATGTTTAGGAGACCATAGGAAGACTGGAATACCTGGTAATCAATGGGGGGTGGTGGGGGTAATATGTCTTGTGGGGAAAGGGTGGGTGGACAATGTCAGAAAAGATAGGAAGGTAAGTAAAGTCAAAGCCAACATAACTAGAAGGACTGGGTGGGGTTCAGAGCCTGAGTGCTGTGCTGTGGATAATGGGATTTTAAAAATGGGAATAGTGCAAAGACAGGGAGACGCGGTCGATGGAGAATCCTAGAGCTAAAACTCCTCAACCTGAGACACCCCAAGGAAAGTGCCAGCTCCTGCTCCTAGGGCCTGCCTGAGGTTCCTGTTGCTTTAAGAGTCAGTGGAGTGCAGACTAGGGTCTGGGACTCAGCCTAAAATCAAACAAACGAAAAAGCGAGTTGCGGTACTGTGATCATTATTGCTGCACACTGTGTGATCCTTCCTCAAGCGGATTGGTTCCCACACTTCCCCACTGGCACCCCCCTTCTCAGCTGCATCCCAGCTTCCACTGCAGGCTGACCTCCCTGTTCCTCCCTGTTCCCTCTGGGTTCAGCCTGACTTTTTCTTGCCTTGGGTGGATGTGGTTTCTTGCCTCCTTTGCTTCTCATGGAACTCCGCCTCCAGCAACATGTACTCTAGCTGACTTCCACTGTTTTACACTCAGCTGTCTTCTGCCAGTCCCGTCCAGTCAAAAGACAAAAGAACAACAACAATAACTAACACTTACTGAGTGTTTAATACATGCCTGGCATTGTACAAGCATTTTATATTTATGATCATATATAGTAGATAATATATGCAACCACCATACATTAATATATAAGTATATATTATACCTGATTAATATTAGATTATTTTATATTACAATATCATATTTTATGTGTATATATATATAAATAAATCCAAAAATAAAATTTCATCCTCAGACCGCCATGATGTAGGTGGTATTATTACCTCCTGTTATGATACAGTTGAAGAAACTGAAGCAAAAGCAGTTAACTTGCCACATTCATACAGATTGTAAGTGGTCAAACTGGAATTTTAATTCAGGATGTCTGTTTTTTAACCACTACTGCTATACTACTACTAAATAAAGATGATGGAGAGGAGGGGAGACAGACAAGATGGCTTGATAATCTTAAAAACAAAAACAAAAACAAAAACAAAACAAAACTGCTGTGAGGAACAGTTGTGATTAGCCCTGAGGAGGCATTAGGAAGAGTCTCCATGGAGAGAATTGCAAAGGAGGAGGTGCCACCAAAGGATAAAAGCCTCCAATTATTCACACAAGGGGTATTTGTTTTCTTAAAAAGGGACAAACTCCTGGAGAGGATAATGCCTGAATTTTTGTCAATGGAATTTCACAGGCCCTGGCAGGTGGGTGGCAGGGAGATTTGAGCCCCTCCAATGACAGCTCCTAGGCCCTGCCTCAGAGAAGTCCATTCGTCTTGGCAAAGCCCCTCCCACGCACGCACAATGTGCGGTCTCGAGCCGGCGTGAGGCTGGACGTCTTGTCAGCCCCCCAAACAAAATGAGAACTGTTGCCCCGGCACGCAGCTGGCGAGCCCATTCGGCAGATCCCAGCTGCCTGGAGTCGAGCACGCTGCGGGGCCACGCCCCTAGATGAATATTCATGACCGCCTGTGCTCAGAGACCCGGATTTCAAAGCCTCTGAAGGGATCAGAAGGAGCGTGGGGCTTCCAGATAAGGAGTCAGAAGGAAGGAGGGAGCTGGGCTTAGTCAGGGCTTGCCTTTGAGGACTACAAAGAGGAGAGAGCACATGGAAACTGAAGTCCACGGTTGCTAATCTAGGCGAGGTAAGATTTATAAAGGGAGCTCGCTGCTCCTTGTAGTTTATCGTCTTTCAATGTCCCTCCACACCAACAATGTGCAATTACTAGTGTTTCACAGACAAGCTCTCTTTGTAGCACTGGGAAGCATGGAAACAACCGAGAGTAAGCTTTGTATTAAATGCTTGCTTCCTAACTCTTATCCAGGAAACAGCTCTGTGTTAACACCGGACCCCTCACACAGGGTCCTGGCAGGTGTGTTAATTTGCACGGTCTACTGATCTTTTGACGGTTATATGGGTGTCAGGCTATGTCATAGGCTAGAAACTTTAAACTTTCAAAATACATATACTCTTAGATCTAGTTGGGACATAATCAGGGAATTAACCACACCTGTTACGGAACCCAGGTTCGGCTGCTCACTGCTCTTAATATAAGCCACTAATTCAAGAGGCAAGTGTCAATAGAAAGGAAAGGTGCTTTAATCAGAAAAGTTGTCAATCTGGGGAGATGGTGGCATGGTGTCCAGAGACCAACTCCGAAGATTCTGCTCAGCCATGACAGTTTTTAGAGGGAAAAACGGGGGTGGTGGTGAAGAATCTCAATGAATCGTCGAGGCAGGAAGTTCCGTTCATTAAACGCAGCATCTTTCTCCCTTTAATGCAGACTGGCTGACTCTCTCTCCAGATGTTACCTTGCCTGAGTGATCTGCCCGCAGGATTGTTTTAGGGGCACTGTTGGGGTAGAAAGCTCGTCATTTTTTAAAAACTGCTTAATTCTTCATTCGTACTTCTTTTTAATCTGGGAAAATCAACAGGTTAGGCAAGGCATGGTGTGCATTCAGGAGAGCATGGTCAGGAGTTAGGTTAAATTGCCTAGTGATCTCATTCCTATAATTAGGTTCTTTTAAGGTTAGAGGGGTACAGAAATGGGCAAGCAGGAAAGGGGCAAAAGAGCTGCTTTCAGTTCCCTACTGTCAAACATCATTTCATTTCTGTGGGATTAGGGCCAAAGATCCATCTTCTGTAACTTCTTCGTGCTGACATAGGGCGCCGTATTCTCAGAGTGGAATATGTCAACATGGGTCTGTAACATCTCTTTGCTGACAATTTTAGTTGCCTGCTTACATAGACGGGCAGAGCAAGCTGCAATTATTTTGATGCCCATAAAGATATAGATTATTATGAGCAATAATGTTAATCCTATTCTCTTAAGGCCAGCTCTTGGAATTGTGCTAGCCATAGGTTCAGTACTGCTTAAGTTGGAGCAGCTTATGTCATGGCTTCAGTCTGGTCATCATGCAGTTATCAGTAGTTTTTTTTTTTTCTTTTTTTGTCCTCTTGTGGCAGTTACAGTATCTGTAAAACGACTCAGGAATGTGTGTCAGACACTGCGTCTGTGACTCTATTGTCTTAATCATCAACTGCTCAGTTTTGTACTTGGGGAGGGCCCTGCAGGGTTCTGCTGGGTTCCTTATCTATTAATACTCATATTTGGCTCTGTTATTTTTACTGACGGAGAAATTTCCCAGCACAGATCATCTGAAAGAGTAGATAGTACCCAAATGCATTTCATTGACTTGTAATACAAGTTGGGCTTTCGGGAAAGTGCACTCACTGTCTTCTGTTATTGTTGGGGCCATAAGAGTTCACTTTAGAGTTCACTTAACAGAAATTGCTGGAAACTTTGTTGAGTGCATCTATTCCATTAATCCCTCCATTAAGAGAGAGGCTCTGCTTTTTACCTACAAAGTGGAAATGGAAGAAATAACATTATGGAGAAGAAATTAAAAAAAGACAAGGGAATACGGTGTGAAAGTACTTAGCTACTTTAAAGGAGGGCAACCCCCCCACCCCCTACCCCACTTCCATCCCAGAGAACTGGACACATATGCAGATGTAAGGGTAGAATTACTGTGAGCAGCTGTGAGATCTTATGGGAAGTAGGACAGGGACCAGACCAAGGACACAGACAAATGTGCCAGTAATCATGGATTCTGGAAATTATAGACTGATAAACTTGCCATTAATCCCCAGCAAAGTTCCAGACTGGATAGTTAAGCAGGCATCTCATGAGCACTTTAAAACAGATGACCATTAGGAACCAACAAGAGTTCACCAGGAACTGGTCAGGAAAAGTTTATTTCCTTTTTATTTATGTATTTAAATGAAGTGCTTGACTGGTACATCAGAATGCCAAAAATAAAGAACTACTTGACAAAAGGACAGCCTATTTATCTCCTCCCACCTTTTTTTTTTTTTTTTCTGTGATGGATTCAGGTTTCAAAATTATCAAATTGAGCATTTGGCAGCCAAAAGAGAATAGATTCTAGAGCTAGAAAGAACTGAGATTGAGTCCAGGCTCTGCAACTTACTAGATCTGTAACACTGGGCATCTCTGAGTCTCAGTTTTCACAACTGCTAAATTGGAATGAATATCTACTTCATAGATATGAAAGAAAACACAAATAGAGCATGCAGCACAGGTACTCAAGAAAGGGCAGTTATTATTAAGATACAATTTAAAAGGTAAAAGTTCAAATATGAACTCAGGAAAGAGAAGAACTGAATGAAGTAATTTATATAGAAATAATTTTTTTTATATTTACTGTAAGCTCAGTGTGAAATAACCAAGGAACATGTTTCAGGTGCAAACTAAAGCTTATTAATATAAGTAAGTGTAAGTCAATAAGAAAGAGTCCCAATTAATTCCAGTTGGTCAGATCCTACATAAAATTCTTTGTCCATTTCTGATTAGCAAACTTGGAGGGTAGCAAGGAAAAATTAAACAACATCCAGGATGGTGGAGACCCAGAAACCGCAATATCTGAAAAATAACTGAAAGAAATGGTGTTTATCTCGGAGAAAAGATCACATAATAGCTATCTTCTCATATTTGAAGAGCTATGATGGCGAATAGGGTATTAATTTGGTCTGTACAGGTCCAAATAGTAGAATTGGGACAAATGATTGGAAGTTGCAATGATAGATTCTGGACTCAACATGTAAGCTGTTCAACAATGCAGTAAGCATTCTTGAAAAATAGCAAGCTCACAATTACTGAAAATATTCCTGTAGTAGACAGAAGCCAGCACTCAAAGATAGTGTAGAAGAGATTATTACACTGGAAAACAGAGTGGCCTAGTCTTAGATTAGAGTTAGTAATATACCACATATATGCCACCACCCCAAACCGTGGCAGGCATGACTAATCAATGAAAGTTGCTTTTCCCCCACTGAGCTAAACTCAGCCTGGCAATCCTTTTCAATGCAGTGCTTCAAAACCACCACCACCATTTCATCAGAGTTGACAGCCCACCTAACCCAGATGAATCCTTATGGTCTCTAAAATCCGGTAACTTAGAAATTTCCCCTACAGTATAACTATAAAATATGTCTGTAAATTAACTGGAAGGGGAACCACAGTTAAGTGCAAAAATATTTCCGGATATCTGTGTATGTGTGTGCGTTGATGTCTGTATGTGTACCTTTGTGTGTGGGATATATGTGGGATAGTACATAGATGCTTTAGTCCTACCCTAAAACAGAAATCACATGAGGGAAATAACTCATTATGCACAAGAGCCCTTTAATAGTGAATCCCAGTTGGGACATGCCAATAGTTAATGACACTGCTTTATGAATACCCACCCATTTCTTCTGTACAAAATTCAAAACGTTTCTTACCCTTGCCCACCCCTTAAAAAATTTCAAATTCACTTTGTATGTTGTAACTTTGGGGACATCAAGGGCAAGTTGATATTAAAAAAAAAAGAGAATTTGGAGGGTTGGCAGAGTTAGGGCTGGAGTACCTAGTAAACCCTTAAGAAAAGGGAGAGTTATATTATTAAGCAGAAGTAACCAAAGAGAGGTCAATAAGAGACTAAATTACAGTGTCCAAAGATATAGCAAACATAGAGTCCAGGCTAATGAATGGGCAGCAGGAACCTCCTAGAAAGGGCAACAGTTGAAGCCAGGTGGGTGGTAGCCCAAGTTTTGGTTCCCAAGCTGGAAATCAAGAGGAACAAAGAACCCAGCCTAACTCCCAAGGAGAGGAACAAAGATGCAAAGACAATCATTTGGTGAAAAGATAATCTTTTCAATAAATCGTGCTGCAGTAATTGGTTGTATGCAAAAAATAAAATCCCTCAATCCATACCTCTGACCATATTTCAAAAATTAACTCAAAATAAATCATAGACCTAAATATAAAACTTAAAACTATAAACCTCCTTGACAGTTTTCTCTCTCAAAAAGATTAAGCTATTTAAATTTTAAAAGTGTCTGTTTAAAATATATATATAAGTAAATAAGAGTATATATAAGTAAATAAGAATACATACAAGTGGGATGCAAATATGCAAAAATGATGAAGGTGGCATCCACCACTGCCCTTTGTCACACCTCCTCCAAGGGCTGGGGAGGGTAGCCTAGCCCCATCCAGGCAGTGTGGTGTTTAGTGCAGAATTCTACTCTCAGGAGGAAAGTTGGCGTGCAAACTAGGAAACTCTACTGGAACCCTGTCATGTGGGTGTGGGAAATTTTGTTGGACGAGAGTGAGAGGAAGCTGCTGTCTGCAGCCTAGAACTTCCCAGCTCCCAGGATCTCGAGTCTAGGAGACAGGAACACGAATCCTAAGATGCCACTAGTCAGTGCTCCTGTGCAGCCTGGCCTGACAAAGTGGGCTCAGCTGGGCAGGCCAGAACCTGAGAAGTAAAGCTATCAATACCTGCAGCTAAGTGAGCTGAGGAAGGCAGGAACTGAGGAAGGTGTGTGCTGCTCATCTCACATCTTAAATTCCTGGACATTAGATTATGACACCAGTTACAACATCTTCCTTTATCAGGATCAAACTCCAATATGTCAAGAATTATAAAACAGGTATGTGACAAATATTGTAAGGGACCTCCCTACCTCACCAGTTGATTTTCTAAGAAAGTGACAAAATATTCCTTCTTTACCCATACAATTCTTATAAAGGCAACACGTTGTAAAGCTTAAAAGCATTAGCTGTGGTGTCAAGTTGCCTGGGTTTGAATCCCAGCTCTGTCTCCAATTAGATGTGTAAGCTTGGCCTGGTTTCTTAAACTCTCCAAACCTTAGTTTCTTCTGCAAAATGTGGATGATTAAAAAAAAAACCCTCCCAGAGATAGATGATGGTGCTTCTGAAGGTGTTTGTTTTATGGTGCATTTAACACAGAGTAAGCACTCAGAGTTACAGAGCTGGGAGGGGACTTAAAGATCATCGAAAACCTCTTACCTGCTGCACTCATAGAGCAAGGCCCAGAGACACTGGTGACCTACCCAACATCCCATAGCTCAGTTAGGGTGCAGACCTGCTTTTCAAAAATTGAAGTACTGTCATTTTTCATTTCAGTTTCCTTTCCTCCCTTGGTGGTTAGGATCATTTTCCTGGTACCTCCTCTTCTTATGCCAGGCTTAGAACAACTTGCACCATATTTTACTCTGATGTTGCATGCCTTCACTGTGACCCTGCATTCTTTTAGCACTCCTACATTGTGAAAACTGAACACCATCTGTCATTTGATCAGTGCACAACAGTCCCTTAAGAACTTAGTAAATGCTTTTTCTATGAAGCATCCTTTCCTTTTAAGCATAATGCAATGTTATAATTTAACTTTCAAGACCCACTCAGGAGAGAAGGGATGATAAAACAGGTCCATACATAAACATTCTCCCCCTGGGCAGCATGACTGTAAATATACCAGGATGTGCCCTTCTTGAGCTAACAACAAATTACCTAATGATCTTCCACTTCCAGGCGTTTAAGAGCCCTTCTCTCAGAAAGAAAAGATGGTGTGTTGGTTTCTACATCATCTCTTCATATAATGGGCATAAGCTGTTATTCCATAAAGATCATCTAGTCACACAGACGAATCCAGTTGGAAGTCTCCTTTTCCTTCGATTTTCTCCATGTCTATAGGGCAGAGTCATAAACTACAGCAGGTTTTACTAATAACAGCTCACCAGAAGGACACGCTATTTGGAAATTAGGTCACATCTTAGGGCTTTCTGCCAGACTCACACACAGGAATAGTAACATCATTGCCAGAAGTATCTTTGAACACAAAGCACAACGACAGATAATGTTGTTCTCCTGGGCGATGCTGAACGGCTAGATTCCTTACAGGGTCTCTTGGAGTAGAAGTTTCCTGACAAAAATAAAGGGGTTGAGGGGAATGCTTTCAAGGTCTGCCTTTCCAAAATAGTCTACTCCTCTGTCCATTTTCTTATTATATTTATATTCCCTGTGCCAAAAATGCCTGGCACGGAGTAGGGGATTAAAACGTGTGGAATAGAGGAATGAACCATCTATTTTCTTTCTCTTCCTCTGTTATCCCATCACCATATTGCTTCAGAGAAACAAATAAGGTCAGGCTTTCCCAGTGAAGAGCTCAGACTCTCCCTCTGGGTTCTGTTCCTGGTGTTTGTGGGACATTTGGTCAGGGTGACATGTCATCACGTGGCCCTTTGAGTGCTCAGCACACTGTCCTTGTCACACCACATGTCCTTCCTACCTTGGAGAGGGATGAGTTTAAAATCCCACTCCAGGTAACCCTGGGAGCACGCTAGAACTGTAGAATCTCAGGTCTCACCCCAGAATCAGAATCTGAGCTTTAATGGGGTCCCCAGGAGACTCATGCACACATTCAACTTTGAAAAGCACGAGTATAAAGCCTGCTTGAATGATGGATCCTCCAAATACTAACTGCCTGCTGGTCTCTTGAGATGTATAGCCTCAGAGTACATTTTGAGTAGACAGTTATTTTCAGAACGGAAAGAAAGACAAGGAGCCCGACAAGGAGCCCACCAGACTGCTGGTGCTTGCAAATTGACAGCAGTCGTTAGATACATGGCAATGGCAAGGGACGGAGCATCTGCTTCAGGGGACCAAGGCTCACAGTGGGCCCAGGCAAGCAAGCGCTATTCACTTCTGTACATCTCAGCCAGACTTTCAAACTATCCAGGGCCCCTTGCCATTTTTCGTCTGTGTGTTTCATAAAAACTGTTGCCAAAGCATTTCAAAACTTAAAATTACAACTGAGTGCCTAGTTGTCTATTAAAAGAATAAAGCTCCTTGGGGGACACAAATTTCCATTCCAGAAGAAATCAATAGAAAATTTTAATCTGTCAGTGATAAATCATTGTATGTATTGATTTACATGGCTTTTAGGGCTCTTAGCAGCAACAGGGGAAAGGCTAATCTTTCTGGAATGTGTGCGCACTTGGAGCATAGCCCTAGGGAGCAGGGAGCTTGCCCGTTAGTCAGGAGTGTGTTATAAACAAATTATAGGCAAAAATTCCTTTAACATGATAGAATTCTCCGTTTCAGCTACTCTTTAGCATTTATAAGGCAGACAATACCAGGGATGGAACAAATGTTTAACAACCATCTGCTTTGCATGCACAGTTGGACAGAGCCATTCACATGCAGCGTGGTGCTTTAGTCTTTCTTTTAAAATACTGCCAGCAGCATTGTTCATGAAACCCTCTCCTTCAGTGCAAACTTGAAAAAAAACAACCCAAAAACGTGCCATACCACTATTCTACGGGTTCTGTTTTAAGAGACTGATACACAACTGCTAAATAATGGGAGAAAATACTGGAAACATCTATGATATACATTCCTTTGTAGATTGAATTTCACCTCCATATATTCATGGAGTTCCCACTACCCACGTGCTTCCCCCCACCCATCTCCACTGGTTAAAAGCCTACTTATTCCTCATAGAGTTCCTCTGTGTACCCTTCTCAGAGCTTACAAATTAGAGTTCTCTTTGCTTCCTTTGTATTCCCATAGGAAGTTAGGTGATCTTCTAGTACACCATGGAACTCTTTCTACCTTACATTAGAGTTATTTGACATGCTTTATCCATACTGCTACATTGTATGCTTCTTTAGAGCATCTTATTAGATCTTATTAATCTTTGGGGCTTTCCATCTAGCACAAGCGTTGACCCATTGTATGTAGTCCTTAAGTAGATTTTGATTTGAACAAATGAGCGTTTATTGAGTTCTCATTATCCAGTGTCTCATAGACCAGTGTGACCACAGAGCAATCAATATGGAAAAGCAAATATTAGGGGAAAAGCAATGAGACTCCACTAGGTCTTAATTCTCTTTGTCAACCAGTCAACAAATATTTAACTAGCACCTATTGCGTACTTGGAAAGAGGAAATTATAAAACAAGGAGGAAGATGTTAACAATCAGGTTATGAAGACAAAATTTTCAGGGCAAGTAAAAGGCAAAACTATGAAGCAGGCAGTTTTATCCATCATCTTTTCTACACCATCTGTCCCCCTCCCTATGATTTCCTACTGTCTTCAATTTCTCATCTCGTTTACTATGTCCCTGTACGTGCATCTAGTGTAATTCTTATCACTCCATATTATCTTTAAGTCAGGAAAGTAAGTTTGAGCCTGGGCCATAGTTGGCATTCAAGTATGTCTATTTCCCACCAATGACCCAAGGACCAGGCCTGAGTTCTTAGAGAAAGGAGCTGAGAGAGAATTTGAAGAAGGCTGTGATCACCAAGGACTTAGAAAGAGAAAGGGCATTAGGACCCAGAAAACAAAACGTAGCACCCAGTGAGGGGCAGGGCATTCTTCCCATTTCTGTGTGGAAGACAGCTGGGTAGCAGTGAAATGTGGAATGAAGGACTAACTCTGTTTTGGCTTCGTTCATTCATTTTATGTTCATGTATGTCTTGAGCTGCTAGTAACCGTCTGGCACTGTTCTGGGCCCAAACAATACAATACTGAAGAAAATGGACAAAGCCCCTGCCTTCTTGGAGATCACTGCTGCTGTGATGACCAGGAAGAACCATCTGCAGAAATTTATGTTCTTTTAAAATGTGCCCCCAGAAAGGAGGGCAACTGGCTGCGATTGAGAAGAAAATATGTCTCAGCCATTCTCCTGGCCCATTTTCCTCCTGTCTTTTAGCTCTGCATTTGCTTACTGGGTTAAACTTGCCTCTTCCTTTTTGAAGCAGGTCAGTCTGGAAAACAATAAGAATTCTCTACTCTGAACTGTTTTACAGACACTGGCTGCCAGTCAGGCTACCTACTACAGAGATGTACCCCCTGTTAAATTGTTTTCTAGAATTTTTTTGAAAACAATGTTAAAAGCTTTAAACTAGTATAACATAGTATCATTTTCCTTCACCATTAAAGAAAAGTTTTGAAAGTCAAAAACAAAAAAACCTAGGCACCTGGCATCTTTGAGGCTTGAAAGCAGCAGAGATCAACAGGGGAGACCTGAAATGGAAACACATAAGTGGTTAGTGTGGGAACCCATGTCAAAAGCCTGGCAGGAGGCTGTGTTCCCACATATGTAAGTGGGGCAAAGCTTGTGAAATTCGGGTTGTTTGTCTTGGAGGACCATATTTGTACTCATGGAGTGGTGAAGCCTGGACAAATTTGGGTTACATAGTAACTTATTTATTTATTTTCTCCCCTTTTAAACTATGAACACACTGATAATAGGGACTTTATCGCACAAGCACCTAGAAGAGTTAAAGGTGCATATTCGGCGTAGCTTGGCGCCTAATAATTAGGAAAGGGAAAAAGAAAATACTCTATGATTGCAAATATTTAAGATGGATCTATTTTTTTGCAAATGGCAGGAATTCATTCAAAGCCAGACCTGATGACAGTGTGATAGATCTCCATCAACATCAGATATTAAAATAAAGTGGGGAGATTGGAGGAATTCCAAAGATGCTTTGAGAAATGGCGGCATTGCTGGAATATAACTTGTAGTTGCAACTGCATTTAACAAACTACATTGGATGTCTGAGCAGTGGTTATGTGTGCTGAAATCCTTTTGATAGTTTATAGTCACACCCCCTGTGTCAAGTGCTGAACTGTGTGTTATTGATCATAAGGCCTGCAGGAATTCAAAAAAGAGCTCATTATCAGGGAACGTTTTCATCTGCCAGTTTTTAAAGGAATCAGTATTACAATCTTGTCACTGGCATACTGAACTTAAGAAAGGAAGAATCAAAAAGAAGAAATAATATAAAACTGATCAGCATCTTAACCAAAAAAAAAAAAAAAAAAGGAGTAAAATCATTAAAGGAGTACCCAAAATGAAAATCTAAAAAGAACGGTGAAGATACTTTTGTTTATAAATAACAGAAATAAACTCTGGCTGGTTTAAGTAACAAAGAGGACTTCATAGAGAGATAATAGCAAAGTAATATTTAGCCAATTCACCCCAAGATGACCGTTGTACATGTTCGTGGTTGGTTGGTGTTTATGCTGTACCCTTTGTTAAATATTTTGGCCATCTGCTCTGGACACTGGAGATTCTCATAGACTCCAAGGGCCAGATGCAGCTGGCCCTCAGAAATGAACTAGAACCTGTGTATCATATATGGTAGTTTGGGCAACAAGTAACAGCAAACTGACTCAAACTGGCTTATAACAGGGGTTGCCAAATGACAGCCTGCAGGTTGGTCACCAAGTGTTTTACTGGAACACATTCAGAGCCATTCATATATGTATTTCCTAAGGCTCATTTAGAGCTACAATGGCAGAGTAGATTCGTCGGGACAAAGACTTTATAGGCTGCAAATCTTAAACTTTTTACTATCTGGCCCTTTAAGAAAAACTTTGATGACCCGTGACTTCTATAATAGGTCATTTATTATCTAAATATATTTGATTCAGTCCAGGATGGGCTCAAAAATGCCATCAGGGACTTCCCTGGTGGTCCAGTGGTAAAGAATCCACCTTCCAATGCAGGGGAGGCGGGTTTGATCCCTGGTTGGGGAACTAAGATCCCACATGCCACAGGGCAACTAAGCCCGTGCACCACAACTACTGAGCTCTGGCGCCTCAACTAGAGCCCGAGTGCCTCAAACTACAGAGCCCATGCACCCTGGAGCCCGCGTGCCACAGCTAGAGAGAGAAAACCTGCACACCACAACTAGAGAGAAGCCCACGTGCCACAACAAAGAGCCCACGCTGCAACGAAAGATCCCGTGTGCCAGCAACTAAGACCAGACGCAGCCCCAAACAATAAATAAATAAATAAATAAATAACTTTTAAAATGCTATCAAAGGCTCACACTTTTTAGAATTCTTCATGCTGCCATTTTTGTGTTGCCCTCATCCCAGGATGGTCACCTTCATAGAGGCAAGAGAGCTGACAATGGCAATCAGGACTATGTGCTTCCTTGTTCATCTCCAGCAGGAAAAAGAGTAAATTGCCCCCCTAGACATGGAATATAAATTTTCAATCAGATTGGGCCAATATAAGAGGCATGCCCATCACTGGATCAATAGAGTTGCCAGGGGATTGTCAGGCACATATTTTTTTCAGCGAATCTATAACCCCTTCTAAGGATGGGGGAGAGGGGGGTTCAGAACATCAGCATTGCTTAGAAAGGAGAAAGTGGAGAGTGGATGTTAAGTAAGCAAGTAGCAGTGCTGAGACAACCAGGCCTGAGAGGACTTTGGGGAACCTAGGAATCTTCTCTGCCTCCATCCCTAAATCTCTGCTTCTCTCTCTCTCTTTTTTTAAAAAATTAATTAATTAATTTTTAAATTTTTTGGCTGCGTTGGGTGTTCGTTGCTGCGCGCGGGCTTTCTCTAGTTGTGGCAAGCGGGGGCTACTCTTTGTTGTGGTGTGCAGGCTTCTCACTGCAGTGGCTTCTCTTGTTGTGGAGCACGGGCTCTAGGCGTGCAGGCTCAGTAGTTGAGGCATGTGGGCTCAGTAGTTGTGGCTCGCGGGCTCTAAAGCACAGGCTCAGTAGTTGTAGCACACGGGCTTGGTTGCTCCGAGGCGTGTGGGATCTTCCTGGACCAGGGCTCGAACCCATGTCCCCTGCACTGGCAGGTGGATTCTTAACCACTGAGCCACCAGGGAAGTCCCTCTGCTTCTCTCTTTGACTCTGATTCATTGTTCTTTCTCATTGTAGCCTGTTTTCTTCTACTTCTCCCAACACCTGGTGGAAAACAAAGCTGCCAATAGCTCATGTATTTACTATTACAGTCTTATAATCCAAAGAGACTAATCTCTTTTTCTCCTTTTTATTTTCAAGTTCCTGGGGAAAGCTTTTGATTGGCCCAGGCTGGGTCAGGGGCTCACCCTTCAGTCAAAGGTGAGGTCATGTTCTAGAGCTTGGAAACTCTCACTATAACTAAGTAGATGGTGGTAGAGAGAGGGTCAGTTCTGGAAAATGGTGTCAGGCAGATGAGCCAATAGGTGTCTGCTACAGTATGTTTATTTCTTCATGTCAGATTAAACAGTCCAGTATTTTCCATTATAGGTGATTGTGTACATGAGGATTAGTTTTCATTTTGAAAAACGTAGACCCAAAAGAGCAGTCATTTAAACAGGATAGTGTATCTTTCTTTCATATAAAGCTGCAAAGGTAGGCAAGCTGGTATGACATTTCTGCCCACTCATCTGCTGTGTTGCCCTTGTCTTCATGAGCCAAGATGTCAGTGAGAGCTCCTGCTAGCGTGTCCACAATTGTAGCAGCAGGATGGAGGACGGGACAAAGAAGGGGCAAGAGGTACATACCAACTGTCACTTAAGGAAAGTTCAGAAGTTGCCATATAAAACTTTCACCCAGTCCTTTGCAAAGGAAACTGGGAAATAGCCTTTTTTTTCCCTCTGAACAGCTACATGCCCAGCTAAAAAATCAGAGGTTCTATTACTGTGGAAGAAAGGAGAGCACATATTAAAGGACAAATAGCATAGTGATCATAGTCTCTGTATAGTGATTATTCATTTTTAGAATACACAGGCTTTTAAGCTAAAAGGGTTTGTTTTCAACTCAGAAAGAAAAAAAAATAGTCCTCATTAAGAAGCATAAAGGAGAGTTTAATAATACAACTCATGTCTTGTACACCCATAATTGAAATTTAAATGCATTAAAATAACAGAAAAATATACAAAACACAGCCATTGTTTGCTTGTGCATGTATGACCTTTGACTAAAGGCAAAGCTGTGTCCTAGTGAAGAACTATCTCCCAGACTATGACAACCAGTTCATGTCACTTTAGACAAAATTCTGTGGAATTCTGTAACTGTTGTTACAGATTAGCATTCCTTAAATTCAGACTCAAACTTAGAAATATGAAATGCTGAAAAGCTATTATTTCAGCCCAGGAAGCTTCTCCCACTGGCTAAGCTATCAAGATGGAAATATCCAAAACGACCAGTTGTATTTCCTCAACTGAAAAACGGGTTCCCAGTTCTACTTGCTGTGATGATAGCTTGAGAAGGCTTCATCAGAAGATTTGTAACTTGCCTTTCAAATTATGATTGATGGATCTACCCTTTTCATAGCCAGTTTCCATGGAAAGGAGATTTCAAATCATATTTTCCATGCTGCCATGGTCTGTCCTTAATGGTGACTCTACAGGCCTGACTCAGTCCATTTAGATTTAGAAAAAAAATGAACAAAGCCTACATCTCTTGCCTGTGAATGAATGGGGAATAGAAAAAGGGATTTTTTTAGTACCTGAAAAGTTCCGGCAAAACCAAGCTTCACTGCAGAGGGTGTACCAGCATTCAGGGCAACACCCTTTCTGCAGTCAGGGAGTACAAGAGCATGTACTCAAGTATTATTTGGTGACAAGAATAGAACATTATTCTGAGCAATAAAGTGTTATTCAAATTCTACCAAAGTACACAGATGCTGTAACATGGTAATTATTCTAAGAAAGAGTGTTTAATTTAGAAATTACCTAACCTTTTTGGTTTATATTTTTGATGACATTTGTAATCTAAATTAGCAACAAACCTGCGTCTCTCAGGCTTTTACATCAAACACCAAACCTGATGCGCAATTTTATGTTAGGATCAGCAACCCATTTATTAGGGTTCAGTCTGTCTCAGAGATTTAAGGCCAGTCTAGGCCCAGGTAATCTGCAGATGAAGGGTGGAGAAACAAAGGAATTAGTGCCCTTATCGTCAAGCAAAGCAGAAGAGTGACCATGTCACCATTGGACTGGCATCCCCCCTGTGCTGCTTCTAGACCTCTGGGCAAAAGAGGAAGTCACAGAATGGCTGATGTTTGCCAAGTGTTGAGACTTTGGCCTCTCCCTGTGAACCAACAAAATACCCATAATGTAGCACAGGGCCTGGTACAGACAGATGCTTGAAAAATTATTGCTGAAAGAATGAATTAATAAGTGGGTTTGCAGAGGATCTAAAACTTAAGTACAACCAACATCAGACTGATTAGTTTATTGGCTCACAAATGATCATAATGCTTAGATGGAATTACAGGTAGTTTTTTTAATTGTCCAAACTTCCTATAATGTTATCATAGTCCTATAACTATAGTATATTCCTCTAATGCTTTTAATTTTAAAAAACCAGTAATTTCAAGCCCTAGTGTTAAAAATTGAGTGATGAATTTTGATCTGTCCAAAGTTACTTTAAGTAATAGGACTGCCATTATAAATAACAGACAATTGCTTTTTTAAATATAAATCAATTATTTAATCCTAGTAACAGATTCTATCATATGCATAACACAGTTATAGCAAATCCACTTAAAGCTTCCCTGGAGTGGGGAAAAGGGCATGGGTGAAAACTAGAGAATAAAATAGCATATATTATTTTGGGCCTTCCATTGAGAAAGACTGTGAGATGAATGACCCTATTTTAACCTCTGTACCCACCATGTTGTCATTTACTAAGTACCCATCATGTCGTGGTTAGGCTTACCAGGAAACACTCAAAAGCAACCTCAGAAATTTTGACATTAGTACATGTAGTCTACCTCATACTACTGAGAAAAGTACTTCTTGAAATGTCTCAAAAAGGGAAGTATTAATATAAACATGTAACAGCTATGGTGGCCATCAGACCTCGACCAATGGTGTCATTGCTTTTACCCACAAACCAACTTGCTGTCAGAATCCTTCCCACTTTCATCTGAGAAAACAGGTCACATGAATTTTAAGGCCCCTCATAGTACCATGAACACTGTGAGGCCTGTCCAGATGGGAACTATGAATATTATCGTTCAAAGACAATATAGAATAAATATTGAGGAGCTGTTTTGACCATGAGCCCTGATAAATTCTATCCTTCAGCTAAGTGCCTTTCTGATGTCTTCCCAGCAGTAACACCCAGGTTATTTGAGTATTTAAAAGGAGGCTTACCCAAAAAGAAAGGATAGAAGGACAAGATATTTTATCAAGTTCTTCAAAAGCAACAGTTGAAGTGAACAAACTATTGTGGGTGCTTTTAATTTGTGACTTTGTGAAGTTATATGCTCATTTCTGTCATTAAGAAGTAAGAGATAAAAATCCCTTTTAAAATCACTGAACCCACACAGATAGGGTCTTTACAGACTTTTCTCATACCTGTCATTTCTGTCTCTGAAGATTTGAATTTTCATTCATTTAAAAATATTTACTGATTTCCTACCAGGCGGCTAACACTGATCTGGTGCTTAGAATACATCAGTGAACAAAATAAACAGATCCCTGTCCTAATGGAGACTACATTATAGGTGGGAAGCAGAAAATAAACCATAAATACAGTAAGTGATTTCAATAGACATTAGAAGGGATAAATGTTATGGAAAATGGAAATAGTAAACCAGGGTAAGATGATCAAGAGTGCTAGGTGTGAAGAGGGAAGGAAAGTTCAGTTGAAATAGGTGGCGGGGTTGCCCCATTGAGAAGGTGAAAACCTAGGGAACATGTGAAGAAGGTGAGGGGGCGGGCCATGTGGATATCTGGGTAAAGCTTTAAAGGCCAAAGGTCTGAGGTGTTTGAGGAACAACAAGGAGACCAGCACGGCTGGAGGGGAATGAGTGAAGGTGAAGTTAGCAGCAGTCGAGGCCAGAAAGGTGATGGGGAAGCAGGTCATCTGGGTTGCATAAGCCTTTGAGGGGACTTGTATTACTCTGAGTGAAACAGGACAACATTGTGAGGTTTCTGAGCAGAAGAGTAGCATGATCTGACTTTATTTTTGAAGTATCTCTCTGACTGAATTCTTGAGACTAGGCTGTAGTAGAAACGAGGGGCAAGGGTTAGAAGCAGGGCGACTTGTTAAGAAGTGATGGCAATTATCCAAGAGAGAGATGACAGTGGCTCAGACCAGGCTAGGAGAGGTGGAGGTGGTGAAAAGTGGTTGGATTCCATATATACTTTGAAGGAGGAGCCAGCAAGACTTGGATGTGAGAAAAAAGACAAAAGAAGAGTCAGGGATGACTGTAAGGTTTTTGTTCGAAACTAATTAAGGATAGAGTCGCCATCCACTGGGGAGGTGTAGACTGTGGATGGGGCAGGCTTTAAAAGGAAGAATGGGAGTTTGAGTCTGGACTCGTTAAGTCTGAGATGTCAAGTCGGCAGTTGCATAAACGTCTGGAGTTCAGAAGAGGAGTCTGGGCTGGAGATACACTTTTGGCAGCATGTAGTTGATATTTAAGGCCATGAAACTGGGTGAGATCACCAAGGGAGGGAGTAAGGAAGAGAAGAGGCCTAAGAAGAAGACCCTGCAGCTCTCCAGGGTTATAAGGTCAGGGAGGAGAGGAGGGACCAGCAAAGGAGACTGAGAAGGAATGCCCAGTGAGGAGGAAGAAACCCAAGAGAGGGTGTGTCCTGGAAGCAAAGTGAAGAAACTGTTCCAGATTAGAGGGAGAAACCAGCTATGTCAAATGCTACTGACACACGCCTACGATGAGGCCTGAGAACTGACAGATGGACCTAGAAAAGTACAGTCATTGGCATCTCTGAAAAGAGCAGTTTCGATGAAGCATTCAGGGGAGACACATGTTTGGAGCAAGTTTTAAGAGGTGATAAGAAGAAAGACATTAGAGGCAGCAAATATAGATAACTGGTTAAAAAACTTTTGCTTAAAAGAGTACAAAGAAATGGAACTATGGCCCTCATTTTTCTTAACTGTTTATTCATGTATTAACATGAAAAATTAATAATTTCCAAATTAATGCCCTATTTTCTTTCAAGCAGGCAAACATGTCCTAAACATGGTTATTTACTATGGAGCTATTTAATGAACTATTAATATTACTCTCGGTATAAGGTCATTTCAGAGATTATAAAATAATTTCCGCTATAAAAGACCCTTGATGCGTAAGATCCAGCAATCCCACTCCTAGGCATATGTCTGGAAAAGATGAAAACTCTAATTCGAAAAGATACATGCACTCCAATGTTCAGAGTGACACTATTTACAATAGCCAAGATATGGAAGCAACTTAAATGTCCATCGACAGATGAATGGATAAAGAAGATGTGATATATATATATACAATAGAATACTACTCAGCCATGAAAAAAAAGAATGAAATAATTCTATTTGCAGCAACATGGATGGACCTAGAGATTATCATATTAGGTGAAGTAAGTCAGACAGAGAAAGACAAATATCATATGATATCACTTATATGTGGAATCTAAAAATAATGATACAAATGAACTAATTTACAAAACAGACTAACAGACATAGAAATAAACTTACGTTTACCAAAGGGAAAAGCGGGGGAGGGATAAATTAGGAGTTTGGGATTAACAGATACACACTACTATATGTAAAATAAACAACAAGGACCTACTGTATAGTATGGAGAACTATATTCAATATCTTGTAATAACCTATAATGGAAAAGAATCTGAAAAAGAATGTAAGTAGGTAGGTAGATAGATAGATATAGATATACATAAAACAAAATGAGGAGACAGAGGAATATGTTCCAAACGAAAGAACAAAATAAAACCCTAGAAGAAAAACCCTAATGAAACGAAGATAAGTAATTTACCTGATAAAGCCTTCAAAGAAACAATCATAAAGATGCTCACTGAGTTCAGGAGAAGAATGGAGGAACTTAGGGAGAACTTCAACAAAGACTTAGAAAATACAAGAAACAACAAATCAGAGCTGAAGAGTACAATAACTGAAATAAAAAATATGCTAGAGGGAATCAACAGCAGATTAGATAATACAGAAGAACGAACAAGTGATCTGGAAGATAGAATAATGGAAATCACCCAACCAGAACAGCAAAAAGAAAAAAGAATTTTTTAAATTGAGGAGCATTTAAGGAACCTCTGGGACAACATTAAGCATAATAACATTTGCATTATAGGGATCCCAGAAGGACAAGAAAGAGAGAATGGGATAGAAGACTTACTTGAAGAAATCATGGCTGAAAACTTCCCTAAACTGTGGAAGGAAACAGACATCCAAGTACAGGAAGTACAGAGAGCTCCAAACAAGATGAACTGAAAGAGATGCACACCAAGACATTAAAATGAAAATGGAAAAGGTAAGGATAAGAGAGTCTTAAAGGCAGCAAGAAAAAAAGCAACTAATCACATACAAGGGAAACCCCATAAGACTGTCAGCTGACTTTTCAGCAGAAACTTTACAGGCCAGAAGGGAGAGGCAGGATATATTTAAAGTGCTAAAAGGAAAAAACTTACAACCTAGAATACTCTATTTGGCAAGGTTATGATTCAGAATTGAAGGAGAGATAGAGTTTCCCAGATAAGTAGAAACTAAAGGGGTTCATCACGCCTAGACAGCCTTACAAGAAATGTTAAAGGGTCTTCTTTAAGCAGAAAAGACCACAACTAGAAATAAGAAAATATATGAAAGAAAATCTCACTCATAAAGGCAAATAAATAGTAAAGGCAGTGGATCAGCCACTAAAAAGCTAGTGTGACAGTTAAAAGACAAAAGTAGTACAATCAACTATAGCTACATAGGTAGTTAAGGGACACACAAAATAAAAAGATGTAAAATATGACATCAAAAACATAAAACATGGAAACAGGAATAAAAACGTAGTGCTTTTAGAATGCCTTCAAACTTGAGTGACTATCAGCTTAAAATAGACAGCTATAGATATGGGTTGATATGTATGAACCTCATGGTAATCACAAACAAAAAACCTACAATGGATACACACAAAAAGAAGGGAATCCAAATATAATAATAAAGGAATCCATCAAACTGTAAGTGAAGAAATCAATATCAAAAAACAACATGACTAAAAATTAGGCAGAAGATCTGAATAGACATTTTTCCAAATAAGACAAACAGATGGCCAACAAGGACATGAAAAAGTGCTCAACATCACTGATCATCAGGGAAATGCAAATCAAAACCACAGCGAGATACCACCTCACACCTGTCAGGATGGCTGTTATCAAAAAGACAGGAAGCAGTAAGTGTTGGTGAGGTTGTGGTAAAACGGGAGCCCTCGTGCATTTTTGGTGAAAATGTAAACTGGTGCAGCCACTATGCAAAACAGTATGGAGGTTCCTCAAAAACCTAAAAATAGAACTACATAACATCCAGCAATTTCACTTCTGGGTATTTACCTGAAGAAAATGAATTCAAAAAGAACTCATGCCCTATGTTCACTGAAGCACTGTTTACAATAGCCAAGATATGGAAGCAATGTACGTGTCCATCAATAGATGGATAGATAAAAAAAGATGTGAGATATATATATATACACATATGAAATCTAAAAAACAAAACAAACAAGAAAATTTAAACAGAAACAGACTTATAGATACAGAGAACAAACTGGTGGTTGCCAGAGGGGAGGAGAGTGGGGGAACAGACAAAATAGGTGAAGGGGATTAAGAGGTACAAACTTATCTATATAATAAGTCACAAGGATGTAATGTACACATAGGGAATATAGTCAATAATATTGTAACAACTTTGCATGGTGACAGATGGTAACTGGACTTATTTTGGTTATCATTTCATAATATATAAAAAATATTGAATTATGTTGTACACCTGAAATGAATATAATATCTCAATATAAATAAATAAAAAATAAACACATAAATAAGGTTTACTCCCCTCTCCCACAACAAAGCCATAACTAGTAATCAGACAGACCAGTATTTGAGTCCCAGTCTCTCAGATTACTTACTCGGCGGCTTTGGGTCAATCATTAACCTGCCAGGGCCTTGGTTTCCTCACTGGTAAAATAAATGAGAATCATTTTGTCTACCTTCATGGGTGAGGATCAAGTCAGTTAAGGCAGGTAAATCACTTGGCAACTAGTAAACTCTCAACAGTTGGTAGCTATCAGAGTTCACTATTTGGATGAAGAGGATATGGTCAGGAGCCCTCCTAGGCAGACCCTGGAGAGGAGATGCTGCAGCAAAGTGTGCAGTGGGAAGGGAGTTTCCAAGCCGACCCTTGGGAACTCCCAGGATCTGCCATATCAGTCCTGGTACTGCCCCCAAAACCCTCACCTGCACTCATAACTCCTCTGGTGGAACTGAAAGTATATGGAGAACTTCGCAAATGTCAACTGTGGCTAATAATCTATCCCACTGAGAAACTCATACAAGAAAACACACACATACCCGTGCACACAGAGACAGTAATCTAGCTTCAGAGCAATCAAGAATGTTATTTTCCCTGGGCCAGAGCAGGGTCAGAGATATTCTGGGACCTGTCCTCAGGGGAATTATTTCTAAGAACCTTGATAAAATGTACAAAGCTAGGGCAGAAAATAGCAAGGTGAAAAGCAGTGGTTAGGTAAAGGGTTCTCTAAGAGAAACAAATAAATAATTGGTTCAGTTGGAGCTTCTTTTATATATTGATTCCTACTCCCAGGTCAGCAGCATCACTTTCCAGGTGACGTGAAGATGGTGAATATGCAGCAAAAGGGCCTGGCAGGTGTACAGAGCTAAGCTAACAACTGTCAATACTGCCCGTAAAATATTTTCACTCCTGGTTTTGGGGGGCTGCTTCTACACAGGATCCTTTCTACTACTCTGCTGGTAATAGCACCTCAAAGATCTATGAAACAAATCTCAAATTGACAAATTTATAGCTGAATGAATGTAGGCTTTGGGATTCCACAGAATTGGAGCTCTCCTAATACCAGCCAGGAAAATGTGGCTAAATTACCTAACGTCTCAGAGCCTTGGTTTGCTCATCTGTTAAATGGGCCTTAATAAAGCCTACTTCTCTGGGTTGTTGCCAGGATTAAATGAGAAATGTATGCAAAACTCCCAGCACCATGCATGACACACAGAAAGCACTCAAGAAGTGGTAGAGTATTACCATTAAGTAAAAGGAGTAATGATTCTTTAATGCTTTCTTTTAACATAAGAGTTTCCATCCATCCCCAATAAAGGAAAGCTATTCTAATAAACCAGTCATTCATGTGATTTGTGATTTCACTGTCCAACCCAAGTTCCTGTGGAATGTTTAGTGTAATCCAGTTGACCCTCAGCAAGGTCCCTGGGCCTGATCTTCAAATCCAGTATCACTATGGCAAAGAACCAGAAGAGGGGAGAAGAGTAACATTGTATCAAACATGCCCTCTTTCCTTTTTCCTAAGGCCTGTTTGTCCCCTTCTCCCGATAGCTCTTCAGTTCCCAGAGAGCAGAGACTCCTGGGAAACAGGAAGTAGCAAAGGCCTGTGAGAAAATCCCCAGATGAAGATCAGCAATAAATCTCTCCCAGCAACAGTTTGGTCAGAAGAGGGAAATTCCCCACCAGCCCTCAAAAACAACCCCTCAAGAAAGCTTAGAGGAGGTTAATTTGGGAAATCCCCTCAGAGGCAACAGAACAGAAACGGAAATCTGCTTCTTAAGAGACGTCTGAAAGGAGTAAGCCAATTAGTGGCTGCCTGGGGAGCGCTGTGTGTTAAGCCGCACTGCTGCTGCTACCCCGCTTCCACCTTTTCATCCTGATCCTGAGCGCAACCCTAAAGGGACCCAGTTGTCAGAGCCACTTGACACCCACTCTTCCCAGAGTCCCGTCCGTCCCGTTAGGCCCCCCTGTAAACTCTCTCCATACGCAGGGTAGAATATCCAGCCACCGTTGTCATTCTGAGTTTCCTTTAGAGCCAGGAAGCAACAAACCCTCGGGTTTTACTGAGTTCTAATTTGAATGTGACCTTGGGGTCACGTTTCTTAGCTGCTGCTAAGCTCCAGGGCCGGGGAGGAATCCTTCCCACAAAGAAGAAAAACAGAATCACAGAAACCTTGTCCCTTTGAAGGGCTTAGAATGGAATGTCCGCTGATGAGTGGGAGCAGAGAAAGTATATAAACACTGTCGGAAAGGGGCCTGGGGGCGGGGGGGGGGGGCGGCGAGGGGGCGGGGGACGGGGACTGTCGGCTTATGGCTCACTGATCTCTACATGCACTTGAGGCTCACGTCAACCAGCTCACCAGGAAGCATGCCCCTTCCCGCAGGACTTCCACTGGGTGTTTGTTTTTTGTTTTAATTTTTATTTTATACTGGAGTATAGCTGTTAATCAACTATACGCCATTGGGTGTTTTTTTTTTTTTTTTGATCTGTGATTTTTTAAAATTAATTTATTATTTATTTTTGGTTGCATTGGGTCTTTATTGCTGTGCTCTAGTTGCGGCGAGCGGGGTCTACTCTTCGTTGCAGTGTGCGGGCTTCTCATTGCGGTGGCTTCTCTTGTTGCAGAGCACGGGCTCTAGGTGCGTGGGCTTCAGTAGTTGTGGCTCGCGGGCTCTAGAGCGCAGGCTCAGTAGTTGTGGCGCACAGGCTTAGTTGCTCCGCGGCATGTGGGATCTTCCCGGACCAGGGCTCAAACCCGTGTCCCCTGCATTGTCAGGCGGATTCTTAACCACTGCGCCACCAGGGAAGCCCCTTGATCTGTGATTTTAAGTGACTGTTTCAGGAAGATGACAAAAATGAGATTTTAGTAGAAGAGAGAGGAAAGTAGACTTCATGACAGCTAAAACTTTCTTTACTGTATACTTACCCAAAATAGATATCAAATTTTGGAAAAGAGAAGTTTTTAAAGGAGTAAGTACTCTGTGTTTAAAATCCTATAAAATATTATGCTCTGCTAGAGTATGTGCCCTTTTATGTAGTCAGGACACACCATTGTATGATTCACAATTACAGGTTCCACTTTAAAATACTTCTTCACTCCTGGAAAACTACCCTGCCAAAAATCACTTTCCTGGTACTTTCAAACAAACATGGTTCTTATTCACTTCAATTCATGTGGCTTTGTTAAGAGTCTTTTTCCAGAAATTGTAAAGATTCTTAGCCACCTACTTTTCTCCATGCTTGGAATAAGCCAGAAAACTCCTTTTTGGGTTTGCATGTTTTGAAGCAATTAGCCTAGTCTTTAAATTCATTCTGTACACACAAATAATAATTACAGTAGTTATATTTAAATGATTATCCTACACTTGCAAATTCTAGATAGTCAGTCAACATACCCTCAAGAGGTATTATTCCATTTTTTTCATTTGGGAGCCTAGGAGGTATTTAATTCTCACTTCCTAGCAAGGCCAAAGAATATTTCTGATTTCAGGGTAAACTTTTCATCTGTTCTCAGTGCTACTGTAGTTACGAATGTGAAATCAATTAAATGATGCATGTCAGCAAAAAACAGCTATTTAATGCAGGCACAGATGAAACAGATTCCAACATGGGTCTGAGAGTAATAAATAAACTAATAAAAAAGGAAACCAGGGAGCAACTTTGATGGAAGTAAGCTGTTTGCCTTTGCCCTGGAAAGTTTATAGTGTTTTAAACAATTGTAAACATGTCAGTATACATGGATACTGTTTCCATAGCAGCATAGCCACAGTTAAGAGTTTCTCCAAACATACCCAAAAGGAAACTAAAAATAGCTTGTCTTCAATATCAAAATACGTACATATACATATTCAGACAACAGTACACAAAGTAATGTGTAATTAGAAGTTCTGCAGACACCAACCTTTCACAAAAGCACATCACAGGTGACTTTAAAAACTAATGAGTTCAGTACGTATAAGAATGGGATAGAGACCAAAGAGTCCAAGAGAGGGAAAGACGCCACCTTGAACTCTGAGATCAGAGGCTCGTGACCCCAAATGCCTCCAACCGTTGCTTTTTCTGCTCCACCTGACACTTCCCTGGCCCCCAAGGGCCCCTGTGTCCTATTTACCTTTGGCTCCTATAAAACTGGGGTTGAGTGTATGATACATATTATTATCTCCATTTATTGCAGTATTCTCTCATCTTCTTAAGTTTTCTAGCCAATATATTTCATCCTCTCAATAGAGATTGAACAGTAGTTGCATTTTAAAGAATAATGTAAGACCAAATGCCACACTTTCCCAATGAACTGACATACAGAGACAGGAATAGTGATTCCAAAATGAAGACACTGTGTCAGTATACTCTTTGCAGCTTTGCTGTTTGTACTTCTTATTTACAGTATATCCAAGAATTACAAGTATTTTAAAAACATCATCTAGTGGGAAATATTATTGCTAGGGTATATGCAATTTGTCATCTAAGCTGGGACACTTTTGAGAGTGAAAGAGAGTATTGTTTATAATTACATTGGGGAAACAGGTGTAAACCAAGACTGCCTCAGGCAGGCCCAGACAAATGGTCACACAATATTACACCCAAGAGTATAAGCATCTTGAGGGCAGGGATGAGGTTTATTTATTTTTGTACTTCAGCACCTATTGCAGTGCTTTATACCTAGAAAGAACTCAATAAATGCTTGTTAAGTGAATGACTTTCATCATTGGATTATATTCTGTAAAACTTAAAAAAATTTTTTTGTACGTAATACTAAGCTGGGCATATTTCTTTTTTTAAGTCCACAGTCTATGTGTTAGGGTTAAATAAAATCCAACATAGCTCTGCAGGTGAATCTTTCTTCTCCATCATCCAATCTTCTCCTTGAAAGTAAAGAGGATAAAACTGGAAAAGTAAAATATACCTATGAGTCATAAAAAATAATTCTATCAGTGTGGGATGATTTATGAAAGCACTGAAGGAGGCTTAGAGTATGGATTCAGATAAGAAGCAATTTCATACTCTACAATGGTTATTATCCTGGTTTCATTTTCTCTGCCAGGAACGTTGGCCACTAGGGAGAAATACAGAACAAGTATCAAATGAGTACACTCCAACTAGGAAGGATGCTGTTTGTCTTTCATGATGAGGAGTTGGGAAGAGTACTAGCCATTGGTGAATTCCCAGGAGTAATGGTAAAAGCCTGTTCACCTTCTGCCAGGATCTCCCAGGATCACAGGGAATGTCTTACACAAGTCACTTTCCATTTGATGGACCCCCAGTTCTTGGTTTATAAGCTGCATGAAAGGATTGCTGTGGAAAATAATCATAATATTCAAGAGAAGCACTTAGCAGTCTTCCTATGAAAAGCACTGTAAGTCTCCCTACCCCTCCATGGAGAGGCAGCAGAGTTTGGGAAGTGATAGTGCCTATCTTCGGGACCTCAGGATCTCAGACTCTGCAGTCTTACTGTTTGTTTGTGTTTGCAAGCCAGATTATCCTATGGGATGTTGCCTAAACTTTTTGGGCTCTGGTTTCTTCATCTTTCAAAGAAGGAAAATAATAATTGTACCTTCTTAAAGGGTTGTTTGTGAGGGTTAAACAATATTCACGTAAAACACCTAGAACATAAATGTCAGCTATTGTTTCTATCCAGCTCTATGTTTCTTTGGCCATATGGCAAGAGTTCTACTGGAAAAAAATTTTAATTAAAGGCACAAATTATGCTTTTATGTTTCTAATCCAAAGAAACCCAAATGTGTGTACCTAATGCCAGAAGGAATCTTCGAGGCCTAGGCCACTTGTAGACTCGATCCACATCCTATTCTCATCTCTCTCCCCAGAATTTGCTTGTTAACTTAACACCAAGGGGACTTTGTATTTTATTATTATTATTAATTAAATTCCATCAAACCCAAGCTAGTTTGTGTGCTGGACCATGACCAACCACTCCATTTCAGGGAAAGCTGAAAGCCTGCACCTAAAGAATGATATTTCTTCTTTAGTATCTAATTTAGAAGCTAGAAAAACTGCAGAGAAGTGAGCTTCTTTACAGAATTATGTAAGGCTTTATATTTAATGAATTTCTGGTGCCTGAGAGGAGGGGGGTGAGAAATGGGCTCTTTATATTAATCAAACCATGTTGTTATCTATGGAGAGTATGCCAGTTGGTTAAATAGAGCCAAATTCTGTTCTGTCAGATAATTATGGAATTTGACATTCATAGAGGTTCTTTTTTAATTCTGGGAATAAGAAATCTACACACTCATTAAATTATGAAATGTTTCAACCCTATTATCCTAATACAATTACCCCATGGACTATACTGCCACAGGAAGTCTTTGGGACAGCTTCTGATGTTTAGAAAGACTCAACAATAGGAATTCGATTCATATAAAAACCACCACAGTGTGGTTTAAGAAATGTAATGAACATAAATCCATCTGATTTATAGTTACAGTTAATGATTCTAAGGAAAGATACTGGTACTCACACTCAGCACAGAGTCTTTTATCCAACAAATCTATACTGGTATTCAAAGTGCAGAAGGGCAGGGAATTCCCTGGCAGTACAGTGGTTAGGCCTCTGCGCTTTCATTGCCGGGGCCGGGTTTGATCCCTGGTCAGGGATCTAAGATCCCACAAGCTGAGGGGCACAGCCAAAAAAAAAAAATTCTAAGTGAAGAAGGGCAGAGGAAACAGGATCCAAACCTGCTTAAGAATATTTGGGGGCAGGAGAATTGGCCACAATATCTGTCTGTTTCTTTTGAGTAGTAATAGCAACAATTCATCTATCTAGCAGTGTTACCATGTATTGCTTCCTTAGCCACATTAAGGGAAATCTAATTATTTCCCACAAAATAGGAGTTTCTAATGAAACTTTTATTTTTCAATGCATTTAATAAACTATGAAGGTCTAAATAGCACCTAGATTTTCTTAGAGTCTTTAGAAACCCTGACTTCTTCATATCCTACCTGAAATGTTCACATGCTAATGGATGGAACCAGCATAGTGGAGTGGAAGTTGCCAGGGCTGGGAGTTGGAGAAATAGAACTCCCGTCACAGTTCTGTGACTTGTTAGCTATGAACTTGGGCAAGTCATTTGGCAGTGAAATATTGTTGGAGAACAGGAAATTAACATAATCTCAAAATGTTACCCCACACAGTATTTCTTAATACTCTTTAGGAAGAAGGGTGCCTGCACAATGGAGAAATCTGTCAAACACCAGCTTAACCTAGTGATCAAACTTAACATCTCCAATAATGGGCAAACTGACATTATGTGACCCCATTCCAAGCCTGTAACAGACATCATTAATGGTTCTCAGCACAGTTTCCCATGAAGCCAGGGCACAGACTCAGAATCTCTCTCAAGACCATTGGCATCATCCTGCAGAAGGTGTTTGAGAACCTAAACAGGGTGCTGATGCTGTCCTGCAAGTACTGGACATAGCATGAAGTGCTACTACCTCTGTAGTATTGGGGACCTCCAGGACATCTCCCAGGTGGCTCTGAGAGCCTCAGTAGATGGAGGATTAAAGATCCTGGGGCCTTGCAAACGGGACAGTCGAGATGTCAGACAGCTCTGCCATCTGGGGAGAAAATTGTGTGTATGTTTGTTTAATCCAAAAGAAAAAAAGGGCTGTTATCAGTTGGTCAGGGCTGCGAAGTGAGATACAACTTATTTGCTATCAGATTCTTTATGGTAACTGAGGTATCACATTTGAAGCCACTTCGTTGATTAGGGTCACACTTTCATATCCTACAGAAAGAAAATTTGCTGTGGGGAAAGTGGGCTCTGCCCCCACTCAGGCTTCAAAATTGTTCTCCAAAATTAAAGTGTATTCATCTGAATACTCCCAATGGTGGCAAGTAGACATCTTTAGAGGCTGAATTTGTGCTTAAATGTCACCTTTCCCATCTAACAAACTGTTTTCTTCATGTTATTTCTCTAGCTCAGCCCCTTATCTGTTTCCTTTATACCACTTATCCCAACTGGCAAGTATTTTTAAAATTTGTTTGTTAGCATGTTGCTGTGGGGATGGATTTGGTCTGTCTTTCCTATTATAACGTCAGCTCCAACAGAGCAGGGACTATTTCTGTCTTGTGCATTGCTGAATCCTCAACTTTTAACATATAGCCTGGCACACAGGACACTGAATGGATATTTATTGATTAAATGAATCAGTGGGTAAATGAATAGATTTGTTTTTAAAAAAAAATATCCCAAGTTATTTAGAGTTAAGTCTATGGGGAAGCAAAACAAATAATCAACCTTCCATGTCATGGCTAAAAATTGAGGTGACATGCTAAGTATGTAGTCCTAAGTGGTTCACAAACCCTAACCCTGGCTCTAAAGGCAACACTAAAACAAAAAATTCCAAAATGCTTTGAAGACTGCTTTGCTAGGATAAGTATGTGTCTTCCAATATGACTCTTAGAAGGATAAAAAGTAATTTGAATGTATAAGTTGTGTCATTTTTTTTTAACATCTTTATTGGAGTATAATTGCTTTACAATGGTGTGTTAGTTTCTGCTTTATAACAAAGTGAATCAGCTGTACATATATCCCCATATCCCCTCCCTCTTCAGCCTCCCTCCCACCCTCCCTTTCCCACCCCTCTAGGTGGTCACAAAGCACCGAGCTGATCTGCCTCTGCTATGCGGCTGCTTCCCACTAGCCAGTTGTGTCATTTTTTAAAACAAGTTTTATTCATTGCCTCGGAGTCCTACATACCTTGAATATCTTACATAACACATGGAAAGGAATGTTCTCTCTATAACCCTTGCTTTAGGGAACTCTCTGGTTGTCAGCTGAAGCTCATGAACAAAGTGTTCTTTCAGTGCTGAGCAAGACCACAGCTGAATAGCAGATCAGATTAACCAACGCCACCATAGCTGTAATGACATCCTTAGAAACTTGAGAGTCCTCCCTGAAAGAACAAAGATCAATATTTAGTTTCTTATATGCCTTGTGGGCATTCCATCACTTTTATGGCCTCCTGTTCTGCCAGTTCCCTCATCTCGAACTTGACTTTGCTCTTCTGGGAAAATAGACTAGAAATAATAGTAATACAAATGTGAAAGCACTTTCAACAAAATATAAAGTTTGAATCACAATACTTGTGCCTTGTTAACACCAAGATTTGACTTCTTTAAAAAATAAATCTTTTCCTGCTGTATTTTCAAACCGATGTATTTTTTGGTATGTACCACATAGACTTTACTCTTTACTAACTACGTTTCAGGTGAAAGGAAGAAGCAAAAGTTACATACTTATTTTATATTCCTTTAATACACTGAAGCCTGTAATACTAAGCAATGCACAGTCTAACTCTTGGTTTCAACTATTCCCAGATATAGATTTTACACACTGTTGCCAAGGCTTCAACTCACACGATACGCCAACCTCCCAATTTTCACACATTTATTTTAATTTTTTAATAAAACAAAGAAGAAATTAAGACTAGTTTTGGAATAATAAGACTAGTTTTGCCCACCAAAATATTTTGGAATTGGAGCTGATGGTGTAATTTGGGAGTGTTGCCGGTGGGGGTGATGTGATATAATACCCTGCGCAGTGAGGAGCTAAGCCCAGTCCTACTCACCATCCACCTTTTCTGATTACAATACATCCATTAACATGGCCAAGAGGATACCAAGTTAAGAAATAGCAAAAGACAAAGTAAGAATGGATGTTATCTGCCAAACAGAATATGTTAATGAATGACCAATATGACTTGAGCAAGACCACAGCCAGAGGATGGTGTGAGAGAGCAAACCAGATTTTTAAAAGAGTGGGGTAGCACATAGTACTGAGTAGGACAAACTTCCCATCCAGTGTTCCTATGATGGATGCAGTGAAGAGCGTGGAGAATGGCAGATTTAATGGTTGCGAGCTACTGCCTCTACAACTTAGACATCACTAAGGACCTTTATTCTCTAGTTTATGAATAATCGTTTTTATGTCTTTACTTTTTTTCCATAAACTTATTGTTTGTGGACATAAAGTCCATGGTCATAATAATGAGATAAACACACACACACACACATACAAAATACCTGACAGATTTTTTTTCAACCTACTGGAGCATGATTTCATTTTTTTCTTACGACAAAATTCACTTTTATTTTTTTAAATTACTGCTTCTCAGGAGCCTAACCATCATGCTGAGCAAGAGAGATAAGAGTGCCTTGCTGGAGGTGCCTGGGGATTAGCTAGTTGGAGCCTCTGGGCATTTGTATCACTTTGGCTCCATCACAAGCTTTCCTTTCTTCCCCTTCCCACATCCCATCCCACACACCCACCCAATATGCCTATCTCCAAGGGCCCTGGAGCTCCTAAATGACCCTACCCCTCTCTTCCAGTGCTTCCAAAAGAGTCCAGCCATGTAAAGGGTACAGCCTCATACAAAAATGAGAAGTGGAAATGTTTCTTTGTTTCTACTCTGTCTGCATCCTCCTGGTATCCCTCTCCTGTGGCATTACATCAGGGAGGAGGGGGCAGGCTGAGGCAGGTGGTTCTGGGGTTGCAGGAACATAGGAATCTTTGTGGGATCATCTCTTTCTTTGGGCCTGAATCCACCTCCCAGCAACAGTTCCATTACGGAAGGAGGATGATGAATTTTGGGTGATCTCGTAACCATTTCAGCCACACAAAATTTCAAACTCCCTAGACCCACAGAAACTGAAATTGGAATGGCCTCAAAATATTCAGGATCTCATGGCTTGGTTTTATTTTTGTTGTTGTTGTTGATATAGATTCTACTCATTCAAATAACAAGGCATCAGCTATTCAAAAGATTGCTGTGTTCCTTGTCTGATAGTCTACCCCATCTATCATGTTCCAAAGACCAAGTATGTAATTTTATTTCTTGATAGTTCAGAAGAAAAACATTAGTAATGATTTCACAGGTTGCCTATTAATTTTCCCTTTCCACCTTGGGGTTATGCAACCACTAACACAGTTGTGTTTGTCTCCAAACCCCTGAATTTGCACGTGCAGTCATTTAGTTGCTTAACTACTCAAGTGGATAGAACAACAATTAGTCATTTACAAGCACAGATTTGTGAGTAGGAAGAGGGGCCTCACCGAAATTAGGGATGCAAATATATAGATTAAAATTGAAAATTGGCCTCAATGATCACAAATAGCTAGGTAGAAGTATGTAGTTGCTTCTGCAGTCAACTAATAACCTCTTTAGCACCGAATCCCCTAACTGACTGCCACCAACTCCCTAGCACAGGCCTCTACTTCAGCCATCTCTAACCTTCTGATAGTGGCCCAGATGCACGGGATATGGCCAGGAGCCCATTTGCAGCCGTAGCCCAGGGCTCCCAGAGAGTCATAGTCTGTCTTGCACCTTAGTGGTTTGTATACAGTTCTTCTCTCTCCTTCTAGATAATAGATTCCTTGAAAGCAGGATCCATGTCACGCTTTTCTTTCTATTTCCCATAACACTTCCCTGACACATAATCATTGCTTAATATTTACTTGTTGATTTGAATTAGGTCAAGTCACAGGTGAATCTGGCCCCAAACCTGGAACTGAGGTCACATTCAGATGGTGCTTTCATTAATTAAGCTGCTGGACGCCCACGCTGGATTTGCTAGGTCAGGTGCCTCCAGACTACTAATCCCTTCCCTGTATACCCTCCACTTCTGTCTTCCTTTCCACCAAAGATGCTGATGTCATTGGATCTTGCTTCTACAGCGTCACATACTAGAAGAGGAACTCGAGAAGGAAAGGGAAATCTTTGTCCAGACCTCTCCCTTAACTTCCTTGTTTCCTTTCTTGGTTTCCATGTTGGTCGTGTGGCAACCATAGGAAAATGTTTTGGAGCTCACTGTGAGGTTCCTGAAATGTGGGGAAGTTCTTATAAACCTGTAGGCCTTCTCTATAGTCTCTCCTTAACCTCATATTCAGAAGCCAAAAAGGTCCCTTTGTTTCCTTCAGTTCTTCAGAAAACTGGAGCCTAAACCCAGACAGACCTATAAGATTTCTCTACTGTGAGACTTTACAGATCCCAATAGTATCTGGGAGAAAAACAGAATCTTGAACTTACAGCAAAGGAAGAGGAAGGAACAGCCAGGGCACCCATCTGGATCTCACTCCTCAGTACAGAATAAGCAGGCTCAAGTAGGGTGCCTCTAATGTCTTCTCCAGGACAGGAAGTAGGGGTCACTAATATGGCGCACAGTGGTCATCATAATAGAGCCACCATCACCAGTTGGCAGAGATGGGGTTTTCAACCCAAGCTTCTGTGTACTAGAACAATCACACTTAGCTTCAGTTTCACATTACCCACTAAGGTTTCTAATTCCCTCTAGTTATTTCTGTCTTTTCATTTAAAACATCAAGAGTCATGCATTAGAGGGGTTGTGAGGAAGTAAGACTCCTTCACATCAGCTCCCAGCAGGGGCCACCCAGAGGGAGCAGCTAGAGGCCAGGGATCCCACTGGTTACTTACAGTGGTGAAAGGAAGGGCCCTAGGAGGAGATAAAGGCTTAGGGGTAAGGTGGGGGGAGGGGAGGGTGTTATGGGGACCATTAAGTAGCTGGCAGGAGGCCAGTTCCCTTTGTGGTTGTCAAAGTGTGGTCCCAAGAACAGCAGCACCAGCATCACTGGGAACTTGTTAGAAAGGCAAATTCTCAGGTCCTACTCCAGACCCAGTGAATCAGAAACTCTGGGGGTGGGGCCCAGCCATCTGTTTTAACAAGCCCTTGAGGTGAGTCTGAAACTAGTCAAGTTTGAGAGCTCCTAGATGTAGAAAAACTTATGGTTACCAAGGGGGAAAGACAGGGGGAGGGATAAATTGGGAGACTGGGACTGACTCATACACACTACTATATATAAAATAGATAACTAATAAGAACCTACTGTATAACACAGGGAACTTGACTCAGTACTCCGTAATGACCTATATGGGAAAAGAATCTAAAAAAGAGTGGATATATGTATAACTGATTTACTTTGCTGTACAGCAGAAACTGACACAACATTGTAAATCAGCTATACTCCAAGAAAAATTAATTTTTAAAAAAGTTTGAGAGCCACTGAACTAGAGGCAGGTGACCCAAGGGAGTGAGAAGCCAACCTTTGGGTGATACAAGAAAGTAGAAAGTGGAGGCTCAGTAAATGAAAATTTTCCACGCTCTAGTTTTTAGTCATCTTTAAAATTTTTCTTTTAGATCTTAGTAATATAAACATTGCTCATTTTCACAGGGGAGGAAAACAACTCTGCAGTCAAATTTGCTGAGCACAAAGTGAAGGGAAGTCTGCACCAAGCTGGCTAATAAAGGCCATGTAAGTAATCGAGGCAGGCAAGTCAAGGGCAGTAAATCTCAGACTTGTCTTGGCTGGTTCTGCTATCTTCACTGACCACCTAAACCGAGCAATCAGCAATAACTTTTTTATTTTTTGCTGTGTAGACATTGATGAAATGTTCATAAAGTATTCCTAATTTATACCAGAAAGATTAAGTTATTTACTCAAGGCCATATGTAGGGAAACTAAGTTACCTACCTATTCAGGGTTACACTGTCACAAATGGGCAAGATCCAGACTTCAAGGTTCTGACACTAAACTTGAAAGTATCAAGTTCAACTTTTCTTTCTCTTTTAATTCTTTCCCTCCTAATGAATTATGGCAATTTAACTTATAACTTTAATTTTTTCTGCTTATGGAGCATTCACAATATTTGTCCTGAAAACACATTACTTTTTTATTAATAAGAAGAAAACTAAGGTTGAACGCAAACAATTTGGTAACAACCCACTTCAGTTAACCCCTATTGCTACTTAGGCCACTGCCAATTGTATGAACTTGCAAAACCCTAGATTAAAACTGAGTTTCCCTATGATGCTTTCCTCAGAGTTAATTTCCGTCAGGGACCTATTAATCATAGACTAATTATAGAAGCCACTATACAATAATGACTTTCCAATAACTCCACTACTAGGTTACACTAGTGTAACTCCAGTGAAAATACACCAAGAATTTTCTCCTGACCAGAATTAGCCAAGTCTCTATGAAAATTTGTTTGCTGTAATTTTTTAAAAAATTTAATTGAATTATAGTTGATTTACAATATTATATTAGTTTCAGGTGTACAACATAGTGGTTCGACATTTTTATAAATTATACTCCATATAAAGTTATTGTAAAATATTTGCTGTATTCCCTGTGCTGTACATTATATCCTTAATCTTATTTATTTTATACCTAGTAGCTTATACCTCTTAATCCTCATCACCTATCTTGCCCATCCCTCTCCCCACTGTTTGCTGTGATTTATGTTTTGTATATAATAATTATGCCTCCATGTTATTCTTGTTTTACATCTAAAATGACCTTGTATCAAGTGTTTTGACTCCCTTGGTAAGGTAGGTAGTAAAGATTAACTTAAAAGGTTGTTGATTCCCCCTCACCTCAGCATTTAAATAATAAAATTTAAAAAAATTTTTTTTATAGTTTGTCCCACTTCTCCTACTGGGCCAGCTAGCATAGCACATTTACAATAATTTCTCCCCTGTGTTTGTCAAAAGCACATTCTGGTCTAGATCAGAATTTCAAGTCCTATGAATTCTTGACCATGTAGTTATCTGGAAGCTCATAGCTTCTTTCTTCTTCTTGTGGGCTTTTTTATCAGATCCCACTGTAAATTGGTACAGAGATCTGCCTTAAGCCAGCACACTCTCTCTCAAAGCCTAGATACAGGCTGACCCAAGACCTAATGAAAATGTATTCCTGCAGAAGAAAGGAACTGCTCTTGAGATGTGCACTCTTTTCAGGCTTTGCAACCAAATGTTTTGTGAAGTTCTTTAATTGCCTTTTTTTTTGAACAACTGAGGGAGTGAGCCACTAAGTCTCCTATTATATTACCAAGTGAGGACAGATGTAAGGAAAGCCTTTTTTTTTTTCATTCTTTTTGTTAGTTGTAACACTAAATAAGCCAAATAATTCACACCTAGTGACAGGTGTAATCCTTCTTAAGAACATTTCTTAAGGATCTCCAACCTTTCCCAGCACAGGCGTTCGTGAGTTTACTCAAACTGTGAAGTGATACGGAGTGGAAACTCTGTGTTTCAAAATAACCCTGTCTTGGTACAAACTGTAGATAAACTAATCAAACCAAGTCATAAAAGCAAGCTTGAGCTACAGATAATAAGAGCTAATGTTTACTGAGCATTTTGAGGACGGGCGGGGTACAGGTGCAAACCAAAATGTTTTCCATGTATTCATTTGGACTTCTTAACAACCTGATGACATTTTACAAATGAGGACAGTGAGACCCAGGAAAGTTAACTTGCCCAAGGTCGCACTGCTGGTGAGTGGCCAGGCCAGTTAACAAGACCTCTAACACATGGCTTGCAAAGATCTCCCCTCCCTCTTTTATTCCACTGCCTCCCACTCGCCCTCCATCCCACTCCTCACTCCTTGCATTTTATTCTGTGGGGTTAGCATGGAACTCTGGTTGCCTTCAAGCTCCTTTGTTTCCCCAAACCCTATTTTCCCCATAGCCACATCCCTGCCCCTGGCTGGAGTCACGCAGAAAGCCTGAACATCTGACACGCATTGGTCACGCCTCCTCCCTTTGGGGACTAATTTCACGCTGAGCTTAGTAATGTGTGCAAGAGCATTATCTCCTTCTACAAGCAGCAGCCCCTAGGGTAGAAGTGTATTCTCTGCCCATGGCTAAACTGGGGGAGAGCAAAACTTAGGGAAACTGAGGCACCCTAACATACAGGAGCAACTTAATTCCTCAAGTGGTTACATTAAAGATGAGACAAGGACAAGATGAATATATTTAGACTTGTGTTTCAATCTTGTGATTCTTCTATCATGCTGCCCACCCTCTTAAGCCTTTCTCCCCGTGAGGACCTCTTAGTGGCGAGTTGCCCAACCCACACGCAAGCCAAAGCAGACTGGCAGAGCCCTACCAGGGCACCAAGCACCATTTCTAATAAAGACAGATGGCTACTGCTCCTTTGTCTTTCCCCTTATCTGAGTGGATCGGAAGTCCAGGTACCCGGTAGGATACAGGGTGTCTGACCTTGACGACCCTGCAGTATTAATTTATTATCATTAACTTCCAAAGGCTGCAGGATAAAAAAGAAAGAGCCTGTCCACGAATAGCAAACATGCTATCCTCCTCTGCTCCCCACCCCACCAAATACTTGTGTCAAAAGCAACTGGAGGCAGCAATTGTTCTCGCACAGAAACAAAAACCCAACACAGCCATTAATTAATTAATTAATTAATTAATTTAAAAAAGAAAAGAATCCGCCTGCCAATGCAGGGGACATGGGTTAAAAAAAAAAAAGTGAATGTGGTCTTCAAATGTTCATTCTTCCATTATTAACCCTCCCACTTTCAAAAATTCCTAATTATTCAAAGCTGCTTATTTCTCAGGTTCTGTTACAGCAGCAATAAGTGGTTGAAAGAAAAGATATTTTCCTTAAAGTTTTAAGAAATGCCCTTTTCTATACAAAGTGTCAAAGAAATTTTAATTTTAATGAAAGAAAGTCAGGCAGCACAATAATTACACAGAATTCCTCTTTAGCGTCAGAGAGACCCAGGTTTAAATCTCCAAACCCCAGCTCTACCTCTTATTAGTTATGTGACCTTTAGCAAGTTACTTAAGTTTCTAGACCTTGGTTTTCTCATCAACAAAATGGAAATATTAACTGTCCTCAAAGTTACTGTGAAGATTAATTAGAATAATACATGTATCCTGCTTAATCCAGGACCAGCGTATAGTAAACTCTTAAGTGGTTGCTAATATTATTACCAGTGCATAAGGGCACCAACTATAGGACAGGCAGTGCTGGAGATTTCATGTATGCTATCCCAGTTAATCCTTCACAATCATGTGAAGCAAGAAAAAAATCCTTCCACTTTTATAGATTAGGAAGGTAAGGGTCGGAGAGGTTAAGTAACTTGCTGAAGGCAGGGCTCTGCGGCCAAGTCTGCCCAACTCCAAAGTCCATTTTCTTTCCCTGTGGAAGAAAATCGTCCTTCCCAAATTTCTTTTGTTATTTCATGCAAAATATGGATCACTGTTTTCAAGTTTGTATTATATTAATGCACAGCTACAAGAAACCACTTCTATCTACATTATCGTAAATAACAAATACATCTTTCACCATATTTAAGTCCTTTATCATCCAATTCAAGATACACATATTTTCCCTAAAGATTGTATTGGCGTTTGGAAGAAACTCAAGGTCTCTACTTACGATTTATAGACAGAAGGAGCAAATCTGAGGTGAAGAAATGTCTGTTTCTTTGATTCCCAGTGCTGGATGTGTATCTATTTTGATCCGAATTTGGATTTTAGTCATTGTAGTCCATCTTTGTACATTTCTTCTTTCATTCAATAAGCATTTATTGAATGCTGGATGAATTAGTCCTAAGTCCTGCCTTCAAGGAACTGAGGGTTCAACAGGAAAGATAGGATGTACAAAAAGACCTACAATACCAGACAAGACGTGATTGGTGCTAGAAGAAATGTAGAAATAAAATGCTAGGGAGTCTCAAGGATCACAGTTTCTTCCTGCTGGGAAGAGAAGAATCAAAGCCGGCTTTAGGGAAAAAGTGGCCTCCTCTATTAACTGCTCCATCGAAGTGCAAACTATTCATGAATTTGCTTCAAAATAATACAAGTGGTAGGGGTGTAGGGGTGTAGATGGAAGAAGACTGGCCATGAGTTGGTCACGTGGAAGCTGAGTGATGGGAATACATGGAGTTTCATCACACTAGTGTGCCTCACTTTCGGATATGTTTGAAATTTTACATTATAAAAAGTTAAAGTATTCCACAAGATTATTTGCTTAGGTTATAACCTACATGCAAAAGGCTACAACATGTATTATATAATGGTTTGGGCCTGGAGGAGTGTGATTGGACAGAAAGGCATTAGTGACCACTAGTGAAATGGGCTGAATTCTCCTCCCCAAACCACTACTCCTCCCATCCTCCCCTCTGCACACAGAAGCCCTCTCAACAAGAATTCTTTCCTGTGAAAAACTGCAGGTTAGAAAGACTGGGTGTAGGGTAATAGCAACCTAGGGATCCCCTAGTAGCAATGCCTACCTCTGGGGAGGGAGTGAGCATGTATTCTGATGAAAAGACAGTCGTCGTGGGTTTTATAGAAACTTGAACTCAGCACAATCTAGTTCAGAGGCTTCAGGGTATCTGCGGACTTGAATTACGGAACAGTGGCCCATCACTTGTGGAGATCTTACCTGTTGGTTCAGGGAAGAATACGTGTTAATATTTGTAGGTGAGAGAAAAGCATTCAACACTGCATTGACCCAAGAGTTCCTAGTGGCTCTATCCAACACGCCCCCAGGAATGGTCCATAGGTGTGTTATGTAGTGATTTCTGTTAATTAAGCACGGTGTAATTTTGCTGTAGGCATGGCTGTAGCCTAAGTCATATGCTCTCAGGCATACCAAGAAAAGGGGTGGGGGTGTGTGGAAATAGAGCTCAGCCATCTGGCAGCGTTCCACAAAACTAGACAGATTCATGAAATACTGCACCGTGGGAAGTGCTAGATGCACTTTTTACACTCTTTTGAGGATGACAGAGTGTACTTCTCTTAGATATTCTGCCTGGATATTTTTTATCAAGATCAGAATGTTTTGAAAAGGCATTGCCACCCTGACTCTGAACCCCAAATTAAAATTACAGCAGGTAAAATTAGAGACTGTCACATGCTACTTTAATTCTGTGCTGCTGTGCTTTAGTGGCTTCTCATTTAAGAGTACATAATTATTTTCAAATTATCATATATTATTTCATGCTTAAATTAGATTACCAGCTAGAAGTTTCAGGGAGATTGGAATTCTACATGCAAACTAGATTCTGATGACTATTTGTGCTCCTTTGGATATTTTGGTTTACTGAACCTTCAGATCATCTATTTCACAGATGACCATCCTAGGGTACTGGGAAATATTTAGATGGAAGAGATCAGTGCTGTTTCATATGGCATGTTTACAGGAGACGCAGTTTGTCTATATCAGAAACTTACCTAGTATTCAGTAGGAGTATAGGTTTCCAAGAACATCAAAATATTTCTTTAAGGAAATGTAATTTACCTAACATCTTACTTCTTAGTTATACCTAGGTGTGCGTGCGTGTGTGTGTGTGTGTGTGTGTGTTTTCTACACCTTATTTCAATAAAAGAGAAAGAAGCATTTAAGAGGGTCTGTACCTTTATATACTGTGAGACAGAATGACTTGGAAACTCCCTGGATATCCTATGATCAACTGCTCTACTTTCAGTTTTGACAGCTTTAATGCTTCTAAGCCACCAAGCTCCTGATATTCTTCTTCTTCTTTCTAAAGAGAAACAGCGATTTTGTTTACATGTGTAGTCAGTCTGATAATTATCTAAAATTGTTTCTACCAACCCTGCTTGATCTCTGTAGTGTCAACTGATAAAATCTATCCCTTTCAAAGGGCCAAACATCTTTCAGATCCCAGGTCAGAGGTCACTCCCTTGTGGGAAATCAGAAGACTTTAAAGAGGTTGAAAAGCCTGGATTTCCTCACAGAAATCAGCCACATGGGATAATCTTACAACCATCACATTCTCCTAATTCCCACCAGCTGTGTGATTATTTGATTGGTTTTCATCTATTCCATGAGACAATATAAGCTCTGTGAGGGTGGGGCCCTGGTCAGTTTTGCTCATCCCATCCTCAGTGCCTGAAACAAAGAAGGTGCTCAAAAAATATTTGTTGAATTAATGAATGTAAAAATATATAAAATGTGTGCATGAATAGATGAGTGAACTAAAGAAATTACTCAAAGAGGCTTTATTAATAACACTCTGGGGGCTTCCCTGGTGGTGCAGTGGTTAAGAATCCGCCTGCCAATGCAGGGGACACGGGTTTGAGCCGTGGTCCGGGAAGATCCCACATGACGCGGAGCAACTAAGCCCGTGCACCACAACTAGTGAGCCTGTGCTCTAGAGCCCGCGAGCCACAACTACTGAAGCCCAGGCGCCACAACTACTGAAGCCCGTGCGCCTAGAGCCCATGCTCCGCAACAAGAGAAGCCACCGCAATGAGAAGCCCGCGCACCCCAATGAAGAGTAGACTCTGCTCGCCGCAACTAGAGAAAAGCCTGAGCACAGCAACGAAGACCCAAAGCAGCCAAAAATAAATAAATAATAAAAAATAAATAATTTTTTTAAAAAAGCACTTTGGAACTGTACTATCCAACACAATAGCCACTAGACACATGTGGCTAGTTAAATTTAATGTTAATTAATTAAAATTAATAAAATTTAAAATCCAGTTCCTCAGTTGCCTTAGCTACATTTCCAATGCTTAATAGTTACATATGGCTAATGGCTACCATATTTGACAGTGCCGATTGTAGAGCATTTCTATCATTGTAGAAAGTTCTATTGGACACCACAGTTCAAGTAATCCTAAAATTCTAGCCAAGGAGAATATTATTTTTCCAGGCTCAATCAACTCATTATTATTGCTGCTATTGTTAATATTAACTGTGTGACTTCAACCCCTTTCCTATAAAACTATTCTCCACTCAATCATTAAACTGAATATTTCACCTCTGTTTCTTCCAAAACATCAACAAATCATTTGGCTGCTTTGATCAGTAAGGGTCCAAGGACTTATTGTTCTGTATACTTGCTAAGCACCCAAAAGAGTCCTTGAAATTGAGAAAATCCACTGTTCTAAAAGTGCATTTATTACACAGGCCAGGCTTCTATGCACTATGCTGAGAATAAAAATGCGAAAGATATAATGTGTTCTAGGAGTCATCATTAGTGTATGAGGAATTTGGATTTGTATTAATTTAATTAATTATGTTAAATGCATAATGGCACACATTCTGAAATTGTAATTATGTGTTAAACTGGTATAGTGTTCCAAATAAATAATACTCGATATGTTTACTGAGATCCTTTCATTTCGACAATCAAGCAGTTTTTAAAAACCTAAGACTCTAGTTACCGCCATCTTATTCTATACAGTAAAAGCAAATATTTTGCTTTTGAGAACAGAGATTAGAAAGTTGCCAGGGGTTAGGAGAGCAAAACTATAACATTTATACTTAATTAAAAGTAATAATTTGACTCAAATGCCCATTTAAGCAAAAGCATCTTTAGTTATGTAAGTGTTAGAGAGAGGATAAGAGAATGGTAAAGATGATATGGTGCTCAGATTCAGGTACACAAACCTGAAGGACGCCAGGAGAAATTTGCAAATGCAAACGTCTAGGAGGCTTTGTCTCTTGTAATAAAAAGCAAGGTTCTGTGTCTCTTTTTAGCAAGCTAGACTCTATCTAATCCGATTTTTTCCATATCTCTAAAAACAACAAAAGATTCTATCCAATAAATACTATGGTTACTTTAACTGCACCCACATGTTTTAAGTTACATATCACAAACTTTTGTCAATCTGTATCATAAAATACCAAAACCAGCTTTTGAACTGAATACATTTTACAGAACCATCACTTTCATGTCCCAGGTTTCAGTGACCATTAATAAAAGTAATGAATACCAGCACTGTTTCTGACAGGTAACCACCTCAATGCCAAACATACTTGTCAACATAGCTGAAACATTATCATTTATCATATTTTAGTATCTTCAAGTTTTCATGTCACAGGTGTTCCAAACCATAAGAAATCAAATATTTCCCTAATAGCACACTTTAAAACTTCAAGCCCTACAAAGTAAAAAGTACACTATTAACCCTTTTTCAAGTGCATTTGCAGGGACTGCACCTGTGTCTACTTATGAACATTCTTAGATTTTCTGCTTTACTCTTTCAGTACTTAGCCCTCATATCTCAGGGTTTTTCTTTTACAGAATGCATGTCACATTTGGCAAAGGTGAAATTGTATGATTTCTCCACTTGGCTCTTGAGCAATTCAGATCTTAGTTCTTAAAAGGTAAACCTAGGGGTTGTCAGAATGCCACACAGCAAGTTTATCCATAAAGGACTTTAAGGAGTTTGTTGGGTGGTGAGGGACCAAATGAGTAGAAAGTAGAATTGGGAAGGTCCATGCGCCTCATCTCTGCTGACTTCTGTGTGGAAATCCAAGACCAGACAATCCCTTTGAAATTTGTGCTCCTAGAGACCATTACCTTGCAAGTTTTGGAAGCTCAAATGCCTTGTAGTTCAAGGCATGTAACATCGATGAGTGAAGTAAGGCTGGATGACAGAAAATAGAGAGAGATGAGTGGGAACTGTGATAAGCCCCATCTGAAAACATTTAAATTTTTGAAAAAAATGAGTACAGTCAGTGGAGTTGCAAATTTGGAGTTTCTGCTTTAGGGGACAGCTTGAGCTTGGGGCAGGTCAGGGAGAGAGTTACTGGCTGGAGTAACGACAAACTTTGCATTCCAGTAAAAGTCACAAGGCCATGCTTTAAAAAGAGCCAGGGAGCCCATTTGGAGCAAGTTTTTCAAGTTTTAGGTTGCAAAATTATATCTAATTATGAAGTAACTTTAACCTTTCTTCAACTTTTCTCCAACTCTCTCCCCAAATACCTCAACACACGTTGGCTTGATCAAGGCTGCTTTGCGCAACATTGCCACGTACCGAGTTCTTTCTGACCACTGGCTTTGTAGTCCAAACCATGGAGAGCAGATTTATAATTCGTCCAAATTTTGTGTGAAACAATAACAACAGAAAAGAAGTTCTAAGATCCTTTGTTAGTTTTGAAGGTGCTGTATTTCTGAAGATGATCTTCCTCAAGGTGGTACTCCCACCCTTAATGAAAACAGAGTGTTTAAAATGGGCTTACTCCACTCTCAACCGGTACTGTGTCTAAATTGTGTGTAATTTGGGGCAAGTAAATAATCTCTCTACTTCAGTGGCCTCATCGTTTGCTGTGAATGATGATGATAGCTAGCTCGTAGGGTTGTTATTAGCATCATAGGTGTTGATGCATACAAAGGTCACCTAGTAAGTACTCAATAAATATCTGCTTTGTTGTTACACTTCCCACATCATTTACTAATTATCCTGAACATTGATGATGCAATGTCAATGACATTGAGAAATTTGGTCATAATGCTTAGGTATAAGTGTGCAGCATAAGAGGAAGTGGATTGAAAACAAAGAAGAAATGATAGTTAACATTTAGTGGGAGCTTACAATGTGTCAGACAGTGTGATAGGTGCTTTCTTTACATGTTTTAAGTCTCATTTACTTTTCACATCTCCATGAGTTATGAACTCCTAATAACTGCATTTTCAAAATTACTCACGTGGTGGTTTGTACTAAAAACCCTGGTTAAACTAGACCTAAGTTCCCCAGAATCCTCTTCCCTGTATGGTTCTGAGTTTGATTTGGCCAAAAGTGGAATTTGCATGAGATTTGGAAGGCAGAATAAAGCAGCAGCCATTACTCTCTGAAGGTCATCATGGTTAGATGCAGCAATGGACAGACATGAAGGTACCAGTAGGTTCCAGCTGTCCGCTCTCCTCCACTCCACATCCTGCTCTTTGGGGGGACCTCTGGCCCTCCTGATCAGACTCAACATCACCAGATTCTTGAATGCAAACCTTTCGAGGCAACAGCTCCCATAGATTTCTCCACCAGCTCTCTACTCAGAGACCCATTCGGACAGTTGGACACACCTGCCTTCTCAGATGAACTGGTGGGTGACCCCTCTGATCTTTCAACTCCCCTTTCAGACCTCTGCTTCCCCAGTGCCTCCCACACTAGTGGTTCTGCTTCCCTAATTGAACCTTGACTGATACAAGGTAGTGGCGACATGGCAAGACGAAGCAGCTTACCCAGGGTCACTCAGTGCACGGTGGAGCCAGAACTGGAAGCCTTGATCTGCTTCCAGAGCCCATGGTCTTAATAACCACTGGGCAGCATTGCCTTGAAGAGGGAGACAAGGAAGGAGATTGGGAAGAAAGAAAAGAGGCAAGGCTTGAAGGTTATAAATAAGGAGAGAGGAAACGATGAGAACTAGATGGGGAGAAGGGGAGAAAAGTGAAGAGTAATCAAAGAAAAAGGGGACGGGATAGCGGTTTTTTTGGTTTGTGTTTGTTTGTTTGTCTTGGCCACGCTGTACCAGGCTGTTTGCGGAATCTTAGCTCCCCAACCAGGGATCAAACCCAGGCCCCCCCCCAGTGAAAGTGCCGAGTCCTAACCATTGGACCGCCAGGGAATTCCCAATACTTCCTTTTTAGCTTAAAGGGGGAATTTTAAGCATTGCTAATATATGCCAGAGTACTGCTGAGTTCCAGTGTTGAATTGTTGAGGAAGCAAATGCCCTTTCGGTTTTACCCTTCTATTAGAAACTGAATCTAAAGTTTCATAAGAGGTTTGTGTTTATTTTTCAACAGAGAACCTGATAATTTCTTAAATTCTTCACTCTCTTGTTTTAGCCTTTGTTAATCAATTTTTTAGAACCTTGCATAAATCAGTGGTAAATATCGACTTGTAAGCCAGCAACATTTATTACAGATTTTGTCCATGAGTTGAGAAATCAAATATTTTATGCAACAGAACGATGACTGATAATTTAATTTCAGATCATCATTTTCAACTGGGGTAATTAACAATTTAACTATGTGATATTCAACATGAGGGATGCGGCAAACTTTGCACATAATTCCAAAATAAAGGTGTGAAATATCATTTTCCCATGTGACTACTTGGTTTACCCTAGATGTTTACTATGAATAATATTACAGTTGCCAGGGAGACATAGAAATTAGTTAAAAATCTTATTGGATTTTCTTTTCCACTTTGAAGCAGCCGAAACTCTGAGTACAGAAAGTGCTCTTCAAATGTCCTGATGTTCATGCAGGCGAGAGGACATTGTACCTGAGTCTAAGGACAAATCATCTCATCTCCACCATCATCCCGCATGACTGCCCATGCACTGCTCTTGACTTGCAGTTTAAGCATTGGTCAGTATGTTTTTGGCAAGACTGAGCCAGGATTACAGGTTTTATGAGAGGACAGGGACAGAAGAAGTCCTCTGGCCCCAAACCATCCCTTCTCTCCTTTAGGCCTGGTCCTCCCGCTAAGCTCCATGATGCCGCAGTCCCTAGTCAAGGGGCCAGGCTGCAAAGGGGTAAAGGGACACCAAACTTGCTGTGACAACCCATTGCTCTCTTCCTGTCCCAAGATGAGGTTGAGAAGGGCAGGCTCAACTCAACGTACGGTTTAAAATGCAGTTATTTTAAAAGACTACCTCTCTTCTGGATTTCTTTCACTAGATTTTGGTGAGTTCTGCCTCTTAAGAGGTTACCATAGGCCTCAGAAGGCAAATTTTTGATTTATTATTATTTATGTATATATATGATTATAAATAATATGGTTGCTAATTATCTTATAATTAATTATCATTATATTATAATAAATAATTGTTCATTATTTACTATCACTGTGGAGAGAAGGGGAAATATCAGTCCCTGGGAGTTTCTGGAGCGAGGCCTGGAAAAGCTCCTTTAGCCCATCAAGCCCAACCCCTTAAGCCCAACCCCTCAGCAGCCAGCAGCACAGGTAACTGGGCACATGGAGCCCTAACCTTCAGCCTTTGTCCTGTACCTCTCTGTATGCCCCCTCTCATATTCTTTTCCCTACCAGTTCTCAGCCCTCCCAGAGTCTGGCCTCCTGGGTTATTTTCTTATCTGTAGCCCCGGGCAGGACTCTGCTTACCACCTCCCTGGTGCTGACCTTTGCCTCTCCCTCTGTTCACAATTCCTGGTGAGACCCTGGGCTGCCACTCCTCAGCACAGACCCTCCCAGGTAGCAACTTCCCAGTTCATGCAACACAAAAGAGGACCTGAGCATAAAGGCAGAGAGCCGAGAGACATGGTGTTCCCTAAGTAAGCCTCAATTCTGGGGGCAGCTATTAACAGGTTACTCTCCAGTCCCTGCGTTATGATTCTGGGTGACAATATGGCCATCGTGGTGTCAACATTATGCTTGCACTAAGAGTTCCTCCAGATGACTGTGGGCTTTTATCTGAACTCTGAAATGCATGGCAGAACAGCTGGAACCAATGGACAGGAAATGTGACAGAAGATGCAAAACAGAGAGACAGACGTTCAAAGATCAAGTGTATTTGCCTTGCCTGGGTTTATCAGCAGGTAAGGCGCTCCTATACCATGGAGGCAGCACCCAATAAAGACCCAGATCCACTACTTCATTCATGGTCTTCACTTGGGACCTTTTATACTTGATTCAGCTTGTACTCTGCTTCCACACTTGGTCTCGATCAACTGAAATTCTGAGCTTTTGACTCATCTCCTCAATGGTCTGAGTTGTATCCCTTGGGTTAGGGTTAGATACTGATCCTCTATTACAGGCTTTGATTTGCCTTCTCAGGAACACTTCAAACATGCTTTGTGGAGCACAGGTGCCATGCAGCCCAGCACCAGCAATAATCCCTACAATCCCTACACCCACTCCTATATGGGACCCCAGCCCTCAGCATAGCCCAGTTTGCTCCAATCCCCAAGAAAGGGATTAGAACAATTGTAGAGTGAGTATAGTGAGGGAGAGAGGGAAGGATTTACTAACATTTTTGAGCACTTTTTATGAGCCAAGTGTTTTTCTGGACGTTTTGTTCATAGTATCACCTTTAATTTTCATGATCCATTAGAATGTAAATTCCTTGAGGTCAGAGACCTTGGCTGTTGTTATCTCCAGTGCCCAGAACAGTGCCAGATGCATAGAAAATGCTCAGAAAATATTGGTTGAGCACACCTATCACCAAGATCTTGATTTCTAAATGCCATTCCCCAATCAAAGGAACCAGGGCTCTTTGGAGAGATGGCTGATTCTAGGGCTGGGGCAGAGAAAATAGAAGACGAGCCCAAAGCATGTTGTAGTCCCAGAAAGAAAGTAGTGCTCAAAAAAACAAAAGGATGTAGGTGTGCAGAGGGGCATAGGAACCAACCTGAAAAGGCTCCCCATGGCCAAAGCTAGAACAATTTGAATAGCAAGATAAATAACATAGCATTAGATATTACCTAAAATATAAAATATACACAAGTCCATATGAATGAATAAATGAATAAGAAACAACTCTTTCTCACCCAAGAACTCCAAATATTACATATACTGCCCTCCAAGAGGTCGAGCTTAATTCCCTGCTCCACATTCCCACCTTGAGGACTGGCTCCAACCTGTACCCAGCCCTGTTTTCAGGGTTGATCACTCTAGCTAGACGTTTACAGCTTGTAATGATCTTTTCCCAGTAGGTGACCCAAGTTAAGACAATTTTAATAACTATTTGCCTGTTTAATATAATCAGGTCAAATCCTGCCCTTAGTATACACAATTTATATTAAGTTGTTTGAGTATTTTATACAGCTATCCAAGGGCTGAGAAAATATTTTCTTTTGTGTCATATGATTTCAATAATAACTTATATTTATTAAAGGCCTATGAGTAAGCATATATGTTCGTTACTATAATCCCGTAAGTATTACTATCACTCATTTTTACAAATGAGGAAACTGAGTCAGTGAGGTTAAATGACTTGCCCACACAACTAGCAAACGATAAAGCCAAAATTTAAACTTACTCTGATTTCTACACCTATATTTTTCCCATTGTGCCATACTGCCTCACCAAAAATCTAAAAGTCCTATAGATACAGTATTCCATGTGCAAAGCACTATGAAAGCAGGTAGAGCTAAAATTATGCCTACCAATTTTGTTTCAGTTTCTAGATGTGTGCCGTGCTTATTATTGTTTCTTGCCTGATGATTTACTTTCTCTACTTGCCTGACAGAGAAGGTAACAGATGCAGAGTGTGAGAGCAGAAGGAAAACAAAATGTGTCCTGATGCCAAAGTCAAAATTAACTGTAATAAGAGAGAAAAGTTGAAGAAGGCAATATTCTTTGTGATAGAGTTTAGTTTAGATCACCCATGCTTCTACAACATTTTGCAAATCATAGAAGATATTGGGACTCTACCTTGGTTTGGGTTTGTTTTTTTTTTTTAATTGTTTCTTAAACGGAAATGGTTGCAGATTTTTAAAGAATAGGTTGTTTAGTGTTTCTCGCTTATTTGCTCACATGCCTTTATTTCCCTGTTGGGTTCAGTGATCCGTGGAGATCACCATGTCTTATTTATCACTTTATCCCAGTGCCTGCCAAAAAGTAGGGACCCCCAAAATAATGATTGAGTGAAGGAACACATGAAGGAAGGAACAACAAGTAAATTGTTATCTAATCAACAGTGGTACAAAGGAGATGGGGTATCCACGGCTGAAGTCTTTTCTCTCCCAACCAAAGAGTTCATTCCAGTCCTCTATCAATCCTCTTGATTAGGCAGGAACCTCTTTCCTCAAGTTTACAGGGTGCTTAAAAGGCAGCTTCAAATTCAGCTCACACCCACTGAGAACCTGCTATGTGTCAGGATCTTTCATGTACAATAATATTCCGTAAAACATCTAATAACTCTGTAGCTATTTTTATCCCCATTGTTCAGATGAGGATTCTTAGGCTCAAAGAAGTGAAATGCTTTGCCCGGGGTCACACGGCTAATAAGGGGGAGGGTTGGAAGCTGAACCTGCTCTCAATGAAAGATCAGCACACACTCCACTGCGTCGCCGCAGCTTCCCCCCAGCGTACCAACATGATGTCTACCATTTACCGTATTTCTGTAGAATTTATGGCACACCTTTGTTTACAACTTAACATTCCTGAAATAGGGATGCATTTTATAAACGATAGCTTCTTCAGCTACTTGAGATGTGGTCATGGCTTCTCAAAAAATATTAAATCCACCATCCCTATCCTGTGTCATTACCTCTGACCAAGAGCTGGTGTTGGAGCCTCTATTCTGTTTGTAGTGTCAAAAGGAAGCTAAAAGGACCTAACTGCAGTAATTTAAAGAACAGGAGGAAGGCATCTCTGATCAAAAGGCTTTTCTGCATTGTTTTTATTTTGTCACTTAACTACCAGACATTCTTAATTTATAGTAGTTTAATTGGCTTATTTCCTTTTAATTCCAACTGAGATCGCCTCAGAGGCAATGAGGATTTTCGTTGGGAATGGACTGAGGGCAGTTAGGGAGTTGAAGCCATTTGAGGGGGTAGTAGAGTATTTGGGGAAAGATAAGAAGGTGCCTCAGGGGAAAGTTAAACAGTAGGGGCCGGCTTAAGGAGTGGAGTGTAAAATGGAATAAACATTTTAAGAAGGGAAAATACAGTCCAAACAAAGACGACCATACATTAAAAAGAATATTTGTAAGAGACTGTGGCAGGAGGGTGATGTTAAGAGCAGAGGGAAGCTCTTATTTCACGTTTATGAATAAGTTAACCAAATGCTCATGGTGAAGTGAAATGGTCCTTAACTTATATTCTGACACTAAAACCATTTTAAAATCACTGATTATTACACTACCCTAAAACAACTATCACCTTTTGTGTCTATTATCAACCAGAAAAAATTCTCAAAATTACATATCTAGTTCTTGATCAATGAGTATCTAGGAGGCCAGAAATCTTGTGCATTTGACCCAGGGTCATTGGATCCACTTTTCCTGTCTCATCTGGGAAGTCTCATCAGCTTAACAAAAGTTCTGTCCTGTCCCAGAAGTCACAGGTCAATTTCCAGGTCAAGGCCAAGGCACTTGTGCAACCAGTTCTATGCCCAGTGGGCACAGCAGTAGAGTAATAGTCTCTCTCTCACTGACCTGAAAGGTCTGTGTCCCAGTTTACTGGGCAAGCCAACATGATGCCTACTATATCTGCAGCACCATCTAACAGCACTCTAACCTACAGTTCCTGATGAGGGGATGGTAGGGAGTGTGAAGGTCAGGGGAGATCCCAAGCCTTTCCTTAAACATGGGTGGCCATGTTTTGTATCTCATGACCTAATCCCATGGTTTTTGCTAATTGGACCAGGGAAGGGCATCTGACTCAAGGAAAGCCAATTTGTAGACTACCCAGCAGCCTACAAAGTAATCTGGTACCAGAGCTCTTTCTGATGGTTGTCCAAATTGGACAGAGTTCTATCTCTTTGAAAGATGAATGATACAGAGATGCAGAGACACAATGTTGCAAAGAAAGACAACTGGCAATTGGAAGTGGGAGAAGGAGACAGACACAGAAAGGAGCAGATTCAAAGAGAGAAGCTAAGTTACTTTAGTGGAGGAACAGTAAAGATTGACAAAGACCTTGAATACCCTTCCAGTTCTGTTTTCTGAGACAGCTGGCCACGGTTCCTATTTTTCCTGAGATGTTTTGTTTATTCACATTTATCTTGAGTTTTCTTGAGCTCCAGTGCATTGGTCAGAACTGGCTAAGTTTTGTGGTGGTAACAAGGAACACGAACATCTCAATAGTTTAACACAACAGATTATTTCACTCTTCACAGAATCTGTTCCAGATCTAGGAGACTGTCTAGGGCCTATGTCCTTCAACATTCCAGACTTCTAGCTGAAAACTCAACACTGGCTTTTAAATTCTTCTCCTACATGTGATCTATTACTTCCACTAACAGCCATTGGCCAGAGCTTATCACATTGTCCACTCAACTGCAAGGAAGCTGAGAAATGGGATTTTCTAAGTACTGAGAAGAAAACTGGAAATATGGGTGAATCAGGTACTTAATATATGGGATACCTTGCTACCATATGTTTAACCTTTTCTTGGTGCCTTATTTTAATCATTTTAGCCCTTCATACGCTTCACTGAATCCCATCAGGTAGTGTTACATTCATGTCATTTATTCACTTTGATTCACTCTCAGACACACCCAGCCACACCTCATGCCACTAGCAAATTTGATGCCTCATGATAAATAGCAAAACTTATAGCAAGCAGGGACTTGCACTGTTGAGTAGATGCTTTCAGCAGCCCTTTTTTTTCCTTCTAAAATAAGAATAGTAGCAGAGGATGATGGATTTTTGCCATGTGGTAAGGGGGAGAGAGAAGGTAATGAGAGCTAATGAGATCATCTCAGTAGGACCAAGCTACTGTAATTTATTTCTTTGCAAATTATTATAAAAAGAGTAAGTTAAATCTAAAAAGAAAAAAAGAGTTAAAATTTACTGAGTATCTACTATGTGCTATTGCTTCACACAGACATTATCTCATTTATTTATCACCAAGCAATATCTATGGGCTAGATACTACTATTTTCCAGCTGATAAAACCGAGATATGAAGAGGTTATATGATTTTCCCGAAGTCACACAGCTATGATGACTGAGTATTCATTCCAGGTTAATAAATCCAGATCTCCAAATTCATGCTTTAACAATTTCATGAAGCAGAAGCAGCAGCAAGCCTAAAATACATTCTGGGAGAGACATTCCAGATTTTCTGGGGCTATTCCTAGAAGAAATAAGATTCAGGAAGGATTGAACTGATTTTAGGAAAGCCCCCAAGGCTTTTGAAGATGGTGATCTCATGCATTCATTTATGCATTCACTTATTCAAAAAGATTTAATGAGTGAGGATAAAAAGGAAGTGAAGATGAAAAGACAAGATTGAAAATCCCTGTTCTCAAGCTGCTCCCTATATTTAGGCATAGCCCCACAAGTAAACAGACAATGATGATATCGTGGCATAAGAGCTATGATAGGAATAAGCAAGTGGTGTTGAGAGTCCTAACCTAATGTTACCATTCAGTTCCCTGTGAAACAGACTCTCAGATGGAGATTTATGTGCAGAAGGCTTGTTCTCATGATCAACACCTGTAGGAAGAAGTGAAAGAAGGTGAACTGGGCAGAAGAATAAGTTGGGCTGTGATGCAGTTGCAACGAAGTCCTCTGCCTTTCCAAGAGAGAACTATGGTGCTAGGATGGCCTGCAGCATTGTCCCAGTTGGGGCCATGGGACCAGCCTTTATACTTCTGTATACCTCTGTGACTAGTCATTGAGTATGGGCTGCCCTTAGGAAGGAAGGCATGACCTTAAGTAAGTGGCTCTTCAACCCAGGGTAATCTCCAAAATGAAATTTAGCAGAGGTCTAAACTGCTACCAACACTCTGAGCAGTTAGAAGGATGAGTGTTTTAATCCTGAAGAGGTAGAGGAATCCAAGCATCACGCCATCGCATCCACTTCAGCCACCTCCTGGGAGGGTTTCCTGGAGAAGGTGACCCTGAAGCTGAGTCCTAAAGGACAAGCAGGAGTAATCCAGGGGAAGGGCACGTACAAAGACATGACAGCCTGAGGAGAGTGCATTCAGGGTGGTTTGTCACGCCTGTAGGAAGGAGTAACGCCTAAGGGAAAGCAGTAAGTGCTGAGGTTTAGATGCAGAGCATGACGCTCTATGCTAAGGAGTTTGGACTTCTTCCTGAAGGCAATGGGAAGACATTCAAAATTTTTATTCAGAGAGTGCTATAATCAGATTTGCTTTGTAGAAAGATCATTCTGGCAACAGGTGGAGAATATATTAGATGAGGATGAAACTGAGGAAGGGAAGCAGACTCGTTAGGACGCTGTGGCAGTGATCCAGAGAGAAGAAGAATACTTGAATTGACAAGTAGCAGTAGCAGCGAGAATGGATATTCCACTGATTTTCAGTGGGCAAAACTGAGAAAACTTTGACATCAATTAAATGTTAAGGGTAGGGAAAATTAAAAAGTCAAGAATGACTCAGAGGGGACTTCCCTGGTGGCGCAGTGGTTAAGAATCCGCCTGCCAATGCAGGGGACACAGGTTCGAGCCCTGGTCCGGGAAGATCCCACATGCCGCGGAGCAACTAAGCCCCTGCGCCACAACTATTGAGCCTGTGCTCTAGAGCCCACGAGCCACAACTACTGAGCCCATGTGCCACAACTACTGAGCCCGCATGCCTAGAGCCCATGCTCCACAACAAGAGCAGCCACCACAATGAGAAGCCCGTGCACCTCAATGAAGAGTAGACCCCGCTCGCCGCAACTAGAGAAAGCCCGCACGCAGCAACAAAGACCCAACACAGCCTAATTAATTAATTAATTTAAAAAAAAGAAAAGAATGACTCAGAGGATGGTTCCATCCATTTGTTTATATAAATCTGGAGGGAAATATGCTAAGTTCAGTTTTGAACATGTTGTCCATAGTACGTTCATGTGGAGGTCTCCAGCTACAGTTGTTTGCCCTCCTTGGGAGCTCAGGAGAGAAATCTAGGTTGGAGATAGAGTCGGAATCCACAGGTGGATGGTAGTAGAAGCCATGGGAATGGGCAAGATCACCCAAGGAGAATGCTCTGGAATGTACATAGACACAAAAGAAAAACAGTATTTAAAGTGGAGGGGAACCCACAAAGAAATGCTAGAAATGTATCAGGAGAGAGGGATGTCTTGAAGGTGAAAAGAGAGGAGAGTATTAATAAGTGTCAAGTGCAGTTGATGCCACTGAAAAATAAAGATGATTTTCCAGAGGAGTAGATAAGGGATCACTGGTGACCTTGGCAAGGAACATTTCAGTGACGTGGAGAAGACAGGGTCGGAAAATAGAGAATAAAGGAAACAGGGCTGAACCTTGAAGACATTATGCCAAGTGAATATCAGCCACCAAAGGACAAATACTGTATAATTCCCCTTAAATGAGGTACCCAGAGCTGTCAACCTCAGAGACAGCAAGTGCAATGGTGGTTGCCAGGGGCTCTTGGGGTGCGGGGGAGGAGGAATAGAAAGTTATTGTTTAGTGGGTATAGAGTTTTAGTTTGAGAAGATGGAAAAGTTCTGGAAACAGATAGCAGTAGTGGTGGCATAATAATGTGAATGTACTTAATGCCACGGAGCTGTACACTTGGAAATGGTTAAAATGGCAAGTTTTATGTTATGCATATTTTACTAAAAGGGAAAAAGAGAGATAATAAAGGAGTGAATGAGAGATGAGAAAATGGAGGGACTGAATATAGCCCTCTCTCAGGAAGCGTGAATGGGAAGAGAAAGAGAGAGAGATGGTGAGAGCTAAAAGGAGAGTGTAGGGTCACAGGAGGGCGGGGGGCGGGTCCATTTTTAGGAGAGAGCCAGTAGAGAGGCTCTCTGGAGATATCAAAGGAACAGCAAAGAGAAGCAGTGCTGTGAGCTGAGCGAGACAGAATGATGGTGAAATAGGGGCCTTGCGAGCTGCTGCTGACTCTCATTCTGGTGAACACTAAGGAAGGTTGAACGACATAACTAGAGAATGAATTTTGACCCTACAGGATGGCAAAAGGTCTTGCTCTGCCCAGAAAATTTAGTGAACCACTGATGCTCTCTTTAAGTTTAAAAAATCAACATCTAGTCTATTGTGACTGTCTATTTTTTGTAATTTATTTTTTATTGAAGTATACTTGAATTACAGTGCTGTATTAATTACTGCTGTACAGCAGTTACTCAGTTATATATATGTATATGTATATGTATATATATGTATATATATATATATATATATATATATATTCTTTTTTATATTCTTTTCCATTATGGTTTATCACAGGATAGTGAATATAGTTCCCTGTGCTATACAGTAGGACCTTGTTGTGTATCCATTCTATGTACACCAGTTTGCATCTGCTAATCCCAAACTCTCAACCGAACCCTCTCCCACTCCCCTCCCCCTTGGCAACCACCAGTCTATTTTCTATGTCCCTGATTCTGTTTCTGTTTCATAGATAGGTCCATTTGTGTCATATTTTAGATTCCGCATATAAGTGATATCATATGATATTTGTCTTTCTCTTTCTGACTTACTTCACGTAGAATGATAATCTCTAGTTGCATCCATGTTGCTGCTCATTGTGACTGTCTTAAGCAGCTAATAGAGGCCACATGTCACTTCCAGATTAAATTGGTCAATCACATAAAGTAGTGCGTCATATATGATGAATAGACACAATGATAATATTGTGATATGTTAAGTTTGTATTTTTCAATTACATGTTGGATAATGTTTTATTCAAGAAAGGGCAAAACATTTATAAATTTTGAAGCTCACTAAAATTTCAGGGAAGAGTATTGTCTAAATTTCAAGAGTGTAGTCTAAAAGTTGCACTCTTAAACATTTCCCTATTTAATTAAATTTGAATTTACTATATGTTATTTTTATAGTATATTATTTAAAATACCTACAAGAAAAATATATTGAAGTCATGGGTTCCCTGGAGTCATGGGGGAAAAATAGTTAAGTAAAAGAGCAAATTATTTTCTCCAGAGTGAAAAAGAGAGGGCTTCTGTTTAGAAGTACCACATTTAATTCACATATTTTGAGTCGGTGTAAGTGGTCTCTGCAAATTATTATCACACACATCAGAAATAATGCTCAGACATTGCACTGTATTTGTTTCTGTCTAGACATAAGAAGTTTATGAATTACAAAGATAGGAATCTTTAATATATCTATTCATGAATATACACATACGCTCACAAGTGCTTGTGGAAGATTTGGCTGTTGGCCATGATTATGTGAATTCACATCATTTCTTAGTTATATAAAGACACAGCACCAGGAAATCAAATATAAACAGAAATGCTCTCTCATTTCCAGTCCCCTGACTTGAATTGAGTCTTGAACTTTCTGTGGCAGTTTTTTTTTTTTTAATTAATTAATTTATTTATTTATTTTTGGCTGTGTTGGGTCTTCGTTTCTGTGCGAGGGCTTTCTCTAGTTGTGGCAAGCGGGGGCCACTCTTCATCGCGGTGCGCGGGCCTCTCACTATTGCGGCCTCTCTTGTTGCGGAGCACAGGCTCCAGATGCGCAGGCTCAGTAGTTGTGGCTCACGGGCCCAGTTGCTCCTTGGCATGTGGGATCTTCCCAGACCAGGGCTCGAACCCGTGTCCCCTGCATTGGCAGGCAGACTGTCAACAACTGCACCACCAGGGGAGCCCTCTGTGGCAGTTTTTAGATCCAATCTATATGAATATGTAGATGGTTTAAGAGCTTCCTTCTTTTGTACGTGTGTATGATCTTATCATTAAAAAATACCTTCAGGGTCATACTGTGAGTCAGTAATAATGACACTAATATATAAGTTTCTGTGTCTATTACATATATATGTATAATTTTTAGGGGACATCTATATACATTATCTCAAAAAAATTAAATTTAAATCTTTATTTGAGATGTAAGAAGTATGTCATAACTGTCACACAAGCTATATAATACAAGTATGACACAAAGACAAGTATGTCTTTTGAGCCACCAATATCACACCACCTGTGTGTGCATGGGCATTAGGAAATTGAGGACATGCCACATTAAAAATGAAAGATGACATTGACCCCTGAAGTCTAGAACATGTGAACCAATTAAAAGTTGTAAGGAGAAAAAGGAAAGGAAATTAAAAGATTAGTCTTTTATGAGAAGATGTCAAGCAGGTGAAGATAAGGTTCCCTTTCAACATTTTCCTTAATAAACAAGAAGTAGGTATGTCCTGTCTTTATACTTGTGCTAAAATGCTTCCTTTCCTTTAAACGGGAAAAAAACAGGACATAATGTTCTTTTAATGAGTCTACTAGCTGAGCCTCTTCTAGGTGTGCAAAGTACCATTCTAGGCCAATTACTCAATTGTTGCTTTGATAAGGTCTACCATACTGATTCAATATTTAAATGATTCCTTAGAAAATATAATTATAGCAAATGTTTTTAAAAGGAGAAATACATTCTCTTACATGGTTGAAATGCTGTCCTAATAATAGATGATGGACTCTTTTTAACTTACAGATTAATCAGTGTATATGCACTATATGAAGACCAAGGCTGGAAGAAAGAACTATCAGAGTATCTTTGGCATAAGAAATTTCATAAGTAAATCTCTCTGTGTTGTTATAAACTTGGATCATATTTCATAAAATTTCTGAAGTCCATCAGAAGAAAGACCTACTCAAAATCAGTTACTTTTTATTAATTAAATGTTCTAAGTTTCTAAATGAGTGTGGGACCTACCTTTACAAACTCTCTGATGTTCCTAAATATCATTAGGAATCAAAGTAAAAGTAAGATTTTCCTAAAAATATCAATATTAGACTATTACCCTCTCTGGTGTCCAAACATTTTGAAACAAAAATCAATGCGAATGGCTTAACATGGTTTCAAAACGTAATATTAACATTGGAACTGTCTTGGAAATTTTAGAAAAAGTAATTGTAGCTACACATCTTCCACTGTGTGAAAGCTCAGGAAGAAAATGTTTTGCTTTCTCTTGTACTTTACATCCATTTCTTTGATTTCTTTTGAAAACCCCCCACAATTAACAAAAGGGCTTGAACAGAACTTAACCTTTATTTATGATTATGTTTTTGTCATTGACATAAAGCGCCACTTTTGAGTGCACAAATATATAGGTCTAAATTAAGTAATTATCTCCCACACATAGTTTTCTTGCAACACAGTAAAATGTTAAAGCTATTCAGTAACAAATAGTATTTTTGTCTGTTTGAATCGTCTATGATCATTAACCAACTGAAAAATTCTTAGGAGCTATTTTTAAATTATTAAACTTTTTCATTAAAAATACACCAAACACCTAAGCAGGACATGGGACTTTTAAAGAGCATTCAGGTCGATACAACTAATGTGCAATAGATGAAAACATGATTTTCTTGAATTTCTAGGACTACTTTCCATAATTTTTTTTTTCAAATGCTCCCTTGAGTAGGCTGGAGAATAACGTCTTCTAACTAATGATATGAGTTATCTGAAAGCTGTTAGTTAAGCCAGGGGTCCCCAATCCTGGGGCCACGGACCAGTACCACTCCATGGCCTGTTACAAACCGGGCAGCACAGCAGGAGGAGAGTGATGGGCGAGCGAGCGAAGCTTCATCTGCAGCTCCCCATCGCTCCCCATCGCTCGCATTACCACCTGAAACCCCCCTCATCCATGGAAAAATTGTCTTCCATGAAACTGGTCCCTGGGACCAAAAAGGCTGGGACCGCTGAGTTAAGCAATAGTTGGCTAATTCTTTTAAAAGACAGAGACAAATATATTACTCCCAAATTACGTTGACTGTAGTTTTTAGCTTTTTGGCCTTTTTATAGCTCAGAGGGTACATTGTGGATCATGATTATCATTATGAGACAATCATCAATACAGCACTGTACATGGGAAAGTGTAGGAAACATAGATAAACATTGAATTTAAGACATGCCATGTATATTGTTCTTTAATGTAAACCCTTTGTTTACTTGGCACTGAATACCTGAATTTTAAGTTCAGAAGTCTTTGAAAAATACCTGGTATCCTTTTTTGCTCACGAAAGTATGGTATGGGGGGAAATTCAATTATTTTACCTTCCTAATAGCTTGAATTCCTGATAAATTATAATCTCTCATAACTTGTAGAAACACTTTTTAGATGCTGCCTGATTCAGTATTAACACATAATCCAACCTGGTATTAAAGTGTTGGGACTATTTTTGTTGGGCCCTGTGACACAAAATTGTGTTAGCCTTTATTTAATATGTCTATTTGTACTCTTTCCCAATATAGAAAATTTTATCTGGTTTCATTAGAAAAGAAATATTCCAAAAATTTTCCAGTTACTCGAAGCTCATTTCTTTAAATCCACAAATTAGTTTTATTTTCACCATGTCTATTTTTAGACTTAAAAATATGCTATACATTTTCTTAGAGAGTAATCAACGTAATGTAACTGGTTGTTGATTATTCAGGTCTCGATTTTACACATTCATTATTGTACCATTTTTACATTTAACCATTTTATGCATTACCCAAGGCCCTCACAGGCTGATGTAGTGTGTTCAGGGCTGTTTCCTTTCATACAGAGTGGTCTAGGCTGAAACGCTGTCTATGAGCCTGTGTTTGAGTAGTGACGTGTAGGAGAAAGAAATTAAGCTTCCAACCACAGATCCACTGTTGACTAGTTATGCAGTTTGGGGAACTTTATTTAACTCTTTACAGCTTCAGTTTCTTCATCTGCAAAGTGCTTATGCTAACTTGCAGAATGGTTGCAAAGAGAGAGTTAAATAATAACTGTAAAGGGTCTGGTACTCGCCAGCCCTCAATCTCCTTCCTTGTTCTGCCGTGTGTCAGTTCTTGCTCCTGCCAGCTCTCTTCTCTTACATTTCCTTGTCGCTTGTAGACTGTGACAGCAGGAACCTCCTCAGGCCTGTTCATCACTGTATCTCTGCCACGAATACCTGACGGTGTGATCTCTGGTAAAATACCTGTGTTTGAATCCTGACCCTATCCACTTCTACTGTGTGCTCTTGGGCGAATTTATCAACCTCTCTCCACCTCAGTTTCCTTGTCTGTGAAATGAGGGGACTCATAGTACATACCTTATAGGATCGAATTAGCTATTTCTGTAACTATCCCTCCCACGTAGTAAACACACAATAAATATAAGGGTCTGTAATGACTGGAGAAAAAAAACAATTTATTGTTTCTAATCTTCTGTGGCCCCAGAAATGAAATAATCAAGTTTATTTAAGTGAGCTTAAGTATTAGACCAATTTCTACTAATAAAGTTTGTGAGCTTTAGTATAGCTTTTTTCTTTTTTTAAATAAATTTATTTATTTTTGGCTGCATTGGGTCTTCGTTGCTGAGCGCAGGCTTTCTCTAGTTGCGGCGAGCGGGGGCTACTCTTCATTGCGGTGGGTGGGCTTCTCATTGAGGTGGCTTCTCTTGTTGCGGAGCAGAGGCTCTAGGCACGCGGGCTTCAGTAGTTGTGGCGCACGGGCTTAGTTTCTCCATGGCATGTGGGATCTTCCCAGACCAGGGCTTGAACCCATGTCCCCTGCATTGGCAGGTGGATTCTTAACCACTGTGCCACCAGGGAAGCCCTAGGATAGCTTTTTAAACCTTTTCTTTTCTTTTCTTTTCTTTTCCTTTCTTTCTTTTTCTAGCAGCTCAGAAGTTTTATTCTTACCTCTGGGTTAGTGGGTCCTGTTTTGATTGCTAGATAAATGATCTCAAGATAATTGGAATTTTTACCATATAGGACTGTGAGATAACTGATCTTTTTTTCTTACTATGTTATTTTAATCCATTTTCTCTGTTTTATTTATAGAGATAGATTTGAAGTTTCTTATAAGCTAACCAGTTTGCCTGTGTTGTCGCATATAAATGTTTGCCTTTTATTCACATAAAGGCCAACCTTTGACACGGCCAACCGTGTCAATAGCTAAGTCCACAATTCAGCATGTCATCAGTAAAAATTCACAGCAGTTGTATTTCTAAATTTTAACACCAAACTCGTCTCATAATTGAATAGAACTGTCAGATATTTACATTATGTATTCCATTTCTTTGTGTTTAAGTATCACTTATGTGTCTTCAGTTCTTAGCTCCATCTAATCCGCTAGTTGAATAATCCGTCGGAATTTGGAAATGGAGAGTAAAAAATGAGAGTAGATGGCTATTGTTGAGGAGTGAATAGTAACATTGTTTAGGAGAGCAAAATAATCGCTTAAGTGGTATACACTCATGGTTCAATTAAATCTAGAAATTGAATAAACAAAAGTTTCAAGTGAACCTCAAGTTATGAAAGGGATTATTTATTATTTTGTATCAATCTCACTATACCTATAAAACAAGGTTTTTACTGTGTTCCTTCTTATGCTTATCAATCAAGACATAATTCGACTCTTGATCGTAATATCAGTGTGATCGTAATATCAGTGTCAATATCAGTAGAATTCTAATGGCAATTTCTTCCCTCTGTGTTAAGAGTTACACATAAGCTCTAAACAGGCACAAGTTATCATGAATGTGATAATTCTCTTCTGTTCCCTGGACATGTTTGGTTACCCATGAGATCGAAGGGACCACTTGAACCACACACTTGTTAGGTTTGGTTGCCCAGGATCTAGGTGCAGCAGGCTAGAGACTGGAAATTTAAAAACTTTCCCACGGAGCAGATGAGAGCTTGAGGGACAGGGTATTCCTGGCAGGATCAGAACATCCCAGAAGGCATTTGGCATTTGCTCAGTGATTGCAACATAGCAGATATTTTTCCAAGGGGGAAGGTGAGAGGCAAAAGTGACTGCCAGTGAAGACCATTCCCAAATCTCAGATCTGACTCCAAATTAGTGACAGGGTCACTAATCAGGCCCTTTGTGACTCTCACAGCTTTACATGAGGATCTGTCTTCAGAGTGATTTGACCTATTCTGATTTTCTTATTACATATCACCTAGTTGTCAGCAACCCCTAGCCCAGTCTAACCCTCCAGTGTATTATCTGTTGGAATTTGGAATCGATGAGGGTAATAGCTATGGTTGAGGAGTGGATAGCAACAAATTGCTTTGGATAGCAACATAATCTCATAAGTGTTATCATAGGGTTCTAACTGAACAATGAAATTTAGAAATGGAGTAAACAAAAGTTCAAACTGAACCTGCAATTACAAAAGGGCTTATTTTCTTATTTTATATCAGTCCTACTACTTTATGTGTACAGACAAGGTTTTTACTGAATTTTTTTTACTGAATTTATTCTTCTCAATCAGTAAAACTACTTCTGAGTGACAGAGCTTTCTTGAATTCTAGTCTTCTGGGAGGTAAGAATTACTTTTCACAATTTTCCTAAATATTGTGAAATCTGGCCAGTCAGAAACTAAAATGTAGGTGTCTATCATAGTAATGATAATCTTATTAGCCAAGTTGCTTTCTTTAAAAGTATATACTACTGGTAGACTTTTTCAGCACCATTTTCCCCTCTATATCAAGGGAGCATTTTTTTCATTTCCCAGATATAGTCTCTGAAATTCTTAAATCCAGTGAGTGCAAGCAAGATGTCCAATAAACAAAGGGAGACCCAGGCTAACAAACCATGACTTAGGACAGGCTATCGTGAGAGTGTGTAAGAGAGGGAATTATAGAAGAGTTTTACGGGAATCCTGGTTGAGGTTGGGAAGGAAACTGGAGTCTCTGATGTAGGGATACAAGTGTTGTGGTCAAGGGTAGCAAGATAGCACTAGAAGTGTCTCTGGGACTTGACTCGAAGAAATGCCTTAGTCTGGATATCTGACCTGGAGAGAAATTTTAAGGATGAGACCAAAGCAAAAGTCTAGTGGTGTATTTTCTTGGGAGTGTTGTCACCTCCCCCCAAAATTGTACTAGTGCGTAGAGGTGGGAAAGGGTAATTGTTATGGTAATGTTTGGAGATATGCTGTATCCCCTGTAGTATCCCTGGTAATGTTCTTCACTCCAGCATTGGCTTAGTATGTGAAGTAGAAAACAAAACATATGACTACAATTTATAGGGGTCTTGGAAGGAATAAAATCTATCTCAACATGTAAATCACAGGCATACAGTTTTATTTATTGTACTAATCTAATGCCACTAAGTTAATCAATCAGATTTATAACAAATTGTTCTCTAAGGTTCATGCCCACGTTGAGACAATTTCCTTTACCCATATGTATTCTGCAATCACTTGGTCTATTCTTACTAAAGTTTCCCATACATATACCCTCAAGTCCAAGTCAGAATTGTTTTCCTTTTCATCGGCGAGGCAAAGTCTTTTCTGTTTGTGCCCCACCTCTACTTCTAGTAGTAGATCTAGTAGTGATTCTTCTAGTCACCAGACATCCTCATTAGGTAGTATGTCTCTCATTTCCGCTTCATTGAAATATCTTAGAACTGGATTTTTTGCCTTAATTAAGTACTCAATTCTCAGTCTTCTCTTTCTTTCAAGTCATATATTTAGCTAGTTTTTTAGACACTTTTATATTTATCTTTCTAGACCTCATGCCATTTCTACCTCTACATATGATTTTTTTTGTCACCTAGATAGGATTCTTTTTTAGTAAAAATGTCATCATATCTAAAACCCAATTTACTTACATCTTCTCCTATCACAGTGAGTCATGATAACCCTTAAATCTACACATATTTGGGGGTGGGACACCAAATCAAGCACAAGACTCATGGGAATATAGTCCCTTCAAGTTTGCTGAAAATAGGAAATTTATTCTTCTTTTTATCTGCCCCAATTCTGGGGATCCGGAAGAGATGAGAACCCTGTTTTATATATACAGTTGATCCTTATTATTCGTGGAGTACATATTTGTGAATTTGCTTACTCACTAAAATTTACTTGTAACCCCCAATTCAATACTCATAGTGATTTGCAGATCATTCATGAACGTATGAAGAACAGCCAAAATTTGAGTCACCTGGTGCTCACATTACTACCTGAGACTGAGAAACGCAATGCTCTGCCTTCTTGTTTCAACTCTCACACTGTCAACAAGTGTCCTTTTTGTGGTCCATTTAGTGACAAATTTTTCATATGTTTGTGCTTTTCGTTGGTGATTTCAATGTCTAAAACAGCCCACAAACGTAGTGCTGAGGTGCTGTCTAGTGTTCCTAAGTGCAAGAAGACTGTGATGTTGCCTTTGGAGAAAATATGTGTTAGTACAAGCTTCATTTGGCATGAGTTGTAGTGCTGTTGACTGTGAGTTCAATGTTAATGAATCAACAATACATATTAAATAATGTGTCTTTAAACAGAAGTACACATAAAACATGGTTATGTACTGATCAGTTGACTAAAATGTTGGGACCGGACACTCGCAGGAACTTAACCTTGTATTTCCTCTAAAAGCAATCATTCAGTATTTGCTAGTTCAGTGTTCACAGTGACTTTATCAAACATAACTATTACCAGTAATGAGATTCAGTCATGCATGTGTGTGTGTGTGTGTGTGTTTTTCCATGTAGTAAAATTACTGCAACTGGCTAATACCTCACTAAACAGCATATTATAGTGGATAAGCCCCTGAAAAGTCCCGTAAGTTAAATCTAGCGACATTATATATACATTTATCTTTTGATCCAACAATTGTATTTCTAGAAATCTATCCCAGAGTTACAGTGGCAAATAAAAGAACATCAATCACTACGAATCTTCTAATGGAAGTGCACAGCACCCCTTTGATAGTCTTGACAAAATTGAACCTGAATCTGATTATGCCTCTAGATCTAACTACTAATTTGCAGAAAATGCAAAGGACAGAGGAATATGTGAAATATATGTGGATGCAATCAGCAGAATCCAGACGAGAGATTCCACTGGACAAATTACCTGGATTCTTCAACAACTAACAACCTCCATACACACATGCATGCACGCATGCACACACACACACACACAACTTGGAGCTTAAAAGAGACTTAATAATCACTGGTAGTTTTATATAAGAATGTTCTTAGCAGCTTTATTCTCATTAGCCAAAACCTTGCATTAACCAAATGTCATCAACAGGAGAAAAGATAAACATATGTAATAGTGATAGCAATTATAAGAAACAGATTGATCCAACAACAAGGATGAATTTCACAGGCATTATACAGAGAAGAAGCTGAACATAAAATAGTATAAAGTTCTAGAACAGGCACTAATCTAAGGCTTAAAACAATCAAAATTGTGGTTGCCAGTGAGGAGGTAAGAGGCGCAGGGGAACCAGCTAGGGAGAGGGAAATGTCCTGTGTGATGACAGAGGTTTGGGTTACATTCATATATCCATTTGTCAAAATTGTACAACTAGGATTTGTATATTTAAATACATGCACATTTTACCTCAAAAGACTGTAAAAAAATAATTGAATGGAAATTGGAGAGTAGGTGGATGTATAGATGATACAAGAATGACAGACTGTTGATCATTGTTGAAGCTGGGTGTTGAGTACGTATATTACACTGCTTACTTTGTATATGTTTGGAAATTTCCGTAACACAAAGGTTTTTTGTTTGTTTGTTTTTTTTTTAATAGAGAGGAACTTAAGAGATATAACAACCAATTCTTTTTTGGATCTCAGTTCATAAAAACTGTCTGGATATTTGAAGATATTATGGAAATATTCAAGAGAGGGTATTTTTGTGTGTAATAATTGCATTATAGTTATGTTCTTAAAATAAAGATACCCACTTTTTAAGAGACACATATGGAACTACAGATGAAATTATATGGCATCTGGGATTTGTTTTGAAATAAACCAGTGGGTGTGGTAGAGGTAGAGATAAAACAAGATTGACCAGGAGTTGAAAATTGTTGAAGCTGGATGATGGGTACATGGGGTTCATTAGACTATTCTCTGTCATTCTGTATATTTGAAATTTTCTGTAATAAAAAGATTTCCAAGTACTACATTTTAAAAAAAGTACTCCCATAAATTGAAAACCTCCAGGCTGGCTAAGTCTAGTCAAATGGATGGAATTGTATCTCTACTAATGTGCAATGCTGATTCTATCTGAGAAGAGACAGGGTAGATTGGGGACAGGAGCCTGGGCTGGTAACACTAGAAGGGGGCGTATGGTGACTCAGGTTGGGAGGCTGGGAGCTTTGCACGGTAACACAGTGGGGTGGGGTTGTGAAGAAACTGAGCTCTGAGAGGTAACTGTGGAGGCAGGACCAGCAGGAGGAGACACAGATGATTAAAGCAGGATGTGAAACTGCATGGGGGAATTATGTGAGAAAATATTAAAGCAGTACCAGTTCACGAGAGGTAGTTGTGAAGAATCAATCCTCAGAGAGGCAGAACTCAAATAGGAAATTTCTATTGGCAAAGTCCAGGATTCCTGTACTTAAGTCTACAAAGAGATTAAAACAAACAAACAAACAAACAGAAACCAAAAAAACTGAAGAGTTTAAGGAGTAACTTGCTACTTTACTTATTAAAGTAACTCAGAGGACTAGAGGAAACAAACAAGGAAGATTGGGTTATGGGGCACCTACCTAGCTGGGAGGATGAAATAGGGAGAATTAAAGTGAGTATTGTGAGCTTATAGTCCTATAACTTACCAAATTTAAATATGATTCTTCACCCAAAACCCTCTCCCCATCCTACCCTGGCTTCCCAGTATTCCCTAACCATGTAACAAGAGTTTCTATACTACCACCTGAGACTGTAATGCTTAACAGTCAACGTGTTTCTTTTTTACTTGAATACTAATGAAGTAGTATTTTAGAAAGTTGGATGTGTTCTTAAAAGTAATGGTATACGGCTAAGTATTTGAAATCGTTTTCAAAAAGAATGAAAAATAGGTTCCTCTATCATGGCAGACTGAGCTAATTGGAGCCACCTTTTCTGATACAAATATATAGACATGCTGGGTAAATATAACAACAGAAACAAAAATGAAGCTTGAGAGAAAGAAAGAGAAATCCCTGCTGCCAGAAAAAAAAATGTTGTGTCGGGGGAGGGGACTCAAAGTCAGAGACCTGAATCTAGGCCTGAGGGGCTGGGAGCCAGGGTTTCAATGCCCACATGGGGACAGGAGGTGTGCCCTCCCACCTGCAGTGCCAAGGTTAGAACTGGGACTCCTGCTAATGCCAGGACTTCTAAATAGCTGCACAATCAGTGAAAAGGAGCTAGAAAAGTTTTGTCTACCAGACTAGACAAGTTGCAAGCAGTTTGTTTTCTATTCTGAGCTCTGAGTAGAGAAAAAAAATTCTCCTTGGAGAAATCTAAACCCAAAGCTCCATAATTGGTGACTATAGGGTCTGGATTTATACTACCTTTGTGATAAGAGACTCTCAAGTTGAGAAACTTTCATAAAAACTAGTCCAGGTAGTAAAAATATTATATACATATATATGTATACAATATACACATATATACATATATATATGATAAAGGACTTATAACTAGACTATATAAAGAACTTCTATTAATAATAAAAAGAAACTGTAATAGGAAAATGGGCAAGATTTTAACAAATTCTTCAAAGAAAGGATTCCCAAATGGCCAATATTCTTATAAAAAGTTGCTCAACTTCATTAACCATCAGGGAAATGGAAATAAAAAACACAGTGGGGGGCTTCCCTGGTGGCGCAGTGGTTGAGAGTCTGCCTGCCAATGCAGGGGACACGGGTTCGAGCCCTGGTCCGGGAAGATCCCACATGCCGCGGAGCGACTGGTCCCGTGAGCCACCACTACTGAGCCTGCGCGTCTGGAGCCTGTGCGCCGCAACAAGAGAGGCCGCGACAGTGAGAGGCCCGCGCACCGCGATGAAGAGTGGCCCCCGCTTGCCGCAACTGGAGAAAGCCCTCGCACAGAAACGAAGACCCAACACAGCCAAAAATAAATTAATTAATTAATTTAAAAATTAAAAATAAATAAATATATTAAAAAAAAAAACACAGTGGGATTCTACATACTCACTAGAATAGCTAAAATGAAAGTGACAGAAAATAGAGGTTGGTGAGAATGTAGACACATAAATATAAATAAGCATTTATTGTAAAAAAAAATAAAATAACAATGACAACTGACTTTCAGGGAGTTAAGAACAAGGTAGTACTAAAAACAATAATATGGAAGGTGGGGCAGACAGAGTATGATCAGAATTTTTTTGAATTCCTTGTATTGTTTGGGAGCTGCTTTAAAATGTTGATTAAATAAGTATACCCATTAAAAATCTAAGGGTAACCATTGGAATGATGGATATGGAATGTATAACCACCTAACCAGTCAATGCAATTGGCATTTTGAGTAAGACATTTCTCCTTTGTGCAGTAATCCTGGCCCTGCCTATGAAATGCCAATAGCAGTGCTCAGTCATTGTGAAAAACAAAAAATGACCACACACATTTCTAAATGCCCCCTAAGAGGTCGGTGACACCACTAACTGGGAACCATGTTATGAGAAGGATAAAATGGGGGGAAATAAGGAAAACGTGAGCAGATCAAAGCTAGGAAAGGGGTGGTGGAGGAAAAACAGGGAAGAATCAATTAAGGACATTGTCACACCCATTGGTTTTGTTTTGTTTTTGTTGTTTATTTTTTTAACATCTTTATTGGAGTATAATTGCTTTACAATGGTGTGTTAGTTTCTGCTTTATAACAGAGTGAATCAGTTATACATATACATATGTTCCCATATCTCTTCCCTCTTGCGTCTCCCTCCCTCCCACCCTCCCTATCCCACCCCCCCCATCCCATCCCTCTAGGTGGTCACAAACCACCAAGCTGATCTCCCTGTGCTATGCGGCTGCTTCCCACTAGCTATCTATTTTACGTTTGGTAGTGTATACATGTCCATGCCACTCTCTCACTTTGTCACAGCTTACCCTTCCCCCTCCCCATATCCTCAAGTCCATTCTCTAGTAGGTCTGTGTCTTTATTCCTGTCTTACCCCTAGGTTCTTCATGACCTTTTTTTTTTTTTCTTAGATTCCATACATATGTGTTAGCATTCGGTATTTGTTTTTCTCTTTCTGACTTACTTCACTCTGTATGACAGACTCTAGGTCCACCCACCTCACCACAAATAACTCAATTTCGTTTCTTTTTATGGCTGAGTAATATTCCATTGTATATATGTGCCACATCTTCTTTATCCATTCATCTGCTGATGGATACTTAGGTTGCTTCCATGTCCTGGCTATTGTAAATAGAGCTGCAATGAACATTTTGGTACATGACTCTTTTTGAATTATGGTTTTCTCAGGGTATGTGCCCAGTAGTGGGATTGCTGGGTCGTATGGTAATTCTATTTTTAGTTTTTTAAGGAACCTCCATACTGTTCTCCATAGTGGCTGTATCAATTTACATTCCCACCAACAGTTCAAGAGTGTTCCCTTTTCTCCACACCCTCTCCAGCATTCATTGGTTTTGTTTTGTAAACTCTTAGATTTAGAAAATATCTTAATTTGTTTTAAAGAACACTCATTGACCATCTGTATTTTTGCAAGAGTATTTTGTTTTGCAAAAAGATTCCCATTTCCTCTATCACAGTCAGAGGTACTGTCCTTTTCTATGAAACCTTATCTGAAAAAGATATCTACAACCTTATAGACATATTTTCCACAGTAATGTATCTATTAAAGTCAATAAATTAATAATGGAATATCTCAAAAATTTAGAATCATATATTAATGATAATGCTTAACTGGTCTGAATATATAAAGCATTGGTTTTTCAACTATAAGTAATTTGTTGGTTAGACCCAGATCTAATCTTTTATTATTTTTTTCTTTTATCAGGTTTTTAATCTTGAATAAGAAAATTAAAATTTTTGATAAAATATTTTAAAATTTCTTATATCCTTTCACTGTAAATATTGAAATACTCCAAAAGATACTGCTTTGGAAAAAGACACTAGGGACTTAGCTGCCAAATGCAATGGATTTTTTCAAACCTCATCTTACCCAACCTCCCCCATTCTAAAACACTTTCCTCCTTTGGAGTCCATGATAATGCATAATGGGTTCTTCCTACTTCTCTGCTATTCCTTCTGTTTCCTTCATGAATGTCTCTTTCTTCCTCTTGCCAGCCCTTAATGTTGGTATTCCTCAAGATTTTTTCCCTGGTTCTCAAGGATCAAGCTCTGAGCTCAGACAACCTGGATTTGAATTCTAGATTCACAATTTTGTATAGTTGAGTAACCTCAGGCCTATAAGCCCTGGTTTCTTCAACTGTTAAAGTTTTGTATTAGTTAGGGTTCTTCAGAGAAACAGAACCGATAGTATATATATACACACACACACACACACACACACACACACACACACATACACACACAAAGAGATTTGGCTTACACAATTAATGGAAGTTGACAAGTCCTAAGATGTGCAGTCAGCAAGCTGGAGACCCAGGAGAGCTTATGGTGTAGTTCCAGTCTGAAAGCTGACAGGTTCAAGACCCAGGAAGAGCCAATGTTTCAGTTTGAGTTCAAAGGCAGGGAAAATTCAATGTCCATGCTCAAGGCAGTCAGGCAGGAGGAAAAGCCTCCTTATTTGCAGAAGGGTCAGCCTTTTTGTTCTATACAAATTGGCCTTCAACTGATTGGATGGGGCCCACACATTAGGGAGGGCAATCTTCTTTACTCAGTCTACCAATTAAAATGTTAATCTCATGCAAAAACACCCTCACAGACACACCCAGAATAATGTTTAACCAAATATCTGGACATTCCGTTAGCCCAGTGAAGTTGACACATAAAATTAACCATTGCAAGTACTTATCTCATAGGGTGGTAGCAAAGATTAAATGAAATATTATACAGCAGTTGCTTGGCACAAATAAGATCTTAATAATGCAATAAATGTTAAATACTGTCATCATCATTACTCTACACACTCTTCCTGGGTGATCTTATTCACATTCTTGGATTCAGTGATGGGATGAGTCCTAAATATTTATCTGATGCTTACTGGTTATCATAGAATTCACTTCAAGCTTAACTGTCCAAAGTGAAATTCATCATATCCTTCTCTACAAAGTTGCTTCTCCTCTAGTGTTCACTATACTAATGAATAACTCCAATATGTAATGCCCAGTTACACAATCAGAAACCTCCACATTATCCTTCCCTCCTTTTCCTCTTACCTCCCACATCCAATCAGCAATCAAGTCCTGTTCAGTCTACCTCTTAAATGTCTTTGGTATCTGTTCTCTTCTTTTCGTGCTCCACAGCTATTTAGTTTGTCCATCATTTCTCACCTGAATTATTGCATAGTCTCTTAACCGATCACCATGCTCAAAGATAAATATGATTTATGTCACTCCTCTGTTTAAAATCTTTCAACAGTTCCTCATTGCCAAACTTCTTGGCATGGCATGGCATGGCATACAATGACTTTCATTATCTGATCCCAGAAAATTCCCCCAACCTCAACATTCAGGGTGCCCATGTCACACCCTATGATCTGGCCATATTGAACGGCTTGTAGTTCTCTAAATAGGCCCTGCTATTTCATTTTTCCATGTCTTTTCTTAAAGTGCTAGTTATACTGAAATGTCCTTGCTTACCTGATGAACACCTTCTCATTTTTCAGGACTCAGCTCAACCACCAACTCCTCTTAGAAGTGTTTGCTGACTGCATTCTCATGAAAAATTGATTATTACCCCGTCTACATTCTCACTATTCCCTAAACATCGTTCTAGAAAAGTGCCTATAAAATTTTATTGCACTTATCTATTCACTTGATTATAAGCTTTTTCAGGGTTGGGAACATGGCTAATTAATCTTTGTGTCCGTAGCCTGGCACCATAGTAGATGCTCAATAAGTATTTGGTGAAAGAATGAATGCATGAAATTTGAGGTACAAAAATACAAGTAATTATTCCATGAGTAAATAAATCGACAGGGATGGAAACACAATCTAAATTTTCTCTTCATGAGTTTTCCACTTCTCTCATTATTCAGTATTTGTTAAAGTTCCAAAATAACTGCTGGCACTCATGTTGGTTGGACTAATACTGAGACTATATAGGCTGCATTCTTTGGTGTTCAAGCATACTCCTTTAAAACATTAAAATCTTAACTAGCTTGTCTTTGACATTTTCCAAATATATCTAAAATGTCAGAGCCAGCATTTGGGGCCTACAAATCTTTTGAGTGAAAGCCCAGGCCTTCAAATTGTGTGCCATTCACAGGTTTAAAATAGGAACATGTTCCATGTTGGCTATGAGCTATTTGGAGACTTTGAGGACATTAGGAGAGAATAATTTTATTTGGGGGAGGAATGTTGGAAGGTAGGAGTTTTGAGAGAGAACCTATTTATTATCTGAATATTGAAATGAACACACACACATGCACACACACATGCACGAGCACACACACACATACTTTATTACTCTCAAATCCAAGAATCTCAGCAAGAGTCCGATATGCAGTCCAAAATGCAGTCTAGGGTCTTTCTGATCCCAAAGGGAAGTCTGCCTGAATTTTTAGCAACAAAAAATAACTTTTGGCATACATGAATTAACAGTATATAATCATTTGTACATATAAAATAAGAGAAATTTGTACTAAACATAAAAAGATATGTTCACTTGCAGGAAATGAAAATTTTCCAATAAAAGGAGAAAAACAAGTTTGCAACAGTTTTTTCAAGTCATAAGAAAAGTTTGGTGTGTTCAATTTCCTCTGCATCATGTACTAGTAAATTAGATTTATCGCATGATGTTTTAGAGAAAGGTACCAATATTGTGATTTTTCCTTATGTTCATATCCTAAATACCATTTTTATTTGCTTGGGAGAGAGTAGAAACATAGTTTTAGTTGATTTTTACATAGTCATACGGTAGAGGAAATGCTGAAATTTACTGAGCAACTTCCCAAGATGAAAAACTTTTTAGAATTTAAGGGATAGAAATAATCCAACTTGTTAGTCCCTTAGGATTCACTTTCTGACTGAAATGGCTAGATATCTGAATATACCAAATTTGAAATTGCAGATAGACAACAAAAGATTAGCTACTTTGGTCAAGGAAATGAAGGTATTAAACTAGATATGTGGACTGAGTAGATGGTAATCAGAGGTGCACTCACTTTCCATGACTGAGCTGTCCTCTGTTCAAAGGACTGCAGATTTTGAAGCACTATACAGAACTGTGTGGTGGATACAATTTCAAAAAGAGATTCACAGATTTTGGTATATAAGTGAATGCCACCTTGATTTTCTACACCTAACTTTGGAGCACAAACCCCACCATATGTCTAAGGTACATCTATCTTATTATTGTGGATCTGTTTTAAAGTAACATATATTGACTGAGCATTTACTATATTCCAAGGACTACACTAAGCAATTTACATGTATCTTCTCCTTCAAGAAAAACTGATTGAATTAATAGTAATTGATGTTCATACAAAAGATGAACTATCCTTGGAATTATAGTGACAATTATGAACTCCAGAACATGTGTTGAAGTTATTGGCCATGTGGCCAAATTCTGGGCAATGTGCGGGTCTGCCTGATTCTGGGAAATACACTTGATGAAACTACTTTTAGGCTTGTGACTATTCTGATTAGGTTCAGCTGTACATAGCACAGACTACAAAATAAATATGCCTTTAAACAAGACAGAAGTTCATTTCTCTTTCACTTAAAAGAAGTCAGGAGGTGAAAAGTCCAGAGCTGTATGTCAGTTCCATGGTCATTAGGGACACAGATTTCGTCTATATTTCTGTTTTTATTAGCTATACCTGTTATTATCTATACCTGTTTATTATTAGCTATACCTGATTGTTTTATTTTTGAGGGCTGTTTTAAGGTTTAGAATATGCATTTTTAATTTATCACAATTTACCTTCAAATAATAGTATAATGTAAATTCTAACGATATAATTCCATTTCCTGCTTCCATCCTTTGAGTTCAAATAGTTATTGTGGTCAAGCATTTTACTTCTACTTATATGTTATAATTTTTGCTTTAAATAGTTATCTTTTTAAATTTTTTTAAATGAGGGGAAAGTCTTTTATATTAACTCATGTAGTTATCATTTCTGGCACTTTTCATTCTTTAGCATAAATCCAAGTTTCCATGTGGTTTTGGTTTTTTATGCCAAAGAAATTGCTTTAACATTTCTTGTAATGCAGTTCTGCTGGCAACATTCTCTCAGCTTTTGTTTTCTTTAGCCTTCATTTTTGAAAGATATCTTCTCTAAATATAGGATTCTATGTGACAGACTTTTTTTTCTTTCAGCACTTTAAAAATGCCCTTTCATTGTCTTCTGACTTGCATAGTTTCTAATTAGAAGTTTACTGAATTTTTGTCTTTGTTTCCTTATACATAACCTACCTTTTTTTCCACCAGCTGCTTTTAATCTTTTCTTATCACTAGTTTTCAACAATTTAATGATGTCTTTTGCAGTGGTTTTTGTGAGCATGTGGGAATGTGTGTGTTTATCCTGCTGAGGGCTTACTGAGCTTCTTGAGTCTCTGGATTTATAATTTTCATCAAATTTGAAAATACTTTCAGCCATATTACTAATAATTTTTCTATCACCCCTCTCACCCTCCTCTCATCTGGAACTCCAGTTACACATATATTAGAATATTTGGTATTATCCCACAGATCACCAGGGCTCTCTGGTTTTTTCTTTTTCTTTTTTTTTTTTGGTTTTTGTTCTTCGTGTGCTTTATTTTGGCTAGATTCTACTATGTCTTCAAGTTTACTCATCTTTTCTTATGAGTGCCTAATCTGCTTCTGAGTGTTAATCTGATCCAGTGAAAATTTTATTTCAGAAGTTGCAATTTTAATCTCTAGAAATTCCATTTTTATGTCTTTAATTTCTCTCTTTCAGCATATAGAACATATTTATAATAATTGTTTTAATATTTTGACTGCTAATTCTACCATCTCTGTCATTTTTGGCTTTGTTTATTGACTTTTTTTCCTGAAAATGTAATAGATTACATTTTCCTACTTTGTAATACGTCCTAGTTCTCTTGCTAGTTCCAACGCATCTTCATGCTCTTCCTGCCTACTCTTTAAGTGCTGATGTTCCCAGCACTTAAGACGTAGGCAGGAAGAGCATGAAGATACCTTGATGCTATTATTGGCTCCTCCTTTTCTGCTGTGCATTCTCTCCCTGGCTGATCTCATCTTCTCCCAAAATTTCAGTTACCATCTATATGATGGTATACTCCGATTATATCTTCTGCTGTCCAGATTTCTCTTCAGAGCCCTAGATTCATATATATAACTGCCCACTCCACTTCTCCACCTAGATTCAGAGCCACCTCAAACTCAGCATATCCAAAATGAACTTGTCAAATTCTCAAAATGAACTCCTCAAAATCTGCTCAATGTCTTGTATTCCCTAACTCAGTGAATGGCATCACTAGCTCATAATCGTATAAGCCAAACATCTGTGAGTCATCATCTTTCTCCTTCCTTGTAGTAGGTATTGTGGTTCTCTCCTTCTCAGCCTCCATTCTTCTTTTTCTAGGTAATCACCTCAGTTTTCATTGGGATATCCACACCTTCTCATCACAGCTTTGGACCTAGAGGCAGGGCATATGTCTTTATCCTAATATAACTAGCCTCATGCCATCCCCTGGCCACCATGAATCAATTCTTGAGGCTTCTGGGAAAGTTTTCTCTCCTTTCTAAAAGAGTTTTCATAAATACTCGCTCTTCTTCTCTTCTTGGACCTAGATGATGAAACTCATAGCCATAAGAATTGTTGGCAACTGTAAAGCCAATACTAAGGAAAGAAAAGCAGTGAAACAAGAAAGAAACGTGTCCTTAATGACATCACTGAGCTGTTGAATCATTCAGCCCTGTAGCCCATCTTTTCACTGGACTTTCTATCTAGACAGGTCAATATTGGTTTATTGGTTAAGCCAGTTAGAGTTGAGTTTTTTGCTGCTTGCAACCCAAAGCATCATAATTGATAACTTTCCTTCACCCTTCACCCCCAGACACAGGCAATTTACTCACTAGGTTCTAGTAATTCTATTCCTTGAATAGTGTCTGATTTCCCTCAGTTCTGTCTCCTGCCACTGCCAGTACCAGTTCAGGCTCTCATCTTTTTTAAGTGCATAAAATGCATTTCTAAAATGTATACCTTACCAAAATTTCATCTGCTTCCAATCCTGGCATGGCTTTCCCTTGCTTCTAGAAAAGACTCTACATTCTTTGCATATTGTACAAGATTCTTCATGATCTGTCTCCTTTACCTTCTCGTGTCTCCTTTTGCCACTCCCTTCAATCCCATCCTACCACAGGCAATGCTGAACTCTTTGCTGAACCAAACTACTCTTTGATCTCACGCCTCTAGCACTTTACTCTCGCTGCCCTAACCGTAACCCTAACCTATGCTCCCAATGCTCTCACTCACTTCTCCCTTCTCCTTCCTCCACCAAAGCACACAAACACACTAATTCCTAGTCATCCTCAAGTTTAAATGTTCTTTGAAGCATTTCCTGACCCTGCCTGAGTCTGGGGTAACTGTGTGTCAAGGCACCTAGTGTACTTTCCTACTAAAGTACTTATCACACTGAGTTTGTTTATTTACCTGGCTCCTCCTCTACACAGTAAGCACTTTGAAAACAATAAATCCTTCTTTTACATTCCTGTATTTCTATTTCTGGGAACTAATAAAGTGCCTGAGACATAGTATACTCAATAAATGTTTTTTGAATGAATAATTATGTGGTCTGCAAACATAAGGATACTTGATCTCGAAACTCTCTATCCGAAAACCTTAACTTTTCCTGTGTTTCTGATTTCTAAGCATTAATCTTTTTCTTCCAGAATATGGGGCTCTAGGTAGGCAGAGAAGGAAAACAAGAGAGCCTGGGACAGGTTGCCTATAGTCCTCTGGAGATCCAGTAACATGTCCTGCCTTTCACCACTCTCCTCCACCACCTATTCACACCTGGGTGCCCTGTGTGGGTGTCGACTTAGCTGAGGAGCCCAACAGCATACTCAGACCTTGGTTCAGATTTCTCTTATTGCCAAATGAAAGTTGGCCAATGTATACACCGTAAACAATGTTCAAATTTCCACTTATCTTTTGAACTTATACTTTATGAAATTAGTATTTCTTAAAAATTGTAGGCCTTAAAATTTTAGAAATCTGGATTATTTTGCACTGATCAAGTAAGATACAGCGATCTTAATCCCGAGCTTTACCTTTACTGGCCTTAAAGTTAGATGTGACTAATTGAGCGAAGAAATGAACTACCAGAATCTGACAGTGGCAATGTTCCTAACCGTTTTATAACCTAATTAACTGTTAAGTTATTGGAAGCAACAAGTCTTAGGTTAAAAAAAACAAAAACAAGCAAAGAAAACCTTGAATTTAAGGCAGAGAGGATTCGCCTGAGGGAAGGGAGGGAAATGGTTATTCGTGATTCCGAATTTATGGGATAAAATTAAGCAGCAGGGAAGACCGAGATATGGTGAGGAAGTCAGATTTCACTGGGCACTTATGAGTGGTGAGGGTAGGAGTTGGAGGTGGAGCGAAGTAAGAAGGACTAGCAAAGAGCGGGATCCCTAACAGCACCATAATACAAAGAGGGCCTTGTTCAGCCAGGAGCAGCGCTGAACACGTTCCCTTCCTTAGTGTGTCGGTGAGCATAGTAACAGTGGGGCCGAGCCTCTTCCCTCGAGCATGCGCAGTGCAGAGCGAGCCCGGAAACGTCCTCACCAAGGTACACCTTTTTTCTTCAGAGAACTACAACTCCCAAGAGACCACTCGGCGCCGCGGCACCGCCTCCCGCTGTGGCCCTGCCCCCGTCCCCTCCCTCCGGCCCCGCCCTCCAGCTAGTCCCCTCCCCTCCCTCCGAGAGTGTGTCAGTGACCCAGAGGCGGTGTGAGGCGGAGGAACCGTCGGGGGGCGCCGCCGCCGCCGCCGCCTCCAGCAGCAGCAGAAGCCGCGCCGCGCGTTCGGATTTGCCTCGAGCTCTCCGGGAGCGCATCACAAAGCGGACCCCACGGCTTTCCCTCCGCCCGCGGCTTCTCCAGCGCTCGGCTCTGCGGCCAACTTTCTCTCGCCGGGCTCGGCCGGCAGGCGAGGAAGGCTGCGGTGGAACGCCGGGCTGTCTGCTCGTGCTCCTCGCGCACGCACCCTTCACCCCCCTCGCTCCGGGTCTCGGGGCCGTGCTGGGATTCCGGCCACCAGCAATTGTCCGGTGAGTGTGGCCGCGGCGTGCCGTGGGAGGGGTCGCGGCGGGGCCACCGAGGGATGCGGGCCAGGCGGGCGCGCAACTTCCTCGGCGGCTTCCCCCGGCGGCCGGCCGGCTCTCCCCGCCCGCCTGCGCGCCCCCGCGCCGGAGGCGGCCGGGAGAGGAGTTTGCGGCGTCTGCATCCCGCGCTCTCGCAGGAGGAAGCGCCTTTGTCAGGAGCTGGCGGGCCCCCTCCCCCTCCGCCTGAGTGCGGGCGCTCGGCGGCCAAGTCCGAGCCCCGCGCCCAACGCCCGGCGCCGGGCCGCCAGCTGCTGGAGGGGAGCTCCGCGGGGGCGGGGAGCAAGATGGAAAAAAGAGAAACAAAGGGGGTTGTGGGCTTTTGTTTGTGCGAATCTGATAACTTCTTCCTTCCTTACATAATACAGACTTCCAAGTTAGTCATTCTTTTTATTGTTACGATTATTGCCATCATCTTTGCGTGTCCTTCGCGTTTTCTTTCATCTCTGGATCTCAGAGCACTTAAAAACACTAATTAATTACACCTCCGGGGCCCCTACGAAACACGTTAATAAGCCTGTAAGTGGGTAAACTGAGGTCCAGAAGAGCTCTCTAATTGATGGATACGCTTGCTGTTCCACCGCACCTGGTGTCTGAGGACCTGAAAGCATCTATGAGTAAGAACTCGTTCTTCAGTGCCCCGTGGAAAAGTTAAAGATGCTCATTTTACTTACAGGCTAACTAAAGTCTAAAAGAAGTCGGGGTGATTGTTAGGTAGTTAAAACAATAACTCTTCTTACATAGTGTTTGAATCTTAAAACCTCAGAAGAGTCTTGAAAAATGCTCCGAGTGGGGAAAATACTGTACATCACAAACTCACCTCACCCATCTACTTTTATTTTTGTACATGCAGGTCTCTTACAAGGCGGGAGAGCAGTGATGGGGGATGGGAGTTGGGGGAGGGAGGGCAGAGATTTTTTTAATGTAGGCTTAACAGATTTTAGTCACTACGTGCAAGGAAATGTCTTGGTTTTAATAGCACCAACAACCTTCCCATCGTTTAGTCATCAGATAATTGAGTGAGCACTTTATCCATAAGGCGCTCGTTGTGCTAAGAACTGACGCTTTAAGTGTACGAAACGGTCATCTGTTTGTTTTGGTTCAAAGACTGTACTTCTCTTACTCTGCAAAATGTTATTTTGTTTTCTTAGCAGCTGATCTTTTGTTTTTGAAATGGCTTTGTCTTTTTCTACATTGAATATGTGTTACTTTTATAGCTGAGCAGAATCGTAAGAATGTTGTTGTTGTTGTTGTTTAGTTTGCATAGTAGTGTGAATTTAAATTTTTGAATTGTGGAGAAGGTTCAGTTTCTCCAGTTCTTCGGTTTCAGTTTATGACGTTTTCTTTGTAGCTAACAGAGAAAATGTTTTCTCGGTGTGATCAGATTTATATCTTTCAAAACATTGTCCTTCTTGTACAAATACAGCATATGAATTCCATATGTTTTTTATTCACATCAAAAACCTCTTCTGGAGGAAAATACATAATGCTGAGGACAAGTTTGTTTATTTTGGTAGTTGAACCAAACTGGAAGGTACTAAAAATTTAAATCAAGCATCATTTCTACTAGTTATTTCCTGAGATGAATAATGATCAGAACTGTAGTAACAGTACTTTCTCTTACCCTAAATTCTCTTGAATTTAATTTTGTATTTTATAGTTGCCCCCAGATTTTAGATTCTGGTGGTCCCATCAGAAAAGAAAAAGACATTTGTTATTTTAATATTTTTCCCCCAATCCTCTAACCTGTCCCTTTTCTGTAGTATGTTGAAAGAGATCTTGAGTTTAAAAAATTGAAAAATAAGTTGTTAGGAACATACAGTTAAGTGTACGGAAAATTGTATGTAGTGAAGTGGTTATAATACGCATCTAATAAATTTAAGACTTTTAAAGAGAAAACTGCCACCTAGGTTTTTATTAATATTATAGAAGTGCTGTAATGTAATAATAGTAGTATTTATTGACTTGAAAAAAAAGTGATCTGGGAATTGTGCCTTAGTGGCGGATTTGGGGGGGGGGGCGGAAATCTGTGCTCTCCTTAAAATTTTCATTTAGGTGACCTTACAGTTGGTTATGTTGAACTTTTTCTGTAGCGTTTACAAACCAGATTTGCCAGAGGCATTTGTACTTTAAGGTAGTTACTAACACAATGTCTGCTCAGTCACTGGAGTCCAAAGACAGAAGTTAGTGTTGACTGTCAAAGGCTGGCATTGCAGGTTTCCTAGTTTCTTTGGGACCCTTTAAAGGAAATGAGTGAAAAGTACAGGGCAGGGAACTGAGTCTAGTACTGCTGAGCTACTGAGCCAAGTTTCAAGGGGAAGCCTGAGTGTGTTTGCCTTTGTCTTTGTTTCAGCTTCCTTTCAGGTTGTCAAAATGCCACTTGTATATGAAGAGTTCTGTCAATTCAGAATATGCCTTATTGTGGTTGTCCAGTAGGTCAGATGATAAGGACTAAAGTAGTCTTGCTCTGTGAACAATTGTTTTCAGACAGAAGCTTCTGTAACTGATAGAGATTTTAAGCTGGAGGAGGTAGAATTGAAAACTGTCCTAACATTCTTGCATACATACATCTTACCATGGCATATCAATATAGACCTATTCTCGTATTTGTTAAATCAGAAAGGCTTATATGGATTATTTCATCTGTTTTAACTGTATATATGAAAACATAATGACAAACACATGATGGCACTGAGAGATGGTTCTAGGAGTTTCTTTGGAAAAATCATCTTATTTCATAAAGTTACATTTGTGTCTTTTAATTGAGGAGAATAAAACAAATTTAAAAGCCAGTAGAAAGAAGAAAATCAGTAGAATGAAGGAAACCTGGTGAAGATGTTTTTATAGAGTACAATATTACAGATTCCTGACAATATTGTATAAGGGACAAAATTCTAGCTAAAGTCTGTGAACAGTGAATTCCACTTAGCATTTTCTGTTTATAGATCTCTAGCCATCTTTTCATGATTCTCTCTAAATATATCACACAGGAAAAGTAAATGGAAAGCATTCTTTCAAGGGATTTGGGTTGTTGGAGTTTTTTTTACACATGTGGTAGTGGAGGTTTATTGTTTTTCTTTAAGTTTGACCTCTGCCAGAGAACATTTTCCCCAGACTAATGTGTGGGAACCTCAAAACAAGAAAAATTGGACACTGAAAGAACTAGATATAATTTCAAGTTGTACCACTGGCTTTTTTTATGTTCTCTTGAAAGATCCCTTCTAATAATTGTTCCTTCCAAAGGCTGAAAATAATTGCACTTAGTAGGTCCTACGTAGTTTTTGTTTTTGCTGAATGAATTTACAAGTAATAAAGAGAAAGCACAAGATTTCCTGAGTCAGAGAATTTCTGCTTTTTTTCTTTTTAAGTAGAAGTAACTGATGAACATGTGATTGGAGCCCTTCAATTAGCATAGCTTCCTTCAGAAATAAACTTAAGAGGAAAAGAGCTTCATCAGGTGATTTAAGAGAACTGAATTGCAGATGAGTCTAAGAACACCTGATTATTTTTTCAGACTGTTGTACATGATGTTTTAGGTTTTTTGCCACAATAAACTCCGTTTCAGAGAAGTAGAGTTCTACATGTTACTCCTTGTGTCACGCCTGTAATGCTTTTTTACACCTCAAAATACCATTTACAGAAAAATAGAATATGTTGCTGGTGCCTGTGGGAAAATCCTGATGTTTGTCATCCCTCAGTTAATCGTGACCATTCATGTAGTTAAAAGTTTTTAATTGAGTACACATGTAATTTACTTCCTTTTCAAAGAATTTATTGCTGATTTTTATTTCATAATGAACCTCTTGGGATGTTGCTAGTTCTAAAAATATGTAGTACCCCCCAGTTTCCCACCATGTTCTGCAGTTTCTTTTTCTATTAATTTTTTGGCTGCAATTTGCTTTTTCCCCTAAATTGTCTAAAATGAGCTAAGAAATGTTTAAACATACTTGGCAAGAAATATAGTCAGTAATTTATTATGCTAAGCTTCAGCTGAATTTCCAAATACAAGGTATGTTGAATCTGTTTTAGAGATAGAAGTATACTTACTTTGAAGGGGGCTAAAGCAGGGATATAGCCAATAGATTTCATCTTGGGTACCAAATCTGATTGCCTGGAGGTGATTGCCTGGAGTGTTATGTTTAGAAAATTGGGAGTCCTGGTTAAGACTCAGCAGGAGCGAGTGCTGTGATCAGCAATTTCTGCAGTTGGGTGGGCGGTGGGCTTTTGGCATGAATGCCAAATACTCATTTTGTACTTATTGGATGCCTTTTATGTGTCAGACACTGGTCTAGATGCTGATATCACACAGACTAAAATCTCTGCCTTATGGTGTTTACATTCTAATAACAAGACACAGACAATAAAAAGGTAAAATATTTTGTGTTTTAATGACAAATGACCTGGTTTCTTTAAAAAATAAATAACAAGAAATGGGGGGGCGGATATAAGATTAAAAGCAACTAAAGGGGCATATCCACCAAATGTATTGTGTGGACCTTAGATCCTGCTTTGAGCAAACTAACTGTAAAAGGACACTGATGAAAAATTTGGGAAATTTGGACATTGATGGGTATTTAATAAAAAGGAATTGTCAATTTTTTAGGGTGTAGTAATGTTTTATGGTTTTAAAACAAGAGTCCTTACCTTTTGGAGGTATATTTATGAATTAAAATATGATATCTGGATTTTTTTACTTTAAAATAATTTGCAGGGGAGAGGAGCATAGATAAAACAATATTGGCCATATATCGAAAAATTTTTGAAACTAGATAATGGATACATGAGATTTCTTATATTCTCTCTACTTTTGTGTATGTTTGAAAATTTCCATAATTAACAGTTTTACACACACAAATAAAGCAGAAAGGGGGAAGAGGGAATATGTGGGATGTGAGTATGGGATGGGAGTGAGAAGGTGATAGTTATTTGAGTAAAGACCTGAAGGAGGTGAGGGAGTAAGCCTTGCAGGTAATCTTGGGGCAGGACATTCCAGGTGGAGGGAACAGTGAGTACGGTGACCCTGAGATTGGAGCTTGATTGGAATGCAAGAAATTACAAGAAAACCAGTGTGTCTGGGTTAGAGTGAGAGAGAATAGCAGGGGATAGTCAGAAATATAAAGGAAGGGTAGAGGAGACCAGATGGTATAGGACTTGGTTGTCCATCCTTCCTTTAAAGTAAGGATATTTATTTTATATACTTATCTAAAATAAGTCTAGTTTAGTCCCCCTGGAAGCTCTACACTTATTTCAACAATACTAGCATTACTCAAATTTTTTTGGTTCTTTTTTTTTTTTTTTTATTGCCTTCTAAGCCAGTTTAAGAGCCACACATGAACAGAGCTCATTACTTTCTATTTCCGCCTTGTTTTTAAGGAAAAGGGGGGTATTAGCCACATGATACCTTATTTATCAGATATGACTCAGAAAGGATTTTGACAGAAAGAAAATAGGAAATAACTTCAGGCTGTTTGTAAATGTCAGATCTACTCTGAGAAGGCCATTACTGTTTCTGAAAATCAGATCCACCCATAGACTAAAGAGGAATTTTAATAATGTTCTGGACAATTGTAGCATCATTTAAAGTAAGGATATATAACCTGTGAGACTGACTAACATGGAAGAGACTATACATTTGGATATTTAAGTTCTGTCTCATACATTAAAACACATAACATATACATACAAGACAATGCATATTTCTAAAGTATTCAAAACAGTCATTGCTGATAAGTTTCATTTGTATCATGCATCCAAGACTGAAGAGATGGCATTCATCGTTGTAATGAAATTGTATAACTTTCTTGTTGCAATGGCTTACACTTGGGAATTGAAAGACTAGCACACGTTTAGTGTTAGGAATCTGGCTTTCAAGTCTTCTTGTATTCATGCTTCAAATCTCAGATTAGTAATTTTTTCAAGAACATGCTGATTTCCCATAAAGAACTCTTTTTAAATCTTTTTTTTTTTTTTATAATAAATTTATTTATTTTATTTTTGGCTGCGTTAGGTCTCCGTTGCTGCGCGCGGGCTTTCTCTGGTTGCGGTGAGTGGGGGCTACTCTTCGTTGCAGTGCGTGGGCTTCTTACTGTGGTGGCTTCTCGTTGCAGAGCACGGGCTCTAGGCTCGCGGGCTTCAGTAGTTGCAGCACGCAGGCTCAGTAGTTGTGGCCTGCAGGCTCATTAGTTGTGGCGCACGGGCTTAGTTGCTCCGCGGCATGTGGGATCTTCCCGGACCAGGGCTCGAACCTGTGTCCCCTGCATTGGCAGGCAGGTTCTTAACCACTGCACCACCAGGAAAGTCCCTCTTTTTAAGTATTTATTAAAATTATCAAAAAATCAGTCCTCATCCTCCAAATGTTTGGAAGCCCCACCCCCAGAAAAAGCCCTCCATAAATATGGGTTTTTAAAATCTACTTAAAGGGCAATATACATGTAGAGATTACTAGTTTTGAATATTTTTATACTAGTTCATTTTTTTTTATAAGAATAAGTTTTCCAACCTGAGAAACTAAAAATATTTCAGTGATTTTTACTCTACTGATAACACTGAATAAAGAAGACATCCTTTTTCTAGTTAATTATGCGTAACGGGAAGGCACAATATTTTCTTTAACCAATAATGTGTAGAATATAATGGGATTAAGTAGAATTTGTGAAATGTTATTATATAATAGATTGCAAAAAGTGACCACTAAGCATGTAAGTATATAACTGTATAAGGAATACTTTAACAAAGCTTCCTATTTTTCAGAAAATTGTTAGGAATCTAGTTCTTTAATTCACTCAAGAGTTTTTGTCCCTTTGGTGGATAGATAGATAGGTAGATAGCCAAACCTTTTCTTCATATACTGCACATACTATTAGGATTGAGCTGCTAGGCTGGATTATTTAATGCATTTTAAACACTAACCTATGAGCATGGAACACAGAGCCCATGTTTAATTTCTGGGCTTTCCACTAACTCTGAAAGTCTTTTAAAAGCTATCTTTGGTTCATCTGTAAAATAAAAGTGGTGGTAGTTTTTCAGAAAGGACTTTGAAATTCTAAGGCAGTGACTGTACTTATGTGTGGCTCGTTTTAGAAATAGCTTTCAGTCTTTTGATTTGGTGGTAGGATTATGAATCTGTTTTTCATTTCCATTTTTGTGGAATAAATAACTTCTGAGGGAGGAGGAAGAGAAAGAGAGAGAGGGGAGGGAGCAAGAGAAGGAAGGAAAGAAAAAAATTGGTTCTCACAAAATAGTAAACATGACCATGGATAGATAATTCTTGTAACTTGAATCTATTTAAGTGTCCATGACCTAATGAGCTAAGACTCAAACTTATAAATGAAGTAGAGAATAGTAATGATAATACACCTTCTATTTTAAGAAAAAAAGTTGCTTTGCAAAAGGCACATGTTATATTTCATGTTGACTTAAACATTATGACCATGATAAAGCCTGTACTTCATCTTGGAATTGATGATGATGATTAACAGTAGTTAAGAATTATATGGAAATTCAGTCTATTACTTAAGCTCTATAGATGATTGCAGCATCAGGTTCTAGGTTATTCCTTTCACCTTGTGCATTGCAAATACTCATATTCCACATCCCTGCCTCTCTCACTTCATCTCTCTCTCATGCTCATCTCTCCATCACTCTCACTGGCTCTGTTTATCTTCCTTCGCCAGCTTTAGTAGTGCCCATTGCTCTTATACAGTGTTTTCTACATTTGTCTGCCATTTTTTATATTTATAAAGAGGGCTTGGAATGAATTAAGGACCTAAAAGAAGTGACATGTAGATGGCAAGTATAACACTTTCTCTATTTGTGTCTTATGTGCTTAGCTTCTTTTTGTCTTGTGCTGTTTTTGGTGTGTATTCTGGTTGAGGTATGGTATATTGCATTAGCTGGCACTAACTGACCTATAGGATGGAATACTTTTTGAACTCAGTAATGTAGGAAATAGTAATAAACTCATTGATTTGAAAGCCTCATAAGTTAATCCTGCATCTATCCAGAATCTATATTTAAACTAGCCTAGTGGAATTTCAAAAGCTGTTTTCAGCTCTTGGTGTATGTTGTTGTCTTTTCTGAAAATGTCAAACAATCAGGGACTTCATCATCACTGTAATAATAGTTAATCATAAATGGCCTTGGGGAAAAACTGTGTCTAGACTCATGTTGAGCTGCTTTTTGACAGTCGAGAGGAAAGTAGAAAAAGATCAGTAATATGGTGAAGTCATTTATAACTTCTTCCTTCCATAGAATTAAATATGAGGTGAGTGGCCCTGAGTTTTTGCTAGTTGTAGTGTTCAACATGTCAGTTGGCTTAATCTTCAGAAGGCACAATTAAGTTTAATTTTATTTTGTAACAATAAACGAAAACAATTGGAGGTGTGTGGTTCTTCAAAACCTTAGTGTTGTATTCCTGGTTCTTGGCAGATACTATCCACAGTACTTCATGTTTCTGGGGATTTATGCCAGATTTAATGAACTGCATGTACTGGAAACACTAAAAGCTGATTTTCTTTAATTTTAGACTGCAGTTAACATAATGGATTTTTCTTCGAATTGTCTCTCACTACCATACTTTAAAACTTACCAAAGGACCAAAACATCCAAATTACAAAGTTAAGTTTATCATTCATGAGAAAATGTGTGAAATGTGTCTCTTTTATAAAGTTCTGGCTGCTTCTAATTAGGAACCACAGCCCTATAGACAGACTTCATGTATCTGAAAGCTTTTCAAATTTACTTATTGCTTTACTGTAATTTTCATTTAAAATGGGATGATGCAGTCTCTGAATTAGTCCTGTCAGTTCACTGAAGGAGTTATGAATTTTGAGGTGGACTACCTTTTTTAAATTTCATCACCAACAGCACTTCCTCAACAAAAAGTAAATCCCATTTTGCTGAAGCTTCTTGATTATATCTCTTGTAGAAATGGCACGCCAGTTTATCTGCGTATAGTTGAGCTCTTAAAAGACCAGTCTCTTAAGGCTTCCGCCAGAATTTGCCTCTTGAAGCTGTGTTCAAAATGGCTTCCAAATAGGATTTGGTATTTTTCCAAACTGAATAGTCCGTTAATGATTCAGTATGCCCCGTCATTCTCCTCCTACTTCTTAAATTGAAAGCTCCTTCATAGCATCTAGGTGCCCTGAGTCATCATGGCTAAATTCTTTTTTTTTTTTTTTATAAATTTATTTATTTATTTATTTATTTTTAGCTGTGTTGGGTCTTCGTTTCTGTGCGAGGGCTTTCTCCAGTTGTGGCAAGCGGGGGCCACTCTTCATCGCGGTGCGCGGGCCTCTCACTATCGCGGCCTCTCTTGTTGCGGAGCACAGGCTCCAGACGCGCAGGCTCAGTAGTTGTGGCTCACGGGCCTAGTCGCTCCGTGGCATGTGGGATCTTCCCAGACCAGGGCTCGAACCCGTGTCCCCTGCATTGGCAGGCAGATTCTCAACCACTGCGCCACCAGGGAAGCCCCATCATGGCTAAATTCTAAAGAAGAATTTGTCAAATGGAAAAACTTGGCATGAAGTAAAATGGTCAGAAAACAATCTGAGTCAGAGATAATTCATTGATCACAGTGATACAACTTAGAGGTTGTGGGCTTCATTTAAATCTTTGAATGTACTTACATGTAAGTCTTTATCATAGGACTTGTAAATTCTGAGGACTTACTTATCCCCAGTTAAATTTTAATTGGTTTGATTTTTATTATCTACTACACAAAAATGATTTATTATTATTATTTTTTAATAAGTATATCAGAAAGGAGAAGCAGTATGATTCAGGATAAGAAAGTCTCTTGATTCAGAAGTCAAGAGACATAGAGTTCCAGTCTGTTTATTTAGGATGTATCCACTACCTCACATATTTCACTTAACCTCGCTGAGCCTTAGTTTCCTTTCTTTACAAGGAAGGTCAGCAACTCTATGAGAGCCCTCTTTGGAACCAATCCATGGCAGATAAAGCTAATAACTGACCTCACAGTGGCTTTAGACTCCTTTTTGGTACAGCACTGTCCGCAGCTATATGGCTGGCATTCTAGATGAAATCTGTCCTCTCGGCCTTATAAGATCTCTTCCAACTCCGTGAATCCATGACTTTAAACGATTTGCCTATAGGAAGTCTCTCTCTCCAAGTCTTTACTGTCTTTTCGCATGAGCGTTCAGGGTTGAAACTTACTATGTGAATTTAAAAATTCTTTGTGGTCAGGGATAGCATGTTTATGTTTCACATAGTACTGTAGACTGAATGTTTATGTCTCCCCAAAATTCATATGTTGAAACCTCAACCCCAATATGTTGGTATTTGGAGGCAGGGCCTTTGGGAAGTAATTAGGTCATGAGGGCAGAGCCAGCACACAGCAAAAAGATGACCGTCTGTGAATCAGGAAGTGGGCCCTCACCTGACACCAAATCTGCCAGTGCCTTGGTCTTGCACTTCTCCATCTCCAGAACTGTAAGAAATAAATCTCTATTGTTGATAAGCCATCTAGTCTATGGTATTCTGTTATAGCAGCCCGAATGGACTAGGTATGTTGTGATATTAAGAACAGATGATTGGAGAAAATTCACGGGGACACTGAAAGTTCCAAGTGAAGTGGAAACAAGTAAAAACGGTCAGTGATAACTCATTTCAACTCCTAAGTGTTTCTGTGGCAAAACCCTCAGGTTAGTGAAGTTCAAAGTGATGTTGTGTCTGTTTGGAGGGCACGTAATGAAGCAGAACTAATACTAAACTGAGAGACAAGAAGCCTGAGTTCTGGGTCTGCAAACTTTTTAAGCTAGTTAGTGTCTTCATCTGTGTAATGATAACAGACCAGTGCTTCTCAGACATTAATATAGTGTACGAATTATCTGGGGGTCATATTAAGATGCATATTCTGACTTAGTAAGTCTGGATGGGCCTTGAGATTTTGCATTTTTAACAATCTCCCAGGTGTGCTACTACTGTACGCCATGGACCACACTTTGCTTTTAAAAAAGTACTGTGATGGTATGAGGCTCTTTCTGGCTGGGTCTTTAAATCTTAACTCTACTTCTTTCTCTCCAACTGTTTCACATCGGTTCATTAAGCTTGTTCTTTTGGAAGCCTCTTGTTTTCCTAGACTCATCCCTTATTTTCTCAGTCTGGCAGCTTCTTCAGTTTTGCTGTCTTTCTTTTTCCAGAACCAACTTCATAGGTGGTCATTCAAGTTAGAGGTACAGTAGTATAATAGAAAGAGGCTTTGAGTTGAAGAAAACTGGATTCAGATCCCTCCCCCACTGGTTAGCAGCCTTGGACAGTTGACTCAGTTTACCTCTCAAAGCTTCGAATACCTTCCAAGTAGGGCTGTTGAAAAGAATAGAAATAATATATAAAGCCCTCAGCACTGTGTCAAGCATAAAGTAGGTGCTCAAAAATCAGAAGCTATTTTTATTCTTATTGGCATCCTGATTTGGTTTTGTAGAGGAGAAAAAAGCCGTGGAGATCACTTATTATCTCCATGTTGCTAAATCCAGTGACACTTTTCCAGTATTTATCTTACCTGACCTCTCAGCAACATTTGACATTGTTGCTACTTCCTACTTTTTGAAACATTCTTCTTCACTTCCAGGACACCATATACCTTACACCAACACCTTAATGCTGTTGCTTTTTAATCTCATTCAGAAGCTGCTGCTGTTCTTGCAGAATCCTAAATTTTTGAATTCCACAAGGCTTGGTCTTTTTGTTTTTTAATTTATTTTTTGGCTGCGTTGGGTCTTCGTTGCTGTGTGCGGGCTTTCTCTGGTTGTGGCGAGCAGGGGCTACTCTTCATTGCGGTGTGCAGGCTTCTCATTGCGGTGGCTTCTCTTGTTGCGGAGCATGGGTTCTAGGCGCACGGACTTCAGTAGTTGCAGCACGCGGGCTCAGTAGTTGTGGCTCGTGGGCTCTAGAGCGCAAGCTCAGAAGTTGTGACGCACGGGTTTAGTTGCTTCACGGCATATGGGATCTTCCCAGACCAGGGCTCGAACCCGTGTCCCCTGCATTGGCAGGCGGATTCTTAACCACTGCGCCACCAGGGAAGTCCAAGGGTTAGTCTTAGGTACTCTTCTCTTATTCTGTACTCTTCCTAGGTAATTTCTTTTGTAGAACATTTCCAGGTTTATATTTCCGTCCCAAGCTCCAGATTTGTACATATAATTGTTTCCCATGGATGTCTCAAAGGTAACTCAGATTCTCAGGTTCAAAGTCAAACTAATGGGAATCTCAAGAGTTATTATTTATCTCCTAAGAACATTAATAACTCCTGAGAAGGAGTTAAAGAATTAATATGTAAAAGTCTTTGAAAAATGCCTGACACTTATGATAAGCACTGCATACATGTTAAGATTATTACTTATTATTATCTCAGGTTTACAGGAGAGGAAACTGAACCTCAGTACAGTTGATCCAAGTCTCACACCTATTAAACGACAGTGCCAAGAGTCAACATAGACAGTCTGACTCCAGAACTCCCTTAACCACTCTATTTTACTTCATCTCAACTAATAAGAATTTATCTCATCCTTTTGCACACGGACTCCAAATTAATGGTCTCGTCGTGATCCTAAGAGTATTGTAATTCATTCCAGCAAACACATCTGGTGTTTAAAATGTAGAAGATCTAAAATATGCAGGTAAAATTTCACTTCAGTAAGATATGAGAAGCACAATGATACACATCTTAATTCCATTTTATTCCATGTGTATTTTTTGGTTTTTTCCCTTCCTTGTTAGCAGTTAAGTCACGAAAATCCCTAGAAAATGGAAGTACTAATTCTGTATTACTCTTGAGTGACTTCAGTTGTTGTCATTTACTTACTCTGTTAAATCCTCTTTAGCTAAAATTTTCAGAATGACTTGGGGGCTCAATAGCATGTTGTATCCACATAATATGCTTAAAATCAATAATTTTTATGATTTTGATTAACTATTAGCTCTTTTGAAATTATGTAGTGATTTGTCTGTTTTCAGAAGTCTAAGACATTTCAATTTCCCAAGGAATTTGTCTTTGAATTTTAATTTTATCAGCTGATTTTCAAATAAGAACTTTGATTTTAGCATTATATCTTTGTATTAGATTCTAGATATAGTTGAATCTGCTGAATTTTATAAGCTTTAGTCTCTGACTCTCATTTAACTGTTTAGTAAAAAGCACATCTGGATATTATTTACAGTTTCTATAGAGGATTTACTTCCCCCCTACCCACAATTACTTATTCCTTTTTTCCATTGTTGATTTTTTATTCTTATTCCTTTGCGGCAAAAATTTTTTTTTTATTTTTTATTAAGACAGTATAAAGGCAGAAGATATAAAGTCTTTCATAGTCTTTGAACTTAGCAGGGGGTGGGGGGTTCTTGAGAAGGAGAGTGGATTTTGAAAAACCAGAATCATCTATGGGGAAGAGTCTGTTTTTACCTTGTTTGTGGAACTGAATTCTATGACCTAGTGTATTTATTATTGGAAAACACTTAAAATAGTTGTTATATCAGCTTAGACTGTATTTTGACAGAAAACTCCATTCAAACTGGCTTAAGTAGGGGTGAGCCCGGGGGGCGGGGGAAGGAGATTTATAACAGTTTGTGTAAACTGGTCCAGGATAGGTGTGGCATCAAGAATGGCTCCACCCAAGGCTCAAATAATGTCATCAAGACTCAATTTCTGTATGTTTCTTGGCACTGCTTCCTCAGTGTTAGCTTTGTTCTCCAGCCCTACATAAGCAAAAGATAACTTCAGTCCCTTCAGCCCCTAAATCCTTAGAGTCACGCGTATCTGGAAAGATTAACCATCTTTTTCCTAGAAGTCCCAGCAAAAGTCTCACTGCATCTCATGGGCTCATAGTAGCCCACTTCCCTTGTAGCCAAGGGAATGTGAAGTTTGGATTGTCTGGGACAGAGCCATGTACCCAGCTATCGAGTTTGAGGGTGTAGTCAACTACACCAGACACACATAAACTATATGTATTTACAATAAGGGAATGAAGATATCATTATACCACCAGAAGAGTGAATGTTTTTTGGGCAGTGGAAAATAGATGTATTTTATAGTATCTTTTCCATTTTAAGAGTTAGCACTCAAAGACCAATTTGATTTTTTTTTAATTTAGTATTTAGCGCTAATTTGGAATTTGTATAATTTCACTTCCAAATTACTGTTTAAAGCAATATGTAAATGGGAATTGCTAGACTTTTCACCTCTGAAGAGCTTTGAGAATGTATCAAAATTTAAAATTTGGTGCTATGTTAACAAATACCATACTACTAATTTTCCTATTATCTATGGTAATCCAGTTTGTTGATAGCTAGTTCTTGTGATATAGGGCAGTGTCTTTATGGATTAACATCTTTTTCTAGGTTGACACTTCTTTAATGCCTTAAGCAGACTGGGCTCTTGGACCAAGAACTTCATAAAGAACCATAAAATCGAATATTCTCTCCTGGACACTCAGGGCCTTGGTGAGAGGAGGTGGAGTAAGGGGCGATAAGGGACACTAGTAAAGACATTACATATTGATTTCTATGACTGATTTTAGTCTGAAAATGAAAACTTGGTTCTTACTGAAAAAATAAGATACCCATTGTAGGGTTTTTCTTGCTTTTCAACATCAAAAATATGAAATGAAGTGGCAAATGATATTTACATTTCAGTCTCTAATATAATCATTTAGCTATCTCCTTCTAGTTTTTATGTTACATTAATATGTATATGAATGAGTACATCCATCCCCATAAGGCTTTAACATTCTATAATCTCTAGGAAATTTTAGTTTTTTTCTTTTAAGTTTCTTGATACCCCAGAAATATTTATGCTTTATCCACCAAAATTAAAATGAAGACTCCAAAGGATCTAATGTAAATGTATAATTAACATCATCTTTTCCTTTATTATTAAGTGCTGCAAAATGAGCAAAACACTCTCTTCAGGGAGTTTTCAGCTTTCATAGGAGATAGCACAAGGTCATGCATAACTGTAATGCAAAGCTGGATATAAGGATAAGAGTTCAGGGGATGAGGAAAAATTTCCTGATTGGAAAAGGAATATCAAATGGGTCTTGAAACATTAACAGAATTTTTTTACAGGTAAATAGGGATAACATTAAAAGTTACTGTTTACTGAGCATTTATTATATATTCAGTTTCATTTTTGTCAAAAACGTGTGTTATATATGGCATAGAGAGGCACAGCCATGGCACTTTATACTTGGGAAGAAGTTGGAAAGAATTTGAATTACAATGGATTTAAAAGACACTTGCTTTAAAACTTAAAAGTTGACGTAATGGAGCTTATTGGGGCACATCAACTGGGGAGCTTTCTATTTCAGCCACCACAGTAACTCTTCCTAGTATAAATACTAGTTGAGAATCATTTCTAACAAAAATTACATTGTTTCTCTGTAGGTAATCAATGATTTGAATAAAAACTTAACAGTGCATACATTGCCTTAGGGGGTGCTAAATTAATGTTCTAACATTAGAGTCATTATTAAAGAAATTCCTGTAACGGTATTTGGATCAGCAGTATTACCAATTGCAGACTGTATTCTACATCTTCTAGAATCAGCAATGTATTTATTTATGTGGTTTTTGTATAGGTGTTAGTGCATTTTACAAATATAGGATGGTTTGTTTAAAGTGGATTTTCCACAATACATTGTGACATTAAATGAGTGGTCTTAGAAAATTTATAAGTAGTCTGAATATTTACTGAAGAACATTTTTATAATAAAAAAGGGAGTAATATATTTCATGAGTTATTAAGAATTTGTCTTTTTAAGTCTTAAAAAGAGCAATTAGACAAAGCCTATTCGAATGATTATAATTGCAGTTTATTGAATTATATGAAAAAGAGCCCAAATTAGTTTAAACAAATAAGATCTGAATCTGTGGTATTGTGTGCCTAGTATTTTTTTCATTGAATGTCAGGGGTATATTAAAGTGCCTACATTTATGTTTCTCTACAAAAGATTGTTCTGACAGTAAGTTGAAGTCATTTTCACCATTTATTGCTGTCTAAAAATTTCCCTTGACTTCACATTTTGTTCTGAATGTCTTGGTTTCTTTCCTCCACCTACACAATATTGAAGGCAAGTGAAGCAAGAGTTGCAATATGAATTTGAGAACCCTGGCTTTTCTTTTTCCAAAACAAAATACACCTTTATTATAAGGTTGCTTTTTATTGCTACCAAAAAAAGGGCTTTTTGGCAAGTGTTCAATAAATGTGTGAATAACCTAATTGATTTAGTGGAATGAATAGGAAGCTTTGCTCTTTGTCTTTGTAGATACTTGGCGCGGTAAACACAGTGATAGACCAAGTGCTATATGGTCAAAGGTAAAAACAAAACCAAAAAACTCCGAAGCCCCTCCAAACTTACAGATCCAAATAGCAATTTCTTGTCTATGTCAGGGCCTTCAAAGAGAAAGAGCAATATGTTAATTAAATCTTATTTCTATTATGAAAAATAATCATGTTAACGCACATAAAACTCAGTGCTTTGACAAATGTTAATATGTTAAAATATTCATAGAGGAATTCAATCATTCAATCCTCTTTAAGAATTGTAAGTTGTATGAAATTCAAAGATATGTGTGCAAATTTAAACATACTATATAGTCTGCAATAAAACTCCAGTAAAGGCAGGAAGCATAATTAGGACAAACAATTAAAGATAACAGTAGAAGCAAATTAAGAATTTTTTAATAACTCATTACAGATGTCATATTAGTTCAACTCAGTCTGTAACTCTGGTTAAAAATGAAAAATTTTAGGAAAATTTTGAGGTTGTGTAAAAAAATATATATATATTCTGTAGTGGGAGAGGAAAAAAGAAAGAAGTGGTGGTGGCAATTAAAATGTATACGGTACTTTTTAAAAGTACATTTACAAATCTGATCGCTTAGTTTTAAAAGCATAGACCTGTATAGTGTATAACTTTATTTGCTTATAAGACCATTATATGGTTAAAATAGGAAATCTCAGAAGAATTCTAGGAGGAAAAGGTGTTTTCCCTAATTTTAATGACTCCTTTAAGATAAGAATATTTTTCATTTAATCTTTGTATCTATAACTCCTGGCACAGTACCTGATCCATAGTAGGCCCTTCATAAATGTTTACAGAACTAACCTTAACTTTAGAAATTTCAGGATAGACAGTGTTATTTTTTTGGCCTTGAAAACTGTACTCTCCCCCAACCCCCCAGCACACACACACACCTTTGTATGTCAGTTTTGATACAAATAGGTTTTCAGTTTTGAATGTGAAGAAAACTGATGTTTTTCATCTACCCAATCTTAGCTTGAACTGAAATTACTTAAAAGGGAACTCGATTTAACAGCATTCCTTCTTTTCAGGTATCTGGTGTACAGAATATAGATTCTAAACCATAGGGGTGGGAAGAATCTGGTTTTATCTGAGGTGACTGATGGGAAAAAAGTCAATAAACTAAGGTGGAGAACCAGTTTGAAAAAAGGATCTCTTCCTGTCTAGTGGTCATTCCTAACAAATGTAATTAGAGGGAAGCTAAATTCTGACTTTCAAATGTTAACTGAGGCAACAACCTAGATTTTCCAGGTTAGTTCCAATTTCAGGTACAAAATTACTTTGACAACAAGGAGAAGAACTATGGTTAGCAAAATTGCAGTTGTTGCAGTCAAGGTCTGGTTGGAAATAGAGTTTGAGAAAAACAGTTAAAGCAGCATTAAATGAATATACTTTTAACACGACGAAGTTCCAAAAGGCATCCACTTCCGATTCATCAGTGTTAAAAACCTGACTCACTTAACATTGTTTAAGAAACATTGCTGTGATGCTCATAATCTACTAAAGCATAGTCTCCAAACAAACTTATACAGAATCATACTCTGAAAAGTTTTCAAACCAACTCTTAATGGCTTGAAATTGGATGAGTTTTGTGCTTTTGTTCTCCCATGTTTTATTGTTATTGTTTAATAAATATCAGCAAAAGGGTTATGTAACAACCTGGGCTTTTGCAAGTTAATATGCTTTAAGAGAATGTTTTTTCTGGTCTTGGTAGCCTATCCACTATTGAAAAAATATAGTGTAAAGAGATTTTATCTATTGTCAAGATATAAAGAGGAATCAATAATTGTTGTCATACTTTTTTCTTTATGCTGAACTGACTTTTTTAAACTGAGGTTTTAGATTTTATTGTACAAATATTAAAAATCATAACGGATGAGTGATTTCTTTAGTTTCCTTCCAATCTACCCCAGCCAGCTTCTCATTCTTATAGGTAAACTCATCCTTGGTCAGGTTTGTCCTGGTTCTCAGTACCTAAAAATATGAAAACCATATCCAACATCAAACAGATTCCTTTTGATCAGTTTGGCCTGGCTAGTTTTAAAAAGTTTAATAAGCATCTTTCAGCTTTATATACAGCTTCGTACTTTATTTACATACTTGCCTTCCAGAAACATGTGTGCAACTGATCTCACTTAAAGAGAGAGCCACATTACTAATCTGTTCTTGATCCATCAACCTGAGAAAAAGGAAAGGTACAAATCCTCCCTGTGTGGCTTTCCCTCTGGGAGAAATTGACAATTAACGTACACAAATGCTGAGGGAGCCCACACCAACCTTCTGTATTCATCAATATAGATTTTCATAAATAAACAGTAAAAAATTGTGAGGAGAATCAGTAACTAGAAAAGGAGCCATGCTGCTTGTGTCCTTGTGGGCTTTGTATGGCTTACATCATCCATTTCATCTTAATGAATTGGCATATATTTCCCTCTTCAGATTAACTTCTCTTATATCAGTTTAATCTGTTTGGAAAGATAACTCTTTCTTCGAGATGACTTACCAAGAATCCCCAAAATGAATTTTATGTGTTTACTACAGCCTATATTTTGGGTCAGACTATCCCAACATTCTACCCAAATTTGGCAAAAACCCATTTTACCATAATGTAGTAATAAGCAGACTAAAAAATTTAATTTGACGTAATATGTTCTTTTTATCCTAGACATTGTGGCCAGACATCTTTTGGCCCTGGCTTGATTGATTGGTTGACTTTTGCTGTGTAGAATGGTAGACAGGATGTGTGTTTAGACTCAGATGTCAGCTTTTGCCACTTAGTTTCTAAATGACCTTGAGCAAATTATTTTGCCTGATTTCCTTATCTGTCATAAGACAGTTGTAAAGATTGAGTTTAACAAATGTAAAGTTCTTACCAGCTACATAGTAGGTAATACAAGTTTGTTTTCTTCCTTTTCTGAAAGCTTTATTTAAAGACTTTGGACTAACTCCAGAGTAAAGTTCAATCTCTACCCAGACTCTTAAGGCCCACTATATCAGGCACTTCTTTACCTTTCAGCTCTATCTCATTCAGTTATTAAACATTTATCAATGCTTGCTGATACAGTCACTGAGCTTACAGAAGGTTACATGGTCCCTGATTTCCAGGCTTACTGTTTATTGGTCTCCTAACCAAACCCTTCACTCCTGGGAACCTACCCTTTCCTGAGCACACAATACATTTTTTCCACTTGCCTTTTTTAATCTTGATGCATGTTGTTTCTCCCACCTGAAATGCCTTTTCCCCACTTATCAGAATCTAGACTGTCTCCCAAGGCCCAACTCAAATACCGGTCATTCTATAAAGCTTTCCCTGGGTCCTCTCCACCAAAGTGGTAACACTTTTCTTTGAAGTCTTACCTTATCTGTTGTCTTTTGTTTTAATGTGGTACCTGTCCTTTACTGATTTGGGTTGGACTGACTGATTTACACCTTTTTTTTCATAACTGTAAGTAAATGAGAGGTAGTATAGGGAATCATACCTTTTGCATTAGTTTGCATACTCCTATTGCTTCTGGCATTGTAGTGAATGCTCAATAATATGTTGGATTAGTAATTGCATTATTAGACTCTAGATGTGACTCTAGATGTGAAAGTAAGGAGACCACAGGCCTCAGTTTGAAAATTACTCAAACATCTAAGTTGATTAAAGTGCAAGGAAGCCCATAATTGCTGTTGTTAGTAGAAGAAATCATTAATAAGCATTTAATGGAATCTAGAATGTTGAGAGAAGGGTGGCTCTTCATAATCCTGTTGTGGAGAGATACCATCATCAGTTAATTTTCTAACTGTTTTCATCTATTCAGCCAAATAAGACTATAAGCTGTTTAATACTTTAAATATTTCAATAATACTTCCCTTTATAATAAACTGGTAAACGTTAAGTGTTTTCCTGAGTTGTGTGAGCCATTCTAGTAAATTATGGAGCATGAAGAGGTAGTCATGGGAACCCCCAATTTATAGCAGAATTAAGGGTTGCCTGGGATTTGCAGCTGGCATCTGAAATGGGGCCCTTCTGTAGGACTGAGTCCCTTAACTTGTGGGATCTGAGCTTACTCCAGGTGGATAGTGTCAGAATTGAACTGATTTCTTGGACACCCAGTTGGTGTCAGAGAATTGATGAGTTGGTTGGTGTTAGAGGAAACACCAGTCACTCACACTCGCTGAAGGTGATGTAAGATGTCAGCAAAACCAAACCAAAAAAAAAGCCAAAAAACCTGTGTCTGCAGTTAAAGGTAGATTGAAACAGAATGTGAAATTAGAAATTCCAAGCCTAATTGTGAATTTTGAGATTTCTGGTACAAAAAGCAGTTGGTTTGGGAAAGTCTTCAGCTCTGTTTGTGAAAACTTGTATATCTTGTAGAACGTTCAAATGATTGTTTCCCTCAGTTTCTATGGTTCAGGAAGTAGCAAGTTCAAGATCAGTATTTGAATTCCAGGTGCATGCTAGCATCCAGTGATCTTGAGTTTATGGCGGGTTTTTTTGTTTGTTTTTTTTTTAATGTGGTAATGCTTTCTTTCTCTCTGTTATTATAATAGCTTCATTGAGATGTAATTTATATACCATACAGTTTAACCAACGTAAAATGTATACTTCAGTGGTTTTTAGTATAGTCATGGAGTTGTGCAACCATCATCACAATCAATTTTGGAACATTTTCATCACCTGAAAAAGAAACCCCATAGCATTTAGCCATCACCCCTTCCCAACCCCCCCATCCCAGCCCTAGGCAACCACTAATCATACTTTTCTGTCTCTGGATTTGCCTACTCTGGACATTTCAAATAAATGGAATTGTAATATGTAATCCTTTGTGGTTGCCTTCTTTCACTTAGCATAATGTTTTCAAAGTTCATCCATGCTGTAGCATGCATTAGTATATTATTCCTTTTTATTGCCAAATAACGTTCAGTTGTATGGGTGTGCCACGTTTTATTTATCCATTCATCAGTTGATGGACATTTGGGTTGTTTCCACTTCTTGGCTATTAAGAATAATACTACTGTGAACATTCGTGCACAAGTCTTTGGACATATGTTTTCATTTCTCTTGAATATATACCTAGGAGTGGAATTCCTGGGTCATATGATAACCTTGTGTTTAATCTCTTGAGGAATTGCCAGACTGTTTTCCAAAGTGACTGCACTTTTTACTTTCCTACCAGCAGTGATTTTGATTTTGATTTTGATTTTGAATTTTCCACATCCTCGACAATATTTCTTTTATGGATGATAGCTGTCCTAGTGGGTGTGAAATGGTATCTCATTATGGTTTTGATTTACCTTTCCCTAATGGCTATTGATGTTGAGCATTTTTTTTTTCCTGTAGTCATTGGTCATTTGTATGTCTTTGGAGAAATCTTTTTCAGATTCCCTTACCAAATTTTAGTTGGATTATTTATATTTTTATTATTTAATTACAAGAGTTCTTTATATATCTGTACCTGGATATAGATATGTATACCATTCTGTGGGTTATCTAATGCAGTGCTTTTGATATCTAGATTTCTTTGGTTTGTTTAGGGAGACTTCCAGGTTAGCAAAGCCGACAAAGTGGGAGTGTGACCAGTTCTGGGAGGCATGACCCATCTGGTGAGCAAAAAGAAACAAATCTCCATGGTATGCACATTATCAAACTTTTATTTGTCTAATTTTCAGCTTTTTCTTTGTGGTATAAAGTAACAATACACAGCAAAAAATAGAGCTAAAGGTAAATACTTGGCCATCTCATGTGATTATACTATGGTACAAGGTATGAGTTACTTGTTAGCTGACTGCTCTGTTCTTAAGTGTTTGTGGTATTGCCTCCAAAACTAATGAAACAACCTAACAGAAGTCAAAAGATCTATTAGCTGGCTCCACTACTTAGTCCTATGACTTAATCAAATACCTTACCCTCTCTGGTTGTAGATTTCCCTCATCTATAAAATGAGGGAATTGAAAATTGAGTAAGCTGATAGGATATTCGTTAGGGTTCTTTCCAGCTTTAATATGTGGTTATATGATACAGTAATACCAGTGACGTTTTTCTTCTTCTTCTTCCTGCCCCTAAACAAGGAAGACATGCCTTGTTGAAAAATCTTAGGCCCCAAATACCTTTTCCTCAAAAGGATGAGAGTTAAATGCATTTGGCAAGTAAAAAACCGGGCACATGTAGATATTCAGTAAACGCTTATTGTGGAATAGCCAAGGCCATCTATGTGAATTTGCCTTATGGGTTAGAGGAACATGACATAGCTGTTACCGGTGAGGTGGAACTAAAGGATGAAATAATGTATAAGCCTGCTGTGGGTGTGGCTAGACGTAAAGGGACTAGGAGGAATGAGTCCTTGATTGCATCCTCAGAAGTATTCGGAGATCATTAGGGGAGAAGCAAGCTCTCAGAGAGGTCAGTTGTGTCCAAAGGTAAAATCAAAACCTAAACTACAACACATAAGAAAAACAGGACGTGAGAAAAGAAACATCTGAAAAAGGCATAGAAATTGTGAGGTAAGTACACTTTGTTTTGTTTAGTTTTCTTCTGGATTGATTTTTTTAAGTTTTCAGGGTACTGAAAGTTTTTTCTTGGTCTCTGAGCCCAACTGAGATAAGTGCCAGAAGTTCAGATATTGTAGGTGAAGACAAGGAAGTTTGACACCTGTATGCCAAGGCAGATATGGAAGAAGAGTGGGGGAAAGGTCATTGAGATTAAGGTCCATCTGCCAGAGTTTGGTAACTTTGATTCCTACCAGCCGACAAAGCTACTTAATGTTTTATTTTTGTATTTGACTGGCTTCCATGATGTTATTTAATCAGACATCATTGTAAATAAATCGCATGTGAAAAGAAAAAAGAAAAAGAAAAACAGGTAACTAGTCAATTCAAATTGGGAAAGAAAAGCTTAAAAATTTAATTCTAGCCCTTTTCCCTTATGAATATGGGTCTTTGTCCCATTTAAAAATTGCTCATCATACTCACTTAGTAAATAGGGAGGTTTTGTCCTTAATGTCTTCTTAGAGCTCTTTAAGAAAAATATATGCCTTCAGGAGATTATTTGATATAAACACAGAGCTTGAAATATGTAAGGAATTTTTATACTCTCAGTGCTCTATTTTTAATCATTAAGGTAAGTCATTATGATAGTATATGAGCTATTGATATATTGACTGCCTTAGGAGCTGAGCAGGAAATACACTCCCAAAATTAAGAGGTCAGTATATTGGTCTAAAGAATGGCAGGTCCTCAGGTTTTGTTGTGGAATCAAGTTTAAGGCATAGTCAATAACAACTACATTCTGTTTAGTATAAGTATTGGACCTGTCATGTCCGGCTTCTTGAGCAGTTTCATCAGCCTAGAAGCACATGACAGGGCAGGATCACCAAATAGCAAAATGTTAGAATATGCCCAGATCATTTTTACAAATAGGTTTCCTGAACTGAACATGTATCTACATTGGACAAAAGCAGACTACCTGAGCAGATTTACTTTACAGTAACCTAAGTGGGCCTGCTGCCAGCAGAATGAGCAAAAGAAACAGTATGCAGATTTACACAAGAATAGCTTCAGGGGATGTGACACAGTTATGGAATGCTGGGTAGCAACAGAAGTAGACTTGTAGCTATAAGCTAGAAGAGGGTTCATTTTGTGACAAGATATTATTAGACCTAGGGCTACCAAAAGTATTTTTGTGTAAGAGCATACGCCCCCTAGACTCAAGCTGAACAACACTTTAGTGGGTGAAGAGTATAGATGGTTTGCATATGCAGCTTATTAAACAGGTATGGAGCAGAATTTGCTCTTGTGACTTAATTTAGCATGCTTAAAAAAATCTTAAATGTAATTAAGCACAAAACAGGTTCACCTTTGGCTGTGTAGAGGAATATACAAGTTACATGTATAACCCTTCACCATAAGGAAACACATTTCTTAAGAAAAGGTACAGGGGGAAATCAATTTTCACTGCAAAGTAAAGGAGCTGTTGCAGTGGAGGATTGCTGGACTGAATGTCAATATTATGACATAGTATAAGTGTGTTTCATGTTTGGTAATTGCAATCATTGTTGCTTTTGTTGTGGTCATCCATGTACAATGCTTGGTGTCAGTCTATCTATCTCTTGTAAAAATAAAATACAGTGTGTGTGTGTGGAAAAAAAAAAAAAAAAAGAAAAGGTACAGGGGAATTTGGAGAAGCAGGCAGTAACTCCTCAAATGAAGCTTATGAGTAGGACGATCTAAAAGCAGCTGAAGTCAGTAAGTCAGGTGCCTTCAGTAGCTATTTGGTGAAACTTGTACAATCCCAACTCCCTCTGGGTACTGCTATCATTTCTCCATGTTTATGAACACCCAGTGAATCTATTTTAAAGTATAAAGCTGGAAATAGACAAGCATGGTCAATTAAAAATATGATTGAATGTTCACCTGTTCTTATGCCTGGGATCATGTGGTTTTTTATAACAAGGCCAAAAAAATCTGCTTCATTTGATAGTTCTAAAAGGGTACTCTTTCTTTACATATGAGTGGTATTGATTCTTCTGTTTTTTTTAAATGGAGTGTTTCTTAACAGATTGAGTATTATACTAAATCTGTTAAAATAGGCTATTATTCTTATCATGAAAACGTAATTCAGTATCTTAGTTATATTTCCGACATTTTTAGAGAGCATTTATGTAGTTCAGTCAGCCTTTTAAGAAATAGAATACTCCCTTTTGAGGTACCTTATTCCATAACTTGAAATTCAGCCAGTGTTAAAAATTGTTCCGTGCTTTCCTCTTACTTCCGTTTCTTCCCTTTTGGGACACAGACTTCCTTAGGGAGGAGGGAGGAGAAGTGAATTCTGAATTCAGCCAATAGAATCTAGAATTACATAGTGTTTACCTATTTTGCATAACACAGGCCCACCCACACATATTATGAAGGTGCTTAAGTGAAAACACTGAGCAGACTGCTATTCTGTGTGTGATTCCAAGGGTAATTGGAAGATGCTTTAGTACTATCTGGATTTTATCCTCTGGTGAGAAGGTTGTTTATCTAACTTGTGATAATAGCGATGGAATAAAGAGGTAGGTGTTCTGTGGCTTAATTTTAAGTGTCACATTGTCAGTGCTTCGGGTTAAAGGTAGGGTTGTTAAAGGAATGATTTGAATTATCAGATGGTTTTATTTAATTTTTTCACATTTTTTTCACATTCAGTTTTAGAAGTATGTTATGTATAAATTATATTTCCTTCCCTCTTAGAAAAAGGGTTGAATAAATCTCAGGCTCCAAGGATTTTGTGTTTTTAGGGAGGTTTATACTATTAATCTTAACCTCTTATTAGTCTTAAAGAAAGCATAAGACAAATAACTACAGGGCTTTATTGCCTTTTGACTGTTGGTCAGCAGAAAACTGAAAACTCTTCATTTGCAGTATTTTTCCAATCCAAGCCACAGTATTTAGTTTTTAACATGCTTTGGAACTCAGTGTTGTCCATTGTTTTCTTTTGAATTATTAAATTTGAGAATTACGTTGCTCTCTGAAGGAAATTGTTTGGTAGCCAGAATGATGGTGCTGTCATTGTACTTTGGTTAGCTGTTGACAGCTTATTCAGAATCTAGTTTTTTGACCATAAATCTCCTGAGGTCCTCTCAAAGAGATCTAGGCCTTTGAGATAACTACAGTTTACTATTTAAACATTTTTATAAGTTAGGGAAAATTTATAAAGAATTTTTGTAAATATTGAGTCTTGCTTTATAAGAATTTTAGGTTATGTCTCTACCTGAATGTTTTGTTGTTCTTCTCTGATGTGGTAGGAAGAGATTTAATAATTTTATATCTGATGATTGATTGAGGGGGGGGCGGCGAGTAAGGCTCTTTCTGCTAAAAGATGAACAGTTATAAGTTCCCAGCAGTGTTCTTTTCTGAAGCATTTTATTTTCATTAAAAGAAAAGATATAACTAAGGTTTTTTAAATTGAAAATTCATGAAAAAACAATGTTTGCTAGAATACTGACATGCTGCCCAGTAATGTGTGTTCATTTTTTATCAAATTTTCTAATCTATTCGTGAAGGGGAAGTATCACTCTCTTGTGTATGTATACAACAAGTCAGCAACCAGAAGAGTTGCAAATTAGGAGGAAAAATTGATCATAATAAGTTACCTAATCGGGGTATTTGTAATGTGATACTATAACAGTAATCAGAGTAGAAAGAGGAAATTTGTAGAAATATCCAAGCTATATGTATGTATTATTTTCCTAATAAAGAGTTAAATAGGAATACCATACTGAGTGATTTAAAATATTCACTCTGCTAAAAAATAGATGTTCTTAGCCTCCCACACACAATGTCTCTAAATTACTGCTATAAAAATTTATGGGGAAAACATTATGGTTTGGTCAGAGAAAGATCAGCTGCTGTTACTTTTGAGAACTTTTCATGAACCAAAGAAAAATTAAAACTCATAACATGAAACTCTTGTTCATTAGTGAGATTATAATAGTTGTCATCTTTTAACAATGACTTCTCTCTATGGGTAGCTGATTTTACTGTTAGAAAAAATATTGGAGATTCATTTGTAATTTGAATTTTCAACTACATTTCTCTTTTCCTACTCCTTTTTGATAGAGCTTATGGAATTGTGAAACTATAAAAGAGTTAAAGTTAACTTCCCTGTAAGAGCAAGAAATACATGTACTAAATCTTATCTGATTTAGATGTAGTTTTTTCCACTATTGAGAATCAATCATTTGTATAGCATTCAACCTTGAAACTAATTGCAGTGATCTTTGAGGCTTTTGAATATATTTCAGGGTGTGTTATTATTATGAGCAGTAGAAGATTAGAACTTGCTACATGGTATCAAAGTTACCTACAAAGAACTGATTATAAACATTTGTTTAGATACTGAGAAATTAAGATGCATCTCTGAGGAAATAATTAAATATTAAGTGATGAGGCAGCATCACCATAAATTAACAGTTATTATCAAGACCAACTTTGTATGCCTAACTAAATACATTTAACAAATACTTGATTTTTTTTTTTAACATGGCATTAGAACCTTGAAAATCACTGGTTTAACTTTCACAGTTTGAATAATTTTAAGAGACTCAAAATTCTATGACTTGGATATTTTGTGAGCGAATCAAGCAGATGACCCAACATACAAATCTCCGTGCAGCTTTGTTGTTCGCATTCAGTTCTGGTGACAAATCCTATGAGGTGTGGAAAATATTACCCCCATTTTTAAAATTTATTTATTTATTTTTGCTGTGTTGGGTCTTCGTTTCTGTGCAAGGGCTTTCTCCAGTTGCGGCAAGCGGGGGCGACTCCTCATCGCGGTGCACGGGCCTCCCACTATCGCGGCCTCCCCCACTGCGGAGCACAGGCTCCAGACGCACAGGCTCAGCAGTTGTGGCTCACGGGCCTAGTTGCTCCGCGGCACGTGGGATCCTCCCAGACCAGGGCTCGAACCCGTGTCCCCCGCACCGGCAGGCAGACTCCCAACCACTGCGCCACCAGGGAAGCCCCTACCCCCATTTTTTAGATGGAAGATTATGTGTTATAGGACTGGTTTGTAGGTTTGAGAATTCGTGAAGGACCATGGATATAGCCCTCATGACTGTCAAGGGCCAGAGTTCTCAGGGTTGGCCCTAGGCAGTCATAGCTTAGTCCTTCACAAGTCTCTCTTCTAGTTTGAAGAAAACAGTATCATAATGAAATAATTAGTGAATAATTCAGGAAAGTATTTGACTTTTTATTTCTTTAAAATAAAATTTTCAAAATTTTATTTTAAATGAAATCTGTCAAAATTACCCAGGGCTGATGCTTCCCAGCTCTTCTTTCTTCCAGCTCCCCTTTCTATTCCCTTTTATACACTCTTTAAGACCAGGATTAATGTGTGTAGGTGGCTAGAACTCAAATTCAAATACTGTTAGAGGTTTCAGTGTAGAGCATTAATTCAGAAGCTATGATATAATTCCATATACAAAGTGTTTTCTAATGATGCCACCTAGAGCATTCAATAGTAAATTGCCCTTATGTCGTAACTTTTTAAAAAAGAAAAACCTGTGAAGCATGATTCTGCCAAATTCAGATCAGTATGCATCACTTTTGTTCAGGTATCACTCAGTCCAGTGAGTGTCCACACTTTTTTTTTTTTTTTTTTTTAATTTTTATTTATTTATTTATTTATTTATTTATGGCTGTTTTGGGTCTTCGTTTCTGTGCGAGGGCTTTTCTCTAGTTGTGGCAAGTGGGGGCCACTCTTCATCGCGCTGCGCGGGCCTCTCACTATCGCGGCCTCTCTTGTTGTGGAGCACAGGCTCCAGACGTGCAGGCTCAGTAATTGTGGCTCACGGGCCTAGTTGCTCCGCGGCATGTGGGATCCTCCCAGACCAGGGCTCGAACCCGTGTCCCCTGCATTGGCAGGCAGATTCTCAACCACTGCGCCACCAGGGAAGCCCGAGTGTCCACACTTTTGTAGTAACAACTTTATTCACCAAAGAGGCTGTGGATGGGACAGTTACACATCAGAGAAAGGACATGAGACCAGACACTGTGACTTGACAGGGCCAGCATAAATGGAAATCTTGAACCTTTAGGTTGTGGGAGGGCTGAAAGGAAGCAGACTTTGAATCATGAATTCATTTTTTTAATTAAATTTTTTGTTTTTAAATTTTTATTAAATTTGGAGGGCTATTTTGTTTTCTATTTTTATTGTCTTTTTAAAAAATTTTTATTTTGAAATAATGTTAGCCTTACAGAAAAATTGGAAAAATAATGCAGTGAGTTTACATAATACCCTTTACTCAGCTTCCTCTAATGTTGACAATCTATATAACCAGGGTATATTTATCAAAACCAGGAAATTAACATTGGTACAATATTGTTCACTAAACTATAGGACGTATTCAAATGCCAGTTTTCCACTAATGTCCTTTTTCTGTTCCAGGATCCAATTCCTGATCCCATATCCCATGTAGTTGTTGCATCTCCTTAATCTCCAATCTGGGAGTTTCTTAGTCTTCCCTTGTTTTTCATGACCGTGGCACTTTGAGTACTGATAGTTATTTTGTAGACTGTCTGTCAATTTGCGTTCGTCTCATGTGTTCTCCTGATTAGATCTAGGTTATACATTTTTTGGCAACATAACCACCGAAGTGATGTGGCTTTAGTGCATCATAATCAGGGAATACATGCTATCAAAATGTTTTATTACAGATAACGTTAACCTTGATCAGTTAGTTAACATGGTGTCTCCCAGGTTTCTCCCACTGTGAAGTTACTGTTTTCTCCTTTATAATTAATAAGCATATTGGGGGAGGTACTTTGAGGCTATTGTTACTGCCTTTTTAAAATGCGTGTAATTTGGTCAGCGTTTTAATAAAAATAAGGACTAGAGAAAACCCAGATTATTCTAGAGTAATCTAACTGTCCAAAAATAATCATTGCACAATACTATTTGTGGAACATGGACTCCATATTCCATTTTTAATTTCATAGGTTGGTATAGATTTCAAGTGGTTGGGAAAAATCTATTTTATTCATTTTTTTCAAATTTAAATTTTATCCAAGGGACTTTTAAACTCAGCTTTAAAATTGAATTACTAAGAAAATTTAAATAGTCAATATTATAGAAGTTTATCTCATATTAGGACTATACCATTTATGTAAACTCTCACTCTTTAATACATTATAGTAGGAAAAGAGTTGGGGGCTTTTCTTGTTGTTTAGTTTCCCAATGTAGTTCTTTCCTCCCCACCCCCCATGAACTTTTCATTTTATTTTATTTTATTTTTTTTAAACATCTTTATTGAAGTATAATTGCTTTACAATGGTGTGTTAGTTTCTGCTTTAAAACAAAGTGGATCAGTTATACATATACATATGTTCCCATATCTCTTCCCTCTTGCATCTCCCTCCCTCCCACCCTCCCTATCCCACCCCTCTAGGTGGTCACAAAGCACCGAGCTGATCTCCCTGTGCTATGCAGCTGCTTCCCACTAGCTATCTATTTTACATTTGGTAGTGTATATATGTCCATGACACTCTCTCACCCTGTCACATCTCACCCCTCCCCATCCCCATATCCTCAAGTCCATTCTTTAGTAGGTCTGTGTCTTTATTCCCATCTTGCCACTAGGTTCTTCATGTCCTTTTTTTTTTTTTCCTTAGATTCCATATATATGTGTTAGCATACTGTATTTGTTTTTCTCTTTCTGACTTACTTCACTCTGTATGACAGACTCTAACTCCATCCACCTCATTACAAATACCTCCACTTCATTTCTTTTTATGGCTGAGTAATATTCCATTGTATATATGTGCCACATCTTCTTTAATTTTATTTATTTGGTTGCACTGTGTCTTAGTTGCAACAGGTGGGCTCCTTAGTTGCAGCTCGCCGGCTCCTTAGTTGTGGCATGCGAACTCTTAGTTGCGGCATGCTTGTAGGATCTAGTTCCCTGACCAGGGATTGAACCCAGTCCCTCTGCATTTGGAGCGTGGAGTCTTAACCACTGCTCTTTTTTTTTTTTTTTTTTTTTTTTTTTACTTTTCATTTTAAACTCAGTTGTTTCCACAGTTCCAGAGTACTAGCTAGAGTTTGAGTTGTAACCTTGGTTTTCTTATCTATTAAACAAGGAATATAATAGTTCCTACCTCATAAGGTTGTTCTGGCATTAAATCAGTTGATACACGTAAAGTATTTAGAACAGTGCTTGGCACGGAGACAGAACCCAGGAAGTGTTGGACACTATGAAAAAAGGGTAGCACAAGCATGAGTTGCCTGCCGGTGTTGGATGCTGACTTTAGAAAAACTATAGAATTTCCAACGAGTATACTTTTATCAGATGTTTTATGTTCCAAGTAGCTATCTAATCCCACTGAATTTGCTGCATTCTGCAGAATTTTCTTTGCGACTTTAGTGGTTAAATCTAGGGGAATTTCTAGTCTTGCTTTCTGAGAAGTATATTATCATTTTAGGAACTTTGGTAGTCTAAAAGAGTTGAATACAGGCCAAGCATGGGCAGAGACAGTAAAAATGTTTGAGTCCTTAGTTGTGTCTTTTAAAATACATTTTCTAGATGTGGGGAATTAAGTGATCATTTTGGAGTAGGGTGGCAAGGTTGTATTTAAACCCCCTTCCCCCAGTCAGGAATACTGCCCTGCACTTTTCTCTTGGCTGTCACTTTTCTGGGGGTGCATGAAGGCTTCTGTCCCTAGGCTATCTGGACTCTCTTCTAATACATGTTTTTTTCTTCCTGGTGGTGCCAGGAATTTATCTTAGTGTAATACCCTGCTTTTCCCCTTGGGTTCCTTTCTCCCCTCCTCATTTTTAAAATAAGCGTGCAAAGTCCACTATTTACTGATGTTTTTATTGTTGGTCACTACCAGGAAGCAGGGTTGACAAATACAGTGAGCACTGAGGAAGTGACAAAGTTTCAAATCTCAAAAAGCCCTAGTCATAATTGCATAGTTGTGACTAGTGTATGCTGGAGTATAACTTGTCTAGAGTTTATTATACTTTTTAATCTCTCTCCTAAATGGCCCCATAATAGGGTCTCTTACTCTTATTTAGGAGTCAGCCCCACCCAACCTTGTTTGGGGTGTGATTAGTGGTATCAAAAAACCTGGACTACTTAACTTGTAGGAGTGTCAGTCTTCCCATTTATCAAATGGGGATAAATGATTATACTTGGTATAGTTGTGATAGAAATTAAATGAGTTAATGTATGTTTAATTAATACACGGGTTTCAGCCAGCTCTGCCAAATATTACCTGTGTGGCCTTGAACCAGTCATTGGCCCTTCTGACTGACAACTTCTGTTCCCTATCTGGAAAATGGAGTTAATAAGACTTTCCTACCTAATTCACATGGCTATTGTGAAGGTCAAATAAAATAATCTTATGAGAAAGCACTTTGCTAATTAACATTCTGTGCAAGTACAAAATAGACCTTAATCTAAGTTTGATTCAGATTGATACGCCTTTTGATTTAAAAGCATTCCCCTATGCTTTCCAAAGCCTACTTCTAGTTTCTCTAGGTATGGGTCCCCTAGGTCAAGAAGATATTTCCTTATCTGGCCTCCACAGATTAGCCTTTCTCTAAATGTCAGGCTACCCAGCACTGGCCTTATAGCTACTTCTTTGGCCAGTCCCTTCAACCACTTGAGAGAGGTTGCTACAATACTAAAATATTTTAAATGCACAGAAATATTAATAATTAATCGCCATCAAGGTAAGATGATAGTTCTCCCATTCTCACTCCCAGCCACTCTTATCAAGTCTAATAAAATACTGAAACTGCAGCTTCAAAGCCATTGCCTTCACTATCACAAGGCTTAGTAATAACCTTTTAAGACATCAGTATGATTATGGTAGTAAGCAAATGTTTGTTAAATACCTTGATATGTGCCAAGCATTATACCAAAAGTATGGGAAATTTCTCTCTGAAAAAAATTGTTATCCCATTTGTTCTCAGTGGCTCTGAGGGTGAAGAAGGATGGGGAGGAAGTTAGGGGATGGAGTGTGGGAAGGTGAGACATTTTTGATATTACAACCAGGGGTGCTGCTGAACTTCTTAAAATGCACAGGCCAGCCCCCTGCCCCCGTGTCAAAATGTCAGTAGTGCCAAGGCTGAGAAACCCTAGTTTAGAGGAACAAATACTATCTGTGGGAAAGATGTTCGTTGCTTTCCCATCAGGATGAAAATACGTTATCCCTGTAGCTGATAGAATATCAGCATGTCATTTGGCCACCTTAAAGGGGGAGGCTGGGAGTTTGTCCAGGGGGTGCCCTGTATCCTGAGAAGGGGAACATGGCCTTAACTTCCTTCAGTGCTATATTCAGAAGCCAGAAGACACCGACAGAAAGTAAAGTAGTAATGTAACCTCATACTCCTACAGCTGACACCATTATTTCTCCTATTCCTCCTCTCCTTTTATGGAAAATGCTGCTTATTAATCCTGCTGATTGTGAAAGAAGGAAGGTGATTAATTTTTCACTCTTATCAAGCAGCTGCTATAAGTTTACCTCCCTCCAATCATCAGCTAAATTGGTTTCATAAAATGGCTCTACCACAAATATAAGAAAACAGTTCCTTCTGTTTGAGTCATCCTTTTGAAATCAACCACAGGAGAACTCTAGTGTAGATGGAAATCTGTTTCATCAGAGATAATATATGCAATCCACATTATATTTTTCACCATAAAGAAGCTTTGTAACATTTTCATGTTTTAAAACATTTTCCTTTTTTTCCCAGCACCTCTTATGCCTACTCACTTGCCCGCCAAAATAGGAGTGTTCAAAAGATTATGTAAACATCTTCCTAAGATCTGTTTTGTCCCTTGCTTAGTGTTTCTTTTGCTTCTTTTTATTTTTCAGGACAGGAATCTTGTACTTGTGTTTAGTATGTAGTAAGCAAGCAAAAAGGCTGTGTGCAATGTACAAAAAAAAAAGAAAAGAAAGTGTTATGTTGAGGGAGCAATTTGGACAAAGATTGGTTTCCCAGTTTTCCTTCTTAAGGTAAAACTGACAATTACGTATTATAGAGTCTTTCCTTTGCAAAGACTTGATAAGAAAACAATTGTATTTCACTGGCCTTTAAAGAACAAATGATTAGAATGTTGTATCAGTCAAATTAATGAGACTATTTCTAAGAAATATATTTTTTATGGCTAATTATTCGTGTTTTCCTTGCCCACACAAAAAACAACACTATTCCAGAATATATTTCTTTTAAAAATTTGTTTAACTTGGGAAGGTTCCTGCTGATGAGAACAGCATGCTTAGTTTTCAAGGATCAAGCAAAGCTTCAAAGTAATAGATATTATAGAAAACAGCCTTATTAATATCTTAGCAAGGTTTTCTTTATCATTTTTTTCGAGTCTCATGTAGAATTAATGGTGCTATTTCATATTCTTTGTGCTAGATCACCTTGGGATAGGACTGAATATATGGGGTCAGACCAACTAACTTAATTGAATACCAACAGGTGGGGCCTGTGATTGAGGCATTAGAATATAAATACTTTATGTACATACCCATTTCATGTTCTCAGGAGCATGACTTCAGGAATTGATTTTGAAGAATTCTGTATATTATTCAGATTTCAAAACACAGAGATTATATGAAGAGAGTGAATGCAAGAGCACTATCTAGCTGCTGGGCTTTAGGATTATACATAACCAGTACTACTAAAGTATTTTATTACAGATTTTAGATTATTAGATACAGAAATAGAAGCCAAGTTTGTGTTCCTGTGATTGAAATTTTGATATCACTGATAAAATACCCCAATTCAGACCTTCTAAGGGACCTAACCAGAGTAAGAATAATTGGGAATATGTTGTTTTTCTTGGCTCATTTGGCCAGCGGTTCTAGAAGGTATAGAATGGTGAGCATATGCCAGCCCTACTCTACTAATTCCTTGTCAAAGCTAAAATTTGTTCCTTTTGCTATAGAGGCAATAGGACTAAATCTATAGTGCCATGTGCACATTACTTGTAAATTCTTATGTTAGGACCAGATGGTCTCTTATATATTACCACCTCCAAAATTATCTTCATTTTACTTTAGTCCCTTCATCTTTAGAGTTGAGGAAACAGATTACTTTGTTCAAAGAGAGAGCTAGAACTGGAACATAGGCTAATACTTGCTAGCCATGCTTTAAACTAATATCAGCCAAATATGGACATTCATGTATCATTTTCAGATTTTTGCCATATATGTGTACTTACTAATCCTATTAATACTATTGAAATAGACTTCTTTAAGTTCTTTTTAAGGAAATGTTTTGCTACTATAAATGAAAACCCCCCACTTCCTAAAAATAGAAAGTAATTCTAAAAAGGAATCTGAATCAAGACAAAGCAGTGTTATTAAAACTTAATTTAAATTTTCAATTTAATTAATACTTGTTATTAAAATTTTAATTCTTGCTGTTCTCGGTCAGAAGTGTGTCAAAGCAGTGTTTTCATGTTTGACGGCAGTACCTTAATTGTCTAAGAAGACCACATTTTAAAACCTCTAGTTAAGCTTCTGCTTAGCTTTTTAAAATGGAATGCTTCTTTAGGGGAGAAAAGATATGGATACATATTCATAAAATAAAGTATGATACAGTGTAGATTAGATGGTCTTGTTATATGGAACTAAATTGTTTTTTAGTTAATTTTTCTTAAAACTTTTACATTTTTACATTGAAGGATTTAGTTAGCTTCACATCAGTTTCTTTTTCTAAATGGGGTATTTGATCAGTATAGTTTATTTTACTTAAATGAACATTTCTGCACAAACCTAATGTCTCATAATTATGGTGCTATACCTATATATCGATTTCTGTAAACTTTGAACAATTTAATATATTAAAATCTGGTCATCAAAAGCAAATTCATCTCGGGAGATGAGAAGATTTTATAGCATATTTGAAGGAAATGTTTTTCTTAAAATAGTTCTTTACGAATGTTTCATTTCTTTAATTTTGTAAGCAATTTTAAAATTTACCAACAAAAAAGTTAGTGTGTTTGTCTGGATTGCTGGTCTAAATGTGTATGTCAGTTACAAGCGAATAAAAGGGCATCAAAAAAGCTAAGCCTTGTTTTTTTACTTGTTCTTATTCATTGGGCTACAAATATTCTGTGTTGCCTTCTCTCCAGAAGTGTTGCTGTACAAGCATATTTTACTGTAATGTAGAAAAAGGCAAGTAGGCATTTTTCATTCATGAGTTGCCTATGAAACCAGTTAGTGGAAGGATAAAACCAAGAGACTTTCATGGGTTAGCTAGAAAAGTTTTCTTGTGAAACCTTCATAACAGGGCTATCAGGAAGACCAGGGGGAGAATAGATATAGGAAGTACCTGGTCCCATTAAACTTCTGATAAAATAGACATCGTAGTATTGTGGGGATTATTTATTGTAGTGATTCTTCTAGCTTATCAGAAGTGCTAGTCTTTTGTTTTTCATACATGTGTCAAATTTACATTTTTAATTAAACTTTTTATTTTGAGATAATTGTAGATTCACATGCAGTTGTTAAGAAATAATACAGAGAGAGAGAGAGATCCTTTGTACCCTTTACACAGTTCCCTCCAATGGTAATAGTTGCAAAACTATATAGTACACTATCACAGTCAGAATATTGACATTGATAAGGATACAGAACATTTCCATCACCACTGTGGTTCTTTACTGTTGCCTTTTTGTAGCCACGCCCACTTCCCTCCTACTCCCACCCCCTCCTTAACCTGTGGCAACCACTTACCTGTTTTCTGTTTCCATAATTTTGTCATTTCAAGAATGTTATATAAATGGAATCATACGTAACCTTTTGAGCTTAGATTTTTATACTCAGCATAATTCTCTAGAGAGTTGTCCATGTTGTTTCATGTACCAATAGTTTGTTCCTTTTTCTTGCTGAGTACTATTCCATAGTATGGGTGTACCACAGTTTAATCATCCACTCAGTAAAGAACATCCAATTGATGTTGATTCCAATTTTTGGCTATTACAAACAAAGCTGTTATAAACATTTATGTACGAGTTTTGTGTGGACATAAGTCTTGATTTCTTTGCGAGAAATGCCCAGGAGTACAATATATGTATTGCCCTAAATAATTGTCTTAAATATTTCCTTTACATACATTTGGAACTACATAGGACAGTGTTAAAATTTTTGCTTTGACCTTCAGACCTAATGCAGAAGATTCAAGAAAAGGAAAGCTTATTTACCCATATTTTTTTTTTTTTTTAATGAGGATCTTGAATCAGATGCGTATGTTTGATTGATTGATTGATTGATTGATTTTGGCTGTGTTGGGTCTTCGTTTCTGTGCGAGGGCTTTCTCCAGTTGTGGCAAGCGGGGGCCACTCTTCATCGCGATGCGCGGGCCTCTCACCGTCGCGGCCTCTCTCGTTGCGGAGCACAGGCTCCAGACGCGCAGGCTCAGCAGTTGTGGCTCACGGGCCCAGCCGCTCTGTGGCATGTGGGATCTTCCCAGGCCAGGGCTCGAACCCGTGTCCCCTGCATCAGCAGGCAGACTCTCAACCACTGCGCCTCCTGGGAAGCCCTTTACCCATATTTTTACTACCATGTTCTTTCTTCTTTTCTGATGTTCCAAGTTTTTTTTCTTATCTTCTGTCTAGAGAATTCCCTCTAGCCATTCTATTAGAGTAGATCTGCTGGTGACAAATTCTCTTAATTTCCCCTCATCTGAGAATGTCTTGATTTCCCCTCCATTTTTGTTGGGTGTAGGAATCTGGTTGATAGTTATTTTCTTTCAGCACTTGAAAAGGGCCACTTTCTTCTGGCTTCTATAGTTTCTGGTGAAAAATTAATTGTCATTCTAATTGTTTTTTCCCCATAGGTAAGGTGTAGTTTTTCTCTGACTGCTTTTAAGAAAATTTCTTTGCCTTTAGTTTTCAAAAGTTTAATTCTGATGTGTCTTGGCATAGATTTCTTTAGTTTTATCCTGTGTGGGGTTTGTTCAGCTTCCTGAATCTGTGGTTTTGTTTCTCTTTTCAGATTTGGTGAGTTTCAGTCATTATTTCTTTGAGTACTTTTTCAGCTCCACTCTTTCTCCTTTCATTCTGGACTCTGGTGATACAAATATTAGATCTTTTGCTGTAGCCCCACAGGTCCATGAGGCTCTGTTTTTTTTGTTGTTGTTTTTTGTTTTCCAGTCTATTTTTCTCTCTGTTGGTCACACTGGGTACTTTCTGTCTTCCAGTTCACTGATCCTTTACTACATTCCTTCCATTCTGGGTTGAGCCCATCCAGTGAGCTTTATATACCTTCTGTTTCTTTGCAGAGACTTTATATTTTTTTGTTTGTTTGTTTGTCTATCCCAAACTTGTTTGTAATTGATTACTGAAGCATTTTTATCATGACTGGTTTAAAATCTTTGTTAGATAATTCTCACATCTATGTCATCTAAGTTTTGGCATCTGTTGATTATCTTTTTGCATTGTTTTAATTCTGTCTAGTTCTTGATATAATAAGTGGGTTTTTTTTGAAACCTGGACATTTTTGTATTAAGTTCTGACACTGGATATTATCCAGACCTTCTGTTTTCACTGGCTTTTCCTCACATTGCTCTGTCAGGGGAAGAGGGGGAGCCTCTTTGTTACTGCCAGGTGGACATGGAAGTCCAGGTTCCCTCCTCAGCCTCCATTGACACCTGAGGGAAGGAGATCCTGCCTAGTCCAGGATGGAAGTCCAGCTCTAGACCACTCCCCGTGGTCTCCACTGACACCACTAGGGAAGAGGAGGGGGCATGTTACTAGCCAACAGGGTGGAAGTGCTGGCTTTCTACTTGACCTGCTCTGACACTACCTGTGGCAGGGGCAGGGCCAGGGGAGGTCAGGCCGCCTCATTATGGCCTCATGAGGTAGAAGTCTGGGCTCCCCACTCAGGCCTTGCTGGTGAGGGTGGTGGTAGGGTCACAGTGTTTCCTGTGGTGTTGGCTGCAGTAGAGCAGTTATTGTCAAAAGTTTTCTGTCTTGCTAAGGCTGCCATTTTCTTGTTCCTTTGATTAAAGAGGCCAGACATTTGTCAGGTGTTTGTTTGTTTTTCTGTCTGCCAGTTGGCATTTCCAGGTTGCTAGATTCTTCAGCTCCAAGTGTGGGATTATATTAGGCAAAAAGAAAACCCAAAGAACTCACCACTGTTCCGCCTTCTCTCTACTTTTCAGAGTCGTCTTATGTATTATATATAATGTCCAGGGTTTTTAGTTATAATTACCAGAAATAGTAGGGAAAATAATGTCTACTTCATCTTCCTGGAACCAGAAGTTGCTAAATTTACATTTTTAACGTATTTAAACGGTTATATCAAATATATAACCATTATTGGGGAAAATGTCACATACTTTATATATTATGTGATACTTTGCATAATATTGTGCTCACAAGGACTGCTAGAAAAGAACATCTTTATTTAAACTGAAATTCATTGTTCAAATTATTAATGAAAACTTTTCCCCTCTAGGAAATAATGCAAAAGGTGTCCCAAGGCTCCTGATCAGTGAACAGAGATTTGAGAAAAACAGCCAAGCTCATGTTTTCTCCTGATCAAGAAAATCATCCATCCAAAGCACCAGTAAAATACGGTGAACTCATTGTCTTAGGGTAAGGTTTCTCCATCTGATGAGCATATAATTGAATGATATATGGTAACTTGAACATCTAGGTTAAAAGTACCTTTTTTAGAATTTATATCCTACCGATTTCCAAAGAGTATTTAGAGCTATAGAATAGTATTACCAAATCAAGAAACTCTTTTAATTCTCATTTTATTATCATCTTTTATAAGTACTCAAATGCTACATAAACTCTGCCTCACCCTCACCCCTAGAAAGGACAAACCTTAAAGATGAAGTAAAAGTGGTATTTGTCTAAAGTCACATAGCCAGTCCATTTGTCTTTCCTGTCCCTTCTTTTAGAAAATTTGCCTCAGCTACTTTACCAAAAATCCCCTCTCTGCTTAGGTCATTTCGTGTGGGTTAGTATTTATTTATTCCTTTCCCCTCTGAGGTAGCCAGGACCTTGCTACTTGTTTACTTCAAAAGTAATCTCATCCATTCAACTGACACAGATACAATCTGTGATTGAGGAATAGATGATTCCATTATTTCAGTTTATTCAATCTAAACTTGCCACAGCTGTCAAAATGGAGACACAATGTTAGTCTGTTTACTAGAGATCTCAGAAACTAGAAATTGTGAAATTTACTTTCCCCCTACTGTTTCTCTCCTGCTTAAAAAGCAGCTCTAGACATTACAACATGTTTTAGAATCAGTTTGGTGCAAATTCTTCTTTAAGTGAGAATATGTCTATTGTTTCAGATAAGAAAGTAAGAAAAACTGGGGAGATAATATGGCATTACTAAGCTTGAGTGGAAGCCAGGAATCCTGGATTCCAGTGCTTATTCCAACACTGCTAGCTGTATGGCCTTAGGCAAGTCAGTTAACCATTCTGGGCCTTAGTTTCCTCTTCTGTAAAATGACAGGTAGACAAGATCATCTAAGGCCCTTTGAGATAAAAAAGCAGGTTTTTTCTCAAAAACAATTTAAAAGATTGTAAACAATATAGTAACTACAATATTACAATTTCAAATCACATAGATTTTGATGTATTAGTGACAAACAGCTTTTAACCACCAAAAACTATTCAGAGTTAAATTCTTCAGGAAATTTGAGTCATTTGAAGACTTAGAATTTAAAATTTAGTATATGGTTTAAACTGGGTCTTTTAGCCCAGCAGTTTCTCAGTTAATCTTATCAGTAGTAGTTGTCTCTGTACCTGGCACTTGGTATCTTAAAATGCAAATAATGCTTCTTCTCAACCCTCTAGAAGGAGAAGTCAAGCTACATAAGGTTGTCAGTTTCATGCTGTTGCTTTTTAAAAAAGAGCTCTGAGCTGCAGGAACACAGTGTGGGAATAGAGAGCATATGTCCAGAAGAGGAACAAGGCAAGCTCTGGGTGGACAGTAGTGAGGGGCAGTGAGGAGCCCACAGTGGGTGGGCTGGGGCCAGCACAGCCTAGAACAGCAGACTTCATGCATTAGCTGCCAGACGCCACTCTGAACTTCCAGCAGGGGTTTTCTCCAGTAGAGTCAGAGTGTGTGACATTTTATAAAGGTTCAGTGTAATTTCTGTATCTGACAGTCTTTGAGTAAACTCCCTTCCCTTCCTCGTCAGACACTAACGTAGGCCATTTTACAAGTACATTCTCCTCCACCCCGAAAACTGTCCCCATTCCTTGCCTCATTTTCCCCCGGATTAACCAACTGTAAATAAGAAACCATCAAACCAAAGATTTTTGTCGGGCGGTGAGAAGATAGTACATGAAGAGAGGTGATTATTAAGCTACCGTTCATGCCGCAACGGTGCAGTAAAGAATGAAAAAAGAATGACAAACACCTGGATTCCAATTCTAGCTTTGCCGGTGTCACTTGTGTGACCTTCAGGAAATAACTTAATTCCTCTGCGCCTCTGAGGAGCTTAATTCCTCTGAGGGATAACTTAATTCCTAACCTGTAACAGTGGCTAGTTGGGTGCCAGCCTCGCAGTTTTTATGAGAATGGATTAAGTGAGGTGATGTGTGGAACAGAGCCCACTAGTGCCTAGTACATAGTAAACACCCAGATGTTTTGAACTTTTTTCCTATTAGTTCAGTCCTTGCTTCCTTGGCTTAGCTTTAGGGCATAATATATGCTATCATGGAGAAATGGTCATAAGGTCTGAACAACAAAAGTATGTTTAACTACCACTTCGTTACACTCAGTCAGGCAGGTTTTGCTGACATCATGTGAATGTGAGTGTGTATATGCAAGTAGCTGAGACTTAAATCTAAAAATTCCTTATTTCAGAAGTTCAGCTATTAATAAAATGTTTGGTTCATAGTTAAAGGAGATTATATTGTACTTTTAAAGGTTGTATTAGCACATGCAAACTCACCTTTTTAAAAAAAAGAATGCGTCACATGAAGATCATATATGCCATTAATCAGCTCTTGATTATCTTGAATAAAAGAGGGAAGGAAAATATGGATAATTCACAGCTGTGTGTAATCCAAAAGGTGCTTCTCTGTGACTTCGAATGTCACCAGAAAGAATCTCATTTTGTTTCACACTCAGGCAGCTGGTCTGAGGATCAGCAATTGCTAGAAGTTAATTCCAGACATGTATAATCTGCTAATACATAATGAATTGGGGATTGATCCTCTAAGATGAAGTGTAAAACATTTGTTTTAGAATTGTGTGGTTCTTACATGAGATCCCCTAAACTTTTTTCTCCTCCATCAGGTATAATGGGTCTCTCCCAAACGGCGATAGAGGAAGGAGGAAAAGTAGGTTTGCTTTGTTTAAAAGACCTAAGGCAAATGGGGTGAAGCCCAGCACTGTGCATATTGCTTGTACTCCTCAGGCTGCAAAGGTAAAAAATAAAATAAAATAAAAATAAAAACTAAATAAATTAACTTGGAGAAATTGAAAGACTTGTACTTGCTGTTTATATTCTCTAGCATTCCCTTCACATTCTGTACCAGAAGTTTCCTTTTGTTTGGGTGGGAGAAGACGCTTTGGAGATAGGATATCTGAAGAACTGCCATCTGGAAGAGCATAGGACTTTTTTTTTTTTATGACAAACTGGCATCAGAGGGTGGAAATTAGAAGGGAATAATTCCTTTTTCTTATTAAAAAGGTGGGGTGGGGTGGGGCCAGGGCTTTATGTAGTATTTGGAATTGTGAAACTCCCTTGAGAAGTAGGGCGTCCTGCTATTACCAGAGAGACCCCGCCTGGGCTGGGCAGGGAATGTGGTTCATAATATTTGTATTCAGGTACTAGAAGCATGTTTGGATGGGGTGATTTTTTTAACTAAAGATCCTATGGATGCTCTTGTTTTTATTTATTTTTTGTTTTATGATCGTCATGGCTTTTAGCATACTGCCTTGAACACAGTAGACCTCAATAACTATTAAATTGAATCAAAGCTATGAAAGCAAATACCCAATTGTGTCTATAATATAACTTCTCAATCTCCTGGACTATTTAATGCTTCTCACCCCCTTTTTATTTCCCAACCAAGATCTCAAGAAGCTGGGCCACCATTTCAGGACCCTTGGGCTTTTCCTAGACAATAAGGGGGAATTTCAGATCTTTACATTTCCTGTGAATTCCTCTACTTCCAATTTTATAACAGACTGAATTTGATACTGTGGTGAGTGAATAAAAATTACAAAGAGTTCTTTGACTTCTGGAAGTATCTATATCTTTAGCTAAGCAGCCCCAGAATGTACATTAATATTACACCATCTGAGGTATATTTTTGTAGGTTTAATAAAAGAGAGAGAAATTGGCATACAGTGCCTTGCTCTAGGTCACAGCTCTGGTCCCTGAAGTCAGTTGGATTTTTGGCTTTGTTTCATATCCAGTGTGGTGTCTAAACAGGAGTTCTCATGCCTTGAGTAGTCTTCCTCTTTTACTGTTCGAGAACCAGTGAATGTAGAAAAGGGACAGTTTCTTTTAGGTGTTTCTTTCTGCTCCTTTGCAGAGAAGGGATGTACTGATAAATAATAAGCAGGTAGTGGAGTGGAAGGCTTATTGATCCAATCTGAGGAGCTTCTTTCCAGTATTTCCCCACAGAAGTGCTCTTGACATTTTGGGTGTGCCAATTCTTCTCTATACAGGACTGTCCTACGTGTTGTAGGATATTTAATATTCTTGGTCCTCAGCCACTAAATGCCACTTTAAGCCCTCAAATCATTGTGACGGCCAAAACTTGCACCTACGTATTTCCAAATGCCCCTTACACAGCTAATATTACCTCTGGTTGAGACCCACTATCAGAAATCTTTCTGATCCTTACTTCTATAATTTCCTATTCTGTACTTTTCTTCATATTTTTACTGTCATGCTCCTAATGTTTTCATTGTTGGCTCCTTTTCATCTTTACTAGGCAACAAGAATCTTAGGGGTCAAAAATTGACATTTTCCTCTTTCAGTTTTGGAGGGATGTGGTAATGAGGTCGTGAAGAAAACTAATTGTTTAGTCTGGCAGTCATCTGGGATGAGTGGTTAAACCCTGCCTTCCAGTCCAGTGAGAACTTGACATAGTTCTTATTCTCAATCTAAGAGTAGGTCTAATAGTTTAAAAAACAAACAAACAAACAACAGAAAAAAACCAGGGCCTGACAATCTCAAAGTACACAAAACCTGTGTTTTTAAATCCCTTTAGCCATTAAGAATTAACTTCCAAAATACTGAGCAATTCTTTCATTGAAAAATCAGTTGCTTAATGCTGAGTTAAAATAATTATAGGTTTTTAAACCTTTAAAACCATTTTGTAATGTTTATGAAGACATAATGTGTAGTAAAACATGTTAAGCACGTGCATGGGAGTGACCTACACTGCACTCTTGAGATTCAGTACCTCCACAGAGAGAGGGGAGTAGGGAAGGACATGTAAGCAGCCTTCATTATATCTGCAGTTTAATTTCTTTTAAAAAATCAGAAGCAAAAAATGGCATTAGTAAGAATGATAAAGCTGGGTAGTTAGTACCCAGGTGTTTATTTATTCTCTTTGTATATTTGAAAATTTCATGATCTTAATTATCTTAAAACTGTGGTTTTAAGGCTTTATCTATTACAGATTAGCTACAAATTGAAACCAAGTAAAATTTTATAATGCCAAAGTTCTAATTAAGAAAGTTTTTTCATTTAGCCTCTTTGCTGCCTATAATCATTCTTCTATGTCTTTCTGTTTTCCTTCTATGCAACCTGTTTCCACTTCCTTTGTGCAGGTTTTTCCCCCTCTGCTATTATCGTCAACTCATATACATAGAAAACGCCTGAAAACAAAACTGAAACGTTCTTTTTAGCAATGTTTTTAGTTTGGCATAAGTCAGAAGTACAGTCATAAGCATTGTATCCATTTCCTTTGGTATGCTTAATCATTCTATGAATTTTTCTGTATCTAGCCCAGCATATGGCAAATATTTGTCATCTACAGAGTCACAGAATGGCTAGGAAAACCAATTATCTCTGCTTATTTGTTAACTTTAAACCTCTTTGAGTTACTTTAAAAATAAGACTCCTCTTATCTTGCAAGATTTTGTATTTTCTCCTTATCAGAGCACTACTGAGTACTGCTTTCAGTTTCTACCTGGGATTTGGTTTCGATTACCTTATAATTTAAAATACTTATAATGGAGACTCAGATTGTATAATGTTTTTATACAGTGAACTTATGTTCTTACTCTATAATTGCTTCAGTGTACAGACATACCTCAGATATATTTGGGGTTCAGTTCTAGACCACCACAATAAAGCAAATCACAACAAATTTTTTTGGTTTCCCAGTGCATATAAAAGTTATGTTTACACTATGCTGTATTCTACTAAGTGTGCAATAATAGCATTATGTCTAAAAAAATAATGTATATACGTTAATTTAAAAATACTTTATTGCTAAAAAATGCTAACCGTCATCTGACAGTGCAGAGTTGGCACAAACCTTCAGTTTGTAAAAAAAAAAAAAAAAAACGCAATATCCGTGAAGCATAATAAAATGAGGTCTGCCTGGATTCTTCCGCATCCCACTTAACCTAAGAAACCACTGTCACAGCCGAGGTTACGGAAGAGTTATTAATCTCTACCCTAAATTTCAGGGGGAAAATATGTTACACACATAATAAATAGATGACCTTTTTTTTTTTAATGAAAAGATTATCTATTTTGATTGACCTACCTGCTAATTTTTGCTATTGATCTTTCCTTCCTTAGGCAATAAGCAACAAGGACCAGCATAGCATATCATACACCTTGTCTCGGGCCCAGACAGTGGTGGTTGAATATACTCATGACAGCAACACTGATATGTTTCAGGTATTGTAACATCTCCATTTTTTTTTTTTTAAGTTAAAAACCTGTTGTAAGTGACTTTTGCTGTGGTCTGATTAAGATTTGTCATATTTTAGTGCATTTCATTAAAATATATATTGATTTCTAAACCATATATAGAAGTCCATGTAGCATGGTTAAAAGATGGGCTCTGAAATCAGAATTCCTGGTAAACATTACTTAGTTACTCTCTGCCTCCGTTTCCTCCTATAAAGTGCAGATAATAGAACTTCCCTCAGGCGACTATTAGGAGGCTTAAATGTGTTAGTACCTATAAAGTCCTCAGAACTGTGCCAGGTACCTGGTAAACACTTAGCTATTAATATTAGTAGCTATAATAATTATTAGCTATTATTATCTAAAAAAAGGAACCAAGAGAGATTTTGTACACATTTATGATTTTTTTTTTTGCTATTACTTGTCACCTTCCTCTCTAGGCAACTGAAACTACAGGCAGTTTCTAACTGTTCACATCATATATGTGGAGTCAAACTTGCTTCTCAGCACATATTTGGTCAAAGCTATTGGCGATAACAGTTTTTATTTCTCTCATTCTTTGTACCAATCCAGTGCTGATGGTTTTATAAATTGATAGATGATGGAAAAGCTAAACCCAAAGACGTAAGCAAAATTCATGATATCTTCTCCCTTAATATTGGGTTTTGTAAGGCCTTGCGCTTTTTTGAAACAAATGGGACATAAAGTACCTAATAATGTTGTTCTTATACTTGTAGTCCCAATGACTTTTCAGTTTTTCTTTATTTTACAAGAATTAAATGAAGATGAATAAGGCCTGGAGGTGTCTTTGCTGTAGTCAGTAACAAAGTATTTCTTAAAGTCACTCTCCCCCACATCCTTTTAATGGAATGCTGAATTTTTTAGAACAGTAGAAATATTTTTAGTTCCAAAGGTCTGAGACCGTTTTCTTTGGATATCATATTCTTAAAAATAAAGGGACATCCAATGTTACATTTTTTAACCAACAAATTTCCCCCTAACACTATCCAAACTAAATAAAAACTTTGTACTTGGTGGCAGGATAAAAACACTGAAGAATTTTATCTAAAAGTATGCTGATATAAGGAATTCTTAAAGCTCAACTATGCAAAGAATGACTTAAGAGTCGTCATCTTTGTAAAGGGTCAATATTTTTTCTTAGTAACGGTATTCTTTAATTTTTTATGATACTACTTTATAACAAAGACATTAATGAACTGATTTCTAAATGTTTACTTTAAAACTCTGTGACATTTGTCACTTTTGTCATCTCTTCCACTGATTTCCTTTTTTCTTTTCAACATTCATCTTCCAAAATGAAATTAATTTATACTTGCTAGACCTTTGAAGATGTTTAATTCACTGACACCTCACCCAGCAGAACTTAGTTCTAAGAACCTTGTCTCTCTGAAATATGGCCAAGAACGAGGAAGAAAACAAAAAGGACACCTAGGCATATAAGATAAATGCCACAAAGTCCATGCACTTTTCCCTGCTCCCTGGAGAATCCCTTAGGCCATCACTAGGAACCTTTTGAAATACTGTTCTTTGAAGTTTGGTTATTTTGATTTCTCAACCCATGGCAGAATTAGAGTAACTAGTTAGAGGAGGGGTATGCTGCTAGAGGCAAATATGCCCAACAGCAATAGATGGTAGCTGACAACCTGACGGAAGAGACACAAGAATCCTGTGAATTATACATAAGACCTCAAAGCACGGCTTTGTAAACCTTTAACATAAGGATCAGCGTTCCTTTACACCTTTATAGCACCTGAAGACATCAGTGCAGTTCAGCTTAATATAAATGGTATTCGTAGTGTAATGTCCTGGAGTCATCATAAAAGATTTACTTTTATGTTCATTATACTCTGTTAAGGAAACTAGAGTAATACATGGTAGACATATTTCTGTCCAAAGGGGTTAAAATTAAAATCTGCAGCCACCTAGAAATCTCAGCCATCCTAAACTCTTCATTCCCTGAGGGTTTCATATATTCTGGGTTGTAAGTTCCTACTAAATTTTATTGCTCTAAGTGATTACTACATCAGAGGAAATGTGACAGATTGGTTTTCAAGGGTATAGATGCCCCAGAGTTAAGTATGATAAGTTTGAGCATTAGAAATTTCAGAGGCTTAATGATTTCACCTTACTGTTTGTGCCTTTCTTGAGTGGATTTTCCACTGTGTTCCTTTGAATAGGTTTATAGATATTTGTTTTTCCCTTAGATTGGTCGGTCGACTGAAAGTCCCATTGACTTTGTAGTAACTGACACAGTTCCTGGAAGTCAAAGTAATTCTGATACACAGTCAGTGCAAAGCACCATATCAAGATTTGCCTGTAGAATCATATGTGAACGGAATCCCCCCTTTACAGCACGGATTTATGCTGCAGGATTTGACTCATCAAAAAACATCTTTCTTGGGGTAAAAAGCTTTTTTCCTAAATGTTGCATTTTATAACCACTTCTATTTCCCAATTACAAATAAACAGAAGCTCACTATTTTTCCTACTAGGAGAAGGCTGCCAAATGGAAGACATCAGATGGACAGATGGATGGCTTGACCACCAATGGCGTTCTTGTTATGCATCCACGCAATGGGTTCACAGAAGACTCCAAGCCTGGAATATGGAGAGAAATATCAGTGTGTGGAAATGTATTCAGCCTGCGTGAAACCAGATCAGCTCAGCAGCGAGGGAAAATGGTAAGTACTGGATGTAGCTTCTTATTTAACAACAGTAAACGCATAGGGTGAGTTGGACTGAGTGCATTACATATTCCCAAAAACTATTAAATCTTTTGCTGACGCAGAGTACCAAGTATGGCTATCAAGTGCTGACTACCAAATACTATACCAGGAGGATAATATCTTAATGTTTCAATTAGAACACTCTAAAAATTTATTCTTCTTTTATATTATGTTAATATATTTTAAAACCTAAGCTTTCCCAATTTAAACAGCACTCTGTGTATTTTCTACTTGTATCTGTATATCTTTGACCAGCATATTTACCAAATTGGAAATATTAAAATTACTGATCAGCCAGATGTTTTAATCATAAATTGTCTTTACTATAAAGCTGAAAAGAGGTAAGTTACTGCTCAATATTTTATCCTTGATTTTCAAACCCATCTTTTTCATGACTGCCATTCGAGTTTCTTAAATAAACAACCAGAGGAAATCTTGATTCTTGAGTAAGGAGCACGTAAGACTGAAACTCTTAGGTAAAAATCCAAAACTCAGTGGTGAATGTGTTTTTTTGATTCTTGTTTCCTCTAGGTGGAAATTGAAACCAATCAGTTACAAGATGGCTCATTAATTGACCTCTGTGGTGCAACATTGCTGTGGCGTACTGCAGAAGGCCTTTCCCACACTCCTACCGTGAAGCATTTAGAAGCTTTAAGACAGGAAATCAATGCAGCACGACCTCAGTGCCCTGTAGGGTTCAACACACTAGCATTTCCTAGTATGAAGAGGAAAGATGTTGTTGATGAAAAGCAACCATGGGTGTATCTGAACTGCGGCCATGTGCATGGCTATCATAACTGGGGAAACAAAGAAGAACGTGATGGAAAAGATCGTGAATGTCCTATGTGTAGGTCTGTTGGTCCCTATGTCCCTCTGTGGCTTGGATGTGAAGCTGGATTTTATGTGGACGCCGGCCCTCCAACCCATGCGTTTAGCCCGTGTGGGCATGTGTGTTCAGAAAAGACAACTGCCTACTGGTCCCAGATCCCGCTTCCACATGGTACTCATACTTTTCATGCAGCCTGTCCCTTTTGTGCACATCAGTTGGCTGGTGAACAAGGCTACATCAGACTTATTTTCCAAGGACCTCTAGACTAACAGACCGTTGTCCTCCAGGACTACATTATACATTTATAAGCTAAGTGATTTGGGTTTTCCAACCTGTTGTCCACATCACAGTTTTTCTGCTCTGGTCATTTGCATTAAGATGAGTAATTTTTTTAAACATTTATAATAAATAGTAGCAATTTCTGAGCAAAAATCTGGGAAACTCAAGCAAAGGAATTTCCAAAAGTACCAGACTTCTGAATTCTGAGTTTTGAAAATATATTTTGAGGAGAAAAAGACATAGTCTAATTTGATGCCTTCATTTTAGTGTTTTGAATCACCCATCCTCAGTGTTGAAAAATTGTTTTGTATAACTGAGGATACTGTTGGTTCAAACTATGTTAGTTTACAGTTTGTTGCAAACATTGTAAAATACAGCAACATGTATATTAACTTTTTTTCTATTTATCTTTATTATAGAAAATACCTTAGAATGTTCTTGGTAGAGTAGCATGGTAACGATGGTCTCACACTCTTGGTGTGAATGGTAGTTTAGCAAGCATAGCTCAAGGATTTGCAAAGTTAGGAAGAAGGACAAGAGAGCCTCTCTCCCCACCCCCATCTAAATATGAAATTTGGTAAATTAGAATACTTTGTAAAAACAAATTCATATTAATTACCATTATGTAAGAGGTGTTTGTTTTTAACCACATTGAAGATAATCAGGAAAGATTTTTTTTCCTCAATGTTTCTCCCATGTGTAGTACTATAACAAAAACTTAATGCTAAGAAACATTTCACATGCTCCTTTGAATATGCAATTTAATCTAGATTATCTATTTTTCTCCCATGATAACTAATCTGTTTTTAGTATCAGCAACATTTGGCAAGTTTATTTTTTAGATATAAACTGTGGTTCATCTGTTCACTGTTTCTAGAAAAAAAATCATTCCCATGAGAAAAAGCATAAATAACAAGAAAGGAGAGTGATTTGATTTGCTTTTAGAAAAAGAAATGCTTAATTAACTATCCTGTATTTGGACTTATTCAGGTAAGAAATTTAGAGAGATATAAAGGGTTGAATGACAACAGTGCTCTTTTTTTTTTAATCTAGCAGACCAGCCTTAACTGTGGGCTTGAATCCTAAAAGGACAGTTGCCACAGTGTGACTCAAGGAAATGCTTGGTTGGCAAATGAGCACCAGTGACAGCCAAATGGAGGGACATACTTGCATGGTCAGTTTATTCTCTAATTCCAGTAAGTTCTTTGCTTTCAGAAGCAAGAAAACATTTCTTCTCCCCTCCCCCCACCCCCCCTTTTTTTTTTTTAACACACCACAAGGAAAGTATAGACAGTTGCACTACATCAAACCCTTTGTGACACTTGTAGAAATCAGTACACTTTTAGATTAGACAGAATCATTTTTTTAATCTTTTGTTTTCCTTTAGTTCGAAAAATTGTATTATACTTAATTGACTCTAGCAAAATTTTGTATGTGGTAGCACAGCTTTAATTTATCCTATTACAGTGCTGTTCTGAATTTTCTTTTGGTTTTTAAAAAACAAAACCTGTTGCTTAGAAGCCATGAACTATTTTACTTTACTTCAACTTGTCAAAATTTCCTTGTTTTAAAAAATCATTTGGGTTCACTCAGGAAATGCATGTCAGGAAACTTTGTATTATAAGTTGACTAGTTGTGATGTATCAGTAACTGCTGTTACTCCTTTTTCAAAGAAATATAATTGATTTTGAAGTTTTCTAGATTGTCACATGCTTTGTGACTAATGCAAGGAAATCAAGTCCTGTGTTGTATTTGTTCTAGTCATTTCTATTCAGGCTATATATTGTAGCTGATTTTTATTTGCAATTAATTTATTCAAACTGAGTAAATACTTTTCAAAATAGATATTTGAATTTGCCTTTGTGAGTTCATTTTTGCATAACTGAGAATGGGAAACCAGAAGTGAAAACTTGTGGACAAATCTAGTCCACACTCCAAAAATATTCACTTGAAATAGATGAGGAGTTTGCATTTAATGTAACACTTTAAATCTCTGGTTCTCTTGGGAAAGCATCTCTTACTTATCAATAGAGGAACTTCTTTAGTGGTTGAATAATTGAGGCCTTTTTCTAAGTTAAGCCCTGCTGGAGAGATGGCTTGTAGCAAGTTGCGTACTAGACCGTTTAATAGTGCCTCAGTGATCATAAAAGGTTCATGTTCTTCCCGAGGTGCCTGAATTTCCTCCTACCAACTAAGAAAAATCTGGTTCACTTTCTATCAAATTTAAGTTTTGAAAACTCAGGTAATTTAAATCTTTAGTCATACTTTTTCTGTTCAAGCATTTTAATTATTAACTCTTTCATTTTGCCAATGCCTAACGGAATACTTTTACTTATTCAGTTGTATTAAGGGAATGTCAGTATTCTGGCCAAAGAGAAGAAGTTGTATTTAGGTCTCCTAAATGCACTCTCAAGAAAGACAATCTTTATGGCTCAATTCTTTTATCAAAGTGATCTTAATATCTAAATGTTCCTTACATTGTACAGTGAATTAAATTTCTCTTCATCTAAAATGTTAGGGTCATGAAGCAAGACAGGGTAGATATCTAGAAAGAGCAGTCTTTCATCATGTTATCTTCTCGAAGCTGTGATTGCTTACTTTCATGATATAAAAATCTTCTAGTATGTGTGAAACAGGATAGGAATAAATAATCATGTAAATATATAATTACATCTAACATGAGTACTCCCACTCCACTCTTCCTTCAGAAGAGTGCCCCAAGAACCATGTGTGATGCATGACCTTCTGACACATAGACTGAGTGAGGGCACCAGTGAAAGTCCATCCATTATTTCTTTAACTTTATAAAAAAAATATAATTCCAACATGTTGACCCCTCATCCCAGGCGATCATCTTATGCTATCCCACTTTAGAGACCACTGGCTGAAAGATCTGTGATCCATTCTTTGGTTTTTGTGTTCTAAGCATTAACCATGTAGCAAATCAGATCACCAAAATACTACATAACTGAACTGTATTACTCTATCTCCCACTCCCGCTTTCAGAATTACTCCTATATAAGTATACTCTAAGGCCATGCCCTCAGAATTTTACCCACACATTCTTACAGCGGATATTTGAATATCCACTGTGCAACAAGCCCTGTTCTAACACTGGGTGATGTAGCAGGAAAAAACAAAACAAAACAAAACCCTGCCTTCATGGGGTTTACATTCTAGTGGGGAAGATGGAAATAAACATGAAAATTAAAAGACATAGTATGGTAGTGAGCAGTGCTGAGGGACAAATAAAGCAGAAAAGGGAGATACAGAACGTCGATACAGAGCGTCATGTGTGATGTGTGTGGGTGTGCGGAGTGTTTCAAGTATTAAATAGAGCAACAGAAAGCCCCGCTGGGAAGGTGGTATTTGAGTAAAGATCTGAAGGGAGTGGCTACTTAGGAGAAGAGCATTTAGGCAGAGGGAACACCAATTGCAAGGGTCCTGACGCTTGGAACATTTCTGTAACAGCCAAGAGGCCAGTGTGGCCATGTGGTGTGAAGGGAGAGGAGGAGCAGGTCAGGTCAAAGAGGTAAAGAGACAGAGAAGAAGTGGGGCATGGGGGTGGAACTAGATCTCAGAGAGCCTCCTGAGATTTTTGACTTATTGTGAATGAGGGGGGGGCCATAGGAGGATTTTGATCAAGGGAATGACGTGCTCAGACTTCGATTTTAATAAGATCCAAATAGACTGAAGTGGAGCAGGGAGACCAGTTAGGAGACTGTTGCAGTAATCCTGGGGGAAAATGATGGCGACTTAGGTCAAAGCGTGGGGGCAGTGGAGCTGGTTTGAAAAGTAACCAGAATCTGGGTAGGCTTTGAAAGCAGAGTTGATGATATTTGCGGCAGATCAGATACGGAGTGTGAAAGAACGAAGAGGAGTCAAGGACAACTTGGTTATTAGCCTGAATAACTAACTAGAAGGATCGAATTGTCATTTAGTGAAGTAGAGAACAGTTTGTGGGGGAGGGTGTACTGACTGTGGAACTTAGCTTTGGACATTAGATTTTGAGACTCCTCTTAGACGAGGTATTTACCGAAAACTGTCTCTGCTTCTTTCTTTTCTTTGACTACTGTCAAAGTTCTTAATTATTATCATCAGTGTTCCCCATGTATCCTATGCTAGCTTAGAAACAAAAAAGTATTCCTCCTGATTAAGGGCCAGCTTCCTTTCATTGAATTAGAGAGTCAGGATACTTCTCATGTTTCTCCCTTTGCTTTGGCTGCCCTCTGAGGAAATGAAGTTCTGTTTTCAACTACAGTAACTTCCTTTAGCCAACTTGTTCTGATACAGTTTTTCTCCCATCTCGCTCATATACACCTTTTTCCTTAGCTCTTGCTTTCTTTTAAAAAAAATTCTCAGTTTTATTGAAGCTTAATATTTTGTTGCTTCAAATCCTTTCTGGCAGTGGCAGAGCACAGTTGTGTTTGTTTTAATTTTAATATTTAAATGTTAACGGAAAACAACTCTTGAACCTATTTTATAAGTCCAGATTTTAATATCCAGCTTCCCTTAAGGAAATATGCCTGTCTTTGATAATATTGTCAGCAGAAAATGCAGTAAAGAAGATCAAAAGAGTTCTTCTAGTAATCATTGTAAAATATCATGTCCAAACATTCTGTTACATGATATGATGGGAATGCTGGTTTGTTTAGACTGACATTAGATTGTAAACCCAGCTATGTATGCTAAACTACAGCATAAAAATTCCTCACAGCTAACATTTGAGCGTTTGCTATGTGCCAAGCACTGTTCTAAATGCATCATTCTAAGTATATTACTGATTTTATTTAAAATTCAAAACAACCCTTTGAGAGAGGAACTATTATCTCCATTTTATTTTTTTTTTAATTTTTATTGGAGTATAGTTGATTTACAATGCTGTGTTAGTTTCTGCTGTACAGCAAAGTGAATCAGGTAAATATATATATATGTATATATGTGTGTGTGTGTGTGTGTGTGTATATATATATATATATATGTATCTCCACTCTTTTTTTAGCTTCTTTCCCCATATAGGTCATTACAGAGTATTGAGTAGAGTTCCCTGTGCTCTATAGTAGGTACTTATTAGTTATCTGTTTTGTATATAGTAGTGTGTATATGTCAATCCCAATATCCCAGTTTGTCCCTCTCCCACCTTACCCCCTGGTAAGCATAAGTTTGTTTTCTATATCTGTATGTCTCCATTTACAATAGAAACCAGACACAGCAGTGTCTAGTAACTTGCCCAAGGTTCACATGGCTCATCACTAGAGGAGTCAAAATTTGAACCTCGGAAGTCTTGCTCCATACCTGTGTACACAGGTGCTACATTTTACTGTCCACCCCCCTCCAATGGAATTTGAAGTCTTTTTTTAAATCAATTTTAAACAATTTTTCAAAAATGATTTAAGGTGGCTTATAAAAATTATAATGAATGTTAAACATCAATAGTAAAAATTTTTGGAAGAAGTAAAAGAATTTGGTATTATAACAAAGTAAGAATCAGCATTGGCATGAGTACACAAGTAGATTTAATGAAGGCCTGTAAACTTGCTAAAGGCGAGTCACAAATAGATTTAGTGCAAAGGTGTTTAGTAGGTTATTCAATAAGGGGAACGTGATCAGTTACAAGATCCAGGCAGCTGCCTGGAAGGTAGCAACAAATCCACTGCTACAGAAACTTGTACTCATTTCTGGTCCTGCAAGCAGAGAAATTCACATTCAGGAAGCAGTGCCATTCCTTCATATAAGTAGATTCATGCAGTATTTGTCTTCCTGTGACTCGCTTATTTCATTTAGCATAATGTCTTGAAGATTCATCCATGTTGTTGCGTATTGCAGAATTTCCTTCTTTTTTAAGGCTGAATAGTATTCCAGACTATATGTGTATGTGTGTGTGTTTATTTATTTACTTTATATCCATTTATCTGTCAGACATATAGGTTGTTCCACTTCTTGACTCTTGTGAATAGTGCTGCAGTGAACAGGGAGTGCCAATATCTCTTCAAGATTCTGATTTCAATTCTTTTGGTTAAATACCCAGAAATGGGATCACTGGATCATATGGTAGTTTTGCTTTCCATAGAGGCTGCACCATTTTACATTGCCACCAACAGTGGGCAAAGGTTCCAGTTTCTCCAGCTCCTCGCCAATACTGTCATCTTTTGTTTTTGATAATAGCAACCTGACAGGTGTGAAGTGATATCTTCTTGTGGTTTTGATTTGCATTTCCCTGATGATTAGTGGCATTGAGCATTTTTTCCTATACTTGTTGGCCATCTGTATGTCGTCTTTAGAGAAATGGCTATTCAAGTGCTTAGTCCATTTTTTAATCAGGTTATTAGTTTATTTTACTATTGAGTTGTAAGAGTTTCTTATATACATGGTTTGCAAATATTTTCTCCTATTCCATAGGTTGCTTTTCCATTCTTTTGTTTCCTTTGCTGTGTAGAAGCTTCTTAGTGTGTCCCACTTGTGTATTTTTGTTTTTGTTGCCTGTGCTTTTGGTGTCATATCTGCTGCTTCCCCATTTTAATGATGGAACACATTGAAAGAATTCTTCCCCAGGTTGATAAAGGGCTGTCGTGGTGCCTGGCACATGTAGATGCTCAAAAACTATTTCTTATATAATTATAGAAAATTGTTAGAACTCTGAACTGTTAAGCTATCCAAACAGTCTGAGTAGAAGCATTAACAAAAACAGTCAAAAGAATGAAGGTTACAGAAGCTGTTTATTTAATCAGAAAATGTGTTTTCATTGGTCGAAAAGACAAAAATGGAAAAGGTGGAGGTATGGCAAAAGTGACAATTACTAGAAGGTTGACAGGGCAACAAGGAGAAAACCCATGGGTGGTGTCAGAAGAGAACAAAAAGGATTATCCTGGAGAAGAGAGAAGAAATATCAATTATAGCCCAAAAGTATGTCATCCAGAAATTCAAGTTTTTGAGCCTTTTATTGGTTGGGGAAGACACAGAAGACAGCCAAGATTGAAAGGGAAAGTTAAGATCTACCCACCTTAGAATTTCCTAAAGTTTTACTATATCATATTACTGTATAACTATTAATAAAAATATAGAATATAAACTAGAAGGGATCTTGGCAATTAAGTTACAGGTGAGAAACCAAGGCCTTGTTAGGTAGTAGCTACCGATTGATAAATCCGGTACTAGAACCTCGGTCTCCTGTGTCCCCTAACACTCTTGATTATCATGAACTTGAGTCACCAAGATTCAGTTCAATGGCCATGTTTTGTTTGTTGAAGCAGAGATAAGTACATGCACTTTAATCGTTTTTATTTTTAAATTCAAAGTGTCAGCAGAGTTAAAACATCAACTCTCATTGTCATATAAACAATGGCTCCCAAACGTAGGGGATGGTCTGTTTCAGAATTCTTTTCATTAAAAGGTTATCTAGTTTGGAAATGAAAGATAAGAGTAAAAGAAAATCAAGAGTTGTTCAGTAGTGTCACTGAGAGCCATTTGGCCTCTACGTGAATCATTCAGCCAACAAGAGCGCTCACTCACTGACAGGGCACTTATTTTACTTTTCTATTTATTGTGAAGTTAGCACAGTTGTTTTGCATACCGCGCCTCTGCAGGAATGCAACACATTCAGATACCCTTCACTTTCAGTAGGCGTCTTTTTCAGTTGACCTTTGGAAAATAAGTTATTTGAAGTGGTGATTGTAATGTCTCATTAAAATGTTAAAATTACTGTATTGTCAAGCAACTCAGAATTTTTCTTGGTCCACAATGTAATTGAATAATAATAGCAACCTAAATCCTAAGTACCCATAAAGTTGTCTAAATCTTGAATCTTGAGGGGCAGATCTTTAGGTGGAGAGAGAGGAGTTAAATTGGGCTAGGTGTACAGACACAAGAAAAGGAACTTCCACAAGAAAGGCTGTCAGAGACCTGTAGGTGGTAGGAGCTCCCAAAGAAGGGATTGGCTCTGGTGACAGCTGAGAGGGGTAATGGGAGGAATTCCCTACTGTGGGTCTTGGTAACATGTTAGGATCCCTAAGGCAGTTACTTCCAAAGTTGAGTTTGCACAGGGATTGGGGTCGGGAAGTTAGAGAACTTGTGGCCCCCAACAGAGAAAGCATAGTAATTATCCTAATGTCCAGGTGTGGAAATTATGGGCAGGAATCATTACATCCAGAGACAGGCAGTTTCTTGGATTCCCCCTTCACCACCACTGCCTCTCTCTCAAGCAATTTCTCTCTCTCCTTCCCCTCCCTCCCCACACCCCAAACACCTGCTCCCAATTTTGGAATAAGTATAGCTCCTCATGATGACTTTTTGAAAGAAACAGTGTTCACTTGAGTGTGTAAATTCTGACAAGTTTGTTAGTGTAATTTCTATATTAGTCACACTGAATGAATGCAAATGTTAGTTGTATTTTTGATTGATTTTTTTCAGAGCACTCAACGGTGGCAAGAAGCCCTGAGTCAGGTGTACTATGCACAGTTGGTATTTAGTTGTAGAGGTAACGTAATATAACTATGACGTGATACTTGTGAGGTGATGAAATGAAAGTCAAAGATACTACTCTTGGGATGTGGCCTTTCGCAGAGAAGCACTAAAAGAACGTTTACTGCTTTGGTACGTGTTACAGGATTTTTAAAGTTTGAAAGTTAACAATCAAGAGTTTGTTTGAAGATGCTTTTATGGTTTCATTATTCTACTGACTTCAAATATGGCCATATTTATTTACCGAAGTGTTTTAATTCCTTTTTAAATACAAAAGAGCCATTGAAAATATCTGGGTGGAATTTCACAAAAACAAGGAATTCTTCAGACAAGGCACGAGTCCAAGCCTTAATCCAGCCTGGCCTCGGATACCAGTCCTCAGATGTTCCATTATCAGAGTCGGTAACAAAGGGCAGTTATTCATTGTAAATAAACTAGAGCCTAAGTGAGTGAGGAGAGTGAGAAAATATCAAGCTATACAGTCCCTTTGGAGAGGATCTAATTATACTAAAGCCAGCATTTCCTGTAATTTTGTAACATACTTTTATGTTTAACTCCTTGGCTCTATCTGTGGTCATGAATCTTATTACCTGATATCTATCTGTGGTCATGAATCTTGTTACCTGATATCCTATGGGAAGAGAAAATCCAACCCTTTGACATCAGTTAATTAATACTCGTTCTACCTCATCTTAGTTCCTAAGGACTTTGGTGCTGGTCCTATGTGTGGAACTAGACTTGTAAGAGCAGATGGTCCCAGACTAATACATTTATGGTCTCTTCAGTTGGGGAGCTCAGTAGCTTCTTTGATATACAACAAAGTCAGAAAGAATTTTAAATGAATTATAAAGCTATCTTCAGTCTAAGGACCTTCTTAATCATTTAGTGGCTAAAGGAAAGGATATTCCAAATTATTCATAGCCAAAACATCCCTGAAAGGGTATAGTTTGGGGGACAGTTCAGAGCAGTGACCCAACATGTCAAATTCCCTAACAACAAATTCCAAGGAACTTGTCTCTATGAGCCTGTGTTGGAATTTAATTATATGTTGACCTGTGACACCAGTTTGAACATCTTTTTGATCTGCGAATATGCTTGGTTGTAATGGGAATTCAAATAGAAAGTCGATCTTAACCTTTTGATGCTTTCCTTCATTATGAATTACACCTGCTTACCAGTGACATATTCTACAAAATGGGAGAGACATGAGTGAAAGAATTGATATAACATGTAGTAGTTTAAATTTTTAGCCTGAGAATATTACATTAATTTAACTTTTGTCATGTTCATTGCTCGTTATGGCTGACACTTTGAGCTACCAACTAACCTTCTGGGTTCCCAAATACCCCTGGTCTGATTTGTAAGTACACTTATAACCATAAGACCCAGCATTCACTAGAGAAGATTTACACACAACAGGAAGCTCACATCTCATTGAGTTGAGAACATTTCCAGAAAATCTGTTTTGTGGCTTTCTTTTTTTTTTAAGTTTCTCTTTTATGTGGAAAGGTGATAGAAGTCTTTATTTATTTGGAGAACTTGGTATAAGTAAACAAAATGGAATCTTATGCAGTGACAACTTCATCTTCCTGATTGGCAAGAACGCACTGACTTTAAGACCCTCTTTCATTTGCTTCCATTTGCTTCCGTTTTCATGGTTCATTTCCAGCCAACACAGCATTTCTGAAATGCCAGCATTTGCTTTGTGTTTTCTGGCATTGTATCTAAGCAAACTAAACTTAGATGGGTGCCAACAAGGTAATGCCATGCTTTTGTGAAATTCCAGAAGATCAGTTCTTTAAATGAAATTGGAGATAGTGGAGTTGGTTTGCTGTTTGATCCAAAATTTGATCTCCTTTCTGGACCAATTGTTTTCTCATGGAGAAAAACTATTCTATGACCAGCAAACAGGAACCAGGGGCTAATATATACTGGAATGAATGGATAAGAAAGAGTAAGTAGTGCAATGCATCATGATCAATGTGATTAGAAAAGTAGCTCAGAGCAAAATTCTTTTTGGTATCTTAAATGAGTGATGTGATTTGGACCTGTATGTCTGGGACAGAAACTATTTATCTGATTTCATTCTGCTGCTTTTTTTTTTTTTTAATTTATTTTTGGCTGTGTTAGGTCTTCGTTTCTGTGCGAGGGCTTTCTCTAGTTGCGGCGAGCGGGGGCCACTCTTCATCACGGTGCGCGGGCCTCTCACTGTCACGGCCTCTCTTGTTGCGGAGCACAAGCTCCAGACGCTCAGGCTCAGTAGCTGTGGCTCACGGGCCTAGTTGCTCCGCGGCATGTGGGATCCTCCCGGACCAGGGCTCGAACCTGTGTCCCCTGCATTGGCAGGCAGATTCTCAACCACTGCGCCACCAAGGAAGCCCTCATTCTGCTTCTTAAAAGCTACAGGGCCTTTGGCAGTAGAGTACAGGCTGCCCTCTTGAAGGGAAGTCTGTGCAAGAGAATAAAATACTTGCAGGAGACAAAGTTCGATCCTTCATAAAACTTGAAGAGAGTGTGAAAAATAAGAGGATGTCTTGTATAGAGTCAGCCTTCAGTTAAATATTCATTGAATATTTGAGCAGAACTGGACCCTTCATCCTTCATGAAGGATGATGAGTTATTTTTAATTTTCTAGCAACCTTGAGATCACAAGATAGGAGAGAAGAACTTCATTCTTGAGTGGAGAGGAAAGTAATGAGAATCTTTGCTGACAGTTGTGATATACCTTTCTCTCCTTGTTCTGTGGGAGTCATGGGGAAACCTCAAAGAAGAAAGCCTGTTGACAACTTAAATTGGAAAGCAAGAGCTGATTTTAATTGGTCTTTTTCTCCACATGAACATCACAATTTACAGTGCTCTATTAAATTCAGTGGGTTTTTGTTTTTCAACATTAAATAAGATGTCTAGAGAGGGATTCTTTCATTTCCCCCACCCTGAGAGCAGTTGTTTCATTGAATACCTTCTAATTACCTGACTAGTCAGACGTGTTTATCCACTGGGAAGGGAAGCATGTATTGAATACCTACTTTGGGTTCATTTAGTCAACAAAAATATATTGAGCATCTAGTAAGTGAGAGGCACTGAAACTATAAAGAATAAAACAGACATGGTCCCTACCCTCACAATGCTGAAAATCTAGTCAAAGGGAACGAGTAAGTAAGCAATTACAATATGTGTAAGTGCTATGACAGAAATAAAGATCGTTTAAGGGCACATAGGAGGGGCACTAAACCAGACTTGGGAGGTCAGAGAAGCCTGACTTGAAGGAAGAGGACAGGGGAAGGTGGCAGTGGAGGCAGTGGGAAGAGGATTCCTAGCGAGGGATGAGCTTGTGCAGAGGCTCAGCACCAGTAGAGAGCAGTGCATATTTGAGGAGCTGAAACTGAATGTGGCTAAGTGGAAAGTACAAAAAAGGGGAGGAAAAGATACAGGAGGGAGACACATCAGACAGGGCTTTTGTAAGAAAAGCCAAGGTGTCCTTGAGCTCTATCCTGATAGCCATAGGGAGACGGGGAATGACGAGATCAGATCTGCACTTTTGAAAGATCACTCTCTCTGACTGCTGTGGAGAACAGGTATGCAAGACTGGATGCAGAGAGACAAAAAGTTGCAGAATAGCCCAAGTGAGAGATGATTGGGAACTGCATACAGGAAGTAGCGGTGGGAATGGAGAGAGGCAGATGGATCTTAAACATTTAATGTATTTAAAAGTAGACTTGGCAGGACTTTATGACTGACCAGATGAAAGAGGAGCCATAACTCTGGCTTGGGCAACTTGATAGATGGTAGTTCATTCTCTGTGTGGTATAACAGAAGAGCAGGTTTATAGGGAAGGGAGGAGGATGAATATAGCTTGAGATCACTATAAACTATCCATGATGCTGTTCTGTTGGCAGTTGAATGTATGATTCTGAAACCCAAAATAAGATCCACCTTGGAGATACGGATTTGGAGAGTATCAGCCTGAGGTCCTATGAGTAAGACCTCCCAGGAAGCTGTGACCCAACCAGATGGAACATTAACATTAAGGGGTAGGGTGGAAGAAGAGACACCCATAGCAAAGACTGAGAAAGAGATGTCAGAGGGAAAAAGACAGAAAACCAGAAGAGATCGATGACGTGGAAGTCAAGAGAAGAGAACCCATTAAGGAGGGCTGGTCTACAGTGTCAAATTACTGAGGAGCAAAGTAAGTCAAGGGTTGAGCAATATTCTTTGGATTTAGCTACAAGGAAGGTGTCTGTGACCTTGACAACTGCATTTTCAAGGAGTGAGAAAAGTAGAAGCCAAGCTTCAGAGGTTTGAGGATGATGAAGTGGAGACCTGGAAAAGTCAAATAGTTTGATTATGGAGGGGAGGAGATGGAGAGGGAGAAGCAAAGGAGAGAAGGGAGGGAAGGGAGTAAATAGGGAATAGAGGAGAGGCAAGAAGGAGAGAGGAGGAGAAGGGAGAAAACTGGACAGAGATGCAAGGTTGAAGGAAAGATTTTTGTGTGTTTGCAGATTAGAGCTACTTAAGGATGTTTAAAGGCTGAAAGGAAGGAGCCTTTGGAGGAGGGGAGGAAGATAATGGATAGAGCATAGGATGGAGGAGATTGGATCCATAGCACATGGGAAGAATTAGCCTGAGACAAGGTAATTTCATTGTAACTGGAGGAAAGGGAAAAAAAACAATGGTGTGGATATAAGCAATGTTGGAGGTGGGCAACTGAGGGGGGAAGTTCTTATCTAATGGTTTCTTGTATCGTCCCTCTGAAATAAGCAGAGAGGGAAATAGGAGAAGAAAGAATGAAAATTTGAGGAGCATGAAGGAGGTTTGAAGTGGCTACGGGAGAGAATTGGAGACACTGCTGGGCAGCACTGAGGACCCAGGTGATGGTGGAGAATATACCACATATTGGCAGTGATCTGCTTAGTCATGTGATTTGACTGACCATCAGCATTTGAACCCCCAGTATTGATGTGGGGAGGCAGTTAGATTGGTCCAATATTGTTACATAGTTATGTTTGGTTGCAAGTGACAGAAAAAAAAAAAAAAACATGAAAGAAGTCGATTGCCCTCTTACATAAAAATCCAGGCAGACTAATAAGGCTAGAATAGAGCACCAGTGTGTCAGGAATCAAAATTCTTTTGAGTGCCTTACTTTGCCATCAGGGTTTGGCTTCCATGTCATGGTCTAACATGGTTACTCCAGCTCCATCCATTTTGTTTGCATTTTGGTCAGCAGGAAAAAGGCAGGACCAGCAGAAGGGCATATGCCACTTCTACCTAAATCCATTGACCATAGCTTGGTCCTTTGACATATCTAGCTTCAAGGAGGCTGAAAATTTTAGTCTTTATTATGGATGGCCATGTGACCAGTTACATTTTAAATTTAAAAATTTGAGCCCAGACCTTGGGAGATACTAAGAATCACTGCCACAAGAGGGTTTACCTGGGTAGGTACAACAGAATGGGGCTAGGAAGTAAATGATATTGTCAAGAGGGATTTAAGTAGACAGAAGGGAGCCAATAAAGGTGAGGAAGGAGCTGAGTGATCTGGTCATTTTTGTTCAGGTATCTCTTCACCCTAGTGTGGCTTATGTATTGTCACACTTCAGAGGAAAGTAAACCCTCAACTTCGGGGTGATGTGCCCTGATTGTCTCAGCCAGTATGTCTTGGTGGGGCACTATTGGCATTTGAGGCAGGCCAATTCTTCATTGTACAGGACTGTCCTGTACATTGCAAGACATTCGAAGCTCCTAGCTCCCACCCAGTAGATGCCAGTGATACCCCAGTCATAACAACATGTTTCAATAATCTTAAGGAGGTGTTACTGCTCACAGTTGAGAACCATTGGTCTAAATTAATCATGGTAATCCCCTCTCCCTTGCCACGGTGATTGGCTCAAGGGTGGACAATTCAGACCTTAGTGAAGTAGCACATGGCTGTCTCCTAGTCACCATGATTGGTTCATGCTATTCCAACTAATGGAAGGTTAAGATTTTTGTTTGATGCTTATAGACTCACTCACTCCCTCTCAGTCCCTCTGGACATAATGAGGAAGTATGTGGGCCCAATTGCTGCTGACATCCAGCCTATAAACACTAGGGGAGTCAGTCCCAGAATAAAGCAATGCTGAGGGTTGGTGGAGTGGAGAGACAGAAAGAAACAGAGACCATAGTAATTCTGAACTGCAGCCAACCCAAGGCCCTTGCCACTGCTGAATTTTCAGCCCCTTGAGTCAATAAATGCCCTTAATGTTCAAACCAGTTAGACTTGAGCTGCCTGGTACTTGCAAATGAAAATACATTTAATGAAGGAAGGAAGTAGAGGAAGATTGGGTCAAGGGAGTAAAAGTATAGGGAAGGATGTAAATGAGAGTAAAGGATGTGATAGATGAATGGAGGGGCTTAGGCCTTGGGTAGAAACCAAGGAAAACAGGGAGAAGAGGTACGCTGAGTTTGGCTGGATGTAAGATTTTATCAAAATTAATCTCTCTTCTCTTGGACTGGGGATTGAGGGTAATCAGAACAGTTCTAGCATTGTGCTAGGTTGACCCAATGAGGCTTATATTAACTCTAATGTGTAGAAGAAGAAACTCAAGACTCACCCGAGGACCTAAAGCTAGTAGCCAGCAGAGGCAAGTCCTAGTGAGTTTGACCCCAGTACTCAAGTCCTTTCCGCTAATTCCCCACTGCTACTTGATGCCAAAGAGGTGGAAACAACCAGATCTACCCCTCATTAATCCTTTCCACACCTCAATCCAGGACGACAGGTAAGACTGACTGGGTCAATAGGACTGTTTTCCCCTGGATAATGGACGGTCTACCCACAGGATATACTGTGTTTGGGGTACAAAGCACAGATGGGTCATGGGCAAGCTGGAGTGGCAAGAGAGCTTACAAAACCAACACCAGCACAAATGAAAGGAATAAACCCAGGGTGCGCCAAGAAGGAGAAATGGCTTAGAGTTTCCTGGTGAGATGAAAAGTATTGAATGTTAATTGTCAAGCATCGAATATGAGATTCTGTGCATCTGCATTTTTTTTCATTTCAGAAACTTTTATTTTTTTCCCATTTTACTTTATTTTTTGAATAGTTAATGCTTACACATGGTACAAATACAAAAGTTACAAAAGGTATACTGTGAAAAATAAGTCTTTCTCTCTCCTCTGTCCTCGAGCTACCGTCCCTGGGGACGCAACCAGTGTTGACAGAATCAAGCCCTGCCCTCTCCCTCGCCCCTCCCCCACTCCATCATAGGCTGAGGTACATAAGCTGAGTTCTCTTCATTCAGTAAAGATACAGACCTTCCTAATGTAGCAGCCTTGAAATGGACACACTAAATAAATCAGATTTACAAAAATATATATGGTAACTTTATTGTCTATAACGACTTCTTGCTAAAAAGCCCCCATTGCTGATGTAGGTGGAAAACACTTGATCTTGCAAATAAAAGATATCTCCTTTAGGTTTAAACCAGTCTCCCTCGGAAAATCACTCAGTCTTTCGGGGTTTCTCCCTCATCGCAGGGTTCTTCTCTCCCTGTTCCCTCTCCAAAAATATTGCCCAGGTGAAAGGCACGCTACAGGGGAGGTGCAGGGGAAGTCTGCCAACCGCCAGGACTTCCTGACTGTGAGGCCATGGTGAGGAAATTGTTTTCTCTGGCCTTTGGGCTACACTGATACCAGCCACTGACAGCCACGGTCCCCACCACGGCCCTCAGTGGTAAAGGCCGCACACCTTGTACCTTCTTGGCCCAAGGCCAGGCCTCCTGCAGCCCGTTCATCCTGTCAGCCTTCGTCATTCTCCCACGGGCTCTGCTGCAGACCACGCACAGGCCCGGGAACTGGGAGCATTTCTCAAGGCCCCTCATTGCCCAACCCTAGCATTTCCACTTGTCTGTAGTTGGCCTAGTTCCAAAGGGAAAAGCAGGGTACACACCCCTCCTGCCATAGGGCCCCTGCACCCCTCATCTGGGGCAACCCTGTGCTCACACCCTCTGACTCTCACAACTTCCTGCCTGCTGCTTCAACGTTTATCTTCCTTTCCAGCTATGGGAAAACGGCTCTGACATCACATCCTGTGTTCTTCCTGGCACTGTCTGTGACCTGCTCAGGGGCAGCCCTCCAAGCTCTGCCTCATCCGTGTATACAAATACATTTTTTTTTCTTTCAACAAAGTCTGGCTTTTACGAATCAAAGGCAGTTAATTTCAAACTATTGTCTTGTTATGAATTTTTTTTCAATCCTATTTTGAAACTCAAAGTATATGATGACTTACCCATTCTTGGCTGGGTTTTTTCCTCCCCGTGACTCAAAGCATGTCATTGACTCATTGGGTGGAGGATCCATGGAGACAGGGTTTACCGGGAAGGCAAACACGCTGGTTGAATATCTCACAATGTTATCTCCATGACATCAGCATAAGGTTTCCAGTGCTGCGGGGAAGCCAGTGTCAGTGTGGTAAATGTTACTAAGTTTTCAGTTGTGACTTGGGTAAACCCACCTGATGCAAAAACTTCATGGTCCTCAAAGTGAACATAAAACTGATTCTACCGTTATCCACCCAATTAGGCAGTGCAAGCCTGAGTCATTCTGGATTCCTCTCTTTTCTTCACACTCCATACATAACCCATCTGCTATTCAGAACCACCAAAGGGAATGGGAGACTTTTTCTAATTGTCACAAAAGCGCTGTGTGGGCCAGCTGTGGCCTTGCTACTGAAACCCTCAGCCTGGCTGCCAGCATCTGTCATTGGACTTCTGCCACTGTCTCCTCCGTGGTCTCCCGCTTCTATGTCCGACCTCCTACAGTCTATTCTCCACAAAGCGGCCAGACTTTTCTTTTTAAAATATAAATTAGATCCTATCACTTCCCAGCTTCCCTGCTTTAAATCCTCCAATAGCTTCCTATCACTCTGACCTGACTCTGCCTCCCTCTTCCGCCTCATCTTCCAAGCCTTCCCTCTACTAGAGCCACACTGACCACCTTTCTGCTCTCAAATACACCAGGCTCATTTTGACCCCAGGTCCTTTGCACTTACTGTTTCTTTGCTAGCAGAGCTCTTCCCTAGATTGTCACACTACTGCCTCCTTCTCAGCCTTCAGATCTCAACTCAGATGTCACCACGCAGCCACATCCCACCCCAGGTACCGTCGACCATATTACCCTATTTTGTCTTCTTCATAGCCCTTAGTTCCTGAAATTATATTATTTGTTTGTTTAAATGTTTGTTACCTATCTCCCCCTCACTTGGAGTGCAACCACCTTGGACAGGGACTTGGTTTGCCTTCTTCAGCACTGTATTTTTGCATTAAACAGTGCCTGGCACGTAATAAACAGTAAATACGTGTGGACCAAAACCATCTAAGTTCATTCAGAGGGGAAAAGGAGAAAGACAATATTTTTAAACTCGACAAGCACTCATGGATACCTTTTTATTAGTTTACAATTTAGAAGAAATCATTTCTACTAGTTTCTTTGTAAGGGAATCATAAGATTAATGTGGCTTTCTAGGGAGAAACTTGGCTGCAAGACAGAACTAGCATCTACATTTATGCCACAGAAAAGCAGCTTTTTCAAATAATCAAGTCAGATCAAGGTCTAAATTGTTAGCCTAATTTGCCAGGTACAAAATTTGAATGATTTCATGTGTGTTGCTGTGTGCTTAACCTGCTACAGATCACCTGCAATTTTAAGGTTCCCTGATTGCTAAAAGTTGTTTACTTGATTTCTTTCATTTAAGTGTAGCTGAAGCGGCAGGGCTGATCAGAGGCAAGACGTAAAAAAGAGAAGCAACGTTAGTGATTTTTCAGGCACACTATAAAACAATTACCCTCAATCTTTAGGTATTTCTTGTACTTTCAAAACTAAACGCTAAGCTCTCCTTGACTTGGGCTAAATTTTTTTTGAATAACTGATACCCTGGAAAGTCCTGAACAGTTGCACAAACACTGAATCAGGGACTTTAAAACTCAGCCCTGTGTGACATGTTTAAGATGTAGGAAAATTGGGCCTCATCTTGCTCAGAATAGATGAGGTCAAACATACTCCCCATTCCTGGTGTCTCAGAGTCCGAAATTTCTGTCATTAGAGCTTCATTTTTTATCCTGGAGTTATCTTTTAAAATGCATATTTTCCTGGAAATATATTAGACTAATTCATGAAGATATTGAAACTAATTAGGTCCATTTTTCCTTTCGGTGGGAGAGATTACCAGCAAGAGAGCCCTGAACAAGAAGGAAAGAGATGAATTGGGAGAGACTAGAAGCCCCAGCTCTGGCTTTTCTGAACCTAGACTTGGCCCAGTACAGTACAGTAGTTGTTGAAGTACTTTGGATAATAACATTGTGGGGCAAATGATTTTAAGAGTGAGTATTGTGATGTGTTACTTAATCTAAGAAAATGGATTTTTTAAACTTCAAGTGTTGCTATGCAATACGAATTTTGATGAATTTTTTCCAGATAGGGTCCCAACAGGAAACAGATGGTACACTTAAATTAGGATAAGTTGAGAAGAGCTTCTTTTCAAAGAGACTATTTGTAAGGAGGTTGTTGGGGGTGTAATGAAAACCCAAGGGACAGTCTGGGAACTAGGGGTTAAAAGAAACAGAGTGGTTGACACCCTGGGACCCTAAGGGAGTGATTATCAGCATCTGGAAAGGGAGTGTTATTTGGAGCAGACCACAGTAAGAGGAGCAGTGACATTGACCCAAGCCAACCAAAGGCCGTCTCACTAGGAAAAAGCCAAGGGATGAATACCTTGACCTTCTCTGGTCTTCTGCAAGGGCTCCCCATTGGCCAAAGCCAACTGGCAGCCAAAGAGAAAGAGAACACATTCATACAGGGTCAGCCTCCTGGGCAGAGAGAAAGGTAGAAAACGGTGGAGAGTGGATCTCAGGAACATTGTAATGATATTTCCATTCACTTGACAAGAAGGCTTGAGGAAGAGCCATCCAATATCCCTCCCCCTTCCCACTGCAAGCTTTCAGAGTGAAGATGTCTTGGGCTTGCGGAGAGGAAAAGGTGTGTTCTTAACATCAGCTTTGGAGCTTTGATTAATATCTTACACTTATCTAATTTCTGTATCAAGACTGTTTATAACTGAAGTTGAAAGTCTATGATGCCAGAGAGGCCAGAAAATTTAAGGGCCTGCCATAATTTTCAGCCTAGAGCAGAGAAAGATGACCTCTCTTCCCCCTCACCATCTGACTTTATATATATGTAATGGAACAGTGGGGGCAAAAATAAATATATAAGGTTGCTTTTCAATTAGGTCAGAGAATTGTGCTTATTCAACATACCACTTGTGTAATCTTTACTAACTTTCTCACATTACAAGTAATGAAACTAAATTCCAGAGAGCTTGATTCACATGCCCTGTTTTAGGAAGCCATTTCACACCCAAATCTAAACTAGAAGTATGAATTGAGACATCTATATGATATGCAGCTATAGGCTTACACAAGCAATTAGCACTGGGGCAAATTTCAAACAAGGCCCAATACATTGACTAGCTATCTTTGCTCTGTCCCTTGGCTGCACACATTACCTTTAGGTAGCTCAGTATATGGTGAGTGGGGAAGTCTCACTGGACAACCTAGGCTTCCGTGGTACAATGATTTGTACATCTGCTCTGCTCTACATCAAAGGTTTAGACCTTTGATTTGTGATTTAGAAACTCAGTTTCATCTGTTCACCCAAGAATAATCAGGTCCTGATGAACTGATATATTTACCAGCCTCACAACAGATTTTCTGGTAAATCAAAATGTCCATTGAATTACCCTGAGAAATGTTACTATCAAAAAGACAAGATTGGTATCAGCTGGTCAACAGTCTATGGCTGAATTGTTTAGAGAAAGAATACAGACAAATCAGACATTCACATTCATTCTCAAGAAAATAACTCCAAGTATAAATCTCACTGACAGTGGGCCAAAGACATAAACATCACATGTAAATGACAACACATAACATTGATAAATTGCTTTACTGATGATATGCCCTGCATTTTTGCAAATTCCTAGATGTTTTTGATGTGTATGTACCACAGTGTGGTGAGTTGGCATTGTAAAGCTTTGACTAGCCAGAACTTAATTAGAACCTTAAATTTAAAAGAATTTCTTTTGATGCATGTTCCAGTTACCAGTTTATTTCTTCTCAGCTCAAATCCACCCTTCACTACCCTGCTTTGTGATGCTGGAGTTGGACCCTGTAAATATTTCTCCTTTGCAGCTGGCATGATGCCTTGTCAGTAAAGAGCACTGGAGGACCACTGCAGGAGGAAAGTGCTTCTCTTCTTTGTTCTGATGTGGTTTTCCTTCTCCTGCAGTGCATGGCAGCCAGTGGGTACCAGAATCCCAACCACACTCAACCACCCAGCATGTCTCACAGGTACTCCGCGAGGTGATTTCTTCCCCATCCTGACTTGCAGCACCTCAGTGAATTTCTCTACCACCCAATGGATGACAGCTACACCCTCTTTGGTGAGATCAGAATCTCAGCCTTGAGGGGAGAAAGGGCTCTTCCAAATTTGTCCCTTCCTTGGGTGCTTGGCCTTAGTCCTAGGGCAAGCATTCTCAGTGGGGGTAAAAACTGGTTCTTGGGGTGGTGTGTGTGAAATAATCTTAAGTATTACAATGGTTTATGGCCCTGCAAAAGGCCACAGCACATAAACAGATACACAATATATCTGCAGTGTTAAAATTTCATGGAGGGGAGCATTAAGGGGGGAAAATGTCTGAAAAATCTCCTTAGGGAAGCAATAATGAAAAAAGAAGTTCAGTAACACTGCCTTAGAAAGTACTGCTCCCCATATAGACTATTCCTGTATTCTTTAGAGTTCTGTTTACTCCTTAGTAGTTAATCCCACTTTTAGTTAATATACTTTATATTAAACTTCCCCTGTTCAGATTACTGTGTGGTATAGGGACCACTGCAATGGAATTATACAGTAAGGGAGATAGACTGGGCTCAACTCCAGATAGAGCATGGGTAAGTGAGCAGGGGTGGAGGGGTCAGTGAATGGAAAATTATTAAGAGGAAAATCAGCAGTAAGGGGCATTCTGGCTAAATCAAACTAACAAGATTTTTGCTGAAGATAGACCTGGGTGATCAGACATCACCTGGGGGATGGGAGAGGATGAGGAACCTGATCAGATATCAAGGGTGATCAGATATCGAGGGTGGAGGGTCCTGGTTAAACTCACTTAGCAGGGTTCTTGCTAAAGCTGGATTTCACAAGGAAGTGCAGAGAAGAGACGGGCCTAGGAGAAGGTTCAGGAGCCTGACTAAAGTTTGGTGAAGTAAAGAATCTTTGTTAAAACATTGACAAATGAACTATGTATGAAAGAGAAACAGACTCACAGACATAGAGAACAGACTTGTGGTTGCCCAGGGGGAGGGGAGATGGGGGAGGGAAGGATTGGGAGTTTGGGATTAGTAGATGCAAACTATTATATATAGACTAGATAAACAACAAGGTCCTAGTGTATAGCACAGGGAACTATGTTCAATATCCTGTGATAAACCATAATGGAAAAGAATATGAAAAAGAATACGTATATGAATAACTGAGTCACTTTGCTATACAGCAGAAATTAATACAACATTATAAATCAACTATACTTCAATAAAATAAAAAAGATCTGGACTGAGTAAAAAAAAAAAAAAAAAACATTGACAAAGAGTAAGAATAGCCATTTCTCACAAGTAGAAACCCAAATGGCTAAGAAGGGTTGAAGAGAAGTTCAATGTCACCAGTAAACACAGAAATGCATATTAAGACTTTTAAAGATACCACCTACACACAGATTTGTAAAAATTAGAAAGCTGGACAATGATTTGGCAGTCTTGGCAAAGATGTGAGAAAACAAGGACCCTCGTGTGCTGCTGATGGGATGGTAAATAGATACAGGTATTCTAGAGAGCACTTTGGCAGTATTCAATTGTGTGTGTGTGTGTGTGTGCTTGCACACATTCACATGCACACATGCAACCTATGACTCGGGAATTCCTCTCCACACAGGTTCATAAGGAGAAGTGTATAAAGATGTTTATCACAGGGTTGTCTGCGGTACAAGGGAGTTAGAGGCAGTCCAGGTGTCCTATCACTAGGGGGATGGACATATTAAAGGTATCTGACACATGCTATGGAACCTTATGTAGCAGTTCAAAGAAATTAGCTACATGTGCATAAAGGAACATGGAAAGAACTTAAAAACAGCACTGCATTAAAAAAAATCAATAAACAGAAATGAGCCATTGAACAATACAGAATTAAAACACACACATTCATAAAACAATATTATATTAAAAACTTGGGGGTCCGTGCATATCCAAGCACATATTAAATATATCAGAGTGCCTGCCGATGCTGGAGATGAAAGGGCAAAATAATAAAATAGAAAAAGAAGATGATAAAATGAAACAAGAAAAGACCTTGCATGGATGATCATGTACCATCATGAACTGAGGAGGGTGATTAACTCAAGTCTTTGCACTTCAAGTCCAAAAGAAGAAAAAAAAAAAGGAAAGATGTAAACCCTATCTTGCTTGAAGTTTTTTCATTCCACAAATGAGATGTGATGCCTGCCTTTTGAGATAATCCATGTGAAGCGCTGTGTGAGTAGCTCATCCATTTAACCACACTTGAGCAAAGCACACAGCAGTGGAAAGCCAGAGGATGGGAATAAAATAGAGTGGAGGATACACCTGTAAACTGAACTCTGTAAACCAAAGCCTAAATGCAGCCCTCCTTATGAAACCAGAAGGGTGGTGTGGAACCAAGAATGAACATATCGTTCTGTGGTATCAGATTAGTGACCCTAGCCTTGTTACTTCCATAAGCAAACAGAAAAATTATTTGAAATAATATCTTACTATGAAAATCAGAATAGAGGAGACAAACAGGTAGCTCCAAGACATCTGCAAAGACAATTTAGTTGGCAGAGGTGGATTGTTTGGCATCCATCAGGGAGTATAAAATGCATGGTATTCATATGTGTATGTACATAATTTTTTTAAGTGAATTGATCTCAGGATTCTGTTTTTTTCAAAATGCCTTCAAACAGGAAACACAAAAGAGCCTGGTCTGATTCCAGGACTCTTCCTTTTTAAGGCTGCCAGGTCTATCCTCTTGCAGGGAATGAGAGCGGACAAGGCTGAATATTTCTCTGTGTTTCTGAAAAGGGCTTGGCTCACCGAGTCCTTGCAGCTGCGTACACCACCTGTGGAATGAATCTGTTGCCCTTTTTCAGTTCATTCTTTCTTATCTCCAACTGCCTGCTTAGGCAGATGATTGCTGGGAATTCACATGTCTTTTGTTTTTCCTTAGCTTTAAACCTATAGCCACCTAACTTAAATTACACTCTAAAGTTAGCAGTAACGCTTTTAAATGGAAGCCTCAGAGGTGGGGAAGTGAGGGAATAAGGAGTGAATTCTTGATTCTCTGCTGCTACATTATCACTTGATCCTCTAAATTATCTTTCATACTTAAAAATTTTGTTATTAGGCCATTAAAGTGAATGATTCTATAAACTGTATTCAATCAGAATTCTTAGATATTTGAAAACGTTTTTGGCTACCATTTCATTTGGCTATTATTTCACAGTAGACTCACACTACAGGTTTAAAAGTACATAAAGATATCCTTTAGCAGCATACCAAATTTCATTAAAGAAAATTAAAATGCATACACACTTAAAAGAATACCACTTTTTTTTGACATCTTTATTGGAGTATAATTGCTTTACAATGATGTGTTAGTTAAAAGTAGGTAAAGACATGCTTTTAAAGTAAAACTATCACAAAGTCTGAATTTTATAGGAGAAAAGAACCGTAGCACTTACGGGCCAGTTCTCAACCCCTTTTTTCCCCTTTGCCTTCCCTGCAGTTACAGCACTCCTACATAATGAGCCTCACCTGGGAAGGACAGACATCTATGCTGTAGTTTGAAAAGATCCCTTTTCTCTTTCCTCACACCACGTTTATTAGTTTTCAAAGACCATATGGTGCTAATTGATGATAAAAGTAACAGCGTGAATCACAGACTGTTTTATGGACCAGTCCCTACTTCATCTTGAACGGGATGACATAAAGCAGGCATCCATGGGGCCACTGACATAAAACAACCCCGAGTCCCCATCTGCAGAGAGGCAGTGAGTACCCAAACACTGTTTATTGCCGTTTTTAACCTTATAATTAAATTCCACGCTTCCTCGGCTATTGGTTAAAGTATTATTTAGCATTCAATTTAAAGTTTTTTATTGGCTAGTATTAAAGTATTTGCTGTATTATCAAAAGCTTAAAATATTGTTAACCAGTTAACCAGTTTCATGATGTAGTATCTGGATTTGATTTTGTTAAATGTTATTACACATATTCATGTAGAAAAGTTACAAAATAGAGCCAACATTTTGAAGAAAAAGGAGAAAAGGGCAAAAAGAGGAAATATTTTTCATAATTGTACCAACCTAGAGAAAACAGCATTTTCCCATATATACTTCCAGTCTTAAATAAGAATATTTTTGTCTTAAACAAGAATATCTTACTTCAAAATTTTCACCCAAATAGACTTGATTTCTACAAAGGTGAGCTGCTGAGAAACCGACTTCCTTTGTGCAAACAGCCGATTCTGCTTTGGCGGGGGGAGGAAATGGCTCACATCCTGACAAACAGGGCATCATTGTTACTCTATCAGAACTGGCATAAAGCCTTCTTCAGCCAGAAAGACAAGTATGTGACAGAATCCAAGAGTTGGCCCAGTTTAAGGGGAAAGTGGCTTAAAAGCACATTTTATTCACATACAGAGTGTGCTAGGCATTTCCTACATCTTCTCTCTAATTATTACAACCCAGAAAAACATGGGTTTGAGTTCCAGCTGTTCCTTACAAGCCAGGTAACCACAGATAAGTTAGAAGTCACCAGCTTTTTGCGAAGACCAATGAGTTATTACAACAGAGCCCTTAGTGCCTGGCCGGCAGTAAGGTTTCCACAAATGTAGGCTGCAGTGTTGTTATGGTCGTGGATTGCCTTCAGAATTATATGAAATACTCTATTTGAAACTCCTGCCGCACTGAGGAATTATGATTACGATACTTAGTATTACAAGGAGGGCTTGTTCTTAACCTCATGCTTTTCACTTGGCAGCACTCCCCAGTTTTTTCCTCTAGTCCAGCGCTGACCAGTAGGATTTTCTGTGACCATGGAAGTGGTCAATAATCTGTGCTATCCAATATGGTAGCCATTAGCTAGAGATGGCTATTGAGCTCTTGAAATGTGGTTAGTGCAGCTGAGGAATTGAATTTTTGCTTTAATTTTAATTAATTTAAATAGTCACAGCTAGTTCCTTGATGTCTGAGCGTTCCTACCCCCATCTCATCACAGTAATTACCTTTAGTCACGAAGCAAACCCATTTGTAAGTGCTTTAGTAAATGTCTCCTCATTCACACTGTTTTGAATAACATCATTTTACATAAAACCTTTTTAAATTGAAATGTAGTTGACATAGTTCCTTCCTGATAAATGATAAAATACAATCATACCATTAAGAAAGTAGAAACGAACTGGATATATATCTAGCATCAAGCTTCTCAGCCAAGTCGGCTATCCATTAAGCACTTTGCAAACTTGAAGGAGAAGAACTTAATAACCGTTTCAAAAAAACATTTGGCAGTTTAGATGTTTCTTTACAGATCTGGAATGAAAAGGGGATACTTCTGTTATCAAACGCCCTTCCTCACCGTATAGAGCAGTCTTCTTGATCTGCTCTGATTCTACGCCTTTAGGTCAGTTCTTACCTCCCTGTGGTCTCTTGCTCAGAGCCCCTTTCTGAGCCTCAGGCTGATGCCTTCACCCACACCTGTTGTTGTGGAGTCTGAACTTGACCAGGCTCCCCAAGGGCAGCCACTGAGTAACTCAGAGTCAGTGACTAAGCGGCCGGGTCCCGGAAGTGAGCCCACATCCCTTTTTCTGGGTTCCAGGGTTCCTGCTCCTCTTCCCTCTGTTCTAAAGCCAATCTTAACTTCAGGCCCTAGATAAATCACCTTACACTTATATCAAAGAAAAGCTATAAAACCAAAAACAATTTTGCCTTAGGTAAGACTAACTCTTCCTTCTCTCCCAGGGAAAGGCTGCCACCTGCTGTAATACATTAGCACTGGGTTTTTCCAAGGTCACTGAACAACCACTTGCACGTACAAAATAATGCAAAACCCCACCTGCCTTCACCTCTGTGTGTCAGGAGTGTAAATAGGAGGGCAAACCAGGAGGCATTCCTCTTAATTCCTTGACATAGGGCAAAGAAGCAAACCTATTCGTATGAATGGTGCCCAGAAGGAATCGGCATCACTCTAACTCTGAATATGAGAGCATCCTTTCTTCACCATTCAGCAACACTTTTTCAAATTAGCTCATAGTAACCTTCATAAAATCTCTGCTGTTAAGAGGCTTATCACTTACTCAGTCCTTCCAGTTCTGTGTATGTTTATCTGTTCTTCACAGCCCTGGCAAGTCTTTGGTAGGTGAAAGGATGAGAGAAGAATAAAAATTGATAGTTTGCAGGACTGCATCCCTGAGCCTTGCACTCTCTCTGCAAAAAAAATCCCCAAACTCCCTTTCCCCCACTCCCACCCCAACGCCATTCATCACCCACTAGCTGTGGTAGTCTACCTAAACACACACACACACACACACACACACACACACACACACACACACACACACACACACACACACACACACACACCCCTCCCACTCCCCTCCCTAAATTATGCCTTTGTACCTGAGAACTTACCAAACTTAGAGAATTACATAGGGATTCCAACACTGAGTAAACTCAAATATAAACAAGATGATATTTACAACTAAAAACCCAATATCCATAAAGTTTGCAATATGAGAAAAATAGAACCCCAAACCAATAACTTTTAAGTAAAAATAGCTGAAAGAAGAATACCTTTATGCCTGGGTTTAGCTTTGTAGAATCCATGTCATTGATAACACTGATACAGATGTAAAATGTCTGCATAACATTTGCCAGCCTCTTCAGGAAACTGTTATTTTGCTCACTGTAAATCAGGAGAGCTCTAGATTACCTCCTCGACATCTCCTGCCTGCATTTACAGACAGGAAGAAGCAGGCTATGGAGGCAGGAAAGGACAGAAATGTTTTTGTTGGTGTAAGAGAAGGCTTTTTAAAAGTTGCATCGATAGTCAAAGAAATGAACCTTTATAGTATCTGATGCTGCTACAAGTGTGTGTGTGTGTGTGTGTGTGTGTGTGTGTGTGTGTCAGTGTGTGTGTGGTTTTTTAATAAGTTGTTTACGGCAACATTTTATTTACGGTAATATCACAATACACCTCCCTAGCTTTTATTTCAGTTTTTTGCTTCTACAGTTTTTAATCCTCTTTTAAATTCCTTTTACACACAATTTTGTAATCTACACAGCATTTTTAATGTCTTGAACTATTCCTTTGAGTTGTTATATCAAAATGTACATAATTATTCCCCAGTTGTTGAAGATTTAGTTTCCAAGTTTTTCGTTTTAGTTAATACTGAAATAAATATCTTTGCAGAAAGTGCTTTTTTCCTTCTTTTAAGTTAATTCACCATCTATTACAGGGAGGGGCATATAGTAAATGCTCAGCAAATATTTGTTGTATAAGTAAATTATTTGTAATATGTTATCAGGAATGAGAATATGAGATCAAATATCAAAACAATGCTGGTGTAAACAAACTTAATGTCTCTTGGTATAGATTAAGTAGATTTCCAAAAGAATTTTTACTTAGTTTCAGTGTCATCAGAGAAGTTGATCAGCACATCATTTTCGTCAATCCATCTTTTAAAATCTTGTTAATTAACAAGAGGTCAAGGCATGACGATAATACTGCTGAAATCAAAGGATATGGAGAGTCTGAATCAATATGGAGCGTGTGAGTAACGTTTTTAATTGTTTTTAAAGTCTGTGCTTAATATGGTTTAATTCTTTAAGTCCTCATTCTAACTTGCAAAGCAGAGCATGTAATGGGATCAGTTAACCTACCAGATTTTAACATCTTAGGCAGTTTGGGTTTATTGGCTTTAACCCAAAGGACCAAAGTGGAACAGAATTTGTTATAAGGTAAAGTATGAGCTACAGGGGAAGGACAAGAGGCCATGGATCTTGGCTACTCAGACTGTGGTTCCCAGACTAGCTGCATCAGTATCACCTGGGATGTTAGAAATGCAGAAGATGTTAGTAATGCATCACTTGTTAGAAATGCAGAAGCCCAGACCTACTGAATCCAAGTCAGCATTTTAACAAGAACTCCAGGTGATTGTTACGCATGTGAAGTGGAGAAGCAGTACTTTTTTTTTTTTTTAACATCTTTATTGGGGTATAATTGCTTTACAATGGTGTGTTAGTTTCTGCTTTATAACAAAGTGCATCAGCTATACATATACATATATCCCCATATCTCCTCCCTCTTGCATCTCCCTCCCACCCTCCCTATCCCACCTCTCTAGGTGGTCACAAAACACCGAGCTGATCTCCTTTGGCTATGATCTCCCTGGGCTATGCGCCTGCTTCCCACTAGCTATCTATTTTACATTTGGTAGTATATATAAGTCCATGCCACTCTCTCACATCTTCCCAGCTTACCCTTCCCATTCCCCGTGTCCTCAAGTCCATTCTCTATGTCTGTGTCTTTATTCCTGTCCTGCCCCTAGGTTCTTCATAACCTTTTTTTTTTTTAGATTCCATATATGTGTTAGCATACGGTATTTGTATTTCTCTTTCTGACTTACTTCACTCTGTATGCCAGACTCTAGGTCCACCCACCTCACTACAAATAACTCAATTTCGTTTCCTTTTATGGCTGAGTAATATTCCATTGTATATATGTGCCTTGTCTTTTTTTTTTTTTTTTTTTTTTTTTTTAATGAGGATCTTGAATCAGATGCGTATGTTTGATAGATTGATTGATTTTGGCTGTGTTAGGTCTTCGTTTCTGTGCGAGGGCTTTCTCCAGTTGTGGCAAGCGGGGGCCACTCTTCATCGCGATGCGCGGGCCTCTCACCGTCGCGGCCTCTCTCGTTGCGGAGCACAGGCTCCAGACGCGCAGGCTCAGCAGTTGTGGCTCACGGGCCCAGCCGCTCTGCGGCATGTGGGATCTTCCCAGGCCAGGGCTCGAACCCGTGTCCCCTGCATTAGCAGGCAGATTCTCAACCACTGCGCCACCTGGGAAGCCCATGTGCCTTGTCTTCTTTATCCATTCATCTGTCGATGGACACTTAGGTTGCTTTCATGTCCTGGCTATTGTAAATAGAGCTGCAATGAACATTGTGGTGCATGTCTCTTTTTGAATTATGGTTTTCTCAGGGTATATGCCCAGTAGTGGGATTACTGGGTCGTATGGTAGTTCTATTTTTAGTTTTTTAAGGAACCTCCATACTGTTCTCCATAGTGGCTGTATCAATTTACATTCCCACCACCAGTGCAAGAGGGTTCCCTTTTCTCCACACCCTCTCCAGCATTTATTGTTTGTAGATTATTTGATGATGGCCTTTCTGACTGGTGTGAGGTGATACCTCATTGTAGTTTTGATTTGCATTTCTCTAATGATTAGTGAGGTTGAGCATTCTTTCATGTGTTTGTTGGCAATCTGTATATCTTCTTTGGAGAAATGTCTATTTAGGTCCTCTGCCCATTTTTGGATTGGGTTGTTTGTTTTTTTTGATATTGAGCTGCATGAGGTGCTTGTAAATTTTGGAGATTAATCCTTTGTCAGTTGCTTCATTTGCAAATATTTTCTCCCATTCTGAGGGTTGTCTTTTGGTCTTGTTTATGGTTTCCTTTGCTGTGCAAATGCTTTTAAGTTTCATTAGGTCCCATTTGTTTATTTTTGTTTTTATTTCCATTTCTCTAGGAGGTGGGTCAAAAAGGATCTTGCTGTGATTCATGTCATAGAGTGTTCTGCCTATGTTTTCCTCTAAGAGTTTTATAGTGTCTGGTCTTACATTTAGGCCTTTAATCCATTTGGAGTTTATTTTTGTGTATGGTGTTAGGTAGTGTTCTAATTTCATCCTTTTACATGTAGTTGTCCAGTTTTCCCAGCACCACTTATTGAAGATGCTGTCTTGAAGAAGCAGTACTCTTGACAGTGAAAATTGCTGCTGCCAGTTGTCTCTGGGCTTTAGCAGAAAGGAGACCCACCATGAATATTAAGAACATGAACCTAAAGACAGCAAAGAGCTGCTGTAATTTTAGGTTGGGTGCTTCTTTTGAAAACGTTCTCAATAGTATAGCCTGGCTTTTAAAAAAGTCAAATGTATTATGGAGAGCTTGAAATATAAGCTTATTTAGTATCTCACAGTAATTCAGACCCATTTATTTTTCAAGTACAGATTTATTTGTCATACTAGCAGATAATGAATTATCTGATTTCTAAAATCCTGTAGAGATGATTTTCAACACTCTTTGCTAAAATTCCTCCTGCCACCAATTAAAATAACTTGCTCTCTATGAGATTTGAGTTCCTGATAAGCAAGAAACTTGGTTTACTTATATCAGAGATTGTCAGAATTAGCTCTTTGGTTGACTTGTATCCACCCATCTCTTGGGTGACTTAAAAAATCCAAAGATTTGGACCTTAATTCAGTTCTCTGAATCAGAATCTGTGGGTTTGGAGCTTAAGAATCTGCACCTACAAGTTGATTCTAATGCACAAAAAAGTTGGAGAAACACTATCTTTCAAGTTTTAGCAGAAAGCTGAACACCTGAGCAGTGGTTCTTAACTTTAGATGAACAATGGAACCACCTGGAAAACCTTAAAGAAACACTGATGTCTGGGTCCCACTCCCAGAGATTTTTATTTAATTGGCCTGAGGTATATAGCCTGGGCATGGAGAACCACTGACAAGGTGCTTTTATAAACACTTATCTCACTATACTCATCATCCACTTTGTGTGGAAAGAGAAGCAGCTGGAGGTTAGAATATATAGAGAGTCATTATCAGTGACAAAGCATTGGCCAGCTGGTCAGGGCCCGGAAGAAGAAAGATTGGGAGGTCAGGGAGGAAGAAGTCTGGGGTGGGATGGCCATATTGGAGTGGGGATAAAGTGGATATGAAGATTTCATGTGAACACCCACCAAGAGTATCTACCACAGAAGAGGCACTAAACACCAGGAGACAAAATGACTCAGCTGGCTGATTCACTCAGCCTCCATCATCAGCTCTTATGCTGATCTAATAGACATATAAACAGAGCAGCCATGGTGGCAGGGCGGGACTATTGTAATGGCCCCAAAACTTGGCTCTCTGTGGGGTGAGTTGAGTCACTGGTTGAAACTGCATCACAGTCCAACTCCTCCCTCTGTCCAGTCCTGCTGACTCCCTTTCCCTTCTGTAGGTGTTGATCCCAATAAACTCCTTGTTTGATCATCTCCTTCTCAGAGTCTACTTCCCAGGGAACTCAGCTTGTAACGACTGACAATGCCAAGTGTTGATGACCACGTGGAACAGTTGTAATTCTCATACACTGCTTGTGGGACTGTAACTTGGTACAAACATTTTAGAAAACTGAAAGTATCTACTAAAACTGAACATAAGCATACCCTATCATCCAATGATGGTACTCTGAGGTATATACACAAGAGAAATGCAGACATATGTGCAGCAAGACTTGTATAAGAATGATCATAGGGGCTTCCCTGGTGGCGCAGTGGTTGAGAATCTGCCTGCCAGTGCAGGGGACATGGGTTCGAGCCCTGGTCTGGGAAGATCCCACATGCCGCGGAGCAACTAGGCCCGTGAGCCACAATTACTGAGCCTGCGCGTCTGGAGCCTGTGCTCCGCAACAAGAGAGGCCGCGATAATGAGAGGCCCCCGCAGCGCGATGAAGAGTGGCCCCCACTTGCCGCAACTAGAGAAAGCCCTCGCACAGAAACGAAGACCCAACACAGCCAAAAATAAATAAATAAATAAATAAAAATTTTAAAAAAAAATGATCGTAGCAGCACTTTTTGCAATAGCCAATAATTGGAAATACCCCAAATATCCATTAATATAATGAATGGTTAGAAACCTATGAAATTTTCACACAATGAAATACTATTTTAAACTGAATGAGTTGAAAAAACAGCAGAGCGAGAAGGTCTCTCCGACCTTCCCCTACTCACCCCCCTTCCTACCCTTCTCCTCTGAAACAGGTCATAAAACTCTCATGTGAGAGGTGCCCTCACTATAGCTGGAGTAAAGGTGCATCCTAATTTTGGAAGACAAAGGAACACCAAGAAGCATCCTAACAAACAGGCCTTGTGAATTTCCCCGAGTTTACTACATTATCTCATACTCCTTAACCTAGCCTCTTCCTCCATCACTCTCCACTCTTCATCAAACCTAGTGTAAAATACACAGCTCTGTTTCTTTGTGTCTTCACTTCCATATAAAGGCTCCTATGTCAAGTAAAATTTATATTAAATTTGTATGCTCTTCTCCTGTTAACCTGTCTCTGTCAGTTTAATTGTCAGACCCATCCAGGGACCCTAAGAGGGTCAAAGAAAACATTTTTCTTCCCTACAGTAATAACCTGGAGAAGACAGAAAGGGGGCTTCTGGAGTATTGGTAATGTTCTCTTTCTTGATATGAGGTATAGTTACATGAGTGTTTTCATTTTATGAAAGTTAATTGAGCCATACATTTTAATGTCTATATGTTATACATCAGTTAAAACTCCTTACCTGTTAGGGAAACCTACTAAATTATTCATGAGTGAAATAATACAGTATCCGAGATTTTATTTTAGAAGACTTCAGAAAAATAATTAGGCATAGGATAAGTGAAACAAAATATAGAATGTTAATAATTTTTAAGCTGTGTGATAGATACCAGAAAGTTCGTTATTCTGTTCTCTCTACTTTTGTGTATTTCAATGGTTTTATAATAAAAAGTTATAAAAAATGAGCAAAATTTTAATCTTAGGGTAGAGAAGGACATAAAACCCAAAAGTCATATATGAGAAAAATGACGATGGCTTCAACATCCATTCCAGCCCCCTTCCTCCCTGCCTTGCACTGTAAAGGCTGTATAGTGAAATGCTGGCATTGTGAGCCCCCTGCCTCTGAACCTGTCTATGTGACCTAATGTTGGTTACTGAGATGTAGGCAGAAATTATACATTTTAGCTACATACATAAGCAGTACAAATCAAAATAACAATGAGGTATCATCTATTTTTCACCTATTAGATTGATAAAGATCAAAAAGTTTGGTACCAAGTGTTGACAGTTCAAGGACAAAGTTGTTCTCCTACACTAGTGGTGGAAATATAAGTTCATATAAAATCTTGGAAATATCTATCAAAATTCTTCTGAAAGCAAAAGCAACATCTGAGTGGTAAGAGGGGATAAAAAGGAAACAAGTATAAGAGTCTACGTAGAGTCAAAGTTGATTCATTAGTTGACTGACTAAGTATGGAGGAAAGGGTCCAAAATTACCAGGGTCTTAAATAGAAGTAGGAAAGTCAGGAAGAGGTACTTGCTTGGGAAAGCAGATCAATAATTCTGTTTGAGATATGTTTTCTGTTACTTCACAGTTAAGGCAATTTTTGCAGTCTGTCTAGCTCTAGGTCTAGATGTTAAGACATATACTCATATAGAAGATTAGCAGTTTCATCAAGTAGCAATCCAGGAATTTAACAGGAAGCAAACTGACAGAATGCCACTTAGCCTCAACTGTAAGTAGGACCCATTAAAGAAAATGTATTTCAAATAATGGTTAGAAACTTTTTCCACCCCTATCCAACTGGCAAAGATTTGAAAAAAAATAATATAGATTGGCAAAGAGGTAGGGAAATGGATACTAGTTATACATGCTGGTGGCAATAAAACTGATAACTTCTAGAAGACAATTTTACAGTATATAGCAAAAACCAAAAAAGTGTAAGGCCTTTTGAAACATCAACTCCAATTCTATCTAAAGAGTGTATGCAAATATTTTTACTTAATTTTTGTGTTTTTTTCATCAAAATAATATGTGCACATGGTTCTAAAAAAATAAATTATTCTAGAAGACTTACGTGGGGATACAGTTGGACCTCTGCTCCATCTCTCATCCATACTGCTCTTGAGAGGCTGCCACTTTCAATTTCTAACTGTTTTATCTATTATTTACCTCTTTGTGTTTAAATACTTTGCTCATTCAGCTATTTCTCGATTTATCAATTTAAGACATTGTCTATTGACATCCTGTTATGGTGGTTGAGGATTCAGCCCTTTAACTCCACCTCCACCTCCACTTCCCTTCCCCACCTCCTCCCACTATAGATTTATCATAATCTTTAAATGTCACATGGCAAGACTTTTTGGCAAAAATGTCACAAGGCAAAAATGTTTTAAGCCAGTAGTCAGAACTTACTTAATTACAACTATATATAAAGATTTTCAAGTCTCAAAAGGCTAGAAATATTTTTTTTCCAAGCCTCCAAACACAGAACCATCAATCTATCAATTCCACATTTTTTCTCAAAAAAAAAAAAAATCTCTGTCTTCTTGATCTAATCAGGACTGAATGAGCCCTAGGTTTTGAGGCATGGTGTCATTCTAGCATTCTAGGACTTCTCTCACCATCCTCTGGGTTAGCTCTCCCATTTCCTGGGCACCTTGTCATCTTTCTTGGTTGACTCTCTTATATTTCTGAAACAGTAATTTCCCTAGAAAGGATACATAAGACATAAATTTTTGAGATCTTGAATCTCTGAAAATGTCTTTATTCTACCCTCACACTATCTTGGTTGGATATAAAATTCTTAGCTAAACATAATTTCACTTCAGAATGTTGAAGATAATATTCCATTGTCTTCTAGAATTGAGTGATACTATTGAGAAGGCTGAAGTTATTGTTTCTTCTTCCTTTTGATACAATCATCTTTCCCCTCTTTAGAAGGTCTTATGATCTTTATGCTCAGTGTACTAATATTTTATCATCATGTCCTTGTTACAGGCCTTTTTTCAATCATTGGGCTGGGTATTTCACCTGGCGATTATGTTCTTTACATCAGATACAGTTTCTAGGATTTCGTTTATAATTTTTTCTTCTTCGTTTTTGTCCTGTGCTCTCTGGAACTCTAACTAGCTAAACAATGGAATTTCTGTTTGATTTTTAAAGTCTCTTATATTTTTCCCCTACTTTCTGTCTCCTCGTCTTCTTTGTCTTCAATATTCTCCTCTTGATCTTCTTTGGGACTTTTTCTTTCAGTGATCGTATTTTTAGTTTTCAAATACCTTTTTTTGGCTGTGCTGCACGGCTCGTGGGATCTTAGTTCCCTGACCAGGGATTGAACCCAGGTCCTTGGCAGTGAAAGCACAGAGTCCCAACCAGTGGACCACCAGGGAATTCCCTCAAGTACTTTTTTTTAAAAAAGGTGTTTTTTGTTTTTTGGGTTTTTTTCTGCATCCTGCATCATCTTTGTTTCCTCCAAGTTCCTTTTTTCTTTGTTACCTCTGATGTTGTGGACTTGTTTTTAAATTTTTATTTTATATTGGAGTATAGTTGATTTACAATGTTGTGTTAGCTTCAGGTGTACAGCAAAGTGATTTAGTTATACATATACATATTTTTATTCTTTTTCAGATTCTTTTCCTGTATAGGTTATTACAGAATATTGAGTAGAGTTCCCTGTGCTATACAGTAGGTCCTTGTTGATTATCTATTTTATGTATAGTTGTGTGTATATGTTAATCCCAGCCTCCCCCCACCTTTCCCCTTTGGTAACCATAAGTTTGTTTTCTAAGTCTGGGTCAGTTTCTGTTTTGTAAATAAGTTCATTTGTATCATTTTTTAGATTCTACATATAAGTGATATCATATAATATTTGTCTTTCTCTGTCTGACTTACTTAGTATGATAATCTCTAGGTCCATCCATGTTGCTGCAAATGGCATTATTTCATTCTTTTTTATGGCTGAGTAATATTCCAAGGCTTTTCTTAATTGTCGGATGACTCTTAGGTCTCTGTTCTTTTTCTAAGTGACAGAAATCAACTAAAAAAGTAAATTGAAAGCACTTGCTGGGGTGAAGGGAACAGGTCAAATGATGGGCTTCTCTTAGGGTGATCAGTTGATACCACAGCCTTCTTATTGGCCAGTTACCTAGAGCCAGTATGTGAAAATATCTTTTTCTAAGGCTATTTAGTTTCTCCATTGAAGAATCCTCCATTCTTCTATCTTAAGCATTTTGTGAACAAGGCATAGAAAGGACCTGAGTTACATTTGACTTATTACTACTTGCTGACCTTGTTTATATATTTAGGCTGGTGCAACCAAGGAAATTCAGGGTAAACCCACATTAAAAAAATAGATGGGAAGTACATATACCAATATTTAAAAATAGTTATCACCTATTGTGGATTCATGGATGATTTTAATTTTCTTCTTTTTCTACAAAATTATGTGATTTTAAAAAATTATTTAAGTAAAGGCAAGCCATATGAAATAACCCAATTTTTTAATGGAAAAAAAAGATTTCAACAGATATTTTAACTACAGAGGATGGATAGCAAGTAAGTACATGAAAAGATGCACAACATCTTTGGTTATTAGTGAAATACAAATTAAAACTACAATGAGATACCACTACACACTCATTAGAATGGTTTCTAAAAACAAAACTTATAATACCAAGTGCTGGTTAGGGTGCAGAGCAATTCTCATATATTGTTGATGGGGATGCAAAATTCTGCAGAAACTTTGGAAACAGTTTGGCAGTTTTCATGAAGTTACACACTTACCATGTGACCAAATAATCCCACTCCTAGGTGTCTACCCAAGAGAAAAGTATATAGTTCACACAAAGACTTGTATATGAATATTTATAATAGATGTATTCATAATAGCCAAAACCTGGAAATAACCCAAATATCCTTCAACTGTAATACCTCTGTACCATGGAATAGAACTCAGCAATTAAAAGAATTAAATTATTGATATGCCAACAATATGGATGAATCTCAATTGCATTATGCTAAGTGAGAGATGCCAGACTCAAGAGGCTATATATTATCTGATTCCATTTATATGACATTCTGGAAAAGGCAAAACTATAGGGACAGAGAACAGGTCAGTGGTTGTCAAGGGTTTGTGGTGAGGGGATGGACTAACAAGGGGACAGCATCAGGGAACTTTTTGAGTGATGGCACTGTCCTGTGTCTTAATTATGTGACTCTATGCATTTGTCAAAACTTATAACGCTATGCATCAAAAAAGTGACTTTTATTGTACATAAATATTTTTTTTAAATAAAAAACTATCTCCATGTGTTAAAACTACAGCAAAATACTTAGGAGGAGCTAATTATTTCAAAAGGATCCTATACATGGTTCCTCTAAATAGCAAAACCCCTCTGGCATTAAAATATAATTAAATTTATAAAGTTAATTCACATAAAGATTCTAAAACATATGTATCATATGTTGTCTTAATACTGATAATCCTTAGCCCATGAAGTCATAAGAACTGCATCTTCAGCCTTTGAAAAGATGAGACATTGGTCAAAGAGAATCTGGATAAGACAGTTACATCAGTGCAACTCCATCTCTACTATTCCATTCACTAAACACAAATTTATAATTATTTACAGATATTTGTTGGTTGCTTTCTATACATAAGAAAGAAGTGATAATGTAGAGAATACAGAGATAAATCATGACTCTTACGCTTAAGGTCTAGTGTAGGAAACAAGCCCCATTATACGTATCCATATTATAAGGCAGAAAATGACTAGTGCCTCACAAGAGGTGTGGAGGAGGAATAAAGAGAAGAGGCTTGCTTTTTCTTAGTAGTGAGCTCAGAAATCACTTTCTGGAATAAACTGCATTTTTAAAAGTTTATTCGAAGAAGAGGTAGAATTTGGATATGCAGAGTTGGGGGTGGGGCAGGTAGGAAGAGGTGCAGGGAAGGTATTCCAAGAAATGGAGAAAAACAAAACAAAAAGAAACTCAGAGAAATTTTTTTTTCAAATAATGGGGAAGTAGCTGTGAACACGCCAGTTCTCCTCCTCCTCCTCCTCCTCATCACCATCATCTGAAGATCTGATGTATTGGCCACTTGGCTCACCATGCTAATTTGCCTCCAACCTTACAATGGCTATTGTTGTGTTCTTCCAGCAGCATCTTCAGGGTTAGCCCACCAAGTTCTTGGGTTCTAATCACTTGAAATTTGACATTGTTGACTTTGTCATCAAATGCTAATATGTGTCATTACTCAGCTAAAAATATATCTTATTTCAGCCTTTTTCTCCATGCCCCCCTTTGCCATTATAAATACTACGCCTTTAAAAATGTCTCCAGAAATCTTAGTTGCTTCTCTAGTATTTCCATTAATATTAAACTTTATTTTAATTGTTCTTGTCCATGTATTGTTCAACCAGATTTAAAGGAGGAACAAATCAAGTTTCATGTGCCCTCTTTAATTGCAATTTTCAGTACCTCAATCCTGTTCCTTTACACTCTTTTCTCTTTTGCAGGCTAAGTAATCACTTTGAGTCAGTTGCTGCAGTAAAACTTGAAACCTGATCATTGGAGCCTGCAATTTAGCAGAAAACAAGGCACTCCAGAATCTTCTGCTCCAGCTGTACATTGAGGATTCTGGTTTCTTTTTGAAAATGGCTTCCATTTCTAGTTAGTTTAGTTGCTATAATTCTTCCCTTCAACAACTTTGAAAAGCTGTTGTTTTTTAAGGAATTACACTTGCCCACAACTCCTAGGCAACTCACTATAGTCTTAAGATATAACACTGCTTAACCACAATTTGTGGGAAATGACATGTGCTGGTTAAATGAATTTTCTGGTAAACCCTTCTATCTTTTTTTTTTTAATAAGTTTATATTTTTATTTTTGGCTGCGTTGGGTCTTTGTTGCTGCACATGGGCTTTTCTCTAGTTGTGGCAAGCGGTGGCTACTCTTCGTTGCGGTGCGCGGGCTTCTCATTGGGTGGCTTCTTGTTGCAGAACATGGGCTCCAGGCACACGGGCTTCAGTAGTTGTGGCACTTGGGCTCAGTAGTTGTGGCTCACGGGCTTAGTTGCTCCACGGCATGTGGGATCTTCCCGGACCAGGGCTCAAACCCGTGTCCCCTGCATTGGCGGGCGGATTCTTAACCATTGTGCCACCAGGGAAGCCCCAACCCTTCTACCTTTCTATCACGTTGCATGATTCAGAAGTTTGAGTTGCTTCACTTCTGGAAACGATGTTGTTATTGAGAGGAGGGCACATGCTGCTAGTGGTTGTTTTGAGTGCACCTGATAATATTGTGCTGTTCTTGTCATTTGTTTCTTTCTCCTAAGGGCAAATCCTCTCTCTTTCTCTCTCCCTCTTCCGCGCGCGCGCGCGCGCGCGCGCGCGCGCGCGCGCGCGCGTGTGTGTGTGTGTGTGTGTGTGTGTGATTGGAGGTGCCAATTACTGCTAGTTAATTGGGTTCTGGTTAACTTCAGGTTTTACTGTTAACAGACCAGATTACCTCAGCTCTAGAAACACCTAGAATAAACTCCCTTATTTTTTCCTCTCATTGTCACTAGGCCTTCTAAACTAAAAAAAAAAAAAAGATGTATTATTCACAAAGCCATGTCACCAAACTATTTGTGAAACCACGTTGTTGACAGCTAAAAAAACCCCTTCTATACTTCAATTTGCCAACTTAAGAGCTGGTGGTTCTGAATGCAGAAGATCCCTCTGAGTCCCAAGAGAGCACAGACTATGGAATATGAGGAGGATATGAGATATGAGGCAGATTTAACAATGATTTGCACAGTCATAAGCCCTAGACAGAGAGGGAGATGGGTGGCATACCCAAAAGTCACCACTGCCACCATTAATTCATCCAGCATTTTTAAAGTCTACCACGTGCAAGTCACTGTACGAGGGGCCATAGAGGGACAGGCCATGGAGCAATAGTCTAATATGGAAACTAAGAGGTCTGCTAATAGCTTGAACAGGACACTAGTGTGTCGTAAATGCCATGTCCATGGCTCAGGAAATAAAGGATATGACAATTGAGAAGAGGAGGATGTCACTTCTGGCTAAATGATAAGGGAACATTTCATCAAAGAGATGACATCTGAGCTGATCCTTGAAGAAGGGATAAGATTAGTAGGCAGAGTTGGCAGAGCCTAGCAAAAACAGAGGCAGGAAAACCCAAGTCTGTTCAGGGGCTGTGAGGAAAGATACGTGAAGGTGAATGACAGAAAGGCTTAGAAAGGCAGATAGGATGCAATTATGGACAACTTTTGCAAGCTAGAGTTTGAATCTTATTCCAAATAAATGAACATTTTTGACCAAGACAGTAGCCAAGAGCCCAGACTTTGGCATCAGATAGATCCAAGCCCAAATCCTGACTCCACTTACCTGTGTGTGATTTTGGGCAAGTCACCTACCTTACCTCTCCAAGCCTCAGGCTAATAATCTCTATCTCACAGGCTGTTACCAGAATTAAATGCAAGTGGGATATGAAGCACTCATTCATTCGGAAAATATTTATTGACCCTCCATCGTGTATGTCCCAGACAGTGAGCTTTGTACTGGTGATACAGCGATATAGGCCAAAGCCTGTCTTCAAGGAAAACATGAGGCAATGGGTAAGACAGATAAGAAAACAGGAAATTACAGTACAGTGTAAGCAAGCAGTCAGAGGAGGTGAGTAACTCAGATCAGGGAAGGAGATGGTAAAGAAAGCTTACCAGAGAAGGTATCCCCTGAGGCACCTGAAAGGAGCCTCTGAAGGTGAGTGGAAATAGAACTTATTTCCCAAGGTCTGATTATTTTTTATTAACCATTGTAGTTTCTAGCAGACACAGATATTTAAAACTCTAAACTGATTTGTGTTGTTAATTTTTGTTTGGTTGATTGTTTTTGGCTTGTCTCAAAGCCATAGAAACAGGGAGTACCCTACTTCTCAGCTAATGAAAGGGAAGAAAAGAGTCTATTTGCAATCATGTTAGTAGTGGAAGAAGCAGGCAAAACAAATCCCTGAAACATGTGTGGTAAATGAAAGAGATTAAAGGGAAGTTGACCTAATATGAATTGGCAAATCTGGTTTTTCACTTGCAGGAGACCCGTGGTACACGTTTCCTGGGTTTTCAGCCCACATTTATTTCCTTTTCTGAAATGGGGCCCCAGTTTTGTTTTTTGTTTTGTTTTGTTTCGTTTTTCTTTATTTGGAGAACCACATCTTTCCTCATTCTTATTTTATGTGTTCTGGTGAAGTGGACTCTATTTCACTCTGGTTTTAGGGTTGGCTGTGATTCAGGCCTCCCAGTTAAGAACCTCACACTGGCCTCAGTGACTGGGATCGGAGCATCACTCAATCAGGGCCAGAGAGAGGCAACCTGGAACTTTGCTGAGCCTGTAAGACTCAGCAGAGAAGCCTACCTTGGCTTCTGGTTTGAACATGGAAAGTTGTAGACGAGGAGCTGCTGGGAGCTATCTTCCTACCTCTTCCCACCACTTGAAGCCTGAGATCGAAGCCACCAACACAGAGGAGAGCAGGGATCCTCACAGAAGAATATAAAGTCCATGAGAGCAGGAAGCTTGGCACTGTTTTAAAATCTTTTTATTGATACATCATTCACATACAGAAAAAAGACACACAAAACTAATTTGAGTAAAAAATTATTACAAAGTGAATACACATATTTAACTACCACCCAGATCAAGAAATAGAACATTACCCGCCTCATACTCCTCCCAGTCACTACCCCCTCTCTCCTCTTGACTGTTAACACCATAGTTTTGAGTTTTCCAACTTTGTGTAAATAGAAGTATAGTATTCATTCTCATATAGTATTCAGAAGCCAGTGTGTCTGGCTTCTGTCACTCAACATTATTATAAATGCCTTTGATGAACATATACATGCATTTTTATCAGATATATTCCTAAGAATAGAATTGCTAGATCATAGAGTGTACATGAGTGTACATATGTTCAACTTTAGAAGATGTTGCCAAACTACATTCCAAAATGATCGTACTATAAAAAAGTTTTTTAAATTAAAAGAACTAAGTGATCGCATGAAATCACCCTGTTATGTACCTGTTCCTCCACATCCTCGGCAACATTTGGTATTTTCAGTCTTTTAAGTGTGGATGTGTAGTATAGTATATCATATTACATTTTCCTCATGACTAATGAGTTTAAATACATTTTCATGTGGCCATTTGGATATCCTTTTCTGTGAAGTGCCTGTTCAACTGCCTGGCCCATTTTTCTATTGAGTTACCTGTCTTTTATTTTTTGATTTGTAAGAGGTTTAAGAATTTTTTATCTTTAGTTGCTACCCTAATACCATGCCGTATTACACTGTAGTTTTATAGTAAACCTTAGTAACTGGTAGAGTATGTCCTCCTATCTTGCTCTTCTTTTTAAGAGTGTTTTGGCTATTCTTGGCCCCTTTGCATTTCCATATACATTTTAGAGTCAGGTTGCTATTTTCCACAAAGAAATCTGTTAGGATTTTCATTGGGATTGCATTGAATCTATAAATTAATTTGGAGAGATTGACATATTTACAACATTGAAATTCGAATCCATGAACAATGCACATATTTCCATTTATTTAGGTTATCTTCAATTTCCCTCCATAAGTTCTATAGTTTTCTGTGTAGATAAGTCTTGCATTCTTTAATTAGATTTATTCCTAGGTATTTGATACTTCTGTGCAATTATAAATGGTAACAATTTAATTTTTTTTTTCTGTTTGTTGCTGGTATATAGAAAAATAATTGAATTTTGCATGTTGACCTTCTATATTGGTTTTCCATAGTTGCATAACAAATGATCACAAACCTAGCATCTTAAAAAATAAAGTTATTCTCTCACTGTTTTCATGAGTCAGTAGTCTGGATAAGAGTTAGCTAGGTCATCTGCTCAAAGTCTCACTAGGCTGAAATCAAGGTGTCAGCCATGCCTATGATCTCACCTCAGGCTGAGAGTCCTCTTCCAAGCTCACTGATTATTACTGCAATTCAGTTCCTTGCGGCTGTAGGACTGAGGTTCCTCTTTTATGCTGGCTGTCATTTAGCAGCCACTCTTAGTTCCTAGAGGCTACTGCAGTTTCCTGTCATGTAGTCCTCTCTGGAGTATGGCATTCTATTTCTTCAAGGCCTGCAGGATACCATTTCTCTTGTTTCAAATATGTCTGATTTCTGACATCTTTGACCTCTAAACTCTTTTAAAAGGGCTCACCTGATTAGGTAGGGCCACTAGGATGATCTTCCTTTTGATTACCTCAAGTTCAACTGGTCTTAATTACATCTTCAAAATTTCTTCACCTTTGCCATACACAATAAACTAATCATGTGAGTGAAACCTCATTCACGGGTCCACTCACACTTTAGGGGAGGGAATGTCATAGGGTATGTACACCAGGGGACCAGAATCTTGAGGGACAACTTAGAATTCTACCTCCCACACCTTGTGTCCAGCAACCTTACTGGCTAATTAATTCAAGTAATATATCTGTAGATTCATTGAGATTTCCTAAATACACAGTTATATTACCTAAATATAATAACAGTTTTATTTATTCCCAGTTGTTATACTGTTAAAACTTCTTTTTCTTAACTTATTGCACTGGCTAGAACCTCCAGTAAAATGCTGAAAAGAAGTAGTGAAAGTGGGTTTGTTTTTTGTATCATTGTATCTCCAGTGTTTAAAATAGACATAGTAGCTTTTCAATGAATATTTTCAAATGAATAAATGAATGACAGTAAAGCTGAGAGAGGGGGAAAATTGGTTCCTGCTTGATCATTTGAGCATCTAAATATCACCATGTCCTAAGTCATCCCCAACCATGGACTTTTTAATTACATAAGGTGATAAATTATCCCATCCCCACCCCACCCCCACCCCAATTTTTAGCTTAAGCCAGATTTTTTTTGTCAAGTTCAATCAAAAGTTTTAAGTGATATTAGATCTCCTGACCCACAGAATAACATGAGTGAAAAATATTTGGGAGAAAATTAATTATTATGCCCAATGGAGTTACTTTTTTTTTTGAAGAGAACTTCTGGGAATTCAAACATGTTCAAATATATACCATATTAAGAAAATCCTCCCTTACATTCACCTACCACTCCATCGGTCCCTCCCCCTACCCCACTTTTTTTTTTACAACTAAGCTTTTAGAAACAGTTTACTCATTCTTTGTTCTTTTCATATCATGGTCCTCAACTCATGATAATCTGCTTCTAATTCTACCAACTACCAAACTTTTCTTGGTAGGATCAGTAGTGACCTTCAGGCTGCTAAATCTAATGGACAACACATCTTATTTGCCATAGTTGACCACTCCCATCTTCTTCCAAAAAAATTACTTCCTTGTCTTCTGTGACCCCATGGTCTCCTGGCTTTTTTATTATTTCTCTGGTTCCTCTTTCTAGTCTCCCCCGGTTGCTTTTCCTCCTCTTGGGACCTAGTCCATTAACCAGAGGGATATGCTAAACCACCTGGAATCAAAGCAGTACTCACTAACCCACATCAGCGAGCCAGTTTAATCATAAAGACAAAGCCATTTATATAAATGTTTTGTTTGTTCATTGATTTGATATATGTTGATGTGTGCTTGTTGTATGGATCTGTGGCCAGTCGTAGGCCCTCTTCCCTTCTTTTCTCTTCCCTTCCTTTCCCTCCTCTTCTCTTCTTATCTCTCTATACTCTCTCAGGAATCTCGTACACATCCATCCTTTCAATTATTAAATGCATGTTGACAACTTCTGAATTTATATCTTCATTCAGGTCTCTCTTAGTTCCAGACCCATATATCTAACTGCCTCCTTAATATTTCCAGATAGCTAGTACATAGACATCCAAAATTTGGACATGTCTATTACTGAACTTATGGTGCCCAATCTTTTCCTCCTCCAGTGTTTCCTACCTCATTAAATAGTCCCACCATCCTCCTAGTTGCTCTTGTCAGGAACCTAGGAATCATCAACCTAGGAATCATCCTTTATATCTACCTATTTCTTAGCCCCTTTGTCCAACCAGTCACCAAGTACTGTCAATTCTGTCTCCAAGGATACTTCTCAATCTGTCTACTGCTCTTTGTCTTTACCACTACCACCTTAGCCCAGCACCTGGACCACTCAGACACTGTGTTAGTTAGCTCCAGCTGCTATAACAAAATACTGTAGACTGGGTCGCTTAAACAACAGACAAATATTTCTAGCAGTTATGAGATCTGGGAAGTCCAAGATGAAGGTGCTGGCAGATTCAGTTCCTGGTGAGAGCCCTCTTCCTGGCTTGCAGATAGCCACCTTCTCACTGTGTCTCACTGTCACAGCGATATCTCTCACTCTTCCTCTTCTAATAAGGACACTAATCCCATCATAGGGGCTTCACTCTCATGACCTCATTCAAACCTAATTACCCCCCAAAGTTCCCACCTCCAAATACCATCACCTTGGGGATGAAGGCTTCAACATATGAATTTGGGTGTGGGGGGCACAAACATTCAGTCCATAACAGACACCTTTCTAGCTGCTAGTGCCATACATTTTCTTGTTTATCTCCACTAACTCATTCTCCACAGAGTGGTCAAACTGATCTTTTAAAAACATGCTTGTGTCATCTCTTTCCCCAAAGCCCTGTAAAAACTTATAATAAAGTCCAAACTTTACCATGACCTATAACTCCCTGAATGGTCTGGCTTAGGCCTTCTTCAGCCTTTTCTCTCTTCCCTCTGCTTACCTAGCTCCTTCATGTCTCAGAGTTTCTTTCTGTTGGCTCTTTCCACTGCCTGGGACTCTTCACCACCACTATTCCCCTTCCCTGGCCAATTCCTATTCATTTCTCAGTTTAAATGCTGCTTCCATGGGCAAGGATTCCCTGTTCACCTACATTAAGTTACAGTCACCTTTACAAGCTCTCATAGCTTCTTTTACTTTTCCATGACACGTATCCCAACTGTTGTTGAACATTTCCTATAATATTTGTTGAATGTCTCTTTTCTGTACTCCCTCTCCAAACCACCCCCAGATTGTGAGTGCTATGAGAGCATGAGCTGAATCAATCTTGCTTACTGCTAGCATCTAGGACCCAGGAACATCTTTGATAAATATCCACTGAGTGTGAATGGATGTTTGGATGTCTACTGGAGAATGAGGATGACGGCAGGGGATTAGGGAGTGTTGGTGTAGGAACATTTTCCCTACCTCTTCATTCTAATAAGAGATTTAGAATCAAAATATTTCTTCCACCATTAAGAAGAGTCATGATTTTGACAAAAAATTAACCTCATTCTGGGGACAAGTAGTGAGTAACTGAGGTAGCCTCTAACATACTGGGGCAAAAGGCAGGCAGCTCAGGCAGGCAGTAAAGAATCAGACAGCCAGAGAGGAGAGCCATTTCCCTCTGGATGCCATTAACTAGAGGGATATGCTGACCACCTGGAATCAAAGCAGCACTCCCTGGCACGCATCAGTGAGCCAATTTAATCATAAAGACAAAGCCATTTATACAGGCTTTTTGTTTGCTCACTGGTTTGATATACTCTTGTTGTAGGGATCTGTGGAAAAAAAACTGTCACTAGTCTGACCTTCAATTTGTAATAGACACAAAAATACTTACATTTTGTAAATGTGTCCTGTATGCTTTCTTTACCATTTCTTTTGCTGGGCATATTGAGCTGTAAAATAAAGTTAGGGTAAACTTAGAAGAATGGAAATAGGCTTTTGCATATTTATAAAGGAGGAACACACGAAAATAAGCTATACATTTTCTAAAATACTGCATCCTTGCAACCAAATATGGGAACTGTCTCTTGGATTTGTGAACTGGTAAAGAATACCTGAAATAATAAATTAATCTAATTGATTATTTACTAAGTTATTAAATACTTATTACCAAGCAAAATCTTCCCTACAAGATGTTTTTTTTCTTACAAGTATTGAGAACCTTCAAATTCCATACTTTTTGAGAAAGCCTTAACTTTTCTTTGGAGGAGAAGGGGAATCTGATATTTTTTTGATTCAAATAATAAGTAATTCCACTTAACATAATTCTCTTTTTCAGTAATTTTTTGGTGTAGCATTCCCACAATATAGTGTGGGACAAACAGCATGGGACCGGAAACCCTTAAACCTGGCTTCTGATTAGAAATCGGCTACCACCGCTAAAATGTTATCTGTCTCAGCCCTTTGGACCTCCATTTCCTCATGTGCAAGTGAAAAGCCTCTTCCATTCCTAAAGTCTTTGATTTCAAAGATGTTTTCTTTCTTTTGAGTTTTTCATTATTTTTATTTTATATAGATCCTTAAAAGTTAATAAATAAAAGTATGAAAGGGGAAAATACTGTTTTAAATCTAAGGCTAGATTTTCGGAAATAAGACTTCTAGATTGAAATCAAATTCTGACTGAGAACTTGTTTTTATTAATGCTCAGGAATTCACAGAAGTAAAGAGAATAAGGCAAGAAAACACAGATATTTTACTTCCTGGTAGAATCGGAATCAAAATGACCAGACAGTGGCATGAGAATTAAATGGCCTTTCTAATGCATTTTGGTATCCAACGAAAGTCCATTATATAATTGCAATCTTGTTATACTAATCTTTTACTCTGGATTATGTTGTGAAATTGTCCTGTTTTCATGATACCACTGCTTTTTTTTGTTGTTGTTGTTGTTTTTGTCTCTGTTTATTTTGTTTCTAAAATATCTCCTGTTTGATTTTTTTCTCTATTTAAAAATATTACATAGCGGTATAAGAATTTGTATTCCTGCTGCTTAGGGGGGTCTTTCTGTGTGATGGCTGGTGTTGAGTCACATACCCAGTTGATGTAGAGGGTGGTTCTTGAGGAAAATCCCTTGAGAGGCCAACCATGGCTTCTGTTTCTCTGAAAATGTATGGTTTCTAAATTACCCATAATTTCCCTAGAAAAGTTTAAATGAAATTTCTCCTTAACCTAGAGAAGTTTTAAATGAAAAAAAATTTTTTTCTAATAGACGTTTAACCATTGTCTTTTCATTATAGAATTGCATACTTAAAAAATAATTCCATATAGTTATTACTTAAAATACTCCAATTGTAAAATAAGCCAAGACTATCATTATGTAATAAATTAATAGTGACTTGCAAAAATCTTGAGCCCTATAACATATCAGTGGCAAGTCTTGAAAAAACATTAGACTGATTGGTTACTCATTCTGCTTAATGTGTAGAAGAAAGTGGTTTATGTTTATAAGCACTAGTTTGTCTTTGTCTTTCATTCATTATTTCAACAAGTATTTACTGAGCTCTCAGCTCACACCAGGCATTGTTCCAGGTACTGGCTGGGTAAAGTGGTAAACAAAACAGACAAAACTCTCTGTCCTCACGGAGCTTACATTCCTGTGGGGGAAAGACAGATAATAAGTAAAACATATGGGGGCTTAGATGATAATAAAGTCTAAGGAGAAAAATAAAGTGGAAAAACACATAGGACATGGTGTTGCAATGAGAAATATAGGTGTCATGGAATGTCTCACTGAGAAGGTAAGATCTGAATAAGACCTGAAGAAGGTGAAGGAGTTAGCCATTAGGATATGTGGGGGAAAAGCATTCCAGGCAGAGGGAAGAGCAAGTGTAAATACTCTGAGGCAGGAGCATGCCTGGATTTAGGAAAAGTGAGGAGCCCAATATGACTAGAGCAGTGAGAAATGGGGGGACTAGGAGGAGATAAAGATAGAGAGGTAAGAGTGGGATGAGATCAACTAGGGCCTTGCCAGGACTTTATCTTTTACTGTGAATGAGATAGAGCCACTGGAGTGTTCTAAGCAGAGGAATGACATGACATGACCTGACTTAAGTTTCATCAAGATCAAGCTGATTATTGTGTTGAGAAAAGGCTGGTGGGGGACAAAGGCTAGGAGACTTTGGCAGTAATCCAGGCAAGTAGGATCATTGCACTATACAACTCCAAGAAGCATCATTCACCCTGCAGTGTCTGAGAATGGTGCTTCCCGTAATGAGCAGTGTATAGCCCAACAGCTGTACTTAGCAGCCCTGTAGGCAAGATGGCTTGGACCAGGGTGGATGAAATGTGAGTGGTGAGAAGTGTTTAGTCAAGATATACTTTGAAGGTAGAACTAATAGGATTTTCTGACATGGTAGATGTGGAATATGAAAGAGTCAAGTATGATTTCAAGGTCATCAATTAATTTCATGAATTATTACTATTCGTTATACCAAATACCGTTTACTAAGCAGGAGTAATTCATATTTATTTTTTAATTCAACAAGCATTTATTGAAAGTCTACTATGTAGTACATTGTTCCAGATTCTGTAGGATATTTTAAAAAGTACAATAGCAGCAACAACAGAAAATCCTGTCCTGGAAATACTTATAACTTAGTTTGTTAGACAAAGCCTCCATAGATAAAAGAACCAATACTGTAAAAAGTGACATAAGAAAAAATATGATAATGGGACCGATTAAATGGTATAACTACTTCTCTAGGGAAATGGTCCAATTTGAAAATAATTTTACATTTGTCAGGATATGCCCGTATTTCTGATTGCTATACTCTCCTAATCTATTCAACAATTTACTCACTATTTTCCAATAGTAACAGGACTCACGTGTTTCCTGTTCCAAATGCAACTAGATATGCTATATGGTTGACTCCTGCGCCAGGAGGAACTATATAAAAGACTTCATGTCTGAGGTAGGAATTACCTGTTTCATGTGCCCTTCTCTTGCTGATGTCTTAGGTTGCATTACTCATAGTTTGGTTGAGAATTCACAATTTTACCTTGGCCCCTAGTTCCTACTTGTCCAACTTCTGACTTGCAAATTTTCATACTTCTGACCATTTATCTTACTTGCAGCCCTTTGGTTTACGAGAACTTTTGAGATTTTGTGACTTCTCATGCCTCACTTCACCCACCTCATTCATAGCCATGTCTTGCTGCTTCCTGTTCTATGGTTTTCATTAACACACCTTTCCTAATAATAATGAGATAGTAAAGATTATAGTAATGAGTATGATATCTAACATTTTAAAGTAGTGACTATGAGCTAGGCACTAAGTGATGCTATTTAAGTATACTTTAAATGTAATCCTTATAGAAGGTCTGTGAAGTGGGTGCTATCATTATTCCTATAAGGAACTGAGCTTTAGAGAGCTGAACATGCCTGAGGTTACTCAGCTAGAAAGTGGCAGGTCTAGGATGCAAACCCAGAGTCCATGAAGACTACTATGCAATAACATGTCTTTTGTACCATATGCATATTAAACATGATTCTGAGGGAGGAAAAAAAGTCAATCCCAACAAACGTCTCTAAACTCTCAGAGCCTCTATGTTTAATATCCTTCTAATGTTATGGGTTTATCAGTTTTTAATTTTCCTAGTTGAAGTTAGAGATAGCATTTGCAATACAGTCCTATTTTTAAAGGTATTGATATTAGAGTTGGGTTTGCATGGCCCTAGACACAGATACACACACATGCGTACTCTGCACGCAGGCTACCAAAGTAGCCATTGAAAGTAGAAATGACAGTGGGGACTTCTAGGAGACCAAGATCAAAATAAAAAAGAGAGGAGGGAAAAGGAAGAAAAATAACAAGTGTTTATTGAGCCTTTCATGTTATAAGTTACTTTGCTAAAATGCTCATTTAATCCTTACAACAACTTTATTATTACCGTCACTTTACATTGGAGAAAAATAAACTGTGAAGAGGCTATTACTCCTATTTGGCAGATGAAGAAACAAAGGATTAGAAATTGAGATCAAAATCACATAGTTAAAGTGTCAAAGCAGGTTGAAAAACCCAAAATTAGCTGAATTCCAAAACCTGTGGAATTAATCATTGCAGGTGGTAGACAGACTCTAGGGTAGCCCCCATGATTCCTACTTCCTGGTGTTCAAAACTTTGTGTAACTCCTTCTTCTTAAGTGTGAGCAAAATTTGTGACTTGCTTCTAAACCATAGAACATGGTGAAGATAGAATATCATTCTATATTGCTAGGTGACTCACTTTAGAGTTTAGAGACATGCCTTGCTGGTTTGATGAAGTAAGCAGCCATAGTGAGAAAACCTATATGGCAAGAAACTGCAGGAGGCCTCTAGGAGCTGAGGGCAGCCCCCAGACAGCAAGAAGCTAGGGTTCTCAGTCCTACAATCACAGAAAAGGAATTCTGCTAACAACATGAATGACCTTGGAAGCAAATTCTTCCCCAGTCAAGCCTCCAAATGAGAACACAGCATGACTGATGTTTTGATTGCAGCCTTATGAGATCCTGAGCAGAACACCAAGCTAAACTGTGCCCAGACTCCTGACTCACAGAACTATAACATCATAAATATGTGTTATTTTAAACTACTAAGTTTTGATAATTTGTACACAGCAATAGAAAACTAATACACCCTGCTACCTTGGTTTTCCCTATCTTGGAGCACAGTAAATTATTAGTAAATGGTAGTTGCTATTATGGTAATCAAATGAAAATGTGGAATATCAGTGTCAAAGAGAAATGTAACAGGGCAATTTAACAGAGTTAAATAATTGTTTCCAAAGTAATCAAGCAGCTGATTTAGAAGATACAAACAGTGATGGATGGGGGGTGGGGAGGTGGTGGTAGTGGGATGAATTGGGAGATTGGGATTGACATATATACACTAATATGTATAAAATAGATAACTAATAAGAACCTGCTGTATAAAAAATAAATAAAGTTAAAAAAACAATGATGGAATATTGAAAACTTATATATTACTCCCAACAATTACTGAGTGTATTATTATCACGTGAAATATTATAACATTTCTAGTGTTGTTTATCCACACATTTAGTTTTAATGTCTTACACCATATGCAGAGTAAATTGGAAAGTTTTCCAATGGTCCCACATTAGATATGAAGAAATATTAAAACATAGTTTCAGGTTTTATCATATTGTTATAAATTGTGATTTAAAAACGCTGTAACGTCTTACAATAGCTTAAATATGATGGATTAAGTAATTCAGGGCATTGGATCAAAAAACAAAACCCTGATGAAACTACTACCAGCATAATACTTTCAGTGCATGAGTACATGTGGACTTTGCTTACCAATGGTAATTCATAGAAAGCACACAATGTAACTCTACATATGTAGCTATAGAGTAGGTTAGAGAACTTGACTGGGTTTCCATCTGATAGATTTAAGCTTTGCTACTGTGGAAAAAAGAGGGGCTAGTGCTCATGTCCAACTAAACTGCAAAATGATTTTTCTGATTGTTCCTTTGACCAGTGTCCCCTTTCCCTTCTGTACTTATATTGGCATGTGAATGTATAGTTTCTGTCAAACAAGTCATTAAAAATGGTGTTCACTGATTGATAAACACGTTAACCTCACGACTGCCCCATACACAAATATGTGCTGAACATACAGCAAACATAACGTAGGCCTTTCATAGGTGTTGCAGCATTAGAAAATTTGCCCATTGTCCATCTAGTGAGAATATATGACCCTGATGACTATCACCATTCATAATTCTCAACAGGTTTAATAAAGATTATGCTAGATACACCGTTAGTAATAGGGTAGCTAAATATTGTCTTCATATTTGCTTTTTTTTGAGGGCAATGATTATTTCTATCCATTTTTTCCTTAATTTTCTGTGATCTGTGCTTCCTGGAAATTAACACTAATAATATATCTCTGCATATTTATTTTCGGTTTGTCTTTTTTTTTTAATTTTTTAATTTAATTTTATTTATTTTTTTATACAGCAGGTTCTTATTAGTCATCAGTTTTATACACATCAGTGTATACATGTCAATCCCAATCACCCAATTCATCACACCACCATTGGCTTTTCTTTTTAATACTGAAATGATTCAAGGGATAACAAGTGAACATATTAATTAATTTGAAATTTATCTACTTCTAAATTAAATTACTTGTCCAGTTAACAGTTTTTTGTTTTGTTTTATTTTTGGCAAACCTGATCATTAGCATTTACTTTTACATTTAGATTCATGATTATGAACTGTTCTGTGGAAAAGTAAAAATCAAATCATGCTGGATCCCTGAAAGAACTAAGTGCAATACTCAGTGTGTATTTTCTTCCTATGGTATGTTATCTACAGATGGATAATGAGGAAAGCAAACCAGTCTGTCTTCTTCTAGTGTCTGGGAGATACTTCATGGCTATTGTCTAACCCAAGTGCCAACTACAGCAACTTGGAATCTCTTTGAAACAAGGTGGGGTATAAATGCAAATATTTTTTAAAAGGCCAAACTGCCAGGTTTAAGGCAGCTTTTGAACTATTGTTGATTTCCTGATGTGGTTCCAAAATATAGGAACCTGCTATATTTCTTAGTATAATCTGTGAACTGATCTAGATTTAAAGTGAATTATTTTCCTTTCTGGCCTTTGATGAAATTTGGTGAGTCTTTCCTTGATATGTTCATAATGTAAACTCATCTGGTTTTATATGAGATTGGGGATTCAGGAGGATTTCTAATTTTAAAGTTAAATTTAGTTCATATTGGAGATTGATATTCTCATTCTCCTTATTACAAAACTGTAGAGAATTGAATTTGAAAAACATACTGTAAGAATTTCCTCTCAGCTATTTTTGTTGCTTCCTTCTCTTTTGTCCTTCCCTTCCCCCAACTTTAGCTCCTTAGTGTGTGAATTATTATTTCACAGAGTTATGTTTGCAGTTTTCAAAGTGACTTCTTAGAAGTGAAATTTGGAACATTTTTTTTTTCAATCCCCAAAGGTAAGACTTATATTTTCACTTTTGATTTGTTAAAACACACCAAGTGTCTTATAAATGCCTGAAACTTTGATATTTTTAGGCAAAGAAATAATTTCAAAATTGAAAGAAATCTTCCTAAAATTAAGACATAAGCACTCAAATGGCCCTTTCCTCTCTTTTAAAAAATATCCTAAGACATTCCCTTTCTTGTGGATTGTATTTTATTGGATTAAGATCACCAGCCCTCTGAAACCCGGCTAAATTGGATTACTGTTGAGAATCACAGGGAGGAGGTATTAATAATATACACACACTTCAAGCATCTCAGTCAAATAGCAGGAATAACTGATTTCAGTGCCAGAGAAGTTTGATAGGTGCCTGGGAGGAAGACCTGGAACTAGGGGAAAACTTAGGAGAAGAACTTGGTGAGGGAAGGCCTCGAGAGAGAGACAATGCACTGTTTCCAGCGTCCAGGGGATTGTTGGGGAGGGGGTGACCTTAAACCTTTCAAAGGACACTTAACTGGGAAATTCTGAGCAGCCTTCACTTTGGAGGGGGTGAAAGGAGAGGTGGAATGTTGTGGAGGTATCTCCTTTAATAGGCGCTGGGTGGTTGAGGGATGTTTGGAGTCAGTTGGTCTGGGGGGTGGGCGAAGGCCAACCCTGAGGGGTCGCGGACCGTCCCTGGGAAGGCGGCAGGCGGCACCTGGCTGCCGCCGAGAGCGCCTCGGGGTGGGGGAAGGGTCGTGGGGAAAAGTCGAGTTCAGCGTGGGTTTCTCTCTTTGCCTGGAGGACTATTACAAGAGATTAGAGGAGGCGCCAAGCCGCCGCGCGGGGTATTCCCCGCTCCGGGGGAACGCCGGCGGCGCCAGCGCCGGCCCCGGCCCTCTCCTGAGGTGGCGAGAGCTACTCCCGGTCCGGGCCGCGGCCTCCCGCCCCGGCGGAGCCGCGCGGTGGATTGTGGGCTGGGGGCTGCGGCGGCCTCACTGCGGCCTCGGACACTGTCTTCCCGGACCTACCCGGGCCGAGGCAGGCAGGCGGGCGGGCGGGCGGGCGGGGTGAGGGGAAGCAGTGGAGCAGGGAGCAGAAGCGCTAGGGTAGTGGTCGCGGCGCGGCGGCGGCGGCGGCGGCGGCTCCTCTGGAGGCCGGGGATGTGGGAGAGGCGGTGGCAGCAGCGGCGGAGGCGGCGCTGCGGACCCGGGGGAAACTGCTGGCTGACAGGACACCCGGGAGAGACGTGAGGGAGCCGCCGCTGCCGCCTCTCACCCCCGAGCGGAGCTGGGCTCGAGAGGGCGGCCCTGTGCTCCCCCAGCCGACTAGCCAGCCGGCGCGGGGCGGGGGCGGGAAGCCGGGCTCGGGCCCAGCCGGGCTCCGGGCGGCGGCGGCCGCGGAGCAGCAGCCTCGGCGCGACGTGGAGGGTTGGAGGCGGCGGCGATGCACTAGGCCTCGCTCTGGGGCTGCTGCCCGGGACCCGCAGGTAGGTGTCGGGCCGGCCGCACGCGGCCTCCAGCGCTTCGCGGCCCACCCTCACCCCGACCTCCTGTAGAGGGAGGACCGAGACCCCACCCCCTCTGTCTCCTCCCCTGCCGGAGCCGGCGGAGTTTCGGTCACAACTGACCAGCGCCGAAGCTTCCATTCTTCCCGGCCACCACCACCTCCTCTTCCTTCTTACTCTCCCTCCGGGATCGGGGCCGGCAGCTGTGCTCTTCGCCTCCAGCCCGCGGCCGCGACGCCGCTCTCACCCCTCTCTCCCCTCTCGGGGATCCGGGCTGTGGAACCTCCACCACCCGCCTTAGACGCTGCCCCCAAACTTTCCCTTTCTTTTTCTAGCCGGGCCCTTACCCCTTTTTGATCCTACTGGAATAATTTAAATTAAAAAACTCATTTTTTCCTCCTGGCGAAAGCCAGCCCAGAAAATAACTCGGTGTTTTGCAGTTTGGCAATTTAGCTCGCAATCATTTGTTCAGTAATTAATTTTTCTTCAGTTATGTGTCTTTCCATCTCTGCATTGGTACAAAGGCAGGCCTTCCCTGCCCTCCTGTCGCTGACAAGGGAACTTTTGCCTGCCCATTATAATTAACCACTTGGTCTGTCCGTGTACTGAGTTCGGGATGGTATTTTTAGAATTTTGGTTGACCCGGGATGCAATATTTTTTAAAGTTCACCTTTCACCAGCTTTATTTTGGTCTTTATTGGGGCTCTCGTTACTTTCGAAGAATTATATTGGAATGTTTTTGTGTTTTGCTTTTAATTGGTTCTATATCTGATTTGTCAAACCCCACGGCTATCTTAAGAGTAAATGCTTACAAGGCAAGTGATGTCATGATAGTATACTGAGATATGTGTTATTGTGGTAACTTAAACTGCAGATTTTGATGGACAGTCAGGTTGACTTTTATATCTGATGAAGTGTTCTAGTTGGAAAAGTACCTTCAGAGCCTTAATGACTTCTAAGCAGTTATGATAGAACATATGGAATGATGGGATTTGTTTGTTTGACTGTATTTGTATTGCAGAGTCTGATTTCCTAGAAATAGGTATTACTGGATTGTTCATAGTGGTCATCATTGCTTATGATAGGTTTTGGTAAAAATGATCAATGTGTGCAAATTTTGGGCGATTGATAGTTGTGGTTTGAGGGATTAGATGTTTGCGATTTTATTGTGATTTGGCTGTTTTAAAATTATGCTCTGCTAATTTCAGAATTATTGCACTATCAGGACAGACATTACAATCTGAGGATCACTTTTAAAAGAAATAAATGTTTTATGGTTTTCTTTATAAAGAATGCATTACAAAACTATAAAGACTTCACATTTTCTTGTTGATGATATTAATATATTTTGGTCTTGGAGAGGTATTGTTACTCTAACACTGGGCTTTCTGAAGTGTTTTCCGTTGCTTTTAAATTATCCAAAGTTTACTAAGAAAAGATGATTAAATTTGCATATGTTTGTTTTCTGGAAAAGTTAAAGTTTATTTTTGAATAGGTATTAAGTTTTTATGTCAGAATTAAAATCAAATCTTACATAACTCTTGAAATGGCAAACTGCAGAATTTGCTCTTAATCACATTCCTTTCCTATCAGTAAAAGTTGATTAAAATTATTTTCCTGCTTTTAGCTTTTTACATACTTTATTGAGTAAAAGTACACTTATTTAAAGTGTTAAATTCATCCATTTTTAGTATATTTACATAGTTGTGTAACCATCACCATAATCTAGTTTTAGAATATTTTCATCACCCCAAAAAGAAACTCCCCACCCCAGCCCCAGACCGAGGCAACCACTAATATACTTTCCCTCTCAATGAGTGAATGGTGGTTCACTCATAAATAGTATCAGCTCCCTGAAAAGTTTTTCTTTTAAGATTAATTTCCGTGTTTAAAATAGCTTTAGACAGGAAATAATCAACTGATCACTGGTATTAATAAGTGATGTTTTAAACAGTTGATATACTGTTTGGTTGTATTCCTCATGGATTACTATAAAGAGTGGAGAAAGAAAAAAGTTAGAATGAATGACTTAAGTGATCTCAGGAGGTAGTTTAGTCAGCTGGGAGTCAGTAAGTAAAAGTTGAAGGAGTATTTTTGCCATTGGATATTAGGGCTGGAAAAGATCTTAAAGGTCATCAGCTTACTTCCTGATTGCTTCGCAAATAGATGGCAGGAACCAGATGAGGAAATCTGAAGAGTGGAAGGTTGAATCTCTAGAATGCATGGCTCAAGAACCACAATGTGACAATGTAAGGCAAGAAATGGAGATTTGCAAGTTAGAACTGTTTAGATCCTATGTATATATAAGTATGTATGTATATATGTATGTAAGTATTTGACATTTTACTAGCAGAGTAGGGAGAGAACTGGACATTCCCCAACTTTGGGATGGAGGGGAAGAGGTGACAGTAGATGCGATTCATGTTACAAAATCCTCTAAAATGCTTTAACCTAAAGGAGGATGGCATATATATTATTTAGCTATCTTCTTGTACTATTACCATCTTATTTTTAAAACTCCAAATTTTAAAAACAAAATTAATTTTTAAAAATTATACAGGGCTGGTTGGAGGCCTCCTTTTTCAAAGACCCAGGACCCTAACATCTAAACCAGTGGTACTCAAATAGGGGCAGTTTTGCCCTCTAAGGAACGTTTGGCAGTGTCTGAAGACATTTTTCATTGTCACAACTGAGGGTAGGGTGCTATTGCTAAATATCCTAGGATGCACAGGACATGTCCTACTCCACCCTACCCCACACACACAACAAAGAATTATCTGACCCTACATATCAGTAATGTTCTAATCCTGTGGTTTGTGTGATTCTGGTAAGGGCCTGAGCAAATGTTCTTGACTCCCACCAGATTGGAAAATATTTTCAGTGGGCATTGTTTGGTGGATTAGATTAAACTTTAGGTCCTCTAGCAATTCTCTCTCTTTGCAGGGGGAGGCGGTTGAGGGAAAATTAAAAGGAAATCTGTGACATAATGCAGATATTCTTTAGTCTGTTTAGTTGTCTTCAAATCTGAAGTAAAAAAATTTTTTCCTAAAAATGACAGCCTTACTTTACTGCAGATTTGAACTATTATGTTTTGAATTGTTCGTTACTGGTGCATAGGTTTTTGAAATTGGAAATACATAAATAGTATTTTCTCTATCTAGATTTCTTTTCCTGGTAGCTTCAACTGCGAAGAAAGGAGAGAAGTAAGCTGAAGTGTTTTAATTAATTAATAGTGTATGTTGTGATGCAGAAAAATTCAAAGCTTGTACATGAATCTCATCTTTTTTTTTTTCTTATGGGCCCCTTTTGACTCTAATTTCTTTATAACAAGCTTAATTTGGTGATGAAAGAAGAAAAGATTGAAAAGTTGGAATCACTTTTGCTATTTACCAGCCTTATGACTTTAGATAAATTACTCAATCTTTCTGAGCCTCAGTTTTCTCATCTATAAAGTAGGAATAGTGATAATTCCTGTATTATAAAGTTATTGTGAGAATTAAATGAGGTAATGTGTGTTAAGATGCTATGTCAACTGTAAAATACTATATGAGTTAGTTAATGTACCTGAAACTAATATAATGTTATATGTCAATTATACCTCAATTAATAAAAAAAGAGTTACTTGCTTCAGAAGAATCAAATTAGATGGTGCCAAAGCAGGAATATAGAAAGCTAGGCAGAGAATAGTAACTGCTGACAGCCTCTCTAGGGAGAAGAGAGAAGTTCTAAGAATATATTGCTAACAAACTAGTAAAAGAACTAGTATTATCACCAAAATCTGGAGCTCTTCCAACTAGGGGCAGACTGACTTCCTTCAGTAGCACCTGAGGGTATCATTATTACAACACAGTATAAAACTGATTATTAAAATGGTGAAATTAAGTTATAAAGAAAAGGTTACCTTGTTTTCAAAATATGCTGTTTGAAAAGTCATAAAAATGTATAATTTAAGAATTAAAAATTTCATAAGTGCCTTATACAAAAAGTTTTAGCCTTATCAAGAGTAAGCTATAGTTATCTGGATCAGTTACCTTGCTGGGACTAATTCCTTCTGTCTTCATTTACTGTTCATGCCTTTCTTCATATTTTAAGGGTTGTATATGAATATTGTGGTAATTCATCATATTTTATGATGTTTTTCTCATGAGGAGTGAATAAAGTAAAATTTTGAAATCATAATAGTTATGTCAAGAAAGTTTGTGCCCTTGTTTGTTTTGTTTTGTTTTTATTTTGTTTTGTTTTTCAGTTTGGCTAAATAAAATCCTAAACTATAGCAGTGTCAGTTGGAATGGAGAGCAAGGGATGGATTTGTGATGAATTTTAAAGGTAGAATCCATAGGACAGTTCAAGTTGGTATAGACATTGAAGAATGTGGAGAGGTCAGAGAGTTAAGTTGGCTCTAGTGTTTCTAGCTTGGTAAACTACATAGATGGTGTTGTTAACTGAGCTAGAGAAGGAATACGTTTTTGGCAGGTGGGGGAGGGTGGATAAAGATGGTAGATAATGAATTTAAGTTTTGGATATATTGAATTTTAGGTATCTCTGAGACTTGTAGGTGAAGATGCCCAGTAGGCAGTTACAAATTTGGGTATGGAATACTGATAAGAGGTTAGAAGTGGAGAAAGACCTTGAATCTATCCAGTTTTCTCCGTCTCCTCTACCATTATCTGAGTTCAGGCTACTGTCATCTCTCACCTACATTATTACAAGTTTCCTATTTGGTCTCTTCTAGTATTAGTCTTCTCCAATCCGTTCTCAGTGCTATAATCAGTGATTTTTCTTAAGGGCAAATTTGATTATATCATTCCTCAGCTTAAATTATTTCTGTGACTTTCCTCATGATGAAACCCACATTTCTTATTCCTTTAACAGATTTATAAATTCATTTAAGTTCTTTTCCCAACTTATCTCTCTAGCCTAGTGACTCTCCACAACTCCCTGTTCCCCTAAAATAGACAGATTGAATTACTTGTGGTTTCTGGCAATAGGCTCTCTCTTCCCTCCAAGCCTTTGCACTACTGTTCACTATTCCTGAAGGGTTCTCCTTATCACACCCTTTCTCCCCTTCATCTATCTGACTCATTTCTACTTATGTTCAGTTCTTAGTAAGCCTTCATTGGTGCATTATTATTATTGAAAAATTTTAAACCCACAGAAAAGTCAAAAGAATAGTAGAATGAACACACACACGCACACACACACACACACACACCCCATACACACACGCAGACACCACACACACACCCCTTTGCCAAACCTGAAAACAGGATGTTTTTTTTTTTTTTTTTTGGATGTAGATATTATGATGCTTCATTCCTAATACTTAAGCATGCATCTCCCAGTTACAGGGACATTCTCTCACGTAACCACAATACCATTATGATACCTAAGAATGTCAACAATTACTCAATAACATTATTCAACATATAGTCCATACTTAAATTTTCCCATTTGTCCCAAAATTATAGCTTTTTTTCTCCTTTTAATGCAAGATTCAGTCAAGATTCATGCATTGCATTTGGCTTGTATGTCTCTTTAGTCTCCCCTAATCTGGACTAGTCCCACTGTCTCCCTTTCTTCTTGGGTTTATCTTTTGAAAAGTAGAGGCATTTGTCCTCAGGTATCTTCCATATTCTGAATTAGTCTGTTTCTTTATGATTCGATTCTGGTAGAATATTTCTGGCAAGAATACCACACAGATAATATATATACCTACCACTTTATCACATCAGGAGACAGATAATGTCAGGCTGTCCCCTGTTGGTGATTCCATCTTGATCACTTGGTAAAGGTGAGAACTGACAGATCTCTACTATTTAATACATAATTGATAGTGTGATACTTCATTGCCATGTAAATATCCTGTTCCTAACAGTCTTTTAAACTAATGGTTTTAGCATCCATTAATGATCCTTGCTTGAATCAGTCATTGCATTGGAGGGTTACAAAGGGTGATTTTTCTAATTCTTTCATTCCATCTACATTTATTACCTTCATTGATTTTTGAGAGAAGTGAGGTCAGGTTAGATGAAGACTGAATATAAGCAATTGAATTTAGAAATCAGGTCATTCCTCACCTTTTCCAGAGCCAAGTGAGTGGTGAAGATGGAAGATGGATTACTAAGGTGGTAGACCAGAGAGAAAATAGAGGTTTGCCAGTGAAGGGGAGGCAAGAAGAAGTAGCTTGAATAGATAGAGTTGAAGGAAAGAACTTTAATTTAGTACTTGAACATTTTTTTGATGGATTGATGAGATTGGCAATAGGAGAGTCAGAGAATAATTAATAGAACAAGGTCTCAGATGAAGTGCAGAAAGATGAGATCAAGAACAGCAGGTTGACTTTTGACAACGCTCGATCAGTCACAGCCCCTTCTCCATACACTGCACAAATCTTTTTTTGCATTTCAGTTGCATTTTTGCGTTTCTTGAAATAATAAAGCATAACATGCTGAAAAAAAAAAAAAAAAAAAGAACAGCAGGTTGGGGGATTAACTCTGGAAAAGAGTAGACACCTATACTGTACCTCAGAAAGTTAGGAGTTGTGTATAGGTGAGAATTAGGTACGTTTGGATATGGATGGAAGAAGTCATATCTGAGGACTTTTATTGCTATGTGGTAGACATTTACTTTTTGAGCATGAAATTGATGGAGGTAAGCTAGGGGACATGAGAGTAATGAAAATTTGTTATGAATACTGTGGGGATTGGGAAATAGAAGTGCTTGAGGATAAATAAGTGAAAGGACTGCTGAGCAGAGCCTCATCTGAGATTGGAACTCATAAATGTATAATCTGCATGTTTTACATAAATTTTCTCTGGCAGTGTTCTGCAGACAGGAACAAAGCAAAGGCAGATTGTATTGAAGATGGATGAGGGAGGAGAGAATTGAACATGCAAGGGAGACTGTTGAAGTAATTGACCATGAGATCCAAGCTAAGTGGAGAAGCTTGTGAGGCAGAACTGGGCTAAGAGACCCAAACAGTGGGGAGAGGAGGTATAGAGGTAATATCAAGCAGTAATTAATTAAAATGCTAATTTATTGTTGGTTTGGGTTTATAAACTTTATAGTTATTTACTTTATACCTCAAACTAACATTTAATATTTTCATTCTTGAACCGCTTAGTGACTCACTGCAGGTGAGTTTCTAGCTATTTTGCTTTGTTTTCTCTAAAAAGAAAATTTCTTGAAAGCATCATCTTTATTATTACTTAACATTTATAGAGTACATACTTGTTTAGATTATTTGAAGACCCTTCCCTTCAAAGATCTAGATACAAAATGTATTTTATTTACAAAGATAGACTTAACACTAGATTGTTTTTACTGTAGAAAGAAGCAAGGCAGGGATAACCCAAAACAGTGGATAAATCCTAGTGTCATTTTTGTCCTTCTTAGGAAAACATTAATATATAATTTTCTCTTAGCAACTATTTTCAAGGTAGGGTCGATTATACAGTTTTTCTTTTTTTTTTTTTTTTAAATAATTTATTTATTTTTATGGCTGTGTTGGGTCTTCGTTTCTGCGCAAGGGCCTTCTGTAGTTGTGGCAAGGGGGGGCCACTCTTCATCGCGGTGCGTGGGCCTCTCACTATCGCGGCCTCTCTTGTTGCGGAACACAGGCTCCAGACGCGCAGGCTCAGTAATTGTGGCTCACGGGCCCAGCTGCTCCGCGGCATGTGAGATCCTCCCAGACCAGGGCTCAAACCCGTGTCCCCTGCATTGGCAGGCAGACTCTCAACCACTGCGCCACCAGGGGAGCCCCCAGATTTTCTTTTAAATTTACTCTTTTTGTAGACATGTTAATAAGTATCTACTGGTTTACATATTTAAGACTTTTGTATCCTCCAGTAACTTTGAATGAGTGATTTTAGGATTTATTTGTTAATCTTTGGTCAAGACACCAAGAACAGAATACCAGTATTCTCATCTGATTCACTTTGACAAAAATTTCACTAGTAATACAGTAATATCAATGCCCTAAATGAGTATAATAAAGCATCCAAGTTATATTTTGACTTCATTCAATTTTTTACATGCTAGAGACAGATTTTTTTCACAGTACAGTTTTATCATTCAGTTCCAGGCCTGTGAACACTTCATTAATTTCAGCGGCTGCTATAGTATGTTATTTTAGTGTATTAAGTCTCTGATGAGTGCTGGGGAAAAAAGACATTGTTTTTATTTTTAATAACATCTAGATTTTAAAAATATATTTATGTTGTTTTTTGAGGATATTTCTGATTTTATTCCTGATAAGAATGTCATCCGTGAAATAGTACTTATAGCCTTTTAAAAATATGTAAATTTAATATTACAAATATACTTTTTATCCTTCTGGCCAAATTTCTCTCTTACTGTTCCTTCTTGTCACTAAATCAAAAGTAAATAAGGAACTTCAGGAAACACCTGTATTCAGAGTTTCCTACAAGGCCCAGGGTCTCATACATGTCAAATGGGAATGTAAGGAAAAAGCAAATTAGATTAGCACAACTTTGTTCTTATTTTCTGTGTTCCTTTAGCTTCAACTTGATTTCCCCCAATTTAGAAATACTGATATATGCAAGAAAAAAAAAACCACACTGTAATGTCCAACCAAAGATCGATGTGATGGAAGTTAGTAGAGATTATTTTTTAATCATAGTAATTTAAAATATCTCAAATATGTCATATTTTAAGAAGCACTTGCTTGACATAAATCATAGCCAGATCTTTTTTGATCCACCTCCTAGAGTAATGGAAATAAAAACAAAAATAAACAAATGGGACCTAATGAAACTTCAAAGCTTTTGCACAGCAAAGGAAACCATAAACAAGACGAAAAGACAACCCTCAGAATGGGAGAAAATATTTGCAAACGAATCAATGGACAAAGGATTAATCTCCAAAATATATAAACAGCTCATGCAGCTCAATATTAAAAAAACAAACAACCCAATCCAAAAATGGGCAGGAGACCTAAATAGACATTTCTCCAAAGAAGACATACAGACGGCCACGAAGCACATGAAAAGCTGCTCAACATCACTAATTATTAGAGAAATGCAAATCAAAACTACAATGAGGTATCACCTCACACCAGTTAGAATGGGCATCATCAGAAAATCTACAAACAACAAATGCTGGAGAGGGTGTGGAGAAAAGAGAATCCTCTTGCACTGTTGGTGGGAATGTAAATTGATACAGCCACTATGGAGAACAGTATGGAGGTTCCTTAAAAAACTAAAAATAGAATTACCATATGATCCAGCAATCCCACTACTGGGCATATACCCAGAGAAAACCGTAATTCAAAAAGACACATGCACCCCAATGTTCATTGCAGCACTATTTACAATAGCCAGGTCATGGAAGCAACCTAAATGCCCATTGACAGATGAATGGATAAAGAAGATGTGGTATATATATACAATGGAATATTACTCAGCCATAAAAAGGAACGAAATTGGGTCATTTGTTGAGACTGGATGGATCTAGAGACTGTCATACAGAGTGAAGTAAGTCAGAAAGGAAAAACAAATATCGTATATTAACGCATATATGTGGAACCTAGAAAAATGGTACAGATGAACCGGTTTGCAGGACAGAAATTGAGACAGATGTAGAGAACAAACGTATGGACACCAAGTGGGGAAAGCGGCGGGGGGTGGGGGGGGGTGTGATGAATTGGGAGGTTGAGATTGACATGTATACACTGATGTGTATAAAATGATAACTAATAAGAATCTGCTGTATAAAAAAATAATTATTCAAGTCATCCAGTGATGGAATGACCCAGTTGATTGTATGACTGACTTGACCAATAACAGAGTGATGTGAGTAACAAAGAGATCTGTAAGTCATTTTATTTATAGGAAATTTTTAAATTCTAAGAACTATTCTGAAGACTGATCATGAAGTTATCTTGCTTACTTGGTGAATTTAGATCTATTTTTAACAAATCACAAACCTGTATAGTGTTAGTACACATTCTGAGGGCTTTAAAAAGATCTTTCTTATGTGATTATTTAGGTGATTTTTCCCTTTACTTATTGAATGTTTGTATGTGCATCTGTATGTTGTATGTGCATCTGTATGTTGTATGTGCATCTGTATGTGAGCATGCACATGTGTTGGGAAATATAAGTAAAAAAAAAAAAGCACTTGCCACATTTTTGGAATTTTAAGAGCCAATTTCTGGTAAATGGTATAGTTAAGCTTCTTTCATACAGCTAAGACACAAATAATAAACTTCTCCACTATATAAGATTTATCATCTGACAGAATCTAGTTTAATCGTAATTTTTAAAGTACTTAAAATGTTAAAAAATTGTATATCATATACATTATTGCTTACAATTATCTTAATACTGAAGCTAAAATTTAAACCTAAAGATTTGGGCTTTCAAGAAATACTAACAAATTAATGCTATCATATAAATAAGTACTTGTCTTCTCATCTTGATGACCCATAGTAGCGTATTTATCCCTCATTGCAGCTCAGGAATTATCCTTTTGTTAACAAAAATAGTAAATTATACTGATGAAAAGTGTCTTTTTCCTTGAGTAATAATTTTCTAGCAGTCCCAGTCTTATAAAATTATTTGAACCTAAAACTGCCCTAAAAAATAGTCTTTAAGAAATGATCACAATCAGATGTTAATTATTGCTATCATTTATTTTTATTTTTTTTAATTATAATCTTATTTATTTATTTATTTTTATATTTATTTTTGGCTGTGCTGGGTCTTCGTTTCTGTGCGAGGGCTTTCTCTAGTTGCCGCAAGCGGGGGCCACTCTTCATCGCGGTGCGCGGGCCTCTTCACTATCGCGGCCTCTCTTGTTGCGGAGCACAGGCTCCAGATGCGCAGGCTCAGTAGTTGTGGCTCACAGGCCCAGTTGCTCCGCGGCATGTGGGATCTTCCCAGACCAGGGCTCGAACCCGTGTCCCCTGCATTAGCAGGCAGATTCTCAACCACTGCGCCACCAGGGAAGCCCAACTATCATTTATTTTTAATACAAGATGGACATAGGGGACTTCCCTGGCGGTTCAGTGATTAAGACTTCATCTTTCAACACAGGGGGTGCAGGTTTGATCCCTGGTTGGGGAGCTAAGATCCCACATGCCTCACGGCCAAAAAACCAAAACATAAAACGGAAGCAATATTGTAACAAATTCAATAAAGACTTTAAAAGAAATGGTCCACATCAAAAAAAATCTTTAAAAAAACCCCAACAAGATGGACTTGTTCTTCTAAATAATTGTTATTGGATCAGTAATTGATCTGATAAGGAGAAAAAGAAGACACAAAAGTAGAGCACTGGGTGCCTGAAATGGATGGGAGGCAGTCATGAAAAACATAGGTTTTTGGGGTTTTTTTTCTCTCTTCGGAGAGGCAGTGTGGTTTGGTGACAGAAGCATGGAATTTTGAATCAGAAGATCTGAATGCAAGTCGCATCTTCACAATTAAGTAGCTAAATGGTTTGAAGCCAAGTTACTCTTGAACCTATTTCTCTATCCACATAATAGGGATCAATGATTCATTCATTCACAGATTCACTCAGAAATGTTTTTCTTGCTAGGTTGTCAGGAAGACCAACAAAATAATCTGAATAAAGCAAGCAATTATGAACCGTGTAGCGTTTAGTCAAATATTAGTAATGATGTAATTCATCTTATTATTGTCTTTCTGTTGCTTCCCTCTCCTCTGCCATCCTTCCTTATTTCATAGATAACGTATTTTCATTGCACTCTTGATCTTAGGACTTCAGAGAATTTTCAGAACTAGTGGTAGGAGTGAGGCAATCCAGGTTAACCCAAGTCCCAGCTGATCTGCCTGCCCATCATGGATAAGGGCATTAGGCAGAAGAGTAGGATGGAAGGCAACGTTTCTGGATCAGCTTGTTCATTTTCTTACTGCTGCCTGACAAAGTCCTGTTTTTCTCAAGGTGGGGCATAGCCCAGTGTGCCTCATAGTCTCTGGGTATGATTCTGTATCTTTTTTTCTGCTTCCTCCTCTCCACCCCATCCCATTCCCATGAGTTTCTAACTCTTCTCTCTCTCTCATCTCCTTTCTCCACCACTTTTTCTTGTTTCTTTTAATCTCACCCTTCAGTTGATTTCTTGCTGTTTGCCTGTAAATGTGCTCCAGTCTCCCATGGCCTAAATAATTCTTGCTCAACTCTAATCGCTTTTCTTTCATCACCAAAAATATGTTGATATTGTTGCATTTGTTACTTCATCACTTACTTAACCTCTTGTGGTATGGCTTCTGCCCCAAACACTGTCCTAAGACTGTTCTAATCCAGTATCCTTTCTGAAGTTAATAACCTTCTTGACCTCTCTGTCTGCAGAATGTTGACACTACTTTTCACACTTTCTTCCTGGACACTTCTCCCTTGGCTTCTGTAGGATAGTTTTTCTGATTGCTTTCTTCCTTACCTCTTACATGTATTTGCCCCACCCCTTGCTCTGAGCTCTCATTGGCCCTCTTTTTCTGCACTTTCTTCCTTTGTAATATTACTTTCCTGCGACTAGAATTATTTACCCTATTATTTCTGTAATGTAATTGAACTAGGAACGGTGATGCAAAATTCAGGGAAGCAGGATTCTGTTTACTACAAGAGAGAATTTTTTTCCTAAAACAATTATAGTTGTTTTGTAGTAATAATCTGCTTTTGAAGTAGTCAGTTCTCTATTACTGAATGTTTTCAAGTGGAGGCAGAAAGACCCCTTGTAGAAGGGATTCATATATTAGGTAGAAAGTTGAGCCAGATGATCTCTGAAAGTCCCATCCAACTCAGAGATTGTAATTTTTATCTCATCCACTCTACTCCCATGGATTAAATTTTGACCTTTATTCAAATGTCTTCCAAAGCATTATTTCTAGCTTCTCTGCCTCATCATCCCTCTTCTCTCTCACAAACACAGTTTTTATCAAAAATTGCTTCTGTTTTAGGCTACTATTTATTCTAGCTTCATCATCATTTTCCACTACTCTTTTTTCTTTCCTTTTACTGGCATGGCTTTGAGGACCACTATTCTATGCTTTGACTACTTTTCTGACAGTAAATTATATATGCCCATATTGGTTTGCTTCCCCCCGCCCAACCCAAACTAGGGGCACTCAAGCAAGGGACACCAATAGAGGAGACTTGGAAGCCTAAAGTTTAAATTTATTTTAAAACTTTGTACGGCACAGTCCAAATGTTAAGGCTTAAGATGTTTATAATGATAAATAGTAGTAGTTGCAATTATTTATTGAATGTCTACTATGTGCCAAGTACATAGATTATGTAAATTATATTTCATTTAAATGTTACTACATTCCTATGAGGAAGACACTGTTGCTGTCCCATTTTATAAACAAGGAAACTGAGAGGAATGTAAGAAAGTTGTCAGAGGTCACACAACTAATAAATGACAAGAGATCTAACTCACTTTATGGCCAGTTTTCTTAACCAATATATTATACTGTGTTACAGGAAAGGTAGAAATCTAGAATCAAATATTAGAAAGTTAGGTAATGTTATACAAACAAGGTAGCGTATTTTCGACTTAGGTTTTTAGATTGTTTTGAATACACATGAACTTATATGAGACATTGTTAGTGGCTTGTGTGTGCTTACCTCTTTTTCCATGAGAGTCATTCATTTATTCATTCATTCATCCAGCATTCATCTGTGCTGGGTGTGGTATAGGAAGATGAATAAAACAAATATAATTTTATGATGTAGAGAGAGAGACAGGAAATAAGCAGGTAAATAAATAGTTATAATTTGAGAAAGTACTATGAAGTACACAAACCATAATGCTACTAGTAGAGAATAACAGGGATATGTGTGTTGGATGGGGGATAGCGTAAGGGGAGGATGTGCTTAGATACTGTGGTCAGGAAAAGCCTATTATATAACCACCGTTAACATTTTGTCGTATACCTTTTCATATATTATATATAGCTATATAAAGTTTTTATATCAAAATGAGATTGTACTATATATTCTGTTTTGTAATCTCATAATTGGGTCTCTTGAAACAATAGCCATTGTGTGTTAATTTCCTTACCTATTTCACTCTATCCTCTGCATTCTGCTTCCACCCCCTGTATTGGACTTGATATTGCTTCCCAATGTGATGTGGTCACTTCCTAATTTCCAAATCTAAAGGAGGTTTTTTCCTTAGTGTTTTATTTGCCAATTCTGAGCTCATTTTTCTTCCCTGGTTTTTCTCCCACCTTCTTGGATGTTCCTTCTCGTCTTTATCACAAGCTTTTCTTTATATCTTTCTTTCATTTCTTTCTTCAGAAATGTTGGAGTCCTCCTAGGTTCTATACTTGGCCCTCCTCACTAATACTCTCCTAGAGTGATCTATTCAACACTCATGTCTTAAGTCTATAATGACTCACTACAGTCTTGTGGATTAAGTCTAAACTCCTTTGTAAGATTCCACCCAGTTTAAGGAATATTCATTTTTTTTTTTTTTTTTTTTATTATTTATTTTTGGCTGTGTTGGGTCTTCGTTTCTGTGCCAGGGCTTTCTCCAGTTGCGGCAAGTGGGGGCCACTCTTCATCGCGGTGCGCGGGCCTCTCACTGTCGCGGCCTCTCTTGTTGCGGAGCACAGGCTCCAGACGCGCAGGCTCAGTTGTGGCTTACGGGCCTAGTTGCTCCGTGGCATGTGGGATCTTCCCAGACCAGGGCTCGAACCCGTGTCCCCTGCATTGGCAGGCAGATTCTCAACCACTGCGCCACCAGGGAAGCCCCGGAATATTCATTTTTTATCTAAAGAAAAAAGAAATGAACCTTTACTAATATTTATTATGAGGATTGATACCAGCATCTTCAATCAGTCTGTATGTTTATTTATCAGATAGTCAAATTACAGATAAATGAGTAAGCTCAAGGGCTTAAGAGTGGTATCCTTCACTTAGTTCATCCTTGTGATGTAATAGCCTTACATGAATAGTTAATTGGGTTTACAAATTATGCTATCTAGTTTTAACTAAACCAACTCTAATAAAATGTTTAATTAACCTAAAATGATTCCTGAAGAGAAATCACATCTTGGATGAATACTAACAATGGAACCACAAATAAACAAAGCACAGAGTTGGATTCTCCTACTCTTAGTACAAGCTCTTCCATACATATAAGTCCTCAAAATAGCCGTCAAACTTAAGACTATGTTATGTATGTTTTGTGTTTTTTTTAATAAGAAAAAGCATTCCAAATTTGCTGATCTTTTCAGAAATGGCATGTGACTGACAGTAATATTTAACCAGATAGTGAAACACACAGACACAAAACACAAAACACAGAGAGACAGACAGACAGACGCACACATTAAATCTGTTTCCACAGGGTGTTTTTGTTTGTTTTTATTTTAAAATAATGAATAAAAAAATGTATAATAGTAGTTGATCTTCTAGAAACACTCAAGCTATGGTAAATCTGTTTTGAAAACAGATGTTTAGAAATATTCCATCATTATGTTATTTTGTTAAATGATGAACTCTTTAAAAACCCAGACTGGAGTTTTCTACCCTGTTTTAAAAATCTCAAAATAGAGAGTTTAGGAAGTGTGATCAGTGATTTCTTCCATTTGGTTCTACATACATTTGTGAGTATCTTTTTAAATTTTCTATAATAGGCATTAAAAGCCAGGTATAAAAATAAATTGAACTTAGAGCCAAACCTTTGAATCACCATTTCATAAAGTTTAAATCAAGATTTTTAATAATAATGAGGTATAGTGAAATCACATCGCTATCGATTAAAAATAGAGTAAAAAGGTACTTTTTGCCATTAATTAATAAACTAGATTATTTTTAAAAGCCTTTTCTATCTTTAAAGAAAGTTCCATTTAGCACAATTTTATATTACCTGCATTAATACAGTTGTACCCTATATAATTTGTAAATGATGATTGCTTAAAATTTTTTTAACTGTTGGGATACAGGATCAAAAAAGTTTGTAAATTGCTGATATAGATCGTAAGTATTCCAACTTCAAAGGAAAGCTAGTTTTCTGAGGGTTATAGTCATTAGAAAGATTCATAGTGGAGGTAGGTATAAGGCTGAAACTGAACTTTTGCAGTTTAATAATAGCATCGTTCCTGATTAATAAAGTGTCATAGTTAATCTTATGTGTCAACTTGGCTAGACTAAGGGATGCCCACTATTGATGGTAAAACATTATTTCTAAGTGTGTCTTTGAGGGTGTTTCTGGATGAAATTAGCATTTAATTCAGTAGACTGAGTAAAGAGATCTGCCCTTGCCAGTGTGAGCAGGCATCATCATCATCTAATCCTTTGAAGACCTGAATAAAACAAAAAAAGCAAAGGAAGGGTGAATTTGTTCTCTCCTCTTGAGCTGGGACATTCGAATTATCTGGCCCTCATACATCAGAGCTCTTGGTACTAGGCATTTGGACTCCGGGTCTTAATACCAGCAGCCGCCTGTATTTCAGACCTTTGGCCTCGGACTGAATTATACCATTGGCTTTCCTGGTTCTCCAGCTTGCAGAAGGCAGATTGTGGGACTTCTTGGCCGCCACAACTGGGTGGTGAGCCAATTCCTTGAATAACTCTCTTATAAATATCCTATTGGGTCTGTTTCTCTGGAGAACCCTGACTAATACATATAAAGTAATAAGTTTTCATAGGAAAACATTTGGAAAGTTCCAAAAAAGCACAAACAAATAAAAATTTCTTATAATTTTGTCATTTGGCGGTAACCATTGTTAATATTGTGGTATATGTCCGTGCAATATTTTTTTTGGAAATATGTATGCTTATTTTAAATTAGAAAATTGGGATCATACTGACATACTACTTTGAAAACTGTTTCCACTTAACAATATATGTTAAACATTTTTGTGTTATTAAATATTTTGCAATCGTATTTCAAAAAATTTTTAATTGTGGTAGAAAATATGTATAAGATAATATTTATCATCTTAACCATTTTTAAGTATAATCCATTCAACAACTCCCTGTTTTCCCTCCCCTGGCCCCTGACAACCACATTCTACTTTCGGTCTCAGTGAATTTCGCTGCTTATGTACCTCATGTACGTGGAATCATACAGTATTTGTCTTTTTGTGATTGGCTTATTTCACTTAGCATAACGTTGTCAAGGTTCATCCATGCTATAGCAAATGTCAGAATTTTCTTCTTTTTTTAAGGCTGAATATAATACTCCATTGTGCATATATACCACTTTGTTTATCCATTCATCCGTTAGTGAACACTTGGGTTGCTTCTACCTCTTGGCTATTATGAATAATGTTGCTATTACATGGATGTACAAATGACTCCTCAAGACCCTGCGTTCGGTTCTTTTGGGTATATACACAGAAGTGGAATGGCTGCATCATATGGTAGTTCTAGTTTTACTTTTTTGAGGAATTGCCATGCTGTTTTCTGAAATGGCTGCACCATTTTACTTCCCACCAACAGTGCATAAGGCTTCTAGTACCTCCACATCCTTGCCAACACTTTTTGTTGTTGTTGATGATGTTTGGTTGGTTGGTTTTGTTTTTTGTTTTTTTGGATAGTAACCATCCTAGTGGATGTGAAGTCTGCAATCCTATTTTTAATGACAGTGTAATCCATTTGCTATACTATAGCTTATTAAATAACCAATTCCTTCTTATTTAGGAGTTTGCTTCAGCTTTTTCACTCTTAAAAATAATGCTGAGGTTATTTTTGTTCATATTTTGGAGTGTTTGTATATTTGTTTTCTTAATATATGTAATCTAGAAATGAAATTTGAAATGACCTTTGAAGGAAGAAGGGGCATTGGATAGGTAGAAGGATGGTATGAATATTCTAGGAAGGACACAGCCTTAACAAAGCCAAGGAAGCCTTGATAGTGTGATGGATTAGAGGGACAATTAGACCACCCTATCCAGAATAGAGATTATCCATGGGTAATAGGAAATCAGGCTAGAAAGGAAGGTAAACATCAGATTGTGGAAATCCTTGAGTACCAGCTTGTAAAACTTGGCACTTGTTTGGAAAGTAATGAATAACTTTCCAAATGAAAGCAAAGGTTTTTGAGCTGAAGTATGACAGAATGAAAACGTTCTATAAGATTAATCCTAAAGCAATGTGCAGAATGGTCTAGACTGAAAGCAGAGAGGCCAGTTAGAGGACCACATTATGATAGAAGGTCGATAGAGGGCAGGCAAGTTTAGGTTTTATAAAGTAAGGTATATTATAAAGTAGGGTATCACTTGTGAAGAATAGAAGGGAAGTAAAATGATTAGTTAGTATATCTGTGTTAACCACTTTGGTAGAGGGTGAAAAAATAGACTTTTGCTATTACTTTACCTGTAATAGGCAATTTCATAGGTAGTTCAGAGTTGGCTGTAAATGATTTTGTAATATCATTGTTCTCTGTAAGCAGCTAATATTATGGTGTAGAAGCAAGGGAAGAGATTTCTACACAGTATCTGGGTAATGCCTGTGGTAAATGTCCGTCTCAGCTGCCTTCTCATTCAGCTTCTGAGGAATTAGTTTCTATATATGGTATTCTTCTGCAGCATTAAAACTTGATTGAAATTTATTGATTTTCTTTCCTCCATATTTGAAGTTGTACAAGAATGCCATCTTCAGGCAGATTAACAGTTACAAATTTAATATTTTTCCTTCTCTCTGATATTTATATTTTGCATTATTTATCTATTTAATGTTTGAAAAATATAGTTTCTTTCCCCCAACTTTTTATTGTGAAGACTACAAAACATACAGAAAAGTGAAAGAATAGAACATGTTAGAGTCATATGTACTTGACTTAGATAAACCATTTTTAACATTTTGCTGTATTTGTTTATCTGTGTGTATTTTTTGCCGAATCATTTGAAAGTAAGTTGTAGGTGGCATCATGTTTCATTCCTGAATACTTTATTGTTCATGTCCTGAGTATAAGGACATTTTCCCATAATCTCAATACCATCAATCCACTTAAGAAAATTAATAATAATTCCAAAATCTCATATAACATCCAATCCATATTCAAAATTTCCCAATTGTTCCAAGAGTGTATTAGAGGCATTTTTTTCTTTTTTAACCAGCATCCTGTCAAGGCTTGCGTATTGCCTTTAGTTGTTGTCTCTTTATTTATTTTAATATAGAATACTTCCCCAGCTTTTAAAAATGACATTCATCTAAGTTCCAGGCCAGTTTTCTTGTAGAGTGTCTCATTCTCAGTTTGTTTGTTTCCCCATGTTGTGGTTTAAATCTCACTATCCTATTCCCCTCTGTTTTCTTAGACTGGAAGGTAGGTCTAGAGCAAAGGTACTTAACCTTCAGTTCACATACTCTATAGGGTCTGTGAATAGAATACAGAGAGTCTGAACTTTGGATGGGGAAAAAATTACATCTTTATTTTAATTCAGTGGTTCTCAACTGAGGTGATTTTTGTCCTCTCTCCTCTCTTCCCCCACATAGGGACGTTTGGCTTTGTCTGAAGACATTTTTGGTTATCACAACTGGGTGCAAGGCTGCTATTGGCATCAAGTGGATAGAGGCTAAGGATGCATCTAAGGGTCCTACAATGTACAGGGGGAGAATTATCTAGATCAGAATGTCCATGTCAGTGGTGCCATGGTTGAGCAGCCATACCTTAACTGAATTTTAGCATTTCCTTTCATTGTGAATGTAAGAAACCTTTCACAGGGGTATTAGCACTACCTATAACTTTGTCACCAAGAGAAATTTCAGATGTTTTCATATCATATTAAATTTATCTCAAAATATTTATGCTCATTTATTGCTTAGAAATTAGGATAAATTTGCATAATCAAGAAGCAAAAATATTACTGTATTAAAATTTAAGAAGATAGTTTGACAGCTATATTTCAGTATAATTGTCCATTGTAATCTTATGTATTTTATGCATTATAAACATTATTCTGGCAAAGGTTCTGTAGACTTTACCAGACTGCCAAAGGAATCCACAGGACAAAAGGCTTAACCCTTGGTCTAGAGGCTTGATTAGATTGGGTTAAACATTTTTGGTGAGAATGCTTCATAGGCGATGACGTTTATTTCATATTGTTATTTCATGAATCACATAATATCAAGTTGTCTTATTATTCTGAATGATGCCAAGTTTGATGACTTAGTTAATTAAGGTGGTGACAGCCAGATCTTTCCATTTTAGAGATACCTTTTCCCCTTTGCATTGCAAAGTAGTCTGTGAGGTAATACTTTGGCACTAGGTGAATTTTCTGTTTCTGAACAGCCTTTCACCTAATAGCTTTAGCATACATTGATGATTTTTTCCTAAATTGATTTTTACATTGGGGGTTACAAAATGGTGATTTTCTATATCAGTCTTTTCTTCACATTTACTGGCATTCTTCTATAAATAAGAGATTTCCTTTCCTCTCTCCCACTCCACCCCCTTTTCCTCATCCCCCTCCCCCCAAGTAACACTATAGATTCATTATTTTGTATTTGTTCAATATGCTACACTCAGGGTTTTTTTGGGTTTTTTTTTGAGCACTCAACTTGTCCTAAATGTGGTCAGTGGGAGCCCCTTTAACTTGGTTCTCGGCCCCTTTGATAGATCCTACTGGTCTTAGGGCATTTCCTTGCTTTCTGACACTAGTGTTCTCATGATCAAATTGTTCTTTCTGTGCTTCAGGTTTGGAGTCAACTATTTCTTTTTTTAATTTATTTATTTATTTATTTATTTATTTTTAATTTATGGCTATGTTGGGTCTTCGTTTCTGTGCGAGGGCTTTCTCTAGTTGTGGCAAGTGGGAGCCACTCTTCATCACTGTGCGCGGGCCTCTCACTATCGTGGCCTCTCTTGTTGCGGAGCACAGGCTCCAGACACGCAGGCTCAGTAATTGTGGCTCACGGGCCCAGCTGCTCCGCGGCATGTGGGATCTTCCCAGACCAGGGCTCGAACTCGTGTCCCCTGCATTAGCAGGCAGATTCTCAACCACTGCGCCACCAGGGAAGCCCAACTATTTCTTTAAAGAACCATTGTTTCTTTGTGGGGAATGGTGTTTAGAAACCAGGGTCTGAGCACTTGGTATGCTCATTGCTTCTGGAGTGACAGTGCTTCTAGGCCTTTTAAATAGAAGCTCTTAACTAAACTTTTAGCATAAAAAGATATTTTGAGCTACAAGAAAGAAAATCAAATGTTTCTGATTTACACATCCTTGCCGTTTTTTTCTTTTGGAACGAATTAGTCTGTTTATTCCTTTCTTCATCAGCCCAGACCCATGCTTCTATCTACTCACTCAAGGATTATTGGTAGTTGTCTAACTAATGTTTCTCTCTTCTGATCTGTTCTACATACTACCCATTTCATTCATCTATAGAATATTTATAATATATTTTCTGTGTGCCAGGAACTGTGTTAGGCATGTAGAATACACAGGAAAATGGAAACATCAAGAAGTTCACAGTCTAATAGGAAAGACCTATATGAAAACCAAAATTTCAGTATGATTGGTGCAAAAATAGAAATAAACAGCGACTAAGTGTAAGAAACCAAAGAAGACTTCAAGAGAAAATATTTGAGTATGGTAATGATATAATTATGAGAAGATTACCATGTGAAGAAGGGTGGATCTATTTATAGATTCTCATTATTGGTGACCACTGGTCAAATGCCCAATTTGTATCTAGATGGTAGTTACAAGTGGAAGTGTTAAAAATCAGGGGTTGCCTACATTTAGTGCTGAGAGCTTTCCTTTTTCCTGTATTCTGTTTTTGTTTTTTGTTTTTTTCTGGGTAGACAAACTATTCTTCACTTACACTAAAACTTTCTTATGAAAGATTATTTCTTTGCTGAAATTGTTTGGTTTAGAGGCCATGTAGATTTGCTTATTTGTTTATACATCCATGCTTTGTGAATAAATCTGCCATGTTTTATTACCAATGATTGCACTTACCAAGTATCTGCATCATATGTGTTATGTGGTTATTAATACAAAGTTTGGTTCTTACTGTGGGGAGATCATCTTAATAAACACAGGATGGTGAGAGGATTTGAGAGTCAGATGGATAGAAATTGGGGCTCACCCATGTAGGCAGTACCCTAATTGTACATAATCCCTTTATAGCTAGAGATTGTCCCTCTTTTCATAAGAATTAGGAGGGGTGTAGGAAAAAAACCAGAAAACTTGTGCATCTTTCCCAATTCAGAATCTTTAAGGAGTAAATAAGCCATTTTAATTTCCCCACCCAGATATAGAAGTAACTTATAGGAGTCTAGAAATGTTTTTCCACAAGTCCCCATCTCCCCAAGTATTTCTAGATTCCTAAGATGTCAATTAGGCTTTCTTTTTGCTGGTAAAACAACATGATGGTAAATAGAATACATTGAAATTGTAGTGTGCTATTGTCGGAATCAATGTTTAATTTACCTGATATCAAGCAGTGGGTGTTCGACATGAACACATTTTCCATATATTTGTAGCCTACTTCTTTAAGTGTCAAAATGTGTTTATTTTAGCCATTTTATTTGATGAAATTAACAAAAAAGTTAAACAGACTTAATGTCACATGTAGAATTGTCTTTACCAAGCACTGAATGTACAGACTTCTGTGTTATCAATGTTTCCTATCCTTAGGAAACATTCTTAAATGTTTCTTCTTCTTAAATATGCAAATGCTTTTATACAGAAACAACTGTACACTTAATATATATGGATATAAATGCAATGGGCCGGTGATGGCTTTCAAACCAATACCCTGATTAATTTTCCTGGATATTTTCATCATAGTACTCTTTTCCCCAAAACCTCTACTGGCTCCTGTAGTTCGACCATACTGTCTTTGTGTGTGTGTGTGTGTGTGTAAATATGAGTTATTTGTCAGTACTTTTGTCAGCATTTTTGTCAGCAAACATTTCACTCCAGCCAAGTCAGTTTCCGCGTAGTCTTATGATTATTCCATGTCCCTTAACCTTTGTTCATGCTGTTTTTTGCTTTCTGTTCCGGAACTTTGAGGAAGTTATTTATCTTTGTTCTTTTCTTAGCAGCTTGTTTCGTATGGTCTCAGTGAATGGTGTAATTGGATGTGTTTCCTTTGTGTTAGAAGGACTGAGACAGGTATACAAGAAGTCTGGGAAATGTAATTTTTAGCTTTCCATCAAACTATAGAGGAGTTAGAGGGGATGACTTTTTTGTCACCGGTCCTAGCCTTATATCTCTCCTTTTATTTCTTACTCTTACTTTTCCATTCACCAGGTTTCCTAAATTGGCTTTTTTAAAAACTTGTTAAACCACATGTATCTTTGTAAACCACCTAATCCTTTTGGGCCTTGTTATACTTATCTCTAGTATCAGGGAACTTAAGACTAGGTGATCTCTAAGTTCCTTTTCAGCTATAAGCTTCTGTTTATGTTCATTTATTTATTCCTTCATTAAAAAGTATTTATTGAATGTCTGCTGTTTGGTTGATATGATCAGCAATATGAGTTTCTACCCTCCGATAGTAAAATAATACATGTTCTTCATTATCCAGGTTATGTACTGCTTCATTTGTAAAGTGCTACCTGACATTGTAGCCTTTATTATGTTGTCTTGGCCCCACAAATTCTTTTCTTACTTGTTAAAAAGTGTAGACATAGGTTAACTTGTGTTTTGTTTAGGGTTTTGATTTTTTTGATTACCTAATGTAATTGCAAGTACCTTGAAGAATGATACTTCTTTTATAAACATTTAATATAGTGACAGTCACATAGTAATTGTAAACATAATGATAACTAGTGTTCATTTATGAACACTAACTTTGAGGCAGGCATTGTTTTAAATGCTTTACATACATTCATTCCTTTAATTCTTACAAAATGTTTATGAGATGGGATCTTTTTTCATCTCCATTTTTACACATGAAGTAAAACACACAAAGATTAAGTAAATTTCCTCAAGGTTATATTGCTGGTAAGTGAAGCTGGGGTATGAGCCGAGACAGTCAGATTTCAAAAACCCATGCACTTAACCCATTTTGCTATAATGTGTAATTATTATATACTTGCTGAATGAATGGAATGTTTTCATTTTTAGTATATATTGGTTACAGTTTTGGTATCTATTTTCACTTTGGATAAAAGACTAAATAAGGATATTTCACTTGGAGGAGAATACTTTTTAAACAAGGACAAATAACTTTCTTAGCAAACTAAATATAGTGAATGACTCCCACAATTAATAGTGAGTATTCAAATTATGTACTTACACCTTGAGGGATTTTAAATAATGTGTCTGTTTTTGAAAGAAAATTTGTGACATGCATAGTACTTACAGATGAATTTTGATTTGTATTAAGTGTCTTGATGATTATTTGTTGCTCATTTTCAGTTGAGTGGTGATTTTATGCAATGGCTTCAAGCCACAGTTCTTCACCAGTGCCTCAAGGAAGCAGCAGTGATGTTTTCTTTAAAAAAGAGGTAGACCCGGCAAAACACATTCGACCTGTGCAGTCACTGCCAGATGTGTGTCCCAAGGAGCCCACAGGTAATGCCTTTTTTTTTTTTTTTGAGGAATTTTATTGAGGATTTGTTTTATCTTTAAATTAAGTCAGATATCATATACTTAACTCAAAAGAGTGAATTTTACGATGTGAAAACTAAAGACATAATTTGGAAATAAGTTGATTAAGAAATTGGAATATAGTTCTTTTCATACATTTCCATAAATGAAGTCACTTATATAAACTGAAAGAAAAGTTTTGAAAATGAGGGTACAGATTGAAAGCTCTTCAGTTAAACATAGTACAGTCAGTCCTCATTATTTGCCGATTCTATATTTGCAAATTTGCTTAATTCCTAAAATTTAGTTGTAACCCCTAAATCAATACTTGTGGCACATATGTTAGCTTTCATGCTGTAAACACATGTCCCTTTTGTGGTCTATTTAGTGCCACATTTTTTTTGTATTTTTGTTGATGATTTTGCTGTTCAAAATGGTTTCCAAATGTTGTAATGAAGTGCTTTAAGCACAGGAAGGCTATTGTGTCTTATGAGGAAAATACATATGTTGCATAAACTTCATTCAGGTGTGAGTTATAGTGGTGTTAGCCATGAGTTCAATGTTAATGAATGAACAATATATGTTAAATAAGATATCTTTAAACAGAAACACACACAAAACAAGATTATATATTGATTGGATGATGAAAGTTCCAGAGATTTGCAGGAACATAACCCTGTATTTCCCATAGGAGCAAAGGTTCAGTATTTGCTTATTAAATGTTCCAGTGACTTTATAGAACAAAACTGTGAATAACGAGAACCGACTGTATATTTTTCTCTCTTCTATGGTTAATGTCACAGCAGCATTTTGGTTATCTAATTATAAGTTGAAAAAAAGGATATTGGAACCAGGTGTGTCTGCCATAAAACAATAGAAAAAAGGCCTACCTGTGGAAAAAACCTGGAGTATTAAAGGATAGAAGACATACAATAGAAGGTAGAAGAGTTTTGATGTTGAAAAAAGATAAATTGTACATTAAGGAAAGAAATTAATGAAAGATTTTTTCCCCCCACCCTTCAACTACAGCCCTCAAATTCTGCATATCCTTTATCTTGTACATGTTTTTCCTCCCCTTGGCAGTTGATGCTGAAAGCTGAAGGTTAAGGCATTTGCTATAGAAGGGAGAGTTTAGTTGCTTTGTATAATCTAAGCATTTTTATTTTTCTAGAATGTGCTTTCAAACATAAAACTTACTTTACAGAGTTCTCTTGTTTACTTTTTGCAGGTGATTCAAATAGTTTATGTGTTGCCCCATCTCTAGTTACAGATCAACATAGATGGACTATATATCATTCCAAAGTAAATCTCCCAGCAGCATTAAATGATCCTAGATTAGCAAAAAGAGAATCTGACTTCTTCACAAAAACATGGGGATTGGACTTTGTGGACACTGAAGTCATACCTTCATTCTACCTCCCACAGATCAGCAAGGAACATTTTACAGTATATCAACAGGAAATCTCTCAGGTAATATCTGATCTTGAAATTAGTTATAGTCAGGTCAAAAGTAAAAGAAATACTTCTAGTTTGATTTATTATAGATTTCTGACCAATAATCTTTGATGAGCCTATGGTATTCTTTTCTTTTCATATACATTCTGTTGTCCTGGGTTGTATTTAATTCTTCGCTTAGATATATGTAAATATATTTCTCTTACAGTAGTGATTTTTCAGAATTATACATTCCTAATAGTTCTAAGAATCAATGTGAAACTCACCAATAAGAAACAAACAACCCAATTAAAAATTGGGCACAGGACTTGCATAGACATTTCTCTGAAGAAGATATACAAATGACCAATAAGCACGTGAAAAGATGGTCAACGTTACTAATGTTTCATTTTTTATTTTGTAATTACAAAAAAAGTTAAGTAGTTAATGTACAATAGTATGTTAGTTTCAGGTGTACTATATAATGATTTGACATTTGCATATGTTATGAAATGATCACCACAGTAAGTCAAGTAACTGTCTGTCCCCATACAAAATTATTACAATATTATTGACAATATTCCTTATGCTGTATATTATATCCCCATGACTTATTTATATTATAACTGGAGGCTTATGCCTCTTAATCCCCTTCACCTATTTTGTCAACCCCCCAACTCCCCTTCTCTCTGACAACCATTTGTTTATTCTCTGTATCTATGAGTCTGTTTTCCTTTTGCTTTGTTTGTTTGTTTTGTTTTATAGATTCCACATGTAAGTTGGAGCATACAGTATTTGTCTTTGACTTATTTCACTTAGCATAATATCTTCTAGATCCATCCATGTTGCAGATAGCAAGATTTCATTTCTTTTTTATGGCTGAGTCATATTCCATTGTGTATATATACCACATCTTATTTAGCCATTCATCTATTGATGGACACTTAGGTTGCTTCCTTATCTTGGCTGTTGTAAATAATGCTGCAGTGAATATTGGTGTGCATATATCTTTTAGAATTAGTGTTTTTCTTCAGGTAAACACCTAGAAGTGGAATTGCTGGATTCTATGGCAGTTCTATTTTTACTTTTTTGACGAACCTCCATACTGCTTTCCATAGTGGCTGTACCAATTTATCTCAGCAACAGTTCACCAGGGTTCCCTTTTCTCCACATCCTGACCAAGACTTTTAATTTGCTATTTGTTGTCTTTTTAGTAGCAGCCATTCTGACAGGTGTGAGGTGGTATCTCAACTGTGATTTTAATTTGCATTTGCCTGATAATTAGTGATCATCTTTCCATGTGTCTGTTGACCATCTGTATGTCTTCTTTGGAAAAATGTCTATTCAAGTCCTCTGCCCATTTTTGAATTGAGTTGTTTGTTTTTTTGATGTTGAGTTGTATGAGTTCTTTGTGTATTTTGGATATTAACCCTTTATTGGTTATATTATCTGCAAATATCTTCTCCTGTTTTAGTAGGCTGACTTTTGGTTTTATTGATAGTTTCTTTGCTGTGCAAAAGCTTTCTAGTTTGATGTAATCCCATTTGTTTATTTTTGCTTTTGTTTCCCTTGCCTGAGGAGACAGATCAAAAAAAAAAAATTTGCTAAGATCGATGTCAAAGAGGTTACTACCTATATTTCTTCTAGGAGTTTTATGGCCTCAGGTCTTACATTTAAGTCTCCAATCCATTTTGAGTTTATTTTTGTATATGGTATGAGAAAATAGTCCAGTTAGATTCTTTTGCATGTAGTTGTCCATTTTTCCCAGCACCACTTATTGAAGGGGCCCCTTTCCCTGTTGTATATTTTTGCCTCCGTTGTCATAGATTATTTGACCATGTAAGCATGGGTTTATTTCTGGGCTCTCTATTCTGTTTCATTCATCTATGTGTCTGTTTTTGTGCCGGTACCATTTCTGTTTTGATTACTATAGTTTTATAGTATAGTTTGAAATCAGGGAGCATGATACTTCCAGCTTTGTTTTTCTTTCTCAAGATTGTTTTGGCTATTTGGGGTCTTCTGTGTTTCCATACAAATTTTAGAATTATTTGCTCTAGTTCTGTGAAAAATGCCATTGGTATTTTGATAGGGATGGCACTGAATCTGTAGATCACCTTGGGTAGTATGGTCACTTTAACTATTAATTCTCCCAATCCATGAGTACAGTATATCTTTCCATTTGTTTGTGTCATCTTCAGTTTCTTTCATCAGTGCCTTATAGTTTCCCAAGTACAAGGCTTTTACCTCCTTGGTTAGATTGATTCCTAGGTATTTTATTCTTTTTGATGCAGTTGTAAATGGGATTGTTTTCTTCATTTCTCTTTCTGATGGTTCATTGTTAGTGTACAGAAACACAATAGACTTCTGTTTATTAATTTTGTATCCTGTAATTTTACTGAAGTCATTTACTAGTTCTGATAGTTTCTTGGTAGCTTCTTTAGGATTTTCTATATATAGTATCATGTATTCTGCCAATAGTGACAGTTTTACTTTTTCTTTTCCAGTTTGGATTTCTTTTATTTCTATTTCTTGTCTGATTGCTGTGGCTAGGACTTCCAATATTATGTGGCATAAAAGTGGCAAGAATGGACATCCTTGTCTTGTTCCTGATCTTAAGGAAATGCTTTCAGCTTTTCACTGTTGAGTATGATGTTGGCTGTAGATTTGTCATATATGGCTTTATTATGTTGAGGTATTTTCCCATTATATCAGCTTTGTTGGTAGTTTTTCTCATAAATGTATGTTGAATTTTTTCAAAGCTTTTTCTGCATCTATTGAGATGATCATATGATTTTTATTCTTCAGTTTGTTAATGTGGTCTATCATATTGATTGATTTGCGGATATTGATCCATCCTTGCACCCTTGGGTTAAATCCCACTTGATCATATTTTATGATCCTTTTAATGTATTATTGAATTCGGTTTGTTAATATTTTGTTGAGGATTCATGCATCTATGTTCATCAGGAGTACTGGCCTGTAATTTTCTTTTTTGTTGTGTCTTTGATTTTGATATCAAGGTAATGCTGGCTTTGTAGAATGAGTTTGGTAGCATCCCTTTTGGAGTAGTTTGAGAAGGATAGGTGTTAACTCTTCTTTAGATGTTTGACAGAATTCACCTGTGAAGCCATCTGGTCCTGGACTTCTGTATGTTGGGAGTTTTTTTTTTTTTTTAATTATTTGATTTCATTACTGGTAATCAGTCTTTTCATATTTTCTGTTTCCTCCTGTTTCAGTTTTGAGAGAGTGTATGTTTCTAGGAATTTATCCATTTCTTCTGGGTTGTCCATTTTATTGGTGTATAATTGTTCGTAGTAATCTTTTTTTTTTTTTTTTAAAGATTTATTTATTTATTGATTGATTGTTATGTTGGGTCTTCGTTTCTGTGCTAGGGCTTTCTCTAGTTGCGGCAAGTGGGGGCCACTCTTCATCACGGTGCACGGGCCTCTCACTATCGTGGCCTCTCTTGTTGCGGAGCACAGGCTCCAGACGCGCAGGCTCAGTAGTTGTGGCTCACGGGCCTAGTTGCTCCGCGGCATGTGGGATCTTCCCAGACCAGGGCTCGAACCTGTGTCCCCTGCATTGGCAGGCAGACTCTCAACCACTGCACCACCAGGGAAGCCCCGTAGTAATCTTTTATCCTTTGTATCTGCGGTGTCAGTTGTAACTTCTCTTTCATTTCCGATTTTATTTATTTGGGTCCTCTTTTTCTTGATGAGTCTGGCTACAGGTTTATCAATTTTATTTATCTTTTGAAATAACCAGCTCTTAGTTTCATTGATCTTTTCAATTGTTTTTTAAGTCTCTGTTTTATTTATTTCCGCTCTGATCTTTATTATTTCTTGCCTTCTACTAAGTTTGGGTTTTGCTTTTTCTTCTTTTTCTAGTTACTTTAGGTAGAAGTTTATTTATTTGTGATTTTTCTGTTTACTGAGGTAGGCTTGTATTGCTATAAACTTCCCTCTTAGAATTGCTTTTACTGCATCTCATAGATCTTGGATTGTTATGTTTATGTTTTTATTTGTTTCTAGGTATTTCTTAAATTTCCTCTTTCATTTCTTCAGTGACCCATTGGTTGTTTAGTAGCATGTAGTTTGGACTCCACATGTTTGTGTTTTTGAATTTTTTCTTCTTGGAGTTGATTTCTAGTCACATAGCCTTGTGGTTGGAAAAGATGCTTGATATGATTTCAATCTTCTTAAATTTATTGAGACTTTTTAAAAATAAATTTATCTATTTAATTATTTTTGGCTGCATTGGGTCTTTGTTGCTGCGTGTGGGCTTTGTCTAGTTGTGATGAGTGGAGGCTACTCTTTGTTGTGGTGCAGTGGCTTCTCCTGCTGCTGAGCACGGGTTCTAGGCACGCAGGCTTCAGTAGTTGTGGCACGTGAGCTCAGTACTTGTGGCTCGTGGGCTCTAGAGCACAGGCTCAGTAGTTGTGGCACATGGGCTTAGTTGCTCCACGGCATGTGGGAATCTTCCTGAGCCAGGGCTTGAAGCCGTGTCCCCTGCATTGGCAGGCAGATTCTTAACCACTGCGCCACCAGGGAAGTCCCTTTTGAGACTTATTTTGTGGCCTAGCATATGATCTGTCCTGGAGAGTGTTCCATGTGCATTTAAAAGAATGTGTATTTTGCTGCTTTTGGATGAAATGTTCTTTACATATCTGTTAGTTCCATCTGGTCTAATGTGACATTTAAGACCATTGATTGTCTATCTGAATGACCTATCCAACCATGTAAGTGGGGTGTTAAAGTCCCCTGCTTTTATTGTATAACTTTCAGTTTTTCTCATTAATATTTGCTTTATGTATTTAGGTGCTCCTATGTTGGGTGCATATGTATTTACAACTGTTATATCTTCTTCTTGGACTGATCCCTTGATCATTATGTAATGTCCTTCTTTGTCTGTTGTTACAGTCTTTGTGTTAAAGTCACTTTGTCTGATATAAGCATTGCTACCCAGCTTTTTTTTCTTTTTTTTTTTTGGTTTCCATTTGCATGGAAAACCTTTTTCCATCCCTCACTTTCAGTCTGCGTGTGGCTAGGTCTGAAGTGAGTCTCTTGTAGGCAACATATATATGGGTTTTGTTTTTATATCCATTCAGCCACTCTGTGTCTTTGGATTGGAGGATTTAGTCCATTTACTTTTAAAGTAATTATTGATAGGTATGTACTTATTGCCATTTTGTTAATCGTTTTCTGGTTGTTTTTGTAGTTTTTTTTTTCCTCCTCTTCTTTTGCTCTCTTCCCTTTTGATTTGATGACTATCTTTAGTGTTATGTTTGGGTTTTTTTAGTTTTTTTTTTTTTTGACGTGGACCATTTTTTTTTAAAGTCTCTATTGAATTTGCCACAACACCGCCTCCATTCTGTGCCTTGGCCCTACAGGCATGTGGGATCCCAGCCCCTCGACCAGGGATTGAACCTGCATCCCCCCCACTTCTTTGGAAGGTGAAGTCCCAACCACTGGACCACCAGGGAAGTCCCTAGTGTTATGTTTGGATTCCTTTCTCTTTTTTGTATGTGTATGTATTGCAGGTTTTTGGTTATCTTTGATTAGTTAGTGTGTATGTATTTGTAGTTTTTGGTTATGAGTTTTAAATATCACACACACACACACACACACACACACACACACACACTGATTATTTTAAGTTGATCCTCTCTTAAGTTTGAACGTATTCTAACCACCCTACATTTTTACACCCCACCCCCACGTTTAATGCTTTTGACGTCATATTTTACATATTATTGTTTTGTGTAACTCTTAACTACTTATTGTGGATATAGATGATTTTACTACTATTGTCTTTCAAGCTTCCTACTAGCTTTATAAGTGGTTGATCTACTACCTTTACTATATATTTGCCTTTACCATTGAGTTTTTTAATACTTTTCTTTTTTTAATTTAAATTTTTAATTGAAGTATAGTTGATTTACAATATTATGTCAATTTCTGCTGTTCAGCAAGGCAATTCAGTTATACATATGTGTGTGTGTGTGTGTGTATATATACATTCTTTTAAAAATATTCTTTTCCATTATGGTTTATCATAGGATATACTTTTCATATTTCTAGTTGTGGCCTTTTCTTTTCAACTTAGAGAAGTCCCTTTAACATTTCTTGTAAAGCCAGTTTAGTGGTGCAGGACTCTTAGCTTTTAGCTTTTGCTTGTCTGTTAAACTCTTTATCTCTCCTTCAGGTTTGTGATAACCTTGCTGGGTTGAGTATTCTTGGCTGTAGGTTATTTCCTTTCATTATTTTGAGTGTATCCTGCCAATCCCTTCCGGCATGTAAAATTTCTGCTGAAAAGTCAGCTGATAGTCTTATGGGAGTTCCCTCATACATACTTAGTTGCTTTTCTCTTGCTGCTTTTAAGATTCTGTATTTATAATCTTTTTTTTTTTTGCCATTTTCATTTTAATGTGTCTTGATGTGGACCTCTTTGGGTCATCTTGCTTGGGACTCTCTGTGCTTCCTGGACCTGGATATATGTTTCTTTCCCCAGGTTAGGGAAGTTTCCAGCTATTATTTTTTCAAACAAGCTGTCTGCCATTTTTTTCTCTCTCTTCTCCTTCTGGGACCCCTATAATGTGAATGTTAGTATGCTTAATGTTGTCCCAGAGGTCTCAAACTACTTTTTTTTATTCTTTTTTCTTTTTTCTGTTCAGCTTCTGTGATTCCCACTACTTCCTCTTCGAGACTGCTGAAGAGATCTGTATCATCTAATCTACTGTTGATTCCTTCTAGTTTCAGTTATTGTATTCTTCAGCTCTGTTTGGTTCTTTATATTTTCTAACTCTTTGTTGAAATTTTCACAGTTTTCATTCATTCTCCTCCTGAGTTTGGTGAGTATCTTTATTATTACCTTGACTTTTTAGTGGAGGTGATTGCTTATCTCCACTTGGTTTAGTTCTTTTTTTGAGGTTATGTCTTGTTCCTTTGTTTGGAACATATACCTCCGTCTCCTCATTTTGCCCAATTCTCTGTGTTTATTTCTGTGTGTTAGGTCAGTTACATTTCCTGATCGTGGAGAAGTGGTCTTAAGTAGGATATGTCCTGTGGGGCACAGCAACATGCTCCCCTATAGTTACCAGAGCTATATCCTATAGGGGTAACCCCTATGTGGGGCTGCATGTGCCCTTCTTTGTGGGGAGGCCAACTACTGTGGGCACACTGGTAAGCATGGCTGGCCTCCGGCCTGATTGGCTTTGAGGCTGTGCCTCATGCAGTGGCCATGGGCCTTCTGGAGGGTGGGGCTGGGTCCCCATGTGGCTATCTGTTCAGCCTCGGATGGGTTCAGGGCTGTTGCTGGCCTGCTGGTGGGCAGGGCTGGGTTCCCAGTGCTAATAGACTAGAGGGAGGATTCCAAAATGGTGCTCACCAGCACTGGTGTTATTGCAGTGCAACAAGCTCCCAAAATGGCTGCTCCCATCATCTCTATTCCCTGGAGAGGTCCCAGTTGCCTCCTGCCTCTTTCAGAGGCTCTCCAACATTGTCCAGTGGGTCTGCCCCAAGCTCCTTTCAAACAACTGCCTCTGGCTTGGACTCAGAGCATGTGAGATTTTGCATGCACCCTTTAAGAGCAGAGACTCTGTTTCCTATAGCTCTCCAGCTCTCCTGAACATAAGATCCACTAGTTTGCAAAGTCACACATGCTGGAGGCTCATCTTCCCAGCACAGGACCCTGGACTGGGGAGCCTGATGTGGGGCTCAGACCCCTTGCTCCTTGGGGAGGACCTCTATAATTGTGATATTTCTCCCATTTGTGGGTCCCTGACCCAGGCGAGTGGGTCATACCTCTACCCCTCCTACCTGTCTTGCTGTAGTTTCTTCTCTATGTCTTTAGTTGTGAAAAATCTTTTCTGCTATTCTTCAGGTTCTCATTGATAGTTGCTCTGTAAATAGTTATAATTTTGGTGTGTCTGTGGGAGGAGGTGAGTTCAAGGTCTTCCTACTCCACTATCTTGGCCACCTCCACTAATGGTAAATTTTATGTTGTGTATATTTCACCACAAAAAATGGACAAGGGATCTGAACAGGCATTTCACCAAAGAAACGATACAGATGGCTAGTAAGCATATGAAAAATTGCCCGACATCATATGTCTATAGGGAATTGCAAATTAAAACGAGGTACCACTACACATCCTTTAGAATGGTGAAAATCCAAAATGCTGTCAAGACCAAATGCTGGCAAGGATGTGGCTAATAGGAACTCGTATTCATTGTGCATAGGAATGCAGAATAGTACAGCCACTTTGGAAGACAGTCCTGTAGTTTCTGATAGAACTGCTATCAGAATTCTTCAGGGCTAATACTATTAGCCCAGGGTTTTTTCCTTACCACACTGCACTTTCCCATATGTCCTGTGTATGGTATCTGAAAAGATAACAGTGTTGTTAGTGGTCATCTAATCTGAACTCAGAGTGGGGTTTCTTTCTGTCTTTCCTTTTTTCTTTTTGGACTCAGAGGAAGTATTAACTACTAATCTGTCTTTCGATCTTGGGTATATAGGTTTAAAATTTTCTTGCTTTTTTAAAAAAGTTATTTTCTTAATTGATTTCTGTTATAAAAATAAGGATTTTTTATTTGTTTTCCCACTTCATTCTAAGTTTATGGAGATTTTACTATAATTGTATAAAATGGGATGAGTATAAGTACATAGACATTCACACGTCTCAGTGGTATTTGGTTTATTAAGCATACTTGTTACTTGTATTTAAGTTCAAGAGGCTAGTGATTTCATATTAGAAAAATTTAGAACTTATTTGGTATACTCTGATATTCTGTTTTGTTAAATATTTTAATGCTTTGAATACTCATATTGCCACACAGCATTGATCACATTATTTATTTGTCTTTTTGTTAGAGAGAGAAGATTCATGAGAGATGCAAGAAAATTTGTCCTCCTAAAGATACCTTTGACAGGACTCTCTTACATACTCATGGTATGAATATGTGCTATTTGTAGCATAGCATAAATATTAATGAACAAAATCTTAATTTGGGGACCTTGTTGACTATCATATCTAATTTTTATTTCTAGTGAGATGTCTATAGCCTGCAATCATAATCTTTTCTAAAAGCTTTAAAGAGAAAAATCATGGATCTGATGGTAGTGTTATCCTTCAATTCAACAAATACTTATTTAATATTCAGATGCTTTGTACTTTGCTTGTTGCCTAAAAATAAATGAATAAGAAATAGTCCCTGTCCTCAAGAAGCTGATGGTTTCCTGAGCAAGGTTAAACAAACCAACACTGTGTATCAGGCAGTAAGTTCAGCATGGTAATATTGTAAAGAGTTCCTAACTTAGCTTTATAAAAACTAGAGTTGATGAGGATTGTCTGTGTTTTAAACTAACTATCAAGAAATATTTATGTGCAAAAAGACATTCCAGGAAAGGGGACAGTTTATGCAAAGCTGTAGAGTCAAGAGAGAAATTAGCATGTTCTGGGACCTGCAAGAGTTTAGTATGCTGGCTCCACTGGGAGCAAGAAATGAGGCTGCAGAAGTAGGTAGGAGTCAGATCATGAAGAGCCTTGTATATCATGCTAAGACATTTTCCTTTTCTAAAAGCAGTATAGAGTTACAAAATATTTTAAACCAGACATGATCAGAGTTATGATTATATATTTCACTGTGAAAGCAGTTGTGGGTAGCAAGTTTATAGATGATGGTAAAACTGGAGGCAAGAATACAGTAGAAGCCTATTGCAGTAATACAAGCGAGAAATCATGTGTTCCTAATAGCAGTTATAATGAGGATGGAGAGGAAATTAGGTCTTTAAGAGATGCCTCAGAAATGGAGGCACAGGTTTTGGTGGTCAGTCATTTGTTAGTAATGGAGCAAGATGATTCAAGGATGATTCCCACATTTCTTGCTTGGGCAGCTGGCTAGGTGAGAGAGGTAGTATTGGAGAAGGAAGTTTGGAGGAGATAGAGGCTGGTTTAATTGAAGTTTTGCATAGAAGGAGAAGTCTGGTATGCAACCCAGAGCTCAGGAAAGAGATCTAGGCTGGAGATACAAGTATGATAGACATTATCATAGACAGTGTGCTAGACAACAGCATGGTAGTTGAATCCAAGGACACAGGTGGGATCACCTGGGAGGATGTGAGTAGTAAGGAGAAAAGAACTGATGATGGAACACTAGGAGGCTGTCACATTTAAGAGGGAGTAGAAAATGTACCTGTGAAGGAGACTAAAGAGAAGTAGTCAGAGAGATAGGAGAGTCAACCAAGAGAGAGTTCCACCTTAGAGATGGAAGGTAGTTAGAATTTCAAAGAAGTGCGAATAATTAGTCTGCAGTGTCAGAATACTTCAGGGATAGATCAGGTTTGCACTCTGAGAAATCTCTGTGGATTTGGCAATTTGGGAGATCTTAGGGAGAACATTTAGACTGGAGTAGTAGTTACAGAAACTTCAATACTATGTATTAAGGAGTGAGTACAAGAGTAAGAAGTGGAGACTGCCAATATGGATGTGACTTGAAGATTTGAAATGTAAGGTATTGACTAGAGGGAACAGAATCCCTCTAGTTTGTTTCTATTAGCAGTTGTGCTAGAATGTTTTTGCATGGCCAGGATTAGATGAGGCAAGAGAGATATTTGCATAATCCTGAGAGTGAGTGCTTCCTTAAATTCTGCACCTGAGGTTCTCCCTTGCCTCAGCCTACTCTAGGCCCTGGGGTTTATCTTTCTTCTTCTTCTTCTTTAATGGAAGAGAACTGAGCGTGTTTGTATGCAGAGAGGAAAGAGCTATTAAAATGTTAAAGATATGGAGAGGCAGAGTAATTGATGCGATCTCAGAGAAGAGGCAGGGGAGGATGGAGTCCGAGTACAGAAAGCTTAGTTTTGGAAAGGAGGGTACCTTGTTTGAAATCTGATTGGTGAGACAAAGATAAAGGAGGTTCATTTGCAAGAAGTTTGTAGAGGATACAAACTAAGATGTCTAAGAAGAAAAATAATATGGCATTAAAAAATTTTTTGATCATAGGAAATACTGGATGGGATGGTAGATCTTTTGAACAATAAAAATAGCATTTCTATAAGATAGCACCAAGCTTTCTGTGTCCATTTAAAAAAGACTTGAATACATTTAGTTGTTTTATTGCTACTATACAATTGATTAAAATTATTTGAAACATACGTTTTATTCACTGCTTTGCCTACTCCTAGGTATACAGAAGGTGTTTGATATTTGTTGAAGAAAGAAACTTAAATGGTTATTTAATTGTGACCTAGTATAGTATTGAATCTGTCAAAATATATTTTATGGAAATAAAATGAAAACAAGTTTTAAAAAATCATATTTTCCCTTTTCCATTTTTAAAATAGATAAATCCAGGACAGATCTGGAGCAAGTACCTAAGGTAACAAAACCTGAAAAATGAGAATACAGCTTTTTAATATTTGATCTTTAATTTTGCCTTGTAAGAAGCTTTCACTGGGCTGTTTTCTGATGCTTTGACCGCTTTGCGTCTTCTGGGACTTTCTCACTTTTCTTCTCTCTCTTTTGCATGATCAGTCTCTTCTTTATCACCAAAACCTACAAATATGTTTAAATCTTTTCACTTTAAAATATAATTTTATTGATCTTATTACCCCTCCAAATTATTAGGGATATTTTCTTTGTATGAAAAATTTTGTAGAGATGTGTAATAGATGAGTGTTTTTTTGTTTTTCTTTTTTTTCTGGGGAAGGAGTCCATTGCATTCATCATATTCTCAAAGAGGTCTGTGATGATTGCTCTTTAGGGTGAGAAGAGACAGAAGGATGAAAGACAGAAACAAAAAGGAAAGGGCAGTCATTTTTAAAGTTCTTTGATTCCTACAAAATAAAATTCAAACTGTGTCATTTAAGGCCCTTAATTATTCACTTCCATCATAGGCACACTCTTAACTTTTGCCTACTAATCTTTACACGTTCTTTACTTCAGCCAGACTTTTTCGCTGACTCCGTGCTTTACTTGCAGTGTTCCTTTAGCCTGGAAGACTTTTCTCTTATGTCCCCATATCTAATCCTTTACAGTTTTTTGTTTAAATGACAACTTTACATGAATACATTTCCTCCAAATGAAGATCATTGGCCCCTTTGCCAAACTGCCATAGCATTTTATCTAGACCCCTGCCTTCCCTTTTAAGGCATTTGTCACTCTTTCCCTTATAAAATATTTATGTATATATTTTATCACATCCCTTGGGCTAAAGATCCTTGAGATTAGGACCTCTGGAATAATTTAGCTTTGTTTCCACCTTAGTGCCTAGCATAAGAGTAAAATCATAGATAGTCAACATTTATTGAGTTAATCAATACTTTCAGTTATACTAGAGGAACTAGAAAATATACTCATGTCCCTAGTTAGATTTCCCTATCACATTCATACTAATTTTTGGATATGGGTCATATGAATGAGTGAATATAATAAAATATAACATAGAAATTAATTGATTAAACCACATTTCAGGCCTTATGCTATGTGCTGGAATAGAAAGATTAATAATCTATAAATCCAGTCTTATAGGAACATATGGTCTGGGGGAGGTATACATATTAAGTAAAAATATTTATGAAGTATGAGATAAATAAGTATACATGGTATACTTGTGTTTAGAGATGGGGTTAAATAAATTTTGTGAAGTATGAGATAAATAAAACTCTTAATGCCATTCTAAGAGAGTTTGGTCTGTCAGTCATGGGAATTCATTGAGAGATTTAAAAAGAGAAGTTAATTCAGTTATAATTGCATTTTAAAGATATATAGAGGATAGATTAGGGAAGGACATCAGTAAGTAGCCATTTACTATAATCCAGAGATAATGAGGAGCTGTAGAAATACTGTGGAGATAGAGTAGAGAGGAGATTCAAGTGATAATAAGGAAATATTAAGGGTAGTACTTGGTGCCCAGATGGATGTGGTATACAAGGGAAAGGAGCAGTCTCTTCATAAAATTGAATTGTTTTGGTTTTAAAATTCAGTGTATGTCTAATCTAAAAAAGTTTGAAAGAATTTTCAGCAAGAGAAAATAGAAATATAAGTATAGAGATATTGATATTTGACATTTTTAAAAAACCACTATCAGTGGGAAATAATACAGAAATTTTAGGGTAAGTATGATATCTCCCTTTCATATGTGCCCAGTGGGACTGCATTCGTGAGTTTGACCAAGTAGTAATGTAATGACCATCTCTATTGGTAAAGGCAAAAAAACATTTTTCAAAAAAAAAAAAACAAAAAAAAAAACATTTTTCTATCTTTTATGAGCATTTTTAGCTGGATGAAACATTATTTATATATTTTTCTTCTACAGATTTTTGTATAAATAACTCAACTTGTTATCACTTGCTTTTTCTGTATATGCCTGAGATTCAAGTTAATTATTGTTTAATGGTCTTATGATGTTAGAAGGGATAATGGATGTAAAGAAAATGTTTATCTAATTGAGGGAAATGCATTTTTTTAATAGATTTTTATGAAACCAGATTTTGCCTTGGACGATTCCTTAACTTTTAATTCAGTTTTACCATGGTCTCATTTTAATACTGCTGGTGGAAAAGGAAATCGTGATGCAGCTTCCTCAAAGTTGCTACAAGAAAAGGTAGTTTCTTTTTTACTTTTCCCATGTAGAAAACTATTTTAATTAAGTGGTACTGTTGGTGTGAGTTCAGAGTTAGTTATTTAGTAGGCACTAATTCCTTTAATTTCATCTTTATTGTTACTGATAATTAGAACACTTCAGATCTTAACTGATAAAGTAATAGCACTTTGTTTCAATGCAATACAAGTTGTGCTGTTGAAAAAGGAAAAGGTTATTGTTTGAGTGCTTCTTATCTGAAACAGCAGTTGATAGCAATCTCAATTGAAAGGATGTATTAGATAACACAATTAATTGTTTTACATTTATTCCAAACAGTATATTGGCTAATTTTATATTCTTTATGATTTAAAGCACAGAAAATTAACTTTTCCTGAGGTACTATTTTTCTTCGTTTATACATAGTAATGATGATTATTTTGAAGCAAAAATATCATAGTTAAAAAATGCAGTGTACCTTTAGCTTTGCAAAGCGTAGCCTTTTGCGTGTTATTAGTCAGCAGTTTTTCAAAATTTTACAGTGTTCTATATTTCAGAAGTCAATATCTTGAAAGTCATTTAAAATGTAAAACTTTAAACATAACTCACAGATCAAGAATCTTTTAAAACTGGAACAGGAAGTAAAGACCTTTGATCTCTGTTCTTTCTTAGCACTCAGTTTAGAGCTTTTCTAAAACTGACTGTGGTTCCTAAACTGAGATGAAAGCATTTCATTTTAGTCTGGTGACAGCTCTTGGCAGTCTGAAAGCTTGCCTCAGGTAGAGTATTCAATAAGTTGGGTCCAGTCCTTCTCAGCAACTGAAGAAGGGCTACTTAGGGCGGAGAGGAGACGAAATGTCGGGAAAGAATTGTGAGTATTCCATTTCTCACAGTTGAAAATGAAAATGAATTCACTTTTATTTTTTTTGGCAACATTTTCATCTATAAAGGTTTTCCTTGAGTAAGAATAAATTCACAAATCTTATGAAAACAATGGATATATAGACATAGGCTCACTCCCAGACTACTTTTTCACATTCCAAGTATATCCCCTGGTAGAATAATACCTTAAAAGAGAAAAACAACAAAAGCCAATAAAAATTTCATCAATCTATACAGATACTTTTAGGAATACTTTAAAAATTGTTCCCTTTATAGAATTTTAATAGGAAATGAATTATGAAAATATTATGCCTTTGAAAAGAATAGATCAAGGAGTATTGATAAATTGCCGAAATCTTTGAAATTCAAATGAAACAATTTTCTCATGCTAAATGTTTAAAGTGACTAAAGTAATGGAAATTTTTTTTTTTTTGGTAAGTTGCAGAATCAGCTTTATTACATTTACATTTTGTCTCCTCATTCTGCGCTGTTCTTAGAAAAGGAATGGAAGACAGGATTCAAACTCACTGTATGATTGACAGCACCCGTTTTATCTTACTAGCTTTAAAGAGGGGATGCTACAACCAGGATTAGAGAAATTTTTGTCCTATTGTAGTACTGCTATCCAAAGTGCTGGTCTGTGATGAGATAACGAGTTTGCTCTAGAACGTAAATCATTGCACTGCTTCCTTCATTAAGAAAGTCTTTCTATGAAAAAGCAATACCATGGGCTTAGTGAGGTAGTTGATTTAATTTCCAGCAGAGTTCCTCATTTCATCATGGACCTGTTAAACAGTTCACAAACTGGCAGCAGCATATAAACTGCATTCTGAATACCGCTGTCCTACAGGAGTTACTTTTTCTCCATTTTCTGAAGATTGAGTCTACTTTAGCTTGTGATGTACCTAAGTACCTTCACCCCCATATTGCTTTTTAGGTAAATAAATGAACAGCTGTTGAAGGTAAAAAGAACAACAGCAAAAGAGTATAAGTGCAACAGATTTAAACTACAGAAGAATGTCTTGTTTGTAATCTATTATATATTATAATAGATTATTGAAGGAGCCGTATTGAAGATATGCATGATCCTGCATGGTTTTAATGAGACAGGCTTGGTGACCAAATAATCCTCTAATTTTATGAGTCCTAAATGTTGAAAGCCCATTAACCCTTTAACACTACAAATTCTCCTGAGATGTTCAGAGATAATTCTTAAAGTTTGAGCTATAGGTTGAAGAATCTAGAAGTAAAAAAGTGGGGGAGAAATGGAAAAATAATATAGCCAAAAAAGGCATATGCAGTTATGAAGGAAGAAAAGACAACTCAAGTTTTAGAAGTCCATATTTGAAATTAGAAAGCATTCTTAATACATGTTACTCCAGGAATTAATTTTGGTAGTATTACAAATAAGATATATATGAACTAATTGTTTCAGTCAACTGTTTAAGAGGAAACCACATTGGAAATAAACTGAGTTTTACAAATTGATAAAAGAATAATTATTGAAATGTGAAATTAACAGCCTAAAAAAAAAGATCCAGGTGAATTCTAGTACTCTGTAATTTGTGGCTGGATCACCAATCTGTCTTTCATGAATTCTCTAACGTTTTGAGGCAGCATGGTACAGTAGAAAGAACTTCAGTTTTTGAGTTAGACAAACCTGGGTTCAAATTTCAGTTTTTCTACTTACTAATCATATGACTTTATTCAAGTTATTTAATGTTTCTGAGCCTCATTGTCCTCATCTGTAAAATAAAATAATAATAATACCTGTATTCCAAGATTGTTAAAATTAAAAGATGGTGTATATAAAATACCAGGGCCTGGTGCATAGAAAGTCAGTAAATGGTAACTATAATCATCTTTCAGTCAGATAAATGATACATGATATTGGTGATGGCAATGATGTGTGGAGGTTAAGGAAATCAATCATTCTCTCTCAGATCTTGGAACTTCTAAAACTAGATTATAATCTGAGATGACTATGGGCTACTTTTACTTTCTAGAAAGTAGTTGGTGTTTGGAGGACAGTAATGGCAGGAGCAGAGGAAGAAGGTAAATCACCTTCTATGCTTTTGTCTTACATTTATTAACTTTGGGCTCTACCTTTCATCTCCCTTCTATTTTGTATGCCTAGTATCAAGCATCACATTATCAAACAGTTCATACAATGGGATTTAAAATACATGTAGAAATATTGTATCATTTTCAGAAAGTATTTGGATAGTTAAGGTATACTTATAATATGCTGTGATTTTTTTTTTCTTTTCCTTTCCTCTTAAGCTGAGCCATTATCTGGATATTGTGGAAGTAAACATTGCTCACCAGATCTCTCTACGTTCAGAAGCATTTTTTCATGCAATGACCTCTCAACACGAATTGCAGGACTACCTCAAGAAAACTTCCCAGGCTGTAAAAATGCTTCGAGATAAAATTGCACAGATTGATAAAGTAATGTGTGAAGGATCACTACACATTTTAAGACTGGCACTTACCAGAAATAATTGTGTTAAAGTATACAATAAACTGAAATTAATGGCCACTGTACACCAGACTCAGCCTACAGTACAGGTGTTGTTATCTACTTCTGAATTTGTCGGAGCATTGGACTTAATAGCAACAACGCAAGAGGTTCTACAGCAGGAACTTCAGGGCATTCACAGCTTCCGGTATGTCCATTAAGTAAGCCATTAGAAATAATGTTAGAAATTTCTAAAGGATAAATTTAGTGTGTAATGTTAGCTGAAAATAAATGAATGTGTTTAGAGTTACAAGGGTATTTTTTTCTTCCAGATTGATCTGTTTAATAATGTTATCATTCTGATATTTTAGTCTTACTAAAACAAACAAAAATCATAAGGACCAATATTTACAGAGACATTTGGATAAAGAAGTAAAATTAAATTTTCTAGTAGATGAAATCAACGAAGGGCCAGTCATAGCTTTGAAAATTATATTTTGAAAATGTTGAAGTAGTTTTGTGTCAAGATAATAGATAAAGGTGGAAAAAGGAATACCAGTATAGCTGAAATTAAGTTCATTTTAAAAGCCACTGAATAAGTTTTAAATTAGGTAATTATTAAAATTCATTTCTCATTTGCAGTCTATCACATTGCAAAAAATTCCACACGATGATGGAAAAGACCCAATTTCTTCTAAGGTTTTATTTTGAAAATACCTTTAAGATTAGGGTTTTAGTTATTTTATGTGAGATCATGTCATATGTTTAATTTACAGATTACACCAATTGTAAGCCGTCAAAATTTCATTCAGTTAAGCAGGCTTTCAGTGTCCTTGTTGAAGTCCCTATCTGCTGGGAAACCTTATACTACTGAGTGACTACAAAGAAGTTTTATGGAAGACGTGCTCTGTAACTTAATATATTCTGGAAAGGTTATCTTCAATATAAGTTTATTTTAATTGAATTATAAGTTCTTATTGACTAAGGGTATGTAATTGGAATATTTATTTAGAAAACACTTTTTAAAAGTTGGCCCAATTTTAATTATGCAAATGAATGATTGATTCATTTATTCAAGAAATGGTTATTGATTACATGACAGACACCAGGCAGAATACTGGGAATATAGCCATGAACGAAGCAGAGATGCTTTCTGCTCTGTTTCTACAATTTATCTGGTAGGAGGGAGACAAATTACTGGGTAGTTATTATACAGTACAGTACAGTATGATGATGAATGTACAGATTGCTATGGAGCCTAACCTTACGGGAAGAACCTTATCCAGACTTGGATGTGTACAGAAAAAGTTTGGATCACAAACCTCTTTGAGAATGTATTGAAAGCTGTGGATGGACCTTCTTTCCATAAAAATATACCTGTACATAAAATTTTGCAATCAATTTTGGGTGGTTTGTAGTCCTTTGAAGCCTACTTTGGATTTCTCAGCATGGGAACCCAGGGTGACTAAATGATTTTTAGTTTCCCCTTTACCTCTGAAATTTTAAATATTTCTCTTTTTTGAATGTGTGTATGGCATATATATATATATATATTTTTTCCACACACACACACACTGTATTTTATTTTTACAAGAGATAGATAGACTGACACCAAGCATTGTACATGGATGACCACAACAAAAGCAACAATGATTGCAATTACCAAACATGAAACACACTTATACTATGTCATAATATTGACATTCAGTCCAGTAATCCTCCACTGTAACAGCTCCTTTACTTTGCAGTGAAAATTGATTTGTATATTCTTTTCCTCTGAGTCCTTGTGGGATTTTTTTTTTTTTTAATTCAGACAGAAAGTCACAAAAATTATACTCATCCTCATCAGTTCACTCAGTCCCATGTAATTAATTTCTTTTTTTTCATCTTGATCTTTTGTTAGCACTTTTATGAGTTCATCAGTTTTTCATTAGAGTTCTGAAAATGCTTATTCATTCAGTTCAGCAGTACAGTCAGTTACCAGAAACCTGTACTTGTCAGAGTCTTTTCCATGAATTTCTTGAAGATGAAACTCTTTTATAGGAACATATTTGCAAAATCATCAGAGTACACCCAGAACTGTCTGTAAATGACAAAAGACTTAAAAATGACCATGGTTAAAGATTTGATGAAAGTTCATAATAATGCAGTTGACAAGAAAATTAGTTATTTCTGAGATATACATTTTAAAGTAATAACTAGGATTATTACTTATAACATTATACCAGAACATATAAGATTTTTAGACGTTTCCTGTAATGTCTGAAACATTTATATTAACATATTTCCATACATATTTCCATACAAATACAAATATAAGATTTTTAGAAATTTCATGTAATGTCTGAAACATTTATATTAACATATTTCCATACATATTTCCATACAAATACAAATATAAGATTTTTAGAAATTTCATGTAATGTCTGAAACATTTATATTAACATATTTCCATACAAATAACCCAATGAAAGTTTAGTATTAGTTGTTTTGTTTATTTTTTTTATACTGCAGGTTCTTATTAGGCATCAGTTTTATACACATCAGTGTATACATGTCAATCCCAATCGCCCAATTCAGCACATCACCATCCCCACCTCATCGCAGTTTTCCCCCCTTGGTGTCCATATGTCCATTCTCTACATCTGTGTCTCAACTTCTGCCCTGCAAACTGGCTCATCTGTACCATTTTTCTACGTTCCACATACATGCATTAACATACGATATTTGTTTTTCTCTTTCTGACTTACTTCACTCTGTATGACAGTCTCTAGATCCATCCACGTCTCAACAAATGACTCAATTTCGTTCCTTTTTATGGCTGAATAATATTCCATCGTATATATGTACCACAACTTCTTTATCCATTCGTCTGTTGATGGGCATTTAGGTTGCTTCCATGACCTGGCTATTGTAAATAGTGCTGCAATGAACATTCGGGTGCACGTGTCTTTTTGAATTACGGTTTTCTCTGGGTATATGCCCAGTAGTGGGATTGCTGGGTCATATGGTAATTCTATTTTTAGTTTTTTAAGGAACCTCCATACTGTTCTCCATAGTGGCTGTATCAATTTACATTCCCACCAACAGTGCAAGAGGGTTCCCTTTTCTCCACACCCTCTCCAGCATTTGTTGTTTGTAGATTTTCTGATGATGCCCATTCTAACAGGAGTGAGGTGATACCTCATTGTAGTTTTGATTTGCATTTCTCTAATAATTAGTGATGTTGAGCATCTTTTCATGTGCTTCGTGGCCGTCTGTATGTCTTCTTTGGAGAAATGTCTATTTAGGTCTTCTGCCCATTTTTGGATTGGGGTGTTTGTTTCTTTGATATTGAGCTGAATGAGCTGTTTATATATTTTGGAGATTAATCCTTTGTCCGTTGATTCATTTGCAAATATTTTCTCCCATTCTGAGGGTTGTCTTTTCGTCTTGTTTATGGTTTCCTTTGCTGTGCAAAAGCTTTGAAGTTTCATTAGGTCCCACTTGTTTATTTTTGTTTTTATTTCCATTACTCTAGGAGGTGGATCGAAAAAGATCTTGCTGTGATTTATGTCAAAGAGTGTTCTTCCTATGTTTTCCTCTAAGAGTTTTATAGTGTCCAGTCTTATATTTAGGTCTCTAATCCATTTTGAGTTTATTTTTGTGTATGGTGTTAGGGAGTATTCTAATTTCATTCTTTTACATGTGGCTGTCCAGTTTTCCCAGCACCACTTATTGAAGAGACTGTCTTTTCTCCATTGTATATCTTTGCCTCCTTTGTCATAGATTAGTTGACCATAGGTGCGTGGGTTAATCTCTGGGCTTTCTATCTTGTTCCATTGATCTATGTTTCTGTTTTTGTGCCAGTACCATATTGTCTTGATTACTGTAGCTTTGTAGTATAGTCTGAAGTCAGGGAGTCTGATTCCTCCAGCTCCATTTTTTTGCCTCAAGACTGCTTTGGCTATTCGGGGTCTTTTGTGTCTCCATACAAATTTTAAGATGATTTGTTCTAGCTCCGTAAAAAATGCCATTGGTAATTTGATAGGGATTGCATTGAATCTGTAGATTGCTTTGGGTAGTATACTCATTTTCAAAATGTTGATTCTTCCAATCCAAGAACATGGTATATCTCTCCATCTGTTGGTATCATCTTTAATTTCTTTCATCAGTGTCTTATAGTTTTCTGCATACAGGTCTTTTGTCTCCCTAGGTAGGTTTATTCCTAGGTATTTTATTCTTTTTGTTGCAATGGTAAATGGGAGTGTTTCCATAATTTCTCTTTCAGATTTTTCATCATTAGTGTATAGGAATGCAAGAGATTTCTGTGCATTAATTTTGTAACCTGCAACTTTACCATATTCATTAATTAGCTCTAGCAGTTTTCTGGTGGCAGTTTTAGGATTCTCTATGTATAGTATCATGTCATCCGCAAACAGTGACAGTTTTACTTCTTCTTTTCCAATTTGTATTCCTTTTATTTCTTTTTCTTCTCTGATTGCCGTGGCTAGGACTTCCAGAACTATGTTGAATAATAGTGGTGAGAGTGGACATCCTTGTCTCGTTCCTGATCTTAGAGGAAATGCTTTCAGTTTTTCACCATTGAGAATGATGTTTGCTGTGGGTTTGTCATATATGGCCTTTATTATGTTGAGGTAGGTTCCCTCTATGCCCACTTTCTGGAGAGTTTTTATCATAAATGGGTGTTGAATTTTGTCAAAAGCTTTTTCTGCATCTATTGAGATGATCATATGGTTTTTATTCTTCAATTTGTCAATATGGTGTATCACATTGATTGATTTGCGTATATTGAAGAATCCTTGCATCCCTGGGATAAATCCCACTTGATCGTGGTGTATGATCCTTTTAATGTGTTGTTGGATTCTGTTTGCTAGTATTTTGTTGAGGATTTTTGCATCTATATTCATCAGTGATATTGGTCTGTAATTTTCTTTTTTTGTAGTGTCTTTGTCTGGTTTTGGTATCAGGGTGATGGTGGCCTCATAGAATGAGTTTGGGAGAGTTCCTTCCTCTGCAATTTTTTGGAAGAGTTTGAGAAGGATGGGTGTTAGCTCTTCTCTAAATGTTTGATAGAATTCACCTGTGAAGCCATCTGGTCCTGGACTTTTGTTTGTTGGAAGATTTTTAATCACAGTTTCAATTTCATTACTTGTGATTGGTCTGTTGATATTTTCTGTTTCTTCCTGATTCAGTCTTGGAAGGTTATACCTTTCTAAGAATTTGTCCATTTCTTCCAGGTTGTCCATTTTATTGGCATAAAGTTGCTTGTAGTAGTCTCTTAGGATGTTTTGTATTTCTGCGGTGTCTGTTGTAACTTCTCCTTTTTCATTTCTGATTTTATTGATTTGAGTCCTCTCCCTCTTTTTCTTGATGAGTCTGGCTAATGGCTTATCAATTTTGTTTATCTTCTCAAAGAACCAACTTTTAGTTTTATTGATCTTTGCTATTGTTTTCTTTGTTTCTATTTCATTTATTTCTGCTCTGATCTTTATGATTTCTTTCCTTCTGCTAACTTTGGGTTTTGTTTGTTCTTCTTTCTCTAGTTTCTTTAGGTGTAAAGTTAGATTGTTTACTTGAGATTTTTCTTGTTTCTTTAGGTAGGCTTGTATGGCTATAAACTTCCCTCTTAGAACCGCTTTTGCTGCATCCCATAGGTTTTGGGTCGTCGTGTTTTCATTGTCATTTGTCTCTAGGTATTTTTTTATTTCCTGTTTGATTTCTTCAGTGATCTCTTGGTTATTTAGTAACGTATTGTTTAGCCTCCATGTGTTTGTCTTTTTTACGTTTTTTTCCCTGTAATTCATTTCTAATCTCATAGCGTTGTGGTCAGAAAAGATGCTTGATATGATTTCAATTTTCTTAAATTTACTGAGGCTTGATTTGTGACCCAAGATGTGATCTATCCTGGAGAATGTTCCGTGTGCACTTGAGAAGAACGTGTAATCTGCCGTTTTTGGATGGAATGTCCTATATATATCAATTAAATCTATCTGGTCTATTGTGTCATTTAAAGCTTCTGTTTCCTTATTTATTTTCATTTTGGATGATCTGTCCATTGGTGTAAGTGAGGTGTTAAAGTCCCCCACTATTATTGTGTTACTGTCGATTTCCTCTTTTAGAGCTGTTAGCAGTTGCCTTATGTATTGAGGTGCTCCTATGTTGGGTGCATATATATTTATAATTGTTATATCTTCTTCTTGGATTGATCCCTGGATCATTATGTAGTGTCCTTCCTTGTCTCTTGTAACATTCTTTATTTTAAAGTCTATTTTATCTGATATGAGTATAGCTACTCCAGCTTTCTTTTGATTTCCATTTGCATGGAATATCTTTTTCCATCCCCTCACTTTCAGTCTGTATGTGTCCCTAGGTCTGAAGTGGGTCTCTTGTAGACAGCATATATATGGGTCTTGTTTTTGTATCCATTCAGCCAGTCTATGTCTTTTGGTTGGGGCATTTAATCCATTCACGTTTAAGGTAATTATCGATATGTATGTTCCTATGACCATTTTCTTAATTGTTTTGGGTTTGTTTTTGTAGGTCCTTTTCTTCTCTTGTGTTTCCCACTTAGAGAAGTTCCTTTAGCATTTGTTGTAGAGCTGGTTTGGTGGTGCTGAATTCTCTTAGCTTTTGCTTGTCTGTAAAGCTTTTGATTTCTCCATCAAATCTAAATGAGATCCTTGCTGGGTAGAGTAATCTTGGTTGTAGGTTCTTCCCTTTCATCACTTTAAGTATTTCATGCCACTCCCTTCTGGCTTGCAGAGTTTCTGCTGAGAAATCAGCTGTTAACCTTATGGGGGTTCCCTTGTATGTTATTTGTCGTTTTTCCCTTGCTGCTTTCAATAATTTTTCTTTGTCTTTAATTTTTGCCACTTTGATTACTATGTGTCTCGGCGTGTTTCTCCTTGGGTTTATTCTGTATGGGACTCTCTGCGCTTCCTGGACTTGGGTGGCTATTTCCTTTCCCATGTTAGGGAAGTTTTCGATTATAATCTCTTCAAATATTTTCTCTGGTCCTTTCTCTCTCTCTTCTCCTTCTGGGACCCCTATAATGCGAATGTTGTTGCGTTTAATGTTGTCCCAGAGGTCTCTTAGGCTGTCTTCATTTCTTTTTATTCTTTTTTCTTTAGTCTGTTCCGCAGCAGTGAATTCCACCATTCTGTCTTCCAGGTCACTTATCCGTTCTTCTGCCTCAGTTATTCTGCTATTGATTCCTTCTAGTGTAGTTTTCATTTCAGTTATTGTATTGGTCATCTCTGTTTGTTTGTTCTTTAATTCTTCTAGGTCTTTGTTAATCATTTCTTGCATCTTCTCAATCTTTGCCTCCATTCTTATTCCGAGGTCCTGGATCATCTTCACTATCATTATTCTGAATTCTTTTTCTGGAAGGTTGCCTATCTCCACTTCATTTAGTTGTTTTTCTGGGGTTTTTTCTTGTTCCTTCATCTGGTACATAGCCCTCTGCCTTTTCATCTTCTCTGTCTTTCTGTAACTGTGGTTTTTGGTCCACAGGCTGCAGGATTGTAGTTTTTCTTGCTTCTGTTGTCTGCCCTCTGGTGGTTGAGGCTATCTAAGAGGCTTGATGGGAGGCTCTGGTGGTGGGTAGAGATGACTGTTGCTGTGGCGGTCAGAGCTCAGTAAAACCTTAATCCACTTGACTGTTGATGGGTGGGGCTGGGTTCCCTCCCTGTTGCTGTGGCGATCAGAGCCCAGTAAAACCTTAATCCACTTGACTGTTGATGGGTGGGGCTGGGTTCCCTCCCTGTTGGTTGTTTTGCCTGAGGCAACCCAACACTGGAGCCTACCCGTGCTCTTTGGTGGGGTTAATGGCAGACTCTGGGAGGGCTCACGCCAAGGAGAACTTCCCAGGACCTCTGCTGCCAGTGTCCTTATCCCCACGGTGAAACAGAGCCACCACTCGCCTCTGCAGGAGACCCCCCAACACCAGCAGGTACGTCTGGTTCAGTCTCCCCCAGGGTCACTGCTCCTTCCCCTGGGTCCCGATGCACACATTACTTTGTGTGTGCCCTCCAAGAGTGGGGTCTCTGTTTCCCCCAGTCCTGTCACAGTCCTGCAATCAATTCCCACTAGACTTCAAAGTCTGCTTCTCTAGGAATTCCTCCTCCCTTTGCCGGACCCCCAGGTTGGGAAGCCTGAGGTGGGGCTCAGAACCTTCACTCCAGTGGGTGGACTTCTGTGGTATAAGTGTTCGCCAGTCTGTGAGTCACCCACCCAGCAGTTATGGGATTTGATTTTACTCTGATTGCGCCCCTCCTACCGTCTCACTGTGGCTTCTCCTCTGTCCTTGGACGTGGGGTGTCCTCCTTGGTGAAGTCCAGGGTCTTCCTGTCAATGATTGTCCAGCAGCCAGTTGTGATTCTGGTGCTCTCGCAAGAGGGAGTGAGAGCACGTCCTTCTACTCCGCCATCTTGGTTAATCTCCTGGCATATATTTTTAAAGTAATATTAATTTTGTCAGTATTTTAGCAAAATGGACTTCTGTAATGACAGAAGCTGTGTTTTTTCTTGTCACCACTATATAATACGAACTTGATGAATATTGAGAGCTGATTCTGCAAAGTAGAGTGCTTTATCCTCTGAATAGAGCAATAGAAACAAAGATTAAATGCTTGCCTGCTAAACACAAATTCTGAAACTGTTCTCATTTTTACTCCAAAAGTCATGCAGTTTATTTTATTTCATTTTCCTGACTCATAAGTTTATGCCCAATAATACTGATGAAAAGTTTAGTTCTCCAAAGCTATCTGGAAAATATTTAAGAACAGGGTTGGATATTTATTCCCAGTAGATTATGATTTATCAGAAGGCAGAATGAAAATTTTATAATCTTGTAATTATCTTGAGCTCAAGAAAGAGTTTACCTTTATTTTCATCCTTACTTTTTTTGTTTGTACCTTAACTCAAAAGACAAAATATTCTTCATAAAAAAGTGTATATGGTTTTTTAAAAGACTTTCAAATATTCTGATTATCCATGTTTTACTCAAATATCTACTATTATTTTTCTAGAACCTGCACATTTGTAAAGAATGTTTATTCTTCATATAAAATATAATATATATGAAAATATATTTGAACCTTGATACCTTGCAGGTTTCATATAGAAAAGATTCAGTTACCTTGAAATTCAGGGATATAATGTTGTTATTTGCTGTTTCTTACTGTAAAGGTTTATGTAGAAACTTCAGTTTTCACCACTGTTAATTTTTTTTCTTTATTACTTACTACCACCATTACTCTACTACTACCACCACTACAAAACCTAAGAACAGTTTTTGAATACTTTGGTATTCTGTACCAGTGCTAAGAATATTGCATATATTATTTGATCCCCCTCCCCACTCCAAAAAAAACCCTCTATGAGATAGATAGTTTTATCCCATTTTAATAGATAAGGAAACTGGAGCATTGAAAATCTTAGATAACTTGCTCCAAGTCATACAGGAAGTTATAAAACAGTAGAGTCAAGATTCAACCCAGATCTCATCGGACCCAAGAGTTATGTATACTTTTTAATATATTTGATTGAGGTTTTGTAGGACCTCAAATAGATCACTCTGAACGTCAGTGCTAATTTTCTAGTGCAATAGATGTTAAACTGTGGGCAACTGAGTTAGAGGTTTGCTGAGCTAGGAATCTACCATAGTAATAGATTTTAGATTAAAAATTAATGAAATTAGTTTTTCTAGTGGTACGCCGCCTTCTTCTTCTTTTTGAAAGAAAATGTGGAAAACATTCAGAATTAATTATAGGTTCCAGCTTATTATGATTTCATTGATCAGAGGCCACCTTGGGATTCCACTTAAGGGATTTTTATTATTGGAAGTATTAAAAGGTATTTAACATCTTCTTTGCTCCTATATAATCTCCCATAATTTAGATCTTGAAAACATTATGATATGAAAACATCCACATTGTGTGCTCTGAGGTGAAGCCAAAACAACAGATTTTCTGCTATTTAATGAAACTAGTATTACTGTAGGGTTTATTGATATGTAAGTTTCTGTGATAAAAGCAACACAAAGGTCATTGTAGTGAACCCACAGCTTAGTAGAAGATCTGAATTCATGTACAAATTGAGGCATATTAAAGTAGAAAGTATTAGAATTGCTCCAATTTGTTTAGCTGGATATATGAGCCTATGTACTTTTTCAGAAAGTGATTTTTAGTTATTTGTCTGTCATTTCAGCAGATTTCTTTCACCACTGTAAAGTATTATATGTGATTATTAGGATACATACTTTTAAAATGAACTGTTAGCAGATTTATCTATTAAATATTTTTGGTAAGGTTAATAATAATATACAGGCCAGTATAATTGCATCTATTGTTAAAGTAGTCAAAAATATTTTAAAAACAGAGCAAGGATGAATAGGTAAATCCTATAAAACACTAATTCTAGAAATTTTATTTAGGGATTTGCTTAGACAAATCTTTTTATATATGTTACCATATACCTGTGAGTACATAATAAATACTATTTGATGTTAGTATTGAGATTCATATCTGCTCTTCTTTATTATATTTGTCAGACTTTAAAATTACTTAAGATGCGTAAAAATGAAGCTACTCAAGTTATTTTTGACAATATCTGAGGTTAAATAGAACCTCACATTTAAGTTATTAGGCTGAAATGATAGAGTTTTATTACTTTGATGCCCAAACATCAGTAGATACAGTCCTATGGACTTCCTACCATAATTCTTTGTTGGGATTTGCTGAAGACTATTTGTACCTGAAGGTAACACAGACTTGGGTATTAACCTCTAGTCTGCATTTAAAAGGAATTTTTGATCTTTATAAAAATCAATTAACTGAGAACAAAGCAATGTTAAACTTATGTGTGGATTCATATCCTACCCTATTACTGCTTTTTAAAACTTACTGAAAACTGAAACATACAAAAAAAATAGAGGAAATATTATGAAGAGAGTTATATGAAGCTGGATAAATTGCATATCACCTGTGAGTTATCAACTCATAGCCAACTTGGTTTTCTCTATATGCCTCCCCCTACTCCTGGATTATTTTGAAACAAATCCAAAACATCATTTCATTTCATCCATAAGTATTTCATTATGTATCTCTGAAAGATAAGGATCTTTAAAAACATAACTCGAATATCATTCATAGTTTCAAATAGCTAGTCAGTGTTCAGATTTTCCTATTTCTCTCAAAATTCTTTTCACAGTGTATTTGTTGAAACAGGATCCAAATAATAACAACTGTATATTACAATTGGTTGATATATTTCAAATGTCTTTTGATATATAGTTCTCCATTCTTCTCATTTTCTCCCTTTCAAAATATTTATTGAAGAAATTGAGTTGTCTTTGTAGTGCTTCTCACAGTCTGGATTTTGCCATCTGCATCCCCATGTTTAGTGTATTTTCCTTTTGCTTGTATTTTCTATAAACTGGTAGTTAGATTTAAAGCCTTGATCAGATTTAAGTTTTTCTTTTTGGTAAGAGTACCTAATAGGTGTATTTCAGCCAAGAGGCATATATCTGATTGTCTCTCTTTTCATGAAATTAGCAGCCATTTGGTGATCATTGCCTAGATTTATCATCTCATTATGGGTTGAAAATCATGATATTCTAATTCTAAACTTCCTTATTCATTTATTAATGGAATATTTCTATAAAGCCATATTTCTCCATAACAATTATTTGATAATTTTGAAGGACAGTTCTTACAAGGATAGGCAAGATAAAGTCTAGGTTCTTTTCCTTTATTTAGCAGTTTTTAAAATAACGAATTGAAAAATATAGCATCTTCCAAATGTTTTTTATAAGCACATGGATTTATATATATTTGAAGTATTAAGTTTTTTTTTTAATCGATGTTCATATTGTCCTATCTTTTGTAGGAACCTCCTCAAGTCCTTTTGATTCTATGAGTAGTCATTAATGGTTTTCTTCATGTTATGACAGGATATTCATATTATACATTTTCTGCTCCATATTTGTAAACTGCCATTTCTCTAAGGAGCCCTAGTTTCTTTTAGTAGGAAATGGTATTTAGAAATTACAATCTAGGTATCAGAGGTGTTCCTTGCTACTGGATTGGTCATGATCTCTAGGCCTTTTTAGTGGGCAGAGCTAGAAAATAATTTTCCCTCTTTTTCTTAAGGTATATCCCTTGTGGTATGAATGGATAAATTACTGTGTTTTAAAGTCACTTGAAATAATTCCTCTTTGTGTAGATTTGCCTGTACTTTGATACATAGTTAAGTTCATTTGTTTCATTTGCTTTTGATATTCAAGGATTGCTGTTTTTAAATGTAATATTGTTTTACAACTATGTTAAGTAGTTACATTGTTCCAAAGTCAAATCTATAAAACAAAAGATATTCAGAGAAATTTAACTTCTATCTTGGTTCTCTTCCTCTGTACCTACTCCTATAAGTCATTTTAAAAAGTTTTAGTTTATGTTTATTTATCCATCTCTCTGTCTGTCCCTCATCTTAGATAAGCATTAGCATACTGTACATACTTTTCTCCACCTTGCGGTTTTTACCTTACAGTATATACCCTGTAGATCATGCTACAGTATGCATTCTCAATGGGGGATATCACCCAATGGGGGGAAAAGTTTGTTCTTGAAGGGTGAAAAAAATTCTTGGATTTTACAATGGTTTGTGGCCCTCCAAAGGCCACGGTACAGTATATCTGTGATATTAAAACTTCATGGGGAGTGATTAGGAATAAAAATGTCTGAAAAGACTTTGTAGGGGGGTAGTAGTTGAGAAACTGCTCTGTAGCAGTATATAGTATATTAATCGGTATTCCTCGATTCTTTTAAAAGTGTATAGGGTCTGTTATGATATATTTAACTAGTTTTCTATTGGTCAGCATTTGGGTTGTTTCCATTCCTTTGCAATTACCAACAGTGCTGCAATGAATGTATGTTCTTTTGTCATTTACCAGTGTATCTTTGAGATGCATTCTGAGAAGTGAGATTCCTAGGTCAAAGGCTAATTGCCTATGTAATTTCGCAAGACACTGCCAAATTCCTTTTATGACAGTGTTTTAGTTTGTAAGAGTGGATATGTTATAAATTAGTTTATTGTGAGATGTTGTCACCATTTATGAGAACCTTATTAGACTTCTAATTAGCTATGAGAAATATAATTTTCATATTGCAAAAAGCAAATTTATGTTATTTCACTTATCAGATTTTTTCTAAAAGTATCACTGCACTACTTACCATACTGTTGTTGTTCATAAGGAAGAACAACGAATCTGTCTAAAAGGTCACATGCTTTAATTTTTTTTAATGTGCTATATCTGGTCATAGTAAAGACAGTTGCTAACATTAAGGGCTTGTTTTTCAAGTAAATGTAGCATAAACTTTTAAAATGTTTTTATAATTAATTATAAATGTTTACACTTAAGATAAATTTCACTTAATTTTTGAAATGCCTTGGACCAACTAGATTACCTAGGTTTCTTCAACCCATTGTTTTTATGAAACTATTAGATTGTGTGGCAAAAATCCCTTTGGATATGACGGTATTCATCCTTAGTGCCCTTCAGAGCAGGGATTAACTACCTGGGACCATTCTTGTCACTTGCAGTACTTGCTTTTTCTAAGGAAAAGTTTCCAAATCTCTTTAGTAATACTTGCCCTCACCACCCCCACAACTCTGCCAAAGTTAGAGTCCTGCTCACTTTCACCCTAGCCAGGATCTGCAGGTGCTGAAGAGGTGGACTAAAAAGAAACATCATACTTCATGAGAAGAAGTTCCATGGATAGATTATAGCTCAGTGACTTTATAGCTACTTTATTTATTTATTTATTTATTTTTGGCTGTGTTGGGTCTTCGGTTCGTGCGAGGGCTTTCTCTGGTTACGGCAAGTGGGGGCCACTCTTCATCGCGGTGCGGGGACCGCTCTTCATCGCGGTGCGCGGGCCTTTCACTATCGCGGCCCCTCCCGTTGCGGGGCTCAGGCTCCAGACGCGCAGGCTCAGTAGTTGTGGCTCACGGGCCCAGCTGCTCCGCGGCATGTGGGATCTTCCCAGACCAGGGCTCGAACCCGTGTCCCCTGCATTAGCAGGCAGATTCTCAACCACTGCGCCACCAGGGAAGCCCCAGCTCAGTGACTTTAGATCTTCACTCGTGTGTTCTAATGACTTTAATGGCCTGAGGGATATTGCACAGTAACTCAAACTGATCCTGACAGAGGTTGAGCTGAGTCAGTCTCTGCTATAGTCCTTCAGGTATTTATAGGTACCCAGAACAGGGCCTGGTGCATACTAAGCGCTTGTATTTATTGCATACATGAATGGCTGGGGAGCTACTGACATTTATATTCAGTAAGTGGTTAATGAGGAAAGGACTCAGAATATCTGAATATTTTGTCTGTGAAAAGCAGACTAAAAAGCAGTCATGAAGTTTTCTAGAACCAAGTTTCCTATAGTATATTTAACTGTTTGGAGGTTAAAGATATACAGAGAAAAATAGAATTTGGGAGATGACGTGAAACTGTCGCAGTTATTTTTGTTAAGTTAAAAGATTCCATTTTACTAAAACATCACCTTGTTGCACAAGTACTGTCAGCTAGAAAAGTTTTGCTGATGGGTTCCCTTGATCGTGGAGTAAATCTGTTTTTGCTGATGGGTTTTTAATAAATGTAGGTAACATTTCCCTTTTCCTTTGTAGGCATTTGGGATCACAGCTTTGTGAATTAGAAAAACTGATAGATAAAATGATGATTGCAGAATTTTCTACTTATTCTCACAGTGACTTAAATAGACCATTGGAAGATGACTGTCAAATTTTAGAAGAGGTATGTCTTTTGAACTATAGAATGAAATTGATGTCATTGCTTAGTGTTATTTCCTAACAGCCTTAGTTTAGAACACATTCTCCTCAGGTTATAGTGAGCAAAATTATCTTCAGTATCAAGCCTGTGATACCTATGAAATCTTTCACTAACTGTGTGACTTTAGGAAGCACATAATTGTTTATTATCCTGTGAAATCAGAGAATAAATAATTTTATAGCTTAATTAGAAATGGGAGTTAAAATGAAGTCTTTATATGGCTTACTACCCAAGTTCCAAATATAGATATAGGATGTAGATATAGGATGAATTAACTTATATCCATGTATATGCATGTATTGGAGTGTGTCTTTTATAAAAAGTGATCTTTTTTTTTTTAATTCTAAATTTTTAAAGGAATTCCTTTATTTTTATTATTTATTTATTTATTTATTTATTTTTGGCTGTGTTGGGTCTTCGTTTCTGTGCAAGGGCTTTCTCTAGTTGCGGCAAGCGGGGGCCACTCTTCATCGCGGTGCGCGGGCCTCTCACTATCGCGGCCTCTCTTGTTGCGGAGCACAAGCTCCAGATGCACAGGCTCAGTAGTTGTGGCTCACGGGCCCAGTTGCTCCTTGGCATGTGGGATCTTCCCAGACCAGGGCTCAAACCCGTGTCCCCTGCATTAGCAGGCAGATTCTCAACCACTGCACCACCAGGGAAGCCCAAAAGTGATCATTATTATATGGTAACTTATCAGTCAGTCACATTTACTGAGCACCTATTATGAACATGTTTTATGCATATGCATATACAAATATATCATATTTGGTAACTTATCTAGTAACTTCTCAATGCTGATTATTGCCAAGAACTTGTAAAGAATCCAAAAAGCCCTGATAGCAGCCTAAGTAGTTAAAGAGATTTTTGTAAATGTTAGCAGTTAATGCTCCACAAATAATCCAGGTCATCATTCCAGTCTTCTAGACCACTAATTAGAAAGCACCAGGCTCATAGAGTATTTATTGGTCATCAGGGTTTGAGAAGAATACTTTCTAGCTACTTACTGAAACTAGACCAAAATATACTCATATTGTTTTGTCCCCAAACCAGCTTCATTTGATCCACTATAGTAGGTTAGGATTTACCTGTTTTAGAATAATGACTCCAGAAATCTGATGGCAAGATTGCTATGGAAAGGGGTTTTTAAGGCTTTTAGAAAATACCATAAGGAGGATAGAGATTTGAGGGTCAAACAATAAAACCCTTGGCGTTGATTATTTCTACCTCTTAAGTGAGATTATTTTGTATTTGAATTTTGGCATTGTATACCCTTCTTTTATTTTCACAGGAAAGATTAGTATCTCTTGTATTTGGACTTTTAAAACAAAGAAAACTTAACTTTTTAGAAATATATAGTGAAGAAATGATTATTACAGCAAAGAATATCATTAAACAGGTAATTATACTTTTTTATTTGATACATTTTGGTCTAGAATCTTTCGTGAAGTTTATTTTTACATGATCCTGTAATAATACATGCAGTATCATAGTAATATTTTCTCATTTATTAAAAAATTTTAAATATAGAAAAATAGAAGAAAGAAAAACATAGCCCTACCAGTCAAAAAGATTATCACTTTAAGAATATTTCTAAGCATAAGTTGTTACTGGTGTTTTTCACTGGTGCTCTCATACTGTATATATAATTTTGAATTGTATATATATTTCCATTTGAATCATAACATAAGCATTTGCTCATAAGCCTTCAGAAATATCACTTTTAATGGTTGTATAAAATTCCATCAACATTATGTTAGTTAAACCTGTTTAACCTTTCCTCTGTGTTAAATATTTAGGTCATTTTCATTTTGGTACTATAAAGAGCACTGTGACAAACATCTTTGGGATACTTTGGTATAAAGTCTTGTTTGTTTGGTTTCTCATATTTAAGACTATTTTTCTTATAACTGTTTCCTGAAGTGGAACTATTGGTCAGAGAGTGAAAAGTATTTTTAAATTGTTTGATACATAGAGCTGAATTGCTTTTTTTCTAAAAAGATTCTACCAATAGTATATACTTTCACCAGCGTTTCTTCTTACTCTGATCTCTAAGAAATTATAATTGTAAACTAAAATCTATTTTTTTTTTAGTCTTCCCTGATTTTTTTCCCAAGCTAATTGGTATTTATTACAACACAATTGGCATAAAGTGATAAAGTGGAATTGTCAGACATTTTACATCTGCATTACTTTTAGAAATTAAAAGAAAAAGCTTACCACCTACAATGCTATCAAAGTTTCAGTATTTGTCATCTACTCATTAGAAAGTAGATATACATTTTAAGGTTATTTCAGTTTTAAAGATGTGAAATTCAAGTTGCTGCTATATTTCATGAGATACAATTTTTTTCCATAAGCAGTTTTTTTTTTTTTTACATCTTTATTGGAGGACAATTGCTTTACAATGTTGTGTTAGTTTCCGCTGTACAACAAAGTGAATCAGCTATATGTATACACTTCCCTGATTTTTGTTTTGACTTTTTCTATTCAGATAAATCTCATTCTCTGAACTTTAGTTTTTCTGTATATGAAAAAGAACAATTTTGAATGAATTTCTTAGGCTTAATTGATCATCATCATTAGGTTGAATGTACATTTCATAGTTTTTAATGTTTAAATAAAACAAGCAAGAAAAAGGTTACAATCACCCCATCTTTTACCTCTTTCAAACACTGACTAAAACACCATATTTTAAAATTATCACTACCACTTCCAAAAATTGTTGATAACTAGCACTAAATATACATGTATATTATAGCTTAGCTATTCTACTTCTAGGTAGTTTACCCAACAGAAATTCATACCTAGGCTCACCAAAGACAGCACAAGCATTCCATGGCAGCATATTTGTAATAAAAAACCGGAAAAACTCAAATTTTATCATCAGTAAAAAAGATAAATAGAATTATAGCATATTTACATCATTGAATACTATACAGCAATGAGAATGAATAAACTACATGGAACAACATGGATATTCACATACATAAGGTCGAGCCAAAGAAACCAGACACGGAAGAGTACACACTGTATGATTCCACTTACGTAAAATTCAAACACAGGCAAAATTAATCTGTGGTGTTAGAAATCAGGATAGTAATGTCTTTTGGGAGGAAGTAGTGACCAGGAGGGGAGCAGGAGGGGCTTACTGGTAATATTCAATTTCATAATCTGAGTTCTGGTTAAATAGGTGCACTCCATTTGTAAAAAAAATATTGCGCTATAAACATAATTTGTACAGTTTTCTGTATGTATATTATACTTTTAAACAGTTTTTAAAAACTGCTGTGTTTTAATTCCTAGACTTCTAAAGTCTGAGCATTTATTTTTTAAAACCTTAAACTGTTGCACGTGTTGCAAGGAAGTGTGACCTCCAAAATGAATTTCTTTTGGAATTTTAGTATGGGGCTTATACCATGTCCTAAGTATTATAGTTCTATGGGGGTTTTGCGTGTGTGTGTGTGTGTGTGTTTGTGTGTGTTGTGTGTGTATTTGTGTGTGAACAGTTTTAAATAGTAGGAAATTGTGATTAATACAGTTCAAGCATACCCTGGAATAATTATTTAATAGGGTAAAAGTAATGCTGCAGTTTTTTAAACACCTTGAGGTGTAAGAGACAGGAGAAGTTTGGTCAAATAGTCATTGAGACCCTTGTTAATATACAAATGAACATGTAGTACTTACAGTTCTAAAGACGTTAATCAAATTTTTTTTCTTAAATTTTGCAGTGTGTGATTAATAAAGTTTCACAAATAGAAGACATAGACACAGATGTTGTTTTGAAGTAAGTATAAATATTAAGTTGGGGTTACCAGTCAGGGAAAAGATAACGCATTAGAAAAATCTAAGGAGGATTTAGTTCAGGAATTATTTGCTAAGGTGTGGGCAGAGTGTAGGAAAATCACAAGTGATAGTGCAGTACCTTTAAGGGACAAAGAAAGAGAGCAGTTAATGGAATTCAGAAGGAGAAGAAGATGTAAGTAGCTGAAAAAAAAAAGTCTTGTAGTAGTTTGAAGTGATCTTCAGTGGAGGGAGGCAGTCATCCTGAGGTAACCCCTCAGGGATGGAGACGGACTATTAATACCTTTCCTCCTTTCAGTCTTTTGTAAGGGCTCCTCACTGGCCAAGCCCAGCAGGTCAGCCCCCCAGGGCAGAGAGAGGGTGGAGAGGATACAATGTCATATGGAGGGTGGAAATTGAAGAGGAATAGCAGTGTTAAATTTAAATTATTTAGCTATATAATTAAAACCCAGTTAGCTTTGAGAAGTTTGAGTACATGATTTTGAATTGTCCATGTCTGTAATTTTTTGTTTTCCCCTTGAAATAACTATTCTTATTTTAAGGAGAATAGTGATAAATATTTTATGACTATGAATTTCTTGTTCATATAGGTATCTAAACTTTATTAACTGGTCTAAGATATGAATAGTAATATGGACAACTGTAAAACTTCTCTGGGCCAAACTCATAGAATGAGGATTGTGGAGTTTTAATTTCCACACTATTACCTAGTGAAAGCTCAGTTTCAGAATTAGTTGAAGCAATCCTAATAATGCAGGGATCACTAGTAGTTGGAAAAATTAAGTTACTGGACCTTTGCTAAAAGCCCTATATACATGGAGAGTCAGTTATTTTTAATATTTTTCTTCCCTGGGGAATTTTCTCAACTTAGAGAACATCCTATATCGCAAGTGTATAGGAGTATCTTTTGAGAATAAAGTCCTAGGTGTAGCAGCGTTAATTAAAAATTTGGAGTAATAAGTCATTGTAGTACTCTAAAATATCTTTATGGAATTCTGTTTTAATCTTAAAGTTGATTGATGTCAGTTATAAAAATATTGGCTGTACTATTATGTATTGTAATATTTAGTATATATATAATATATATGTAGCTAATATAATATTGGCTAATACTTACATAGCACTGTGCATTGTTCTGAGTACTTCGTATTAACTCAGTTTATATTCACAGCTACCATATAAGGTAGGTTCTACCCATTTAAAATGAGAAAATTAGATCATGGAGGAGTTAAGTCATTTGTCCAGAGTCACACAACTAGTAAGTGGCAGGGCTGGAACTTGAACCAAGGCATTGTGGCTTAAGAGCCCATGCTCTTAGCCACCATGCCACATGATCCTTCATATATGGAAGAGTACTTTTTAGTTTGAAGTTAGAACAGTAGGTTATTAAGTTTATTAGGGGAGATGTTATGTTTCTATTTTTATTTTTATTTTTTTTAACATTTTTATTGGAGTATAATTGCTTTATAATGGTGTGTTAGTTTCTGCTTTATAACAAAGTGAATCAGTTATACATATACATATATCCCCGTATCTCTTCCCTCTTGCGTCTCCCTCCCTCCCACCCTCCCTCTCCCACCCTTCCTCTCCCACCCTTCTAGCTGGTCACAAAGCACCGAGCTGATCTCCCTGTGCTATGCAACTGCTTCCCACTAGCTATCTATTTTACATTTGGTAGTGTATATATGTCCATATATACACTACTACTATCTCACTTTGTCCCAGCTTACCCTTCCCCCTCCCCGTGTCCTCAAGTCCATTCTCTAGTAGGTCTGCGTCTTTATTCCTGTCTTGCCCCTTGGTTCCTCATGACCATTTTTTTTTTTTTTTTAGATTCCATATATATGTGTTAGCATACGGTATTTGTTTTTCTCTTTCTGACTTCACTCTGTATGACAGACTCTAGGTCCATTCACCTCACTACAAATAACTCAATTTCATTTCTTTTTATGGCTAAGTAATATTCCATTGTATATATGTGCCACATCTTCTTTATCCATTCATCTGTCGATGGACACTTAGATTGCCTCCATGTCCTGGCTATTGTAAATAGAGCTGCAAGGAACATTGTGGTACATGACTCTTTTTGAATTATGGTTTTCTCTGGGAATATGCCCAGTAGTGGGATTGCTGGGTCATATGGTAGTTCTATTTTTAGATTTTTAAGGAACCTCCATACTGTTCTCCATAGTGGCTGTATCAATTTACATTCCCACCAACAGTGTATGAGGGTTCCCTTTTCTCCACACCCTGTCCAGCATTTATTGTTTGTAGATTTTTTCCTTCTTTTTTTTTTTTTTAATCAGTCATCAAATTTTATACACATCACTGTATACACATCAATCCCAATCGCCCAATTCAGCACACCACCATCCCCACCCCACCGCAGTTTCCCCCCTCGGTGTCCATACGTTTGTTTGTAGATTTTTTGATGATGGCCATTCTGACCAGTGTGAGATGGTATCACATTGTAGTTTTGATTTGCATTTCTCTAATGATTAATGAGGTTGAGCATTGTTTCATGTGTTTGTTGGCAATCTGTATATCTTCTTTGGAGAAATGTCTCTTTAGGTCTTCTGCCCATTTTTGGATTGGGCTGTTTGTTTTTTTGATATTGAGCTGCATGAGCTGCTTGTAAATTTTGGAGATTAATCCTTTGTCAGTTGCTTCATTTGCCGATACTTTCTCCCATTCTGAGGGTTGTCTTTTCGTCTTGTTTGTGGTTTCCTTTGCTGTGCAAAAGCTTTTAAGTTTCATTAGGTCCCATTTGTTTATTTTTGTTTTTATTTCCATTTCTCTAGGAAGTGGGTCAAAAAGGATCTTGCTGTGATTTATGTCATAGAGTGTTCTTCCTATGTTTTCCTCTAAGAGTTTGATAGTGTCTGGCCTTACATTTAGGTCTTTAATCCATTTTGAGTTTATTTTTGTGTATGGTGTTAGGGAGTGTTCTAATTTCATTCTTTTACATGTAGCTGCCAGTTTTCCCAGCACCACTTATTGAAGAGGCTCGTTTATTAAGGGAGATGTTATGTTTCTATTTTTATTCCAGAATATATCTTTTCCATGTTTAACCAAAATTAGTTTATTTTTCTATGCTTTTTCATCAAATGGTCACGAAGCATGTTCACATGGAATTACTACATGATAAGATTCATAAGTCAGTGTACTTGACTAGTCTTAGAGATGTTTAAACAAGGAGAAGTTGCTTAGTAATTGACATCTTCATCTCAATTTTACAATTTTAGCTAAGTATCTATATTAAATTGCGTTTTATTATTTTCTTTTTTTTTTTTTTTTTTTTTTTTTTAAAGGATTTTCTTATTTATTTATTTATTTATTTATTTATTTTTGGCTGTGTTGGGTCTTCGGTTCGTGCGAGGGCTTTCTCCAGTTGCGGCAAGCGGGGGCCACTCTTCATCGCGGTGCGGGGACCGCTCTTCATCGCGGTGCGCGGGCCTTTCTCTATCGCGGCCCCTCCCGTCACGGGGCACAGGCTCCAGACGCGCAGGCTCAGCAATTGTGGCTCACGGGCCCAGCTGCTCCGTGGCATGTGGGATCTTCCCAGACCAGGGCTCGAACCCGTGTCCCCTGCATTAGCAGGCAGATTCTCAACCACTGCGCCACCAGGGAAGCCCTTATTTTCTTGTTGCTAGTGTTTAGTGTAGTTTCCTCCAATTTGTAGATAATACCATGTTGGCCTGAAGACAGTCATTATTTTTGTTTGAATTTTTTTTTCTAGGCTTGCAGATCAGATGAGAATGTTGAATTTTCTTCAGTGGTTTGATCTGCTAAAGGATATTTTCTCTAAGTTTACAATTTTCCTACAGAGAGTTAAGGTAAGCTTATGTGATTATCAGTTTGTCCAGAATATCCATCCCTAAAGTTAAGTCATCTTTCTAGATATGAAAATTAGAATAAAACAAAATTTCTTTGTTTCTGTAATTTTTCTAAAGGGTTTTAAATTAGATTTGAAGTGATTCAGAGTATTTTGGTACCTTTTTATAATTTTGGATGATATGTTTTATTTTAAAAGAAATATGATGTTTACTTGGCATTAAATATTATACAGTAATATTTCCTTTTGTGATTTTGTGATGCTTGAATCTCTGTAGATTATCTAGAATTACAATATTGTGAAACACTCAAAAATCTATCCCAAACCACTTAATTTTTCTAGGAATTTAATGTTGATATAATGGTATTTTTTAACATATGGTTCATATTTAAATTGCTCTACTAATGTTCTTTATTGCAGGGTTTTTTCTCATTTTTCAATCTGGAATCCATTCATGTATCATGCATTGCATTTAATTACTTTGTCCCTTTGGTGAAACAACTTAATTTTAATCCAGTCATTATAAGGAAAAGAACACATGCCACACAGCATTTTTCAGAAGAAAAAACGTCACAGACTCTAATACATGTTGGTTGGGATTACCAACATGTCATAACTGTGTTTTAATGAGACAGTCATTAGGAATTACTGAGTATAACAGGCTGTTTGTGAAATGTGATATTCTTTGAATTATCAGGTGTCAATATTGTATTTATGTCCTAGTTAACATCCCTGGCATCTCCTGAGTTTCATGTTAAAAATGATCTGGGGGACTTCGGTACTTATCTATGATATGACTTCCTTATTGACTTTGACATGCTCTAAGTCACATACATAAGCTTTCCAGTCAGAGTGAGAAAAGTTTTATAAAATGTGATTCACTATACTTAATTCAGACTCCTACCAAATGTTGATCCTATCCATTGATAGAGATAGATAGCAAACCTTTATCTGTGGATTGCACAGTAACGAGGCCTTGTTTTCACTTTTTCTTATTTTCCTACCATGACCTTATCACACACATTTCTGGATATATAGAACTCCTACATTGCATAGTTAGAACTGGCCAACTTTTTGCCAGTAATTTTTAAGTAGCTATCTTACTTTTAGGTTCTATATCAGTTAAACTAAGCCACAAATTATTATTTGATGTATGTACAATATGGGAACAGTGATTTGTCCTAATTGTAGCTTCTTATTTTCACATTTAGGCCACTTAAACTAATACTGTTGTAAAACATCTTTGAAGATGATGTTTAATCTTTAAATATAGTACTTTTTTCTTTGAAAAAGTTTGTGGTTCCTTGAGGGCATGATTTCGCTGAAAAATAATGTTAATTACAGCTGTTCATTTTTAATGAAGAATTTTTAAATAACTACAAATTGGAAAGAACCATGATGTCTAACAATAGAGGAATGGTAAAATAAGTTATGCCTGGTATATTCACTATCATGGAATATCATGCAGGCAAGGATTTTTAATGATTGAAGAAAATGCATACATTATAACATTAAGTTAAAAAGCAAGACAGAGACCTACTTAAATATATAGTCTGCTCTTAGCTATGTTAGAAAGATTTTTTTACCTCTTCATCTCCATAGACCAAAGAGACAGCTTGTCTTTTTAGTGGTTATCTTTAGGTGGTAGGATTATGTATAGTTTAAATTTGTGATTCATTCTTTTCTGTTTTTCCTAAGTTTTCTACAAAAAGAGGTATTACATTTTTTTAATTGAACTATAGTTGATTTATAATGTTGTGTTAGTTTCTGGTATACAGCAAAGTGATTCAGTTTTATATATATATATTCTTTTTTATATTCTTTTCCATTATAGTTTATTACAGGACATTGAATATAGTTCCCTGTGCTATACAGTAGGACCACTGTTTATCTATTTTATATATACTAGTTTGTATTTGCTAACCCCAAAATCCTAATTTATCCCCTGCCCCGCCACCACACCACCACCCCCGCCTCAGCTCTTTCCCTTTTGGTAACCATAAGTTTGTTTTCTATATCTGTGAGTCTATTTCTGTTTTGTAAATAAGTTCATTTGTATCAGTTTTTTTAGATTCTATATATAAGTGATATCATGTGGTATGTGGTATTTGTCTTTCTCTTTCTGGCTTACTTCACTTAGTATGATAATCTCTAGGTCCCTCCATGTTGCTGCAAATGACATTATTTCATTCTTTCTTATGGCTGAGTAATATTCCATTGTATATATGTACCACATCTTCTTTATCCATTCATCTGTCGATGGACATTTAGGTTGCTTTCATGTCTTGGCTATTGTAAGTAGTACTCCTATGAACATTGGGTTGCATGTATCTCTTCGAATTAGAGTTTTCTCTGGATATATGCCCAGGAGTGAGACTGCTGGATTATATGGTAACTCTATTTTTAGTTTTTTAAGGAACTTCCATACTGTTCTCCATAGTGGCTGCACCAATTTACATTCCCACCAACAGTGTAGGAGGGTACCTTTTTCTCCACACTCTCTCCAGCATTTACTATTTGTAGACTTTTTGATGATGGCCATCCTGACTGGTGTAAAGTGATACCTCATTGTGGTTTTGGTTTGTATTTCTCTAATAATTAGTGATATTGAGCATCTTTTCTGGTGCCTGTTGGCCATCTGTATGTCTTCTTTGGAGAAATGTCTATTTAGATCTTCTGCCCATTTTTTAATTGGGTTGTTTGGGTTTTTTTTTTTTTTTTTTGATATTGACTTGTGTAAGCTGTTTGTATATTTTGGAAATTAATCCCTTGTCAGTTGCATCATTTGTAAATATTTTCTCCCAGTCCATAGGTTGTCTTTTCATTTTGTTTATGGTTTCCTTTGCTGTGCAAAAACTTTTAAGTTTAATTAGGTCCCATTTGTTTAGTTTTGTTTTTATTTCCATTACTCTAAGAGACAGGTCCCCAAAAATATTGCTGTGATTTACAACATGTCAAAGACTGTTCTGCCTATGTTTTCCTCTAGGAGTTTTACAGTATCTGGTCTTACATTTAGTTCTTTAATCCATTTTGAGGTTTTTTTTAATATGGTATTAGAGAGTGTTCTCATTTCATTCTTTTACATGTAGCTATCCAGTTTTCCCAGCACCACTTGTTGAAGAGACTGTCTTTACTCCATTGTATATTCTTGCTGTATTTTGCCCTTTGTTGTAGATTAATTGACCATTTGTGCATGGGTTTATTTCTGGGCATTAATTGTATTTTGTATTTTTATTAGAATTCTTGTTTATTGTTTATATCCCATAGTTTAAGATGATTTGTATAGCTAAAAAAGAAAATAATCCTTAAATGCAAGCTTACATTCTTTCTTAAGAAATTTTTAACTCTTAAGTTTTCAGTTTGTTATGTGGACAAATAATTCTGGGCTATCATTTTAAAGACTTATCAATATGGTTACCAGATTATTTCATTCATTACTCTCAAGACTGAAAAAGTTTATTTTAGCGGTTCTGGTCTTTAAACATGAACTTGACTGTAAACTGCTGCAATATGAAAGTTCAGAAAATAAATCACATACCTACTGTTGAATCTACTATATATTGTAAAATCTTCTGGCATTCTTAAGCAAGAATGGCTCTGGTCTTGGAAAAAAATAATCAGCAAACCTTTAAAACTGTAGGTATGGTGAAAACAGTGAAGAAGAACCCCTAAGAGAACACCTGATACACTGTATATGGAAAGTTTATTGTATTAGCTAAGATGTTGTCAGTTAAAAGGGGCAAAGTATTCAAATGAAACTAATTTAAACAATAAAAGAAATGTATTGGCTTAGGGAATTTAAAATAGTCCAAAACAAGGATAGGCTTCCTTGGTTTTAATCCACTGGGCTGATTTAGGTTACTGTGGTCAGAACAATGCTATGCACTGCTTGCTTTGGGTCTGGATTTTCTTCTCACTTCTGAACTAATCCTGTGGCAAAGAGGTTGGGAGTATACTGTGTGGGATACGCAGGACTAACACCTGAAGCTGGAAGGTGGACTAAGTTTTGCATAGCTGTATTCCTATGGGGGAGGTATAGAATAGTTGTTGGGGAGAGAAAGACCATGTCCAAAGACCATGACCATTTTTTATTGAAAAAAATTTTAAGAAAGAAATCATCAAGAGAGAAGAGATAAGAAGAAAGGCAAAATGAAGATGGGGGAGATAGCACATCAAGATTAAGACGAGACAGTAGTGAGGATTAAAAGCAGCAATGGAGGAGTGTAGCAAGGAGCAAGTTTGTGACAATAGAGGAGTTACTGATCAATGGAGAAAGAAAATATGCAGTATCCACAGACACTCGAAGGCTCAGAATCTCTCTTGTATACTGTATGGAATATTGTATCACTTAGAGTGCATTTAGTTCCAAATAACAGGAAATACAGAGTGTTTTAAACAATTAAGGGGTTTTATTAGTTCATATAACTGAAAAATATCCATAGGTAGGTCAACCTTTAGGTGCTTGATAGAGAGGTTGATGATGTTATCAAGCCTTGGTTTTCTTTCTCTGTGTTTCTCTCAGTCTGTCTGCTGTGTATCTTCTTTAGCTTTAAGCTCAAGTGGTTCCATTAGCTGATTGGACTAGCTTAGACCCTGATCCTATATTTGGAGACTTAAAGTTGGAGTCTGCTTGCCTAGAACCATGTAGATCCTAAAAAAGAAATCAAGAGTTTTGAGAAAGGGGCAACAAATTACAAGAATGCAACCATGAATGTTAAAGAAGGAATGCCGCCCCTGTTTCTTAGTAGTCCATGAAGACATTGACTTACATAAATTTACTCTTAATTCATCTAGCTTTCAGTATTTATTAAGTACCTCCTATGTGCCCAATACTTACTATTCTAGGCAGTAGGATATAATATCTCATGGAGCTAACATTGTAGTGGAAAGAGACCTAGAATTAAAAAAATAAAAAGATAGTGGTAACTGTTATTTAAAGAAAACTGGTTAGTGGGATAGGGTTGCTGGAAGGAGTCATAGGAGGCTTCTTTTTTTGTTGTTTTTGATTCAGTTTTATTTATTTATTTATTTATTTATTTATTTTATTTTTTTGCCATGCGGCATGAGGGATCTTAGTTCCCCTACCAGGGATCGAACCCGTGCCCCCTGCATCAGGAGCACGGAGTCTTAACCACTGGACCACCAGGGACGTCCCGGAGGCTTCTTGAGGAAGTAACAGTTGTGCAGGAACCTGAGCGGTGAGAAGGAAACATGTATGCAAACATCAAGGTGAAGAACATTCCAGGCAGAGGAAACAACAAAGGCACTGAGATGGGAACAGTGGAATTTAGAAGAATAGGAAGAGAACCAGAATGTCTGGAGAGCAGTGAATGAGTGAGAAAAAGGTGTAAGATGAGGAGAGAGAGATGGATTTAAGGGTAGGTACGGTAAGGAATACGGATTGTTTTTTCCTTTTAAGAAAGCACAGCAGGACTTCCCTGGTGGTGCAGTGGTTAAGAATCCGCCTGCCAGTGTAGGGGACATGGGTTTGATCCCTGGTCTGGGAAGATCCCACATGTTGCGGAGCAACTAACCCCGTGCTCCACAACTACTGAGCCTGCGCTCTAGAGCCCGCAAGCCACAACTACTGAGCCCGCATGCCACAACTACTGAAGCCCGTGCGCCTAGAGCCCGTGCTCCTCAACAAGAGAAGCCACTGCAATGAGAAGCCCGTGCACCGCAACAAAGAGTAGCCCCCGCTCGCCGCAACTAGAGAAAGCCCGTGCACAGCAACGAAGACCCAACGCAGCCAAATAAATTAATTAATTAAAAAAAAAAAACAGTGAATATTTGTTGAATGGATGATTGGATACTGGTTGCTCTGTTCCAAACACCCCCCTTTAAAAAAAATAAAAAAGAAAAGAAAGCACATCAATCAACGAACATGATCCTCTGACAGGCAAGTTATGTTTACTGTAACCTATTTAAGAAGTTAGAGAAATATGCAGTATATTTTAGGGAGATTTCCATTTACAAAATTAATTTGTAAATGGAGCCCTATGTCTAAGCTTTAGGGAACCCATCTCTCTTGAGCAATTCTTTTTCACAAGTCACCTTTACTGTGCAATAAAAGAAATTCTGATATTCATGACCTTGACTCATTTGTAAGATGTTCAAAAGTACATACACAGAGTTCACTTTTGGAACCTTTAGGTACAAAATATTTTAAATCCTTTAAAAATGTATCCTGTTTTCTTGTAGGCAACGTTAAATATCATTCACAGTGTTGTTCTCTCAGTTCTTGACAAAAACCAAAGGACTAGAGAATTGGAGGAGATTCCGCAGCAGAAGAATGCTGCAAAAGACAATTCACTGGACACGGAGGTGGCTTATTTAATCCATGAAGGCATGTTTATAAGCGATGCATTCAGTGAGAGTGAATTAACACCTATAGCAATTGACACTACCTCTCAAAGAAATGCATCTCCAAATAGTGAGCCCTGCAGCAGTGATTCGGTATCCGAACCAGAATGTGCTACTGATTCTTCATCCAGCAAAGAGCAGACATCATCATCTGTTACTCCAGGAGCTGTGGATATTATGTGAGTATGGTGACTGCTGCCAAGTTAACAAGATTTTGAGTCATCTTATTAATGGTTCCAATAAGATTGATTATTCAGTTTATTGAAAAACCGTGTACACTTTGGTCTTTTGGAATTTAATTTAACAAAATTAAATTAATTTTCTGAAACATGTATCTTTTTGAAAATATATGCAAGGTAAGGAGGTGAGCATTGGAAGTAATTGAGAATTGTAGAATTTTAAGGCTGGGAAGGAACCATTTAATTAAATGCCCTCAATTTGGAGAGTTCAGATGACTTACTTAAAGTCATTAGTGGCAGGTCAGTATTTCCTTGGTTATGTTTCTTTCTTTTACTATGTCGCCTTTGTATTTTGTATATAGTGAAAATCTGTTTGATTTACAATTTTCAGTTTTTCAGACATGAATTTCCAAGTGGGTCGCACTATCTTTTTAAATATTACTTTTTTAAACTTATTTTGAAATAATTTCAAATTTACAGAAAAGTTGTCAGCATTGTACAAAAAACTCTCATATATCCTTCATCTTGCTTCCCCAGTTAATGGTTAACCACATTGCCCTCTTTCTCCCTTCCTCTCTCTTTCTCGCTCTCTTTTCGTCTCTCCTTTCTTTGTCTCTCATGTTAAAATTTTTTCTCAATCATTTAACAATAGGTTGCAGACTTGATGTTCCAAATACTTCAGTGTATATTTCCTAAATACAATAACACTCTCTTAGATAACTACAGTATACCAATTAAAATCAAGAAAACATTGCTGCATTATTACCATCTAATGCACAGACCCCATTCAAAAAGTTCACCAGTTGTCCCAATCATGTTCTGAATAGGAAGAACAAAAATAAAACAGCCAATAAAATCTTTCTGGTCCAAGAACATTGTTTGTATTTTGTTATTATTAAGAATAATAAGAACTCAGTACTTTTGTTCATTTTGATGTAAGTCAGCTTATAGCCCAGGAGCTTATAAAGGTTGCAGTTATAGTGTAAAGTCAGCTATAATACCTCCCCCTCCCCACCATAAATCAATCAATCAAACCCTGAACTACATATTAATAAAATTTTTTCTTCTCTGTTCTGGCTTATATTTTCACATTTATTAGTTAGGGTTCAGTCTAAAACTGCTGTTAAAAGAGATGTAAAAACATCTGTAGCTTAAACAATATAGAATTTTGTTTCTCTCCTGTAACAATTCAGAGGTAGGAGGTCCAGAGCTGAGAAGGTAGCTCTACCATCTCATTGTGTAGCTTCCCTCTGTGCCTTAGGTTTTATCATCTCATTTCAATCTGTAGCAGCAGGAAGGAGAGAATAAAGGCTGGTACTCTCCTTACTTTTTTGTTTTGTTTTAATCTTTTAATTGGAATGTGATGCACATATAGGGAAATGGACCAGTTATAAGTGTTCAGCTCAATTTATTATAACAAAATGAACACCCTGGTGTAATCACCAAGGTTAAGAGATAGAACATTACCAGCTCTCTAGAAGCCCCCCCTTGCCACTATGCTTTCACTTTTCCCCCCAAAAAAACCATTAAAACTATTGGTTTTTCCAGGTTTTAAACTTTATATAAATGGAACCATAAATGGAATCATGTTCTTTAGTCTCTAATTTCTTTCATTCCACATTATATTTGTGATATTTTTCTAAGTTGTTGCATGCAGCAGTAGTTTATTTGTGCATAAATATTCCACTTCTGACTACACTACAATGTATTTATCATTCTGTTGTTGATGAAATTTGGATTATTTTCAGCTTGATTGTTGTGAACATTCTTGTAGATGTCTTCAGTGTACATGACATAAGTATTTCTGTCGAATATATACCTAGGAATGAATAAGTATTGTGAATAGTCAATTTAACTAATGCCAAACAATTTCCCAAAGGATTGTACTCCTTTACAATCCTATCAGCTGTGTGGAAGCATTCCTATCACTCCACATCTTCATTCACTCTTGGTATTGTCAGTGTTTTACATGTTAGACATTTTGGTGGATATGTCCCAGGTATAGTAATTTAAATTTTTATTTCCCTGATGATTGGTAAGAGGGCATTTTTCATATATTTATTGGCTGTTTGGATATCCTCTTCTGTGAAGGCCCTATTCAAATCCTTTGCCCACTTCTCTATTGGTTTGCCTTTTATTTCTTATTGATTTATGGGTGTTCTTTATGTAGTCCCAACACAGCCCTTTGTCAGTTGTCCATACTGCAGATATCTTCTCCCACTCTGTGGGTTGACTTTTCACTCTCTTATTGGGGTCTTTGGTGAACAAAATTCTTAATTTTAATATCTTATGATTCAATCTTTCCTTTTATGGTTTGTGCTTTTTTGTGTGTCCTATTTAAGAAATCTTTCCCTACCCTAAGACTTTGATGATATTCTCTTATGTTTTTTTCTGGAAGCTTTGTTGCTGTCCCTTTCACATTTAGATCCACAATCCATCTGGAATTGATTTTTGTGTATAGTGTGAGGTTGTTGTCTTTTTCCTCATGTGGATATCTTTTTGACTTCACACCATTTATTGAAAAGACTGTCTTACCCGTTGCTCTATAGTGCCACTCTTGTCTTAAATTATATATTCATATATGTATGAGTCTGTTTCTAGATTCTGTTTTGTTCACTTGTCTGCTTTGCACCAGTACCATTAAGTAAAATTGTATTAGTTATGATCGCTTTTTAATTAGTCTTAATATCTGGTAATTTCTCCTACCTTTTATTCTTCTTCCAATATGCCTTATTTATGTTGCAAATCCATATACATTTTAGATTTGTTAGTTCCCTGTTGCTTTCACGTAAACTTGTTCATGTTTTATCCTTTCTTTTTAAGAGTACAATTCAGAATTTGCAGTCCCACATCCTAGTGGCTAGAATATTATCACATGTCTGTATCTAGCTGTAAGAGAGGCTTGAGAGATAGTCTATAGCTTGTTGGCTATTCGATAGCTAAAACTATTATGGCAGAAGTGAGAAACGATATTAAAAGATAGCTAGAAATCTGCTGTACTATTTGAGATTCCTTTAAATCAAATGCAGCCTCATAGTTTTCATCCCTCCCCTCCCACCTCCATTGTGGCTCACTATACACTTTGGAGCTTCTCTGGCTTTCCACAATGGCATGCTCCCATAGCATGATAACAGAGGTTCTGTAGGTGGTTTCTTCTGTGTTTCATAGGCACATAAATGTCTGGGAACTACCCACCCCCAAGGGACAATGGATTGATTGAGTATATTTATACACGTGACCCTAACTAGTTCTTTCTTGTATCAAGTGTTTTTGCAGTATGTAATTGTGTCATGGATACAGTACATGCAGAAATGATGTCTGATTTTTTATCTATGTTGTAGATTTTCCATATTTTCTTACATTATCAAAATAGTCTACAACTTTGTAAGTTTATTCCAATGCAGACATGGGCACAAAAGAGTAAATAATTTCTCATGCAGGAAATGGGAAAGGAAAAATAATGGAAAGGATTAGAAAGTTTTGTAGGTTTTTAAACTTTTTTAATTTAAATTAAATTGTGGTTAAAATAAAAACATATAAAGTTTACCATCTTAGCCATTTCTAAGTGCACAGTCCAGTAGTGGTAAATATATTCACACTGTTGTACAACCAATCTCCAGATCTTTTTGTTCTTGCAAATCTGAAATCCTATGCACATTAAGCAACAACTCCCCATTTCCTTCCCTACCAATCCCCTGGCAACCACTCTTCTACTTTCTGTCTCCATGAGTTCAACTACTCTAGGTACTTCATATAAGTGGAATCATACAGTATTTGTCCTTTTGTTTAGCATATTGTCTTTAAGGTTCATCTATGTTGTAGCATGTGTCAGAAGTTCCTTCTTTTTTTAGACTCAGTAATATTCCATTGTATGTATATACCACATTTTATCCATTTATCTGTCAGTGGACTCTTGGATTGCTTCCATCTCTTGGCTGTTATGAATAGTGCTACTGTGAACACGGGTGTGCAAATATATCTCTTTGAGATCCTGCTTTCAGTTCTTTTGTGTACATAGCCAGAAGTAGAATTACTGGATCATGTTTGTGAGGTTTTGTTTTTTGTTTTTTGCTTTTCCCTATTAACGTGAAAGAGATCCATTAGACTTAAATGTTTTAAAATCTTTTAAAAAAGCAAAATTACAAACAAATAAATGATTTTTTTAGAAAACCAAACTTCCCAGCTTTTAGGATTGTCACCCTATTTTCTTAAAGACTTAAGTTGTTTTTTTTTTGCTATTTCCTGTTTATATCTTTGTGAATTGGTGGCATATTGGCAAGAGTTCCAAATTCTTAGTCATTCCCTTACGTAGGGGCAAATTTTAGAAATCCTTCAGAAAATTGAATTTACAATTGAAATAAAATTTTAACTTTGAAATTTAAGCAAACAGTTTTATGGGTGCTGGTATTGAAATAGCACTTGGACTGTTTATATAGAAGCAAATGTTGCAGTAGAGGAAGTTTATCAGATTAGAAATAGAATTAGACTAGTTCTGGGTTCTAGTCCCACCCTCTTAACCTTGTGACCTTGGGTAGATCACTTAAACTTTCAAGATTCAGTATCCTCATCTGTAAAGTAGAAATTTATCTATCTGTCTCAGAGTGTGAGAACCAAGCAAGATACTGTATCTGAGAGTATTTAAAAAATATTTATCCCTCCATTATTTTAAAGCACTAGTAAGTAAATTTAATGATATAATTTTAAAGGATAACAGGTAATAACTTTCTTTAATACCTTAACCCAGTGAGAGTAGTGGTTTGCCTCAAATTAATATACATCAGATCCTCTTTGAAATATCTTTGAAAGTTATTTTAATTCAACTGAAACGGAGAAAAATTATGCTAAGGTACTTCACTTGGTTCGTGATAACACTAAACTGACTTGTTGGCACAGAATCAGTGGTCTTTATACATGCCCTGGGGAAAAATGTATAAAAAACAGGAAGTCTTACATTTCTTCCTCAAAACTGGAATAAATGCATTACATATTATAAATACTCCTATTTAATTGTAAGTTTCTTGAGAACAGTATTCCCTCCAGTGCATAGTAGTTAAACACAGTAAATACTCAGGAAATATTAGTTCAGTTGATCTGACTATTAATAGTCATTCATAATTATAAGTAAAAAGAGGACCTCTTTGTTCCTTCTTTCCATTCCTTTCCTCTTCCTTCCACTATGTCATCCTAGGAACCTGTGCACAACCTGCCACAGCTACGCCCTTGTACCTAATGAGAATTTCTTTTGCTGTAGTTTTTGCAGAATTTCCAGTCAGAGTCTGAACTAAGTATTAAAAATACTACAGCAGAGAGAGAAAATTATTCTTATATAAGATTAGGGTAAAATATATTTGTGTTATCTGAGCTTGTTTATGTGATGCTCTACCACAAAAATAAAAGTATATGATACATCACAGAATTTTCCCTCAAATGTAAATTTTACAGCTTTTTGTTTTTTATTGGTATGTCATCTATGGCGAACAGTGTGTTCACAACTTTCCTTGACTTAATCTCTTTCTGTCATTTTCAGGGTCAATGAAGACATGAAATTAACTGACTTAGAGCTGGGAAAGCTGGCAAATAATGTCCAGGAGTTATTATATAGTGCCTCAGATATATGCCATGATCGAGCCGTCAAATTTCTCATGTCAAGAGCAAAGGTTAGTTGTTTTGATAAACTTTAGATATTTTATACATAGTAACATTATTTTAAAGATCTGGAATATATCCTCGCTTGTGTCCCTATTCCACATAATGCATATTTTTAACACTTAATAAGGTACTGGTGTGGTCTATTAAGGAGGTGTTGAAATGCAAAATAATCCAAATAAAAGAAATAGAAAAAGTTAAGCATGCTTTTCAAATAAATGATTAAAAGACTTATTTTGAAATATAATACCTTAATAATTAATTTGAAATTAATCTGCTGTTTATATACATATATATGTGTATACCTAGCCAAACAATTTATTAAGAAAATTAGTTGTACTCCAATAGTATGAAAATTGTATAGTATGATCTGAATTTATTTGAGCTACTGTATTACAAAGGGATCAGAATAAAATTTAGACATCTTAAACTTTTTATGCTTGATTTCTGGGACTAAAGTATTGGGAAATTTCATTTAAAATTGTTTTAAAATAATTTTTAGGAATTAATACAACTATTATAAAAATTAATTAATATTAATATTTGTTTAAGTTGGTTTTATAGCTCATCCATATTTGGTGTTATACTAACTCTCATGATTTTTGTGTTATCTTTAAAATTTAGGATGGTTTTCTTGAGAAACTAAATTCCACAGAATTCATAACACTTTCCAGATTAATGGAAACATTCATTTTAGAAACTGAACAGATCTGTGGAAGAAAAAGCATGTCATTACTTGGAGCACTTCAGAGCCAAGCTAATAAATTTGTAAACAGGTTTCATGAAGAGAGAAAAACCAAACTCAGGTATTATTACCATGTCCATTCTGTTCTTCATTTTTTTTCCCTTTTCTTTACAAAACACAATTATATTTAAAAGAGGAAACTTCATTAATTGGCCAGTTAAAACCCCTGACAGATTTTTTTCTTTTTAATTAAAGACAGATTGTGGAATTAAAATCATATTTCTTGGCTTTTGAAAGTGGAGTTAGAATGTTTAGTTCCATTAAAGTACTTACCAGGAAGATCCTAATAGATTGACTTTTCCTTTCCCACTCAAAGTGAAGTTAATTATGTTTTACCACTCTTCTTGACTAGGCTAAGAGACATAAAAAGAGAAATATTTTCTGAAACTATTCATACTGTTTATGAATGATTTCAGTTTATTAAGGTGTTCAGCACTTTTTAAAGTCTTACGTACTAACAACAGGTAATGGCCATGATTATTTAAAAACTCAATACCTTGTATTGCATGGGCTCTACTTGAATTTAACTAAGATACATGTAGTCTTAAATATATAACAAAAGTCTTATGTACTCACCCAGCTCTTCCTTTTCTTTTCACCCAAGGAGATTATTAAAGTTTATCTTCCTTTCTTTTTACTTTTGAATAGCCTCCTCTTAGACAATGAGCGCTGGAAGCAAGCTGATGTTCCCGCAGAATTTCAGGATCTTGTTGATTCTATAGCAGATGGAAAGATTGCTTTACCTGAAAAAAAATCAGGGGGTATGTGTACTCTTTCACACACTCTCTTTCAATTTTATATTGTTTGTTCATTTTGTAGGAGTGCTTAATATTTCTTTGATTGATAGTGCTTCTTGGGAAGCTTAGAACTAATACTCCCAGCTTAGTAAGTAGTTGATTGGAAAAGTATGTGGTAATTTATAATAATAATTTCAGATATTTATTGAGTATTAACCATATCCAGACACTGGACCAAGTGCTTTACATGCATTACTCCAGTTTACCCTCACAACAACCTATAATAAAGATACTATTTTTACCTTGTTTAATAGTGAGGAGGCATGAGGCTTCCAGGGATTAAGGAATTTGGTACAAATAAAGATCTGGGATTTGAAACCAACTTTATATAATTTCATAGCTATGTTCTTAACCACTGTACCATATTGTTTAGAGACATGTATTCTTTTATTGGACACTAGTATGCTTCTACTATGTGTCAGATGTTGAGACATAGGTAAGAGGTATAATTTTACTTTAAAAGGTCTAAGTCTGATGAAAAATATATTTATTATCAATCACAAGTAATATAGTAGTGATATGATAGAGAAAACCAAAATATAAAGAACTGTAGAATAAGAAAACTATGAAGGAGACTACAAAGGAAGGGCAGAGAGGTAGGACAATCCAGAAAAACACAGAAGTTAAAAAATTAGAGTTTCAAGAAGAAAATTGTCATTTGTATCAAATGTCAATTGGGTTTCTTATGAAAGACATGCAGTGGCTAGAGATATTTTTGTGTATCAGTTAAAGTGGAGTTATCATGTGTTAATAATATAAATTTATGTACAACTCATCCTGTAATACCAGATTTGAAATTATGAAGTTCTTGAATAATTTTTAAAGTGTTTTTTTGTTGTTGTTGTTTTTAATAAATTTTTATTTATTTATTTTTGGCTGTGTTGGGTCTTCGTTGCTGAGCACGGGCTTTCTCTAGTTGGGGCGAGCGGGCATTTCTCTTCGTTGCGGTGTGCAAGGCATCTCATTGTGGTGGCTTCTCTTGTTGCAGAGCACGGGCTCTAGGCACGCGGGCTTCAGTAGTTGTGGCTCGTGGGCTCTATAGAGCAGGCTCAGTAGCTGTGGCGCACGGGCTTAGTTGCTCCGTGTCATGTGGGATCTTCCTGGACCAGTGCTCCAACCCGTGTCCCCTGCAATGGCAGGTGGATTCTTAACCAATGTACCATCAGGGTAGTCCATATACCCTGCTTCTGTCTTTTGTTTTCCTCTGAGAAAGAAGAAAGGATATGCTATTAGAAATCCATTAACATTTTACTAGTTCATGCAGAGTTAAGGATCCTTGGTTATTATTCATGCACCCATCATCTATTTATTGAGTTACTAGCTACTTAGCTAGGCATTGGGGAGATGAAGTTTAATGGATAGCAGTTAATATTAATTTGGTGCTTACCTGATGCTAGAGAGTTTTTTCTAAGCACTTTACATTGTTATCCATGAGCTAGACAGTGTTAGTATTCCCATTTAACAAATATGGAAACTGAGGCACAAAGAAGTTAAGCAACATGCCTAAGGTTACCTGGCTAGGAAGTGGTAGAGCTGGGATCCAACTGCAGGCAGACTGACTTTAGGGCCCTTCCTCTTAACTACTGTGCTAAGCCATTTCTCTGCAGTATTGAGAATTGGTTAAGACACAACCCCTGTCCTCAAAAAACTTAATCTGACATACAGAGTGAATTGTGATTAGAAATTATATCACACTGAATTTCTTTCCTTGAGAGAGATGAGGAAGTAGATATTTAATGTCTTAGAACAAAAGGATTTGAAGCTTAGGGAAGCATGATGACTTACTTGCGCATGGTAATCTGTTTAATTTGGCTGATTCAGGACAGTATTCTTTTCACCTCAGTATGCTGAATTTTGTTTTTTAATGATAAGAAATACCACATGCTGAAAATAAAGTAACTTTTGGATTAAAATCTTGAAAAGTAATACATAATCTCTCCATTGAATTTAGGAATTAAGTTGTACTCTAAGGGTTATAATAAAGAAAAGATAACCAGTTGAAATGCTAGTTCTGCCTTTCCCAACTAATAACATTCTTTTTCCTTTACTTCTTATCGATCATCTGCCATGTGCCAGACCTAGAGGACAGCCAGTTCGTAAGCATTATCTCTTTCAGTAACAACACTGAAAGGTAGATATTGTTGTCCATGTCTAATGGATACAGATATTGAGATTCAAAATAAGTAATTGGCCTAGTCTTGCATCCAGTAATTGGCAGTACTGGAATTCAAATCCAGATTTCTCTGATTCCAAATGCAGTATACTTTATTTACTTTGTGCTGAATTGTTTCCCAAGAAGTAGATTTATTTGCAGAAATGAGAGAGTTTCAGGCCCTGAATAGGAACTTTTTCAGTTTTTTCCAGTTTAAATTTTTTATCCAATATTTTGTTTCATCTTATACCCATGTCTCTTTATTCGCTTTACTCTCTAGCTACAGAAGAAAGGAAACCAGCTGAAGTTCTCATTGTCGAGGGACAACAGTATGCTGTTGTTGGGTGAGTGACACGTTTTTCTTCATTAGTTGAATCAAGTATTTAAAACATAGGTCTTTTAGTTACCCCTTGATGTCAATTGGAAATTTTGGATTAACAATTGTAAATCTTACAAAGAATTTTAAAGAAATTTTATGGATTCCTTTTTATTTTTCTATATTTTGTAGTATTCTTTATCCATTAGGACTACACTGGCTTAACAAAAAAAGGGGTTGGTTGATTTTTCTCATGTAACAAGAACCTAGAGGTACATAATCCAAGGGTGCTATAGTGGCTCCATGATGTTATAAGTGTCTCAAGCTCTTTCTTTTTTTCCTGCAACTTTTTTAGTGTGTAGTATACAGCATAGTAGTTGAAGTTGTGAGCTCTGGAGTCAGACTGCTTAGGTTTGAGTCCCAGCAGCTCTGTTACTTTGTGGCCTTGGGCAAGTTACTCTGTGCGCCTCAGTTTCCTTATTTATAAAACAAAATGTGGATAATAGTACTATACTTAGAATTATTGTGAAATTAAACAGGTAATTCATGTAAAGAATCTAGCACAGTTCTAGTACCTAACAAGAAGTTGATAGTTGTTGGTAGTTATTTCCATTATCGTCATTTGTCATTAGGTCTTTTACCAAAAACAGTATTTCAAATTCAAGTTACCTAAGAAAAATATAAATTCCAGTGTTGTTTGTCTAGTACTATATGCCTTTTATTAAATCGGTAGTTAAGATAATATCTTCACATACTTTAATTTTAATAACACTTCATAGTTTAGATATTTTCATATATATGATCTCATTTGATGTCTACAACTATGTTGTACAATAGACATTTCAGGGATTATTGTTCACTTTCTACAGTTAAGAGAATTGGAGCTTAGAAGTTTAAGTAGTTAATATAAAATTACCCAAATGGAGCCAGAATTAGAATAAAAATCTAGCTCCCAATATCTACACCAGAATTCTTTTTCACTTTTCTTCTTTGTTTCTGGTCACTAAGTAAGTCTTTTCTGAAACAGCCATCCCTTCCAGGAAGAATGAATGATCCTCTATTTGTAACTCTCTGTGCCTCTCTCATGGCACTTTCTGGTTAGTCTCTGAATTCCTCAAAGATGGGGATCATATCTTACCATTTTAATTTTTCTTAGTACCTAATAAGCACTCAAATAGTGTGTATAGAATTTATGCTTTTTCTCAACCTGTATATTATCCAAAACTCTGAAGTGCACCCATTGTAAGCTAAAGCTTCCATTCCTTTCTTCTCTGGAGTTCTTTTCCATTTCTGGTGGGACAGAGCTTTTTTCAACCTCCCTATAATCTTAGTCCTTCAATCTAATCATGATTTCTTTCCTTAATTACCCATTGCAGTTGGCCCTCTATATCCATGGGTTCCACATCCAACCAACCAGGATGCAGAACCCATGATTATAGAGGGAAGACTTTACTACGCCATTTTATATAAAGGACTTGAGCATGCATGGTTTTTGGTATCCACACGATGTCCTGGAACCAATCCGCTGTGGATACTGAGGAAGGACTGTGTCTTGTTACTCTTCCCTTGCTTGATGGAAATGGTCCCCTCTAGCTATCTGGCTTTCTTGCTCTTTAGGCAAAGAGGCCTCTGCCAAAAAACTGAACTCCCTGGCTAAAGGTGGAGTATTATATCTTCAGAGAGAAAATTACAAAAGATAAGCAATGGACTCCTGCCCAGTAAAGCAGACTCTAGGACTATGCATGGAGAGTAATATGTGGTCTGACAATTAAGCTGTTATAAAGGCTAGATACTCTCCTTCTTGAATCACTGCTCTCTTCAGACTTTCATAAAACATTAGTTTACATGGATCACTCATTTCTGAGGATCTCATTGAATTTAGATGTGCTGTAATGAATGGCTCTTTCTCCCTTAGTTTCAACCTTATTTAACCTCCCAGTAGTGCCTCTTTTCAGCTTATGACATGTCCTGATAATGAGCTGATAACTTTCTCATCTTTGGAGAAGCTTTTGTGATTTACAAATAAACTTCTTAGAAGATATATTGTTCTTAGAAGCCACAGTTTCTCTTTCATCTAAGAAATCTAGACTAGGTTCTCTTCATTAATTCAACATTTATGAGGACCTACTACCTAATCAGAAACACTGGTTAAGCTTTTTTCAGTGTTTCTAAATTGGCCAAGGAATGGGATACCTGCCTTATGGAAGAGACTTACCTTAGTGTGAATGTCACACAGAGAGTGATGTGCTCACAACACAAAATTTAAGGAGGTACCCTTTCTCAGTGTCATGCAAGTGATTACCTTGCAATTGCACAACCCTGAAATTGAGTGCCTCCTAAATTTTACACTCTAGGGATTTTTTTTTTTGGGGGGATCTTCCTGGACCAGGGATTGAACCCTTGTCCCCTGCATTGGCAGGCGGATTCTTAACAACTGCACCACCAGGGAAGTTCCTAAAGTTGCTATTTTTTTTTTTTAATATTTATTTGGTTGCACCAGGTCTTATTTATTTATTTATTTTTATATTTATTTTTGGCTGTGTTGGGTCTTCGTTTCTGTGCGAGGGCTTTCTCCAGTTGCGGCAAGCGGGGGCCACTCATCATCGCGGTGCGCGGGCCTCTTCACTATCGGGGCCTCTCTTGTTGCGGAGCACAGGCTCCAGACGCGCAGGCTCAGTAGCTGTGGCTCATGGGCTCAGCTGCTCCGCGGCATGTGGGATCCTCCCAGACCAGGGCTCGAACCCGTGTCCCCTGCATTAGCAGGCAGACTCTCAACCACCGCGCCACCAGGGAATTCCCCTCTAGGGATTTTCTGTTGCCTTACCCTAGTGCCTACGTCTACTCTGTTGCACTTATAGGTAAAACACATAATTTAACAGTTGCCAAGATCAGTATTGATTTTTATATGCCAAATCAGTTTGATTTTTCTTGTTTTGAGTGTCTACTGGGTCATCTTTCTTTTTTTGTAGAACCGTATTGCTGTTGATAAGAATTATCCTTGAATATTGCCAGTGTGTGGATAATATCCCATCTGTTACTACTGACATGCTCACTCGTCTATCAGATTTATTGAAGGTGTGTATGATTTCACTCCTATGGAAAAAATAGTTGGAAGAGGTAATTCATTAGGGCGTGAGTAATCTTCCAACTCTAAGACATTTCAAGGTTAAGCTATCTTTAAGACATTAATTTTGGGACATTTGATTGTGGTTGAACACAACATGTTATTTGAAGGAGGCCACCTGCTTCCTTCTCACTCCACATTTGGTGATTCCTCATTACACCCATAGAGTTGTTAATGATATCGGAGACAGGAGATGATTTGTTCGTTAGGTGCTGAACATGACTGAGGCCACTTAGGTCAAAAAACCTGGACTGGTTTCAAATGTGCATGGAAGGAATTCACTGAACTTTACAAAATTCATCTCACTAAGGTTAGAGATTTTTCTTAAATCATTATTTCAGAACCATTGATGTAAAATGAAACTGTGGTGATAGTGTTATTCAGCCATTTCATATTAACAGATATTTTAAACTGCTAGCCTAGAGAAAAGGCTTTATTTTTTTCAAATACCTAATCTATCAATTAATTCTGTCCCAAAATTAAGTTGTCATATTTCAGTCCAGAAAGATTTTGTTACCCTTTCGAAAGTAGGACTATCCAATTAGAATGACTGAAACAACTAGTTTTGTGAATGCCAATTAAATATTAATTTCTGAACAACTGATTTTTAGAATTTCTCAACTTTTTCCCTACCAGACTGTAAATATTATCATTTGGGAACACCCCTTGCCTTTTTTTGTTTTGTTTTGTCATTACATAAACAGATCCTAATTGCTCCTACTAGAAAAACTCATTTGGTCCTTAAATGAGAGGAAAGAGGAATGTATTTTTAGAATTAACACATTGCCAGCATATAAAGAATAGTTTTTAATAAATTGTTGGTTTGTTTTTTTTTCTTCCTTTGTTAGTACTTCAATTCAAGAAGTTGCCAGTTAGTTCTTGGAGCTGGTGCACTGCAAGTTGTTGGACTAAAAACAATAACTACAAAAAATTTGGGTATGGATTTTTGTATTTAATTCACATGCTGAGGCATTACAGTGATGTCACTATACTTATGTTTCATTATACCTGATGTTTTTATGCCTCTAACTAAAGCCTCTAAAAGTAGCAATGTCACTTTCTTATGTATTGCCATAACTGAAAAATAACTTCTGGAGAAATGTTATGAGGAATTTTCACTCCAATAAATATAAGTTACTAGAAAGTTGCACTATTGTAAAAAAATGTTAAAATGTAATATGTATGAAGTACGTATGTATATATGGGGTGAAAGGTATCTGAATGTCAGAAGAGAATCGGTTGTCCCATTAGCTTCCTCATGCCAGTACTACTCACAACTTGAGTCCATTGGAAAAGCAGCATAATTCATTACATCATTCAGTACCAAATGATTTTCTTAAACAAAAAATGTGAAATATGTTGCTTTCTGTTACTGTGTTCTTCATTTATGTAATAAACTGGGGTCTGTATAAAATTAATTGATATTTTTTACATAATTTGATAGGTAATTAAATACCTTAAATACCAGCTAATACCTTTTTTTTTCTCCACGATATGTCTACCTCCCGGATCTTCAGCTCTTTCTTCACGCTGTTTGCAGTTAATCGTGCACTACATTCCTGTGATCAGGGCTCATTTTGAAGCTCGACTGCAGCCTAAGCAGTATAGTATGCTTAGGCATTTTGATCATATCACTAAGGTACCTTTCCATGTATTTTCTACTGGAGTTTTGTAAATTTAACTCCTTAATTGTTAAGTATTTTAGATGTGTCCGAGGGACTTTAAAATACAACGTTATTTCTCATTACAGGACTACCATGACCACATAGCTGAAATATCAGCTAAGCTTGTAGCGATAATGGATAGCTTATTTGACAAGCTGTTATCTAAGGTAATAATTTACGGAAATTATTAGGCTTTGTTTGAAAGCGTTGTGACTTTTCACAGTTGTCTAACAAATCAAAATTGTTCCGAGTTTAGGGAAAAACTCAAATGTTCAGATCACCCAAATAGTTGATATTCATTTCCTAAGGGACTTGGGGGTAGGGGTGGGGGAAGATGATTTCAAGGATGATAGAAACCCTATGTAGAAGTAATTTTATATTAGCTGCATTGAAAATTATGTATCTTCAAAGCATATTTTAGTCTGAAAGCCTTCCAGAGACAGAATTGAGAAAATAAACATTAAATTATTTGTGGTAAAGTGTGTTATTTTATTTTCCAGGCTAAGAAGGTAGAGCCTGAGGTGCTCTCTTATTTCCGTCATAGATATTCAATTTCAGTACTTGTTTCTTATTTGCTTCCCATTCCACATAGGTCATTAAAAGGAGCACTGTTTTCCAAAAAATTCTTAATTGCACTCGGAGGGTATCTTCAGAAAAATGTCACTTAATCAGCCCTAGTCACTTTTGCCCTATCCCTCACTCTTTCCTTTCCCTCAATTATTCAGTACATGTCTTAGAGAGAAAGCAGAAATCTCATACCTTGAAAGTTTGAAGGTTTATTTAGTTTATACTTTTGCCCCAGAGTATTTTTAGAGTAATCTTATAAAGCAAGACCCTTTGATATGCTTTTCCTTCTACTTGGATCCTTCAGATTCTGAGATGGCAAGAGCAGTAGGCACATAAAAATTATAAAAAGGCAAGATAAAGTGGTGCCCATTCACACCCAAATCTTTGAAGTTGACAGTGAGAAGGAGTGATTGGAAAATAAGATTGCATTTGTTTAATGTTAAGTTCTCAAACATTTTGGTCATAGGACCCCCTTTACATTCTTAAAAATAATTGAGGACCCCAAAGAGATTTTTTTATGCAAATATACTTATCAGTAAGTACCATATTAGAAATTAAAACTAAAAAAAAATTTAAAACACAAGAATACATAAACACACGTTTGATTAGCCTTCAGAATGACATCACAGGTCATCTAAAAATCCCCACCATTCAATCATGAGAGACTGAAAGTGAATAATACTAATCTTAGTATTATTATGAAAATGGTTTTTACCTCACATATTCCCTGAAAGAGCCTCTGACTCCCAGGTGTCCCCAGACCACACTTTGAGAACCTCTGACGTAGTTAGTATATAGAATAGATGTTTTATGCTTCTCTTTTAAGAAACTTAAGGAATTTATAGTTATGTGCAAACATACCTATGTTATGTTATGCCTTCTAAGTTTCTAGTTTTGTATGGAGAAAAATGATTGGTTAGAAATTCTCTGTTTTCTTCATGGTTGCCAAGTGCAAGCTAAATGCAAAAGCAGTTCTATTCCACCAGTTTCCTTTTTGATACATGACATTCTTCTGTGTACCAGAAGTCAATGAATAATGCACTGTGACTACCCTCAAGAAGTTTATCATCTAACAAGGCGGAGGACTAAACACCTAATAATGTAGAGTAAGGTAAATGTTAAATAGTGAAGCTAGTAATAAGCTGGGGAATAGAATGAAGCAAAACCAAAAAAGTGCTGGTACTCTTAAAACCTTGACTTTTTTCTATCATGTTGGTCATCCAAAGTCTATGAACAAGAATTGGGACTATGGCTAGACTTTTTCCTGTGACAATTCATTGCATTCTTTTTTCTCTCTTTCTTTCTTTTTGGTAAAGAAAAATAAAGAAAATTATTTAGTGAACTTCCCATATATTTATCACCTATATTTAACAGTCATTAACATTTTTGTTTTTTTGCTAAAATATTTTGTAGTTAATTTGAGGCACTATAATATTTCATCCCTAAATACTTGGGTATATATTTCTAAAAACTAGGGAGGGATACTTTTTAATATAATCACACTACTATATCACACCCAACAAAATTACACATTGCATTTGGTTATTATATCTCTTAACTCTTTTATAAATTTCAAACACCTCCCTCCCCATTTTTTATGTCATTTTTTTAATGTCAAGAGTGTGCCTAGACATTTGCAACTCAGTGTTTTCTCTGCTACCTTCCTCACTGATGACTTCTCCCGTTACCCTGACATGTTACATTTTCCCTGTATTATCAAGTCTCTCTTTACCACTCCCTGCCCTACTTGCTTCCATGGGTTGCCCAGGAGTTTGGCTCACTGATGACTTCTCCTGTTACCCTGACATGTTACATTTTCCCTGTATTATCAAGTCTCTCTTTACCACTCCCTGCCCTACTTGCTTCCATGGGTTGCCCAGGAGTTTGGCCCTGTTTTTAATTCACACTAAAATAGCAGACAGTGTTTGATTTGGGTTAGTCTCTCAATTTTTAGCTTTTCACTTTCTTATCAGGAATTTTAATTTGGGGAAAGAAGAATAACACAGTAATAAAATATAGGCTGATTCTAAGAAGCTAATAAACAAGGGTACCTTTCCTTGGGTAGAATGAAACATTAACATCTAATTGTACTTCTGGCTAGACTAATGTCCCAGCCACCATTCATTCATTCATTGAGTTAAATCGTGTTAGGTTAACAGTGATACACAAGAGTGAAGAAGCCTTTGATCTTGTCCTCATATAGTAAAATATCTAGTAGGATAATTATATCAATAACTATAACAGGAGGTAGATTAAAGTATCATAAGTAAGGAATCGATTCAGTGCTATTGGAGCTTTTAATGTTTTGAAAGAGATGGTTGTCAGCTGGGGAGGGAGATCTGGGAAAGCTTTATGGATGAGGCATGCATATAAGTTTTGCTTTTAAAGATAGATACAATTAGAGCAAATGAAGTTGAAGCGAAGAGATACTCTGAGGTAACAGCATGAACAGACATGTTGGTAGGAATCCTAAGAAGGAAGTTTAGTGTTGGGTTTTGGAGTCAGGTAGACCTAAGTTCAAATTCCATGTTTGTCACGCATTAGTCACTGAAGAACCTTGGGCAAATTATTAATCTCCTTAAGCCTCGGTTCCTATCTCTAAATGAGGATAATAATAAAGCCTTGTAAACTTGTAGTGAAGATTTATGAGATAACATATGTGGAGCACTTTTCTTTTATCATGTATCTGACTATAGCCAGTTCCAATAAATGTTGACTGCTAATGCTTTTGCTGTTGTTATTAATAATAACAAAGGTAAGTAATTCCATTTAGCTAATGTATTAGGGTGGGTAAACCCAGGAGTGGGAGATATGTTGGAAAGATAGTAGAGAGCTTTGACTACCAATGGAAAGCTAAGCAATTTAAGTCAAGTTTATGGAGGTATAATTTACATTCAGTAAAATTCATCCTTTCTAAGTATATAATTTGATGGATTTTAACATGTATATGTAGTAGAACTACCACAATCAAGATATAGAACAATTCTGTCACTGTTGGCATTTTGCAGTTAATCCTTTCCTGACATCCCCAAACCATGACAACCACTGATCTGATTTTCTTCCATATAGTTTTGCCTTTTCCAGAATGTCCTATAAATGGAATTATACAGAATGTAACCTCTTGTCCCAGGTTCCTTTCATTTAGCATAACGCTTTTGAAATTCATGGATGTTATAGCAGGTGTTAATGGCTTGTTCATTTTTATTATAGGGTGATATCGATTGTATGGATGTACTACTATTTGTTTATCCATTCATCAATTGATAGATGTTTGGGTTTTCTCCAGTTTCTGGCTGTTATGAATAATGCCACTATATACATTCATGGGCACATCTTTGTGTGGACATGTGTTTTCATTTCTTTTGTGTAAATACCTTGGAATATATTGATGGTGGCATAGAAATGTAAAACTTTATAAAAAACTGCCGAATTATTTTCCAAAGTGACTATACAATTTTATATTCTACTTGTGATGTACAAGAGTTCTAGGTACTCTTTATCTTCACCAGCACCTTCTATTGTCTCTCTGTTTTTTAATGTTAGTCTTCTAGTAGGTCTGTATTGAGTGATATCTCATTGTGGTTTTAATTTATATAATGACCAATAGGTTGAGTATCTTTTCATGTGTTAGTTTGCCATCCATACTTTTTCTCTGGCAAAATGTTCAAAATTTTTTTGCTCATTTTTAAAAATTGGGTTATCTTCTTATTGAGTTTTAAGAGTTCTTTATATATCCTAGATACAAGTCCTTTATCAAGTATTTTCTCCCAGTCTATGGCTTACCTTTTCATTTTCTTAAGTGTCTTAAAAAGAGCAGTTTTTAACTTTGGTGAACTCCAGTTTATCAGTTTTTTCTTTTATTATTCATGCTTCTTGTGTCTTATCCCAATAACTTTTTGTCACCCAAGTTACAAAGATAATTTCCAGTGTTTTCTTCTAGAAGCGCTATTGTTTTAGGTTTTATATATAAGTCCATGATCCATTTTTAGTTGATTTTTTCATATAGTGTGAAGTATGAGTCAATGTTCATTTTTTTGGATAGTTCCAACACCTTTTGTTGAAAAGACTGTCCTTTCTCTATTGATACCTTTGTTGAAAAATCAGTCGACTATTTTTGTGTGGCTCTATTTTTGGACTCTCTATTCTGTTTTATTGATTTATATGTCTGTCTTTACACTAGTAACACACTGTCTTAACTACTGTAGCATTATTATAAGTCTTGAAATTAGGTAATGTGAGTCCTTGGAGGTGGAGCCTTCTCAGTGTTTTCACTCCTCCTCCAATTGTACCCAGCCTCTGCTTTGATTGGTGTAGGATCCTGGGCTTAAGATGTTTTTCTCCCTTTCCTCAGAACCAGGCATGTTTTGTTTCTACCCCTCACACAGTGGCCTTGGGGACGAAAGAGTCCCTTCTCAGTGACTTAAGGCTTTTGCCCTGTATACAAGGAGGGTTTGGGGGAGTGGGTGGTATTTGTTCCTTTTCCCTGGTGGCAGCCAGTCACCTCCTGCTTGCCTGTGTTACTGAGAGTGACTCTCTATGGTCTCCTGCCCTGACCCCAGTGTTGCTTGTGAGCACCTGCTAGAGACCCATGGAGAGCTTGTGAGTGGAAACTTCCCTTGTAGCTAGGGTTCTCTCTTACTGTGAACATATGCTAGTCTATTTGGCCTTTGGGAAATTATTAAAATGTTAGTTGTTTTCTTATTTGCTTCTAGGGTGGTCACCTCTTCTTCCTATGCTTTGCTGAAAGTGATTCCTGTGTCCCGTCCCTCCTCAGGGGGCCTTGTTACTCTTTGGAATTTGTTCCCTTGGTTCCTGTAACCTCTATTCTCTGATAGGTTCAAGAAATGTTATGGTCTTATAAATTATTCCCATTTTTTTCTTGTGGTTAGGGTAGTAATGACATTCTCTTGCAGCTTTCTAAATTTTAAACAGAAACAGAACCCAAAAGTTTTTAAACTAATGAATCACTGGATTAGAATTGTATTGGGTTGACCAAAAAGTTCATTTGGGTTTTTCCATAACATCATATGGGAAAACCCGAACGACCTTTTTGGCCAACCCAATACTTCAGAAGGGTTAATCAGATAGTATGTGGAATGGATGTGAGGTGTTGTGGCATGTCCTCTATTTGGAATACTTTCACTTAATTTTTTTCCTTTGAAGACTCAGCAGCCTGAGTGTGCTCCTAGAAAGCCATCTCTGCTGTCACCTAAATGTTCTTCACCCCTGTTCCTGTAGAATGTAGTGTCCACTTTCTGGAACACCAACGAACTTTTCGACAGCCAGCTCCCCAAAGGGACTATCTCTGTTTCATCTTTGTACACTTCAGCTGACACGTTTGTTCAAGCACGCACATACACTCTTACACATACACATATGTACATACCTATGTGCATTTACACACACATATGTACATACATACATATACACATCCAGGAAAATATTTATTCAGAGCTTACTATGTGCCAGGAAGTTTTATTAAGTGTTTGTTGAAGTAATATCTGGATTTGTTAAAATGCTATATTTTTTCAGATGAGAAGTACTGAGGCCTCACCTAGGGTGGGGTTTCTCAACTAAGACAATTTTGTCCCCAGAGGACATTCAGAAATGTTGGGAACATTTTTGGTTGTCACAACTTAGAGTGGGATGATACTGGCAACTAGTGAGTAGAGACCAGGGATGCCGCTGAACATCCTACAATACACAGGACAACCCTCACAGCAAAAAATTATCTAGCCCAAAATGTCAGTAGTATAGAGGTTGAGAAATTCTGACCTAGAGTACTAACTAATGTGTAAAATAATATGAAAGTATATTTGATGGGACTTAGTCACTGATTCAATACAAGGAAACAAGGAAAAGAAGGAATAAAAACTGAGTTGGAGATTTCAGGGCTGTGTGATCAGGAGGATTATAATACCAGTAAAAGTAATTGAAACAGGTAGGAGGAGCAGGTTTGGGAAAGCTCATGGTAAATTCAGTTATGGATTGGAACATGTAACAAATGTGTGACTTAATAAAATGGTTCAGAACTAGAGATATATTAGAAGTTATGAGACTGAACGATGTTGATGAGAGAAAAATGAGGAAGATAAGGGGGTATTAATGTTAAAGTAGCTTTGCACTTAGGAGACAGGAGATAGAAGAAGGGGAAGGTTAGGAGGGGAGGAACCGGGAAAGCATTGTACTGCACCAGGATAGTGTTTCAAGTGTGAAATTCTGTGAAATACTGCAGAGCAGTGAGGAAGGGAAACTAGAAAAGTTACTAAATTTGGAAATTAGGACCTCCTTAGTGATTTTTCCAGAGAGAAGTTTCAGAAGATTGTTAATGGCGGAGGGAAGGTAGTTTGGGTGGTGGCAAGAACCAAACTTTAAGGGTTGAGAATAAAGAAGTACAGTATCAAGTTTAAGTGACTGAAGAAACGTGTGGTGAAGGTCAGATGGAAAGGATAGTATCTTGAGGGAAAGCAATGATGAAGGAAGGTTTTGGGGGTATGCTAGTTTCCTGGGGCTGCCATAACAGATTCCCACAGACTGAGTGGCTTATAACACAAACATTTATTCTCTTGTAGTTCTGGAGGATAGAAGTGTCCCTAGACCATGCTCCCTCTGAAGGCTCTAATAAAGAATCCTTCCCTGCCTCTTTCTAGCTTCAGCTGCTTGCTATCAGTTGTTGGCATTCCTTGGCTTGTAGATGCATCACTTCAATCTCTGCCTCTGTCTTCACGTGGTCATCTTCCCTCTGTGTTTCTCTGTGTCTAAATTTCCCTCTTCTTTCTTTTATAAGAAAGTGGATTTAGGACCCACTCTAATCCACTATGACCTTATGAGGCTCTAAGTGAACATGAATTTGGGGAAGCAATTATTCAACCCAGGACAGGGGGATAGTTAAGATAAGGCGATATTACCACAGTGAGATATTACTTCATACCCACTAGGATGCTAAAATAAAAAAGACAATAACAAGTGTTGGTGAGGATATGGAGAAATTGGAACCCTTATATGCTGCTGGGTGGGATTGTAAAGTGGTACAGCCACTGTGGAAAACATTTTGGCATTTCCTCAAAAGGTTGAACATGGAGTTACCATATGATCCAGTAATTCCACTTCTGGGTATATACCCAAGAGAATTGATAACATTTGTCTACACAGAAATCTGTACATGAATGTTCATGGCATTATTATTCATAAGAGCCCAAAAGTAGAAATAACCCAAATGTCCATTAATTGCTGATTGGATAAACTATGGTATATTCACGCAATGGAATATCATGCAGCCATAAAAAAGATGAGGTACTGACACATGCTGCAACATGGATGAACCTTGAAAGCATGCTAAGTGAAAGAAGCCAGTCACAAAAAGCCACAGATTGTATGATTCCATTTCTAGAGATTAGTAGTTGCCAGGGGCTGAGGGGAGCGGGGAACGGGGCATGCCTGCTAATGGGTATGGGGTTTCTTCTTGGGGTGATGAAAATGTTTGGAAATTAGTGGTGATGGTTGTATAACTAAGAGTTTACTAAAAAAAAGTTAATTGTACACTTTAAAGGGGTGAATTTTATGGTATGTGAATTATATCTTAAAACTTATTAATAAAAAAGATAAGGGGATGTTTGATATATCTCTAGGCTGAAGAGAGACAAACCCTTGAGTGGTCACGACTTTGCTTGGTCCAGTCACACGGTGACTTCCACATGGTTCTGCTGCAGCAGTATATTGGAACTCATCATTTTAATAAACTATATACGATTAGTGCATCTAAAATATAATTATTTAGCCCAAATTTGTCTTATAAATGAAAATGATACATAATTTAAGCTGTGAATTCTAAAATGTGGGCCAAAAGATGATTATCTAAATCATATCAGTATACTGTTCCAGATGTAAGAATAGTAAGTGAATTTACCTAATTTAAAATTTTCAGTACAGATCATTGAAAAAGTCTTCTCTTTTTTATTATTATTATTTTAAATTTATTTTATTTATTATTTTTGGCTGCATTGGGTCTTCATTGCTATGCTCAGGCTTTCTCTAGTTGTGGCAAGCAGGGGCTACTCTTTGTTGCGGTGCACGGGCTTCTCATTGTGGTGGCTCCTCTTGTTGCGGAGCATGGGCTCTAGGCGTGCAGGCTTCAGTAGTTATGGTGCGGGCTTCAGTAGTTGTGGCTTGTGGGCTCTAGAGCACAGGCTCAGTAGTTGTGGCGCACAGGCTTAGTTGCTCCACGGCATGTGGGATCTTCCTGGACCAGGGCTTGAACCTGTGTCCCCTGCATTGGCAGGCGGATTCTTAACCACTGTGCCACCAGGGAAGCCTGAAAAAGTCTTCTCTTAACCTTAGGGTAAATATGATTACTATATTGGCCCACCTGCAAAGAAAAAGAACATTTTAATTCTACCAGTTATATTGATTTCAGATATGATCATGTTGAACGCATTCTTAAAATCATGTTTAAAAAATAATCTGTTAATTTGGAGGGCCTACTTTAATGATTCATTATCGTATTTTGAGCCAGAATAGTAGCTAACATTTTTTGAGTATTTACTTGGTATCAAGCACTAGTTTGAGTTCTTATGAGCCATCTTTTAAAATCCTCACAGCACGCCCTTTGAGATATAGAGAAATATCTCACCCAATATAGAGAAGTAACTCACCCCATCTCACATAGCTAAGAATTTTAAGAGTTGGGATTTGAACCCAAGCAGTCCATCTTAAGAAGGGAAGCCGCCTATGTTCTTAGCCACTAAATTATGCTGGCTCTCTCAAAATAGATTAGGATTTTTAATGAAAAGTTTTTGAGATTTGCATGAGTAGCACAGATCACAGTTGAAGAGTTAGATGTATAGGGGTAGAAAATATATGTTTTAGGGAACAGTGGGGACAATATGCAATCCAGAGGACATGAATATAATTCTCATTATTTTTCCCTGCCAGTATGAAGTGAAAGCTCCCGTTCCTTCTGCCTGTTTCAGGAATATTTGTAAGCAAATGGCAAAAATGCATGAAGCTATATTTGATCTCCTTCCAGAAGAACAAACACAAGTGAGTAGTAATTCCTAAAACTATTATATATAACATAAAATGCATGCAGAATTGGAGTGTTTTTATTATGTACTTTTGGCACAGTTAAGCTTAGTTTGTATTCCAGTATGATTATTATTATTTTTTCCAGTTGTTATATTGACTTGATTTCAGAGTGCTCCTTGCCCTGACAGGCCAGAGCAATAGTAGCTTTGCTGTGTAGTCAGCCATTCTAAAAAGCAGATTTTCATTTGTCCATTGGGTCATCAGAGGTCCCAGATTCTACTGGCATCATTTATTACATTATTAGTTTGAAAATCAGGATTAGCATTTATCAATGAATAGTAGAATATGTTACTCACTGTGATTATAATCCAAATTGGATAGGGGAGGAATTAGTGATAGATTTAATAATGAGATGACATATAAAGTAACTCAATCAGTATGCCTTAACATTAATATTTGTTAGATCAGCATAAATGATGTGTAGTAGGCACAGATCAGGAAAAATAGCAAAATGGGTAGTCTTTGGCACCTCTTACTTTTGAAGTATCCACCCTCTGTCTCTACTGTCTTCCCTACACTATTATCAGAGTTCTCTTCACTTTTCGGTGACATTCCTACCCGTGACTTCCCTCAATTCCCTCGCCTAGTACTTTAAAGGTTCCAGTACTTCTTTTTTTCCAGTCTTCTTTACCCACCTTAGTTTGTTCCCTTTATACCAGGTGATCTCATTCAAGTCTAATTGTAGAATGATATAATGTTCTAATTAGTACAAGCCTAGTTGTTACATGACTAATGATCTTAGCTTTCACTAGGATTTCTGCTATTTAGACAAGTTTCTTATCAATATTTCAGTTTGTCTCTAATTGGTTGAGTGCTTGGAAATGGTATTTGGGAGCAGAGTAGCTTTTTCAGTGTCTCTTCCCTGCTCTTGCACCTGCTGGTCTCCTTTCCCATGCCACCTCAGACTTCCATCCTATACTAGCTATTACCATTTTTTCATGCTTCCCTAGGTTTTCATTAATCACACCATCTTTATGATTAAATATCATCCAGCGCCTTTGGGGCTCTCTGAGGACTGAGGAGGAGCCTTGAGATATGGAGCACCCACTAGGGTCTCTTCTTCCTTTCTCAGTCTTCCTAGCTAAGCCATCCTTTTCATTCCACATGTAAGATCCCCCACCTCTGACATTCTGACCTTCTGGACTTGCCATTTGAGTTCTAATTCTAGAACAAGGCTTAGCCAGGTCCAGGAGCTGGGTATATAGGTATTTCATGTATTTTTATCTGCATCATCATTTAAAGGGAACTCTTGTCAAGCTGGGCACAAATTATAGATTTTATGTCATTATTGTCACTTGAGTACCAGTAATTCCATAAAACTTTTCCATAGATGACTTTATATATTTTTTCCCATGGGAAATATATTTCACAAAATTGTTTCCATAGATTAATTGTATATAATTTCAGGTCAGGCATTTCCCAAAGAAGTATTGCATTAAAAATCTGCATATGAAGCAATAAAATACTTCCAAGTAATTGGGAAGGATAACGGTAGCCTTGCCTTTACCATTGTGACTTTTTTCTCTAGCAAGTTCCTAGTTAATATTGATACATTGCAGAATTCTCCATCTCTTTTTATTCTTTTTACCTGTATGGTTGATCCCATTTACACATGCCAGAGGATTTCTACTAAGGGGCAAAAGGCAGTGATAAGCCATATCACTAGAAGAAGTACTACTGAAAAGAGCAAAAAGAGCTTTTATCCAACTAAGGAGAAAAACTATACTGAAATAGCAATTAAATACTTTCAGAGGAGCATTTTAAAAGTATATGCCAAAGCAAAAGGTTTTTTAAGTTTTTCTGCAAATAATAGTGATTACTTACTTACGTCTTCTATGTCAATACAGCTTTAAGAAACTGAGTTTTATTTCTTTTCCAGATGTTATTTTTAAGAATTAATGCAAGTTACAAACTCCACTTGAAAAAGCAATTATCTCACTTAAATGTGATAAATGATGGAGGACCTCAAAATGGGTATGTTTTCAACATGTTTTTACCCCATACTCCCATATTGAACTGTTTGATTGGTTTTTATTCATTATGCTGTCCTTTTCCACTATAATCTTGCCAGGGCCCCAGACTGTAAAATCAGCAAACTTTTGCCTTTTTTTCCCTCTGTGGAGGTGATGTATATCTATATCTATCTGTGTTAAAGTGTTTTATAGATGGTGAATTAGCTAACTAACCTTATATGTTCATTTTGAGGCAGTGTACATTAGTAGCACCTCCTTAAGTCACCCAGTAGTCTTCACCTATCCAGACAGAACTCAAAGTCCTACTTTGTATGACTGTGAGAAAGTCACTTAACTTCTGTGCCTTATTTATAAAATGAGAACCATAAAATCTGCCTTAATTCCTTCACAGGGTTACAAAAAATAAGTGTATACATATTTTATTGTAAGCCATTGAACAAATTGTATGTATTATTGGCGAAATAGATTTAGAATCAGAAAACTTGGGTTAAGTTCTGCCACTTACTAGCTCTATAACTGGGCCAATCACTTACCCTGCGTCTTAATATTCTTAGATTTAAAAATAGGGATGATAAAAAGTTCTGTCACAGAATTTTTGTTAAGAGCAATGTAGATAAAGATATGGGTTTAAAGATTATACAAAGTGCAAAGCACTGATCATGTAGGTACACCTTTATATGGTTTCTGTAGTGTGTTACCTGTTCCATGGATTAAGAATAGAATATTTTGTTCCCTTTTAAAGGAGTTTCAGGCTTAAGTTTCAAACTTATAGGAACAAATGTAAAAAACATCTTTTGGAGTCAGAAGTTGGCCCTACCCTTAAAAAGAAAAGAAGTACAGCTGACCCTTGAGCAAGAGGGGGATGGGGTGGGGGTTGGAGGTGCCGACCCTCCAGCAGTTGACAATCTGAGTATAACTTAGGGAGCTGGCCGTCCATATACAGGGCTCCTCTGTATCAACAATTCCACATCCACAGATTCAACCAGCTGCAGATCATGTAATGCTCTAGTATTTACTGTTTTAAAAAATCTGCGTATAAGTGGAGCCACGCAGTTCAAACCTGTGTTGTTGGAGAGTACAATGAATTGATTTTGCACAAAACTGTTTGGAAGCTTCAAACTGCTGAATTTGTCAGCCAGGCTGAATTTAAGAGTTTTACGCAAAAATCTGATTCTCTCTTTTGATTATTACCTGGTTCTTCTTTTTTTTTTTAAAGAATTATTTATTTTCAAAAATTTCAAAGCCACAGAAAAGTTCAAAGACAGTATAGCAAATATCAAATATCTCTCAGAAACTATTCATACAAAGCTAATTAAAGGCCCATTCCACTCACACTTTTCTACTTTTATTCACATAACCAAATCTCACCGGTTGGTTTTTCTCAGACCAGTAGTTCTGAAGCATCCAAGTTAATTCATCACCTATTATTTTCTTTGTTAATAAAGCTATTTGGGGGTTGGTACCACCTTAGAGATCTTCGTTGCCACATACTTTTAAAGACACTAATACTGTGTAAGTCAAACTATGTCTTTGAGTGATCAGTTGAAAGATATTTTCCCTGAAAATTTATCTCTAGACTTTAGCCAAAGACATAATAAACTACCTGCTTAAAAGGAATTTTTGTTCCTGAAATGGCTCTAAAATTTTACCTTTTTTTTTGAGGTGAAATTCACATAACATAAAATTAACCATTTTATAGTTAACCATTCAGTGGTCCTTAGTGCCTTCGCAGCCGCCACCTGGGTGCAACTGCCAGCTCTGTCTAGTTCCAAACATTTTACTACCCCAAGAGGAAATCCCAGACCCATTAAGCAGTTGCTCCCTATTCCTTCTTCTCCCCAGTCCTGCACTTTTTCTTTTTAATGTGATTTTCTTTTTTCTCTATTTTAAGACATTTTAAAAATACAGAGACATATGGAGAATAATATTTGTATTCCTGTTACTTAGAATTGATCATTATTAACATGTGTCATTTTCACTTGAAAAAAAAATGTTCATCATTTTTTTTAAAAATGGCATTCCAAATGGAGCTTAAGTACCCCTTGACCCCATCTCCAGTCCTTTTCCCTTTCCCCCAACCCTTAGGCAATGTTTCTAGTAAATCTGGTCTATATCCTTTAAGTCCTTCTCATTTATTGTCTTTATCTAAAAAAAAAATGTGGAGCTGTTTTATGAATTTACTTTACTTACATGGTATATTGTACATATGCTGCTTGCTTTTTTCTACTCGACATTGTTTATGTTGATATATATAAATTGTCCATTTTTGATTGCTTTATTGTATTCTCCCACATGAATCAACCATATTTAATGTTTCCATTTCACCTGGTGATCGATTTTAGGTCATTACAATCATGCCACAGTGAAGATCTTTCCTTATGCATGTGTAATGGTGTGATCATTTCTTTAGGGTATGTACATAGAAGTAGATCACATGTACATTTTCACTCTACTAGGTTTTGCCAGAATGTTCTCCAAAGTGGCTATACCAAGTTTATATTCCCACCTTTATTCCACATCTTGCCAACATCTGCTGTTAGATTTTTTTAATTGTTGCCAGTCTAATGGGATACAGTGGTATTTTGTTTTGATTTGCATTTCCTAATGTTTGTCATCTTTTCACCTATTTGTCATTCAGGTGTTCTCATCTGTGACTTTTCCTCTTCATATTCTTCACCCATTTTTTATCTTGGGTATTATCTTTTTCTTGCTGATTTTAGATTTTTGCATATGCCCTCAAACTGATCCTTCATTGGTTATATATATTGCAAATATCTGCTTTTCTTTTACGTTCTTTTATCAAACAAATATTTTCAACTTTGATGTGAAACATATATTTTCTAGGTACTATCTTGTATAGACTGTAAATAGTTGTTTATTAAACATAACTTGATATTTTAAAAGAGATTTGTTAATTTCATTTAATTTTTCATGTGGGAACCTTAAGACTTTGTTCTTTTTTGAGCCATTGCTGTCAGTTTCAGTGTACTTACTAATTTAGACTCTTTTTATGGATTTTAAAGCACCTTGACCCAGATGAGTTTCAAACAAAAATATGGTCCTTACTGAATTCTGCCATGTGACAAAAGTGAAACATTAAGTACATAAGTACGAGTGTATTTATAAATTAGACTCATACATATATTAAGGGTGCTTAAAATACCTTTGCCCCCTTGTAGTCCAGCAATCCAGAACTTACATGCTCTTTAAAGTATCAAAGCTGCATTTCCTCTTCTTTTACAAACTACTAATCAAGATCTCCTATTTGTTTCTCCATGGGCCACATCTGTCAACGTACACGTCTAATCAGACCAGTCCCTATTTTTTCTGTGTGGAGCTTTGATACTTGTTTATCTGAGCATTCTTTACAGGAGTGTTTTTTCAAGGATAGGCATTAATGTGACAGCTAAATACTTAAAAGTATAATTCTTACTTTTTGTCAAGTATTGTTACATTGATTGTCAATAGCAAGTTTTGTATCCAGTAGTACTTAACACATGAGTCCCAGCCTCAGCCTTCATTTAACTTCTTAGGATGGCATTCAGGAAACTTTCTTTTCCTTGAGTTCACTAGTCATATACATGTATACTCTATTCTAGTGACAACTGATCAAAAAAAAAAAATTTAACTTGTTATTTTTCTCTATTTCATACTGTTTTAAGATAAATTTATTTTATTGGGCAGAATTAATTATGAAACTGAGTCCAACCTGCATTGGTTTATTCCTTTTCAAAACACTGTTGAAAGAGAGAGAACATTAAATGATCTAACTATATGATAGTAGGAATCATGCTGAGAGAAATACATTGACATTTGGTCCAAATTTTAAATCATAGTCTAGCAGCTAGGATAGGACTCAGATTACTCTGTGAGCATTGCTACTTTATTATTTGAAAACATGAGATTAAAAATAATTTTCTTTCCAATGTTTAGGTTGGTCACAGCAGATGTAGCTTTTTACACTGGAAATCTTCAAGCCTTAAAAGGCCTTAAAGATTTGGACCTAAATATGGCCGAGATCTGGGAACAGAAAAGGTGATGACATACTGGAAAACTGGGTAGTTCATCTTACCATGGGATGTGTATGTTTGTGACGAAAATATGGATGCCTGTGATTCAAGAACTGAACCTGGAACCCAAAGTGAACTGGGGTTGGGGAAGGGGAAAAGGAAAGTATCAGTGTTGGGAAACTGGGATCTACAAGGAATGCCATTTGTGTGCTTCCTTCGGTGAGGAGTAACTGATCAGGTGTCTATAATATTTTTCATTCTCTCTGGAAACAGACTCAGGTTTCTTTGGACCAAATCCAAAAGAACACATAGCTGTAACACAGCTGTAGTTGACTAGAATGCTCTGTATACTTTATATTAAAAAATGCTTTGCATTTCTTCCAGTGCAATGAAATTCATATGGTGTCCCACCTTATTTAATGATGGTACAATTTAAAATATTAAAATCTTACTCAACCTCTGTAGAAAGTTTTCTCTATGAAAGTAAAGCTGTTTGAAAAATTATTTTTTTACAGATCTTTCTATAAAAATAAACATCTTTTGATTGCTTGGATTTAGGAATTCAGTTTTTGTTTCAGTGACCAATGTCAAGTTTCAGGCTTTGTGTGTCACATATTTAATCTGTCATCACCACTGTATGTCAACTGCATAAAGCCTTCCAGAATAGTCTAAATACTTGAAAGACTGATCGTAAGTAATAATTAAAGAGTAAGATTTTGGTGTTCATTTATGCAACTACTAATTTAAATACTTTTCAGATGTGGTGTATGAAAGCCTGCAGTTTAACAGCTGTATTTTTATAAAAAGTATCTATGAAGGGTTGGGGTGTTTTTTTTTCCTTTTTATTTCTAGCAGAGGTAAGAATACATTTTCATATATTCTGCCTACTTATCTAAATGTTAAAGTGAGAACTCCTCATAACATTGAAGTATGTCCCCTGCCTTGGGTTCTTATTTGTAAGTAACTTTCAATGTATATATGAACAAAGACCAGGGAGAAATAGAACTGTTAAAATATAGGCTGCTGTGTTGGGGCCAGAAATATAAGGTGATGAGTAAGTTATTTAAAGACTTTTATAACACCTACCTTCAAAATTAGAATCAGCAGCACTCTATAAATGAAAGTGCCTGTGCCTCACTTCACACCAGGAATCTTGCCTAACCCTGTCAGAGTGCCTAACCTTGTGGTGATTATGTACAATGAAATAGTCTTATTTTGTGCTCTTTGGTTTCCTAAGAGGAATTCTTTCCTTTATCATTATTACAGAGGTATGTCATTGGTTCTTAAACTGTCTGTCTAAAATAAAGCTGTAAAGAATTACCAGACTTTAAAAGACAACTTTTTTTTTTTATAGTATACAGTAAACTTATTAAACAGGCAGCTTACTCAAAAACAAGTATGGAAGAATTGGAAAATGATTCTTAGAGAAAAGCTGAAATTCAAACTACCAGCAGACCTGATTTGGGTTATTCAAGAACATTTTCCAGTAACAACAAGCAAGCTTCAACAAATGAAGCTTCAAAGAAAGGGAACTTTTTATAAAGTTATACCCCACCCCGCTATACTAGAGAACAAGGATGTGAAAGAAATGCCCTACCTCTACCCACCCCACCCCCTTCAGCTGGGAAAAGAAACACCACTTTGTTTCAATAAATGGAGAGTCTATGGAGAACACGGCAGGCATCCCAGCTTTAGAACTGGATGAAAGATATTAAATACCTTCAGGTTTAATTCCTGTGGAAATAATGATGTGGTTAAGATTCTTAGACATGCAAAAACTGGATTTGTTAGGTAACTGGCTAGTGAGTACTTCAGTGTTCCAAGAGCAAGTCTTCCAACTGACAGAGTAACTGTTTAGCAAGAGTAAACCATTTTTCTTCACCATTTCATAAAGTTAGCATTGAAAAGTATAAGTGTACACATGGATTGCTTCACAGCTTTATTTTTAAAACCACAAGCAGTTCAAAGTGACCATCATTGAGGCCTCTGTTAAAAGATTTTCCAGCAGAGCTACCCCAGTTTTAAGATTAAACAATATTGCACTTTAAGATGAATTTAACTTTCAGGATCTTCTTCAAAAAGAAAAGTATTGCTTCCACCTGTGCTTTTCACAGACTAAAAGCATACTGCAGAAAACTCAACTTAAAAATTAACACTGCAGGGTACAGTAACATAGTAAAGTACCTGCCTATTTTATAATCCTAGAGAACATTTCATTGTAAGAAACTGTTTAACCCATAATTAGTATAAAGTGTGCACAGTATTTTTCATTCAGTGGTCCAAGATACGAAGGTTCCCAGATACAATCTTGTTCTCTAATACTGCTCCAGGTGGGATGTCAATTCGGTCACCATGATTTGCGATGATGATAACCGTTCCCTAAGTGACAGGAAAAACAAAAAACAAGAGTATACTTGCAAGTGCAGCTGAAAATGCAACTGATTTTCTTACAATTATCAAGTTTATGTAGAACTTCACTTACAATAGAGTAAGTGCATTTATAAACAATATTACACATCAAAAACAAATAACACTAAATTAAGGAAAACTGTAATGTGTCCTGTCACAATACTGGCGGTAGCTGTGGTACCATCTCTGATAAGGAGGCAAGGAATCTAGCAGTGGGAAGCAGGCCAGCGCCACAGAATAGCGGGCCCTTTCCAAGAACTACTTGGAAGGCCACCAGCATTATCTACCTTCGTAAACTGAAAGGTGCTTGGTTTATATTTACGTACAGGTGTGGGTTTGTTGTTTTTTTTTTAAGAACAGTTTAATGATTTATGTTTCATGTCTTAAGTAAAATTGTTTAGATGAAGCAGTATCAGCAATAATTATATATATATTGTTTTGTTTTGTTTTGTTTCCAAGATCTGTAAGTAGCTTTAATAGGAAGAACACATGAAATCTAGGTATGTATGGAATTTTTAAAAAATATTTGATTAGGAAAAAACTGTTGAATCTTTGGTTCTGAGCTTTAATACTCATACCCATAGTCCTTCCTATTTCTTATGCTAGGCTGGAATGATACTCATCAAAGTACCCAAGCACTACAGTAATGTGAATGAACATCTTCATACTGATAACAACAGATTACTTTAACAAGAATAGATTATAATCAGTATAAACAGTATAAATAAAGCTGTCATTTTTTCGACTTTCATTCAGATTCAAATAGTCATCTTTAGTTAACTAATGCTAATTTATCAGTGATTCTATTTTAAATATTGTCATATTTCAATAAAATAGTACCAATTCAATTATTTAATAGTGTTTGCTTTCCACTTGAATGCTATATTCCACAAAATGCCTACACACAACAATTATATTTTAACCATGTTGTATATTTATGGAAAACAGTATTAATACTAAATATTGTAATAAGCTATTTCATTTTTAAAATGCATATCTTATAAACAATCTGGTACAAACTAAGAAGTATTCCTTAAAATAAAGGTAAATTTAGGACTAGAAAATGAAACCTGTCTTGTAAAGCTTTAAGAACTGTAATTTTCATCATAATGACACACCTTTAATGAAACATTCTTGCCAAATGTTACATCTCCTGAAACTGTG